>NW_027204492.1:81437875-82637875 GCF_024711535.1 Dipodomys merriami
GACTTTCCTACCCAGGCTGGCTTCAAAATGTGATCCTCAGATCTCAGCTTCTTGAGTAGCTAGGGTTACAGGTGTGAGCCACCTGTGCCTGGAAAACTTTGTAGTACTTTTTTGTTTTCCATGAGACTCTTATCTCCATTTTGTTAAAATCACAGTAAAAAGCTGGAAGTGATATTGCTCAAATGCTGGAGTGCTAGCCTTGAGCAATAAGCATCTAGGCCCTGAATTCAAGCCCCAGAACCAGCACCAAAAAAAGCTAAGAGTAAGAGCCCAGGTCCTGAGTTCAAGCCCCAGTAATGATACGCGCGCACATGCACGTGTGCACGCGCGCACACACACACACACACACACACATAAACACAGGCCTCTGTACAAATACTTCTTCAATTTTATATGTATACAAATCTCACAGCATCTTCTTAAAATGCAGATTCTGGATTTTGAGGGGATTCTTTTTGTTTGGTGTGTGTGTGTGTGTGTGTGTGTGTGTGTGTGTGTGTGTGTGTGTGTGTGTGTGTGTGTGTGTGTGTGTGTGTGTGTGTGTGTGTTGTGCTTACACTAGGAGCCTGGGTACTGTCCCTTAGCTTTTTTTTTTTCTCAAGGCTGGCACTCTATCATTTGATCCATTCATCTACTTCTGGCTTTTTTGGTTGTTAATTGGAGGTAAGAGTCTCACTGAGTTTCTTGCCTAGGCTGGCTTTGAGTCTCAGTCCCCAAGTCTCAGCCTCCTGAATAGCTAAGATGATAGGCGGGAGCCACCAGGACCTGGCCCAGAGGTCTCTTGAGTCATCCTCTGCTTTGAGTCTTAGTGAAATATCAAGGAGTTTCACTACATGAACAGAAGGTATCATTTTCTCTCTTTGGGTCTCAGTTTCTCCACATATACTTGGATAACAGTCTGGAAATCTTAGGTCTTCAAGAACAGATGCATCTGGGCCAGGAATCAAGTCTAGCTAACTCACTTCCTGTCTTTTTTCTCTCAGCTGTTGATGACAAGCTATTCCATACGTTCCACTGTGGTGTCTCGCTATGCTCATACTATGGTCACCTCTGTCCTGTTCAATCCACATCCTGAGGCCCATGAAGCCATCTTTGACCTGAATCTGCCTCGCCTTGCCTTTATCTCCAATTTCACCATGTAAGTCTGCTTCACCTCTTCATTTACCCTTCAGTCATTTGTGCCTACATTTGGGCAATCTTTTATTTGTTCTTTCTGCAGCACGTAGCGATTAAGAGGATATACTCTGAGATCAAGCTTCTTGCATTTGAATCTCAGCTCTGCCAGTTATGGGACTCAGAACACATTCCTTCTCTTCTGAATCTCAATTTTCCATAAAATGGGGGAGAAAATTCAACCCACTTGCAAGGATTAAATGAGTTAATATGTGTGAAAATCTATGCTAAAATTAGTATCAGGCACATAATAGGTACTTGACACTATTAGCTTTTTAAAAAATCAAGGAAACAGGCTTCTGACTGTATGATTACACTGTGCTAGGTATGAGTGAAAGAGGAAGGTTAGTTGCACATACTCCCTGCTCCTAAAGTCCAGTCTAATAAGGGAGCCATGAAAAAAGGAAGCAGGTGGTTTAAATAAAGTATGCAAGGAGGAAAGAGAAGAATGGGAATAGTACGAGGCAATGGCCAGTTCCCTTCCCCCAGTCAGTTAAAGAAAGCCTTGGATAAAAGACTCCTAAAATGAGGTTTGAAAAAGGAAATGTCCACCAACTAGGTATGTGAAGGCAGGGCTAAAAAGTCAAGTTGAAGGTGTTCCCTCATGAGAAATGTATGTGCATTTGTGTCACTGAAGTCTTAAGGACAAAGGGTAGGAGAGTGGTCAGAAATGAGATTTGAGAGGCAAGGAACCACTAAGCTGTGGACAGCTTCCAAAGCTAAAGAGAATACTTGGATATTACTCCCCAAATACATGAGTTTATTAAACCTTATGTTCTATTAAATATACTACAAGGCAAACAGATTAGATACATTATGAAGCATAGGAGGATAATTGATTAAAGGATGAAGAAAAACTCTGCAGAGTGCTAATTTCTTGATTGGTCTCCAGCCAATTCCCCAGGGGGATGCACACTCCCTTTGGAAATAACTGTAGCCAACATCGAGGCCACGTGGCAAGGTTTAGAGCAATGAGTGATGGTAGTGAAGTAGGTGGGCTGAAAGGGCCAGCCAGGAAGCTAGGAGACCAAATAAGGAAATAGCCACAGAGTCTGTTTAAGGGATGCTGGAGGCTGGGACAGGATAGTGTGGGGGAGGAGGGGAGATTTGAGAGACCACTGGAGAGAGAAACAACCTGGAACTATGAGAGGAGCAAGCAAATAGACAGTGACTGCCTTTTCTCAGCTTCTCAGACCTGGGAGATAACTTGATCAACCTTGGTTGAGATGAAGGGAAAGCTTAGCAGGGGCCCCATTAGCTAATATGACACCTCAGTGTGAATTAGAAAGCACTGTCTGGGTTTGGGAATAGACAATCTGAGACCTAGCAAATTAGCCCAGCCTAGGGAGAATTTCTGCCCTTGCTCAACTGCCTTAACCCCTGTGCATTGGAAGAAGGCCCTTGTGCCATAAACAGCCTACATCCTGGAGCTGACATTGTGCCAATTAGAAACTTCTGGTCCTGCCTTAAAGGAGGAGGTGATTGGGTGAAGTCAGAGTCAGGATATACAAGACAGAAGCATTGAGGGTAGTCATGGAGGGCTTCCTGGTAGCAAGATTTCCATGTGAGTAAGATTTGAAGGGAACAAGATTATTCCAAGAAAACCAAAGACAAAAACAGAAACAAATCACACATATACCACAAACAAACAAGCAAACAAAAATCCTGGAATGTGATGGAATAGGGAAGCTAACCTGAGAGGTTCGCAGTCACTTGAGGTAAGGGCCGTCACTTGAGGTAAGGGTCAAGTAGTCAGGCAGAATTTGGATTTTTTTGTTTCAATAGAAAACAAACAACAAAAAAGAAACACCAAAAGAATTTATTTTAATTAAGCAAAGCAGGCTGGAGGAAATGTTCTTGGGCAGAATCTGTGGAAAGTATGCTGGCTAGAGACAGCACACACAGAGGCCCCAGTGTGCTGCTGCCAGAGCAGCTCCACCCGGGCCCCCCCAACCCCCAGGAGACCTTGGGGTCCTGCCAGCTCAGCCCACCCCCGCACTAGCCCAGCCATAGCAACTTGGTTTCAGCTGCCTTGAAATATTCCCTGCTTGAGGGGTCTCTTCTGCCAGCTAGGGATCCTTTCCCCCAGTATTCCTGGAGGCAGAGGCTTATCCATGCCTCAGTTACCCCATTTGCTAAATGGAGACAGTTATACTTGACTCCTATAGAGTTGTGCTAATATTCTCTAGAACATCACTCTCTCACTTCTCAGAGGCCACCTCTGATACCCCCTCTACATTTCAGACTTGTTCATGAGTCTCCATTCATCATGGCAATCTACCCTTCTCTCCCTGCCCATGCCATCCACTGCTCTGGGTTTTTCTGGCTGTTTGGGATGCCCACTTGGCAAATAATGACTGAGTGCTTCCTGTGGGCCAGACTCTATTCCAGGCACTAAGGATACAGCAACAAATAAAACAGACAAAATCTCCTTTGTACAACTACTTAAGGATAATTTTTTAATTAAAAAACCCACAACAATGCCCAGTGCTGGTAGCTCATGCCTATAATCCTAGCTACCATGAGGCAGAGATCTGAGGATTGTGGTTCAAAGCTAGCCCAAGCAGGAAAGTCAGTGAGACTCTTCTCTCCAATTAACCACCAGAAAACGGGAAGTGATGCCGTGGCTCAAAGTGGTAGAGCACTAGCCTTAAGCAAAAGAGCTCAGGTATACCACCCAGGCCCCACAACTGACAAAGTTCAAGCCCTACAACCAACGAAGAAAAAAAAAGAAAAAAATACTTTGCCTTCAAGATGTTCAGTCTTTTAGAGAAAGCAAGACATAAAACAAATAAATATGTCAGTTTGTTAATAAGAAATGCTACCCAAAAATGGAGAGTATAGCAAGAGAGGGGAAGATGTTATTTTAGAGTAATCAAAGATATCTCTCTGAGGAAGTAACATTTAAACAGATCTGAAGAAAGAGGGTGCGAACACTTGCAAAGATCTGGAGGAAGGAATAGTAGTTGCAAAGACTCTGAGACACAAATGTACTAAACACATTCAAGAAATAGCAAGGAGGGGCTGGGAAGGTGGCTCAGTGGTAGAGCGCTTTCGGTAGAGCGCTTGCCTTGCATGCATGAGGCCCTGGGTTCGATTCCTCAGCACCACATAAGCAAAAGAAAAAAGCCGGAAGTGGCACTGTGGCTCAAGTGGTAGAGCCCTAACCTAGAGCTGAAGAGCTGAGGGACAGCGCCCAGGCCCAGAGTTCAGGCCCCATGACCGGACCCCCCCCCCAAAAAAAAAGAAAGAAAGAAAAGAAATAGCAAGGAGCACTAATCACAAAGGCCAAGCAATGGAAACAACCTAAATGTGCATTCACTAATAATAAACATATAAAGAAATCGAATTCTATCCCGCCACTTGTGACAACTTGAATAGAACTGGAGGACATTATGTTAAGTGAAGTAAGCCAGGTACAGAACAATTACCTCATTATTTCATTCTTATGTGCAATCCAAAAAAATTGATCTCATACAACATCTCATGGTAGTTCTGAGTACGGGGTTAAGTAGAGATGGGGAAAGGTTTATTGATGGATACTAAGGTACAGTTAGCCAGGAGGCATAAGCTCTGGGGAATTATTGCAAGTATTGTGACTCCAAATAATCATTATGTACTGTACATTTTTAAAACCAGAAAAAAAAGGGCCAGGTGCTCATGTCTCATACCTGAAATCCTACCTACTCAGGACATTTGAGGATTAAGGTTACAAACCAGCCCAGGAAGTAAACTCTTATCTCTAATCAACCACCAAAGAAGCCAGAAGTGAAGCAATGGCTCAAGTAGTAGATTGCCAGCCTTTAGTAAAAAAGCTATTGCCAGCCTTTAGTAAAAAAGCTAAGAGACAGTGCATAGGCCCTGAGTTTAAGCCTCAGTACTGGCAACAAAAAAGAAAAACATTAATAGATAAAATAGAGCTAGTATGTATTTCAATGCTATAGTATTTACTTAGTATGCATGAAGATCTGGGTTCAATCCCCAGAATAAGAAAGAAAGGAAGGGAGGGAAGGAGAGAAAGAGGGAAGTAGCAAGGAGGCCAGTTGGCTAGAGCAAGATTGACTAGTAGGGAGAGACGGGATTAAAAACTGAACTATCAGCCAGACTGTGTAAGTTTACAGTGGGCCTGGTGAGGGGTTTGACTTACACTCTGAGTCGAGATGGAAGTCACAGAATTTTGAGCAGAGGATATACATGGTCTGCTTTAAGGGTAACAAGGTCTTTCTACTGCTTCAAGAAGAGTAAACTATTAGGAGCAAGGGTTTAAAGAGGGAAGCCAGCTTGACTCAGACATATACTAGATATTGCAAATAAGGAAAACCATGGGACCTATGTTTCTTTGGGCCTGGCTTACTTCACTTAATATAATTTTTCCAAGTCTTTCAATTTCCTAACAAATGGGGCAATGCCATTCTTTCTGACAGAGGCATAGAATTCCATTGTGTATATATACCACATTTTCTTGATCCATTCATCTACTTAGGGGCATCTGGGTTGGTTCCATGTTTTTTCTTTCTTGCGATTGTTTCTAACATATTTATAAGATGATTTCTTTGTTGCTTTGTATGTCCCTCCCCCACGGTATAACCCCTGTTTTCACTGTATTTGATGTTGGTATAATTTGGGGAGGGGAAGGGAAAAAACAAATTGTTTAAATAGGAATACAAGTGGACCCATTGCAACAATGAGACATACAAGATGTTATGTCCAAAAACGAACTTTACAACCTTGGCACAGGGTGGGGGGATGGGAAGGGATGGGAAAGGAGGAGGCTACAATGCTTGATAAGAAATGTACTCATTACCTTGCCCATGTAATTGTAACCCCTGCGTACGGTATTTTCACAATAAAAAAATAAAAATTAACATTAAAAAAGAGGGAGACCAGCTAGTATATTACTGCATTTACCAGGAAAGAAATGTTGGTTGTTATTGTGGGAATGGTGAGAAGTGGAAAGATTGTAACTGTAGTCTAAAGATAGAGCCAATCCCTGATGGATTGGACGTGGAGTGTGAGAGGAAGAAGGGAGTTAAGCATAACTTTAAGATTTTAGCCCAGCAACTATTTCCTGAGATAAGGAAGAGCAGATTTGGGAAGAGGAGACAACAGAAGCAAAGTTTGGGATATGTTAAGCTTGAGATGCCAATGGAACATTCTACTGGAGATGTCAAGGAAGCAATTGGATATATGACTTTGGAGTTCAGGGGACAGATCTATCCTAGAGATACATTGGGAGTCAGCTGTGTATAAATAGTATTTAAGGCCATGGGACTTGATGACATCACCTAAGGAGTGAATGTAGAAAAAAACAGAGGAGGGGAGTGGAGGGGGGATGAAAAGGAAAGGAAAAGAGGTCAAGAACCGAGATCTAGAGTGTTCCAGTGTTAGAATCAGGAAGAGAAGTTGCTAACAAAGGAGCCTAAGATGGCATGACTAGTGAGGATTACTTACCCAAATCCTCCTATTCATTCAGGCTCAAATCCAAAGCCATGTCCTTTAAGACCCTTTCCTGAAGGTTTGAGCAAAAGTATTTTCCCCCTTCTGTAAACTTTGTGTGTGTGTGTGTGTGTGTGTGTGTGTGTGTGTGTGTGTGTGTGTGTGTGTGTGTGTGTGTGTGTGTGTGTGTATGCATTATGCATGCTGGGCCTTGTGCCCTCACTTGGCCTTTTGCTCAAAGCTGTATCTCCACCATTGAGCCACATTTCTACGTCTGTGTTTTTGCTGGTTAATTGGAAATAAGGGTCTCATATAGACTTTTTTGCCTAAGCTTGCTTTGAACTGGGATCCTCAGATCTCAGCCTCCTGAGTAACTAGGATTAGAGGAATGAGCCACTGAGCCTGGCTAAAAATTTGTTTCACAACGAATTATCTTCCTAAAACAAACTGGGAAACTGGAGATAAAGCTTTTTGTCACATGTATCTTGGAGCTCCCTGAGAACAAGGCTCCCTCCCAAGTGAGGTCCAGAGGGCTGTAATAATTTACACACTGCCACAACTTTTACCATCATATTTCTTTCCTTAATATAATTGACTTAAATAGATGCACTTAGCAGTCCTGGGGTTTGAACTCAGGGGCCTCAGTTTTCCAGGCAGGTACTCTACCACTCAAGCCACAGTTACAGCCCTTTTATGTATTGATTCTTTCGGTCTTTGAATCTTATGGTCTCACATTGCTGCCTCCTATCTATGCCTCCTAAGTAGCTGGGACTATAGGTATGTACCACCCAAACTGACATACTTCTTCAAGAATAAGTTAGTTTTGAACTTTACAACTTCAGGGGGGAGGGAGGAGTTGGGGAAGTGGGGAAGGAAGAGATGGTAGTGGAAAAACAAAGGAGGGGGTAACAATGCTCGATAGGAAATGTATTCATTCCCTTACTTATGTAACTGTAACCCCTCTGTATAGTATCTTTACAATAATATATATATATATATATATTTAAAAAGAATAGTTTAGTTTTATCCTAAGCAACAATATGTATTTTTTAACATAGGGTCTCACTATGCAGACCAGACTGACTTTGAACTTCCTGCCTCAGTCTCTGAATGCTGGCATTACAGTTCTGCACCATCATGCTCATCCCAATGTTTTGTAATTTTAAATAAATGGTATAACAACTATGGCTCTGTTGGTAAAGCACTAGCTAATGCGCAAAAGCATCATATACCAAGTTCAAGTCCTGGTCTCTGACCTAAAATTTTTTAAAGTGCCAGGTGCTGATATCTCATGCCTGTAATCTTACCTCCTACGGAGATTGAGATCTGAGAATCACAGCTCAAAGCCAGCAGGGCAGAAAGGTTCATGAGACTTTTATCTCCAATTAACTACTAAAAAAGCTGGAAGAGAAGTTGTGTCTCAAGTAGTAGAGCACTAACTTTGAGCACAAAAATTCAGGAAAAGTGCCCAGGCCCAGAGTTCAAGCCCTAGGACCAGCAAAAAAGAAAAAGAAAAAATAATTTAAAAAGAAAAAAGAACAAGGTTTTGTGTACTAAATGGCAGGATCCATTCAACACTTTGAAAAACACAAAGCTAGCTGGGCACTGGTGGCTCATGCTTGTAATCCTAGCTACTCAGGAGGTGAGATCTGAGGATAACGGTTCAAAGCCAGCCCAGGCAGGAAACTCCATGAGACTCTTATCTCCAATAAACCACTAGAAAACCGGAAGTGGCACTGTGGCTCAAGCGGTAGCACACTCACCTTGAGCTGAAGAGCTGAGGGACAGGGCTCTCAGGCCCAGAGTTCAAGCCCCACGACCAACAACAACAACAGAAAAATGAAAAACACAAAGCTCTAGTGCCAGATCCTCCAGATGTTAGGTGGGTTCCATTTCCCCATATGACAAATGGATATCATGATAACAACTGCACCCTATTTTATCTCCCCCCCTTCTCTTCTCCTGCTATATTTTTTATTTCTCTCTTCTAATCCCTATTCTACCTCTTCTCTTTCTTTGTATATATTTTTTTCTATCTCTCTGAACATCTTTTTTATCCCTTTCTGTCTCTACTGTCCCTTATCTTTTCTGCTCCATCAGGACCATCAACAATAAAGTCTATGTTGCAGAAATCAAAGAGAAGCACCAGGCCAAGAAAATTTATGAGGAAGCTCATAAGCAAGGAAAGACAGCTGCTCATGTAGGCATTAGGTAAGGTTCCATCAATCTGAAATATGACCAAGTCATCTTATCTGAGTGTCCAGGGGACATGCATGTTCTCTCTTTGTCTCAATCTCTACTTTTATGAAGTGTTGGTGGGGAGACAATAAAGTTGCCTTTATAGGCTTACATGTGATCGTGTGAGTTTGTGAATATCAAAGTGTGCAACCAGTAAGTGTTCAATAAATGGGAATTAATGTCCCCATTTCCATTTTTATGTTGATTGGCCGAATGTGGCTTGTTTAAGTATTGGCACCTTCTGGAAAGGTTATGTGCAAGTGAGATTTTGTTTATTCTAAATTGAGTCTTGTTTCCTTCCTAAGTTCTATTCACTTGTCAAAAGTGGCTTGTCTTCTTTCAATGTTTCCTCTCAACTTCCAAGAGAGTTTAGTCCTGCAGGAAAACTTCACATTTGGCTATTGCAAACCGAGTTACTGCCACATAAACAAGCTTCAGTCTATCACATGGGGCAAGAGTGGGTGCACAGAGTTGTTTGAAGGGTAAGAGCATTGTGTTAAAAAAAAAACTCCTTTCACAAACTGAAGCATTAGCCCCTAGTTCTTCTGTTCTAGCTCCAGATTTTCACAAACAGTTTCCTTGAGAAGGACCAACCTTTGAGAGAATTTCTCAGTAGGGGAAATGAATGAGGAAAACAGGTTAGGGGTGAATGTCTACATCACTTGACTGTAGGGTCAGGAATTTGGTTGAAACAGAAGTTTGGTCTGCTCTTCTGGGTTGAAGCAAAAACATCTCCTAACAGCTCTTCTACTTCTCAGGAAATCCAATGCTCTTCTCACTCTGATTCCAGGGACCGGGAATCAGAGAAATTCCGAATCTCTACTAGTCTGGCAGCCAACACAGAAGTGATATTTGCCCTATCCTATGAGGAATTGCTCCAGCGACAGCAAGGCCGGTACCAGTTGGTGGTGAGCCTGAGGCCTGGTCAATTGGTGACAAGGCTGAGTGTAGAGGTCACAGTGTCAGAAAGAACAGGGATCGCTTATGTGCATGTGCCACCACTGAGGACGAGGCGGCTGCGCACCAACGACCATGCAAGTATGTGGGCAGAGTGGTCAACCACCTTACTGGCTATCCCTGAATAGGTACTTCGCCCTTTCCACAAGGCTACCCACATTCTTTGCCAAGTTCCTTCCCAACTCAGAGAGAGGAGAGCATGTGAGAAGTAGAAGATGTTTGGGGTCCAACATCTGGCCAGTCATTGGCACCAGTATGAACTTGGCACGTTATAAACCAACCAAGGCGTGATATATCCCTCATTAAGAGGAGTCAGATTTGGGAAAGGGCTGTTATTTTAATACAATGAACTCTTGAATTTAAAAATGTAAGGGGGGCTGGGAAGATGGCTCAGTGGTAGAGCACTTGCCTTGCATGCATGAGGCCCTGGGTTCGATTCCTCAGCACCACATAAGCAAAAAGAAAAAAGCTGGAAGTGGCGCTGTGGCTCAAGTGGTAGAGCGCTAGCCTTGAGCTGAAGAGCTGAGGGACAGCGCCCAGGCCCAGACTTCAGGCCCCACAACCAGACCCAAAATAAATGAATGAATGAATGAATAAATAAATCAATAAAAATGTAAGGGTGGCAGCAGCCAGGCTGGCAGAAGCCTGCTTTGCCCTGGAACCCCCATGGAGGGCTGAAGGAAGATGGGCAGGCAGGGAATGCAGGCTGCTCTGGAGGGGCCACTGCAGGCCCTGTGGGCACAGAGCCATCCTGGCTGCCAGGCTTACAGCTGGGGTCAGAGGGTGGGGAGGAGCCCAGCAATGCCGGTCCTGAACCAGCGCAGGTGAACCTGAGGCCCAGTCAGGCCCCAGACCTCAGCACCAAACACAGCTCCCATGAGAGCTGAGGGACAGCACAGGGGTGTGCCAGCCCCCGTGGCCACCCTCCCGAAGCTCTGCAACACTGGGCGCCCTGGCTAATTTGACCCTGCTGACCAGACAGGCAGTGGGGAACACACAGTGCAGAGAGACAGACACACAGACCAGTTCCCATCCCTGCTAAAGTGGGGCCATCACAGCAAGTCAGCCCATTGCTCTGTCTCTCTTTTCCCATCCATAAGAAGGAGTTGGGTGCAAGAGATGTCACCTGTGGCCCAGGACCAGGAGGAGAACTAGATAACAGTGCGCCCCAAATTTATGGTGCAGAGCAGTGAATACTGCATGCTGGCCTTCAGAGCGAGCTCTATTTGGCACTCACAAGATGCACAGATTTGCACATGGGCCTGCTGGAGTTTCATGCCCACATGGACTGCCTGGGAAGCAGGAGACATGGTCAGTGCTAGGCTATGGACAGGGAGGCTGGGGGTGGGAGGGAGGGATGGCTGGTCCAGGGCTTCAGGGCAGCAGCAGGGACCTGGGCTCACAGGCCATGTGAGTGCTGCAGCCTCTGCTCTTAAGCCCTAAGCTAAAAATGGCAGCTCCCTCCCCCTTCTCCTTAAAGGTTGAAAGAGAGGAGAGAAGCAATCCTGAGGGGATCAAACAAAACAAAGACTTCTGGAAGGAAGGAAGCCCAGGGAATGTATGTCAGCAGGCGCTCAGGAGTATGGGGCTCCCTTTGCCCCTAAGCTTCCTGACAGCTGTAGCAGGAAGGAGGGGGAGCAGAATTCCCAAGTCTCCTTTTTCTGGGAGGAGGGAGGGAGGGAGGCCCAGAGAGAACATGTCTAAATGGACGCTTGTCATAGACTAAAATTCCAGAGCAGTTGCTCTTGTGGCCAGCTCAGCAAACTTCCGGAACCAGCAAGTCACCAGTGATTTCATGAGCCACTAAAAGGCTCATTCCACATGTGATGCTGGGAGTGAGAGGCAGAGGGGAGGAAAGCACATGCAACTCCATCCCAGAGGGAAACCTTGCTGCACTGCTGTTTCCCACAGTCAGGAGGGGGATGGGAGAGACCCAGGCTTGGATGTGTGTGTGTGTGTGTGTGTGTGTGTGTGTGTGTGTGTGTGTGTGTGTACCTGCCCCTGTCCTCACACCCAGCATTCTACCTCTCTGGGAGGAGACCCAGGCTCCTAATGGACCTGAGGACTTACTTGCCAGTGGTGTGGAGAGTGGCCAGGTTGGATAGTGGGGCAGGGAGAGGCTGTGAGTGAGAACAGACTTCCAGGGCTGGGGCCGAGGGCAGAGCTTGGTGTGTGAGGCAGGGGAGGCAGGGGGCAGAGCAGGAGCAGGCTGCAAGGTTTGGGGCAGAGCAGTAACTGGAGCAGGTGGAAGGGCCCAGAAGCCAGAGAGAACTGCAGGTGATGGGAGGGTCCCCCTTCTCACCTTCCCCACCAGTTGTCCCTTTAGCTGTCCTCACCTGTGGCTTTTCTGTGGGCTGAGCCCTCCATGCCACCCCACTGTGACCTTCCCCAACCCTCCAGGTGAGGCTGACTCGCCCCCATCCACCAGGATTGAGAGAGGAGAGACCTGTGTTCGAGTCACCTTCTCCCCAACAATGCAAGAACAGTCTGCTTCCTCCAGCTCAGGCATCATGGCTGACTTCATAGTGCAGTATGACGTGACCATGGAGGACATCATTGGGGACGTGCAGGTGCGGCCTCAGGGAAGTGGATTGAACTTGGATCTGAGCAATGTGCTGGTGTGGACAAGTTGTCTATCTGAGTCTCCTAAGGGATAAATGAATTGTGTGATCGGGGTAGAAAGATGTGTAAAGACACCTGGCTTCACACACCTATGAGCACCCCAAATGGCAGGGCACCTGGGACTGTAGAAAGGGAAATCAGGTCTTCATATACCGACCTTAATGTGAGAAGTGATGGCCCATTCTGGAGCATCCTTAGTCTGGGAGGCGGGTGGGCCAGAGGCTCTGACATTTCCATGCAGTTTTTGTTTCTTGATTTATCTGTTGTTGTTCTTGTTGTTGTTGTTTTGTCAGTCATGGAGCTTGAACTAAGGTCTTGGTCACTGTCCCTGAGCAACTTTTATTCAAAGCTAGCACTCTACAACTTTGAGCCACAGCTCCACTTCTGGTTTTCTGGTGGCTAATTGAAGATAAGCATTTCATGGACTTTCCTGTCAAGGCTTCATTTGAAGAGTGATACTTAGATCTCAGCCTGCTGAGATCTTAGTATCTCAGGTAAAGGCCCATTACAAGGGTATCTAAAAGGCCCTCTCTTCACTTAAGCCATGTGCCTTCAGTTCTGAATTAGTGAAGACAGTGAGGAGATTCTATGCTTCTTGGGAACAGCTCAGCTCACCAGGGACCCAGGGCTCCTGGCTAGAAGAAAAGGAGGATAAGGAGGAAGTAGGGGAGGACAGAGCCTGAGAGGTCTGCTCTCACCCTTTTTCCCTCCCACTTTCCTGATACAAGCTAATCTCCTCACAGTTCCCAACCATTCTATGCCTTTCTCCACAAGCACCCCTCACATATGGGCAAGCTTGCTCACAGTATCAGCTTTCCTGAGTGTGCCTTCTTCCTCCTTCTCCACTGGCTAGTACCCTCCTCTTTTGTAATCCTGCCTAAGCAAATGAAATATATGTGGCAGAGTATGAAAGGGTCTAAGAGAAGGAAGATTTCCTCAAAGACTTGGCTTTGGGAAGAAATGAGTAGGACTTTCTGATTCTGTGCACAGAGTGAAAGGAAAAGCATGCTGAGATAGGGAACAGCATATGCAGAGACACACAGATGTAGCAGGGCCTCAAGGAGGAATTGGGGGGTACCTTGCCAGCAGGTGGCATCATCTAGTGCACTGTCAGGTGGGTGTGTTTTGTTCATGGAGGCAGAGTCAGGGGCTTCCTTCTTTACCTTTTCCACAATTGCCTAGAGATGAAATGTAGGTAGGATCAAGCTTTGTCAAGGTAGGATGGAGCATAAAAAGCACACTCAACGCCCCCACACTCAACTGACTGTGCTGCCATCCCCCCTGGAGCCTTGAGCTCCTGGCCCACTTCCTGTGTGGCAGGGAGGCTTATCTGTCAAATGCCCCACCGCCACCCGCGCCTTCACTCAGTCTCCTGTCTCTGTCATAAACAAGGCTGCCTGACACTGAAGGAAATCCCACCTAGGTGCCGCTTCTTGCCTCTTGGTAAGGGCAGGGTGGACACTGACTGGAGCTAGTGACATGCCTTCTGCATCACAGACAAGATGGGGTGGAAACCAAAATAAAGGGAATTAAGAGGATCAGGGACTGCTTTGTGGCTGTCAAGGGACTTTAAAAGTACAAAGAAATGGCCCTTGTGAAAGGCTCTGAGGGCAGGGAAAGCCCCAGAGCCCAGATGACTGCTGGATGACAGGGAAGTGGTTGAATCTTGTCAGACCTATGCCTGGCTTCCACTGTGTCTGGAGAGTGGGGAAGATGGATTTAAAATACAATACAGGGAGGTGAGCGAAAATGAGGTGACACGGAATTCTGTGGAGTCACAAAGTGGCTGGATTGTGTTCTATAGGTGAAATGACACTGCGATGCCTGTGCAGTTGTTGTAAGCAGTTGAGAGGGAAGACCGGCACTGAGCCAGGGAAATTTAGGAAAGTGAAGGCTGAGTCTGAGCAGGTTTTCCTCAGAATGAACAGTTCAGCATCCCACAAAGTGTGCAAGAGCAAAAAGCAACAGGAGGGGGTAGTTGACTTGCAAGGGCACAGGAGAACTAAAGGTGACCCTCAGGACTGGGGAGCAGTGAGCCTGGGTGGTGGTGCCTGGCATGAAAATAACATACAATGGATGCAGGCCTGGTTCAGAATAATGATCCAACCTAGCTGAAGGTGACACTCACGTATGGAGAGGAGTGAGCATCGGGTCAGAGGTGGACTGTATGAGAATAATGTATAAGCAGGGCACCAGTGGCTCCCAGTAATTCTAGCTACTCAGGAGGCTGAGATTTGAGGATCACTGTTCAAAGCCAACAAAGCAGAAAGTACCCATGAGAATCTTATCTCCAAGTAACCACTCAGAAATCAAAGTGGAGCTATGGCTCAAAGTGGTTGAGTGTGAGCCTTCATTGAAAGAGCTCAGGGACAGTGCCAAGGCCCTGATTTCAAGTCCCACAACCCCAAACAACAAAATAATAATAATAATAAATAACATACAAAGAGTTGGAGGCCTTCCCTCTAGCCTAGACACCCAGAATCCAATAGTTCAAAGCATAGTACCTCCAAAAGAAAAACAAAATACAACTGGAAAACACACAAGGACTTCAGGGATGTAGACTATGCATATCCTCTTTGTCCAGGTGCCAGTAAGTCATCTTCAACCCTCCACTTAAACAGTTCAGAATGTGTGGGGAAGTGGGACATGTAGGTACCTAGACAGGGGAGGGAGACATTGAATTACTAGTGGTGATATGAGGTACAACACAAGAGAGTCACTGAGGTCATGCAAGGAAGATAAGGTCTTGATGGCAACAACTCCAAGGTAACCCCAATTCCCACAGCCATTGACTTCAGGCCTTAGTAGGTTCCACTACCTGCAGACAGCTTGCTTAGAGACCTAAATCCGAAGAGTTGATGATCTCAGCATCTCAGGACCAAGGACTTAGGAGAAAACAGGAGCTCAAGTCAAATGTCACCTACAACACAAAGATCCTCCTGGAGAAGGTCCACACATGAGCACAATGAGTTTGGAGACATGCTAGTCGTCTTAGTTACCTTTGGTGAGAAGTGGAACAGGAGGTGGAATGACCCAGGGGCTTGCAGGTTCTACAGGATTGAACTGGAGGTGAGACAGTGGCAATCCTGATTATTATTAGTATGGATGCTGTGGACAGCAAAAGACCCTAGTTACAAGTGAGAAGAGCCCAGTGCCAGTGGCTCACACCTGTAATCCTACCGACTCAGGAGGCTGAAATCTGAGGTTCACGGTTCAAAGCCAGCCCGGGAAAGGAACATCTGAGAGACTCATAAGTCCAATGAGCTACCAAAAAGCTGGAAATGCAGCTGTGCCTCGAGTAATAGAGTGACAACATTGACCAAAAGAGTTCAGGGACTGTGCCAGCACCTGAGTTCAAGCCTCAAGAGCAGCATAAAAATTCAAAAAGTGTGTGGGTGGTGGTGGCACACGCCTACTGTAATACTAGCTACTCAGGAGGCTGAGATCTGAGGATCATGGTTCAAAGCCAGCCTGGGCAGCTAAGTCCATGAGACTCTTATCTCCAGTAAACCACTAGCAAAACAGAAGTGGCAGTGTGACTCAAGTGGTAGAGAGCTCACCTTGAGCTGAAGAGCTAAGGGTCAGTGCCTAGGCCCAGAGTTCAAGCCCCAAGACTGACCAAAAAAATCCAAAAAGTGTGAGGAAACTGGGGACAAGGGGTTGTAGACTTGGATGGTAAAGATGCCTAGTGAAGAACATCCTATGGGTGGGTCCTGTGGGAGGTGCTGAGTGGGAGACAGGAGGCAGAGCATGCCTCCCGAGGGGGAGGGCAGAAGGCACTTGTGGAGCTGCCTGGCACTAACCAGAGGGAAAAGGCTATGGAAATGGCTACCCTACCCAACTTTAGGGTGGGTTTTGCGCCCATGGGAGGATCTACACCTTTCACCTTCCCTGTGGCAGGGTGTGGATGGGATGAGCACACTGAGGAGGGCTGGCCAGTGTGTCCTGCCCCAGAGGAATGGGCTCACAGAGGAGCTGGGCCTGGAGAGAGCAGGGGCAGGGCCGCGTGGCAGGGCTTCCCCAGTTCCCACACACCCAGGTCTGACAGGCACACAGGCTGCCAGTTGGATGCTGCTCATGGCCCGGGCAATGGCAGGCTGGCTGGTGGAGGCCTTGGGGAACTGGGATAGAGTGCTAGGATTGGGTGGAAGCACAGACCTCCCATCCACAGGCCATTCCTTGGGAGTCAGAGGAAGCAGGAAGCCACCATGTGCTTCCACCTCCTCTGTTCCCCTGATGCAGGAGGCAGCAGGGGAGAGCCTCGTGATCTCAGCTGGCCCAAGGGCAGAGAGGAGGATGAACTGTTTCCCTGGGCAGAGAGAACTGCTGCAGTTCCTTCAGGCTTCGGGCCCAGGCTTCAGGGGAGCCCAGGGCCTCAGCAAGCACAGACATCAGTGGGCTGAGTTGCCTGCCTCTGGTCCTGAGGGGCCTCCCAGCCCCCTTCCCTTCCCTCAGCTGGCCCAGCCCCCAGGCTTTGCAGAGGGAGAGGGAGAGGGAGAGGTGGAGGGGGCAGGGGGCCAGCGGCCAATCACATCCAGGACAGCCCCAGGCATCTGTACCTGGTGCAACCAATCCCCTCTGTACAGACAGCTCAATTGGCCTCTGCTGCCTCCTCCTCTCCCTGCTCTGCCCAGCAACAGCAGAAAGGAGGTTTGAGGGGGAGAGGGAGGCCCTGCAGACTCCCAGCCCTTGGCAGCAAGGAGCTGGGCCCCAGGCTCATTCTATGGAGGGAGGTTAAAACAATACTTGGAGTTCCTGGAGCCCAGGCAAACGTCCCTGGGGGACCCTCAAGACTGTGTAAGCCCAGCTCTCTCACGGACAGGAACTCACATATTACAGAGATCCTGGTCCTTGGAGCCCTGGGCCACAAGCCAGTCTTCTTCACTCCACAGCTCTGGGCAAGGCCTGGGATGGAGGGCTGAACCGCCAGCAGAGACACAGCTCTGGTGTGGGAGACAGACATGAGGCAAACCTCCACACACATGGCCACTGAACTAGAAGCAGGGATGCGTCCTGGGAAGGAAAGTGCAGGCTCTTAGGGGCGAGAGGCAGAGGGTCTGGTTTACATTGTCTCTCACCCTTCTTCTTCCTCTTGGTTTCCCTTCTGTTTGTCCAGATTTATGGGGGCTATTTCATTCACTACTTTGCCCCCAGGGGCCTCCAGCCTGTGGAGAAGAACGTGGTGTTTGTTATTGACGTGAGCGGCTCCATGTTTGGAACCAAGATGAAGCAGGTACCAATGACCCTGGGGTCTTCCTAAGTCCTGCCGTTATATTCCCAGGCCCACAAAGCAAAGAGACAGAGAAGGACAGACAGAGACCGAGAGGTGGCACAATGAATGGGACCAGAGACCCCTCCCTCACCATGAACCAGAGACCTCAGCCTGTCTCAGCCTCTCAGAGCTCATGAACTGGGCTCTCCCTAGGGACCTCGTGCCCTACCTCATGGCAGCCACACTTCCTGGAGCTACAGAATCAGAGGAACATTGAAACATGGATCTCTGGGGCTTGAAAACACTAAGAGTTTCAGTCCCACTTTTCCAGGGCTTGATGTGTCTCAAGTTCATTGAACCTTCAAGACAGAGAGCCCTGTGATCATAGAATGCTAATCCAATGTGACCTTTAGGAATGATGACTGATTCTTCTGGATGCCCTATCCCCTAGGGTTTATGTTCATTGTATTTCTTAATCTGAAGCCCTGATATTTTAGGATGCTGAAATTGTAGCATTTGAACTCCTGCAGTTCTGGGGCCATGTATTTTCTCCTTGCAACACTCCTATCCCTGAGCCTTGAATCACTAGTTTCCCTGCCCCTTGTGTGTCAGTCATGGAGTTCTAGAAGCTGCGTTTCCATTCAGAATGCTCTCAGCCCTGGAGAGCTTAGGCTAACTAAGCTTTTTTTATGACTCAACCAACGTGTGGTCTCACAGGAAGTGTCTCAAATGAGCTTGAGTGCAATGGGAGGGCCAGATCCGACTCAAGCCCTTTGCAGTCTTTCCAACTTACTCAGGTGTGTAGGGGTCAGGATCCCTGGTATAGCTCATCTCACAGGAACACTAGCTGGATGAGGGCCTGAGCCCCAGCCTCAGAACTGCAGAATGCTTTCTCTCCCCTAGTCTTTAACACTATGCCAGCCTAGCTCCTCCACGGTATGTGGAAGATACAGCTGAGTGAAGTTTAAGACAAAAATAGAGGGAATTATCACCAGTAGCTATATTTCCAATAAATATTATTAGTTCTTCAGCAAGCAGGTATAATTACCTGCTTATCAAGTACATGTATATATATATATATATATATATATATATATAATTTAATGAAACTTTTAGAAACTGAATAATTGAATCTAAAACAAAAATTAGATTTTTGTTATCTTATGTGACATAATTCCTAAAGATAGTAATGATGTTTTCAGCAAACATAGTTTAGGAATAAATTCAATTCACGAGAATGGTGTTTTAAGAGAGGAGAGGGGAAAATATGCTTTTATAATATATTCACCCCGTGAATCAAGTGGTATTTTAAAGCAGACTTGGACACGTTGTAAACCCACATTGTAAACTTGATTTGAATCACTAAATGTTTTTCTCTAAGCATAGTGGACACGCTGAGATAAGAAACCATGTAGTCATATGAAATGCTCAATTAAACTTAGAGAATTCAGAAAGGGAGTGGAAATAAAAAAATAAGAGCAACAAGTAGTTTTAAATATTAAAAATATTGATCCATCAATATCAGTAATCATTTTAAACGTGACTGTCTTTGATATGCCAATTAAAAGACAGTTTTAGCACTGATAATAATACAAACATCAGGAGGCTCAAGTAGCAGAGCATCAGCCTTAAGCAAAAAAGTCAAGTGTGAGTGCAAGGTCCAAAGCCCCATTACTGGCACAATAAATAAATAAATTAATTAATTAATACTATTTAAAAAGTAATAAAATAAACCCCATTCATATGTTGTGTCTATGAAATATACATATAATGTAAGTTATATATAATATACACATATATAAATATAAAGACAAGATAGAATAAACATAGAGGTTTACTGAATATTATACCATGTAAACCCAAATCAAAACAAAGCTTAAGGGGGTATTTTTGATAAAATATACTTCATGGAAGGAAATTATTAGAAATCACATTCACAATATTTTGTCAGAGAGTTCAGTTCTCCAGAAAGACATAATAAACCTTCATCTGTATGCACTTAATAACAATACCAAAATTCCTGAGGTAAAAATTGGTAGAATGGAAAGGAGACATACACAAACCCAAGATTATAACTGGAGACTTCAGTATCCCTCTACCAGTAAATAATGGCAACAAATGAAAGTAGCTCTGTTGGCAGATCCTATCGGCAGATAATCAGTAATACATAGTTGACCTAAATATATCCTTCAACCACCAGGACTGAATTGACATTTGTAGAATGCTTCGCCTGTCAACAACAGCATACACATTCTTCTCAAGCCCACCTAGAACATTTACCAACAGACTGCATTGGGGATCACAATCTACACCTGTGCAAGTTTTTCATCACTCTGACAAGTACTTAAACAATTGAAAAACGAGGAAGGATATATTCTGAGTCACAGTTTTAGAGGTTTCAGACGATGGTCAGGTGGCTCCACTGTTTTTAGGCCTGTGGCAAATTAGAAATATCATAGAGGAAGAACATAATGCAGGAGACTTACATACCTCATGACATCCCGGAAGCAAAGAGAAGATAGAGGGGCCCAAGGACAAGTTGTACCCTTCATGAGTCCATCCCAGTGACTTCCTCCAGTGAAGCCCCACCTTCCACAGCTTCACAACCTGTCAATAGTCTACTAAAATATTGTTTTAGTAAACTAGTGTGACAGTACTGCCACCTGAACTCCAGTTCTTGTGCTATAGCTTGACTATTCTGCTTGAGGCTAAAGATCTACTACATGAGCCACAGCTCTACTTCTAGCTTTTTGATGGTTAATTGAATATAAGAGTTTCATAGACTTTCCTGCCCAGGCTTACTTTAACTGCAATCCTCAGCTCTCAACCTCCTGAGTGGTAAAGGATTACAGGCCTGAGCCACTTGTACTCAACAGTCTACTCAGTGCTAATCTATTCTGATAGCACCTCACAGACACACTCAGAGACGTGTTTTACTAATCTCCTAGTTGTCTCTCAATCTAATCAATCAGATTAACCATCAGTGCACCTTAACAAATCTAAAACAGTGTAAGTCATGCAAAGTGTACTCTCAGACTAAGTAGAATCAAACTAGAAATCAGTAACATAAAGATAGCTTGGAAATTTTAAAAGCAATTGGAAATTTTAAAAAATTAAACCACATAGTTCTAAAACCATAATGTATCCCTGGTTGACATCTTGACATCGTGTCTGACTTGTAGACTCCCATGGCTCCCACTTTTGTACTTCTGCTCTAAGGAAAAACCATTCTCTTAAGTCTCAGACCTCTCAATGGAAATAAGAGTATGGTACACAGCTCCCAATTCCAGGATAGATTTTTCCTACGACAAGAAAGACTCAGATCACCTTCGAAGCATTCAGGCATTGCTTACCAATTTAAGGTATAGAGAAAGGTATAGAGAAAGTGAGTTTCAAATGTCCTACAGTCTCTGAAATTCATACCTTTCAAAAGGACTGAAAGTAAAACACTGTACTTATAACTATCACTAGATTTAAAACGTTTTAAATTTTAGTCTCTGGATTTTAGTCTCTAATTTATTATCTGTCAGCTATGTGAATCTGAGCACGTTACACCACCTTTGTGAGACCCTGTTTTATTGCCTATAAATAAGGATATTAGTGACTTCTTTGTTGTGTTTCTGTAAGGATTAATTGTGCTGATACATCTAAAGTATTTAATACAGTATTTGGAACATAGCAAGTGTTCCATAAATTCTACCTAATACTAGAATTTACAAACCTGATTCCCTATTCTAAGCAGTGTCATGGAGAAGGAAGATAGGAAGAAGACTTATTCTAAGTCCTGTTCTCAGAGGCCTTGATATGTGACCACATAGTGAAAATATTCCACACAAGACAGTTAGCAAACAGTCTGGGACAAGGGATGTCTGGGTGAGAAGGATGAGGATAGGAAACTCAAGGAAGAGATAGATGAGAGAGAGAGAGAGAGAGAGAGAGAGAGAGAGAGAGAGAGAGAGAGAGAGAGAGAGAGAGAGAGAGAGAGAGAGAGAGAGAGAGAGAGAGAGATCATAATAGATATAGTTATATATCTAGCTCTATCTATATATCTATGTATCTATATATAGATATAACTATATCTCTCTTTCTCTAGATATATATCTATATATACAGAGAGAGAGAGAGAGCTGAAGGTAGTCAGAGATAAATGTTTGACTACCTGAGCCATGTCTCCAACCCCATGAAGATACATATTTTTAAAGTGAGAGAGTATTATATTAAAATGGCACAAGATTGAAGTTGTAGAGGTAAAGTGGAATCTTGGTTATCTGAGAGCTGGTGAGAATATTCTCCTGGAAGAAACAATATGAGGATAAAAAGTAAGTTAGAGGAGAACCAAGGCATGCCAAGTTATTGTGAGGCAGCTATAGAGACCTGGAATCATAAGACACTCAAACTTTAAGGTCTTGAAATTCTTGAATCCTAAGCAATTGGGTCTGGACCCGTAAAACACAGCACTCTTTAGTTCAAATAAACATAGACATAGACTACTTCTGTACAGAAGAACTTTCCTCTTTCTTTTTTTCTGTTTTGAGACATGGTAGCCCAGGCTGACCTACAACTCATGATCCTTCTGCTTCAGCCTCCCCTATGCTAGAATTACTTACAGGTGGGTGCCATCACACCCATCTTTAGTACAACTTTCTATTTGCTTTCATATTTAAGAAGTTTTTTATTAATCTGCTTCAGCTTTGTTACTTTTTTTGGGGGGGGGTCCAATCGTGGAACTCTGGGCCTGGGCGCTGTCCCTCAGCTTTTCAGCTCAAGGCTAGCGCTCTACCACTTGAGCCACAGCACCACTTCTGGCTTTTTTCTTTTTGCTTATGTGGTGCTGAGGAATCGAACCCAGGGCCTCATGCATGCAAAGCAAGCGCTCTACCACTGAGCCACCTTCCCAGCCCCAGAGGTTACTTTTTTACAATAATGTTCTATCTCACAGTCACAAAACTCAGTCTTGCACACACACACACACACACACACACACACACACACACACACACACACACACATACTCACAATTAAATGGATTACACTTAATTTTTTCTCCTAACCCTTTTTGTTGCCAGAGCCTGGGCCCTGTCCTTGAGCTTTTTGTGCTCAAGGCTAGTGTTTTGCCACTTGAGCCATAGTTCCAACTTCTGGCTTTCTGGTGGCTTATTAGAGATGAGTCTCATTGGACTTTCTTGCCTTAGCTGGTTTTAAGCATTGATCCTCATATCTCAGCCTCCTGACTAGCTAGTGTTACAGACATGAGCTACCGATGTCTTATTGTTTTGTTATTTTTGAAACAGTTTCAATATATAATCCAGTCTGGCCTAAACTCCTGGTACTGTAGCCTCAGCCTCCTGAATGCTGGGATTACAGGCATTTGAAACCACACCTCTATTCTTCTGTTTATTTTGAAAGAATTTCAAACATTCTACTAGAATTTCCTTGATGATTACAATGTTCTCAAATTATGTGCCATCTACTACAGCAGCCACTGACCTCATACTATTGAACACTTAAATGTGAAGAAGAGAATTTTCAAATTTTTCTTTCACTAATTTACATTTCAATTTAAATAGCTACATGCGACTAGTGGCTGCCATGTTGAATGGTGTAGTTTTAGTCTTTGGACCAAAGAAATCCAGGGTATTTGGATTTGCTATTCTAGACTCAGAATGATGGAGTTAGATAGTCTTAAAGCCATCAAACAGACCTTAGTGCTTTGAATGGAAGGAGCTTTTCAAACTCATAGACCTCAAGTCTTGTCTCATCTTCTTTACCTCATCAATTCCCCCACAGACTAAAAAAGCCATGAATGTGATCCTCAGCGAACTGCGAGCCAATGATTACTTCAACATCATCTCCTTTTCTGACACAGTTAATGTCTGGAAAGCCGGAGGCTCTATCCAGGCCACTACCCAGAATATTCACAGTGCCAAAGACCACCTGAGTCACATGGAAGCAGATGGTTGTAAGTGTTAACCATATGGGCAGGGTATGGGGAATTGGGGGAAGTTCCCAGAATCTTTTCTTCATTTCCCCCAGCCTCCTCACTTCTCACCTGGCCAGAAATGTCACTATTACAGATTTTACACAAACATGTCCCTATATCCTCTGGATTTCCTTCCCAATTCTTTGTCCTGTGGGAAGAGCATGATTGATTCTCCTTGTATATTAGAGCACATTTCTCTTTGGGCCTGAGTTTCCTCTTCCTTAAAGCACTTAGCTGGGTACCAGTGGCTCTGGTCTGTAAATCCTAGCTACAAACTGGCTAAGATCTGAGGATGATGGTTTGAAGCCAGCAGGGTAAGACAAATATGAAGAGACTCATCTCATATTTACTAGCAAAAAGCTAGTAGAGATATGGCTCAAGTGGTAGAGTTCCAACCTTGACTAGAGAAAAGTAAACTTCTAAGAATACAAAGCCCTGAGATCAAGCCTCACTACTGGCACACACAAAGACATACCCACAAAAGCAAACACAAAAGAATTTGCTGAAACTTTTAAATTCAATAATCTACATTGTATATGTGTGTGTTTGTTGTGTGTGTGTGTGTGTGTACACTATTCCTGGGGCTTGAACTCAGGAGCTAGGTGCTATCCTTGAACTTTTTCAGCTCAAGGGTAGCTCTCTACCACATGAACCACAGCACCACTTCTAGCTTTTTCTAAGTAGTTTATTGAAGATAAGAGTCTCAGGGACTTTCCTGCCTCAGGCTGATTTTGAACCGTGATCCTCACATCTCAGCCTCCTGAGTAGGTAGTATTAAAGGTGTGAGCCACTGGCACACACCTTAATAATCTAAATATTTATTTCCAAACTTTTGATCAAGTTGCTGCCCTGATTCTAGCTTTTGATCAACCTCCTCTCAGTCGATCACTGATGTCCCTACAACCACCACCACCACCTCCTGCCATTTCATCCCTTTCTCCCACTGTAGCAAGAAGGTAGGGGTGCTATCCTTAGATAGCTGCCAATCTGATGAAGGACACACACACACACACACACACACACACACACACACACACACACACACACACACACACACACACTAAGAAACAAGTCCAAAACTGTCCTAAGTTTGAGAGCTGTTAAAAGCCAAGGACATGTGGGCCTCACTGTCAGATCTTGGGAAGCCTGGATGTGGGTGGAGGAATGGGAAAGATAAGCACCCCAAACAGCCTGAGAAAAGAGGAGATGTGACTGAGTCTGGGAGGTGGGTGTGGCTTCTAATATGTGTGCAATTCACTATTACATATTTTACACAAACATGTCCCTATATCCTCTGGATTTCCTTCCCAATTCTCTGTCCTTGTGGGAAGAGCATAATTGATTTTCCATGTATCTTAGAGCACATTTCTCTTTGGACCCGAGCTTCTTCTCCCTTAAAGCACTTAGCCAGGTGCCAATGGCTCTGGCCTGTAAATCCTAGCTACAAAGGAGGCTAAAAAGGGCAGGGGTGGGGGTGGGGAGTGACCAGAGAAGGTGGTCTCACAATCTGCTGCTCTCCAATTAGGGACTGACATCAATGCAGCTCTGCTGGCCGCTGCTTCAGTACTGAATCATAGTAACCAGGAGCCTGGAAAGGGCCCTAGTGTGGGGAGGATACCTCTTATCATGTTCCTGACAGATGGAGAGCCCACAGCTGGCGTGACAACTCCCAGTGTGATCCTCTCCAATGTCCGTCAGGCACTGGGACACAGGGTAGCCCTTTTCAGCTTGGCCTTTGGGGATGATGCAGATTTCCCTCTGCTTCGTCGCCTGTCCCTGGAGAATCGAGGAGCAGCCCGACGAATATATGAGGACGCAGATGCAGCTTTGCAGCTAGAGGGCCTCTACGAGGAAATCTCCATGCCTCTGCTGGCAGATGTGCGTCTGGACTACCTAGGTGGTTTGGTGGGGTCTTCCCCTTGGGCTCTATTCTCCAACTACTTTGGTGGCTCAGAACTCGTGGTGGCTGGCCAGGTGCAGCCAGGCAAGCAGGAGCTAGGCATCCACCTAGCAGCCCGTGGCCCCAAGGGTCAGCTGCTGGTGGCCCGCCACAATGAAGAAGCCACCAACAACAGCCAGAAGGCTTTTGGTTGCTCAGGAGAGCCTGCCCTCAATGTGGCTGGCTTTATCCGCCGCCTCTGGGCCTATGTTACCATTGGAGAGCTGCTGGAGGCACGCTTCCAAGCCCGTGACACCACCACTCGCAATCTGTTGGCTGCCAAAGCTCTCAACCTATCCCTTGAATACAACTTTGTCACACCTCTGACCTCACTGGTAATGGTGCACCTCAAGGAGGCCAGAGAGGAGGCCACAAGGCAGCCATCTATCAAAGATGTACCAGGTACGGTCACACCCTCATGTAAGAACAGCCATGGTCTAGGAACAGGCCCAGCTCGACCAACTCTGGTGCTCAACATCTCCCCCAAATCAAGACTTGTGAAACCAACTTTACCTACGACTGTCTCTATGAAGAAGACTCTCAGTTCCAAGGAGGTGGAGCCATTGGGTCAGAGCTCTAGTAGTCTATCAACATCAACACACTCAAAGCCCAAAACTGTAGCACAAGATTCTGGCACCTTTGCACAGTCAACTGTCAAGATGAAACCTGTTGTTCTCATGCCTACAAATTCTGCTGCTCTGTTGCCACAAAAACCTACTGCTCCATCACAGCAGAATCCTTCTATTGTAGCACCCATGAATTCTAAGACCCAAATCCCACCTCTGAATCTTGGCATCCCAACCCAACCCAAAGCTGGCACTATGAAACAGCATTACAAGCCCGGTACTACATCACAACCTAAATCAGATGCCCTAGCTCATCCCCATTCTGAGGTATTCATATCACAGTTCCCCAAACACACACCACAGCCCAGACCTACCTCCACACTTCAGATCTCTAAACCTTCACCACATACCAGACCTAAAGTTCCTGCTCCCAAGATCTCCAAAAATCTACCACACCCTAGACCTGGAATCCTCTTACCCAAGTCCCCTAAAATCCCTCCACTTCTTAAACCTAGCACTCCACCTCACCAGACTCCCACAAGTTTATCACTTTCTAAGCCTGGAACCCCAATCCCCCATACACCACAAATGCTGCTACCTCCTAGACCTGCCAGACCCAGGCCTCCCCCTCCTCAGAGCCTTAGCACATTCTCAAACACTGTGTTAAGCACCACAGGTTCTAGCAGTACTATGACCATCTCTGTTCTTGGAGAACCCCTCGCTACTCCTTTTACCCCCACTCTGCCTTCTTTGCTGCCCACTGGAAGGCTCTGGCATCAACAAGACCTGCTGATAGGACCTCAGAGCACCAGGCAAGTATTGAGGCCATCTGTGCCAAGACTCTCAATAATAGCCCTACCCAACAGTTTTAGTCATCTGCCCAAAGACAGACTCCCCAATCCTGCCAATCTTGCTACCTTCCAGTACTCTCCCTGAAACCATCAGTCTGCTTCATCTCCCAGAAGAGCTAGAGCTGCTGTCTGAATCAATGATGGAGTCCAAGTTTGTGGAGTCCTTGAACCCGCCAGCTTTCTATACCTTCCTCACTCCTGATAAAAATGGTGAGTACCACAGGCAAAGGGACAAGCCATGGTGAGGAGTTCTGAATGAAGAACACCAGGTGCTGGGAGTCTAAAAGCCTGTGCAGATATGCTCGTCCTTTCTTGTTTGTTTTGGGACTGTGGATTAGTTGCTTAACATCTCTGGATCTCAGTAGCTAGGTGCAGAATCAGAGGCCTTGGGAGATAAGACTGGGAAGGCTGAACAGAAATAAACAGGTCAGACAATAGTGTTGCCATTTGCTTTGTTGGACATGATGCTGATGATTCCCAAGCAGGGGAGGAACTTGGGTGTGTAAATTACAGTATCACTGGCCAAGGAAGCTTGGATTGGTTTTTCTGTGCTCTCTGAACAGCCCTGCTTACTATGAGAGAGGTGAAAAATTTGAAAGATAATGGTAATTACCTTTATTTTTATATTTATTATTATTATTGCCAGTCCTGGGGCTTGAACTCAGGGCCTGGGCACTGTCCCAGTGCTCTACCACTTGAGCCAGGGCACCACTTCTGGCTTCATATATATATATATATATATATATATATATATATATATTTTTTTTTAATTGTAAAGATACTGTACAGAGGGGTTGGACCCAGGACTTCATGCATCCTAGACAAGCACTCTACCACTAAGCCACATTCCTAGCCCCCCTTTATTATTTTTATTTCTTCTGATCTTTTGTAATTACATTCAAATGTCATAAAGATCATGAAATAACAGTTTTGAACTCTTCCTATAGTTAGTACTTTTCTATATCATGTATTCATAATCTTTTATTCAAACTCCATAAGAAAACTATTGATATATGCATTTATAACTAAAACACAGAGAAGTAAAATAACTTCTACTATGTCACATGGCTACTTAGAGATTTGAACCCATACAATCTGGTCTCAAAGTAAATCTACTTCACCACTCCACTATTCTGCCTTCCTTAGGGAACAAGTGAGGGTGCAGAGCACCATTGCATCTCATCCATGAAACTGTTCCACACTCCTCACTAGTGTCTCCATTTGTTCTCCTGTCCTGCTGCAAGCTGTTTTCTCTCTATAGCCAAAAGGTGTGTGTGTGTGTGTGTGTGTGTGTGTGTGTGTGTGTGTGTGTGTGCGCGCGCGCGCGCGCGCGCGCGCCAGTGCCAGGGCTTGAACTCAGTGCCTGGATTTGAACTCAATGCCTAGGCAATGTCCCTTAGCTTTTTCCCCCAAAGCTGGTAATCTACCACTTGGGCCACACCTCCACTTCTGGCTTTATGCTAACTAATTGGAGATACGAGTCTCATGGACTTTCCTACCTGTGCTGGCTTTGAACTGAAATCCTCAAATCTCTGCCTTCTGCGTAGCTGGGATTTGGAGCCACCAGTGCCCAGCTCTAAAAGATGTCTTTTAAAAGCATAAACCACTCATTGTCCCTTACCTACTTAATCTCCCTCAAGGATTTCCCATCATACCTGTCTAAAGTCCTTTTCATCACCCTGTAAGGCCCTGAATGAGATACTCCTATACCATTCTTGTCTAATCTTCCACCCTTGATCCATTTTCTGAACCCCAGCACCTCTAATCTCTCTACTATTCTTCCCATTGGTCATTCCTTGATGTTCATTCAGGGACATCTTTCAATCTACTCTCTCTGCTTGATAATCAATTGCCTTGCCTGCCTTGTCCTGCCTCTTCCTAGCACCTTCATCTCTTTCTTTGCCCCTAGAACTCCAGCCTGTGCTTTAGGTCAGATCTCCTTCCCTACTCTCCCTTGAAGGCCACTTTAGACCTCTATTACTTCTTTAGTCTGTCTACTAGTTTTTTTTTTACAGCATTTATCATCATTGGTAATTATGAATGCCTGACTTCTTCACTGACCTATGAGCTTTACCAGGTGAGAAACTATCTGAGTGCTAGTGGTTGATACCTATAATCCTAGCTACTCAGGAAGCTGAGATCTGAGGACTGAAGTTCAAAACTAGCTCAGGCAGAAAATTCTGTGAGAATATTCTCCAATTAACAAGTAAAAAGTGAGAAGAAGAGGAAAGTGGAGGGTTGGCTGAAGTGGTAGAGCAGAGCGCCAGCCTTGAGTGAAAACTAACAAGAAAAAGTGTAAGGTCTTGAATTCAAGCCCTAGTACTGGCACACATCAAAAAAGAGAAAATGTCTGCATTTTTTATCACTATATCCTGGTGCTTAAGCAATGCCTGAATGACTACCTGAATGAGTCAGAGACTAAGAGTCTGGGATGAGCATAAGGTCCCAGTCCCAGAGAGAGGTAAGTCACTTTAGAAGCCAGGTAGGCCCTTTGGAGGGTACAAGGCATCTTTGCCATAGAGGGTGAACAATTCCACTTATTCATTTTTTTTTTGTAATTAACAGGAAGTCCACATGGGGGTGATGATTCTGAGGAAACTCTGGGAGTAGGTGAAGGCAGCATAGAATCACAGGAAAGTATTGTGGAGCTAGCAAAAGGTGAGCAAAAAAGTCCTCTACCCTGGCTGACTTTGAACCATGATCCTCAGATCTCAACCTCCTGAGTAGCTAGGACTATACATATGAGCCACTGATGCCTGGCAAAGTCACTTTTTTGATAGATCCACTAATTAAGCTGGCCTTTAAGGAGAGTTAGAAATTGATCCTTGCTAGAGGAAAGGAACACACTCCAGATGGCAGGAAAAACAGCAACAAAGGGTCACTAGCAAAAGAGGGCAAGAGCCTGGCATGGTAGTTCATGCCAATAATCCCAACATTCTGGAAGCTGTGACAAGAAGGCTGCAAGTTCAAAGCCAGCTCGGGCTACATAGTATCTCAAAAAGCCAAAATCAGTCAGTTCCACTGGGTTGGAGCATATAGGAATGACTGAAGAAGTAGAGGTATGGTTCAAGTAGTTGAGGGCCAGCCTTAAGCAAAAAAAGCCAAGCAAGAGCATGAGGCCCTGAGTTCAAGCTCCAGTACTGGAATGAAAAAAAGAAAAGATTGAAAAGTAGAGCTAAATTCCAGAAAAGCCTTAAATACTGAATTCAAGAATTTGGACCTTGCCTGGAATGAGGTGACTCAAAGATCCCAGGGTTGCTAGGAATGTGTTAGATCAGTCCCTCAACAACACAAGCCCTCTCTCCTTTGCAGGCACATTGCCAAGCATCTTTACCTTCTCATCTTCCGGTAAGCCAGCCATCTCCAGGACCCTCCTGCCTGAGTACAGGGACTGAGCTCTTCCTTTGCTCTTCCCTTTCTCTCTCCCTCTCCCTCTCCCTCTCCTTCTTCCTCTGCCTCCTCTCCCTCCCTCTCTCCCTCCTCTCCCTCCCTCCCTCCCTCCCTCCCTCCCTCCCTCCCTCCCTCCTCCTTCTCCCCCCCTCTCCCTCCCTCCTGAAATAGGCATGGCCTTCCCCTCCTTTCTCTTCCCTCTTCTCCCTGCTATTCATTCAAAGGACATACTTCAAGAGTTACATCTCCTGCCTTACAGTGGATGGAGATCCCCATTTTGTGATCCACATCCCACACTCAGAAGACAAGATATGCTTTACAGTGGATGGGCGTCCAGGCGACCTACTGCAGCTCATAGAGGACCCAAAGGCAGGTGAGAGCCCCAAGAGCTTCATCCACACACACATCAAAGATGGGTGTATTTGGCTGGGAATGTGGCTTAGTGGTAGAGTGCTCACCTAGCATGCATGAAGCTCTGGGTTTAACTTCTCAGTACCACATACTTAGAAAAAGCCAGAAATAGCCCTGTGGCTCAAGTAGTAGAGTGCTATCCTTGAACAAAAGAACCTCAGGGACAGTGTCCAGGCCCTGAGTTCAAACCCCTAGACTGGCCAAAAAAAGATAGATGTATTCCTGTTAACAACTCAAGATATTTAGTAACTCAGTTACATGCAGTAACATACAAGAGTGCACAAAAAAATGGACAAACACAAAGATAAGCATCATGACAGACAGTAAATTCTTTTGGATTCCTACACCCACAGATATGCCAGCATGCACCCAGACACATAGTAACATGTAGCACATGTCAAAATAGAGACAATGGCTTGCAAATCAACACACTCAGGCACACAAGCATTGATAGCCCCAGATGAATCCCAGTTTCCAGGAATTGAACACACACAGGTAGCACACATTCTTTGCTGCTCTAGGCCTGAAAATCACTGGTGCACAGAAATGCCAACCTGCACACATACTGACACTCCACATGCATGGCAGTACATATAGCACACACCCTGACATCCACAACATACTCCATTGCACTAAGACATAGAACACTAACATGTGAAGAGGCACATATGAACACACCATCAAAAATACATACTCCAGCTGGGTGCTGGTGGCTTACACCTGTAATCCTAGTTACTTAGGAGGTTGAGATCTGGTGATCGTGGTTTGAAGCCAACCTGGGCAGGAAGGTCTATGAGTTTCTTATCTCCAATAAACTTCCAAAATGTCAGAAGTGGAGCTGTACCTCAAGTGGTAGAGCAGTAGTTTTGAGCAAAAAAGCTCAGGGACAGTGTCCCAGCTTTGAGTTCAAGCCCCAGGACTGGTACTCTCTCAAAATACATACTTCAACATGTCACTTTCTTCACATATGCAAATGCACTAATGTACTTAGAAATGCTTATCTGAATATAACCAAGCCACTCAAAGGCAAACACACACATACACATACCAATAACCACACAAAAGTGAGTGCACACACACATACATGTCCTCCTCATCTTCACACATTGCTCAGGAAGGATTATGTCAGAAGCATTTTCTCAGAAACCAACCTACCAGTCACAAATCTGTACTGGCTCAACTAAACCCTGAGCCCCAAGACCTCCCATCTCTGCCTATGTTGTGGTTGACCATATGAAAGCCTGTACTCTGGGCCTACACTCTCACCTTCTAGGGCTACATGTGAGTGGGAAACTGCTTGGGGCACCACCAAGACCAGGCCATGAGGACCAGACACGCACATACTTCCAGATCATCACAGTCACTACAGACAAGCCTCGGGCCTATACCATCACCATCACCCGCAGTTCCATATCTGTGAGAGGAGAAGGCACCTTGCACTTATCCTGGCACCAAACTGCCCTGGTGAAGAAGCCCAAGTTGGAGCTGCATGTGACTTCTGCTGCCCGTCTCACTCTCCGCCTTGGGCCCTACCTGGAATTCCTGATTCTCCGACACCACTACAGACAGCCCAGCAACTTGCAACTACCCCACCTGGGGTTCTATGTGGTCAATGGCTCAGGCCTCAGTTCCTTGGCCCGTGGCCTGATGGGTAAGTGCTGTCCGGGCTAAGAGAAACCAGAGATTACTAGCCTACCAGAGATCTTTGTCAGGGTGGAAAGGTAGATGCTCCTCCAGTACCTGGTACCCTCAGCTACAAAGAGGAAATCAGAACTAGGCTTTGCTCTTAGGAAACTCCTGATCTGGAGAAAGGAATGAGCCAGACATGGGTAGTGATCACAGGAAGTGATCTTTGTTAGATAAGAAGCAGCCCAGGAGGCTAGAAGACCTAAGGTTGAGATCTCTTTGAGCCTTGTAGTTAAAGAAAGACTTACCCATCTGGAAAGTTGAAAGGACTGAACAATGGAGGAGCTAGAACTAGTGATCAGAGATGATTGTCAGAATAAAGGCTTTGAATTTATCCTGAAGGCAAAAGGGAGTTGTATATTATAAACTTCCCTCTAAATATTTATCCCTTTATGAAATGGAACCATAAAACTTCAGACTGTAGGTTAAAAAACACTGGCAGAATCCAGGAACAGCTGCCCATGCCAGAGTTTGGGTGCTGTGATAGTGGATTAAATAGTTTTCCCTCCTCTGGGCTCCTTCTATTTCTTCTTCCTTTCAATCTGCCTTATCTTCTCCTCCATTCCTGGATCTCCTCCTTCCTCTGCTATATCATCTGCCTTGGCCCTCTATTTCTAGCCTACGCTCCTATCCCATGTGGCTTCTCAATGCTTCCCACGATGCCCACCCAGCCTTTTCCCTCCTCTGGGTCTTTACTGCCCCTGTACCCTCCTGCTTTTCCTTCTGGATTTCCTCCTTAAGGCTCTTCCTTGAGCTCTGGGCAAGGGAGTCTAGACACTGCCCTGACTGGCCACTACATCTCTCTTCTTCAGGGCAGTTCCAGCACATAGACATCCGCCTGATGACAGGGCCAAATGGACCTTACCTGAAGAGGCAACATAGCCCAGATGTGCCTGTGGTTCTAGGCAAAAGGCTGCTGAAGGACTCACCAAGACTTTTGCCTCGCTGGACTTCCTGCTGGCTGGTGATGCGTTCTCATGTAGAACAGTTGCTTGGCCAGCCTTACCTCGCTTATGTCCTGTGATGGGTCCTAAACTCCAGAGCCAGGAGAACTGAATTAGGGAGATCAAGGGGTTGGGGCATGGGGTGAGCCAAAGACAAAAAGACCTGGGGATGTGGACACACATAAAGACATATATACCAGGACACATAGAGTCATGTAGGCCTATAAACCTAGAATATTAGAGACTCTTGTCTTCTCAAGGCCTCTCCTATGTCCAGTGTTTACTCCATATTCCATATCATCACTGGAAGAGACATGGTTTAAAAAAATGGATTGTGTCACTAGACCTGCTCACAACTTTCTCTGACTCCCATGGTGTATTTAAGGGTCCTGGAGATTATCTAACAAGTCATATTCTGTCCGGCCACAGGATCTTTGCATGACTACTTCCTTCAGCATGACATTCTTCCTTTGCCCCATATGGGTAAATTTAGTTCATAATTTGAGGCTTAGTTATTACCACCTACGCCTTCCTTGGCTCCTCACCTAGACTGAGTTTGGTCTCCTCCTCTTTGTCCCCTCTAGGCTCACAGCACTCATCATATGATGTTCCAATCATCTACTTACTCAACTACATCCCTAAGACTGTAAGCTCTGTCAGAGAAAGGACCTTTTCTGAATCATCTATGAAGCTCCACCGAGGCTTAGTAAATATTTACAAAATGAATAAATGAATGAATGAACAAAAATAGCCATAAATAGCAATAGACACACATATATACATTCGACCAATGACACAGGACACACAAAGAAAGACAGCAAGAAAGACTCACACATAGAAACATAGAGATAGAGAAGGAAACACAAAGCACAGAAAATTCAAAGAAATATGGTCATAAGGACACAAAGACACTCAATTAAGGAGACAGAGTCCAAAATAACAGCACCAAAGACATAAACCTAGACAAACAGAAACATGCTCTTTTGTTGGACCTCTTTTGTTGGTCTTGATTGACTGCCCCAGTCACAAAATGGAAAGGAAACAAAAACAAGGTAACTCAGAAACAAACATAATAAGTAATATAATGACACTGAAACCTCCAGGCACCAGTGGCCTATGCCTGTAATCCTAGCTACTCAGGAGGCTAAGATCTGAGGATCAAGATTTGAAGGCAGTCCAGGCAGGAAAGTCCACACTTATCTCCAATTAACTACCAAAAGACCTAGAAGTAGTGCTGTGGTTCAAGTGATAGTGTTAACCTTGAGTGAAAAGGCTCTGGGACAGATCCTAGATCCCAAGTTTAAGACCCAAGATCTGAACAAAAATGGACACTGATATAAAGCAATACAGAAACCAAGAGATAGCATCACACAGAGATCCAGATTCAGGAGCAGAGATCAAGACACCAAAGATATAGGGACACAAAAGCAACCAGGGAGACACCGGTCAGAACCATAGTCTAAAACTCCAACCAAGGGTAGAAAGGCAGAAACACTGACATTCTGAATTGCAGACATGGGGAGAGATGAGAGAATATAAAGAAACAATGCCAGAGACATACAAAGTGTACAAGTAGATAGTACAAAGATCTGGACTTGGTATCAGAGATTTAGACACATAGGTATGCACAAAGGAACATATTAAGAGTGAAGCAAAGTTGGATGCCAGTGGCTCACACCTATAATTCTAGCCACTAAGGAGGCTGAGCCTGGGCAGATAAAAGCCATGAGACTCTTATCTCCAGGAAACTACAAAAAAGGCAGAAGTAGAGCTGTGGCTTAAGTGGTAGAGTGCTAGCCTTGAACAAAAAAATCTCAGTTCAAGCCTGAGGATCAGCACACTCACACAAATGAGTGAGGCAAGATCACAAAGACAAGGAGTCCTAGACACCTAAATAGTAGCAAGCACCATTAAACAGATAGAAATTGGACTAGATAATGCAGACATAAAGATAGACAAGGAGAGACCCAAGTATAGTGGTGACATTTTGACATAGTGGAAGGAAGGGTTATAAGTTGGCTCAGTGGTAGAGTGCTTGCCTCACATGAATGAGGCCTTGGGTTTGATTCCTCATCACCACATAAGCAGGAAAAATCCAGAAGTGGCACTGTGGTTCAAGTGGTAGAGCACTAGCCTTGACTGAAGAGCTGAGGGACAGTGCCCAGGCCGAGAGTTCAGCCCCCACAACTGACAAAAAAAAAAAACCAAAAGAATTCAAAACCAGAGACCCTAGAATAAGCAGACGGGAATGTGAACATCTAACAGTCACATGGATACAGGTTAGATTCTGGACAGAAACACAGAAGAGTTTAAAAAAATAGACATAGGGACAAAGAAATCTAAACATACAAAATATACCCAAATGAGCAGAACAGTGGCAAAAGAAAACACTATCCAGAGAGATAAGAGTACAAGGACACAGAATCAAGATAAATCTGAGACCAGAAACAGTGACACACAAATAGGCAACCAAAGCTACAAATGAAGGGATAAGGCCAGTATATTCATCCCAAGAACATAAATATAGTTGCTCACAGATTAAAAAGCATGAATCCAGACACTAGACACAAACAGAGAGGCAGGGACACAGAGGTGATGAGTCAGATCAAAACAAAACTAGGGACAGAGTGAGAGAGAAAGAGAAACAGTTCCAGAGCAATATCCAGACAAATAAACCCAGAGAATCGAGTCCTCACAGTTGTGGGGATTCAGAGAAAAAGACCTAGGACTAAGAGAGACATCAATAGTAAAAATCATTTGACATATCCACAATAACATGAAGAAACAATAATACACAGACATTGACAAAATATGAGATAAATTGGCTGAAAAGAAGACAGATACCAAAACACAGACAGAGAAATGGACATGGAGAACAAAGCTGTAGGAATGCATAGGCTCAGTGACTAATCAAAATTGAGCAAATGGAATGAAAAATATGCAGACCCCCTAAGCAACACGGAGACTTGGAGACTCCTAGACATGAAAATATAGAGAATCAGAAATGCACACATGCTATATTACAAAGTTTCAGAGACACACGAAAACTTAGGGATGCTCAAAGACAGGAACAAATACAAAGTGTAATACCAAGTTTTATGAGCACTTAAACACAAAGACCTATAGCCAGCAAGTCACAGGTAAATATACAAGGACATGTGAAGATTCAGGGACACACAGGGTAATATGCAAAAGTTTAAGGACACACAAACATTCATGAACATGGAGAGTTGGGGATATGAAAAGAATCACATGCAGGTAAATAATCAGAAATAGACACCAAAAGCCCACAGTTATGTATTAAAAAAAAAAGTGACTCTCTCTCACTTTCTCTCTCTCTAACACATAGGTTCACTGAATGACCAGCCACTGAGACACAGATCTGTGGACACACAGAGACAGGGAACATGGACACACTAGACAGAACAAAGGCTCAAGGACATTCAAGGACAAGAATGCACAGACACTAAAACACACAGATAAGAGACACAGAGTCAAGGACAGAAGTAAAGAATCAGAGACTTAGGGACACCCAGAGATAGGGATATACAGACAATGAAACACAGAGACAAGCTGGGCGCCAGTGGCTTATGCCTGTAATCCTAGATACTCAGGAGGCTGAGATCTGAGGATCACGGTTCAAAGCCAGCCCGGGCAGGAAAGTCTGTGAGACTCTTATCTCCAATAAACCACTAGAAAACCAGAAGTGGTGCTGTGGCTCAAGCGGTAGAGCGCTCGCCTTGAGCTGAAGGGCACAAGGACAGTGCCCAAGCCCAGAGTTCAAGCCCCACAACTGACCCAAAAAAAAGAAAAGAAAGAAAAAAGAAAAGAAGAAGAAACACAGACAAGTAGGATTTATGATATAAAGAATGGGACACAAGGACTAAAGGCATGGCTCGAGTGATTGAGCTCTTGCCTACCATATGTAAGGGACTGGCTGGGTTGGATCCCCAGTACCACAAAACAAGAAGAATGAAAAAATGAAATTCAGACTTCCACAGAACCCAAAAGATACGGATACTGGGCCAAAATAAACAATACAACCACAATCACTACAACATAGTAACACTGGGACACATAAATATCTTGGGAAAATAAATTATGTAGACACTGGATCCCAGCCAGACCTTCCCATTCACATACTAAGATTCATAGCCAATGGAAAACATAGGCAGATACTAGAGCACACAGACACACTGGCTGGACAAATACTTAACACACAGACATCATAACAGTTGTCAGACACTGGCACACACTGAGACATTGGCACACATAGACATTGGTACATAGGCACACGGACACACAGACACTGAGATATACAAACAGAGGGACTCATATTACCTGTGACACATATGCCCCTGGAACACAACAAACTACAGCACAGAAACAGAAGCATACAAAAGGGAAAGGACAGCCAAGCCCTGGTGGCTCACACCTATAATCCTAACTATTTAGGAGGCTGAGATGTGAGGATTATACCTGAGACTCTTATCTCCAATTAATCAGCAAAAAGCTGAAAGTGGAGTTGTGGGTCCAGTGGTACAGTATCAGCCTTGAGTAAAAAAGCTAAGGGAAAGAACCTTGGTCCTGATTTAAGTCCCAATACCAACACATACACATACACACACACACACACACACACACACACACACACACAGCCCTAGAGGCCAAAAATACAGCAACATGCTAACACTAGAACAAATAGACACTGAGGCACATGGACACAAGTATAGTGATACATAGAGATGATGAGATTCACAAACAAGCAAACAGGGATATACAAACACTGAGGTTGCTGGAACTGATATACGTAAAAGCAGGACACATATTCTGGGGCACACCATCAATGAGGTACACACATGCAGGCATGGAATGCCATAGAACTAGATCATGAAGGCATTGTGACACATGGATACAGATGTACAAAGAAATGGCTAAAACAGAGAGAATCAACAGAATGTTGAAAAGGGTGGTGACATGGATCAAGATGCACTTTATTTATAAACTGGTTTGTTGAATGCCAACTCCTTTGTGAAAACACTGAAAGGTAGTACACACACACACACACACACACACACACACACACATAAATGAACAGAGCGCTATGTACTGGTAGCTCATGCCTGTAATCTTGGCTACTCAGGAGGCTGAGATCTAAGGATCATCTTCAAAGCCAGCCTTGGCAGGAAAGTCCAAATAACCACCAGAAAACTGGTGCTATAGCACAAAATGGTAGTGCTCTAGAGCAAAAAAGCTCACAGACAGCACCCAGGTCCTGAGTTCAAGCCCATAACCAAACAACAACAACAAAAACCACAGCACACGCACCAGAGCATGCAGACACTGGCACACTCAAACATTGAAGAGCTTAAGTACTGGACCTACACAGACACCAAGTATGCAAATGTTGAAATATACAGACATTAGCACAGAAACAGCTACTAAGACATCTAGTCATTAGATTAGGCTATGCTCTATAGCAACTGGGAAATACATAGACATTGTGACACACAGTAATCAGAAACTAGAACCCAGAGTCACTGGTACACATCGATGTTGGTGCCCAGTAAAGACAGACATTGAAACTCATAGATATTGAGATACACAGATACTGGGGCATGAAAACGTTGATAAACACAGGATTACAGCCCTAGCATATGGACTGTTGGGTGTACGGAGAAATTAGAGGATACAGTTGTTAGGATAGACAGACACTGAGAAACAAAGGCACTGGTGCTCAGAAAGACTGGGACACAAGCACTGAGATACACATGCTGACTTAAAGAGATATGCGATATACAGATATGGGACCACACAAACAATGGCTACTCAGAAACTGGAACAGAGGGAAAAGAAAATAGCCACACACTGGGATCGACAGGAACACACAGACACTGGGATACTACACAAATTTAGGACATAGAAGCTGGGTGTGGGTGACTCTCACTTGTAATTTTAGCTACTAAGCAGGCTGAGATCTGAGGATCAAGATTCAAAACCAGGCCCGGCAGGAAAATCTATGAGACTCTTATCTCCAATTAACCAGCAAAAAAAATAATTAGTGGAGGTTTAGCTCAAGTGATAGATCACCAGCCTTGAGTGAAAAAGTCAAGTCAGAGAGAGAGACAGACAGAAACAGAGAGACAGACAGAGAGACAGAGAGAGAGAGAGAGAGAGAGAGAGAGAGAGAGAGAGAGAGAGAGAGAGAGAGAGAGAGAGAGAGAGAGAGAGAGAGAGAGAGAGAGAGAGAGAGAGAGAGAGATATCCTGGCTTTAAACACAATAGTAGCACCAAATTTAAAAAACCCACTAGGATATACAACACAAACACACACAAACTGAGGTACAGAAACCAAGGCATGCAAAGCACAAACGTACTACTGTGTGCTTACAGTGACAGTATCACTGGAACACAGAAGTACTGGGATGTACAGGAACTCAAGGGACTAGGAAACAGGATGTGCAGAGCCTGTAAAACACACATCGAGGACATAGGCAGACAGGCAGACAGATGGCATACACACAGACCCTAAGGTGCAGAAGTACAGACTTATAGAAACTAAAGCTGAAAGACACACTGCAACATGCTGGCACTCAGAACATTGATGATGCAAATCATCAAAGACATGGTATAGACATCCAGAGACATAGGTACTGCTGCACACCCAGCACAAATGTTCCGTGAGAAATATTCAGTGTGATTCTAGCCAAACATACAAACACTGGGCCATACACACACTGAGGTACATGCACAGGCACTAGTACACACATAATTTGGGGAAGTAGACAGTTTGATGAAAATAAACCAAGAAATACAGGCACAGGATGTGATCATGTAAAATGATATTTACCAAAATGAACTCCAAGAAATGGAAACAAGAGGATTTTTTTTTTGTTATTTTGGTTTTGTTTTGTTTTTCTCTTTTGTCACTGTTTTTGTTTCTGTACCTTCTGTCTTTTATGTAAGTTTATCTGATTGGGGGGGGACACAGAAGGGGTGAGACAAAGGGTAAACTAATTCAGCAGTGATACTCACTAGACACTATGATGAAAATGAACTATACAACTTGTGGGAAGGGACGGGAGGGAAAAACTGGAAGAAAGTGAGGGGAGGTGTAACACTGTTCAAAAATGAATTCATTATCTGACTTACGTAACTGTAACCCCTCTGTACATTACCTTTACAAGAAAAATTTTAAACGAAATATAGGTACAGGAATATACATTCTTTTAGACATACATATTCTGAAACACTAGCACACACATATCAGGATACACAGACTCGAGGATAAAGATGCTAGGACAAAGAGACAACAGGAAACATGAGTACATGGGATGTACAAACACTGACACACAAACAGTGGGACACACAGAAACTGAGACACAGAAACTGATAAATACATGCACACACACATACTTGGATTCACAAAGTTACCCAAACACACACACACACACACACACACACACACACACACACACACACACACACACACACACACACGAGTTTTGGGGAAAATCACACCTCTAGGATATATAGACAATTGATAAGGAGCAGACCTTGGAGTATACAGACAATGAGACACATAAATTGGGACACATAAACCCAAGCACATGTTGCCACAGAGACACTGTAACACATGAACACTAGAACATGCAGACACAGCCAAATAGTTTGGGGGACAGACTCAGACTTTGTGACATACAGCCTCTAGGAAGCAAAGACATTGAGAGGCCACAGTCACTGGTAGATATTGAAAGAGAAAAAAAGGCTGAGAAGGTGGCTCAGTGGTAGAGTGCTTGCCTCACATGCATGAGACCCTGGGTTCGATTCCTCAGCACCACATAAGAAAAAAACCCAGAAGTGGCTCTGTGGCTCAAATGGTAGAGCATTAGCTTTGAGCTTAAGAGCTGAGGGACAGCACACAGGCTCAGAGTTCAGGCCTCACAACTGACAAAGAAAAAGAAAGAGAGAAAAAAAGACCTGGAGAGCTAGACAGACTTTGAGACACACACTGTCCAACATAGTCTCTGGGATATGCAAATACTGAGGATCCAAAACACTGGCATATACACCAAGACATAAATACAGCTGCATAGATATATGAACCCTAACTCTAAGATGCATCAACACTTAGACATGAAAATGAACTATTCAACTTGTAGGGGGCAGTTGGGAGGGAAAAACTGGGAGCAAAGCTAGGACATATATTTGCTGGAAAACTGAGGTACTGGAATGCAAAACCACTAGGATATAAAGACACCAGAATGCACAGAACTGAAAACATGGGACAATTGGACACACGGTCACTGGAACAGACATTGGAACACAGACAATGGGGCATACAGGCAGTAGGGGACACAGATTATAGGATACAGAGATTCTGAACTGCTCTTGATTCTAAGTCTTAAAGAACTGAGTGCTTTCCATGAGACATTTTAGGGGGCTGGGGGAGATGGAGCAGATGAATGGAGAGAAGAAGTGTGGGAAAATATAGTCATTGTATTTGATGCACATAAGTGAAAATGGAACTAGGTTACTTGAGGTTAAGGGTGGGGTTGGGAGAAATAGGGGAAACATTGATCAAGGTACATTGTACTTATAAACTGATATGTTGAATTGAACCCCTTTTATACAACTCCTAAAAGATAATAAAGAAAATGTTAAAAGAGAAGGAAAGAAAGAAGTAGGGGTCTCATCCTGAATCCTGAGACAAGAGAAGGCATAATAGTGCTCTGGGAGAGTGGTGACTGGATAAGGAGGTGAGTGGCAGAAGGAAAGTGTTGAAGAAGAAGGGAGCATGCTTGACAAAGGTAAGCTTTCTGTTGAGGCAGTAGAATCAGCACAGCCTGAGACAACAGAAAAGGATGTTCAAAGCCCAGCAAAAGAGAGGAGAATAGAGAAAAGAAAGCAGGTCTTGTTGAAGTGTAAGTGGATTGGAATAAGCAAACACAAAGGTTCCATCTCTGGTTCACATGCATACCATTCATTCATTCATTCACTCACTCGCTCATTCAAAATATTCATCACAGTCTTCTTTTGTTCCTGACTCTGTGCTGGGTCCTAAGAATAAAACAGGTAACATAACCTAGTCCCCTGGGTTCCATTATCCCACTGGGGATATAGACATTGAAATGGATAGTGATGATACAGTAGGACCAATGCTAGGATACTGGGGAGCACAGAGATCTGGGGACCCCAGTGCTCGCAGACTCTAGCCTGGGAGTCAGGGTGGACTTCTCAGAAGAGTTAAAATCCAAGGCTAGGGGCTGGGAATGTGGCTTAGTAGTAGAGTGTTTGCCTAGCATGCATGAAGCCCTGGGTTTGATTCCTCAGTACCACATAAACAGAAAAAGCCGGAGGTGACACTGTGGCTCAAGTGGTAGAGTACTGGCCTTGAGCAAAAGAAGCTTAGGGATAGTGCCCAGGCCCTGAGTTCAAGCCCCAGGACTGGCCAAAAAAAGGATCTAGAACTAGTTTTTTTTTTAAAGTCAGGTGCCAGAGGCTCTTACTTGTAATCTTAGTTACTCAGGAGGCTGAGATCTGAGGATGACTGCTTGAAGCTAGCCAAGGCAGAAACATAACTTGTGACAACATAATGATGACTCTAAAGTTGGTCCTTTTAATGGCAATCAATGACTATAGTCACATAGTTACATTCCTTCCATCTTTTGTGAAAACCAGGCAGAATCTACAATTGGGCAATGCCTCTATTCACAGAGGATAAAATGAGGCCAAGAGACTATACATGACTTCCTTGGAGGGCAAAATAAGTTAATAACAAAGACAATACTAGAATTCTGAGACTAAACCAAGACTAGACTACACTCAGGCTGATTTAGGCAGAAGCAATTTGCTCAACAGGTGTTAGATACTCACAGAGTCTGAAAGGGCTGGAGAATCAGAAACAGAGGGAAAATAACAACAACAACAAAAAAAAAACGATGCCCCAAATCCACCTCAAGTTTCCTAGAGGAAATGTTGCTCCTGACACCCCTAGAAACTAGATTTGCAATGACCACATCATTGAGAGTGAACACTTATATCTCTGGAAGACAGATGTAGAATCAATTTTATACAACTCACATTTTCCCCTTAGACATGAACTCCTGACTCAAAAAGAAATGTTAATCTAATTGATGGAAGCTTAGTCATGTGCTCAGACCCCACTTTCAAAGGTGACTGGGTAAGTAGTTATAGTTCAGCCTTTTCAGCTTTCTGGGGTATCAGGTGGAATTTTTCTCAGAAGCTAGTGGATTATTAAGCACAGAGAAGGATTTGGTAACCAGAAATAGTAATAAATATCCATTATATATGGCTTACTACTCAGGACTTCTACAGTAGTATAACACACTCTGAAGTTAGTTGTTCAGAAAGCATTTCCCAAGTATGGGAAGCTAGTAACACTAGAAAGGAATTATGAGTGTTAGAAAAAGGATATCCTCCATTTCTTTCTCCCAGGCTGTTTAGAGTGTTTTACCCACCCAACACTGAAGATCTGGAACAAGGTTTAAGACTAGGAAGGCTTCCCGAGGAAGTGAAGCTTTGCTCTGGACCTTAGAAGATAAGTAGACTTCAGAAAGCAAAAGGAGAGGAAGAACGTATTGCATTGTAGTCTTTATCCTTAACTTTTCTTATCTGATCCCTACCTGGTCACTGGCTATCTAAGAAAAATGTTCATGTTGGAACTGGAAAACTGTCGAGAATGTCTAAAGGATAGTAAAATGAATACTGCCAGGGTTCCAGGACTAGATCCCAAGAGCCATTCTGGGGCCAACTGCAAACAGACACATAGTACAACAGAGGGTCCAGCAGTAGTCTCTGACACTGTCACCCATTTTAATGGGTGGGCACACGCACCATTTCCTTCACTTTTGTGTTACCTCTGATCATTCCTTTCCTCAAGTATCAAACTGCTTTGTGAAACAGAGAAAAATCAGATCTATTTTTCAAGGTTATAAGGATGAAATATATGTATTTACGTGCACATTGATATGTTTATAGTGCCCAGCTCAAGGTCTAGCATATAAATAAGGTTTAATGTTATTATTCCTTTCAGAAACTTGGAGCTACGAGGATCCTTAAAGACTATTTACTTCAACAATCTCCTCTTTCACATACAGTAGCTGAGACCCAGGAAGAGTAAAAAAAATCTTTACTTAAGCTCTCATAGTAAGTTGTAACAGAAAAAGAACCAGAAGCCACCCTTGCCAAGTCCTTAACCAAGGCTAGTTTTCACTCTGTCTAGCTAATTCATGCTAGGAACAATCCACACTGTGGAGGTAAAGTCAGTGGGTCCAATGGGCATTTAGCCTATCTTTATTAGTTGGTAAATTTAGTCACCTAACATTCACAAAAAAAAACTCTTACTAGGCAAGTTTGAGGACAAGAGAGACCTTAGACCTGACCCCTAGTCCTGAAACATTCCATGAGTTAAGAAGAAATGGGTATAAAAACAACTGGAAATGAATAAAAAGAGATGTTCATCTGTGCCATGTAATAAGGAGACTAAAAATCAGCTTTGGAGGATATTAGCTTCCCCTCAATACAAACTCCACCAACTTCTCTATATGCATGCTACATTAAATTGAATGAGAATGATGTTCCTTAATATGTTTAACTAAAGTTTCTCCATTTTATGTAAAGTATGACCAAAATAATTCTGAGAATTTTCCAGCTTCAACTAAATGAGAAGATCAGCAAATCTTCCCACAAAAGGCACTATAAAGATGAGAAAATGTGATTAAAAAAACAATTTTTCAGACTAAAGGCATATAATACTTTAAGAAGTATATATACTAGCCAGGAGTTGGTGGGTCACACATGTAGTTCTAGCTACTCAGGAGGCTGAGATCTGAGGATTATGGTTCAAAGCCAGCTGGGGAAGGAATGTCTGTGATGCCTTTATCTTAAATTAACTACCTTAAAGCTGGAAAGGGCACTATGGATCAAGTGGTAGAGCACAAGCCTTAAGCACAAAAATTCAGGGACAGCACCCACTCCCTGAGTTTAAGCCTCAGGATTGGTGCTCTCTCTCTCTCTCTCTCTCTCTCTCTCTCTCTCTCTCTCTCTCTCTCTCTCTCTCTCTCTCTCTCTCTCTCTCTCTCTCTCTCTCTCTCTCTCTCTCTCTCTCTCTCTCTCTCTCTCTCTCTCTCTCTCTCTCTCTCTCTCTCTCTCTCTCTCTCTCTCTCTCTCTCTCTCTCTCTCTCTCTCTCACACACACACACACACACAGCCAAAGAAGTATGTATAGTATTTAAACTAATGCACTTGGAATAAGAACATAGGAAATATATGGCATTCTGGCCTTATATTTCTCCCCTACTCTTCAGCTAGAAAAAGGTAGAATTCTGCCTGGGTGGGATAGGCCATAAGCACTAACCATTTCTCTACCACTCACTGTATAAGAGATCTCACTCAATTAGAACAGAAGATAATGACCATGTTCAGTACTGCCAGTAGAAGGGACTACTTAACAGAGCCTAACAAGTCACTCTGCTATCTTTTTTTTGGCAGTCCTGGGGCCTGAACTCTAGGCCTGGGTGCTGCTCCTAAGCTTCTTTTACTCAAGGCTAGCACTCTACCACTTGAGTGACTTCTGGCTTTCTCTGAGCAGTTTATTGGAGATAAGAGTCCCACGGATTTTCCTGACCAGGCTGGCTTTGAAAAGCAATCCTCAGATCTCAGCCTTCTGAGTAGCTAGAATTATAGGTGTGAGCCACTGGTACCCAACTATCAGACTCTGTTATCTTGAGGTTATAGTCATGTTTGGGACAAACATATTCCTGGGTAGAGCCTGAGGGGCCACAAACTACTTTTCCAACTCTGAGATTGTGCTCATAATGCACCTTGGGGCTCAAATGAGAGAGTAAAGACTCGAATAGATTTTGAAAAAGTTTAAACTTTAGATTCACATAGATTCACATTGAGAAAGAAGACTTATGGCTCAATGTAACTGAGCACAACCTCTCTCAAATCACTGGCTTACCAATAAGCTATGCAGAAACAAGAACAATTGCTAGGAAGCCAATGTTTTATTTTAAAAAAGAAAACAACATAGACATTAGTGGTTCTGTGTCATGAAAGAGGAAGAGGGGAGGTACTGAACAAAGAAATAACTTGAAAAACAGTAAAACTAACACTCTGCAGGGAGGAAAAAATTATCATACTTCAGAATTGTTATAAAATACTTTGTTAAAGAACAAGTGGATATTCAACTTGAATATGATAATAACTATAAAGAAAACTTCACTAGAAGGATTCAACAAGAAGTGCACATTAAAGGATCAGCAAACCCAAGGATAGGTGAACAAACTACAATTTGAGGGTAAACTTATACAACAGTGGTACTAGACACTATGTTAAAAATGAACTATGCCACTTGTGAGTAGGAACAGGAGGGAAAAACTGGGAGAGAACAAGGGAAGGGGTGACATTGTCCAAAAAGAAAGGCACTCTACCTGACTTACATAATGGTAACTCCTCTGTATATCACCTTTGTAATAACAATAAAAATTAAATTTAAAAAACTATAATTTGAAAGACAAAAGACTGAAGGCAAATGAACAAATCCTCAGAAATGTCTGATTCCACATCAATCATTCAAAGAAAAGAAGGAGGTGGAAAAAGTGGAAGAAAAATACTTGGATAAATAAAGGAAAACAGGGCTAGGAAGGTAGCTCAGTAGTAGAGTGCTTGCCTTGCATGCATGAGGCTCTGGGTTCAATTCCTCACACCACATAAGCAGAAAAAAACCCAGAAGTGATGCTATGGCTCAAGTGGTAGAGTTGAAGAGTCTTGAGCTGAAGAGCTGAGGGATAGTGCCCCATAACCAAAATAAATAAATAAATAAATAAAAACATTCCAAATGTATCTAAAATTACTTACCGATTCAAGAAGGTAGGATAAATGTAGAGAATCACAAATTACTGCCAAACTTCTGAAGGCCAATAACAAAGAATAAGTTGTAATAGCAGGAAGAAAAAATATACATAGTAGAGAATCAGTATTAATAATTATCTTCTTATTAGAAACAATGTGAAGGCCAGAAGAATGGTTTATTCAAAATGCAGAGATTTCAAAAATACAATTTTATCAAAAATAGGAAAATAAAAACACTCCAAAGGATAACCAAAGGCTGGAAGAATTCATGACTAGCTAATAATGTACCTTGCCAGAAATATTAAAGAAGTGCTTTAGGCTGAAAGGACTGACCCAGATATAACTCAAATCTATGAGAACTAACTGATAAATATGTAGATAAGTCTATCAGACTCTAAAATACAAATTCACTTGTTTCATCTATTAACTTCCTATTTTTACCAGTCCTGAGGCTGGAACTCTGGGCCTGGGCACTGTCCCTGAGCTTCCAAGGCTAACACTCTAACCACTTGAGCCACAGTTCTACTTCCAGCTTTTTCTGTGATTTTTTTAATTTAAATTTTAATTTTATTGTCAAGGTGATGTACAGAGGGTTACAGTTAAGTAAGGTAGTGAGTACATTTTTGTCGAACTTGTTCCCCCCTTCCTCATTTTTTTCACCCTTTCCCTTCCCCAGTTCCCCCAAGTTGTACAGATCATTTCCAACATATTGTCTTGTGAGTATCACTGTTGCATTGGTCCCCCCTTTGTCATTTGTCTCACCATTCCCTTCCCTACTTCAGATAAATGTATATACAATACCCAGGGTACCAAAATCAAATACAGTGACAACAGAGGATAAACCGTAGAGGGAACAAAAAACACAAAGGAAAAAAGAAATCATGTAGCACATTAAAACAACAACTAAGAAAAACCTCTTGTGAACATGTCTTGGAGTTCATTTCACTTAGCATCATCAAAAAACACAAAAGAAACAAAATAATCACATAGTACACTAAGAAGAACAGCAACAAAGAGAAAACCCCTTGTGTCCATATCTTGGGGTTCATTTCACTTAGTATCATCTTATATGGTCATATGTACATAGCTTTTGACCTTTTCTGCTTGTCTGCTAAGATTATCCTAGACGTACACTAATTGTTGCAAATAAGGGAAACCATGGGACCTATGTTTACTTGGGTCTCCCTTACTTCACTTAATATGATTTTTTCCAATTCTTTCCATTTCCTTCCAAATTAGGTGGTGTCGTTCTTTCTGTTGGAAGCATAGAATTCTATTGTGTGTGTGTATATACACCACACTTTCTTGATCCATTCATCTACTGAGAGGCATCAGGGTTGGTTCCATATCTTAGCTATGGTGGTCAAAGAGGAAAAATTTAGATTTCTTGATTATAGCCATTTTAACTGGGGTGAGGTGGAATTTCAATGTGATTTTGATTTGCATTTCTTTTATGGCCAGAGATATTGAGAATTTCTTCATGTGTCTATTGGCTATTCTTATTTTTCCTCTTCAGAGAAGTCTCTCTTTAAGTCTTTGCCCACTTATTAATGGGGAAGTTGTTTCTTTGAGGATTTGTTTTGGGGGAATTTAATTTTTTGAGTTCTAAGTATATTTTAGATATGAGGCACTTGTCCATTGTATGGCTAGTGAAGATCTTCTCCCAAGCCATGGGCTTTCTATTAATCTTGCTAGCTATGTCCTTTGCCATACAGAAGCTCTGCAGTTTCATGCAATCCCATTAGTGCAACCTTTCTTTGATTTGTTGTGTTTCTGGGTCTTTATTAAGAAAGTTTTGAGCTGTGCCAAGGAGACCTAGAGTTTCTCCTATTCCTTCCTGTAATGTTTTCAGGGTGTCTGCTTTTACCTCGAGGTCTTTGATACATTTGGAGTTGATTCTGATGCAGTGTGATATGTAAGGTTTAACCTTAGTTTTCTACAGGTGTTGGAGAGAAGAGTCTCACAGAATTTCCTACCTGGACTGACTTTGAACTGTGATCCTCAGATCTCAGCCTCCTGAGTAGCTAGGATTAATAAGCACCCGGCTTATTAATATCCTTTAAACCCTTAAGATTGAATAAATAAATAGCTATGATACTATATTGTTGGGTTCATAATGTAAGTAAATGTGATAAATATGAAAATAATATAAAAAACAATATACCAGTGAGATAGATAGATAGACAGATAGATAGATAGAATAATATGGTTTGTTGTTTCTTTTGTCAGTTGTAGGACTTGAACTCTGGGCCTGGGTGTTATGCCTGAGCCTATTTTCCTCAAGGCTAGTGCTCTAGTACTTTGAGACACCACTCCACTTCCAGTTTTCTGGTGATTAAAAGTCTCATGGACTTTCCTGCCCAGGCTGGCTTTGAACTGTGATCCTCAGATCTCAGCCTCTTGAGCAGCTAGGATTACAGGCGTGAGCCACAAGCATCCAGCCAATATCCTTTCTTTTTTAAAAGCAAATTAGAAACAATTATCATGTGATCCAGCAATCCCATTGACTGGGCAAAAGCAAAAAAAATTAAAAGCAGAGTCTTAGATATTTATATGCTTATTTTCATCACAGTGTCCTCGACTGTAGCCAAGAGATGAGTATATCTACCATAAGTACCCATTGATATATAAATAGCTTAACAAAATGAAGTACATACAGTGCAATGACATGTCACTTGGCAATAAAAAGAAATGGAGGAACCTCAAAAAAAATAAACCTAGTAATTGCTGGGCACTGGTAGTTCATGATTTTAATCCTAGCTACTCTGGATGCTGAAATCTGAGGATTGTAGTTCTAAGCCAGCCCAGGCAGGAACGTCCATGGGATTCTTATCTCCAATAAGCTACTCAGAAAAAGCTGGAAGTGGTACTGTGGCTCAAGTGGTGCCTAGGCGAGAGAGTTCCAGCTCCAGGACTGATACAAGAAAAAAAAGAAATAAAACTAATAATTAAAAGAAGTTAGATGCACAATGATTATATCCTCAAAAAAACCTAGTAACTAAAAGAGGCTAGATGCAAAATAATTATTTATCATATGGTGCATTTTATATTAATTGTCAAGATAGGTAAATTTATAAAGACGGAAAATGGATCTATTATTGACTAGAGCTTGAGGTGAGAGTTCAGATTAAATGTAATAAGGATGCAGGAGGGAATTTTTGGAGGGAATACAAAATGTTCTAAAACTAAATTGCAGTGATAATTACACACCCTGTAAATTGATTATATTTTCACTGTATATTTATAATGTGCATTTTATGGCATGTGAATTATAGTTCAGTTATAATATAAAGTTCAGTTAATAAAGTTATTCTGAGCTGGACACCTATAGCTCATGCTTGACATTTTAGTCATTCAGGAGGCTGAGATCTGGAGGATCACAGCTCAAAGCTAATCCAGACAGAAAAGTCTGTGAACAACTAGTAAATCAACTAGTAAATAATTGAAATAACTTTTAAAAAGCAGGGCTAGCAGGGCACCAGTGGCTCACTGGTGATCCTAGCTACTTAGGAGGCTGAAATCTGAGGATCATAATTGGAAGCCAGCTCAAGCAGGAAAGTCCATGAGACTCCTCTCTCCAATTAACCATCCCCTCCTCCACACACACAAAAAAAGATGATACTGAGACTCAAGTGGTAGAGTGCTAGCCTTGAACAAAATAACTCAGGGACAGTGCCCATGCTCTGAGTTCAAGCCCTAGGACTGGCACCCAAAATAGCAGGGTAGGAGGTATGGATTAAGCAGTAGAGTACCAGTATGAACAAGCAGGCTGAATAAGCTCAAGTTCTGCATTCAAACTCCAAGTATTTTCCAGAAGGAATTTTTTTTAAAAAAGCTATCCTGAGAATATTTGGATGACTTTTCAAACTGGTAATAGGTTTGTTGTACAAGGAAATGCAGGCACCCTCTGTATTTTCCAACTAGATTACTGCTCATAAACTACATTGTTCTCTTAGTCTTAAAGGAGTGGGAGTTTCCCCGTTACCCAAGCAAAGGAAGGACATCCTAAGCAAAGGAAACAGCATAAATGACGGCATGTAGGATTTTCAAAGCCTGGGCATTCTGGCATTGTATTTAGTGTAGTATCTAATTTACAAGATTCAAGTTGGGCAGTGGGGAGAGAAGCAAGAAACTGTGGACTGTTTGTACCCACAGTTCCTGGAGAACTTTAAACACTAGACTAAAGAACTTTGACTGTATCCTGGGGGCAGGGGGACAATAGAGAAACCTTGAAAATTATAGGCAGAAGATTGACATGACCAAATGTGCATATTAGGAAGAGCTCTGTAGAGACTTTGGTAGAAGACACCAGATGACAACCAGCTTAGAAGCTGCTATTGTGTTCTAGTCATTGTGCTAGCTGGCTACTGGCCAAAGAATAGTGAACTAGACAGAAAAAAAGGGTCTTCTCATGGAACTAGCAGGAGGAAGGACAAATAATAATCACAGAAGAAAAGTAACATTAATTTTAGAAAGTAAAAGATGTAAAAACAGGAGAAATTATCCTGGAGAGCATCGCTGAGTAGGAGACATTTCAGCTTGGGACTAGCAGAAATTCATGGATCTAGCCAAGAACAGATCTGAAGACAGACTATTCGCAGCAAGAGGAAAAAGCTAAAGTAAAACCTAAACTGAGAAATAAGTGTGACAAGTTTGATCTGTTAATCTGTTAAAGAGTTAATACTCTTTTTAAAAGCATGTGAAGGCCCAATTTGGGTCAGGTGCACCGGGTTGAAAAGGAAGCAAAAGAGTTTAAGGATAAGTAGCTTGAAATGACACAATGGAATCTAAAGCAAATTTAAAGAAATGACAGGTCAAGGCCTGTTAGTAGGACACCTGGTAGAGTGAGTGATTGCCAGCAGCTATAATAGATAGTAACTGTTCCTGGCCTTGGAGTTCAGTGTGGTTGGTTGCTGGTGTGTGCTGGTGTGTGCTGGTGTGTGTGTGTGTGTGTGTGTGTGTGTGTGTGTGTGTGTGTGTGTGTGTGTGTGTGTGTGTGTGTGTGTGTGTGTGTGTGTGTATGCACATGCTTGACCTGGGATGAACTCAGGGTCTGGGCCCTGTCCCTTAGCTTTTTCACTCAAGTCTAGTGCTCTATCATTTCAGCCATAGCCACCCCATCCCTGCCCGTTTGTCTTTTTTCTGGTTAATTGGAGGTTTGAGTTTCACAGATTTTTCCTGCTGAGGCTAATTTTGAACCATTATCCTCAAAGCCCAACCTCTTCAATAGACAGGATTACAGGCTTAAGCCACCAGCATTGAGATTTTTTTAAATTTTTTTCAAGCTTTCTAGAAGCAAACCAGATGAATATCATTCAATAATGAGTATTAATATTGTTTGCTGAATGTCACTGTTCTGTGTGTTTGGGACACACCACTAACAATACAGAAAAAATTACACCTTCTGGAAGCTCATTTTGCAGGAACAGACAACTAAAAATAAACAGAGCCAAGATGGAAAAATAGAGTAAAGCAACTGAAACTGTGAGGAAGGAGGCCACATTATTTTAGACAAGGTAGTATCACTGAAAAGCAGAATAATGAGCAAATAGAGTGATCAGTCTTCTCATTTTCCTGGCACTGTCCTGATTTTAGCACTGACAGATCCTGTATCTTGGAAAACCCTTCAGTTCTACACAAACCAAGGCCGTTTGTCACTCTAAGAACAAAAAGAGAAGTCAGCACCTGTAGCTCATACCTTGTAATCCTAGTTACTCAAAAGGCTGGGAATGGCAGTCCGAAGCCAGCCCAGTCAGAAAAACTTGAGAGTCTTATATCCAATTAACCGGCAGAAAGCTAGAAGTGGAGGAGCGGCTCAAGTGGTAGAGAGCCAGTCTTTGAGTGAAAAAGCCAATTGAGAGCAAGAGGCCCTGAGTTCAAGCCCCAGTACTGGCACAAAAAGATGAGAGGAAAAAAGTATGAAGAGGAAAAAGAGGATGAAGAGGAAAAGGAGGATGAAGAGGAAGGGAGAATGAAAAGTTGGGAGAAGGAGGAGGACAAGGGAAGAGAAAGGGGAGGAGGAGAAAGGAGCAGGAGGAGGAGGAGGAAGGAACAGGAGGATGACAATGAGGAAGAGAAGGTAGAAGAGAAAGAGGGAGGAGGAGGAATGATATATGCAATTATCTAGAAAAGAAATTGTCCAAATAAGGAAACAGCCCCACTGTAGTTGGAAAACACAGAAGGTGCCTGCATTTCCTTGCACAACAAACCTATTGAATTTACTCATCTGTGTGGATATATAAGTGAGGAAGGTTTCTCCTTCATAGCACCTTCCTCTACACACAGCCCCAGCTGGAAGGGGAGAAAACTAGAAGGAGGGGAGTGGGTCTGAAAAGACTGGGAATAGAAAATGGTATCTTAGCTCAGTGTAATGTGCTTGTGTTCTCCCTCCTTGCACAGATATAAGAATAGCATAAGAATAGCTTGGAACTGAAATACATAACAAAACTATATGTTGTTCCATATGCAGTGTTGAGTGCATCTAAAAATGGCGCATCAATATAATGTTAAAATAAGTTCTTGGCTCAAATCTTGGTGCCACTTTCCTCAATGGGTGTCTGAGCATCAACATGGATTTTTCTTTTCCTGAACCCTTAAATACATGCCAAGCTATGGATATTTACTGGCTGGAGTCACCACTGAATGCTTTTGAACAGGGGCTGTGTATGATGGTAAGGAAGAATCAGATGCCGAAGACAGGAAGGAGATTAAGACTCAAAGAAGATAGATCAACCAGGAAGACCTGTGCAAAGGAACTCAGCTGGCAATCTGTATTACTGTATCTAATTGAAAGCAAATGAGAAAACAAATTCCATGTCAGCCTAGGGCTCTAGACCCTGGGATGGTGGACATGGAAGCAGAGACTCCACAGACAGAGGGAAATTATGAGACCTAAAAGGATGCCTCGTGCCTTCCCATCCACTCTTCTTTTTTCCATTTTAATAACCATCTACTTTTCTTGAAAAATCAATCTTTTGAGAAACTCATTTCACAAGGATGTGGGGAAGTTTTAGTATAGTTGCCTCCCTGGGAGATTTCTAACCATTCTTTTTTTTTTTGGGGGGGGGTCCGGTCATGGGGCCTGAACTCTGGGCCTGGGCGCTGTCCCTCAGCTCTTCAGGTCAAGGCTAGCACTCTACCACTTGAGTCACAGCGCCACTTCTGGCTTTTTTCTTTTTGCTCATGTGGTACTGAGGAATCGAACCCAGGGCCTCAGGCATGCAAGGCAAGCGCTCTACCACTGAGCCCCCTTCCCAGTCCCTTCTAACCATTCTTATTCCAGGGAAGTGTCTCTCACAAATGGTGACATTTCAAACACCAAACACAAATGAAAGTAAGAGAAATTGTATGTATGTGTGTGTTTATATTACATATTTATGTGCCAGTTCTAGAGCTTGAATTACAGTCAAGAACAACCTGCACCTAGCTGAAATTTTATTTTGGGTTGGGATAGATGGGGATTATCTTGCCAATGTATTCATTTTAATCTGCTTCTAGAATGAGTTCTCCATCTATGAAGCTGCCCAAAGCAGCTGTCAAGGTGACAAACACCTGGAGAGAGGGGAGAGCAGTCTTCTTTGATTGAACAATGACTTTCAGACAAATTCCAAGGTCTTTTTTAGTGCTGAATTGCTGGATTAATAATGTTGGACAATGAGTCCTTTTTCCTGTTTGCCTACAAAAACAATGGAAGCTCTACTCTTGGTCTTGATGGGATCTATTAACCTACAGGAGCTGGCCCCAGGTTTTGAGTGGTGACTCTCACTAGGCAATATACTATCTGAGACCTGAACTCATCTTACTACAATATCTGGTCCCAGAATAAGAAAGACAAAGGCATCTCTATAACTCTGGCAACAGTGCTGGGTAAGATTGGCTCAGGGAACAGAGAACTGATAAATCTGGAGTTTGCTTTTCCTGGAATCTAAGTTGGAAAAGACTAAGAGGTAAGTGGCTAAAGATTTAGCTCATTGACCTACTACTTGCCTAGCATGCATTAGGCCCTGGATTTAATTCTCAATATTATAAAAAAAAAAGATAACTGATTATTCTTAGAGTTCCCACTTAAGAAAATGGTACCAAGTGAATCTCAAAAAAATGATAGGCCAACCCAGGTGCTGGTGGCACATGCCTGTAATCCTAGCTACTCAGGAGGCTGAGATCTGAGGATCACAGCTCAAAGCCAGCCTAGCAGGAAATTCTGTGGGACTCTTATCTCCAATTGATCACCAGAAAACTGGATGTGGAACTGTTGCTTAAAGTGGTAGGGCACTAGCCTTGAGCAAAAAGAGCTCAGAGACAGAGCCCAGGCCCTGAGTTCAAGCCCCACAACCAACAAAAATAATGCCAGAGAGATGAAGTTATAAATGATAACTGTATGCTAAAATTAATTTTAAAAATTATTCTCAGCCCTAAACATAGTTAATATAAATGATGCATAAGACACCAAATAATCTAAAATTTTAGACACCAATAAACAATTCATATTTATTTTTAAGCTCTATGGCTATTCAAGTGCCATATACCTACTCCACTATCATATACTAAGATGCTATACACGTTCTTTCAGATGTCTGTCTCTGTTTCTGATTGTCTCTGTTTCTGTCTCTGTCTCTTTCACACACACACACACACACACACACACACACACACACACACACACACATCCTTACATGCCACCCACAATTATTCAGATGTCACATACATTCATTCAGACTTAGTCATGTTTAATCAAATGTCATTTCCCCCTTATCCACCTATCACCTATGAACACCTGAATGTCATACACTCGCATGTCTGAAGCACACCTGAGACAGTACCAAGGCAGCTGCTACCCATGTTCCATCACACATATATTGTGTACATTCATCCAGACATTCTCAAAACCCTTGCTATTCAAAGTATTGTCCTTGGACCAGCACGCTGGCATTACATGAGAGCTTTTAAGAAATACAGAATCTCATATCCCACTTAGATCTGATGAATTGAAATTTACATCTTAAAACAACAAGATTCCTAGGTGATTCATACACACATTAGCAATGAAAAGTACTGGCATCACGACTGAATCTCATTAACTTTCATATTCCAAGAGCCAATAAATGTTTTTACTAAATTAATGACACATTCTAACATCACCAATGCTCATCAAAATGTTCCTTTGCACAGTTCCACTCTGAAGTACATTTCTGGAAGAAATACTTGCTTATATGTACAGAGAGAAAGATAACAGAATACTCATTGCAACATTATTTAAAATGGGTAACATTGAAAATAATCTAAATAAACTGGAGTCAAATATTATCTGCTCATTCCATTGAATACTGATCACTCATAGAAAGTAATGAGTGAATACTATAGACATCATAAACTCAATTTATAATCTTGAATGAAAATCAAGTTGAAGAATTAAACATTTATATGATGTTTATGAAGTTAGCTAAACAATGTGGTAAAACAATACTATGTGCTATTTATTAATAGATTTTTGTGTGTGTGGTAGTCTTAGGGCTTGAATTTAGGGCCTGGATACTGTCTCTAAGCTTTTTTTCCCCCAAGGCTAGCATTCTTTCACAGCTTTACTTCTGGCTTTTTGGTGATTAGTTGAAAATAGGAGTCTCATGGACTCCCTTGCTCCCACTGTCTTGAACTACAATCCTCAGATCCCAGCCTCCTGAGTAGCTAGGATTATAGGCCACCAACATCCAGCCTATTAATATTTTTTTTCTTGTGTCAGAACTGGGCCTTGACCTCAGGAACTCATGCTCTCCTTTGGATGTTTTTTACTCAAGGCTGATGCTCTACTACTTGAACCATGTCTCTGCTTCCAGCTTTTTGTTGGATAGTTGCAAATAAGTCACAGACTTTTCTACTTGCGCTGACTTTAAACCATAATCCTCAGATCTCAGTCTCGTAGTAGATAGGATTACAGCAGTGAAAGCATAAAAACTTGACAGGGAGTTTTTTTTTAGGTTCAGGATTATAGTGATTAGGCAAAGAGGAAGAGGGAAAGAAAAGAATTTGCAAAAGAAAAGGTAACATATGAAGCTAAATAGACAAATTCCTAATTTGGCAAATCTGAATGGCAGGAGTCCTATTATTCCCTATGCTTTTTTTGAATGCCAGAAATAAATATTTCATAGAACAAATTAAAAATACAAGTAAAAGAACTGGGAATGTGGCTTAGTGGTGGAGTGCTTGCCTAGCATGCATGAAGACCTGGTTTTGATTCCTCAATACCACATAAACAGAAAAAGCTGGAAATGGTGTTGTGGCTCAAGTGGTAGAGTGCTAGCCTTGAGCAAAAGAAGCTCAGAGACAGTTCCCAGAGCCAGAGTTCAAGCCCCAGGACTGGCCAAAAAAAAAAAAAGAATATAGCCAGGCACCTGCAATCCTAGCTATTCAGGAGGCTGAGATATGAGGATCATGGTTCAAAGCAAGCCCTAGTAGGAAAATCCCTGTGAGACTCATCTCCAATAAACCAACAGAAAACCAGAAGTGGTGCTCAAGTGGTAAAGCACTCGCCTTGAGCTGAAGAGCTCAGGTACAGCGCTCAGGCCCAGAGTTCAAGCCCCATGACTGACAAAAAATTAAAATTAAAATAAATAAATAAATAATATGAGCAAAGAGCAGAAAAGAGAAGATGCTATTACTCTTGGGAGCTTCATCTTCACAGACAGCATTTCTTCCTCTGTCTTTCTCAGGAAATATTTGTTTGTTCAAGCCAGTTATCTAATTGGTCATTCTTCATTCAGAGATCACTTTCTGTTCCTACAGATATTTCACCTATTTTGCTTTAAGCTTACTTCCTGGATAGGGTAGTAATTACCCTCCCACTTTGGGTAGTACTGATGTTTGAACTCAGGTCCTTGTACTATGTAGGCAGGTGCTCTACCACTTGAGCCATTCCCTCTGTGCTTTTCTTTTGCTTTTCTTATTTTACTACTTAAGATCTTGCTTTTTGTCCATGCTCAGATCCTTCTATTTACACTTTATCTATAGCTGGAATGATAGGTATGTGTCAGTGTATCCAGATTTCTATTAGTTGATATAGGGACTTGTGAAGTTTATTTTTTGCCCAGGTTGGTCTTGAACCGTGATCCATCCATTTCTACCTCCTGAGTAGCTAAGATTACAGGAATGAGACATCTAGCTCACTAGTATTGAGCCCTTTAGTTCCTGGTTGACCCTGATAGGCTAGCATCTACTAGGACATTTTCAAATAAATCAAACAGAACCATAAATAATTGGCATTAACGTCATGTCTCATATAGTCTACAGAAAGCAGCACACAAAAGTTTACTTATTTATTTTTATTGTAAGGGTGGTGTACAGAGGGGTTACAGTTACAAAAGTAAGGGGTAATGCATACATTTCTTTTTGAACTCACCTCTTCACTCATTTTCTCCCAAATTTTCCCTCCTGTCCCCCTCCCCCACAAGTTGTATAATTCATTTTCAACATAGTGTCAAGTGTGTATCATAGCTGTATTTGCTTACCTTTTGTCCCACCATTTCTGTGCTCTCTCTTAGCTTTCCCAAATCAGATAAACTTACATACAAGCAAAAACACAGTATTGTTTTACATTTGTCTTAGTGAGAAGTGTGTTTGATATTACTCTTTCTTTCTGACTTAGCAATCACAAAATTGCATATTAAAAATCCTGTGCTCATCTGAGTGCTACTTGCTCATGCCTATAATCCTAGCTACTCAGGAGGCTGAGATCTGAGGATTTTGATTCAAAACAAGACCAGGCATAAAAGTCCTGTGACTCTTTTTTTTTTTGGTTGGTCGTGGCTGAACTCTGGGCCTGGGTGCTGTACCTCAGCTATTCAGCTCAAGGCTAGCTCCCTACTACTTTTTTCTGCTGAGGAATAGAACTCAGGGCATGTGAGGCAAGTACTCTACCACTGAGCCACCTTCCCAGTCCCTGTGAGATTATTATTTCCAATTAACCAGCAATAAAAGCTAGAGGTGAAGCTGTATCTCCAATGTAGAGTGAACAAAAAAGCCTTGAATAAAAAAGCTCAGGATAGTATTTAGGCCCTGAGTTCAAGTCCCAGGATGGCACAAAAATTGTTAATACAAGCCAGGGATGCAACTTGATAGCAGAGTATTTGCCTAGTATGTGCTAGATCTTGGTTTGATTCCTATTGCAGCAAAATACTACTACTACTACTAATAATAATAATAATAATAATAAACTCATCTTACACTAGGATACATGTATCCAAATATTCCTTAGAGGCAGGATCCAATGATCTAATCATTCTATATTTCCCTGCCCTCTCAACCTAAGATCATGAATGAGATCTGATGGTACTATCAACCAAATTTACTTCTATTGGAATGATCTTAATGTATTCCTTAAAACATAGCTCAGAAGAGAGAATACCTCACTGGAAAGCTGAGAAAGCCTGATGTGTTGCAGTGGTTTCCATAGAGGTTCAACTTTTCCAGATTGTCCCTGAAAATCTTAGCAATAACTTTTACTATGTCTGTGCTATCAGTCAGGCCCATATTAGATTGTAGTGTAAGCACAATCTTGAGAAATGTTTCCATGGAAATACAAAAATTACCATCTGTGGCTGTTTGTTTCCAATTATTCTAGTCAATATCTAAATCTCCTAGTATCAAACACTTGCAATTGCCAAATATGTTTTTGAGTTGCTGCATCTATTTTTTCATGAATCTCGCATTTGAATTATCTATTTTAATCAGATTGTTAATGCTTCTAGTATACTTAGAATAGTGTAAAAAAGTGAAATTTCCAACCAATGTCTTTATTTTCATCAGATCGGTTTAGATGTTGAAGCAATGGCTCATAAAATACTCCATTGAGAGATAGAAGACCCAGAAATGAACCCACAAACCTATACCCACCTAATCTTTGATGAGGGAGCCAAAAACACAAGATGGAAGAAATACAGCCTCTTCAACAAATAGTGCTGGCAGAATTGGCTATACACGTGCAGAAAACTGAAGTTAGATACTTATATATCACCCTGCACCAGAATCAATTCCAAATGGATCAAAAACATTAATGTAAGACTAGATATACCAAAAATATTACAGGAAGGGCTAGTGTAAACACTAGGGGTCCTTAGCACAGGTAAAAACTTCCTAAGATCCAGAAACAACAAAACAAAAAGGCTGGATAAATGGGACTGCATTAAAGTGCAGAGTTTCTGAATGGCAAAGGACATAGCAAGGGAGATAAGCAGAAAGCCCACAGAATGGGAGAACTTTACTAGCTATGCATCAGACAAGGGCCTAATATCTAAAATATACTTAGACTTCAAAAAATTAAATCCTGCCATACTAAAGCTACCAGCACAACTATGTATATTGCAGCATTATTCACCATAGCTAAAAGATATGGAACCAACCTAGATGCCCCTCACTACATGAATAGATCAAGAAAATGTGAGATATATATATATCTCACGTTTTCATATATATCACATTTTCATATATTCATATATATATATGAATTCTATGCCTCCATCATAAAGAATGACACCGCCCCATTTGTTAGGAAATGGGAAGACTTAGAAAAAATTATATTAAGTGAAGTAAGCCAGGCCCAAAGAAACATAGGTCCCATGGTTTTCCTTATCTGCAATAATTAGTATATGTTTAGGACAAGCAGAAAAGATCAAAAGCTATGAACATATGACCATATAAGATGATGCTAAACAAAATGAACCCCAGGATAGGAACACAAGAGGTTCTGTTGCTGTTGTTTTTAATGTAGTATGTGATTTTTTTTGTTTCTCTTGTATGTTCTCCCCCCATGGCATAACCCCCGTTTTCACTGTATTTGATTTTGGTACCCTGCATCTTGTATATACACTTTTATAGTTTGGGAAGGGGAAATGAAATAGTAAAATGCTTAAATAACATTAGAGGTTGACCTATTGTAACAATGAGATGTACAAGACACTATGTTGAAAACAAACTACAACTTTGAGGGGGGAGGAGTTGGGGAGATGGGGAGGGAAGGGATGGTAGGGGAAAAACAAAGGAGGGGGTAACAATGCTTGATAGGAAATATATTCATTATCGTACTCATGTAACTGTAACCCTTCTGTACAGTATGTTTACAATAAAAAATATTTTTAAAAGTTTTAAAAAATAAATCCCCCAAAAACAAATCCTCAAAGATATAACAACTGTCACGACCGCCTCGACCAGCAAGGAAGACGCAACACCGAGCTCTTCTCTCAGCAGTTTATTCAGGACCTTTGAGCAATCTTCTGACCCCAGGGAGAATCCCACACAGCCTTAAGTACCCGCTGGGTAGCCAACCCTGATACACCACGTGCGAGCCATCAATAGGTCCAGGTGCGCGGAAGCAAGCCAGATTCTTTGCCTTAGCCATATAAGGAGTTGTTTACCACAGAGAGCACTCGCCATCGGGAAGGCGGAGGGCGGAAGCCGGTGCCATCTTTAAGGTGCGGCTGCACACAGCTCTTTACAAACAACCTCATTAATAAGTGGGCTAAAGACTTAAAGAGAGACTTCTCTGAAAAAGAAGTAAGAATGGCCAATAAGCACAAGAAGAGATGCTCAACATCTCTGGCTGTAAAAGAAATGCAAATCAAAACAACATTGAGATTCCACCTCAATCCAGTTAAATAGCCATTATCAAGAAATGTAATAATAACAGATGCCCTTTTCCCAACTTCAAGCAACTAATAACTCCAGTACACTAACTACTTAAGGAATAAAACTGAGCCAGACACTGGTGGCTCATGCCTGTAATCCTAACTACTTAGGAGGTTGAGATCTGAGAATCATGGTTAGAAGCCAGCCCAGACAGGAAAGTCCATGAGACAATTACCTCCAATTAATTAACCAACAAAAAGCCAGAAGCGGAAGTATGGTTCAATTGGTAGAGTGCTAGCCTTGAATTAAAAAACTAAGAGACGGAGCCCAAGACCTGAGTTCAAGCCCCAGTACTGGTATATACATGAACGCATGTGCGCTTGTATTCATTTGGTGTGAATAGAACTAACCAAGCCACTGGGATTGGATCCTACCTGCTGTTCACCTTTCTTGCATTTACTCTCTGGGTAATGCAGAAAGATTTGGTATACTTTTTTTGGCCAGCACTGCTGTTTATTCACAGACCCAGTTACAAAAATAGCATGGCAGACACCTCAGTTCTTCCTTCTAAGAAGCCTATTGATCTTCCCTGTTGTCAGCATCTCCTCAGAAGATGGATGCTTAAGGATGGTCTTGTTCTTCATGCCACCTCATGGAGAAGATAACTTGAAGGGCCACAGGAAGTTACTTGCTTCCTTGAAGCATTTCCCAGCAATAAAGATCTCACAAATCTGATCCTCCATACAGATAATGCCATATTTCCTCAGAGATCAAACAATCAAAAAGTTACCTGTTAAAGCAATTCACTTCTTAATTAATTTTTGCCATAACCATGCTTGTAGATGAGCTCATTTGCTGACTTCTTGTTTGGGTATCCCTATGCAATATATGGTTCTACAATCCTCAGCATCTTAATTGAAGCCTTGTCTGGGAAAGGCAAAGAAGCTGTAACACCTTATAGATCTTTGGACTCACTCCATTGATGCCCATGATTCTGATAACAAACATCAATTTAGGTTCTGCAGGTACATAGAAGTTGCCAGCTTTTCTGGCCATTTTCCTATATTCCTTGTGATAGTGCTTAGCTTTTTCATAGATGAGCTTCCTCCTTGCCTTTCAAAGCATCTTTGGGGCACATTTCTTTCTCAGGTACTTTACTTTCAGCTCAGTTAAATTCCTGCGCTTTTTCTTAAGGGCTTCTGACACAATAGGAACCTTCTTTCTCTTCTCTTCAACACCCTTGCTGGGCGCCGATGGCTCACACCTGTAATCCTAGCCACTCAGGAGGCTGAGATCTGAGGATCACAGTTCAGAGCCAGCCCGGGCAGGAAAGTCTGTGTCACTCTTATCTCCCTTTAACCACCAAAAAGCAGGAAGTGGAGCTGAAGAGCTCACCTTGCGCAGAAGAGCCAATGGGACAGCGCCCAGGCCCATAGTTCAAAACCCACGACTGACAAAAAAAAAAAAAAAAAAAGCAATACCCTCCATGGTTCCAGCCAGAAAAGAGACTGATAAAATGCTTTTTAGAAGGCTGAATGCATCAAATTTCCACAGAAAATCAACACAAAGAGCCAAATAGGCTAGTTTAAGAAATTAAATCTTAACCACTCTGTACAGTATCTTTACAATAAAAATATTAAAAAGATTAAATCTACCTTAGATGGGCAAAAATTGTTTATCAGTAGTATGTCTCAACATGATCCTTCCTCTTATTCATAAACAGGGATGATACCGTCTTTTCCAGTTGAGCAAAACACTGCATGCACTACACATTGAGGACTGATTCTTTACTTACTATTCCACAGACAAATGCTTGCACAGTATATAAAATTCACAAGAGCAGTCCATTGCAAGCTACCAGGGCATAAAGTTGAACATAATTAAGTCTAAAGAAAAAAAAACACTTCATTATATAATTTGTGTGTGTGTGTGTGTGTGTGTGTGTGTGTGTGTGTGTGTGTATGCATGTTCTGTTGCTTGAACTCAAGGCTTGGGGTCTGTTCCTTAGCTTTTTCACTTGAGCCACAGCCCCATTCTGGCTTTTTGATGGTTAATTGGATATAAGAGTCTCATGGACTTTCATGCCTGGGCTGGCTTTGACCTGTGATCCTCAGATCTCAGCCTCCTGAGTAGCAAGAATTACAGGTGTGAACCACCATGTCCTGACTATATAGTTTTTATTTTGCTTCATACATGACCTAAAATTTTAAACTCATGCTCAAACCAACCAAATAAAAATGTATAAATTCCAGTAGACCTCATAAAATAGAAGGTAACAATACTGAATTAGGAAAAACTGATTCCAAACCCTTCTTCCCACTCTGACTCTTGTTATTTTATTTTAGGTATGTGTCAATTCTGAGGCTTGAATTTAGGGCCTTGGCACTGTCCCTCAGCTTTTTTCCTGAAGGCTCTACTCTACAACCTGAGCCACAGTTCCACATCTGGCCTTTTGGTGCTTAACTGGAGGTAAGATTTCAGTCTTCTGAGTAGCTAGAACTTTCCTGCCTGGGCTGGCTTCGAATCATGATCCTCAGAACTCAGCCTCCTGGTAGCTAGGATTAAATATGTGAGCCATGGTACCAACCTATGGTTGCCTTTTGTGTCCATTTTCCACCCTGAGTGTTCCCTGACTCCATTTTCTTGTTTTCATATCTCCATAGTAGCTCAGATTCAAAGCTGCTCAAGATGGTGCCTGTCTATAGCATTGCCAGATATGGAGAAAGACTGACAAAGTAGATTTCTGCTTCAATGTGGGATTGCCATATAGGAGAAAGTCACTGGAGTACCAGATCCTGGCACTGGAGTTAAGACTTGTGAGAACTGTGGGCTTATTGTGTGGTTGAGATTACCAGTCTTTTGTCACAACACTACTGAGCTTACCTTGTGATTGTGACTCCAGCTCCTCTGTGATCCTGGGAAGCTGGAGTTAGAGCTGCAGGTTGTTTCTGCTTTTCCCTGGTAGGCTTCCCGATTCTCTTGATCTTCAGCTGTTCGATAACCTGTGCCATGATTCCCAGTGCTTTTCCTCTCTGGTTTTGGAAGATACACTTTCCTCATTCAGGTCTCTCCACATGTTTCTGTTCTAACCTCAATTCATGCAGGCTCCTTGCTGTCCTAATATTGCTATATTAGTAAAGTAGGCCCATCGTGCTTTAATTCACTTTCATATTTCCAAGAGAAACATTGAAAGGGACTTCTTAGAGCTACCTTTATACCAAAGATTATATATGTATTCTAGAGTTTTAGCTGCTAAAATGGACATGTTCTCCTTATGAATGAGGATACTAGATATAACAAATAAAAATAGATGAGAACAAGTTATTTTGACTTCTTATTGTTTATGAGTATTTACATTGAGATAGATACTGCATGGGATACATTTATACTAAAAATTATTTGCTGTTTATCCTATATATGATATTTTCTGTGATTATTTGATTTTCATTGATAACTTTTTAACTCTCTGCGTATAAAATTCCATGAAATTGCACAAGTCTGTTCAATTTTCACTGGAGAAGAGCTTCTATACTGATTACATTTACTTTGTTCCTTTGTTTGTTGAACATTCTTTAGTGAGAAAACATGCTAAAATTAGCATTATTAGCCAGTGGACAGAACATATACTTGTAAAAAAGTTAACAAACTCTGAGAATTTTCCTTCACATTTGATTTGCCAAAGCATATAATACCATCCTACAGTTGTTTTGCTAGTCTTCATGATCTTGTATTTTTTTTTCTCTTGGTGCTGGTACTGGGGCTTGAACTCAGGGCCTTGCACTCTCATTTGGTTTTTTTGCTCAAGGCTGCCATTCTACCACATGAGCCACAGCTCTACTTCAGCTTTTTGCAGGATAATTGTATATAAAAATATCCATGGACTTTTGTGACTGGGCTGGCTTTGAACCACAGTCTTCACATTTCAGAATCCTAACTCACTAGAATTGTAAGTGTGAACCACCAGTGCCCAGCTGCATTACATTTCTTGACTGATAATTTTTTTAACTGTCATCCACTGATGAAGCATCATTATCATTTATTTTTATTCCCTTTTTATAACTACACATGATGTTGCCATTTAGTAACACTTATGTAAAATTATTAAGTTATTCAAGGAATGAAATCCACTCAAAAGATAGTAATGACAATAATTTTCTCTGCCTGTTTATAAATAACATTATTGGCTTCAATAATAGCTTTGACACTTAAATGGATAAATTTTTCATTAATTTTTTTTCTTTAATGCAATCAAGTCCATTTAGTCAATGAATTATTTCAATGATACTGTCTTCTTTCAATTCACAATTCCCTTGTCAAAGAAATATTGAAAACTAAGAACCTGAAGTAAGTAGGGTTTGCTCAATGGGTTATTAAAATATTCAAGAATTTTGAGGCTTATCTCCAGAATGAAGATATTATCTCAACCCTTTAAATAAACTAAAGATTTTCTCAATTTTATTTATTAATAGGAGCCAACAGATTTTTTAATATATGAGAATTGAATAATAATAGATGCCATCAACAACCATTTTGAAATCTATTAATTGCTCACTTTGAGTAGGACAAATGCCAAAGCAAGAGTACAATTGCATGACAAATGCTTCATTGTTAACAGAAAGAACATCACATGCTATTTGAGGGTCATTATGCAGAAGACAGGCAGGGAGTGCAACCTAGAAGTGTGCATGCTTTGCTGCAAGCTTGAATAAATATTCCTTGCACCTTATTTGCAAACACTACCAAAGTCTGTATTTGTATTATTTGCATTATAAGTAAAATATTTTTTCCTCATTAATTCCTAACTGAATAAGAGACTGTCTGCAAAAATTTGTTCCTAATTTCTCCAGTTTGATTCAGGAGAGATTTTAGTCACAGGATTTATCATAGAGAAATATTGCACAAGCAAATGGGAAGTTTTTGTCTGCATTGTGAGTAGATGCTTTTGTAGCTACACTGTCAAGTGAAAGCATTTATAGATACTTGACAATCTATATAAAATTGAGTGGGGCTCTTAGATTTGGATTATTGAAATTGATTTTGTCTTGGAACTTGAAAACTTGCTTTAAATTTGGGCATCAGGAAATACTTTGGGAACCAGTAAATGCCAGCCTGGAGGCATGGCTCAAGTGTTAAACTACCAGCCATGAGCAAAAATGCTGAGCAAGAGTACAAAGCCCTGAGTTCAAACCCCCAGTACCATCACACACACACACACACACACACACACACACACACACACACACACACACACACACACACACACACGGAGACTTCAGAAGATAGTTTTGGTAGCAATGTGGTCAGACTGTCAGTTGAGATATGAATTCTGATAATGATAAACAGGAAATTTCTCTTAATCTGGTATTTTATTACTTTCTTTAAGGAAATCATATCACATTTAGCAGTTATATATTGGTTTAAATCTGATTTTCCATCTTTTTAAAAATTATTGTAAAGGTGATGAACAGGGGGGTTACAGTTACATAAGTAAGGTAATGAGTACATTTCTTTTTGAACACTGTTAGCCCCTCTTTTATTTTCTCCTGCTTTCCCCTCCCCACTCCTCTTCCCCTCAAGTTGTAAGTTCTCTTCCAACATGGTGTCCTTGTTGCATTAGCTCATCCTTTGTCCTGTTGTCTTTTGATTCCCTTTCCCTTCCATGAATCAGATAAACTTATATACAAGACAAAGGGTACAGAAAACTTAAAAAATAGAAATACTGTGAACAGTACATAATAAAAACCTCTTGTGTTCCCTTCTTGGAGTTCATTTTTATATGCTTCATTATATATGGTCATATACACTTAGTGATTGGGCTATTGTGATCTTCTACTAAAAATATCATAGACATATTCTAGTTATTACAAATGAGGGAAAGCTTCAACCTATGCTTCTTGCTTCACTTGACATAATTTTTTCCACGTCTTTCCATTTCCTCACAAATAGGGCAATGTCATTCTTTCTGATGGAGGCATAGAATTCCATTGTGTAAATATACCACATTTTCGTGATCCATTCATCTACTGAGGGGCATCTGGGTTGGTTCCATATCTTAGCTATGGTAAATAATGATGCAATAAACATAGCCGTGCTGGTAGCTTTAGTGTGGCCTTGTTGGTGATCAATTGTGATCAATCCCCAAAAGTGGGATTGCTGGGTCAAAAGACTATGTTTAGTCTTTTGAGGAACCTCCATATGGCTTTCCAGAGTGGTTGAACAAGTTTACACTCCCACCAACAATGTAGTAGGATCCCTTTTGGCCACATCCCCTCCAGCATCTGTTGTTATTAGATTTCTTTTTTTTTTTTTTTGTCAGTCGTGGGACTTGAACTCTGGGCCTGGGCACTGTCCCTTGGCTCTTCAGTTCAAGGCTAGCGCTCTACCACTTGAGCCACAGCACCACTTCCAGTTTTCTGAGTGGTTTATTAGAGATAAGAGTCTCACAGACTTTCCTGCCTGGACTGGCTTTGAATCATGATCCTCAGATCTCAGCCTCCTGAGTAGCTGCAATTACAGGCATGAGCCACCGGCGCCAGGCTAGATTTCTTGATAATGACCATTCTAGCTGGGGTGAGGTGGAATCTCAATGTAGTTTTTATTTGCATTTCTTTTCTGGCCAGAGATGTTGGATATTTCTTCATGTGTCCATTGGCCATCCTTATTTCCTCTTCAGAGAAGTCTCTCTTTAAGTCTTCAGCCCACTTGTTAATGGGGTGGTTGTTTCTTTGAGGACTTGTTTTGGGGGGATGTTTTGAGGTCTAAGTATATTTTAGATATAAGGCTCTTATCTGCTGGCTAGTGAAGATCTTCTAATCTGTGGGCTTTTTATTTATCTTGCTAGCTATGTCCTTTGCTATGCAGAAACTCTTCAATTTAATGCAATCTCATTTATCCAACTGTTTTTTTGATTTGTTGTGTTTCTGGGTCTTTATTAAGAAAGTTTCAAAAAAATTTTTAAAAAAAACAAAAAAAAGAAAAATTAAAAAAAAGAAAGTTTCAACCTGTGCCAAGGAGCTCTAGTGTTTCCCCTTTTTCTTCCGGTATTTTCAGGGTATCTAATCTTACATTGAAGTCTTTGAACCATTTGGAGTTGATTCTGGTGCATGGTGATATATACAGATCCTACTTCTATTTTCTGCACGTGTATAGCCAATTCTGTCAGCACCATCTGTTGAAGAGGCTGTATTTCTTCCATCCTGTTTTTTTGCTCCCTTATCAAAGATTAGGTGGCCATAGGACTGTGGGTTCATTTCTGGGTCTTTAGTTCTATTTCATTGGTCCTCAGTCTTGTTCTTGTGCCAGTACCAAGCTGTTTTTATTACTATGGCTTTGTAATAGAGTTTGAAGTTTGGTATTGATATTCCTCCAGCCCTGTTCTTCCTGCTAAGGATTGTTTTTGCTATTGGGGGTCTTCTATTATTCTATACGAACTTTTGGATTGTTTCTTCTTCGCCATCTGTCTTCATTCTCCTTTTTCCCCTCACTCTCCCCTCAAGTCTTCCCTGCCTCCCTTCTGTCATCATTCTAATGTGAGACGTTTATCAAGGAACAATCTTTTGCATTCTTAAATATCAAGAATAGTAGTTTTGCCGGGCTCCTGTGACTCATGCCTGTAATCCTAGCTATTTAGGAGGCTAGGATCTGAGGATCACGGTTCAAAGCCATCCTGGGAAGGAAAGCCTGAGACACTATGATCTCCAATAAACTACTCAGAAAAAGGCAGAAGTAGCACTGTGGTTCAAGTGGTAGAGTGCTAGCATTGAGTACAAAGAGGCCCAGGGATAGCACCCAGACCCTGAGTTCAAGCCTCAGGATTGGCCAACAACAACAACAACAAATGAATAGTAGGTCTATTACTTACCCCTTTCATCTTCTTTCAGACAAACCTGAAGAGAGGCCAGAGGGATAATCTGAAGATTTTGTGCATTGTCTTTATTTGGGGTGATAGGATTTTTTACACTGTATAAATTTTACTCTTTATGCAATTTAAGGGCCAATTGGCTAAAATGTAATTACAATTAACTTAATATTTGTAATTTATTTACTGAAAAACAGCTGAAGATATTAAAGATTTAGGAGGTGCTGGTAGGTTGATACAGGATAAAAATCATTAAATGGAGTCATTTAATGGTCTGTCTCTCTAGCTCTGACAAGCTCTCTATTGCTGTGGAGGCCCCAAGATGACTTTTTCTCCAGTACTCTTGAGTCTCATAGCCTCCAGAGGAGCTTCTATTTCATTTCTCAGGCCTGTCCTCAGGTCTTTTTTCTACCATCACATGATGGTAAGACCTCTCTCAGAATCTGTTAGGACCTTGGGGGTGTAGAAGCAGAGCACTATAGCAATGAGGAGCTTGGAAAGGCACTGCCAGAGAATTAGGGGAAAGACAAGTGGTGTTCTGACAGCCAAGAGATAGGGTTTCAAGGGAGGAGCTTCAAAGTGGTCCTGTGCCCCTAGTCTTGTCTCATGGGTTGTGGTTCCTCCAGATTATGGGAAAACAGCTGGGTTTTAGGGGATGAAATAGGGTTGTAGCTTTCATAGTGTCTGAAAGAGTAAGAGATTGCTAGCTGGGCATTGGTATTTCATGCTTGTTATTCTACCTACTCAGGAGGCTGAGATCTGAGAGTCCCAGTTCAAAGCCAGCCAGGGTAGGAAAGTCCATGAGACTTTTATCTCTAATTATCAAGCAAAATAAACCACTGGAAGTGCAGCTGTGGCTCAAGTGGTACAGCACTAACACTGAACAAAAAAGCTAAGGGCAGTTTCCAGGACCATTACAAGAAATAGAGAATGAGTGAGAGAGAAATTGCTGATAGACAGAGATTGCTATGATGTTCTGGGCAAATCACTCTTCCCTTTTTCTTGGCTGCATGTTCCTTATCTACCACCAGCAATCAGTCCCTGCCAACCTTGAATACTGGATACTAGCAGGAAACATGTGAGAGAACACACTTTGGAAAACCAAATGCTTTTTCTGTATTGATTATCTGAGAGTTAAATGTTTCCATTAGGAGTATAGTCTTCAACCTATTGCTATTGTTACTTCTGGTGGCTCAAGGATCTTTTAAAGGGCTTGTGGGAACATGACAATCAATTTTTACATTCTCAACTTGTGTTTACTTATTCCTAAAACCATTCTCCTTCATCAACTCACATTTCACAATCTTTTCTTCTTACAACAGAAAGGCAAACCTACCAGCAATCCAAAATCTTAACCTAGTGTACTTCCCCTACAGGGTCAAAAACCTCCAGGCACTCAACAAAGAGGAGAGTTCAAATACTCATTTTAGTATTGAGAAAGTGGGTGATGGTAATACTAGGAAATAAACAGCTGTTAAATAATTATGAATAATTCTGATGTTGGTTTAGTATGTGATTTTTAGCATGTTTCAAAGGAGTTAAAAGAACTAAGGAATATTGTCATAACAAAATGCCCTTTCATTCACATCTACTGCTGTTTCTGAATGTTTAACTCTTTATAAATGAAAAAACAGGAAGAGCAGTATTGATTAATGCTGTCTCACCCTAGTAATAAGTTATAATATTGCTATATGAATATATAAACTTATTTTTGTGTGTAATGGGGCCTGAACCCAGGACCTGAGCTCTGGTTGCTTACGTTTTTTTGCTCAAGGATGATGCTCTACCACTTGAACCACACCTCCACTTTTGGTTCTTTGGTGGTTAATTGGAGATAAGAGTCTTACAAAAGTTGATGTTAGGCGAAATGAACCTCAAGATAAGGATTCAAATGTTTTTTCTTTCTTGCAATTGTTTCTAACATATTTATAAGATGATTTCTTTGTTGCTTTGTATGTCCCTCCCCCACAGTATAACCCCTGTTTTCACTGTATTTGATGTTGGTAGAATTTGCGGAGGGGAAGGGAAAAAACAAATTGTTTAAATAGGGATATAGGTGGACCCATTGCAACAATGAGATGTACAAGACGTTATGTCAAAAAAAGAACTTTACAACTTTGGCGGGGGGGGGGGGTGATGAGGGGGCGGTGGATATGGGAAGGGATGGTAAGGGGAAACAAAGGAGGAGGCAACAATGCTTGATAAGAAATGTACTCATTACTTTACCCATGTAATTGTAACCCTTCTGTATGGTATTTTCACAATTTTTTTAAAAGAGTCTTACAGACCTTCCTGCCCAGGCTGGCTTTGAACCATGATCCTCATATCTCAGCCTCCTGAGTAGCTAGGATTATAGACATGAGCAACCAGCACCCAGATGCATGAACTAATTTTATCTCCAATTAACTACTCCAAACAAATCCAGAAGTGGAGCTATGGTTCAAGTGGTAGAGCTCTAGCCTTGAGCACAATGGCTCAAGGAGAGAACCCAGGCCTTGAGTTCAAACTCCAAGACTTGCACACACACTAAAATTGTTTAGAGTGGACTGAAAGAAATATTCTTTTAAAGTAATTAAACATGAAAAATTTCAGATACACAATTAAAATATAGAGGATGATCTATGTAAAGGATATAGAAAAAATGGAGAAAAGAATGGTAGTGTATACTGACTGTCCTGTTACTTAATATACATATGTAAAAATGGAACTAAAAAGCTTGTGGAGACAGTTTGGATGGAATAGCTGAGGGAGAGTATAATGGAAGTATAATGGTGACTCTGATCCAGATGCCTTGCTCGTAAATGGACATGTTAAATTGAAATCCTTTTGTACAACTATGTGAAGATGATTTCTTTAATTAAAAAAGTTTGAAAGGCTCCATGCATGCTGATACCCATAGTCTCTTGAAAGTCAGAGCCAAGTCCACACACAGGTCTCCATAGAGGACTTTGTGTTTTCTTCCTTTGGAAAACCTACTCCACTCCACAAGGTTAAACAACCTTGTTTTTGTTATTGGTGGTGGTGATGGTGACGGTGGTAGTGGTGGTGATAGTGTGTGTGTGTGTGTGTGTGTGTGTGTGTGTGTGTCCTAATACTGGGGCTTGAACTCAGGACCTCTCACTCTCCCTGTTTTTTTTGGTCCGGTTGTGGGGCCTGAACTCTGGGCCTGAGCACTGTCCCTCAGCTCTTCAGCTCAAGGCCAGTGCTCTACCACTTGAGCCACAGCACCACTTCCGGCTTTTTTCTTTTTGCTTATGTGGTGCTGAGGAATCGAACCCAGGGCCTCAGGCATGCAAGGCAAGCGCTCTACCACTGAGCCAACTTCCCAGCCCCTTTTTTTTTTTTTGCTCAAAGTTGGTGCTCTACCATTTGAACCACAACTCTACTTTTGTAGATAATTGGAGCTAAGAGTCTCACATGGTTTTTTGTTTGTTTTACCTTGGCTGGCTTCAAACCACAATTCTCAGATCTCAGCCTCCTGAGTAGCAAGAATTACAGGAATGAGTCACCAGAGCCTGGCTTCTCCACAAGTTTTCAAACAAACTGAAATGCATCTACCTCTCCAATCAGCTTTGTACTGAAGAATCAGCAAGATTGTGAGAGCTTTGCTTTTTGAAAATACTTGTCTATAACTCGCTTATCCTGCTTGAAACTGGGTAGGATTTTTTCAGCAATAAGAAATACTGCTGCTGATGTCAGTTACTTTCACCTGTAATCTTAGCTACTTTGATGGCTGACATTTGAGGATCACAGTTCAAAGCCAGCTTGGGAAGGAAAGTCCATGAGACTCTTGCTTCCAATTAACCACCAAAAAGCCACAGTATAGCCATGGTTCAGATGGTAGAGCACTAGCCTTTAGCCCAAAACCTCAGGGAGAGCACCCAAGCCCCGAGTTCAAACCTCACTAAAAAAAAAAAGAAGAAATACTATTGACTTGAGATATATTTCATGATGTAAGGAAATTTAATATGCAGACACATAAAATGTAATGATATTTCAATCTTCATAGATTCTAAATTGAAAGATAAAATTAACCTTATATTACATTTCAAAATATGATTCACATTTACTCTTTTCGATTTTGCATATTGCAACCGACATATTTACTTTCAGGACTAAAACACTTCTACCAGCACTGGACATGATGTGTGATTTGCCCAGTGGACCAGCTGGTAGGAAATGAGTCTAATCAGCCTGGCAAGGACAAGTGATGAAGGTTTGTTGAATTAAAAAACATGAGACTAATACCCAAAGAAATCACAGAAATGTTGGGTGGGGGTCAGAACAAGAGATCAGGGCACCATTGGCTCACACTTGTAATCTTAGCTACTCAAGAGACTGAGATCTGAGAATCATAGTTCAAAGTCAACCCAGGTAGGAATATCCATGTGGCTCTTATGTTCAATTAACCAGTAGAAAGCCAGAAGTGGTGCTGTGGCTCAAATGTTAGAGTGCTGGCCTTAAGCAAAAAAAAAAAAAAGCCAAACAAGAGCATAAGGTCTCAGTGTGTTCAAGCCTCAGTGCTGTCATGTACAAAAAAGACAATCATGGAGAAGCAGAGAGGCAGACATAAACCCTCTGAGAAGTTTAAACATCAAGGTGCTCTGTCTGTGATGGCCCCATCCTCTGTCAATGGATCGCCTCAGCTATCCAGGCCACCCAATCTTCTCAGCCTCTCCCCTCCTATAAGGTTGTGAAATGTGAAAACACTGAGACTGGTGGGCAGACTGCCAGGCTCCTTTCGTTGTCCCCTTCCAGTGAAGAAATCAGTACTCTGTATGCTTCCCCCACTCTCCAGGAGACTCCAAGATACCCCCTGACTTAAACAATTGTGACCTCTGGGTGCACAAACTTGGCAGCCTCAGGAGCAAGTGGGAATTTGCCCCACCCATAGGCTACAAAGTTCATTGGGGCCAGAAGCAATTCTTACTACACAAAGAAGGGAAACTTTCCATGTGATTTGCAACCCTGAAGCTGACAACATATCCTTGATCAGCCTGGCCCAGAGCCCACATACAATACTAGATGGAACAATAAGAACTGTTCAAATAAAATCCAGCTACCTACCCACCCATAGGAGAGGACCCAGAAAGTAGCCTCTCCATTCTTCTGGTCAGTTTTATCAACATTTCTTTCCTTTTCTACTTTTTTTTCCTTTTTCTGTATTGTAATACTGTGTTCATTTTATTTTTTTAACTTTTGGGGTTTTTGTTTGTTTTGTGCCAGTACTGGAGCTTGAACTCAGGGTCTGGATGCTGTTCCTTTAGCTTTTTTTTTTTTTTGCTCAAAACTGGTGCTCTACCACTTGAACCACTGCTTCTCTTCTGGCTTTTGGTGGGTAACTAGAGATAAGAGTCTAATGGACTTTCCTGCCCAAGTTGACTTCCAGTCTTAATCCTCAGATCTCAGCATCTTGAGTAGCGAGCATTACAACATGAGCCACCAGCGCCCAGCTGCAGTCAGATATTATTTATCTCTTGCTCTTAGTCTCTTCTTCACATTATTCTTTACCTTTTCTTTCTTATAGCCTTGCTTCTTTCTTTATCCATTTATTTAATTCATTTAGTATTATATTTACAATAAGTTGGTTTTAACTCTATCATTTATTCTACAGTATTATTGCTATTTTCATTTTATGTTTCTTTTTAATATGATTTTATTGTTGTTATTAAGGTATTGTAAAGAGGGATTGCCATATCAAAAGTCAGGTAATGAGTACATTTCTTTTCTGTATAATGTTACCCCTTCCTTTGCTTTCCCCCATTTTCCTGCTCCTATCCCTGCCCACAAATTGCATAGTTAATTTTTACTGAACACCGTGACTACATTTTTTTCACTCTTCCTCCCTCCCTTTCTGCATCCCCTATCGGCTTCCTTTAAAAAAAAATTTAAAAACCCAAAGACAAACAACAACATTTTTTTGGTTCTAAATGATATAACGGCTATTTTTAATTGATTTTTACTGTAGCTCTGCATATGTTATAACAATTCATTTTATCTTTCGGAGAAGTGCTGGTGATTGAGCTCTCATAGAAGGCTGCTCACCAAAAAGACTCCAATGAAATTTAAAACAAATCCATCACAATAGATGTCCTAATCATAATTTACAAGCACAAGAAATACAAAAAAGAAAGGCAACCGAAGATACACAGTGGGAAAAAATAGCCTCTTCAATAACTGGTTTGGGAAAACTGGGCATCCATATGTAGAAAACTGAAAGTGGATTCCAGATTGTCACCATGTACTAATTTCAACTCAAAGATCAAACACCTCAATTCCAGACAAGAAACTTTAAAATTACTGCAAGAGGCAGTGAGAAAGACACTAGAACTAATAGGCATAGGCAGAAACTTTCTGAAGAGTCCCATGGGCACAGCAGATATGAGAGAGACTTGACAAATGGGATTACATCAAAATAAGTAAAAAAAAAAAAAAAAACAATTTTCTGCACAGTGAAGGACATAGTTACTAAATTAGAAAGACAGCCAACAGACTGGGAGGAAATCTTTACCAGCAATACGTTCGGCAGAGGCCTAATATCCAAAATACACAAGGAATCTCATGAAACTAACCCCTCCCAAAGCTAGTAAACCAACAACTAAGGAGCTAAAGAGAGACTTCTCAGAAGAAGAGGTAAGAATGACAAAGAAACACATGAGGAAATGCTCATCATCCCTTGCCTCACCCCAAGTATATTGGCCAACATCGTGAAATCAAACAATAATAAATATTGGTGGTGATGTGGGGGAAAAGGAACCCTATTGCACTGTTGGTGGAAATACAAACTAGTACAACCACCATGGCCAGGAGTCTGGAGGTTCCTCAAAAATCTAAATACAAAAGACTCCACATAGAGCTCCCCTATGACCCAGCAATCCCACTTTTGGGCATTTACCCAAATGCTTACAAACAAGACCACACTAAAGCTACCAGCACAACTATGTTTATTGCAGCATTATTTACTATAGCCTAAGATATGGAACCAACCCAGATGCCCCTCAGTAGATGAATGGATCAAGAAAATGTGGTATATATACACAATGGAATTCTATGCCTCCATCAGAAAGAATGACATTGCCCAATTTGTTAGGAAATGGAAAGCCCAAAGAAACATAGGTCCCATGGTTTCCCTTATATCCAATATCTAGTATATGTCTGAGTCAAGCAGAAAAGGTCAGATAAGGTGATGTTAGGGAAATGAACCCTAAGATATGTATTCAAATGTTTTTTTTCTTTCATGCGATTGTTTCTAACGCATTTATAAGATAATTTCTTTGTTGCTTTGTATGTCCCTCCCCCACAGTATAACCCCCGCTTTCACTGTATTTGATGTCGGTATAATTTGTGGAGGGGAAGGGGAAAACAAGTCGTTTAAATAGGGATACAGGTGGACCCATTGCAACAATGAGAAGTACAAGTCGTTATGTCAAAAACGAACTTTACAACTTTGGTGGGGGGGGAGCGGGGAGGACTGGATGGGGGGCGGGGGGGAGGATGGGAAGGGATGGGAAGGGGAAACAAAGGAGGAGGCTACAATGCTTGATAAGAAATGTACTCATTATCTTGCTCATGTAATTGTAACCCTTCTGTACAGTATTTTCACAATAAAAAATTAAAATTAAAATTTAAAAAAAATCTAAATACAGACCTTCCCTATGATGTAGCCATACCACTCACTCTTGACATCCACCCAAAATACCACAAGCCAGGATACCATAAAGACAATTGCACATCCATGTTCATTGCTGCACTTTTCATAATAGCAAAGTTACGGAAACAGCCCAGATGTCCCACAGTAGATGTGTGGATCCAAAACTTGTGGTACCTATACACAATGGAATTTTACACAGCCATTAGAAAAAATAATATTATTTTATTTGTATGGAAATGGATGGATCTAAAACAAATCATGGTAAGTGAGGTAAGCCAACCTCAGAGAGAGAAATGGCTCATGTTTACACTCATATGTGGAAGCTAGGTCTAAAATACACTGGGGCATGATAAATAATACAGGACTCCAAGCATCCACACACAGTTAGACCAAAGGAGGATATTCTTAGGAGAGGAACACATAGGCACAATACATATGTGCATCTAATCATATTAAAAATATTCATCAAAATTAACTCAGGGACATGGAAACAAGAGTTTCTTTCTTCGTTGCTGTTTTTATTTTCTTTTTGTCTTGTTTATTTATCTGTCTTCGGCAGGGTAAGGAGGGGCACAGAAATGGAGGGATAATAGGTAAAGAAATACAGCAGTGCTCTTTTGCCAGCCGCGTGGAGTGCCAACCTGGCCTGGTCCCACCCCTTACCTGAATACCCCCCCCAAAAAACATACAGCAGTAGTGCTCACAAGACAGCACGTTAAAAATGAACTATACAACTTGTAGGTGGGGATGGGAGGGAAAAACTGAGAGAGAGCAAGGCTTGAAGGGGTGACATTGTCTAAAAAGAAATGTACCCTTTACCTGATTTATGTAACGGCAACCTCTCTGTACATCACTTTATAATAGCAATTTAAATTTTTTTAAAAAGAAAGGCAACATGGCTCCCCCAAAATTTCATAGTTCTTTAAAAATTGGACATATTGAAATGGTGGAAATAAGAGAAAAAAATGAAAACTCTGGTTTTAAAACTGATAAGTGACTTCAAAGAAAAGTCCCATAAATAAGTGAATAATTAATGATACACTTTTGGGCCTTAAGAAAACAAGAACAAGGCAATCAATAATTACTAAATTGAAAGAATAATAAATACTAGGGTGGATATTAATGAAGTGGAGACTAAAAGAACAATATAAAGAATCAATGAACAAAGAGCTGATCTTTCAAAAAGATAAACAAGATTGGCAAAGACTTATTTAAACTAACCAAAGTAAGGGACTCAATTTAATAAAATTAGTGATGAAAAGAGGGATAATACAAAAGATGCTACTAGAATTCATAGGATCATTAAGGAATATTTTGAAAATATGTATTTTAATAAACTGGTAAATCTAAAAGTAATGAATAATTTTTAGACATAATCTTTCAAAAAGTGAACTGAAAGTATATAAATGACCTTAACAAAACCATGATAAGCAATATGATTGAAGCAGTAATAATAGTCTGCCAATAAAGAAAAGCCTAGAATTGGATAGATTCACTGTTGAATTCTACCAGATCTTCAAAGAACTAACACTAGTATTCCTCAAAGTATTCCATAAAATAGAAATGGAAGGAACCCTTCCAAATTTTTTCTGAACTGCTTTACTGAACTGCTGTCATGTAGACCACTTTTCATCCACTGGCCATACAGAGTAAGGGGCAGGGAACCAGGTAGCAATCCTGAATGATATAAAACTCCTTTAGGAGCCTTCTATATGCTCCCTTCTCATTTTTACTGTATAAATAGTATTTTCACAAAGACCTGATGAGGAGTTAAAAGAATTTTTCCTTGTAGAAAAGTTTGACTAGGAAGTGATGCTGTGGCTCAAGTGGTAGAGCGCTTGCCTTGAGCTGAAGAGCTGAGGGACAGCACCCAGGCCCAGAGTTCAAGCCCCACGACCGACAAAAAAAAGAAAAAAGAAAAGTTTGGCTAATTTCACAATTATCCATACTATTGTGACGTCCTGCTGAATCAAATCATGTATGTGCTTTTCTTGTTCAATTGTTTTTGTTTGTTTTTCTGAGGTAGATCTCACTATGTAGCCCAAACTAGACTATAACTTACCTGCCTCACCTCCTGGATGGCGGGTATGTGCCACAAGGTCCAGCTTGCTCAATTTTCTTTTTTTTAATGTCAAACATTTTTTCATGTGTCAGTACTGGAGCTTGAACTCAAGGCCTTGTACATTTCTTAGCGTTATTGCTCAAGGCTAATGCTCTGTCACTTGAGCCACACTTCCACTTCTTGATTTTCAGTGGTTAATTGTTTTACATGAATATGTATATTCTTTCTACACATATGTATATGAATTTATTTCTGAAATCTTTTGTTTCATTGATCTACTTATCTACCTTCCACTACAACACTGTCTTGATTACCACAGGTTTGTAATAATTATTGAAATATGGTTGAGCAAATCCTCCAAATTATTCTTTTTTGCCCCTTGTTCTCATTTCATTTTCCTTTTTAAAAGTATCTTTTTATTATCTTTTTATCATTATTGTCTTTTATTTCAACTACTTTTTTTTACAAGTATCCCTTGAGAATATGCTAGCTAATGAAACAAATGTAAAGGGGATAAACTAGTACATCATGTTTTCTGACTACAATGAAATCAAACTAGAAATTTTAAAAAAACAAACAAGAAAATCTCCAAGCACTGAGAAACTAACATATATCTAGGTACATAGATGATGAAGGAGCCTAAGGACTGTGAGAGTGGGGACCCATTAAATAAACCCACAAGCTGGGCTTAGGTGGCTCATGCCATAATGCTAGCTATTCAGGAGACTGATACATGATGACTGCAGTTCTAAGCAAGCCCAAGTAGAAAACTCTGTGAGACTCTATCTCTAATTAAGCACCATAAAAGCTGGAAGTAGATCTGTAGCACAATTGGTAGCCTTGACCAATAAAGCTCAGGAAAGCACCCAGGCCCTGAGTTCAAGCCCCAAGACTGGCACAAAATGTCAATAAATAAATCCACAAGCTGGGAAAGGATATAGAGGAATATGAACCAGTCCGGAAGCTCACCATAATAGGAGCTGTGGGCTTAGAAACAGTAACATTGTAATGACCAGCACATGGCTCAGAACAAAAGAGCCAAAGAATGAACACCCATAGCTTATTTATTTTCTACTTTTTACTGTCCTTTCCTATGGTCAGCATTCATATCTCTCCCCATCTGTGTCCATTCCTAGAATTCCATATACATACCTACCCTCCAGGCTTCCTTATCACCAGTTTTCCTATTGTTTTCTTTCCTAGTCCAAGATTATCAGTTTACTCACCCAGCCATTGGAACCATTATATGAACCAATATAAATCTAAACTAGGACAATTCTTCTTCCTAACAAAGCAAACAACTCAACGTATTTCCTGAAATTTCTGCTCACTGGGAGGGTTTCACTTCACCCACAGCCTTTCAGGAGCACTCCTGAATAGAGCTGCAATGTAATAGCTGATCCATCAACTTCCAGCTATGCCATTCTTGTAGACAGACTCATCTATAAACCAGAAATACACTGTTTACAGGTAATGAAGCAGAAAAGGTCAATAGCATCAGGATGTCATTAAGCTGCTCCAATCCACTCCTGTCTTCATCTGCTCTTGTACTTAACATTCCATTTAACAAAGGAATAGTACAGCCCATAGCCAGTAGTTTGTTTCACTAAGACAAACTGTTTATGATAAGGATTTGGGGGAAAGGCATATAGTCACTTGTTATCTCCTACCAAGACCAAACAGCAGGTCAGGAGCTCTTTTTTTCCATATGAAATATAGCAGAGGTAGAAGCCATGCTTCATAACAATTTGCCTGTTGTGATCAACAACAGGCAAACATCTATAATTGCACAGATCTTCTGATATCATTTTGATATGTCATAAGCTTATGAGGTTCAATTGCCTGGATCTTTTAAGTGGTTGAGTGGCTCAAGGTATAACAACTGTCTTTGTTTTAAGAAGATAACTCAAACATATCTGGATCAGCATATCTCTACAGACTTCACTAGTATGGATGGAGCCTGAATTTTTACAACTGTTGTCCTGCATGGGTCATACTTAGCCATCTAAGATGTTTTTACTTGCTATGCACTAGTTACATTTAGTGTGATACCATGGTGATGGATCAGCACAATGTTCTACAGATTGTCAAAATGATGAGAGTCCTTCTAGATGTGAAAAACTCATGGAAGTGATGCTGTGGCTCAAGTGGTAGAGCAGTTGCCTTGAGCTGAGGAGCTTAGGGACAGCATCCAGCCCAGAGTTCAAGCCCCACAATCGACAAAAAAAAAACACTCAACAAACTTGATAGAACTGAGTAGGAGAGTGAAAAGATTCTGTTTTCCATGTTATATGAAAGTAAACTATGTTTGATTTTTCCATTTTCATAAGGATATAGGGGAAGGGACAACTTGTTAAGTAGATGTATATCAATTTCTAGAGACTGTTGATTTGTGTAAACACATCATATAAGCAATGATGTGAATATCACCACTATCTTACTAAGTGTAGATACCTAAATAATTTACCAGCACCTTCTCAAATCTTCTTCATAGAGATGAAGTAAATGATCATGCATATGATAAGAAAAAAGTGGTTGAAATAAAAAACAATGATAAAAAATAATAAAGTTGAAGAAGGAAAATGAAATTAGAACAAGAAAATGGGCAAAAAGAACAAGAGTTGACAAATATAAGAATTAATTTGGAGGATTTGCACAACCACATTTCAAGAATTATTACAAACCTTTAGTAATCAAGACAGTGTTAGATAAGTAGATCAATGGAACAGAAAAGATTCCATAAGTAAATTTATATGCATATGTGTAAAAATATACATATTTGTATAAAACATATACTCATATACATACAAGATTTTACAGAGGATTAAAAACAATTCTGTGAAAAAAGGGTAAACTTCTCAACAAGCTTTTCAGCAATTGTATATACATATATATATATATATATATATATATATATGCATATACTGTTAAGAAATGAATTTATACCAAGCACCAATGGTTCACATCTGTAATCCTACTTATTCAGGAGGCTGATATCTAAGGATCACAGCTCAAAGCCACATGGACAAGAAAGCCCACGAGACTCTTATCTCCAATTAAGCAACAAAAACACAGGAGTAGAGCTGTGGCTAAAGTGGTACAGTGTTAGTCTTGAACAAAATATCTCAAGGACACCTCTCAGGCCCTGAGGTCAAATTCAAGTACCAGCACACAAAAAAAGTGAAAGGAAATCAGATTTGTATATAGAAATTAATTTCTTTTCTGTTATTGGGTGGATTTTTATTGTAAAGCTATTGTACAAAGGGGTTACAGTTACATGAGTAAGGTACTAAGTACATTTCCTTTTGAGTATTGTTACCCCTCCTTTGTTTTTCCCCTAACATACCTTCCCTCCACACCTCCACAACTCCTCCCTCCCTCCACCAAGTTGTAAAGTTCATTTTCAACAGAGTGTCTTGTACATCTCATTGTTACAATGGATCAACCTGTATCCTTGTTTCAGTATTTTGTTATTTCCCATCCCCTCCCCAAATTAGAAAAATGTATATACAAGATGCAGGGCACTGGAATCAAATACAATGGCAACAGGGGTTATACCATGTGGGAAGAACATACAAGAGAAACAAAAAAAATCACATAGTAGATTAAAAACAATAGCAACAAAGATTAAAAAAAAAACTCTTGTGTTCCTACTGGGGTTCATTTCACTTAGCATCATCTCATATGGTCATATGTACATAGCTTTTGACCTTTTCTGCTTGTCCCATATGATTATCCTAGATATATACTGGTTATGGTTCTTTGGGCCTGGCTTACTTCACTTAATATAATTTGTTCCAAGTCTTTCCATTTCCTAACAAATGGGGCAATGTCATTCTTTCTGATTTTGCCAGCACCTTTTATTGAAGAGGCTGTCTTTCTTCCATTCCATTTTTTAGGTCCCTTATCCAAGATTAGGTGGCTATAATCTGTGGGTTCATTTCTGGGTCTTCAGTTCTATTCCCACTGTCCTCAGGTATGTTCTTGTGGTGCCAGTACCAAGCTATTTTGATTATTATGGCTTTGTAGTACAGTTTCAAATTTGGTATTGAAGAAGTGGGGCTGTGGCTCAAGTAGTAGAGTGCTCGCCTTGAGCTGAAGAGCTGAGGGACAGTGCCCAGACCCAGAGTCCAAGCCCCATGACCGACAAAAAAAAAAAAAAGAAAGAAAGAAAGAAAAGAAAGATCCAATGAAATTTGGTATTGATATTCCTCCAGCACTGTTCTTTCTTTAAGGATTGTTTTTGCTATTCAAGGTCTTTTATTGTTCCATATTAATTTTTTTGATTGCTTTTATTTCATTGAAGAATGAGGTTGGGATATTGATAGGTATCGCATTGAATTTGTTGATAGCCTTTGGCAGTATTACCATTTTCACGATGTTAATCCTCCTAATCCAGGAGCATGCGAGGTTTTTCTACTTCCTTAGTTCGGCTTTAATTCAGAAATTAATTTCAAATGGACTATAGTCCTCAATGCAAAAACCTAAAGTTAGGAAATATCTAGGGGGGAAGAAAAATTTGTTACATTGGTGTATTAAAATTTTTGCATATACTACACAAAAGTCACAATCCATACAAGAAAAAATTGATAGGTTGCACTTGAACAAAACTAAAAACTTCTTATAAAAAGAGTATTCTTGGGCTGGGAAGATGGCTCAGTGGTAGAGCGCTTGCCTTGCATGCCTGAGGCCCTGGGTTCGATTCCTCAGCACCACATAAGCAAAAAGAAAAAAGCCGGAAGTGGCGCTGTGGGTCAAGTGGTAGAGCACTAGCCTTGAGCTGAAGAGCTGAGGGACAGCGCCCAGGCCCAGAGTTCAGGCCCCATGACCGGACACCCCCCTCCAAAAAAAAAGAGTATTCTTATCCAAGTGCTTGTGGCTCATACCTATAATCCTAAATAATAACAAGACTGAGGTCTGAGGATAATGGTTTGAAGCAAGCCTGGGTAGAAAAGTCGGTTAAGACTAAATCTCCAATTAACCATCAAAAGGCTGGAAGTATAGGTATGACTCAAGTGGTAGAGCATCAGCTTTGAATTAAAGAGTTAATGGACCGAGTTTAGCTCTGAAATCAAGCCCCTAGAACCAGCAAAATGAAAAAAAGCAAGCAAGCAATGAAAAGAAAGAAAGAAAGAAAGAAAGAAAGAAAGAAAGAAAGAAAGAAAGAAAGAAAGAAAGAAAGAAAGAAAGAAAGAAAGAAAGAAAGAAAGAAAGAAAGGAAGGAAGAAAGAAAGGAAGGAAGGAAGGAAGGAAGGAAGGAAGGAAGGAAGGAAGGAAGGAAGGAAGGAAGGAAGGAAGGAGTACTGGTGGCTCACAGCTCAAGAGTCTGAGATCTGAGGATCACAGTTTGAAGTCAGCCCAGGCAGAAAAGTCCGTGAGAACCTTATCTCCAATAAACTACTTAGAAAAAGCTAGAAGTGGGGCTATGTCTCAAGTGGTAGAGTGCTAGCCTTGAGCAAAAGAAGCTCAGGGACAGCAACCAGTTAAAGCCCTAAGACTGACAAAAAAAGAAAAAGAAAGAGAGAAAGAAGAAGAAAAAGAAAGAGGAAAGAAAGGAAGGAAGGAAGGAAGGAAGGAAGGAAGGAAGGAAGGAAGGAAGGAAGGAAGGAAGGAAGGAAGGAAGGAAGGAAGGAAGGGAGGGAGGGAGGGAGGGAGGGAGGGAGGGAGGAAAGAAGGAAGAAAAGGAAGAAAAGAAGGAAGAGAAAGAAACAAAGAAACCACTGTTATGAGCTGGCAAAGTGGCTCAGGTGGTGGAGCACCTGCCTAGTAAGCATAAGGCCCTAAGTTCAAATCCTAGTACTGAAGGGGAAAAAACACTGTTAGGAGAATGAAAAAAACAAGCCACAGAATCAAAAACAAAAACTGCAAAGCATATGTCAAATAAATAAATATCTTGTGTTGGGTGCTGGTGCTCATGCCTGTATTCCTAGCTACTCAGGAGGTTGAGATTTGAGGATTGCAGTTCAAAGCCAGCCTGGATAGGAAAGTACTTGAGACTCTTCTCTCCAATTAAACACTTAAAGCCAGAAGTAGAGTTGTAGCTCAAAGTCAGAGTACTTACCTTGAGCAAAAGAGCTCAGGGACAGAGACTAAGCCCTGAGTTCAAGCCCCATGACCGCCATAAATAAACAAACAAGAAAACAAATAAAATCTTGCATCTGGGAGCTAAAAAGGTATCTCAACACTTCACAGTAAGAAAACAGCATGATTTTTTTGTGCCTGTATTGGGGCTTGAAGTCAGGGCCTAGACACTTTCCTTGAGTTTTTTGGCTCAAAGATAAAACTTTACCACTTTTGAGCCACAGCTCCCCTTCTGGCTTTTTTAGTGGAAATAAAAGTCTCATAGACTTTCCTGCCTGGGCCGGCTTCAAACTGTACTCCTCAGACCTTAGTCTCCTGAGTAGCTAGGATTACAGGCATGAGTCACCAGGGCCTGGCAACAGTACAATTTTAAATTGATAAAATATTTGGGCAATTTACTAATTTAAGATAAATGGATACCAAATAATTGAAAATATGTTGGAAATCATTCATCAGAAAAATGCAAGTGAGAATGACAATAAGATAATTCTCCATGGCTAGAAGAATGACTAAATGTTGAAACAACTGTCCATACTAAGAACTGGCAAGGATGTGGAGGAAATGGAGCTCTCATACATGGCTCATGGGAAGATACTGTTATTGTACAACCACTTTGCAAAGCAATTTGGCAGGTTCTTCAAAAGGTAAACTCATGATTCAGCCACTTCACTGCCAGAATATTTGCTCAAGCTCAAAGAAAATATATGCTCATAAAAAGAGTTATCCATGAGTGTTCCTAAAAGCTCTATTTGTAATAGCCCTAAAGTCTATCCATAAAGAGATTAAAAATTGTTCAACGTTCATCGGTAAAAAGGGATGCAGCACTATGAAAATACAGTAAAAGAAGTCAGATAAAAAAGAATATCCTGGAAGTGGCGCTGTGGCTCAAGTGGTAGAGTGCTCGCCTTGAGCTGAAGAACTGAGGGATAGCGCCCATGCCCAGAGTTCAAGCCCCATGACTGACAAAAAAAAGTATGTCCTGCTGGGTGCTGGTGGCTAGTGCCTGTAAGCCTAGCTACTCAGAGGGGTAAGATCTTAGGATCACAGTTTGAAGCCAGCCCAGGCAAGAAAACCAGTGAGACCCTTATCTCCAATTACCACCAGTAAGCTAGAAGTTCAGCTGTGGCTCAAATAGTAGAGCGCAGGCTTTGAACAAAAATGCTCAAGAACAGTACCCAAGCCCTGAGTTCAAGCCCTTGGACTGGCACAAAAAAATTACACTATGTGATTTCATTTATATCTTGATTGTGGTAATAGATATACACATATGTTAAACTTTACCAAGTTGTACATTTTAAACATAAGCAGGTGGGTGCAATGGCTCACACCTGTAAATTCAGTTACTCAGGAAGCAGAGTCAGGAGGATCATGGTTGTAGACAGTCTGGGCAAAAAAGTTTGCAAGAGTCTCAGTCTCAACAAATAAGTCAGGAAATGGTGTTCCTGGGATTTGAACTCAGGGATTTGTGCTTGCTAGGCAGGTGCTCTACTGCTTCGGCTACATCTCCAATCCTATGGTGTTCTTAAATATAATATCATGATTTATAAAAGAAAAATGTGAAATTGGATTTCATTAAAATTAAAAATGAAGCTGCATGAGAGGTGGAGATAGAAGGCAGCTTGAGCACAAGTTGGTGAGAGCCTGTCTCAAAGAAAAAGCTGGGTGTGGTGATACACACCTGTACTCCTAAGTATGTGGGAGATGGGGATAGGAGAATCACAGTAAAAAGCCAGCCCCAGACAAAAGCACAAGGCTCTACCTGAAAAAGAACTGAAACAAAAGGGGTTAGGAATGTGATTAAAGTGATATAGCTAAAATAAAGTTCAAATCCCAGTACCACCAATAATATTTTTTAATGATTGCACATCAAGAGATACTATAAAGGAACAATGATAAATTGGGCGAGATTGATGAGAATACATTGTAAACACGTGTAGAAAGATAAAAATAAAATCACCCAGTGTATAACTAATGTAATCTAATAAGATAGGGGTGTTATTTTTTGCTTGTTTGTTTGTTTTGCCAGTCCTAGGGCTTGAACTCAGGGCCTAGGTGCTGCCTCTGAGCTTCTTTCACTCAAGGTTAGCACTCTACCACTTGAGCCAAAGCACCACTTGCAGCTTTTACTGAGTAGTTTGTTAGAGATAAGAGTTTCAATCATTTTCTTGTCTTGCCTGAGATGGCTTTGAACCATGATCTTCAGCTCAGCTTCAGAGTACCTAGGATTACAGGCATGAGCCATCGATGCCCAGCTGAGAGAGAATTTTTAAATGCATGGAAATGGGGATCATCATGCTGAGCAAAGTAAGTCAAATAATACATGTTTTTGTTCATATGTGTAATATAGGTCTAATAATTAAAATAGACATGGATGTAAAAAGTAAGTATTGCGACAAGGGTTTTAACAGTGTAAACAGGTTTAAAAAAGAAAAACACCATGTAACCTTAACCTCTTTGTACATCATCTTGACAATAAAAAAAGAAAAGAAAAATACCATTAAGAAAATAAAATGTCAGGGGCTGGGAAGGTGGCTCAGTGGTAGAGTGCTTGCCTTGCATGCATGAGGCCCTGGGTTCGATTCCTCAGCACCACATAAGCAGAAAAAGCCGGAAGTGGTGCTGTGGTAGAGTGCTAGCCTTGAGCTGAAGAGCTGAAGGACAGCACCCAGGCCTAGAGTTCAAGCCCCACGACTGATAAAAAGAAAGGAAGGAAGGAAGGAAGGAAGGAAGGAAGAAAAAGAAAATGTCAAACCAAAGAATTTATGAAAATATGTATTTCATATATATATGGTATATACAAAGAATGCTTACCTCTCAATGATACAAAAACAACCAAACTCTACAAATAAGCTAATTATTTGTACAGACATTTTGCCAAAGAAACTATAAGAATGGTTAATAAGTACATGAAAAAATTTCATCAGTCATAAAGGAAATGAAAATTAGACCTACTTCACAGCTGCTATAATACCTAGAATAGACAGATGATAACCAATATTTTTTTTTTGGTCCGGTTGTGGGGCCTGAACTTTGGGCCTGGGCGCTGTCCCTCAGCTCTTCAGCTCAAGGCTAGCGCTCTACCACTTGAACCACAGCGCCACTTCCGGCTTTTTTTTTCTTTTTGCTTATGTGGTGCTGAGGAATCGAACCCAGGGCCTCATGCATGTAAGGCAAGCACTCTACCACTGAGCCACTCTCCCAGCCCGATAACCAATATTTTTAAAGAATAGGGGGAACTGGACCATCATATATTGTTGGTAGAAATGTAAAACAGTATAGCCCTCTGAAAAACAATTTGGACATTTCATAAAACATTACAAAAAATTATCATATCACTATTAATTCCACTCCTAGGTATCTATGAATGAGGAATGTTTTCAACCAAAATGTCTGAAAGGAACAATAAACAAACTTAGAATTATAGTGGAAGAATTCAACACTCCTCTCTGTAAGTTACAGAACCATAAGATAGAAATTCACCAAGGATATAGAAAAACTAAGCAGAGAACTAAGTGTAATATATGTAATTCTATGAATCTAACTGACATTTTAGAACAATTAACCAATCAACATCAGAATACACATTTATTTCTCCCTCCCTCCCTACCTTCTTCTCGTCTTTCCTTCCTTCCTTCCTTCCTTCCTAACTTCCTTCCTTCCTGTTTTTGGATTAGGTCTTGTTACATAGCTCAGGCTGGCCTTGAACTCATTATGTAGCCCCCATGCTGATCTCATATTCATGATACTCCTGCCTCTGCCTATCCAGGACCAGGATTGCCCTGTGTGTGCCTCCACATCTGAAATATATTCTTTTCCAATTATATAAGGATTTCTAACCTGGGCACCAGTGGCTCAGGCCTGTAATCCTAGCTACATGAGAGTCTGAGCTCTAATGATCACATTTCAAAGCCAGCCCAGGCAGAAAAGTCCATGGGACTGTTATCAATTAACCAATAAAAAGCTGGAAGTGGAGCTGTGGCTCAAGTGGTAGAGTACAAGCCTTGAGCACGAAAACAGTGCCCAGGGCCGGAGTTCAAGCCCCAGGACGGGTGCGTACATACATATACACACAAAGGAATCTTCAACCAGAAACTTTATCTTAGGTCTTAATACATTTGTAAGAATAGAAACTGAATTATGGTATAAAGAAATAATAATATAAAAATCAGTAAACTTAGAAAAACCTCTTGTAAACAATCCATGTCAAAGAAGTATCAGGATGTTAGAAAATATTATGAACTGTATAAATTGGGCATGTATGGAATTATAACAATGGAATCCTCTTGTAGTATGAATATATGGTAATCAAAATAGAAAAAATTAACATGGAAATGATTGTGTTAAAAGAAACATCACTTGGGGCTGGGGCCTTGCATGCATGAGGCCCTGGGTTCGATTCCTCAGCACCACATAAGTAAAAAAAAAAAAAAAGCTGGAAGTGGCACTGTGGCTCAAGTGGTAGAGTGCTAGCCTTGAGCTGAAGAGCTGAGGGACAGCACCCAGGCCCAGAGTTCAGGCCCCAGGACCAGACCGCCCCCCCCCAAAAAAGAAGCATCACTTGCTCTAAATATATATGCTATAGTCATAGATAAATTCAAAAATGTAAGAAAAAAGAATATTATGAACTACATGAAAATTAAAGTATAATGAACTAAAAGTTGTGTGATGCTATTAAAACATCTTAGAAGGAAATCCATAGTATTTAAACATTTATATCATAAAATATTTTAATTCAGCTGGGCACTGATGGCTCGTGTCTGTAATCCTATACTAAGGAGGCTGAGATCTGAGAATCACGGTTCAAAACTAGCCCAGTAGTAAAGTCTGTGAGACTCTTCTCTCCAGTAACTACCAAATAAATCAGAAGTAGTTCTGTGGCTCAAGTGGGAGATCACCAACTTTGAGCACAAAAGCTCAGAGACATCACCCAGACCCCAAGTTCAAACCCCAAGACCAGCATAAAAAAGCATTTAAATTCAGTAACCTACATTTATACCTTAAGATTCTAAATAAAATAAATCCAAATTAAACTAAAGAAGGCAACAGAGTTAAGAACCAAAAATAAGTACATTTAGAACCATAAAATCAATGGCTCAGAAAAATCAATGGATGCAAACGCTGGTTCTCTGAAAAGATCAATAATATTAACAAATCTGAAGAATATGACCAAACTAACCAGGAGTTCATGTTTCCATGTTTCCAAACTCACAAGTGAAAAATGTATGTTACTATAGAACCTGAAGACATTATAAGGATAATTATTGAATATTTTAAATAATCCTTCATAAATAAATTTAAATGGAATGACCAATTTCTCAAATATTATAAATTACTAAAATGTACTCATGTTGAAATAGATAACTTAAATGATTCTATAGTGGGGGGGCTGGGACTTGAACTCAAGGACTGGACACTGTCCCTGAGCATTTGTGCTCAAGACTAGCACTCTATCATTTGAGCCACAGCTCCATTTCTGGCTTTTTTTGTAGATTCATGAAAATAAGAGTCTCACAGACTTTCCTGCTCAGGCTGGCTTCAAACTGCAATCTTCAGATCTCCCGAGGCTGATTCTATAATTTCTGCAAAAAAAATCTCCAGACACAGGTGGTTTCACTAGGACTACCATATTTAACAAAGAAATTGTCTCAATCATCCCAATCTCTTCCAGAACTTAGGAGTAACATTTGGTAACAAAATTTATGAGTCCATCATTACCTTAATGAGATAAATGTTATAAGGGAGGAAAAACAATATATACTGAACATGCCAGCTGCCAGTGGCTCCCTCCTGCAATCTTAGCTACTCAGGAGGCTGAGATACGAGGGTCAGAATTCAAAGACAATCTGAACAAACAGATCTGAGACCTTTACCACCAATTAGCCAGCAAAAAGCTAGAACTAGAGGTGTAGCTCAAGTGGTAATGCACCAACCATGATAAAAAAAAATCCAAGCAAGAGTTCAAGGCCCAGTATTGACACAGAGTGATCTTGAACAAAATAGCAGCCAACAAAATTCAATAATGTCTAAAAATAGTAATATCCCACAACCAAGGTTTATGGCTGAACCAAGGACAAATCCAGGGTTTATCCTAGGAATACAAAGCTGGTTTAATATGCAAAAATGAACCAATTCAATCCATCATAATAACAATAGAAAACCATATGTGCAGAAAATGATTTGAAAAACATAAAATTTCATTTATGAATATTATATTATAATTCCCAATCCACAGCTAGATGGTGGCCCAAGTAATGATAAAAAATGTGGGTCAAATAATCTGCCCTCCAAAAGGAAATTGGAAGAGTTATTCTAATGTTTGACAGATCTTTTCAGACTCCCTTGAAAGCGAGCCTAGTTCAAGAAGTAAAAGTAAAGAGGTGAGATTAAGGGAGAAAAGGCTTAGCCTTTAACAAAAGAAAAATGAAGACATCTCTGAGATCTGTTGATGATATAGGGTCCAGAAAGCAAGGAGAACCATATAATATAAATGGTACAGGGAGAAGTGACTAAAAGATACACCACAATTTCTCATCCTCCTTTGTAGAAGCTGGTGTGTGTGTGTGTGTGTGTGTGTGTGTGTGTGTGTGTGTGTGTGTGTGTGTGTGTGTGTGTGTGTGTGTGTGTGTGTGTGTGTGTGTGTGTGTGTGTGTGTGTGTGTGTGTGTGTGTGCCAGTCCTGGGGGCTTGAGAGGTTTTTTGCTCAAGGCTAGCACAGCACGAGCAATCTATCATTTGAGCCACCGCTCCACTTCTGGTTTTTTTGGTGGTTAATTGGAGATAAGAGTCTCACAGACTTTCTTCCTCAGGCTGGCTTTGAACTGCGGTCCTCCGATTTCAGCCTCCTAAGTAGCTAGGATTACAGGCACAAGTCACCAATGATTAGATAACAAAATTTGGTATTCTTAAACTGTGACTATTCCTGAGCACCAATACCCATTAGAAATCAACACATTCATTGAGAATAAGTCTGCACAGTGTCTGTTCTTCATCTTCCTCTGCTTATAAAGAGCTAGATCTTCTGAATACAACATCTCTGACATCGAGGTTGTGCTATGTACAAAAGCACTGGAAACTCATTGGGTTGAAAATTAACATTCACGTGCTTCACAGTGTCTAAATTAATCCTTTGCTTGAGAGCAAACGACCACTAAATTTAAATTGATAACATATTTCCATTCTTACAAAGTTATAATCACTACCAATCCTGCTGTGATGTGTGGATACCAAAATTCCTAGAGTTGAGTATTATCACAAATTCTGTATTTTAAGCATACCTTTTTTTTCTTTCAGGGATATATTTGGTCTTACCAGTACCAGTACTATCTGTGTGTCAACAAGTTGTGTAATTTGCTTATTTGGGGTATTGATTTTTTTCTTTTGAAGAAAGATATGACCTTGTTATACTGAATTTCACAATATTTCAATAGCAGATAAAAGGGAAAGATCCACAAGTGATAACATGCTCAGAGTTGAGGCTTTTTAACAGTTCTTTCTCAAGGTCCTGACATTTCCCATCACCCTTCATCTAAGCTAATTTTACTCTGTGTGGGGGGGTGTGTGGGTGTGTGTGGGTGTGGGTGGGTGAGAGAAAGAGAGAGAGAGAGAGAGAGAGAGAGAGAGAGAGAGAGAGAGAGAGAGAGAGAGAGAGAGAGAGAGAGAGACTAAGGATTGAACTAACTACCTTTTGCAAGTGCTTTGCCAATTAGGTCACATTTTCAGCACACATCTGAGTCAATTTTTTTTTTGTACAGGTACTCAGGACCTAGGCACTGTCCCTTAGCTGTTTTGCTCAAGTCTACTGCTCTACCACTTAAGCCACAGCTCCACTACCAGGATTTTGCTGCTTTACTGGAGATAAGATCTCAGCCTCCTGAGTAGCTACATTTATATGTGTGAGTCACAAGTGCCTGGCTTTAATTTTCAGTCTTGATTAAGGGTCACTGCTTCTGCACAGGCCTCATTTCTTTGCTAAATGTCCTATATTACTTGATTTTTTTGTAGTACTAGGACAATTGAACTCAAGGTCTCACACATGCTAAGTAAGTGACCTTTTGCCATGCCCCCAGCCCCTTTATTGAGTGATTCTAAAGATTTGTATTTAAACATTAACAACTGGAAAGTTTTTGTTTTGTTTTGTTTTTTTTGGGTCCGGTCGTCGGGCCTGAACTCTGGGCCTGGGCGCTGTCCCTCAGCGATTCAGCTCAAGGCTAGCGCTCTACCACTTGAGCCACAGCGCCACTTCTGGCTTTTTTCTTTTTGCTTATGTGGTGCTGAGGAATTGAACCCAGGGCCTCAGGCATGCAAGGCAAGCACTCTACCACTGAGCCACCTTCCCAGCCCACAACTGGAAAGTTTTAGACCAGAAACTTTTGATTTTTTGTGGAGTTTTTTTGTTATTGTTGTTTGTGTGAGTACTAGGGCTGGCTTCAAACTATGATCCTAAGATCACAGCCTCCTCAGAAGCTAGGATATAGGCATGAGCCATTAGCCATCTGGTTTAGAAATAATTTTTTAAACAAAAGTACATATGGACAAATCTTGATGTGTAAGGTTTTGTGGTGGCATTAACTCATTAAAAAGCAACTACAGGGCTGAGAAGGTGGCTCAGTGGTAGAGTGCTTGCCTTGCATGAGTGAGGCCCTGGGTTCAATTCCTCAGCACCACATAAGCAGAAAAACCCAGAAGAGGCACTGTGGCTCAAGTGGTAGAGGGCTAGCCCTGAGCTGAAGAGCTGAGGGACAGCACCAGGCCCAGAGTTCAGGCCCATGACTGACAAAAAAATGTAACTAAATGTTCCATCCCTGTAGTGGACAAATAACATCTATATTTTCTATCCCTAATAGAAAATTGGTAGGATATACTCATAGCATACTTTCATGCAAAAATGTGGAAGCTGTTGGGTACTAGGGATTCACACCTTTAATCCTAGCTACTCAGGAGCTGAAATTTGAGGATTATGGCTCAAATCCAGCCCAGGAAGAAAAGTTAATGAGACTCATATCTCCAATTAATCAGCAAAAAGCCAGAAGCCAAGCCTATGGCTTAAATTGTAAAAGATCAGCTTTGAGCACAAAAAAAGTAAATAAACAAATAAAAATAAAAATAAAAATGTGGATGTTTGCAACAAACCTGAAGTGGCTGAGATTCTCTATACTTGTAAGTTTTTCCGTTTTTCCATTTGCTCCCACAAGAAAAATCCAGCCTCAGTCTAGGTAGAATGATGTCTAGAATGTAAGATTTGGGGCAGAGGATGTAGATTAATGGGAAAGGCCTTTAATTCTATCCCCAGCACTGGAAACAAAAGAATATGAAACTCTAACTGTAATATGCTACAGTTTAGTTGTGTTTTTGTCTTTGGGGAGCTGGTTTTCATGAGCACAGCCAATAATGTGAAAATGACAGAACTTTAAATAAATTTGGAGTATGGGAAGAGATGGGAAGGGGAAACAAAGAGGAGGCAACAATGCTTGATAAGAAATGTACTCGTTATCTTGCCCATGTAATTGTAATGCCTCTGTATGGTATTTTCACAATTAAAAATAAATAAATAAATAAATAAATAAATAAAATTTCCTGAGTGAGATGAGTGAGTAGGTTTTGGAGCTATTATTATTTGGTCATTTCCATCACAATTCTTTAAGTGATATAAGTCCACAAAATTTGATTTATATAACATGACATTAACTACTTGAAAGTGTAAAATTTGGCAGTTTTAAATATACTACCAAGTCATTAATCACAATTCTTGATATTTTCTGAGATTTATGATTTACTTTAATGGCTCTAAAATAGAACAACCCAGAAGCCATGTTCTCTAAAAGAGAACAATGTCCTCTAAAAAAATTGAAATTATTGCTCAAACTGCTTGTTATAATAAATGAGCAGCTGCAATGATAAAGAACACAAGAAAAAAAAGGAATAGATTGAAGTATTGAGGCTCAGAAGAGCAAAGCCAAGACTCTTTTGGTATGTTGGAATGAAAAGTTGGAGAAGGATTTTGGTCAGAATCTAGACTTAAAACACCTGGTGTTTGCTTAGCTGCTCCAGTTCATGTCATATTAAGTATACAGGAGTTCTTATTGATACTGGGCACTTCATGCCATCATAATTTCCTGTGAGGCTACAAGGAAGGAAGGTAAAATTCCTTGCATAGACCCAGTTCTGAATCCAGAACCAGTATGCTTTGAGGCATATTTCTTCAAAGCAAGAAAACAAATGGACACTTTCTTTTTTGTCGGTCGTGGGGCTTGAACTCTAGGTCTGGGTGCTGTCCCTCAGCTCTTCAGCTCAAGGCTAGTGCTCTACCGCTTGAGCCACAGCGCCACTTCCAGTTTTCTGGTAGTTAATTGGAGATAAAACTTGTTCAACCACTTTGGAAAGCAGTATGGAGGTTCCTCAAAAGACTCCACATAGAGCTCCCCTATGACCCAGCAATCCCACTCTTGGGCATTTACCCAAATGATCACAAACAAGACCATACTAAAGCTACCAGCACAACTATGTTTATCGCAGCATTATTTACCATAGCTAAGATATGGAACCAACCCAGACGCCCCTCAGTAGATGAATGGATCAAGAAAATGTGGTATATATACACAATGGAATTCTATGCCTCCATCAGAAAGAATGTCATTGCCCCATTTGTTAGGAAATGGAAAGACTTGGAAAAAATTATATTAAGTGAAGTAAGCCAGGCCCAAAGAAACATAGGTCCCATGGTTTCCCTTATTTGCAATAACTAGTATATGTCTGAGACAAGCAGAAAAGGTCAGATAAGTGAAATGAACCCCAAGATAAGGACACAAGTGGCTTTTTCTTTCTTGCTATTGTTTCTAACATATTTATAAGGTACCACGTGATTTTTTTGTTGTTTTGTATGACTCTCCCCCAAGTTATAACCCTTGTTTTCACTGTATTTGATGTTGGTATAATTTGGAAAGCAGAAGGGAAAAAACAAATTGTTTCAATAGGGATACAGGTGGACCCATTGCAACAATGAGATGTATGTCGAAAAACGAACTTTACAATTTAGGCTGGGGGCGGGGAATGTAGTCGTGGAGATCGGAGGGAAGGGATGGTGGGGAAAACAAAGAAGGAGGCAACAATGCTTGATAAGAAATGCACTTGTTACCTTGCTCATGTGATTGTAACCCCTCTGTACAGTTTTTTCACAATAAAAAACTTATTTTAAAAAAGAGGGGTCTCACAGACTTTCCTGCCCAAAGTGGCTTTGAACCTCAATCCTCAGATCTCAACCTCCTGAGTAGCTAGGATTACAAGAGTTATCCACTGGCACCTGGAAATGGACAATTTTGAAGCTGACAGTCTGTGTGTGTGTGTGTGTGTGTGTGTGTGTGTGTGTGTGTGTGTGTGTGTGTGTGTGTGTGTACATGTGCACATGCACCAATATTGTGGCTTGAACTCAGAGCCTAGGCATTGTCCCTTAGCTTTTTCTCTCAAGAATGGTGCTCTGTTATATGAGCCACAGCTCACTTATAGCTTTTGGTTAGTTAATTGGAGATAAAAGCCTCATGGAGGGCTGGGAAGTTGGCTCAGTGGTAGAGCGCTTGCCTTGCATGCCTGAGGCCCTGGGTTCGATTCCTCAGCACCACATAAGCAAAAAGAAAAAAGCCTGAAGTGGCGCTGTGGTTCAAGTGGTAGAGCACTAGCCTTGAGCTGAAGAGCTGAGGGACAGTGCTCAGGCCCAGAGTTCAGGCCCCACAACCGGACCAAAAAAAAAAAATTAAAAAAAAAAGCCTCATGGAATTTCCTGCCCAGGTTGGCTTTGAACCACAATCCCAAAATCTCAGCCTCCTTAGTATCGAGAATTACAGGTGTGAACCACTGGCACCTGGAAACATAATAAATTTGAGTGAATGGAAGGATATAAAAATAACATTAAACATAGTGAACACAACTGAAAAATGAAGTGAACAAATTACTAGGCTTTTATAATAGAACTAGACAAGAAAAGACTTAAAGAGTTAAGCTGGTGACATCAGCATAAATGCATATCCTTAGAAAGCTTTTACTTGGTCACTTCAATTATTAAAACTGCCTCTCCTAACCAAAAGTAGTCACATGGAAAATTCTAAAATATCCTAAGTCCTCAGATCTTATCCTTTTCCTTACCAAATGGAATCAGTATTTTGGGGGTGGCAAAAGAAAGGACAGCAAATAGGTGTGTAGAAGCTAGCGGCTGGTGGCTCATGCCTCTAATCCTAGCTCTTAGGGAGACTGAAATCTGAGGACCATGGTTCGAAGCCAGTTCAGGCAGAAAGTCCATGAGACTCCTATCTCCAGTTAGCCAACAAAAAGCTAGAAGTGGAGCTGTGGCTCAGGTGATAGAGCACTATCCTTGAGGAAAAATAAACCTCAGGGACAGTGCCCAAGCACCGAGTTCAAATCCCAGTATCGCACTCAAAAAAATGATCCTTCAAATATCTTCTTGTCATTTAGTAAGAGTACTTTCATAAAATAGTGGAACATCAAAGAAAAAACAAAGGCAAAATATAAAACTCTGTATTGTTTGATCCAATAATTATATTTCTAGAACTTTATCTCACAAATGTACTGGAAAAACATACAAGGAGCAAACAAATTTACTTTATCAATGTTTACAGAATGCCTAAATTTCTATCAATTGAAGACTGGTTAAATAAATTGTGGTATACCACTTAATGGATAGTGATACATTTTGAAAACTGTTGTTGGGCGGTTTCATCATTGTGCAAAATCATCATAGCGTATACTTACACAAACCTAGATGGGATAAATAAATTGTGTTATGTGGTCCCTGATGCAATCAAGACACTCAGGCAGCCTGGTATGAGTGCAGCTGCTATTGGTTTAACACAGCATACTATTTTACAATGAATGTCTTTGTGGTTTTGGTTTTGGTTTTGCACCGCTAAGGATTGAACTCAGGGCTTCACATATACAAAACACTGGTCTAGCACTGAGCTACACCCCCCCAGCCCTAAACTTTTTGTTTGTTGGTTGGTTGGTCATAGGGCTTGAACTCAGGGCCTAGGTACTGTCTTTAAGTATTTTTGCTCAAGACTATCACGCTTCCACTTTGAGCCATAGTTCCACTTCTGGTTTTCGAGTAATTAATTGGAGATAAGGGTCCCAAGGACTTTTCAGCCCAGGCTGGCTTTGAATCATGATCCTCAGATTTCAGCCTCCAGAGTAGCTAGGATTACAGATGTGAGCCAACTGCACCTGGCCCTAAACTATTTTACATACATAGGAATACACTCTCAAATACTGATTATAAAGTATGGTAGAGTAAAATGCATAAACAAAGAACATAGTTAACATAGTAGTACATTATCATGATCAAGTATTATATATAATTGTATGTGTAACACTCATATAACTTGCAATCCAGGTTTCTTTTCAGTAACATCACCAAAAGCACATAAGAAATATACTAGGGGGCTGGGAAGGTGGCTCAGTGGTAGAGCGCTTGCCTTGCATGCCTGAGGCCCTGGGTTCAATTCCTCAGCACCACATAAGCAAAAAGAAAAAAAGCCAGAAGTGGCACTGTGGCTCAAGTGGTAGAGCGTTAGCCTTGAGCTGAAGAGCTGAGGGTCAGCTCCCAGGCCCAGAGTTCAGGCCCCACGACTGGACCCCCCCCCCAAAAAAAGAAATATACTAGGCTGTGATGTTATGATCACTATGATATGAATGGCAGAATTTTTCCAACTCAAGCTAGGTAGGCATGGTGGCATACACTTATTTATCCTAGCACGCAAACAGCTGAGGTAGGAGGCCACAAATTCATGGTCAGTTTGGGCTACATACTTAGTTTGAGACTGGCTTTGGCTTCCTAGTGGGACCCTGTCTCAGAAAACAGCAATAGATAGAGATGGGGGAGAAAGATGAAAGGGGTGACATTGATCAAAATGCAATGTACTTACAAGCTGACACATTGAATTAAAATGCCTTTATACAATTAAAGAATTATTTTTTGCTGGTTCTGGGGTTTGAATCAGGTCGTGGAATCTGTCCCTGAGCCTCTCTGTGCTCAGGGCTAGTGCTCTACCATTTGAGCCACAGTACCACTTCCGGCCTTTTCTGTTTATGTGGTACTGAGGAATCAAACCCTGGGCTTCATGCATGCTAAGCAAGCACTCTACCACTCAACCATATTCCAGCCCAAAGACAATTTTTTAATAACAAAAAATAACTGGGTGCTGTAAGTTCATGCTTGTAATCCTAGCTATGCAGGAAACTGAGATCTGAAGATCACAGTTCAAAGCCAGCCCAATAAGACAAAATCTAGAAACTACTTTTTTCCAATAAAGCAGTGAACATAATAGTGAAAATGTGGCTCAAGTGGTGGAGCACCAGCCTTGAGTGGGGGGAAAAAAAGAGCAAGGGCCAGGACTGATGGTTTATGTCTGCAATCCTCGCTCCTGAGGAGGCCGAGATCTGTGGATCACAAAGCTAGCCCAGGCAGGAAAGTCTAGTAGACTCCTATCTCTAAGTAACCACCAAAAAAATGGAAGGAGCTATGGCTCAAGTCGTAGAGCAGTAACTGTGAGAAAAAAAAAACCTCAGGGATATTGTCCAGACCCTGAGTGCAAATCCCACAACCAGCACAAAAATAAAATAAAGTAAATCAAGCAAGAGGATGAGGCCCTGAGTTTAAGCCCTAGTACCTGCACAAACAAATGAACAAAAACCAAACAGAACAACCAACAAAAAACAACAGACATTAAATAATCAAAAGAGTACTTTTGAATTTAGTTATTAAGTAGAAGTCTAGGAACCAAAGGCATAACAATAAACCACACCAAAGAAAATGCCTTTGCAGTGGGGTTTGTAGTGGGAATAGAGCTGAGAGCCTTGTGCTTCCCAAGCAGGCCTTCTCCCACTTAAGGCAATCCTCAAGCTCCTTTTTTTTGCTTTGGTTATTTTTTGTTTGTGTCTCATTTTATGCCTGGCTTGTGATCCTGCACCTTGTGCTTTTTTATTTGAAACTACAGGTGTGTGCCTCTGGGCCCAACATTCGTAATTCTCATGCAGCTGGGTCAACATTCATGTACCACCATGCTTGCCATTTGTTAAAATAGAATTTTTTTTTATCTTTTTGCCAGATAATAGCTATGATTAGAGGTATGAGCCACTGGCACTTTTTAAAAAAATCCTGGAGGTGTGCTGATGATATATTCTTAAGATTAAAAAGGTAGTATATTTGTTGGGGTCTAATTTTTATAAGTGTTTATAACCTTTTAAATGTTTGTACTTTAATGAGGAAGATGGGATCATGTTTGCACAGGCTTCTTGCCATGTAAAATAGGAAAGAAATGTTACTACTTTCCCATGGTATAAATGTAATACATAAAGATATGCAGAACCAGGGTATACTATGGTTTTTACCATATATTGCTAATATTTACCTATATCAAAATATGTACCCCATAAATCTATAATTTTGTGTCAATAAAAAATGAGAACAAGATGCCAAGTGCTGTTGTTTCATGCCTGTAATCCTAACTCCTTAGTAGGCTAAGAACTAAGGATGGTTTGAAGTAAGTCCCGACAGAAAGATCCATGGTAATCTTAACTCCAATCAACTAGCAAGAGCCTGGAAGTGAAGGTGTGATTCAGGAGGTAGAATGCCAGCTTTGAGTGGAAAAAAAAAAAAGAATACTCAAGATTCAAGGCCCTGAGTTCAAGCCTCAGATTGACACACATGAAGAAAAGAAATTAAGAAAAGGTACAACTTAATAAATCAAAATAAAGATGATACCATCTATTCTCATCTATCCCTCCATCTTGGATTATAAACACATAATCTAACAGAAAAATTTATACATATAAAACAAATAGTGTTAATCCTAAAATCTTTTATCTATTCTCTTCTCTTATTTATACTAATTAAATTTCCATATCATTTAAACAGTTCCATATACTTATTTTTCACAGAGAAATATTAAATTCACTAGACACCATGTTGAAGATGAACTATACAGCTTGTTGGTGGAGACATGAAGAGGAAACAGAAAACAAGGATGAAGTTAACATTGTCCAAAAAGAAATGTGCCAATTACCTGACTAATATAACTGTAACCCCTTTGTACATCACCTTTATAATAACAATATAAAAATTTAATAAAATTTAACTTTTAAAGCCAGTTTCAATAAATGAATCTTTTTATTATTTAAAGAAAGAGAAATAGCCAACAGTTGTGTGTATCTGTCTGTCTGTGTGTTTGTAAGTGTGTATGTGTGTGTGCCAGTCCTGGGGCTTGAACTCAGGGCTTGGGTGCTGTCTCTGAGCTTCTTTTGCTCAAGGCTAGCACTCTACAACTTGAGCCACAGCTCCACTTCTAGCTATAAGTCTTATGGACTCTCCTACCCAGATTAGCTTCGAACCATGATCCTCAGATCTCAGTCTCCTGAGTAGCTAGGATTACAGGCATGATCCACCGACACCTCTGGGAAAGGAACTGGATACATGGAGCACTGGAAAGGGAGCAAGTTTTCAGTGAATATTCTTTTTGTGCTCTTTGGCATTTTTTGCCATATACATGCATATTATTTTTGAAAAATAAAAATAAGTCATGGATTTTAGCATGTCATATACTATAAGTAGAGGTATGTTTTAATAATCAGCAGTAACAACATGAACATTAAATAAATGGCATAGTTAATGAAAATATACCAAATTTATAAAAAAGAAACTTGAGTCCATGATACCACATCCTAAGGAGAGCTTGCTGAATAGTTTGTGTGAGTCACAGTTTCATATTTTCATTATACTTAGGTGTTTTTAAATATGGTTAAATATCAATACAAAGGTACTTTGGACACAATCCTAAACCTACTAAATAATAATAAAGACCCAAAATATATAAACCCCCTTAAGGAAAAAAAGAGCAGGAGCAACTATAATAGTAGATAGGTATTTCAGCAAATTTGAGGAAAAATGAAAAGCAGGGGCATGAACAGTAATTAACTTGATAGAGGAAAGATAGCAATTATGTGAATGCCTCCAAGAAAAAGACATTTTGCCCTCCCTCTTCCAATAGAACTGTGATTTTTTTTCTGTCTATCATGGGCCTATGAACTTTCAGCACATAGACATCAATGAAGACATCATAGACTAGAATGAAGCTCAGGGCTACAAAGAGATAAAATCAAAATTGGAGCTGGGCACCAATGACTCACATTTGTAATCCTAGCTTCTCAGGAGGCTGAGATTTAAGGATCACAATTCAAAGCTATCCAGGGCAGAAAAGAACATAAGACTCTTATCCCCAAATAGACACCAAAAAGCTAGAAGTAGAAGTGTGGTTCCAGTGGGAGAGCACCAGCCTTGAGCAAAAAAGCTAAGGGACAGAGCTTAGGCCCTGAGTTCAAAAAGAAAAAAAAGTTGGCAGCTGACAGTGGAATCACAGCTCCCTGCCAGTAGCCTGCTTCCAAAATCCCTCAGGCAAGATCTACAAATTGTTTTTATGGTGACTTTAAAGAGCAACAGATATAAAGATCTGGGTATTACCTTCGTACAAAAGCTGTCTTTTCAACATAGCAACCTTGGGAAAAACCCAAGAGTTGACAAATGTCTGTCACCCACACATAACTTTCACGAAGCTTCTCAGTGCATCTTTCTGCAATAATGGAATCAAGGCATTATTGAAATGAAAGAAAACACAAGCAAAGAGAATAAGTGCACCTTGGGGCTGGGAAGGTGGCTCAGTGGTAGAGCGCTTGCCTTGCATGCATGAGGCCCTGGGTTCGATTCCTCAGCACCACATAAGAAAAAAGAAAAAAGCCGAAGTGGCACTGTGGCTCAGGTGGTAGACCGCTAGCCTTGAGCTGAAGAGCTGAGGGACAGCGCCCAGGCCCAGAGTTCAGGCCCCACGACCGGACCCCCCCCAAAAAAAAAGAATAAATGCACCTTGAGGAGGCTAAATTCAGGAGGAAGACAACTTTCCAAAACTTGAATGAAAAGTAAAAACATGGAACTTCTGAAACTAGATCCACACACATTTTTTAAAAGCAATAAATGAAAGAGCTATCTAGACAATTCTACTTTCAAGATTTTAGAAGTAGAGGTGCTGCTCCAGTGGTAGAACACTAACCTTGAACAGAAAAAAAAAAAAGCCAAACAAGAGCATGAGGCCCTGAGTTAAAGCCCCAGTACTGGCACAAAAGAAAACAAAAGTCCATTTTCAATTTTTTGAGGAACCTCCATATCGATTGCCAAAGTAGCTATATTAATTTTCATTCCCTCCACCCCCACTCTCGCATCCTCATCAGCATTTGTTGTTGCTGTTTTCATGATGATGGTCATTCCGACTGGGGTGATGAAGTAATGAGATTGGGTCTATGCTTCCTCTAGAAAATTGGCCCTCGATTTCCCCTGGTTGTTTCCCTAGAGGGTTTGCTTTTATTTAACACTTCTATTATGTTTAAGTATCCTCATCTGATTTGCTTTGCATATGTATAACACTTTTGTTAGGTTTAATTCCTCACACCTTCTGTGTTTTTTGCCTATATAAGCTTTGTACATAACTAGCTTCATTCATAGCTGCTGGTCTTTAAGACAAGTATCCACCAGCAGACCCCAACTCTTTAATAAAGACTCATAATTTGTCTTTTAATTGGTGACCTCTGTTTCTCCCAACTGAGTTCCCTTACAACAATGAGATAGAAACTCAGAGTTGTTTTGATTTGCATTTCCATTATGACTAAAGCTGTTGATTTTTTATGTGTTTATTGGACTTTCATATTTGTATTGAGAATGGCCTATTCATTTTCCTATTTCTCTCTTTGGTGTTTGAGTACTTTATATATTAACTTCCTGTCAGATGAATTTTCCCATTCTATGGGTTGTTACTTCATTCAGGTAATTCTTTTAACATGCAGAAGCTTTTTTTTTTCTTGTGGGTCCTGGCCTGAACTCTGAGCCTGGGCGCTGTCCCTCAACTCTTCAGCTCAAGGCTAACACTCTACCACTTAAGCCACAGGGCCACTTCTGGCTTTTTCTGCTTATGTGGTGCTGAGGAATAGAACCCAGGGCCTCATGCATGCAAGGCAAGCACTCTACCACTGAGCCACCTTCCCAGACATTTTTTTTTGTTGGCAGTGGGATTTGAACTCTGGGCCTGGGCACTGTCCCCCAGCCCTTCTGCTCAAGGGTAGAGCTCTACCTCTTGAGCACCACTTCTGGGTTTTTGAGTGGTTTATTGGAGATAAGAGTCTCACAGACTTTCCAGCCTGGGCTGGCTTTAAGCTGCCATCCTCAGATCTCAGCATCCTGAGTAGCTAGGATTATAGGAGTGAGCCACTGGCACCCAGCCAGTGCAGAAGCTTTTTAATTTGATGTAATCTTGTTTGTCAGTTCTTCCTATTTCCTGAGCTACTAGGCTACTAGGGTCCTGCTGAGGGAACATTTTCATACACACACACACACACACACAGAGAGAGAGAGAGAGAGAGAGAGAGAGAGAGAGAGAGAGAGAGAGAGAGAGAGAGAGAGAGAGAGAGAGAGAGAGAGAGAGAGAGAGAGCTGCCTGTAATCAGCACTCAGTTAAAAAAAATTTGTAAAGGTGGTCTTTTTTCTAATGTATGTTTTTGGGTATCTTTGTTAAGAATCAGATGGCTGCAGCTTGTGGGGCCTATTTCTGCATCTGTTCCTAACTATATTTTTTTTTCTTTTTTGATACTGGGGCTCGAGCCCAGGATGTTGTACTTGCTAGGCAAGTGCTTTGCCACTGAGCTATGTCGCAGCCTGCATCGTCTCTTTTCCATTAGTCTATATGTCTGTTTTGTTCCATAACATGCTGTCTTTGCTATTAGTATAATAGATAGTAGAATTTGATATTGTGATCCCTACAGCATTGTTCTTTTCACTCAAGATTGGTTTGGTTACTCAGGGTCTTTTTTGCCTCCATATAAATTTTAGAATTATTTTTCTGTTTCTATGAGAAATAGTATAGGCATTTTCACAACATTAATTTTACCAAAACAGGGAAGTATTTCCATCTTTGAATGTCTTCTTCAGTTTCTTTCTTCAGAGTTGTATAGTTCTCATTGTAGAGCTATTTTACCTTTTTGGTTAGATTTCCTAGGCATATACCCAAAGGAATTTAAGTCAGTATAAAATACGCTTGGAAATTCATGTATACTGGGGCAAAATTACAATGACTAAGTTATAAAATTAGCCTAGGTTCCCACCAAAAGATGAATTGATTTTTAATATTACACACACACACACACACACACACACACGAGCAACATTCAGCCATAAAGAAGAATGAAACAGTCGGGCACTCCTAGCTATTCTAGAGGTTGAAATATAAGGATCGCAGTTCAAAGCCAGCCCAGGGAGGAAAGTCCATGAGACTTATTCAGAAATACAAAACAAGTGGAACTGTGGCTCAAGTAATAGAGCACCAGTCTCAAGCAAAAAAGCTAAGGAAGAGCCCAATCTCTGAGGTCAAGCCCCATTACTACCATGTACATGCATACATGCCCTCACATACACAAAAATCCTTGAGCCAGGGACCAGTGGCTCACATCTGTAACCCTAGGTACTCAGAAGGCTGAGATCTGAGGATTGCGGTTCAAAGCCAGCCCGGGCAGGAAAGTCCATGAGACCCTTATCTCCAATTAACCACCAGAAAACTGGAAGTGGTGCTGTGGCTCAAGTGGTAGAGTGCTTGCCTCGAGCACAAGGAGGCTAAGGAACAGCTCCCAAGACCTGAGTCCAAGCCTCAAGACTGAAGGGGAAAAAAAAGAATGAGATGATGTCATTTTCAGGAATCTGGATCAAACTGAATGAAGATCATCATTGTGTTAAGCAAAATCAGCCAGACCCAGAAAAAATCATGTGTTTACTCTCATATGTGGAATACAGACCTATAAATACAAACAAAAAGACACGAACCTAAATAGAGGACTACTTGTGAGGAGTAAAACAGAGGGAGAAAGCTATAAGGGAGGACGATAGAGGTGAATAGGAACCAAGTACATTGTATATATGTACAGAAATATAATAATGAAATATATTATTTTGTACAATAAAGTGTAAGCCAAGTTTGGTTTTGTGACTCCTTTATTTGACACATTTTTAGAAGTAAAAATATTTATAAAAATTCAGTTACCCTCCCACTTCAAGCAACAATACGAACAGAAAACATTTTATCACATTATACTACTTCAACACTGAAAATATTCTAGCTAAACTAATCTAGAACTCTGATTATAGGAGTTGGAGCCATGGCTTGGTTGGTAGAGTGCCAGCCAAAGAGCAAAAGCTTTAGTCCTGGTCTCAGACAAAAAAGAAAGAAAGAAAAAGAAAAAGGAAAGGAATTTTTCATCTGCTTTTCAAAGATAATTTTCTGACCTCTTACAGTATAAGATGTGCATATTTCACATTACAAAAAATTTCATAAAATTATATTGATAGCATGCATCCTATAGTAATATTAATATAGTAATTTGGTAATTACTCTGAGAAATGCATGCAGGGCTCAATATTCCATGAATTATATTAAACTCAAGACTGTTTTTCCTAAAATTAAAAAAAAAATGTTGTTTCAGAAGTCATTCAGATTTATTCTATTATCCTCAATAAAATACATAGTCATCTTTGAGAGGCTGAATAGATAATATCCTTGAAAGATGGTCATGATTCATCAAATTAAACTATATGAAATAAAAGAAATTTATTAAGTTAAAACTAAATTTATCAAAATAAGACATTCAGAGCCGGGCTAATGCCTGTAATCCTAGATAATCTGAAGGCTGAGATTTGGGGATCGTGGTTCAAAGCCAGCCAGGGTAGGAAAAAGTCTGTGAGACTCATCTCCAATTAAACACCAAAAATCCCAGAAAATAAAAAAGCCAAAAGTGGAGCTATGACTCAAATGGTAGAGCACGAGCCTTGAAATAAAAAGCCAGGACAGGACCTAAACCCTGAGTTCAAGCCCCAGGACTGGCACCAAAAAACAGACATTTAGCCAGGCATACTAGCTACTTGGTAGGGGGGACATTGTGGGATCACAGTTCAAGGCCAGCCAGAATGCAGAACTAAAGGCTTGTCACTGTTGCCTGCACTTGTCATTCCATGTGTCACAAGAAAATACAAGTAGGAGGATTGCTGCTCAGGCTGACCCAGGCATAAAAGCAAGACCTTATCTTGAAAATAACCAATAGCCATGGGGCACCAGAGGTTCACGCCTGTAAGTAGCTACTCAGGAGGCTGAGATCGGAGGATCACAGTTCAAAGCCAGCCCAGGCAGGAAAGTCCATGAGACACTTCTCTCCAATAAACCACTTAGAAAACTGGAAATGGTGCTGTGGCTCAAGTGGTAGAGCACTAGCTAGCCTTCAGCTGAAGAGCTGAGGGACAGCGCCCAGGCCCAGAGTTCAAGACCCATGACTGACAAAAATAGAAAAAGACAAAAAAAAATAACTAATAGCCAAAATCCAAAGTACTGGCAATATCTAAGACTGGTGAGGATATAGACAACCAAACTCTCATTCCAAGCTGGCAAGAATGCCAAATGGAACAGTCACTTTCTTACAAGACTAAGCATACTTTTACCATATGATCCGGTAACAGCACCCCTTAGTATATACTCAAATGAGTTGAAACTTACTTTATGTAGAAATCTGCATAAATTGGCTTTATTCATAAATTCTGAAACTTGGAAGCAATCAAGTTGTTCTTCAATCAGTAAATAAATTCTGATGCATCCATAGGATGAATGTTATTCATAAATAAAAAGAAATGAGATCTCAATCCACAAAAAGACATGGATAAAATTTAATTGCAAATTGCTTAGTAGCCACATGAAAAGCAAACAACTGTATGACATTCAGTAAAAGGTAAAATGCTACAGTTGGTATAAAAAAAAAAAAAAAAGGTCAGCTGTGTCTGGGCCCACTGGCTCACACTTATAATAATCCTAGTTACTCAGAGGTGGAAATTGTGGTTCAAGTCCAGTCCAGGGGGCAAAAAGGTTTTGAGACCCCATCTCAATTAATAAAAACTGGGCAAGTCAGTGCACACCTAGCATCCACCCTACACAGGAAGATCACTGTCCAGGCCAGCCTCGGCTTAAATGTGAGATGCTATTCAAAAAGTATCAAAAGCACAAATGACTTGGATAGGAGAGATACCTCAAGTGGTAGAGGACCCACCTGGCAAGCACAAGGCTCTCAGTTTAAAACCTTAGTACTGAAAAAGAAAACCTTGGTGGTTGACAGAATTTGGAGAAGTCATAATAAAAGGCCAAATACGCTAATTATAACAGATTCTAGGGCAGTGAAACTGTTTTATATGGTAATATAATGTTGGATCCATGCCATTAAACCTTTGTAAAACCCATACAATATACAACACAAAGAGTGAAACATAATGTAAACTATGGAATTTAGCCAAGAATATTATGCAAATATTGATCATAATTACTACAATTACACTTATGCAAAATAGTAATAATAAAGAGAATAGGGAGAAGGACTATATGAGAACACAACACTTCGCATTCACTTTTTCTAACTTGCTGTAAGATACAGACTCAATTTTTTTTTGTTTGGCAGTCCTGGGGCTATCCTTGAGGGATTTTTTTTTTGTTTTTTGGTTTTGTTTTTGTTGGTTGGTTGGTTTGGTTTTATTTGGCTTGGTTTGGTTTTGATCAAGGCTAGCACTCCACCATTTGAGCTACACTTCTAGATTTTTTTAGGTTAATTGGAAATAAGAGTCTCATAGATTTTCCTGCCCAGGCTGGCTTCAAACTGTGATCAGGCTGGCTTCGAACTGTGATCCTAAGATCTCAGCCTCCTGAGTAGCGAGGATTGCAGGCATGAGGCATGAGTGCCCTACTAAATTCATTCTTTTAAAGACAAGGTTTTGCTATGTAACCTAGGCTGGCCTTGAACTCACAATCCTCCTATCTCAGCCACCTAAGTGCTGGTACAACAGATGTGATCCATCATACATTGAAGACTCTGTGTGTTAAAATAAATGGCAATGTAAGCACATTACATAAAACCATATACATAATAGGAGAAACAATTAGAATTGCCATTGCTGACATTGGAGGGAGAGATAGGTTACATGGAATAATGCAATGGTCATTTTTTTAATTTTTTCAGGCTTAGCTGTACAAGTTACTTAATATAAACTAATATTTAGTTGCTAGGCACCAGTAGCTCATGTCAGGTCTCAGCCTGAGCTGAGACCTGAGTATAGTGGTTTGAAGCCAGCAAGGCAGGAAGGTGCATGAGAACCTAATCTCCAATTAACAAGCAAAAAACTAGGAGTGGTTCTGTAGCACTTTGTGTAAATAGCTCAGGAACACCTCCCAGGCCCTAAGTTCAAGCCCCAGAACAGGCATTAGAAAAATTAATATTGCTATTTTTATATAAAAATATTTCTTTTAAAACCCTCTGCTACATTATAAATGCGTTAGAAACAATAACAAGAAAGAAAAAAGATATTTGTGTCCCTATCTTGGGGTTCATTGGCCAGGTGTCAGTGGTTCATACCTGTAATCCTACCTTCTAAAGAGGCTAAGGTCTGAGAACAGCCTGAACAACAAAGTCTGTGACATTCTTTTTTTTTTCCAGTCATGGGGCTTGAACTCTTGGCCTGAACCCTGAGCTCTTCAGCTCAATGCTAGTGCTCTACCACTATCAGCCACAGCGCCACTTCCAGTTTTCTGGTGTTTAATTGCTTTTTGTTTTGGTTGGGGTTTTTTTTGTTTTGTTTCTTTTTTTTTGTTTTTGTTTTTGTGTCAGTCATGGGGCTTGAACTCTGGGCCTGGGTGCTGTCCCTGAGCTCCTCAGCTCAAGGCAAGCAATCTACCTCTTGAGCCACAGCATCACTTCCCATTTTCTGGTGGTCAATTGGAGATAAAAGTGTCAGGGACTTTCCTGCCCAGACTGGCTTTGTATTGCAATCCTCAGATCTCAGCTTCCTGAGTAGCTAGGATTATAAACGTCAGACACCAGTGCCCAGCTCATGACACACTTTAATCAGCAAAAAACCAGAAGTGAAGCTGTAGATCAAGTGGCAGAGTGCCAGCCTTGTGCCATACAGATAAGAGATAGCCCTGAGTTTTAACTCTAGTACTAGAAGAAAATAAATTATACACATATATACATACATATATATACACATATGCACATATATACATATATTTATATGCATATATGTATATAATTCTTTTGTGTGGATATGTAGTTCTGGGACTTGAATTCAAGGCCTGATCACTGACCCTGAGGTTCTTTTCAATCCAGGCTAGCACTCTACCACTTGAAACCACAACTCCACTTCCAACTTTTTGGTGGTTAATTGGAGGTAAGTCTCATGAACTTTTTGTCTAGGTTAGCTTTGAGCTATAATTCTCAGCCTGCTGAGTAGCTAGTAGTACAAGTATGAGCTATCAGCACCAATCTTATAATTCATTTTTAAAGAAAAAGCATAATTCATAGAATGTCCATTGTATATCATTTAATACAGTAAATTCCTTGTTTTAATGATGGTTTGATTAAGCATGTTTTAGTACCAATTCCACATTACATGATGCTACAGCTACATCCCTGAGTTTGATCCCCAGTACAGCAAAAAGGGAGTTTTTAATGGTATTTATTTCCATAGCTATCCAGAGTCTCTCAGGATCCATCAAATGCAGCACAGAAGGGCACCAGTGGCTCATACTTGTAATCCTAGCTACTCAAGAGACTGAGATACGAGGATCACAGCTCAAAGCCAGTCAGGGAGGAAGTCCATGAGATTATTATCTCCAATTAATCACTAAAATGGCTAGCCTTGAAAAAAAAACATCTTAAGGACAGGGCCAAGGCCCTGAGTTCTGGTTTTTAAATGCAGCATAGAAGCATGGAGGGGTAGAGATGGATGTTTATCATTCACTGGAGCTCTCTCTTAATATTAGCATATCACCAGTTCTTTTTATTCCTTTAATTTTGCTGGCCATGAGGCTTGAATTCAGGGCCTGGGTGCTCTCTCTTACCCTTTGTGCTCAAATCTGACACTTTACTTCTTCAGCTATTCCTCCACTTCTGGTTTTTTGCTGGTTGATTGGAGATAAGATTTTCATAGACCTTTCTTCCAAAATCAACATTGACTCATGATCCTTAGATCTTAGTTTCTTGAGTAGCCAGGATTAAAGGCATGAGCCACCAGCACCTGGCTCACAAATTCAGTCCTTAAAGGTCCAGGGTCTTCAAAACAGATTCACATATAACCACAGACTAATTTCATTTATAGATGCTGGTACAAAATAATAAGATGACAAAAAATTAAGAGTAAAAAATGTAGGGCCACTCTAGGAAAGCAAGAGTTATTCAGTATTAGGAAATAAATATAAATCACTGTATTAATAACCAGCTGAGAAAACACTACCTGATGATCTAGATACCCAAAAGATGAATTCAACGAATGCTCTGATTTAGTATGCCCAAAAAGGATATCTGCTTCACATAATTTGTATACTATGTATTTCTAACGAAAAGCCTGAATTATTCATGCTGAATAATTAAATATGAAATTTTCCATTAGTCAGGGAAAAAAGCAAATCCCCCATTATTACCACTATCACTGATCTGAAGATACTACACAGTTCAACTAGAAAAGAGAATTAAATGAGACAAAATTTTGGGTAGCCAAGAGAAAACAATCTTTGTTTCCTAATGATATGACTATGTTTAAAACCTGAGGAAATCTATGGAAAATATATTGCAAACAATAATATAACCTCATGAATGACTGATTATTGCTATGCCATAACCAGTTCAAAGAGATATGGAGAAATTTTCCCTCACAATAACAATCAAAATTAGGAATAAACCTAACAGGGAATGTTAAGAGGTAGGTAGGTAGATAGATAGACAGACAGGTACCAGTGGCTCATGTCTGTAATCTTAGCTATTCAGGAGACTGAGATCTGAGGATTATGATTAGAAACCATCCCAGACAGAAAAGTCTGTGAGATAATCTCCAATTAATCACCAAAAAGTGAAAAACGGAGCCACTTGAGTGGCAGTGTGCTATCCTTGAGCAAAGTAGCTCCCGGACAACACCAAAGCCCTGAGTTAAAACTCTAGAACAGAACACACACACACTCACACACACACACACACACACACACACACACACACACACACACACACACACACACACACTCACACACACACACTAAATAATATATATAAAGAAAAATGTTGGTGGTACTGGTATTGGAACTCAGGTCCTAGAACTTGCTAGTCAGGTGCTCTACCACTTGAGCCACACCCCTCTACCACCTGAGTCACACCCCTAACCTTAAAGAAAACTTTAAAATTTTAGCTGAGTAACAAAAGAGACTTAGATAATTAGAAAAATAATACTTTACAATAAGATGATTTGAAATTATAAAGACAATAATTTTCTCTAAATTAATCTATAAATCCAATATCATCCCTGTCAAAGCACAAGTGGTTCATACCTATAATCTCAGCTAATCAGGATGGTGAACTTCTAAGGAATGAGGTTTGAAGCCAACTTAGGCAGAAAAGTCCATGAGACCCCATCTCTAGAGTGAAAAGTTGAGCTAGAGGCATAGCTCAAGTTGTACAGCACCAGCTAAACAAGCAAGCCAAGCTTGAGGTCCTGCATTTAAGTCCTGGTGTCAGTAAAAAGAAAAGAAATAAATGCCAGTAGGTTATTATATACTATTAAGGTTCAACTAGAAGAATGTGTAATTATATATAGAAATTTTTTGCAAAAAAGATAAAAGACATTATGACCTTATTGATATAAAAATATATAATTACATTAATTGAAACAGAATGGCATAATGCAAGCATAGACATTCAGATCAATGAACTAGAACAGAAAGAGCAGACATAAATGCAAGTATGTATGACTCCATATGAGAAAGATGACATCTCACCTATCAATAGGGGGAAAGGGAATGGGGAAAGAGAAATAGATTTTGCCAGTGGCTGAGTACTTGTGGGAGGGGAATGGACTCACAAGGGGTATGAACACTGTCAAAAAAAGATTATTTGTACCTATGAACATGGAATAATAAAACCTGTTCAGGTTGTTTAGGGGAAAATGGAGCAGGAAGAATAATAGAGGGTGTGAAATTGGAATGCATTGTAAATATGTAGAAATAACAATAAAAATCCTCTTCCTCTATAACTAATGAAAGCTAATTTTTAAAAATATGGCACTTCAACTAAATGGGTCAAAAATATTTCTCAATATATAACATCCAAACAACAGACCTAGAATTTGAATGAAAAAGAAGCTAGCCATATCCCTGTCCTAAATCCTACCCCCAAAATGAATAAATGTAAAACGAAAATCATGAAACATAGCAGAATCATTTTTCCCATATTTTTATTAGAATCAATTAGTCATACCAGGGGATTTCTTTTTTTTTTTCTTTTTTTCGGTCAGTCATGGTCCTGAACTCTGGGCCTGTGCGCTGTCCCTCAGCTCTTCAGCTCAAGGCTAGTACTCTACCACTTGAGCCACAGCACCACTTCCAGCTTTTTCTACTTATGTGGTGCTGAGGAATGAAACCCAGGGCCGCATGCATGCAAGGCAAGCACTCTACCACTGAGCCACCTTCCCAGTCCAGGGATTTCATTTTGATACACCATATAGGAATACAAAGTATGTGGGTCAGACCAAACCCCTTCTATCATTCCCCTTACTCCCTCTCTGCCCTTTAAAAACCAATCTCAACAAGCTTCACTGTTCCATTTTCACACCAGAACACAGTACTCTCACCCTCTTTTATCCTCTTTCACCCTCCCTGTTCTCCCTCCCTCCTCCCACTAGTGCCCACATCCCAGACAAGACCTATCTTGCCTTCCTGTATGCTAATTGTTCAAAGAATTTTCACCATGGTATTCACACATGCATATGCAATAATTTAATCAGATTGATCCTCAATCTTATTTTCCCCATCTCCCTCTATTTGTTATGATTCATCAGCTTTCAGTGAGTTTCATTTTGCTATCTTCATTCACAGATTTTTAACATATAACTTTTGGAACAAAGAAGGTCTTTTGTTAATCATAAAATGACATCCAGAAGCTATAAAATAAATGATTGACAAATCTGGCCATATACATTTAAACAAAATTTATCATTACACATATGACAACAATAGATCTAAAAGACATTTGTGCAAATATATATATATGTCAGGAATACTTATTTTTACTTTACTTCCAATAACAAAAAAAGGAAACTAATAGCCACAAAAGGGTGCCTGATTACATCAATTCTAGTACATCCATATACTGCAGTGTGTTTTGGTTTTAATGAGATAGGTCTAAATATCTGACACAGAAAGATATTCATGATAAATTGCTGGGTATTGTGTGAAGAAAACAAGTTTTGGAGCTTCCATTGATGTAGAAAAAGCATTTGTCTATATTTATCCTTACATAGAAAGATACATGTCTATTTGTATTGCCTAGCAAAAGCCTGGAAAAGTGGATATGAAGTTGTTAATACTTAACATCTTTAAGAGTTAATACTAGGAGAGAAGTAGGTTGGATATTTTCGTATACACATCACTTAACAAACACTGGTTTAACTTCATTTGTTCAACTGCACTGTTTTGGGACCTGAGGATACAGGTGAAGCCTCTGGTCTCTTTCTTTGTGTGTGTGTGAAGAGGAGACAGACAATAAGCAATTACATAAATGAACAACATATTTTCAGACAGTAAAAATGTCTATGGGGAAAAGAGAATAAGAAAGTGCTAAGACAGATAACAGTGGGGGAGTGTGTTGGGTGGGAGGCTCCATGTTTCCTGGTTGGGTAAAGGCCTCGCTGGGAAGATGACAAATGAGCTGAGAACCAAATGACATAAAGGAGCCAGTCACAAGAAAATCAAGGGGGAAAATAGCCCAAAGAGAAGGAACATACTGCAAAGGACCGAGGGTGAGATCAGCCCTAGTGCATTCCAGAAACAAAGGCCAGTAGAGCTCGAATTCAGAAAATGAAGGAAAATGTCAGAGAATCTGACTGACAGATCAAGAGCAGATCATGTCTACATTTTCTTTTACCTTTGATTTAGATAACAAGCTTGTGGTCATTTTTAGATAACCATAATATATTAATTCTTTAAAAAAAGATTAAGAGAATCTGACCAGCTCCATCACTTAGTCAAGTTAATCTCACTAAGCCTCAGTTTCTTCATTTGTAAAATGAGGAAAAGTACACTCACCTCAGAGGACCGAAGTACAAATTAAATTAAATCTATGTAAAGGGCTGTTTTGGTTAGGGCTCTTTTGGATGCAAGGAACAGAAACCAAGTGAAGCTAGATCAGGAAGCAGAAATCCAAGAGCAAGAAGTCAAGTACAGATAGAGCTTATTATGCTGGAACTGCAGGAAATTTCTGGATGAGGCATAGACCTCTGCTCTAGAGCTTCGTCTTTAATACAACTCATCCCACATCACGTGTCTGTTCCTCTCTGGACATCTACCTCATGCTCCTTGCTCAGCCAACCACTTTAACTGCTGCCCTAGGACTTCAGCAGGCACTTGGCCTGGTCCAAATGCCCCCACCCCAACCAGCATCCTGGTGTACTGGACCTGTCAGCTTAGCTCCCCTACAACTAACTGGCAACTCCCCTGTGAATCTCTTGTTTCACATTCCCACAAGAGCTATCTGATTGGCCCACATCATCTAATAAAGCTGGGCCATACAACTCACAGGTTGTGGAACTGATCTTGCATCAGGTGATGTACTCCCTCCAAAGGGGTGGAGTAAAAAGTAGAAAGCTGAAAGTAGAGTCAGTTCCCTACACACACTCACACACACACACACACACACACACACACACACACACACACACACACAATATAGTATATATATATATATACATTATATATATAGTGTGTATGTATGTGTATGTATGTATGTATATGTATGTATGTGTGTGTATATATATATATATATATATATATATATACAAGAAATGTCAGAGGACCCATGAGTTTCACTAAGTGACTAGCACAGGGTAAATTTTCAAAGAATCATCATGATTACTTATTAGTAACTGTATGCCACCCTTACAGGAAGCCTTCCTAGAACTCTCAAGCTTCCCCAACTTCTTACACTTCGTGTCCCTTAGATCAGAACACCAACTATAGAAATCAAAGAAATTCCTTCATAAGAGACAGACTTCCAAACTTTTCTAGGTGTAAAGCTCTGTCCTAGGCACTGAAAAAGGGGATACACAAATGAATCGGGCCCTTATCCTGGGGCTTCAAAGAGCTCCTAGGGTAATAAAAGGTAAAAGGCAATCCAAGCAATGGGAGATCCTCAGATAGGAAGCTCTGAGAGTTCAGAGAAGGGCAAAGACCGGTGTTTATCCATATGTATGCCTGTCTCCTGGATACCGCTCCTTAGATGTCCCAAAGGCACATCGAACTAAACATATTTAAAACTGATGTCATCTGCTCCCTCCCTCCCAAACCTGTTCCTCTTCTCAGATTCTCTCCCAGTGAGGCAAATTCAGCTAACCCAGTTGCTAACGCTTGAAACCTGAGCTGTACCCACTCATAATGTCAGCTGTTGCAGTTGCTAAAGTTGTCCCTGAACCTTTGGTGTGTGTTTGCCTTGCCCCAAAGGTTAGGACTAATAATAAACTTGAGCATTGCTGCAGGACAAGAAAATTAAAACCAGCCTGGAGACAGAAAAGACCCGGAGTCACCAGAGTTGATTTCGGATTTGGCCTCTGATGTCAATGGGTATGATCCCGTTCAGAAAAGTGAACTGGCAAAAAAAAAAAAAAACTAAACTAAAGAATATTCATGTCATTTTCTTGGGTTTTGTACTACTAAATCAACATCAACCTGCCTCCACTAGAAAATGGGAAGAGCTCTAAACAAAATTATTCCTTGTAGGTTGTGTGTGTGCACGCATGTGTGTACAAGTACCATGAAGTATTTGATATCCAACAAGAGGGGAAGGGTTAAGTGAATCGTGGCACAGCTGTCTGATGGAACATTCTACAACTATTACCGAGGGATGACGGCTGTGGAGATTCTATAGCAACGGAGAAAAATTATTATTCTGTAACTAAGGATACAGGATTATATGTACACGCCAATTGCAACAATGTAAAAACTGCGTGGGCTTAGGATCTGACAGTGGACATTGAAAATTTTATTCTCTATAAAGAAACATTGCCTTAATTTTCTTCGTCTTTTATGAATATCCCTGAACGATTTATTTATTTAGTCTCTCAATCTGTCAACCATGACCTTCTCATATCTCTTTCACTTAGGTGCTGGTGAGTCAGAAAGGAACGACCCCCGATTCTCTAGAATGTCAAGGTAGGAAAGGTAACGAATTCAAAAATAAATGGTTTCAAAAACATGAGACATTCTGCACGGGGCCCACTTGCAGACATTTGCAGGCACGGTCACCCCCTGGCGGCCGCCTGACTACCTTGGCCTTGGATGGCTCTAACCTCTGCCTGGACATGGCTCCCTCAGTCAGGGGCCCAGCCCCCGTGTCGTTCTTTCAGTGTCCCAGACAGCACCCTCTCTCGCTCTCTCCACCAAGGGGCCCCTATCTCTTAGCACGTGTTTCAGCCCCGGTCTGGCTAAGATTTATCCCACTCGGTTACTCTCATCTAACCTCCTCCCTCTTCAAAGGCTCCTTCCCGCGCGGAACTGCAAGGTGACATCATCGCTGCTAGTTCGCATGCGCTCTTACCACGGAGCCAACTGGCACACGCCTGCCGCTGGCGGGGCTGAGTTTTGGGTCGCAGGTTTTCCTTTTGAGTTTTTACAGTGACTTTAAAAATATAGCAAAAGAATATTAAGAAGTAAGGGAGATGCTGAGAAAGTCGCGATGCTAAGAGACAGTGGAGTCTAAGTAAAGCTTTGTAACCCAAAACTCATTTCGCCCTTGTCCCACCCATTTCTCAGATAAGTAACATCCCTTTCAGACTCCAGGCCTCCCTTCCCCGAGCAGTTGAACTGAAGTCCCGCACGCAGATCGTCCCACTGGTCCCGAGAGTATCCTGGACGTGGGTGTGCTCGCCCACATACCAGCTTAGGGTTGAACCAATGCTGAGCTGATGCAATTAAGAAGGCGGAGCCAATCGAATTGTGTCAGCAGTCTACTAAAAATTTAAAACTCAAAAGTATTGGCTCTGCCATTCCAGTACTATGGATATATACATGCTCAGGACTCTTAGACCATCAGAACCACCTACAGGTCTTCCCAAAGTAAGAATTGTTGGGACTTCTATTGAAGAGAGATTCTGATTAGTAAGTTTGAAATGGGGCCTCAGAATGTACATTTCGAACAAGTTTCAGGTTGTAGATACTCTGTGGCTCAGGAACCACACTTTTAAGATTCATGGATCTAGAGGTTAAAAAAAATGTAAAGGGCTGGGAATGTGGCTTAGTGGTAGAGATCTCACCTTGCATGCATGAAGCTCTGGGTTCCTCGGTGCCACATAAACAGAAAAAGCAGGAACTGGTGCTGTGGCTCAAGTGGTAGAGTGCTAGCCTTGAGCAAAAGAAGCTCAGTAACAGTAGCCAGGCCCTGAGTTCAAGCAGGACTAGCAAAAAATGTTTGTAAAGAAACAGGAAGCAGGTGGCTCATGCCTGTAATCCTAGCTACTCTGGAGGCTAATTCAAACCCAGCCTGGGCACGAAGTCCATAAGACTCATCTCCAGTTAACCACCAAAAGGCCAAAAGTGGAGCTGTGGCTCAAGTGCTGGAGTGTCAACCTAAGGGACAGGACCCAGGCCCTCAGGTCAAGCCCCAGTCACACACACACACACACACACACACACACACACACACACACACACACACACACACACACACACACACACACTGTAAGGAACCTGTATGAACAACTATATGTTAATTTTTGTAAATTAATTAAAAACTTAAAAGCATCATTGGGGAGTGAGGGAGACTCCTAAGTACAAGGGTTTTTCAATTAAAGCGGGCTATATATTGGTAAACTCATATTAGAAGATAATAGATGGTTGTGGTGGCAGTAGTGTGGTAATACACAACACTTCCTCTGTGCCAAGCACTGTGCTCAGACCTTTATCTCATTTTCTACATCAATGTTAAGGAGGATGGACCATGGCAAATTCATTTATTTTCCTGGGGTCTTCTCAGTGAATGTGGCCTCATATGGTGAGAACCAATCCCCATTTTGTGGGGAAAACAAAAATACAGGCAAAAGAAGGCTGTGGGAGCTCAAAGATATTAGGTAGACTTCCAGGAGAAAGAGGGCCTGAAAAGTAAGGACAGATCTATCTAAAAGAAAGAAAAATGCCAGGAACTAGAGCTGTGGCTCAAGTGATAGAGCACTGGCCATAAATGGGGTGGGGAATCAACTGAGAGCACATGGCTCTGAGTTTAGTCCAGTAATGGCAGAGAGAGAAGAGAATGAGAGAGAGAGAAGGGAAGGAGGGAGGAGTAGGAGGGAAGGGGAGGGAAAGAGAGAAAAGGAGAAGAGAGAGAGGAAGGAAATGGGGAAGAAAGGAGGGAAAGGAGAAGGAAGAGGAAAAGGAGGGGAAAGAGAGAAGGAAAGGTGCATCTGGGGCAAAAAGAAATAGTATTAAAACACTTATTCCCAGGCTTTGGGACTTTATAGACCTTTTTTTTTTTTTTTTTTTTGTAGATCGTGGGGCTTGAAATCTGGGTCTGGGTGCTGTCCCTCAGCTCTTCACCTCAAGGCAAGTGCTCTACCACTTGAGCCACAGTGTCACTTCCGGTTTTCTGATGGTTTTATTGGAGATAAGAGTCTCACAGACTTTCCTGTCCAGGTGGGCTTTGAACCATGATCCTCAGATCTCAGCTTCCTGAGTAGCTAGAATTACAGGCGTAAGCTATGGTCACTGGACTAACTGTTCTGATTTTTAAATTCTGTGAAAAAGGGATAAAATGTTGTCACGAAGAACAATGAAAACAAACTATTAACATCATCATTTCAAAAAACAATAATTACACATGATCAGAGTAAATGACAAACCATTTAACTTCTATTATAAAATTTTTTAACACATGCAAAAGTAGGAAGAAGAGTTAGTGAATCTCCAGGTATCCATCAACTGGTCTAACAATTATTAATTTATGGCTAATTTTCTTATGTCTATACCTGTAATGCACATTATATCCCAGATGACACTGGAACAAATTGCAGACAACATTTATCCATAAATATTTGAGATCATATTTTTTAAAATATAATTGTTTTTAAAAGTAATAACCATAGTATCATAAAGTATATAAAATGTTAAAAATACCTGTTTTCATAAAATATCCAACTATTTAAAATTCCTTTGATTTACACATAATATTTTACACAGTGTTTTTGTGCAAATAACTAAGGTGAAAGAAAAGAGAAAGTATATTTTATAAAAAATATAATTTAAGCTTGGAACCAATGGTTCATGCCTGTAATCCTACTCCTCCTTCCAGGAGGCTTAGATCTAAGGATGAAGTTTCAAAGGCAGCCAAGGCAGAAAAGTGCATGAAACTTTTATCCCCAATTAACTACTAAAATATACCAGAAGTGGAACTGTGGCTAAGTGGTAGAGCAGTAGCCTTTAGTGAAAAAGCTAAGCAAGAGTGCCCAGGCCCTGAGTTCAAGCCCCAGTACTGGCACACACACACACACACACACACAAAGTCACGATAGATAGATAGAGAGAGAGAGAGAGAGAGAGAGAGAGAGAGAGAGAGAGAGAGAGAGAGAGAGAGAGAGAGAGATGTAATTTAAACCAAGTATATTTTATAAAAAGGTTTACTACAGTGTATTCTTTATCTTTATATTTTACTGTAGGCAGGCAAAAACTTGTCATGCATTTGCACATGTCCATAGACAAATATTAGAAAGTACTGAGTAAAAAATGGATCTCTCTCTCTCTCTCTCTCTCTCTCTCTCTCTCTCTCTCTCTCTCTCTCTCTCTCTCTCTCTCTCTCTCTCTCTCACACACACACACACACACACACACACACACACACACACACACACACACATCAGAAGATAGTCATAATACCTATATTCTTGGAACCAACCTTCCAATGAGGATAATAAACAATACTCAATTCAACAAATATATTCATAATATACCTCCAGATTCATAAGAAATATAAGGAAAAAGAGAGAGAGAACCAAGCACTGGTGGCTCACACTTGAAATCCTAGTTATTTAAGAGGCTAAGATCTGAGAATTATGGTTCCAAGCCCCTGACTAAAAAGTCTGTGAGACTTTTATCTCCAAGTAACCAGCATAAAGTCAGAAGTTGAGCCCTGGCTCAAGTGGTAGAACACCAGCCTTAAGCACAAAAGCCAAGCAAAGACACAAGGCCTTGAGCTCAAGACGTACTTACTACCAGAACACAAAAAACAAGAAAGAGAAAAAAATAAAAAGTGATAGTGTTAGTACATCAGCAAAAACACAGTGTGGGCAAAGCTGTGATGTGCAATGCCTTGGTGCTTCTGATCATATAATATAATTTATCAAAATAAACTCCAGGAAATGGACACAAGGGGTTTCTTTCTCATTTTGTCTTGTTTGTTCATTTACCTGTCTTAAAGGGGGTGTAAAGAGAGTCACAGAAATGGAGGTATAAAAGGTGAACAAATTCAGCAGTGGTACTCGCTAGACACTATGTTGAAAATGAACTATACAACTTATAGGTAGGAATGGGAGAGGAAAACTGGGAAAGAGCAAGGGAAGGGGTGACATTGTCCAAAAGGAAATGTACTCTTTACCTGACTTATGTAACTATAATCCTCTGCACATCACCTTTATAATAATAATTTTAAAAATATTTAACTAAAAAAGTGTGGGTGCTGCTAAGCTCTTGTTTCCTTACAGAAAAAAATGAAATCTGAGGTTGGGACCTGGTGGCACATGCTTGTAATCCTAGCTATGCAGAAGGCTGAGATCTGAAGAGCATGGTTCAAAGCCACCCCAAACAGAAAAGTCCAGGAGCTCTTATTAACCAGCAAAAAGCTAGAAATGGAGCTATGAGTCAAGTGTTAAAGCACTAGCCTTGAGTGAAAAAGCTAAGAGGTAGAACCCAGGTCTTGAGTTCAACCTTCATATCAGCACACATGAAAAAAATTAAATCTGAGACAAAACCAACAGAACTAAATTTGTCAAAACTCAGGGAAACTGTCAACTATTTATAGCAATTAAGCAAAGACTGAATAAAGGGAAAGCAACTTTACAATGGTATGAAAGCTTCATAGCATTTTTACCTGTTCCCGCCCCACTCTCTCCAGTAGAACTCCAGCCTCTAGTTCTTCTGGAGAAAACAAAGCCAATTTTATGTGCAAATGATTGTGTATGTGTGTTCTAACTTGCCTGAGAACTGAAAGACTGACCGAAAGCCTTGATCTCTCTTTCACCTTACTCAGAATTGAGGTTGGAAAAGTGGCAGGGATTAATCAGAACCAATGCAAGAAAAACAGGCACATGCAGATGCCTTGAGGGAAGGATTACAGTCAAAACATAAAATAGATCACACTGGAAGCAGAGCTGGGGAGACTTTCTCTGGAAAATGAGGACATTCGAAAGCAAAATATATGTGGTGAAATTTAAAAGACCATGGGCAGAAAACACTTGAGAAGAGACTAAGCTTCCACAAAACCCTAACTGACTTAGGTCAGTGCAAACTCACTGTGTTGCCCTAGAACAGAGCGATTCTACAAACGTGTAGAAGATAGGTTTTTTTATTTTTTAATTTGTTTTTTGGTTTCACGGGATTTTTTTGTTTCCTTATTTGCTTGTTTTGGCTCCTAAATATAAACACTACCTGACCACCAACTAAGGGACAGAGACTTCAGTGAATACACAAGGAATGCGGTCTTCAAAAAACTAGTTTGAAAAACTCACTAAACAGATTACTAAGACTTTTAGAAATAAAGCTACAACAATCCCAGAGGGAAAGGGAAAAAATACTTTACATCATTAACATTCTATGACATTCAAATATGCAGTTTTCAACAAACAAAATCACAGTGGATACAAAGAAATAGGAATAAACAGCCCAGCAAAAGGAACAAAATAAATGGATAGAAACCATCCCAGAGGAAGTGAAAGACATCAGATTTGCTAGAAAAGCACATTAAAATAACTTAAATATGCTCAAAGAACTAAAGGAAAACATAGACAAAGAACTAAAGAGCATCTGGAAAAATGATATATGAGAATATCAATTAAAATGGAAGTGTCGAGTGCTAGTGGCTTATGCCAATAATCTCAGCTACTTGGGAGATCAGAACGCCAGCCCAAACAGAGAAATTCATGAGACACTCCCCTTTTCTCAAAAGATATGTAGACACAGTGATAAAAAAGCCTAAAGTATTTTCAAAAGATATATCAGATAAGAGGCTAATATCTAAAATGCATAAAGAAGTCAGTAGCAAAAGAAAATGACTCAACATTTTTTTCCATACTGAAACTTCATCTCTTTAATGCAAAGTTTTAGTGAGCAAGCATTGAATACATGAGCTTGTGGGGGAACATTCCATATGCAAATCTTAACAGCTATGCACAGACTAGTGTGCATCAAACCCTATCAAAATGACTCAATCTTTAAAGGATTCAAATAGGCATTTGTGCAAAGAAGACATTAAAATATCCAAAAGAAGCTGGGCACCGGTGGCTTATGCCTGTTATCCTAATTGCTCAGGAGCCAGAGATCTGAAGATCCTGATTTAAGGACAGCCTTTCCAGACTAGTCAATGAGACTTTTATCTACAATAAGGCTGGAAAAAGTAGATGTGGAGTTAAGGCTCAAGTCGTAAAGTGCCAGCCTTGAGTGGAAAAAGCTAAGCAAGAGCATGAGTCCCTGAGTTCAACCCTAGAACTAGCATACACACACACAAAAATTCCAAAAGAGTGCATAAAAAGGTGCTCCACATCACTAAATATCATAGACTCACATGTCAAAGCCATTATGAGATTTAGCCTAACACCTGTCAGGATAGCTACTGTAAAAGAGACAGGATATAGCAAGTGTGGGTGAGGGTGTCAAGAAAAAAAATGAACACTTGTGCATTGTTGGAATGATTGTAAATTGGTACAGCCGTTGTGAAAAGCAGTATGGTACGGAAACTCCTAAATAAATTAAAAATAGCACTACCCTATGACTCACCCAGAAATCCCTCTTGTGAGTATATGCTCAGAAAAAAAATGAATTCACCACTAAGTAAAGATCTAACTTTCATGTTCATTGCAGAATTATTAACAAGAGCTAAGAAACCAAATTTAAATGTACCTCAATGGACAAATAGAAATGTGGATGAAAAGGGGAAAAAAGAAAAAGAAACAACATAGAAATATTGTTTGATCTCACATAGTATTAAGATGTCAAATATATAGAGATTGAGAATCAAATAGGGATTCCCAAGGCTGTGCTAGTAGGTATGAAATGGGGGAATCATAGGCCAAAGGATACAAAGTAGCAGATAGGTAGGATGGACAAAAGATCTAGAGTATGAATATAACTATAGTACTATATATGATTATACCTACTAATCGTATGTAATATTTAGGATTTTTACTACATAAATAGATTATAGCTGCTCTTGTCATGAGGGAGTAGGAAAGAATGGGTAACAAAATAAATAATAGAAATGTTCATATGTTCCACTAACTAATCATTGTAGAATATATATCTTCTAAAATTATATTATATTTGTTAAGTGTAAATAGTAGCTTTATATTTAAAACACCATAAATTGCATATAAGTATGTATGTGCATACATATATATGTACATATATAAATATATGGACAAAGGGTGGAGAGAGCACTCTACCTAATAAGAGCAAATTCCATATTCTTCTCAAGTGCCTCTGAACACACTCCAGGATAGACTATATGTTAGGCCACAAAACAAGACTGAATAATTGTTGGTTTCTTTTCTTTTTTGGTACAAGTACTGAGGATTAAACTCAAGTCCTGGGCAGCCCCTGAGATTTTTTTTTTGCTCAAGGGTAGCACTCTACCACTTGAGCCACTAGGTGCTTAATTGGAGATGAGGCTCACAGCTTTTTCTGCTTGGGCTGAGTTCAAATCACAATCCTCAGATCTCAGCCTCCTGAGTAGCTAGGATTACAGACATGAGCCACAGGTGCCCAGCTAATAAGACTCAATAAATTTAAAAGATTAAAATTGTGCAAAGTATGTTTTCTGACCATAATGAATAAAGCAAGAAATCAATAACAGAATAAAAACTAGAAAATTTACAAACATGTTAAAATTTTAAAACACACATCCTTAAATAACCACCTGGCCAAAGTGGGGACAATCATTACAAAAGAAACTGAAAAATATTTTGACAGTCATCAGTGGCTCATTCCTGTAATCCTAGCTACTCAGAAGGCTAAGATCTGACATCACAGTATGAAGCCAGCCTGGCTTGAAAAAGACCGTGAGGTGGCTGGGAAGGTGGCTCAGTGGTAGAGCACTTGCCTTGCATGCATGAGGCCCTGGGTTCAATTCCTCAGCACCACATAAGCAAAAAGAAAAAAGCCGCAAGTGGCGCTGTGGTTCAAGTGGCAGAGCGCTAGCCTTGAGCTGAAGAGCTGAGGGACAGCACCCAAGCCCAGAGTTCAGGCCCCACAACCGGACCCCCCCCCCAAAAAAAAGACATATACTGAAAACTACAAAAGATTAGTGAAAGAAATATGTTATGAGGGATAAGACTTTCTATTCTTCAGATGACAACATTATCTAAAGAGATCTACAGATTCAACACAATCCCTGTCAAAATGTCAACATCATATGGTATTATAGCTGTAATAGATCAATGTCAAGAAAAGTTCATCACAAGTAAACATTTTTTGGGGGGAGCATCCAGTCATGGGGCCTGAACTCTGGGCCTGGCACTGTCCTTCAGCTCTTCAGCTCAAGGCTAGTGTTCTACCACATGAGCCACAGCACCACTTCCAGCTTTTTCTTTTTGCTTATGTGGTGCTGAGGAATCGAACCCAGGGCCTCATGCATGCAAGGCAAGTGCTCTACCACTGAGCCACCTTCCCAGCCCCAACAAGTAAACATTTTATAAGCATAGAAATCAGAATTAATAGCTGGGCACTGGTGGCTCACACCTGTAATCCTAGCTATGCAGGAGTGCGAGATCTGTGGATCATGGTTCAAAGCCAGCCATGGCAGGAAAGTTTATGAGACTTATCTCCAATTAACCACCAGAAAAACGGAAGTGGCTCTGTGGCTCTGTGGTATAGTGCTGGCTTTGAGCTGAAGAGCTCAGGGAGACTGCCCAGGCCCAGAGTTCAAGTTTCAAGCCCCATGACTGACCCCTGCCCCCTCCAAAAAACAACTACCAAAAAAGCTGAAAGTGGCACTGTGGTTCAAGAGGTATAGCCTTGAGCAAAAGACTCAGGCCCTAAGTTCAATGATAGGCACAAAAAAAAACAAACAACAACAAAGAAAACAGAAATGTGAATTAACTATTCTAGTAGAATAGCTGTACCCTAAGGTTGGGTCCTGTGTTACATGACAATAATCCCAGTTACAATAGGAAGATCATGGTCTCACGCTAGCCTCAGACAAAAAGTGCAAGACCCTATCTGACTAAAGCAAAGCAAGGGTGAGGACATGGCTAAAGTGTAAGAGCCAATGTCCTGAGCTCAAATACCAGTACTGCCAACAGAATGCAAAAAGGGAGGAACAAAGTAACAAGGGAGCTAGGATAAATACAAAACAAAGGGGTAGTCTCACAATCAAACATACTAAACATTCCAACTAAAGTGATGGTAGAAATTTCAAGAGAAAGGTGTGTAACAACCGTGTCCATTGTGTAACTTTTTTTTTTTTTTTACTAAATTACAACTTCATTGATATACTGTAACACTTGTTTATTGCAGTTTCAAATGTGTTATATGGTACCTGGCTCCACACAAAAGGAAAAACCTACTTGGTAATTGTCCACTAGGGCTCCATTAGTGAATAGCCCTTGATCAATAGCAACCACATCCCCACCAATACACATGCTTGTTTGACCCAGAAGAAACTTCGGAGAGGAACAGGAGCCAAATAATTTCTGAGGTTGTAGGCTGTGGTGAGAACTTGGATTTCAAATCAAGTGAGGTAGGAGCCAAAAGGGTTTTTGAGAAGAGTAGAAATGGGTCTTGAAGAGAAAGAATGCAATTTGATTCTATTTTTTTTCTGTATCTCTCTGTCAGAACAGACTTTGAGAGCAGGAACATTAGAAAGATAAGTGAAATGGTTACTTTAATCATCTATATTTTTTTAAATGAGGGGACTTGACCAAAGCAATAGTGAGAAATGTAGTAGAGTTCAGATTTTGAATTTGTGTGTGAATGTGCTGTTCCTGGGGCTTGAACTCAGGATCTGGGCACTCTCCCTGAGCATTTTTGCCCAAGACTAGAGCTCTACCACTTGAACCACAGCTCCACTTCTAGCTTTTTGCTGGTTAACTGGAGATAAGAGTCTCACAGACTTTCCTGCCCAAACTGGCTTTGAATCTTTTTCCTCAGATTTCAGTCTCCTGGGTAGCTAGGATTACAAGCATGTGCCATCAGTACCTGGCTAGGATTGTTTTTGTTTTTTTAAAGCCAAGGATGCAAGTACTCTAGTATTGCTGAGATTAAGGCAGAAGTGGAGGGAAGGAGAGAGATGAGGGTAGAGAAGGTACCAGTTCATGACAGATTTTAAATTCCAATTGAAGACACTAGATGTTTATTTTATCATCAACAATAGGGAATTACAGAAGGATTCTAAGGATAGGAAAGACAATAGATTCCCCTACAGCTAGTATCCAGGGTAGACTGGAGATGTATGTCACAGACAAAGGAGGTGCTCTAAGCTATATAGGAAGAATAAAAGGAGAGCTACTGGCACACTCTTTAATAGGCCAATGGAATATACTGGGCAATAGAAGTGAATAATAATTTGGTTATCTTTTATTCATTCAACACACTCCACTTACTCAAATGCCCTGTTTAAAATAGTACACATGCTAGCACTGGTGCCTTATTCCTGTAATCCTAGCTACAGAGGAGGCTGAGATCTGAGGATTATGGTACAAAGCTAGCATGGGCAGAAAACTGTGAGATTTTTGTCTCTAATTAACCAGCAAAAAACTAGAAGTGGAGGTACAGCTCAAGTGGTAGAGCAACAGGCTTGAGCAGAACAAGCTCAGCAAGAATGTGGGGCTCTTGGTTCAAGCCTCAGTACCAGTACACAAAAACAAATAAGTGAAATAAAATCAAGTAAAATCAGCTGGGCGCTTGTGGTACATGCCTGTAATCCTAGATACTCAAAAGGCTGAGCTCTGAGGATTGTAATTCAAAGCCAACCAGGGCAGAAAAGTCTGTGAGACTCCAGCTCCAATTAACTACCAGAAAATAATTAGTGGTGCTATGGCTCAAATTGGTAGAGCGTTAACTTAGCACCCAAGCCCTGAGCTTAAGGCTCATGACTGACAAAAATAAAGGAAAATAGTCTTGAGTGCCAGTTGCTCATGCCTGTTATCCTACCTATTTAGGGGGCTAGAATCAGAGGATTCCAGTTTAAGCCAGCCCAAGCAGGAAAGTCCCTGAGACTTTTTTTTTTTGGCGGGTCGTGGGCCTGAACTCTGGGCCTGGGCACTGTCCCTCAGCTCTTCAGCTCAAGGCTAGCGCTCTACCACTTGAGCCACAGGGCCACTTCCCGCTTTTTCTGTTTATGTGGTGCTGAGGAATCAAACCAAGGGTCTCATGCATGCAAGGCAAGCACTCTACCACTGAGCCACTTTCCCAGCCCCTCCCTGAGACTTTTATCCCCAATTAACTACCAAAAAGCTGGAAGTGGAGATATGGCTCAAGTGGTAAATCATCAGCCTTGAGCAACAAAACTAAGGGAAAGAACTTGGGCCTCAGTTCAAGCCCCAGTACCAGCACAAAAGAAATAAAAATAAATAGTATACATATCTATTTCTTCCCTGCTTTATTTTTATCCATAACATGCACCACTTCCTGACACTGTTTTATACACTGTCAGCCCCCTTTATAGCTGCACATTTAGCAACCACAGATTCAACCAACACAGATTGAAAACATTTGAAAAGTTGCATCTACACTGAGCACATATAGGCTTTTTCTTGTCAATTCCTACACAATACAATATATTGACTATTTGCAGAGTAGTTACATTGCATTAAGCATTGTAAGTAATGTAGAAATTATTTAAGACATACAAGAAATCCAGGAGGGGTGGTGTATTCCTGTACTCCTAGCTGTTTGAGAGGCTAGAATGAGAGGGTCACTTGAAATGATGGGTTTCAGACAAGCCCAATCAACACAATGAGACTGTTGGAAGAAAAAGCAAGCAAGCAAGCAAGCAGGCAGGCAGGCAAGCAAGAAAAGAAAGAAGAGAGAAGAAAGAAAGAAAGAAAGAAAGAAAGAAAGAAAGAAAGAAAGAAAGAAAGAAAGAAAGAAAGAAAGAAAGAAAGAAAGAAAGAGAAAGAAAGAGAGAGAAAGAGAGAGAGGGAGGGAGGGAGGCAGGGAGGGAGGAAGGGAGGGAAAGAAAGAGAGAAAAAGAAGGAAAGAAGGAAGGAAGGAGAAAATGAAGGAAGGGAAAGAAGGAAGAAAAAGAGAGAGGGAAGGAGGGAAAAAGGGAAGAAGAGAGGCTGTGTATAGGTTATGTGCAAATCCCAAACTCTGCAGAATTTGGTAGGAACTAGAGGCTCTGGAACAAATTTCTCCTAGGTACAAAAGGATGCCTGTAGTTGTTTGTATAATGACTATCATCCACACTATAATGTAAATTCCATAAGGCCTGGCAATCTATCTTGATCCTTAGTGCTCAGAACAGTGCCTGGTATATAGGAAGCACTAGAGAAAACTTTGGGCTTCAGTCTCAAACTCAGGAAGACTAAACAACCAAAGGAGAACTTCAAGATATTTCTAGCATCCCACAACTTATGGATGACCAGTGGTCTTGTGATTAATAAATATAAGAATGACATAAATGGGGCTGGGGGTTTAGCCCAACGGAAGGGCGCCTGCCCGGCACGCACAAGGCCCTGGGTTCGGTCCTCAGCCCTGGAAAAAAAAAAAAAAAGAATGACATAAATAAAAACTAAACAGCCATTCCATTTCTAACATAAGAAAGCAATCTTAAGTAAACTGTCACACAAATCTATGTTCTGTTGTGTTACTGCTGTTATTGTTTGCTATGCTGAGTTAAATCCCCAGCCCTTCTTGTATGCTTTATCTGTTGAAATTCTAACAGTCATTTGAAGTATAAATATGTATTTAAGCCCAGGAAAGAAACTACTGGAAACGGAACTATACAATAATGCAAGGATTTCTTACACAGTTCCTGTCATCTTACTGTAGGGAAAATTATCTAAATGGTGTGCATGTGATTTTTTAAAAAAATGAACCAGGCACTGGTGGCTCACATCTGTAATCTTAGCTACTCAGGAGGCTGAGATCTGAGGATCATGGTTCAAAGCCAGCCTAGGCAGGAAAGTGTGCTACTCTTATCTCCAATTAACCAATAGAAAACCAGAAGTGGAGCTGTGGCTGAAAGTGGTAGAGCACTAGCCTTGAGCAGAAAAGCTCAGGGACAGCACCCAGGCAGGCCCTGAGTTCAAGCCTCACTACCAACCAAAAAAAAACAAACAAAAAAGACATGTTGGTGGAATCCACAGACGATTTTCCCACAGCTTTTTTCTTGAAGGCAAATTACACCACTCAATTGTCACATTCCTAGATCCAAGGTTAAAGGACAAATTTTTCTCAGTTAATTATGTGGCACAATGTGGCACAGTTAATTATGTGGCACACATTGGAAACAAAAATATAATCTAGGACCTATGGCTCACACTTATGATCCTAGTTACCCAGGAGGCTGAGATCTGAGGATTGCAGTTCAAACCCATCCTAGGCAGGAAAGTCTGGGTAAGGCTCTTATTGCAAATTAATAATAAAAAAAAAGCCAGAAGTGGAGCTATGGCTCAAGTGGTAGAGTATTAGCTTTGAGCGTAAATGCTAAGGGACATCACCCAGGCTCTATGCTCATTAATTGGAGATCAGAGTCTCTTGGATTTGTTTGCCCATGCTGACTTAGAACTACAGTTTTCTCAGTAGCAAGGATTACAGGTGTGATCCACCAACACCTGGCATACAGAGTTCAGTTCATGATCTCAGGCATACAGTGGCAGGTTTGAAATATAATGCCTGTGAATAAGAAATAATATTACAAAGCATGCTAAAAAACGGTCTACAGTTTATCAGTTTATGATCAAAATCAAAATCCTTTAATATTCATTTTAGATTCAAGGAATAAAACTGAGGAACAAGAAGTATTCAAAAGTATAACTAGCCAAGGGCCAGTGACTCACGCCTGTAATCCTAGTGACTCAGGAAGCTGAGATCTGAGGATCACAATTCAAAGCCAGCCCAGGCAGTGAAACTCTTATCTCCAATTAATCACAGAAAAAGCCAGAAGTGGAGCTGTGGCTCAAGTGGTATTGTGCTAGCTTGAGCAAAAGAAGCTCAGGAACAGTACCCAGACCCAAGGTTCAAGCCCCAGTGCCAGCAATAAAAGCAAAAGTAGAAATAATTTTGTTCAAAAATCTTTCGAATATATTTATACAAGACACATCCTGTCTTTCTCTCCATGGACAGTTATTACATCTTTAGTGATGGGAGTGACTAATTGTAAGCAATGCAAAAATTCAGAAGTGAAAGGCAGTTCTAAATAAGCTAAAATATTATATTAAGTTCAGTGCATATAATATTTTCTTTATTTTGGACACCTAAAAAAGTTTGCAATTTGTATTAAAGAAAAACTGTGTTTTCTTTGCCCTCAACCAAATAAATGCTGAATAAATATTTAAAGAATATCAGTTGGTACTATAACACTTTCTGTAGCCTGCTTGTGGCGCCCACATGGCGGGCACTGCCCTTGCCAGGCCCTCTCCCTGTGCCCAGAGCACACTGAACACCTTATTCTCCATGCCCTGTCCATCAGAAGCTAGTATTCAATAGTTCTTCACTGGGCCCAGCCTGGTGCTCGATACCACACGCAAGATAAGCTGAGTCCATGATACTATTGAAAGCACAGGAGAGTTGACAAATTCCAAATAGAAAATCCATGAAACATCTAACAGACTGCCTGGCACAAAGCAAATACTTACTGGAAACCTTTTACTTATTCAGTTATATTTCCCAGATTTCAGAACACTGTTACCAAAGATTTTCCTCTAGGATTCCAAAGTATTGACTTCGGGGAAAACTCCCTTCATCTGCTTTCCAAGATAAATTATATTCCTTTCCTACTTACAAGAAATGCACGGGCTGGATGGAAAAACTCAGAGGGAGATAATATAGGATGACATTAAAAGAAATTCTGGTCTCCAACTAAGTCCATCAATACTTCTAACATTTATTTATTTCTTTTTAAGTTTTTGGTAGCATTGGGGTTTGAACACAGGTAGAAGCACTCTACCACTTGAGTCACATCCCACTTAAAATGTTTAATTATAAGCCAAGTGCAGGTGGCTCATGTCTGTAATCCTAGCTATTCAGGAGGCTGAGATCTGAAGATCACAGTTTGAAGCCTGCCCAGGCAGGAAACTCTGTGAGACTCTTATATCCAATTAACCACACACACACAAAAGGTGGAGGTGGAGCTGTGGCTCAAGTGGGAGAACAGAAACCTTGAGAGAGAAAAGAAAAGCTCAGGAACAACACTCAGGTCCTGAGTTCAAGCCCAGGATGAGCACGAAAAAAAGTTTTATAACTGGATACTTGTGGCTCATACCTGTAATCCTAGCAACTCAGGAGGCTGAGATCTGAAGATCATGTTTTGAAGTCAGCCCTGGAAGGAAAATCTGTGAGACTCTTATTTCCAATTAAGCACCAAACAACAAAAAACAAAAACAAAAACAAAAAGCTGGAAGTGAAACTATGGCTCAAGTGGTAGAACAGTAGCCTTGAGCAAAAAAGCTCAAAGACAATGCCCAGGTCCTGAGTTTCTGCCTACACACACACACACACACACACACACACACACACACACACACACACACACACACACACACACACACACACAGCTTTTAGTATAAAGTGATATATATATGCATATATATAGATATAACTGTAGGTATATATTGATATATTTATATGTTTCTATAGAAAAGTTTGATATGGTCCTCTAAAAAGTTAAACATGGAGGGGCTGGGAAGATGGCTCAGTGGTAGAGTTCTTGTCTCACATGCATGAGGTCCTGTGTTCAATTCCTCAGTACCACATTAGCAGAAAAAGCCGGAAGTGGTGCTATGGCTCAAGTGGTAGAGCGCTAGCCTTGAGCCTTGAACTGAAGAGCTGAAGGACAGTGGCCAGGCCCAGAGTTCAGGCACCACGACCAACCAAAAAAAAAAAAGTTAAACATGGAGTTAGCATAAAACTCAGCAATTCTACTCCTAGTTTACCAAAAGGAAGTAAAAACTGGATCTTTAGTGCACGTCCATGTATCTTTATAGCAGCACTGTTCACAATAGCCAGAGATGGAAATAAGCCCCCATGTCCATAAACAGATGAAAGTATAAACAAGTTGATATGCATACATACAATGGAATATTACTAAACCACTAAAAGGAAATGAAAACTGAAATATAGTAAAGCACGGGTAAACCTCAGTCATCTTTGTAAAAGATACCACACACAAAAATCTTCCATTTCTTATGAAGTATTCAAAACATACAGAAATTCATAAAGATAAAATGCACATTGGAGATGGTGAGGAGCTGAGGGAAGTGAGTAATGAATTTTTTTTTCCGGTACTGGTACTTGGGCTGAAACTCAGGGCCTGGGAGCTGTCCATTAGCTTTTTTATTCAAAGCTTGTGCTCTACCATTTGAACCTCAGCTCCGGTTTCAGCTCTTTTAGTGGTTAACTGGAGATAAGATTTTTCTGCCAGGCTGGCTTTGAAACATAATCCTCAGACCTCAATTTCTTGAGTAGCTAGGATTACAAGCATGAGCCATCAGCCCCCAGTTTCTTCTTTGTGTGTGGGGGGGGGGGGGGTCCTTGAATTCAGGGCCTAGGTATTGTCCCTGAGCTTCCTTTTCTCAAGGCTAGTACTCTACCACTTGAGCCATGCCTCTACTTCCGGGTTCTTGTGGTTAATTGGAGAATGTCATTTGCAGGGAAATGGATAGAACTAGAACAAATCATGTTAAGTGCAGTAGACCAACATCAGAGAGACAAAGGGTGCATGTTCTTTCTGATATGGGGAAGTTAGAGCTAAAACGCACTGGGATATGACAAATTACACAGGATTCTAGATATTCACATACCGTGAGACCAAAAGAGGATAGATACTCTTAGGAGAGAATCACAAAGGCACAATGCCTAAGTGCCTCTTCATATTCATATAAAATAATATACATACTGAAATGAACTCCAAGATGTGTGAACAATTTTTTTTTCTTTTTTTGTTTTTAGTTTTTGATGATTCTGTCTTCTTTACCCTTTATATGGTGTATTCACGTGTACATTTTCAGGTGGGTAGGAGGAGAGCACAGAACTCAGGGGAAAAGGGTGAAAATGTGCTGCAGTGGAGTGCATTGGACATTGATAAAAGTGAACTATGCAACTCATGGGTGGAAATGGGAGGAACTGGGAGAGAATGAAGGAACAGAAGACACTGAACAACAGGAAATGTACTCATTACCTGATTCTATGTAATTGTAATCTCTGTGTTCATCACCTCTATAATAACAATAAAGTTAATTAATTTTTTAAAGGGTCTTCAAAGACTTTCCTATCCAGGCTGACTTCAAACCACTAAGCTCAGAGCTCAACTTCCTGAGTATCTAGGATTATAGCTGTGCATTGCTGGTGTCAGGCTCCTCTGCTTCTTTTTTAAAAGAAAAATACATAAAGAAATAATTTTTCAATTATTTCATTATTTTTGAATGATTTGAGAGTACGCTACACAAGGTCTCTGTAAGGTCTGCCCCGGCCATGCAGGCCCTCTTGGCTAAGTTTCCACCCAGTATCTGTGTTACCTAGGTAACCCACACACTTGGAAGCAGTAACCTCCTCCTCTTGCTAGGTTACATCCTGGGCCACCTCTGGTCACACCTCCCATCTGACCATTGGAGGGTCCCAAGCTGTGAGGTCACATCCAGATACAACGTGGCCACACCTTTCCTCCATCTGGCCACACCTCTTCCTGTCCTGGCCTGGGGGTGGGTCTCCCCTTTTGGCCATGCCTCTCCACCAAGTATGGCCTGGGCAGCAGTTCGGTAAATAAACTTTTCCTGCCTAAATAGCTCATGGTGTTTTCTTCATCAGCTACCTAATGAAACCTACATATATAATATACCTTACAGTCTGCTTCATTCCATGAAAACTTCAGGTATAATTCCCAAGACAAGATTACCCTATAAAGCTACAGTAATTAGCAAAGTCACAACGTTTAACATGGACACAATACTTTTTACTTTGTTTGGTATTATTGGGGTTTAAACATTATTGGGGGTTGAGTCTCACATATGCTAAGCTGATGCTATTTTGAGGCCTTAGCCAAAGTACAGCCATTCTGGACTTAGACTCCATTTTGAAGGCCTTTACAAAGTACCCATTGTAAAGACTTTTACCGAAAATAAGAACTCAGGTTACTGGAAAAACTGCGAAATGTCCCAATAACGTTCTGCCCATAACTCCCCTAGCAATAGCCATCAGCCGATTACAGGAAGGTACCTAAAGCTCCAGATGTTTCTTAAGATAGCATAGTTAACATAGTTTGCTGCTTAACTGCTTAGTCCTCACATGCTAGCCAATAAGATCATTACAAGATTCACTCACTAAATGTTAACCAATCATGTAACCACTAAGTTGGAAACCCCCTCCCCTTGCTGTAACCACAATAAAAACTCTACTAAACTGGAAATCAAGACTCTCAACTCTGGCCTCCAGCATAGGTGACAGGTGACAGGTGTGAGTCCAGGCTGGAGCTTGCAATAAACGACACTCATGTGTTTGCATCGGATTCGGCTCCTTGGTGGTCTTTGGGGATCCTTATCTGGGCATAACACTATACCCCTGAGCCACACCTTCAGCTTTTTTTGGTTATTTTTAAGATTTGTTCTTATTTCCTACCTAATCACACACCTGGACTGAGATCCTCCTTTTTCTCACTTTGCACCATAGCTGGAGTGACTGGTGCATTCTTTTTTTTTGTCGGTCGTGGGACCTGAACTCTGGGCCTGGGTGCTGTCCCTCAGCTCTTCAGCTCAAGGCTAGCGCTCTACCACTTGAGCCACAGCACCACTTCCAGCTTTTTTCTGCTTATGTGGTGCTGAGGAATCGAACCCAGGGCCTCATGCATGCAAGGCAAGCACTCTACCACTGAGCTACCTTCCCAGCCCTGGTGCATTCTTCTATGTCCAGATTATTCCATTGAAATGCTATCTTCCCAGTAATCACAATCTTCACAATCTCAGCCTCTCACATGGTTAAAATGATAGATATGCACTTCCATGATGGATTACAGAAACAGAAATTATACAAACACATGGAGACTGACAAGGACACTTTTTTTATTCTCTGTTGTTGTTTTGTACCCATAATGGGGCTTGAAGTCAGGCCTCACACTCACACTTGGCTTTTTCGCTAAAGGCTAGTGCTATACCACCTCAGCCATATCTCCACTTCTGGCTTTTTGGTGGTTAATTGTAGATAAGAGTTTCAGGGATTTGTCTTCCCAGGCTGGCTTAGAACCATGATCCTCAGATGTGTCTCCTGAGCAGTTAGGATTATAGTTTCGAGCCACTAGCACCCAAAGATTAGGACACTTTTGAATGAACAGTGAGACATACAGGAAATCAGAAGTTTTCAAATTGCTATAAGCAAGTGAAAATGGAAAGACATTATACCAGAACCCAGGGGATATAGCAAAGATAGTGCTAAAGGGTCCAAACACTGTATGTTCGTGTGTGCGCATGCGCATTCACGCGCACGCGCACAAGTCCTAGTGTTTGAGTTTGGGACCTGGACATTGTCCCTGAGCTTTTTTGCTTAACCATTTTACTCACAGTGACAGGGCGGGGACATAAGAATCTCATGGGACTTTCCTGCTTGGGCTGGCTTCAAACCTTAATCCTCAGGTCTTAGCTTCCTGAGTAGTTAGGATTACAGGCATGAACCACTGGCACACAGATGCTTATGTTTTTCAATAAGAGGAAAAACTTATAGGAGAAGGCAGGGCAAGATGTTAAGTTAAAGTTTCCCCCACATAGCTCCATAAATGAGAAAAGTCAGGGTAAACAGAGAAATGATTGTATTCCAAAGAAAAGATGACAGCTGGAAAACAGAGAAACAGAAAGGCAACATTCACAGCTTCAACTCTGGCTCCCTAAGGAGAGGGAGACAGGGCAAAGCCACAACCACCAACTAGGCCAGACAAACCACGGAGATAACAGACTGGCACACCTAGCCACAAGATAAATCTACATTTCCTCCAAGCCTTAAAGTCAGTGAGGAGCAGGGTGTTTGTGGCTGACTCCTGTAATCCTAGCTACTCGGGAGGCTGAGATCTAAGGATTGTTTCAAAGCCAGCCCAGGCAGAAAAGTCCCCTTGACTCTTATCTCCAATTGACTAGCAAAAGGTCAGAAGTGACACTGTGGTTCAAATAGCAGAGTGCTAGCCTTGAGTGAAAAGCTAAGGGATAACACCTAGGCCCTGAGTTCAAGCTCCAGGATTAGCAGAGAAAAAGAAACCAGTGAGCCAGATATTAGTGGGTCACACCTATAATCCTAGCTACTCAGGAGGCAGAAATCTGAGCATCACTGTTTGGAGCCAGCCTGGGAGGGAAAATCTGTGAGACTCTTAGCTACAGTTAACCACCAAAAGAACCCATAACTGGTGCTGTGGCTCAAGTGGTCGAGTACCAGGCTTGAGCCTAAAAGCTCAGACATAGGGTCCAGACCCTGAGTTCAAACCCCAGGACCAGTACAAGAAGAAAAAAAAAAGAAACCAGTGAGGGAATGTGGTGTGGCAATAACAACTCCTGTATGTTAAGCTAGTATTGGAGAAAAAATCCACTTTGTCACTCTCTATATCTCTGAGCAATGTAGCCAGGCTCCATCTTAGAACATGGCCTATTGTTTGAGAGGAAACTGTGGGGCCATGAAGTCCAAGAACACCTTGTCACAGTGTCTGGGTGGGATACTGCTACAAAAGGACACCATGGAGAAGGAGAGACTTAGACTGGTTCCCACTGAGAATATTAAGCAAGAGGGAGCTTGGAGAGTGATGGGTACAATTGTCCATGCTCACCCCAATCTATGGTGAGAAGTAAGCCTGACCACAGTAGGATAATCTTAGGAGAGAAATGAAAATGCACGATGCCTATGTCTCTGATCATATAAAATAGTATTTATCAAAATAAATTCCAGGAGGGGCTGGGAAGATGGCTCAGTGGTAGAGCGCTTGCCTTGCATGGCTGAGGCCCTGGGTTCGATTCCTCAGCACCACATAAGCAAAAAGAAAAAAGCCGGAAGTGGCGCTGTGGCTCAAGTGGTAGAGTGCTAGCCTTGAGCTGAAGAGCTGAGGGACAGCGCCCAGGCCCAGAGTTCAGGCCCCACGACCGGACCCTAAATAAATAAATAAATTCCAGGAAATGGAAACAAAAGGATATTCTTTTTGTTTTCCTTTTGTCTTTTTTGTTCATTTACCTGTCTTTGGGAGAGTAAGCAGGGCACAGAAATGGTGGGACAAAGGGGGAACAAATGCAACAATGATACTCTCTAGACACTATGTTGAAAATGAACTATACAACTTGTGTGTGGGGACAGGAGGAAAAAACTGGGAAAGAGCAAGGGAAGGGATGGCACTGTCCAAAAAGAAATGTACTCTTTACATGACTTATGTAACTATAAACCCTCTGTATATCACCTTTATATTAACAATAAAAAATTAAATAAAATTAAGTAAAGAAGTAAGCCTGATTATCTAATAATAACGCAGACATAGGGCTCTCAACTCGTGGTTGGTAGATTGCTTGGCCTCCAGAATCTGCTTCCTGACTACATCTGGTTGGCTGCTAGGTAGGACTAAAAGTCCCGAGCCTAGGCCCCATGAATCATTTGGATTTTCCCAGCCTCTTCCACCTCACAGGGTAATATAACTACAGGTTGGAGTCTGAAGGCATGAAGACCAACAGGCAGGGTGCTGGGCTTCATTCACTCTCACCCTTCTGTGCAGAAGTTGGTGCTGAGTTGGTTACCATGACTTTCGGACATATTCAGGGGAAACCCACATGCCCACACATGACTGGTCCTGCCCTCCATACATATACAGCACCAACTTGCACATCAGGAATTTCATAACAATCTAGCTAGTTTTCTTCTCTATGAGTAGTGCTGGAGATTGAGGATGGTACCATGAGCACGGGGATAAATGTTTGGTAACTGAGTTATACATCCAATCCAGTGTTGAGAAACTGCATCTCAACCTTGCTTCATTATTGTAACTATGAACCCAAAGTGAAAATACAAGCTGGATGCCAGTGATTCGTGCCCATACTCCTAGCTACTCAGGAAGCTGATATCTGAGAATTACAGTTCAAAGTGCATCCAGGCAGGAAAGAACATGAGACTCTTACCCCCAATTAAACACCAAAAAAAGCCAGAGGTGGAGCAATGGTTCAAATGGTAGAGTGCTAGCCTCGAGCACAAAAGTTCAGGAACACCTCCCAGGTCCTGAGTTCAAGGCCCAGGACTGGCACAAAAAATGAAAATGCAATATATAAGAAACTGTAGGATATAATGAAAGGGGTTCTAATAAAGATGTTTATAGCCATGAATATCTAAATTAGATAAGAGACATTCAGATAATCTAATAGTGCAGCAAAAGGAAAGCAAAAACAACTCAATCTCAAAATTAGTAAAAGGAAAAATAGTAAAAATCAGAACCGAAATGAACAGAATGGATGCCAAAAGAGCAATACAAAGGATCAATGAAACGAAGAATCTGTTCTTCAAAAGAACAAACATTTGTAAACCCTGAGCCAAACCAACCAACAAAAAGAAAAAAAAAGGCTGGGAAGGTGGCTCAGTGGTAGAGCGCTTGCCTTGCAAGCCTGAGGCCCTGGGTTCCATTCCTCAGCACCATATAAGCAAAAAGAAAAAGCCGGAAGTGGCGCTGTGGCTGAAGTGGTAGAGCGCTAGCCTTGAGCTGAAGAGCTGAGGGACAGCGCCCAGGCCCAGATCAGGCCCCATGACCGGACCCAAAAAAAAAAGAAAAAAGAAAAAAAAAGACACAAATTATTAAAATTAGAACTGAAGAAGGGAAAAACTTGGAAAGAGGAAGGGAAGGGGTGACAATGTTCAAAAAGAATGTACTCAGTAACTAAATTATGTAATTGTAACTCATCTGTCTATCACCCTTATAATAAGTAAAGAATTTTTTATTTTAATTTTATTGTCAAGGTGATATACATAGGGGTTACAGTTACACAAGTAAGGTAGTGAGTACATTTCTTTTTTTTTTTTTCTATTTTCTTTTTTTGTCTGTCGTGGAGCTTGAACTCTGGGCCTGAGCGCTGTCCTCGTGCTCTTCAGCTCAAGGCAAATGCTCTACTGCTTGAGCCACAGCGCCACTTGTGAGTACATTTCTTGTTGAACTTGTTCCCCCCTCCCTCATTTTCCCCCCACTTTCCCTCCCCTCCAAATCCCCCCAAGTTGTATAGATCATTCCAACATATTGTCTTGTGAGTATCACTGTTGAATTGGTTCCCCTTTGTCCTTTATCTCACCATTCTGTTGGTCCCCTTCCCTTCCCTAATTCAGATAAAAATATACACAATACCCAGGGTACCAAAATCAAATACAGTGACAACAGAGAATAAACTATAGGGAGAAAAAAGACATAAAATAAAAAAAAAAAGAAATCACATAGTACATTGAAAACAACAACAAAGAAAAACCTCTTGTGTCCATGTCTTGGAGTTCATTTCACTTAGCATCATCTTACTATGGTCATAGCTATTGAGCTATTATGCTCATCCTCTAAGATTATAAGAATTTTTTTAATTTAAAGAAAATTGAAGCCGGGTGCCAGTGGCTCACGCATGTAATCCTAGCTATTCAGGAGGCTGAGATCTGAGGATTGCGGTTCAAAACTAGCTCGGGCAAAAAGTCCATGAGACTATTATCTCCAATAAACCCTCACAAAACCAGACATGGCACAGTGGTTCAAGTGGTAGAGTGCTAGCCTTGAGCTAAAGAGCTGAGAGACGGCGTTCAGACCCAGAGTTCAAGCCCCATGATAAAAAAAAAAAAACAACAAAATTGAACTGAAAAAAGTGACATTACATGCATAGAACTGAAATCCAAAAGACCTTAGAAGTGGAGCTATAACTCAAGTGGTAGAGCACCAGCCTTGAGCAAAAAGAAAATCCAAGAAAAATCAAGAAGCCCTGAGTTCAAGCCCCAATACCAGCACAACAAAAGAAAGGGAAAAAAAAGAAACTCAAAAACCTTGTGGAGAAATACACACACAAAGACACATACACACATATACACATACACACACACACACACACACATATACACACACACGCACATACACACACACACACACACACACACACACACACACACAATGCAAAATAGCCAAAGCAATCTTAAACAAAAAGACCAATGCTGGAGTTATCACAATGCCTGATTTCAAAGTACACTAAAGAATCATAATAATAAAAACAGCATGGCAATGGCATAAAAACAGACACAGGCCAATTAAATAGAAGATTCCAGAGATAAGCCCAAGCATGTACTGCCATCTAATACTCGAAAAAGCTGCCAGAATACACAATGGAAAAAGCCTCTTCAAAAAATGGTGCTGGGAAAACTGTATATCTGCATATAGAAGACTAAAAATAGACTACTATTTCTCATTCTATATAAAAACTAACTCAAAGCAAGGTACTGATGGCTTATACCTGCAATTCTAGCTACTCAGGAGACTAAGATCTGAGTAACACACTTCAAAGCCAAATGGGGAAAGGAAGTCCATAAGATTCTCATCTCCAATTAGCCACCAAAAAAAGCCAGAAGTGGAACAGTGGTTCAAGTGGTAGAGTGCTAGCCTTGAGCACAAAAGTACAGGGACAAGCCGGGCGCTGGTGGCTCATGCCTGTAATCCTAGCTACTCAGGAGGCTGAGATCTGAGGATCACGGTTCAAAGCCAGCCCGGGCAGGAAAGACCGTGAGACTCCTATCTCCAATAAACCACCAGAAAACCGGAAGTGGCGCTGTAGCTCAAGTGGTAGAGCGCTCGCCTTGAGCTGGAGAGCTGAGGGACAGCGCCCAGGCCCAGAGTTCAAGCCCCACGACCGACAAAAAAAAAAAAAAAAAAAAGTACAGGGACAGTGCCCAGACCCTGAATTCAAGCCTCATGACTGGAACACAAAAAAAAAAAAAAAATGCCAACCCAAGATAGATGAGAGATCTTCATATGAAATCTGACACTGAAGGGTTGGAACTACTAGAGGAAAATACAGAGGAAACATTTCAACATGTAAGCATAAGCAAGGAGTTTCTATACAGGACTCCATTAGCTAAGGAAATAAGAAGATAGCACTAAATTAAAAAGCTTCTGCACAGCAAAGTAAACAGTCAACAGAGCAAAGAGATAGACCAGCCCACAAAATGAGAAAAGCCCTCTTTGCCAGCCACTCATGTGACAGAGAACCAATATTCAGAATATTTAAGAAACTCAAAAACAGTTTACAAGCTGGGCAACAGTAGCTTGCACCTATAATCATAGTTACTCAAGAGGTTCTGATCTGAGGATTGCAGTTCAAAGCCAGTCTGGGCAAGAAAGTCCATGAGACTCTTATCTCCAATAAACTACTCAGAAAAAGGCCAAAGTGGTGCTATGGCTCAAGTAGTACAGTGTTAGCCTTGAGCACAAACAGGCTCAGGGAAAGTGCCCAGGACCTGAGTTCAAGCCCTGAGGCTGGCAAAAGAAAAAAAAGTTTACAACATAACAATAATCCAATCAATAAATTGGCAAATGACCCAAACAGAAATTCTCAAAGTAAGAAGTACCAGGGCCAATAAATATATGAGAAATGTTCAGTATCTCTAACCATCAAGCAACTGCAAATCAAAATAATATTGAGATCTCATCCCATCTTAGTCATAATGTCTATAATTTAAAAAAAAATGCTGGTGACAATGTGGAGGGAAAGAATTCTTATACATGTTGGTGGAAGATATAAATTAGTACAACCATTATGGAAAACAGTATGGAGGCTCCTTATAAAACTACAAATTGACCTATCATAAACCTGCCATAATACTTCCCACAATCATCTGAAGGATTGTGAGTCATCATATAAGAGAGAACCCTAAATGCCCATGTTTATAGATATGCTATTCATAATAGTTAAGTTCTGGAATCAGCCTAAGTGTCCATCAACTGATGAATGGTGATATAAGCCAGGCTCCGGTGGCTCATGCATGTAATCCTAGCTACTCAGGAAGCTAAATTCTGAAGATCATGATCCTAGGGCAGGAATGTCTGAGAGACTTTTGTCTCCAATTAACTACCAGAAAACCGGAAGTGGGCTATGGCTCAAGTGGTAGAAGCACTTGCCTTGAGCTGAAGAGCTGAGGGACAGCACTCAGGCCCAGAGTTCAAGCCCCATGACTGACAAAAAAAGGCTATATATATATACATATATATATATATATATATATATATATATATATATATACCCAATAAAGTTTTATTCTGCTATAAAAACAAAACCAGGATTTGGAAGAATGGTTCAGTTGGTAAAGCACCAACCAGTGAGCAGAAAGCATCAGGTACCAAATCAAGTCGCCATTTCGGATAAAAAAGCACAAAGAAAAAAGGAACAAAATTACACCATTTGCAAGAAAATGGCTATTACTGATGTAACTGTAGCTTCTCTGTACAGCATTTTTAGAAGAAAATAAAATTTTTTTAAATGGCTAGAATTAGAGATTATTGCAATAATTGAAATAAGCCAAACTCAGAAATACAAATACCACATATTTTCTTTTATATAAGGAATCTAGATTTTTTTGTCTGTTCTGGGGTTGAACCCAGGGCCTGGGTGCTGTCCCAGAGCCTCTTTGTGCTCAAGATTAGCACTCTACCACTTGAGCCACTTCTGGTTTTTGAGTGGTTAACTGGAGATAAGAGTCTCATGGGGACTTTTCTGCCTGGGCTGATCCTCAGATCCCAGCTCCCCGAATAGCTAGGATTACAGGCTTGAGACACCGGTGCCCAGCTAGAATTTAAATTTATTTTAAGGACATAAAGGCAGGCATCAGTACAGGCTTGAGACACCGGTGCCCAGCTAGAATTTAAATTTATTTTAAGGACATAAAGGCAGGCATCAGTGGCTTGTGACTATAATTCTAGCTATGCAAGAGGCTGAGATCTGAGTACCATGGTTCAAAGCCATGAGACTCTTATTTCCAATTAACCACTAGAAATCCAGAAATGGAGCTGTAGCTCAAGTGATAGAACACTAGCCTTGAGCAAAAGAAACTCAGGACAGCACCCAGACCCTGAGTTCAAGCCCCATAAGCAGAAAAAAAAAGAAATTAGAAGGGAGGACTATTGAGGAAGGAAAAGGGACCCTATAAGAGAGGATAGTGAGGAGACAATATAATCGAAGCACATCTTATACATTCCAAACACGTCATGATTAAACCTATTATAATGTATAAAACAGAAAGAAAACACATGAATGGAGGGAGGAAGGGTGAGCAAATTCAGACGTTATATTCAATGTACATTATATAAAAATTGAGGGGCTGGGAAGGTGGCTCAGTGGTAGAGCACTTGCCTTGCATGCATGAGGCCCTGGGTTCGATTCCTCAGCACCACATAAGCAGAAAAAAAAAAAGCTGGAAGTGGCACTGTGGCTCAAGTGGTAGAGTGTTAGCCTTCAACTGAAGAGCTGAGGGATGGCGCCTAGGCCCAGAGTTCAGGCCCCACAACTGGACCCCAAAAAAATTATATAAAAATTGAACTACATAATTTGAGGGAAGGGATGGGATGGGGTGGTGGGGGAGGAGGAATGAGGGAGAGCTAAAGAAGGGGTAACATTGACCAAGAAGCATGGCACTCATTACCTGACTTGTGCAATTGTAATCATTTTGTACAACTACTTATTTTTTTAATGACCAATATAAAAAAGGAAATAAAATGTGGTAAACACACAAACACAAGTATTGTCCAGCTATCAAAACTAGTAAAATTATGTCATTTTTCAGGAAAATGGATGATAGTAAAGGTCATTATGTCCAATGAAATAATCTAGACACATAAAGACAAATATTTCATCTTTCTCTCATGCATGAGAATTAGAATGAAAAAAGAGATGAGGGGTAGGGGTGCCAAAGAGCAAGCAGTACGAGACAGAAGGTTAAAAGAGGGTAGTTGGAAGTAGACTGACCAAAGTAAAATGTATTCATACATGAAAATATGACTGTGAGGGCTGGGAAGGTGGCTCAGTAGTAGAGTGATTGTCTTGGATGCATGAGGTCCTGGGTTAGATTCCTCAGCACCACATAAGCAGAAAAGGCTGGAAGTGGCACTGTGGCTTAAGTGGTAGAGTGCTAGCCTTGAGCTGAAGAGCAAAGGGACAGTGTCCAGGCCCAGAGTTCAGGCCACACAACTGACAAAAAATATATGCATGTGTGTGTGTGTGTGTGTGTGTGTGTGTGTGTGTGTGTGTGTGTGTAACTCATTAGTAAGTACAATTTAAATGCATTAATAACTTTAGTTTATATAAACAAATTACAGACAGGCAGTGGTGGTTCACACCTGTAATCCTAGCTACTCAGAAGGCTGTGATCTGAGGATCAAAGTTCAAAGCCAGACTGGGCAGGAAACTCTGTGAGACTCTTATCTCCAATTAACCAAACCCCCCCACACACAGACACACAAAACCCCACAGGAGTAGAGCTGTGGCTCAAAGTGGTACAACACTAGCCTTGAGCACAAAAGCTCAGGGGCAGCGCCCAAGCCCTAAATTTAAGCCCAGTATTGGCACACACAAAAAATTACTTAGGCTCAGATTAAATGTAAAAAAACTGAATCAGGACCAGGCACTTGTAGCTTATACCTTTAATTCTAGCAATTTAGGAGGCTTAGATCTGAGCGCCGTGGTTCAAAGACAGCCCAGGCAGATAAATTCAAGAGATTCTTATCTTTTTTTCTTTTTTGTCAGTCGTGGGGTTTGAACTCAGGGCCTGGGCGCTGTCCCCAAACTTCTTTTTCTCAAGGCTAGTGTTCTACCACTTGAGCGATAGTGCCACTTCCAGTTTTGTTTTTTGGGTTTTTTTTTTTTTTTTTGAGTAGTTAATTGGAGATAGTGTCAGACTTTCCTGCCTGAGCTGGCTTCAAATGGCGATCCCAGATCTCAGCCTTCTGAGTCACTAGGATTACAAGCATGAGCCACTGGCAGCAGGCAAGATTCTTTTTTTTTTTTTTAATTGTGAAAATACCGTACAGAGGGGTTTCAATTACATGGGCAAGGTAATGAATACATTTCTTATTAAGCATTGTAGCCTCCTCCTTTGTTTCCCCTTTCCATCCCTTCCCATCTCCCCCACCCCACCCCCAGCAAGATTCTTTAATTAACCAAAAAAGCCAGAATGAGTGACTGAAGTTGTAGAGCACCAGCTTTGCTCAGAAAAAGTCAAGTAAGAATTCAAGGCCCTGAGTTCAAGCCCCAATACCAGCACATATACAAGAGAAATTAGGTTTCACTGAGGGATTTTTTGACTTGTTGTCACTATGCTAGAATTCCTGTACATGACTTTGATGGGGTCACATTTCTCAGGGTCTCCTTTGAGACCCTCTGAGGAGAAGACCTCCTACCTCCTTGTGGCAACATATGGCTAGAAAAACTACAGTCACTGAAGTCCTGTCATATATACAGGTTCTGGCAGTGAAACATTTCAGACAAAGCAGTTAAGGTAACATCTAAAATTTATTAGGTATGTGCTTCTTGTTGAAATCATGAATGATAAGCATCTGACATGTATTCACTCATTGAATTCTAAATATAATGTATTTAGGTGGAGGCTATTAATAAAAATCTCATTTTTAAGATGAGAGAGCTAAGTCATAGAAAAGCTCAGGAAAATTTCCAGAGGAACAGCCTGGGTGAAAGAAATTGAGAGGTTTTTTTTTTTTTCTGGTGCCAGTCCTGGGGCTTGAACTCAGGGCCTAGGTGCTGTCCCCAAACTTCTTTTGCTCAAGGCTAGCTAGTGCTCTACTACTTGAGCCACAGTTCCATTTCTGGCTTTTTTTGGCAGCTTAGTGAGAATAAGAGTCTTACAGATCTTCCTGCCTGTGCTGGCTTTCAACTGTCATCCTCCTATCTCAGCCTCTTGAGTAGCTAGGATTACAGGCGTCAGCCACTGGCTCTCCGCCTGTGAGACTCTTAGATCCAATAAAACACTCAGAAAACTGGAAGTGGCGCTGTGGCTCAAGTGGTAGAGTGCTAGCCTTGCACTGAAGAGCTGAGGGACAGCGCCCAGGCCCAGAGTTCAAGCCCCATCATGCACAAGAAAAGGAAGGAAGGAAGGAAAGAAGGAAGGAAGGAAGGAAGCAAGCAAGCAAGCAAGCAAAGAAGCAAGAAAGGAAGGAAGCAAGGAAGCAAGGAAGGAAGGAAGCAAGGAAGCAAGGAAGCAAGGAAGCAAGGAAGGAAGCAAGCAAGGAAGGAAGGAAGCAAGGAAGCAAGGAAGCAAAGAAGGAAGGAAGCAAGGAAGGAAGGGAGGAAGGGAAGGAAGGAGGAAGGGAGGGAAGGAGGGAGGGGAAAAAAGCTCAGGGGAAATGCTGAGGCCCTGAATTCAAGCCCTAGTATCAATACAAATACACAGTCCATTTCCCATTCAGGACCTTTGAACTTGCTATTTCCTCTACCTGGAATGCTAGTCCCTCCGATTTTAGTATGCTGGATTTTCATCCTTCAGGTTTCTATTCAACATTACCTCTCTATGAGGCCTTTACTAACAATCCTAATTTAAATAGAGCCACTGCCATTCCTCTTTCCTACAGTGACTCTCTTTTTTTTGTGTGTTGATCCTAGTGCTTGAACTCAGGACCTGGACACTGTTGCTGAGCATTTTTGCTCAAGACTAGTGCTGTACTACTTGAGCTAAAACTCCACTTTCAACTTTTTGAAAGTTCATTGGAGATGAGTCTCATGAACTTTCTTCTCCAGATTGACTTTGAACTGAAATCCTCAGATCTTAGCCTTCTGAGTAGCTAGGATTACAGGAATGAGCCACCAATGCCCAGCTCAAATTACAACTCCTCCTCCCCTCCCCCTCCCCCTCCCCCTCCTCTCCCTCCTCCTCCCCCTCCCCCTCCCCCTCCTCCCCCTCCTCCTCCCCCTCCTCCTCCCCCTTCCCCTCCTCCTCTCCCTCCTCCTCCTCCTCCATTATGGGGGCTGAACTCTGGGCCTTGGCACTGTCCTTCAGCTCAAGGCTAGCACCTTACCACTTGATCCACAGCGCCACTTCTGGCTTTTTCTGCTTATGTGGTGCTGAGGAATCAAGCCCAGGGCCTCATGCATGCGAGGCAAGCACTCTAACTCTGAGCCAACTTCCCAGCCCAAATGACTCATATTCTATTGCCCTAAATTATTCTTAATTATTGCTCTTATTTCCAGCAACAGTATACAATGTTTTATTTAGCGTTCCATCCCCTACTAAAATGTAAATGACATGAAAAGCAAAAATTTCATCTGTTTTCTTGGCTAAAATATCCCAATACCTAAGACTGAGCCAGTTATATAAATAGGTGGTTAGAAACATTTCCCATCTAGTTTTTTTCCCATTTATTATTTTGGGAATAATTTCAAACATACAAAGTACAGGGATTCCCATATATTGCTTATCCAGAGAGATCATTTAGATTTCATCAACAATCAAATATAATAGCCTTAGCCAGGAATTGATGGTTCACACCTGTAATCACACTTGTAATCCTAGCTACTCAGGAGGCTGAGATCTGAGGATCACAGTTTGAAGCCAGCCCAAGCAGGAAAGACTGTGAGACTCTTATCTCCAATAAACCACTCAGAAAACCAGAAGTGGTGCTGTGGCTCAAGGTGGTAGAGTGCTAGCCTTGAACAAAAAAGCTCAGGAACAGCTCAAGGACCTGCTTAGTGCTGGTTCAAGCCCTAGAACCAACAAAATAATAATAATAATAAATCAATATATTTACATATATAGTAGCATATGGTAAAAGTTTGAAGTTTGTCTGATTCATCTACATGATTAAATACAGGTAATGTGTATTTGACAGACTATAGAAGTATTATCATAACCTTCACAATGAATCATATTTGGAAGTACATGATGGCAATATCTAATTGTGTATGAAATATGCAATGCAATATACTATATCTATCTATAGGCATCATACACATAGACATACAATTTCATATATGATGTCAATTAGATATATCATACGTCTAATTGTGTATAATGCCAATATACAAATATTTGATGCCAATATGTCTAATTACTGATACCATTAAGTTTAATTACTTGGTAGTAGCTTCCATATATTCTACCATAAAGTTATTCTTTAACATTTGTAATTAATTAGTTTATGGGAATATACTTTGAGACTAAGCAAATTCATATTTACCCCTCAATCACTGGTTTTAGCAAATGTGTTTTTTTCAGAAATAATTATTACTATTTTGGTTGAAAAATAAATATTTTGTCTTTTTTTTGGTTAATTGTGGGACTTGAACTCAGGGACTGGGTGATCTCTCTGAGCTCTTTCTGCTCAAGGATAGTGCACTACCATTTTGAGACACAGACCCACTTCCAGTTTTTGAGTGGTTAATTGGAGATAGACTTTTCAGTCTGGGCCCTCTTTGAACCATGATCCTCAGAGCTTAGCCTGAGCCAGTGGCACCCAGCTGAAAAATGAATATTTTCTAACTCTATTATTATTTCACCTACACTAATTATCTGTCTTGGTACTATAAAGAAGAGTTTTCTGTCTTTCCATTTTATTTATTGGGTTATTATATACATGTGAACTCAAAATTTCCCACTTTATTCTAGCTTACAGTACTTATTATTACTTATTTGATTCTCATTATCCTATATTTGGCTTGTGACAGCCTCTTCAAAATGACTATGTTGCTGTGTGCTGGTGATTTATGCCTATAATCTTAGCACTGAGGAGGCTGATATTGGAGGATCACAGTTCATAGATGAGGCAGAAGAGTCCGTTAGACTTCTATCTCTAATTAAGCACCAAAAAGCCCGAAGTGAAGTTGTGGTTCCAGTGGCAGAATGCCAGCCTTGAGTGAAAAAGCTAAGGGACATCACCCAGGCCATTCAAACCCCAATACCAGCACACACACACACACACACATACACACACACACACACATACACACACACACACACACACACACACACACACACATACACACACACACGCACGCACGCATACATGCACGCACCCTGGCTCTGGTGTCCTTCTTTCATGCCTTATCAATCATCATTTTAGCTCCTCTTCATTTTCTAGTAGGACAAGATGCTCTAGTTTTGTTTGTTTTGGTTCTGAGGCCCAGACTCAAACTCTATACCTGACACTTTTTTTCATTGGCTAGTGCTCTACCAACTAAGCCATGCCTCCAACCCCTCTAGTCTTGTTTTGAGTGAGAGAGGGGTGGGTAGAGAAGGGATAGATAAGAATATTGAAAGTGGTGACATTGATTGAGATATATTGTAATCATAAACTGCTTGGTTTAATGGAAGTTCCTTTGTATAACTATTTAAAGATAATAATTTTCAAAAATAAAAATAATTATCACAAACTGAGTGACCTAAAATAACACACATTTATTATTCATTTCTGAAAAACAAAAGCCCAGGAACAGTTCACATGTATCTTCTGCTTAGGATTTCACAAGGCTGAAGAAATGTGTCAGCTGGGCTGCCTTCTCATGTGGAAGCAAGATGGGAAAAGGTCACTTCCCAGCTACTAAATCACAGGCAGACTTTGTTTTCTTGTGTCAGTAGAGCTGGGAATCCAAACTTCTTTCTGGATCTTGACAAGAAGCCACCCTTAGTTCCTAGAAGCCATGTGCAGTTCTTAGAGGTTACACACAGTTACTTGTGGCACAGGCTTTTCCAACAAAGCCACTTAATTCATCAAACCAAAAAGAAGCATCTCCAGAAACAGCAACCAACAAGACAGAAGGTGAGGTAAGTGAATGTAATGATGGAAGTAACATCTTTATTACAGTTACCATATTCTACAGATTAGAAACAAAATTATAGGAGCTTCTCACACTTAAAAAGGAGGGATCACCCCCATGCTGCTGATCACATATATGGTATATAACATGTGAGCACCGTTATATATTACAGACTGTGATAGACAATTTGCTCCAGGAAAGTTAGAATGAACTTGTGACTTTAAATGAGCATCATTATTCCACAATACTGTGAATTTCCGGAAATTAAGTAATCACTTAATCACAATAAAAAAAAAAAAAGAACCTTGGGGAAGGGAGGGGGGAGGGGATGGTAGGGGGAAAACAATGGAGGGGGTAACAATGTTCAAGAGGAAGTGTACTCATTACCTCACTCATGTAACTGTAACCCTCTGTATAGTATCTTTACAATAAAAAATTTAAAAAAAAAAAAGGAGGGATCACTCAAAGGTGTAAATCCCAAGAGACAAGTAGTATGGAAGAGGTCTTACAGAGTTTATGAGTCTAGTCTATCAAAATGCTCATCTTTGGCTAGTTGTGTCTTGAGTTTAAAAATCCTGCTAAGAAAAAAAAAAGCTTCACCTTGTATTTTTCTCAACAATAGCCCTAGAATGAACTATATTCCCAATGATCCCATTTCCTTTTAGTGAACAATTGGATAATGCAGTTGAGAAAGCAAAACTGAGTACAGGGTGTCTACATTACTTCTGGGTGTTGCTTGATCCCTGACTCCTTCAGTAGATAAGAGACTGGAGGTACGTTGGTAGATCAGTAGATAGATATATAGATATAGAGATAGAGATAGAGATACATACATACATACATACCAACATACATACATACATAGACAGACAAATAGGATAGGTAGATGTGTGTCTGTAGTCCTAAACATAACCTCACATTTATACTTATATATAAGCATATACATACATATATAAAATCATGAGTTCATACTATTTTGTATTAATAAATTACATAGCACTCTTTTAATGCTTTCCACATTTGTAACTCCCTTCCCTGACAATGAGAAATCCAGAATTTATTATCCTCAAAACATTTTCTTATTTGTCCAGCCCCCTTGTATGTAAGCAATTTCCTAAAACAACTAGCATGCTACCCTGCTCCACCCCTCCCCAATGAGGCCTCAGTTTCCACTATGCCACTAGTCACTATTACTTTTTTGCCTGGGCCCCAGTGCTTGCTGTGCTGCCAGCCCACTCTGCAGCCACCTTCACTCAGGCCCTGACCCCCAATGGGCCACTACCAATCTCTTAATATTTCTTGAATAAGAAAATAAGCCAAACACCAGTTGGTGGCTCATACCTGTAATCCTAACTACTCAGAAGGCTGAGATCTGATGACTGTGGTCTAAGCCATTTCTGGACAAATTTATGAAATTCATATTTCCAACTAATCACCAAAAGCCACAGCTGTAGCTAAAGTGGTGGCCCAACACCCTTGAGCAAAAAAGCTAAGGGACAGCACCCAGGCCCTGAGTTCAAGCCCCAGCACTGGCACAAAAAAAGTAAATAAATGAATTCATGAATAAAGTTATCTTGTTACCTCAGCCACAAAGCTGCCAACTCTGTTCAAATAAGGCTCTGCCAATAAAAACTTCTTGTTTTCGTTTTTTGTGTATGTGTGCTTATACTGGAGCTTGAACTCAGGGCTACAAACTCTCACTTGGCTTTTTCAGTCAAGGTATGCCACTTGAGCATACCTCTACTTCTGGCTTTTTGCTGGTTAATTGGAGATAAGAATCTCATTATTTGTCTTCTTGAGCTGGCTTTGAACCACAAATTTAAGATCTCAGTTTCCTCCATATTTAGGCACAATCCTGTCAGCAATCCTGTCTACCAAATTAAATCTAAACTCCATCTGTGATCATATCACATTCCTTTACTCCAGCACATTAAGTGGCTGGCCAAAGTCCCCAACTAAAGAAAGATGGAGTCCCCAGACTTGGCATTCTTGTCATCCTTCTCTACCTTTCCTATGCTTTAGATTAGTTTAACACATCAAAACTAGGAGCCATCAGAAGAAAGTACTCAGTTTCTCACTATATCTGCCTATTTACACTTGTCTCTGCCACCTTTGTTACTATAGTTACCAAATTGTAATCCTAACGATAAAACTGCCACTAATTCCACCCAACACCTAATTCCCCAAACTCCCACTCACTTCATCAAAGACATTACTAAATAGCTATCTTGCTTCTCCTTAACTAAACCCAACAATATGTACAACAAATAAAGTTTCACATTAAGTTTATCTTGGCAATGCAGAGAAAATTCAAAAAAAGAAATGTAGCCAGATGCTGGTGGTTCATGCTTTAATCTTAGCTATTCAGGAGGCTGAGATCTGAGGATCATGGTTGGAAATCAATGGGCAGGAAGTCCTTGAGACTCTTATCTTCAATTAATCACCAAAAAGCCAGAAGTAAACCTGTGGCTCAAGTGGTAGAGCACTAGTCTAAGTTCAAGCCCCAAGACTGGCACCAAAAAAAGTAATTCACTATATTAACAGACTAAAAACCCACATTATAATATCAACTGATGATAAACAGGATAAGCTGAAAGAAATCAGCGCCCATTCATGACTATTGTTTTGAAACAAAAAGGCTCAGAAAATAGAAATAGAGGAGAGGAAGCTGGGTGCTGTTGTCTCATGTCTGTAATCCTAGTTACTCAGGAGGCTGAGTTCTGGAGATCATAGTTCAAAGCTCTGATTAACCACCAAAAAGCTGGAAGTGGAGTTGTGGTTCAAGTGGTAGAGCACTAGCTAGCCTGGAGCAAAAAACCAAAAAAACAAAATAAACCACAACTCAGTGACATTACCCAGGCTCTGGGTTCAACTCCAGAATTCAACTCCAGAAACAGCACAAAAAATAAAGGAATGGTTCTACAAGTTGATAAAAGAGCATCTATTTTAAAAACCTACAACTTTTCCGGCACCAGTGGCTCATGCCTGTGATCCTAGCTATTCAGGAGGCTAGATATTAGGATTGCAGTTTGAAGTCAGGCTAGACAGAGAAATCCAGGGGACTCTAATCTCTAATTAATCAATAAAAAGCTGGAAGTGGAGGTGTGACTCAAGTGGTAAAGCACTGGCCTTGAACACAAAAGCTAAAGGAAAGTATAAGACCCTGAGTTCAAGCCCCAGTACTGACATGCACGCACATGCGCATGTGCGCGTGCACTCCCCTCTCCCCACCTTAAACTAAGCCAGGCACAATGGCTCTAGCTACTTGGTAGGCCCAGAACCCTCAGGGCTCAGAGGAATACCCAACCACAGCTTCATTCCTCCACGATCCACCAGCAGCATCTTCTGGTCAGGCAGCAAGTAAGGCAAATACTAGATGTGAGATTTCATTGATCTTTTCCAGCAGGCATGCCGGCCTGAGGTTTCTTAAAAGTTCCCATAATATCTCCCCATCCTGAAGATGTCTGTGCAGTAGCACAGAACACAAGTGATCAAGTGGATGTCAGGCAGACCTGGGCTCTGACAAATGGGTTATTTTACCCCCTGGAGCCTCAGTATCCTCTATCTATCCCATGGAGTAATCATGAGGCATTATGGGTAAAGGGCTGACCTCCCAGCCTCATGCCAACATGAATTTAGTAGGCACTGGGCAACCAGATGCAAGAGACTACAGGATTTGTGTGCCCTGGCTGGCTTAACTGCAATCCCCAGATTGTAATCTACTCACCAGCACCCAGCTCCCAATTGTGATTTAAACAACTAAAAAACTGTGTACATGTACAAGTGCAGATGGATTTGGAAAGTTCTGCTCTAGAGTGTGGGGTGGGAAAGAGGATGACAGGATGGAGTAGGATATGGTCAGTAGAGACCTCCTTGTCTGTCCCTCTACGCTGAGGTTTGGCTCAGGTGTTTAAAGTAGCGTTGTTGTGACACGATTGCAAAATGGTAAAGGGCAGGGCCTTGCCAGTGCCTGTCCACTCCCAAAGGCAAGCTGGCCAGGGTAATCTGCATGAAGTCATCCTTACTATAGAAGCCCTGGCTGCTTGTCCAGGCCATCACATATTCCACCATCTGAGAGAGGGAAAGAGCAGGAGGAATGCACAGTTAAACATGGTTACATCTATCTTGTTTTGGAAAGGGTCTAATAAAAAACACAATAAGGGACTAGGGGTCAATTCAAGTGGCAGAGTGCCTGTCTTGAGTGAAAATGCCAATTGAGAGGATGATGCTCTGAGTTCAAGACCCATATCCTTACATACAAAGTAATAATAGTAATAAAATTTGAAGAGTCAAGTTAAAGCATTCTTACATGGATGATAATACCTTACCAGTCAGCTGGGCATCAGTGGCTTACACCTGTAATCCTAGCTATTCAGGAGGCTGAGATCTGAGGATCATGGTTCAAAGCCAGCTTGAGCAGAAAAGTCTGTGAGACTCATATCTCCAAAAACCACTCAGAAAAAGCTGAAAGTGGGGCTGTGGCTCAAGTGGCAGAGCACTAGCCTTGAGCACAAAGAGGCTTAAGGACAGCACCCAGTCCCTGAGTTCAAGCCCCACAACAGGCAAAAAAAAAAAAAAATCGTATCAGTCAATGGAATCCACCACTTTGATAGTCTAAATAAAAATAGAATTGTTGGGTGCTGGTGACTCATATCTGTAATTCTACCTACTCAGGAGGCTAACTAAGATCTGAGGATCATGGTTCAAAGTTAGCCTGGGCAGGAAAGTACATGAAACCCTTATCATTGAATAACCACAAAAAAGCCAAAAGTGGAGCCTTGGCTCAAGTGGTAGTACACTAGCCTTGAGTGAAAAAGCTCAGAGACAGAGTTCAAGCTCTAGGACCAGCAATAAACAAACAAACAAACAAACAAACAAACCTATCAGCCAGTGCCAGTGTCTCACACCTGTAATCCTTGCAACTCAACTCAGGAGGCTGAGATTTGAGGACTGAAATTCAGAGCCAGCCCAGGCGAGAGTCAAAAGTCAAAAGTCAGAAGCATCTTATCTCTAATTAACCACCAAAAAGCTTGAAGTGGAGCTGTGGTTCAACTAGTAGAGCACTAGCATTGAACACAAAAGCTCAGAGATAACACCCATACTCTGAGTTCAAGCCCCAGGACCAGAATAAAAGAAAAAAAAATCGTATCAACAGATACAAGAAAACATTATAAAATTTGACATCTATTTTTAAATAACTCAGAAAAAATACAGGTTTATTGCAATCTCTATGAAAATTTCAATGATCCGTGTGTGTGTGTGTGTGTGTGTGTGTGCACGCACGCGTGTGTGTGTGTGTGTGTGTGTTGGTACTGTGGCTTAAACTCAGGGCCTAGGTGCTGTCCTTTAGCTTTTTCACTCAAGGATGGCCCTCTATTACTTGAGTCACAGCTCCACTTCCAGCTTGCTGGTGGCTAATTGGAGATGTAAGTATCATGGACTTTGAGCAAACTACAATAAATAGATCTCAAGTGTCCTGAGTAGCTGAGATTATAGGCATGAGCCACCAGTGCCCAGCTTTCCAATGGCATTTTTCACAAAAAAAAAATAGAAAAAAAATCCTAAGGTTCATACAGGTACAAAAGACCTTAATAGTCAAATCAATACTGAGAAAAGTAAGCAGCAGCATACTTCCTTATTTCAAAACACATTACAAAATTGTAGTAATTAAAACAATGTTCCTGATATAAAAGTAAACACATACACAAATGGAAAAAAATATAGAAATTCTCCAAATAAACCCACAAGTCTACATCCAATGGATTTTTAACTGAGTTGGCAAGAACATACAATAGGGAAAAGAGTTTCACCGAAAAAGTAATGCTGAGGGCAGGGAAGGTGGCTGGCTCACTGGTAGAGTGCTTGCCTTGCATGCATGAGGCCCTGGGTTCAATTCCTCACCACCACATAAGCAGAAAAAGCCAGAAGTGGTGCTGTGGCTCAGGTGGTAGTGTTAGCCTTGAGCTGAAAGCTGAGGGACAGCACCCAGACCCAGAGTTCTGGCCCCACGACCAAAAAAAAAAAAAAAGTAATGCTGAGGCCGGGTGCCAGTGGCTCACTCCTGTAATCATAGCTACTCAGGAGGCTGAGATCTGAGAATCGTGGTTCAAAGCCAGCACAGACAGGAAAGACTGTGAAACTCTTATCTCCAATAAACCACTCAGAAAACCAGAAGTGTTACTGTGGCTCAAGTGGTAGAGTGCTAGCCTTGAGCTGAAGCGCTGAAGGACAGTGCCTAGGCCTAGAGTTCAAGCCCCACAACCGACAAAAAACAAAAATCTTGGAAATGTGGAACTGAAACTTTTATACCCTGATGAGTACATCCAATGGTAGAGTAACTTTGCAAACACTTCAATAGTTTCTAGGAAGTTATGAATCTATATCAAAACACCAAATTGAGGATAGGGCTGGGTCTCAGGTGTATAATACTTTCCTAGCATGCATAAAGTTTTGGGTTCTTTTCCCACCACAACTTTAAATAAATCATCACGCTGTACACCTTGAATATGTAATTTTTATTTGTCAATTTATACCTTGAAAGCTGAAAAAGATGACATACTTACAATACTATTCAGCCTTTAAAAAAGGAATTTATGACACGCATTACAATATAGATGAACTTTTGAAGTGAAATATGCCAGTCATAGTAGGACAAATAGGCCAACTGGTATAGCCACTTTGAAAACAGTTGAGCAGGTTCTCAAAATACATTGGGCATATATCTCAACAATCCATCACTAGTTACTCTAGTAAAATGAAAACACAGAAAGTCAAAAACATTTATGGTAGTTTTATTCAGTGCTCCCAAACTGGAAAGAATCCAAACGTCCCCCAACTTGGGAATGAATAAATGTTTAGTATATCCACATTATAAAGCAAGGCTCAGAAATTAGAACTACTGATACACCTAACAGCATGGATAAACATCAAATCTATTATTCACAGCAAGTTATCCCAAAAGGTTATGTACTGTGTGATTCCACTTACACACATTTTTAAAAACACAAATGCTAAGGTCCAAGAACAAACCAGACATTGCCAGAGTGTAGGGTACTGGATTTGACTCTAAAGTAGCAGGAAATGAAATCTGTTGGGAGAAAGCTGAAGAACTGTTTCGTTCTTGTGTTAGTAGTTAACACAACTCAATACATTTATCAAAGCTTACAGACTACACACAACACATTTTACTCAGATGCAAACTTAAAAATAAAAGTTTTCAAAGCCAATGGTATTGGGGGTATGTGGCTCACATGGCAACTTTGCTTAAGCAAGCACAAGGAGTCAAGGTCAAATCCCAGTAATGCCAAAAAAAAAAAAAAGTGTTGAAGTTGCCCGCAGCTGCATGCCTGTAGTCTCAGCTACTGGGGAGACTGAGGCAGGAGACTCCTAAGTTTAAGGCCAGCCTAGGTTACACAAGACTTTATTCCTTAAAAAAATCAACAATTAAAAACTTAATGATCTAAAACAACCCTACCCATGATTTTATTTATATAATATCCACACCAAAACCAAACCATAGGGATATATCCTGAGGACTGGGGCAGGTTTGGGGGTGGGGGATGTGGGAGCTGACTCCAAAGTATGCAGAGTTTGAGGGGGTGATGGAAACATTCTGTATAATGACAACAGTGGTGGGATACTTCTGCACATGTCTCCAAATTCACAGAACTTAAAGGGTAATCTTTACTGTACGTAACGTCTGATATTTTTTTAAAGAGAAAATACTTTGTAAGCAAACAGGAATTGGGAATGAACTGGCCTTACTTTAGGGCCACAAAAAAAAATAAATAAAAACTTGAGAGCTGGAGCATAGATTGGTGGAGGAGTACCTGTCTTGTATGTACACTTGTCAGCATTGGGGTAAAAATGAAAAACAACTTGAGATATAGTTAGAAATGGTAGCATATACCTGTAACTCTAGCACTTGGGAGGCAGGGGCAAGAGGATCATGGGTTCAAGGCTAGCATAAGCTAGAGAGTGAAATACAGAAGAAAAAAAAAACTTGATATGTTATTGGTAGAATGCCTGGCATCTGACATTCTTATCTACTGATTATTATCTACTGATAATGTGACACTGGTAATGTGAAATAAGTTGGACATCATTGAAGAAGACTCTGGGAGCACAGCTTTATAAGATACTGGTTTTTCTAAACCAAAAAAGATCAAATGTATTTAAAGGACTCCATAACAGTCTGGTACACTGTAGATAAATGATCCTTGTCCATTTGTTAAGATGGCAGCACAACGCACCCACAGGAAATACAGCATTTTAATTTAATTACACTTGGGTTCCAAATCTAAATGCATTTTGTCAATATTTAGAACATAATCCATTACTGGCAGAGCTCTATCAAAGGTTCAAGGAGGCACTAGAAGCCAGCCACTGGTGGCCCACACCTGTAACCCTAGCTATTTAGGATGCTGAGAGCTAAAGATCACAGTTCAAAGCCAGTCCTGGTAGCAAAGTGTATGAAATTCTTATATCCAATTAATCACCAAAAAAAAAAAAAAAGCAGAAGTGGAACAAGTGACAAGATTGCTAGCCTTAAGCAAAAAAAAAACAAAACAAAACAAAAAAAAAACTCAAGAACAACACCCAGCCCCAGTGTTCAAGCCCCAATAGTGACACCAAAACAATAAAGGAAACAATAGATTCTCAGAGCTCAGTGGTTTGTGCTCAATCAATAATCATCTCCTGTGGATGCCCCTGAATGTAGAAGGGGTCTCAGGATACCCTACAGCCAATGGCTTTTCAGTACTTATTATAATTTCCCTTTTAGTATCTTCCTATGTAAATGAGGGGGGTAGGGACTTTGAGACTGACAAGGGCAAAGGCTGGTTTATCTACTACTCCAATTTCCCTGTGGTATTTGGGAGAAGGTGGCAAATAATACAAATAATATAATATTCACCTCCTTCCAATGTGTCAGCTCAAATAGAACTTCAGGAACTGAAGTTGTATACATGAACCAATACTCCATTAGAAACAGATTTTGTTTGGAATACCACTGAAATCATCTCTGTGGCCTTGTTTGGGTGGATCCCACCTATTACTCAAAAGCCTGCGTGTTAAAGGTTGGTCACAGGGTGGCGCCATTGGAAGGGAAAGGAAACTCCCATCAGGTGGGGCTTGATGGAAGACCCTCTCCAAAGGGATTGTGGGACACCCTCCCAAACTCCTCTTCCTTTTTTGCTTCTTGACCATGAGATGTTTTGCTTTACCACAAGTACCTATTGCAACATGATACCTTACTACAGGGACAAAACACTGTAGGCAATCAGGAATTTTGCTGTAGTGATAAAAAGCTAACCCAGGGTCCCAGGTGCTTTCCTGATAGGGTTAAGGATGCCCTAAAAGTGTTCATTATGCTGTAAAGGAGTGGCTTCCAGGCACAGGGTAGAGTTGGCTCATACATTCCCACCTGTAGCAGCTTTCTTGAGGACCACTCTGAATAAAAGGTTACCAGAACCCTCTTGAATCATGGCATTCAAAAGATGGCACTGCATGAGACAAAGTCACACAAAAGTGTGGCCAAGTGAATCACTTGAATTAAAGTGATTCCTCCAAAAACACAAGTGACAAGATTGGACTTGTCCTTAAGGCATCCAGTGTCCCACCAATAGGTGCCTTTTTCTTGTCAACAACAACAACAAATAAGGTCTGTAACAATTCACCACTCTCCAGACCCTTCCAGAGACAGAAGATTCATCACTGATGTACCTAATCCCCACTTATCACCCAGGTGAGACCTGTAGACTTAGGAACAAGATACATGGCTGAGAGCCAACTCAAGGAAGTACTTCCTGTTCAAATCCCTTGTGGAATGGTAAAAAAAAAAAAATCACTCTTCTTCTGGGGATGTCCAGAACAACCAGCAGTCTAACCTCTAGTTACTTGTATATTCAGCTATCCAACACGGTTTGGTGGGAAGTAAGCCCTCATATCAGTTCAAACTACAGAGTTGAGACCCTGGAATAGGAGATGGGAAATATATTGTTGGCACCTAGTTTCTGTTGATTATTTAATGCCTCTTGGAAAAGAGTAGGGATTAAATACAGGGTATTGGATTTGGCAGCTCTAGTCCCTTGGGACTCTTTTTACCAGAGAGAAAGGAGGGAACCATGCGGGGAGGAGATAAAGGGTGTAAAGGTATTCTTTCAATATACAGGTACTTCTAGGAGAACCAATTTTTATCTCCCATCCCACAGGAATCCAAGTTTGGAGAGGAGGGGAGGGACATCAGCAGATCAATCTCCAGCACTGTCATCACCGTTCCCAGAAAGGTCGAGGGCTGTCATCATAGAATCAGACAGCTTGCTGGCGATTTTATCTGCAGAGGAAGAAATACAGGCAATCTTTTGGTAACTGGCTTGCCAGTAGAAGGGCTGTCACAGCTGGTCTGTATCTGGCTTCGCCTGCACAACATGGCTCAAATACCCCTAAAATATTTATTACTTAATAAAACAACTGTTAGCTATGTCCTGGTGGATTTCTCCTGTAATTCTTGCTACTTAGGAGGCTGAGATCTGAAGAGGATCATGGTTGAAAGCCAGCTGGAACAGGTAAGTCATGAGATTCTTTTTTTTTTTTTTCCTTGGGGTCCGGTCATGGGGCCTGAACTCTGGGCCTGGGCGCTGTCCCTCAGCTCTTCAGCTCAAGGCTAGCGCGCTACCACTTGACCCACAGCGCCACTTCCGGCTTTTTTCTTTTTGCTTATGTGGTGCTGAGGAATCGAATCCAGGGCCTCAGGCATGCAAGGCAAGCACTCTACCACTGACTCATCTTCCCAGCCCCAGTCATGAGATTCTTATAGGTAATTAATCAACAAAAAGACAAAACTGGCAAGGCACTGGTGGCTGGAGTCTGTAATCCTAGCTACTCAGGAGGCTGAGATCTCAGGATGTGAAGTTTAAAGCCACTCTGGGCAGGGAAGTCCATGAGAGTATCTCTAATAAACTACTCAGAAAAAGCTGGAAATAGTGCTGTGGATCAAGTAGCAGAGCACTAGCCTTGAGAAAAAGAATCTCAGAGGGGGTAACAAGTTCAACAAGAAATGTACTTATCACCTTACTTATATAACTGTAAACACTCTGTGCATAACCTTGACAATATAAATATTTTTTTAAAAATCTCAGGGATAGGGGCTGGGAAGGTGGCTCAGTGGTAGAGCGCTTGCTTGCCTTGCATGCATGAGGCCCTGGGTTCAATTCCTCAGCACCACATAAGCAAAAAGAAAAAAGCCAGAAGTGGCGCTGTGGCTCAAGTGGTAGAGCGCTAGCCTTGAGCTGAAGAGCTGAGGGACAGAGCCCAGGCCCAGAGTTCAGGCCCCACGACCGGACCAAAAAAAAAAAATAGGGATAGCACCCAGGCCCTGAGTTCAAGCCCTAGGACTGGCACAAAAAAAGTGGAACTGTGGCTACTATAAGAAACCAGTTTGCCGGGCGCTGGTGGCTCACGCCTGTAATCCTAGCTACTCAGGAGGCTGAGATCTGAGGATCACGGTTCAAAGCCAGCCCGGGCAGGAGAGACCGTGAGACTACTACCTCCAATAAACCACCAGAAAACCGGAAGTGGCGCTGTAGCTCAAGTGGTAGAGCGCTGGCCTTGAGCTGAAGAGCTGAGGGACAGTGCCCAGGCCCAGAGTTCAAGCCCCACGGCCGACAAAAAAAAAAAAAAAAAAAAAAAAGAAACCACAGTTTGACGGACTCACGCCTGTAATCCTAGCTACTCAGGAGGCTGAGGTCTGAGGATTGATGTTCAAAGCCAGCCCAGGCACGAAAGTCCAAGAGACTCTTATCTCCAATTAACCACTAGAAAACTGGAAGTGGTGCTGTGCTCAAGCGATAGAGCACTCTCCTTGAGCTGAAGAGCACTGGGACAGCGCTCAAGCCCTGAGTTCAGGCCCCACGACTGACAAAAACAAACAAACAAACCACAGTCCAACCTCACAGGAACATCCATTTCTCTGTGAAGTATCACTCCATCAGAGCTTCTATGTCAGGATTTCATACTATGAGGCTTGAAGCATTTTTCTGTCTTCCAAATAACAACAGAAAAACCCAGCAGTTTTCGTGTGTGTGTGTGTGTGTGTGTGTGTGTGTGTGTGTGTGTGTGTGTGTGTGTGTGTGTGTGTGTGTGTGTGTGTGTGTGTGTGTGTGTGTGTGTGTGTGTGTGTGTGTGTGTGTGTGTGTGTGTGTGTGTGTGCGCGCGCGCACGCGCACACACACATGTGAATACTGGGGCTTGAACTCAGGGCATCATGTTCTTTTTTTTTTCTCAGTCGTGGGGCTTGAACTCTGGGCCTGGGTGCTGTCCCTCAGCTCTTCAGCTCAAGGCGAGCGCTCTACCACTTGAGCTACAGCGCCACTTCCGGTTTTCTGGTGCTTTATTGGAGATAGGAGTCTCACGGTAAGACCCGGGCTGACTTTGAACCGTGATCCTCATATCTCAGCCTCCTGAGTTGCTAGGATTACAGGCGTGAGCCACCAGCGCCCGGCAGGGCATCATGTTCTTGCTTAAATTTTCTGCTTAATCCTGATGTTACATTGGTGAAGCCACACCTCCAGTTCTCACTTTTTGCTGGATAACTAGATGAGTCTCTTGGGTTTGTCTGCCCAGGATGGCTTTGAACTCAATCCTCAAATCTCAGCCTCCTGAGTAGCTAGGATTATAGGTGTGAGCCACCAGCACTCAGTAACAGCATTTTCCCTCTATTATATAAACTTAGCACTGCACCATTACACCTCAAACCTTTCATAACAAAAGTTGCAGCTCAGTAGTACCAGCTTGGAGACTCCCTGATCACCATTCAAACCTCCCATCCTCCAGACATACCTCCTGTTCCTCAGGATTCTGAGTTTTCACCTCTACCAGGAAGCCTTTGATTACTTCCACCCAACCACCACTCACAGTTCCCTGTGAGTTAGAGTCCCTCACAGTGCTTGCTATGTTTCAGAGTGATCATGGGACCTTTCTTTTATCTCCATTCTACTTCCTAACAAGAGACTAGGAGTTCAAGGGCAATTCATCTCTGGATTCCTGAGACTCAGTGTGGAAACAGGCCATAAGTGAATGCTTGATTATGAAATATGGCCTAATTAAAAGAATAGGGCTAGCCAGGTGTCAGTGGACCATGCCTATAACCCTAGCTACTGAGGGGGATGAGATCAAGGAATCCTGGTTTGAAGCTAGCCTAAGCGGAAACTCCCAAGACATTCTTTTTTTTTTTTTTTTTTTTTGGGTCCGGTTGTGGGGCCTGAACTCTGGGTCTGGGTGCTGTCCCTCATCTCTTCAGCTCAAGGCTAGCACTCTACCACTTGAGCCACAGCGCCACTTCCGGCTTTTTTCTTTTTGCTTATGTGGTGCTGGGGAATCGAACCCAGGGAATCGAACCCAGGGCCTCATGCATTGCAAGGCAAGCACTCTACCACTGAGCCACCTTCCCAGCCCCGTCCCAAGACATTCTTATTTCCAACTAACCACCAAAAAGCCAGAATTGGAAGTGTAGTTAAAGTGGTAGAACACCAGACTTGAGTGAAAAAGCTAAGGGACTAGCAGGGATCCCACCTATAATCCTAGCTACTCAGGAGGCTAAGATCTAAGGATGACAGTTTGAAGCCAGCTGGGGCAAGAAAATCTACAAGACCCTTATCCTCAATTAATCACCAAAAAGCTGGAAGTAGTGCTGTGGCTCAATTGGTAGAGCTCTAGCCCTGCACTGAAAAAGCTCAGGGACACTACGAGGCCCTGAGTTCAAATTGTAGCACAACACCAAAACAAACAACAAAAAACACAAATAAAGCTTACAGGATCAATCAACCCTACCTAGGTTTGCATTTTGTATGCCATCAAATACTAATATGAATATGTGGCTTAATGCCTGCAATCTTACTTGGAATATATGGCTTACCACCTGCATGCCTGTTTACTCACTGACCAAAATGAGTATAACACTGAGTATAACAATGAGTGAAGATACATACAGTTAGCCTTCGGAATCCATGGGATATTTGGGGAAAAATTAAGTCCACTGACTTAGTATACAATGGAGATAAGAGTTTCATGGAAGCCAGGCGCTGGTGGCTCACGCCTGTAATCCTAGCTACTCAGGAGGCTGAGATCTGAGGATCGTGGTTCAAAGCCAGCCCGGGCAGGAGAGACCGTGAGACTCCTATCTCCAATAAAGCACCAGAAAACCGGAAGTGGCACTGTAGCTCAAGTGGTAGAGCGCTCGCCTTGAGCTGAAGAGCTGAGGGACAGTGCCCAGGCCCAGAGTTCAAGCCCCGACCGACAAAAAAAAAAAAAAAAAAAAAAGAGTTTCATGGACTTTCCTGTCCGGGCTGGCTTTGAACTGCGATCCTCAGATCTCAGTCTCCTGAGTAGGTAGGATTACAGGCAGGAGCCACCAGTGCCTGGCTGACACTATACTATATATAGACTAGGCCTGTGGTTATCCAACTGTGGTCTCCAGAAATTAATAGGATTTTTGCTGTGATTTTTGTATTTTGTATTATAGTTATTAATTTTAAAATATACTATGTCCTCGCTGATATTATGAAGGGTCCTCTTACCACTGAGCTACATAGTTGGTCCTTGAAATCTGAGACTCAACAAACTCTTTACATGATTTTGATGAAATCTACAGCTTGAGAGCCTGGTGTTAGTAATTGAGCCTTCTAACCCATCCCTAGCATGGAGTTGGACATACAGATGCTCACTGAGGAGCCCCCTAATCCAAACTCAGACAGGCACAAGGGGGTCAGGTAATCCCACCTGTACGCTTCTGCATTTTCTTCTTATTCTTCAGGGCAGATGCCAGAGCCTGGCCCTGTTGCAGAGGGTCTGTCTCCATGATTCTCTGTAGCATTGGGCGGCGGTCCACTGAGCGCACATGTATCACACCATTGTTCCTGGTGCCATACTGGTCCACATTACGTTTAGCCCATCCTATCTGATGACGGTTTGGATTGGTACAATAGCCAGTGAGGTCACCAATCTGGGGAGGAAGAATATAATGTTGAAATCCTGACCTCTAGAAAATCTCCAAAGACTTCTACAGAGAGGCATGGACAGGCTTTGGTAGGAAGAAAAGTCCTGGGGCCATTGAGAACTCAGTTCCAATTTGGGTTCTCCAGCTGCTTAGGTAGCCTCAGTCTGAGTCTGCCACTCATCAAATGAGGTGGATCATGGGTAGTTGACACGGGTTCTGCAAGAATACAACTTAAAAGGAGGATGACTATATTAATGATAATTGGTATTATAATGACTCTTTGCTTTAAGGTCTTTTTTTAGGGGTGCAGATACTGGGGCTTCAACTCAGGGCCTGGGCACTGTCCCTGAGCTTTTGTGCTCAGGCTAGCACTCTACCACTTGAGCCACAGCTACACTTGACACCTATTTTATGCTCAGCCCTGGGTGGGGTAATGCTGGAGACAGAGAAATGAGCCAGACTCAGCTTCATGTTCAGGAAGCAATCTAGACAAGGAGTATATAGCAATCTATCTCACAAATCAGATGTATGTTGTCTGCCCATTACAAAGAATTGGTGACTGAGAGGCTCGAGGCGATGGTGGTGGTCAACATACCACTGATAGGGAGAGGTACACCTGACTAAACACTGGAAAAACACAGAAAGCATATTATTCTCTAAGAATATACACCCATAGGTACATATATACTGACATGTACCACATAAACATGATTCAGGCAACAATGAACTACGTGGCAGTATCATGAAAGATACTGCCTTCTATAACTTGTCTTATTTTGTGTAAGTATACTCTAGGATATTGATACAGCAACAAAATCATCTAACAATTCATCTCTCAGATCAAAATCCCTATGGCTAAGCATCATGTATAAACTCCTTTGTACACATGTATTAATTTAATTCTTCTAAGAATGATATGACAGGCTGAGCACCAGTGGTTCATATATGTACTCCTAGCTATTTAGGAGACTGAAATCTGAAGATCATGGCTCAAAGCCAGCTGGGGTAGGAAAGTCTATAAGATTCTTGTCTCCAATAAACCAGCAGAAGGCCAGAAGTGGTGGTGTGGATCAAGTGGCAGAGCACTAACTTTGAATGGGGAAAAAAAAGCTAAGGGATAGCACCCAGTCTCTACGTTAAAGCCCCAGTATCAGCATGCATGTGCGCACGCGCACGTGTGCTCTCTCTCTCTCTCTCTCTCTCTCTCTCACACACACACACACACACACAAAAAAAAATACTATGATAAACAAGATATCTGTGATCACATAGCTAAGCCAGCTGTGAAATAAACTAAAACCCAAGAAGTCTGCTTCCAGACCACCTACTATACTAGAGAAGGGAAAAGGCATGCAAGGTAGGTCAGAGCAAAGCTACAACTCTGTAGTTGGTGGCAGTGGCACCATTCACAAGACAGGAAACCTAAATAAAGTCTCTTGGAGTTGTATCATGTGGTGGCCTTGCTGAGGGCCCTGGAAAGAGCCAGGAACTTGTAGTAAAAAAAAGAGAACTACTTACATGTTTCTGAGAAATATGGTCTGCTCTGAGACATATGGGCTTAGTAAAAATATTCACTTTGAAGATAACTTTAAATGGGAATTCTCTTTAAGCAATAGGGAAATCTCCAAAACTATATAAGGACAGGAATAATATAATTCTTGCCACTGCCCAAGTTCAATGACTATCTTCTTTTAAGGACTGAGTAGAGGCCAGTTTCCTTCCTGGACTCCCTGCCCCCATTCCAGTACCTTTCTTCTGAGTAATTGTTCTAATATACAAGCTTGACCTTCTCTCTTCCTAGCTTAAGAAACAATCCCAGATATTATCTAGCCACCAAAAAAAAAGGACAACTCTTCAAGTAATCACACAGAATAATCTCCAAGATGAATTTGTAGATGAAATAAAATGTGGAACAATTTGAATAGCCTGCTGCTAATTTAATTAAAATAATTACCTGCGCTGGGAACTGGTGACTCATATTTGCAATCCTAACTACTCAAGAGGATAAGACCTCAAGGAACACAATTCCAAACTAGCCTGGAACATTAGTCTATGAGACTCCCATCTAGATCAGAGGCATAGCTAAAGTGGCAAAGTGAAAGATGTAAGCAAGATTGTGAGGCCTTATGTTCAAACTGCAGTATGTGCAAAAAATAAAGAAATTATTTGTTAGGCTTTTAAAAAATGCATTTAAAAATAGTTCAATGGGTGCCAGTGGCTCGTACCTATAATCCTAGCTATTCAAGAGGCTGAGATCTGAGGAAAACGGTTCAAACCCATCCCAGACGGAAAAATCCATGACACTTTTATCTCTAATTAACCACAAAAAGCCAGAAGTACAGCTATGGCTCAAGTGGCATAGCCCTAGCTTTGAGCACAAAAGCTCAGAGATAGTGCCCAAGCACTGATTTAAAGCCCCAGGAGCAGCAATAACAACAACAACAACAATGTAAAACTAAGCCAGATAAGGTAACTAAAACCTGTATTCTTAGCTACTCATGAGGCTAAGATCTGAGGATCTGTCAACCTACGAAGAAAAGTCTGCAAGACTCCCCTCTCCAATTAACCAGCAAAAAGGCAGAAGTAGAGCTGGGGGCTCAAGTGGTAGAATGTCAACTTTGAGTGGAAAAAGCAAAGCAAAGATGTGAGCACACAAAACAAAAACAATAATATAAAGCTATATTTTCAAACGTCTATTTAAAAATGTGGGGCAATCTTTTGTTAAGACATTAAAGGAATAAAAAGCTGGAAAAATACCTTCAAAAAACTAAAATGAGTCGGGTGCCAGTGGCTCACGCCTGTAATCCTAGCTACTCAGGAGGCTGAGATCTGAGGATCTCAGTTCAAAGCCAGCCCACGCAGGAAAGTCTGTGAGACTCTTATCTCTAATAAACCACTAGAAAACCAGAAGTGGTGCTATGGCTCAAGCGGTAGAGCGCTCGCCTTGAGCTGAAGAGTGCAAGGACAGCGACCAAGCCCAGAGTTCAAGCCCCACGACCAACAAAATAAATAAATAAATAAATAAGTAAAAACTAAAATGAATTAAAAAGGTTCAAGTCCTTGGATTCCATTCTAGCAGGTCCCATTCAAAAAAAATACTCAACATTTTTTTCTGCAGCTGCTTATGTGTTTATATAAACAGGGATGTTTAAATGTCCACAATATCACTGGAAAGTACATCCAAATGTCTGCAAATAGTGATAGAGAACAGAGTAGTTGGGAGATAGAAGTAGAAGGAGATTTACATTTCACTGTATACTCATTAGTCCTTTTGAAATGTTTATTTAAAAATAAATAGGCATGGGCTGGGAAGTTGGCTCAGTGGTACAGCGCTTGCCTTGCATGCCTGAGGCCCTGGGTTCGATTCCTCAGCACCACGTAAGCAAAAAGAAAAAGCCAGAAGTGGCGCTGTGGCTCAAGTAGTAGAGCGCTAGCCTTGAGCTGAAGAGCTGAGGGACAGCGCCCAGGCCCAGAGTTCAGGGCCACGACCGGGTCATAAATAAATAAATAAATAAATAAATAAATAAATAAATAAATAAATAAATAAATAAATAAATAAATAAATAAATAGGCATGCTTGGCACTGGCGGCTCAAGGCTATAATTCTAGCTACTTAAGGGGCTGACATATAAAGATCATGGTTCAAAGCCAGTCAAGAAAAGTCCATGAGTTTCTTCTCTCTAATTAAAAAACAAAAAGCTAAAAGTAGAGCTGTGGCTCAAGTGGTAGAGTGCTAGCCTTGAGCACAAAAACTCAGGGACAGTTCCCAGGCCCTGAGTTCAAGACCCAGGACTGGCACACAAAAAAGAAATTATGGGGGCCTGGGAAGGTGGCTCAGTGGTAGAGTGCTTGCCTTGCATGCATGAGGCCCTGGGTTCGATTCCTCAGTACCACATAAGCACAAAAAGCCAGAAGTGGTGCTGTGGCTCAAGTGGTAGAGTGCTAGCCTTGAGCTGAAGAGCTGAGGGACAGTGCCTAGGCCCAGAGTTCTGGCCCCACCACCGGCAAAAACAAAACAAAACAAAACAAAAAACCTGAGACAAGCTGGATGCCAGTGGTTTATACCTATAATCCTAGCTAATCAGGAGGCTAAGTAAGTCACTGGAAGATCAGAGTTCAAGTCAGTCCAGGCACACTCTATATATCTCTAATTAACCAGCAAAATATCATAATGGAGACTTGGCTCAAGTACTAGAGTGCTAGCCATGAGCAAAAAAGTTGAGCAAGAGCCCAAGACCCTGAATACAAGTCCTAGTACTGATACAAAAAAAAAGACTCTATGGGATAGCTGGGCACAGTTTGGCTCAGGATCATGACCATAATCTGAATTCCTTGAGCGGTACAGACCAGGATAAATGTGGTTCTAGACCAGACCAAGGAAAAAGTTAATGAGACTCTTATCTCAAAAAACAAGCCAGGGGCTGGGAAGGTGGCTCAGTGGTAGAGCGCTTGCCTTGCATGCATGAGGCCCTGGGTTTGATTCCACTGCACCACATAAGCAAAAAGAAAAAAGCTGGAAGTGGCGCTGTGGGTCAAGTGGTAGAGCGCTAGCCTTGAGCTGAAGAGCTGAGGGACAGCACCCAGGCCCAGAGTTCAGGCCCCACAACTGGACCAAAAAAAAAAAAAAAACAAGCCAGGCATAGTGGTATATGGCTATAATCTCAGCTACACAGGAAATAGAGATAGGAGAATTGCAGTCAAATACCAGCCCCAACAAAAAGAAAAAAACCCACAAGACCCTACCAGAAAAATAAAGCAAAAAATACTGGAGGCATGGATTAATTGGTTGAGCACCTCCATAGGAAGTATGAGGCCCTGAGTTCGAATCCCAGTCATCAGAAAACATGGGACAAGTTGTCCAGGTGAGCTGCGTAGTGGAAGCTCATCCTAGGATTGTGGTAATGGTATGGTTGATAAGAAAATTACAGCTTCTTGAGGTAATCCTAGCCACTCAGGAGGCTGAGATCTGACGATCAAAGTTTGAAGCCAAACTGGGCAGGAAAAGTCCTTAAGATCTCTTATCTCCAATTTACTACCAAAAAGCCAGAAGTGGAGCTGTGCTCAAGAGGTAGAGTACTCACTAGCCTTAAGCAAAAAATAGCTCAGGGAAAGCACCCAGGCCTTGAGTTCACATCCTAGGACCAGTATGTACACACGTGTACATGCACCCACACACACATATGACAGCTTCTCAAGAGATTCAGGAGGGAGAAGCCACAGGACTTAGTGACTAATAATATGGAGTCTTGCATACCAGTCAGGAAAAGGATAAGTTATCTGGAACTTGAACATGACTAGACTGATACTGGTTCTATGGGCCAGAACCAGGGCTGGGAAGCTGCTAAACTAAAAGATCCTCCTTGGACCTGCCATTATTTGACAAAAGATATAACCACCCAGAAGCTAGCAAGGAGTATGGGAACTAATCACTCCTCGTGGGGGTAAAGTGGAAGGGACTGAGTTGTTTCTAGAACCCTGAGTACAGGAAAGGGCTGCCATGAAAAAGCAAACAGGTACCTTATATACAGTGGTTTTATTTTCAATAGCATCTGCTATTTTCACCATTGGAGAATGAAGCCACTTGACATCCATTTCAAGTGGGTCTGTATCACCCAACAGCTCATCGGATTCTCCAGTGGCCAAACCTGTAACACAAGCAACACCATTGTTATCTGGTGTCCAAGCATTTAACACAACACTTTGTCAGGAAGCTGGCTCCTCCCTGCTGCAATACACTAATCAGTCACATCTCAGCAAAAAGGAAGACATATGAGAGAAGTCATGTGGGCTGCAGGTGTGGGGGGGGGGGACTTTTGTTCTTGCTTCAAGGTTACATGGCAAAGGATTAAAAGCATGGGTTTGGTCAAGTGCCAGTGGCTCATGCCTGTAATCCTAGCTATGCAGGGGGCTGAGATTTTAGGATTACAGTTCCAAGCCAGCCTGGGCAGGAAAGTCTATGAGACATTTATTGCCAATTAGCCACCAAAAAGCTGGAAATGGAACTGTGTCTCAAGCGACAGAGTGCTAGCCTTGAGCAGAAAAGCTCAAACCCCAGGACCAACACACAGTCAAAAAAGCAATTCGCAGTGATGGAGCCACTCTTCTCTTTCCATCCAGTAGGTTGGAGCATCATCTGTAGAATCTGAGCTCAACTCCTCTCAACTGTCCACCAGACAGAAGCAGAAATTAGAATTCAGCAAGGGACCAGGTGCCAGAGGATCATGCCTGTAATCTCAACTACTCAGGAGGCTGAGATCTAAGGATCACAATTCAAAGCCAGCCCAGGCAGAAAAATCCATGAGATTCTAATCTCCAATAAACTACTCAGAAAAAGCTGGAAATGCTTCAAATGGTAGAGTGCTAGCATTGAGCACAAAGAGGCTCAGGGACAGTGCTCAGGCTCTGAGTTAAAGCACTAGGACTGGTAAAGAAAGAGAGAAAGAGAGAAAGAGAGAAAGAAAGAGAGAGAGAGAGAGAGAGAGAGAGAGAGAGAGAGAGAGAGAGAGAGAGAGAGAGAGAGAGAGAGAGAGAGAGAGAGAGAGAGAGAGAGAAGGAGAGAGACAGACAGACAGACAGACAGACAGACAGAGACCAAAAAAAAGTATCACAGACTTTCCTGCCCATGCTGACTTTGAACCATGATCTTAAGATCTCAGCCTCTTGAGTAGCTAGGATTATAGGTGTGAGCCACCGGAGCCTGGCTATTTATATATCTTTTGACCAATGGGAATAAAAAGGACAATCTGTGAAAGTGGACGAGATGTGGCTCAAGTGGCAAAGCACCAGCTTTGAGTGGAAAATCTAAGGGACAGTGCTTATAGTCTGGGTTCAAGCCATCAAACTGGCACACACAAAAAATTAACATGAAGGAAAATCTAGGAATACACTTGAAATAGCTCTGAAAGTCTAGGACAACAGTAGAGAGAATATTTTTCCTTGCTTGGTTTTGTGTGTGTCAATGTGTCTGTGTGTGCTCCCCCATCAGTGCTGGGGCTTGAAATCAGGGCCTGGATGCTGTTGCTAAGCTCTTTTTGCTCAAGGTTAGCACTCGACCACTTGAGCCACAGCTGCTCCACTTCCAGCTTATTTTTGCTGGTTAAATGGAGATAAGCAGCTGGGCTGGCTGCAAACCACAATTCTCAGATCTCACCCTCCTGAGTAGCTAAGATCACAGACAGGAACCACTGGTGGTTGGCTATTTGCTTGTTTTTTGAGACAGCAACAGTAGTGGAGGCTCCTCTTTCTGGAGCACCTTAAGCCATACCAGATATTTGCCAATTCCTTCTTATTTACCAAAAGCTCACAACCATCAAGTAATCCCATGAACAAATAACCCCATGGCCCAAATTAGAATTCTCTATCTTAAAGGAAATTAATTTTTTGTTTTTTTGGGTCCGGTCGTGGGGCCTGAACTCTGGGCCTGGGTGCTGTCCCTCAGCTCTTCAGCTCAAGGCTAGCGCTCTACCACTTGAGCCACAGCGCCACTTCCGGCTTTTTGCTTATGTGGTGCTGAGGAATCAAACCCAGGGCCTCTTGCATGCAAGGCAAGTGCTATACCACTGAGCCACCTTCCCAGCCCCTAAATTAAGCTTTGAATTAGTTAGTCTAATAAAAATCTCAAGAAAGGGGAGATAAAAAAGTGGGCTCTATTATCAGGTCTAAGACAAAATCAAGTTCCCCCACCCATCCATACTTACATTCCATGGTGTCTTCATTAGCATGTTCAGTATCCTCAATGTCAAAGACTTCAGTCATCTCCTTAACAATCTCAGCACTGAGATGGGCAGGCAGAGTGTGAGTGGGTGGTGGTGGTATATAGAAACTGATCTTCCCACTGCATTGGGAGAGGAGGGGAGATTTGTGGTGAGGTCATTGAGAGAACAAATGACCAATCAAAAAGAGAATACATTTGCAAGCCAAAAACCAGACAGATAAGAAAACCCAAGCTGGCGCCGGTGGCTAATGGCTGTAATCCTAGCTACTCAGGAGGCTGAGATCTGAGGATCTCGATTCAAAGCCAGCCCAGGCAGGAAAGTCCGTGAGACTCTTATCTCCAATAAACCAATAAAACGGGAAGTGGCACTGTGGCTCAAGCAGTAGAGCACTCTCCTTGAGCTGAAGAGCACAGGGATAGGGCCCAAGCCCAGAGTTCAAGCCCCGCTACCGACAAAAAAAAAAAGAAAACCCAGATGGCTCTGGTCATAAAATCCAGAGCAAAACATGGCATAATTCTGTCCCCTACCCTGGGACTCAGAAAATCAGGTTACACTTTGAGCTACAATGAACACAGATGAGACATAAAAGCCAGACTCCCAGCAAGCCTCATGTTTAGCTACTCCTCACCTCACCCAGTCAGCCAGGACAGCTTTAGCCGCCTGTTCCTGACTGTATATGCCTCCCTTCTTCTTCTTCCCCAAACGGTGGGCCACAGCAGTCAGAAAGTGCTCAGTGGTTTGGAATCCTGAGACACCATAATGGTTGGAGATCTGGTGAAAGGAAGGTGAGAAGTCACACTGAAGAGCAGAGTGCTGGTAGGCATGATGACACACACCTGTATTCCCAACTACTCAGGTAGTAGACAATGGAGGATCATGATTCAAATCCAGAACAGCAAAGTTAAGAGAAACTCTACCTCAAAAAGAAGCTGAGTCAGGTGCTGGTGGCTCACACCTATAATCCTAGCTACTCAAGAGGCTGAAATCTAAGGATCGTGTTCAAAGCCAGCTGGGGCAGGAAAGGCCATGTAACTCTTATGTCCAATAAACCACCAGAAAACCGGAAGTGGGGCTGTGGCTCAAGTGGCAGACTGCTAGCCATGAGCTCACGAGAGCAGGGACAGCACTCAGGCCCAGAGTTCAAGCCTAGCTATGACTGACAAAAAAAAAAAAAAAAGCTGGAAAAGAAGCTGAGCGTGGTGGTACATGTATGTAATCCCAGTTACTCAGGAGACAGAGGTAGCCTGCCAATGCAACATCAACCTGGACAAAAGACCCTATGCAAAAAAAACTAAAAGCAAAAGAGTACAGACAGGCTCAAGTGGTAGAGCACTTGTGCAGCAGGGATGAGGCCCCTGAGTTCAACCACCAAAAAGGGGAAAAGAAAAAAAGTGGAGTGCCCTGGGAGCAGTTAAGATTGGAGGTTCAGAGGCCGGGAATGTGGCTCAGTGGTAGAGTGCTTGCCTAGCATGCATGAAGCCCCAGGTTTGATTCCTCAGTACATATAAACAGAAAAAGCTGTAAGTGGCACTGTGGCTCAAATGGTAGAGTGCTAGCCCTGAGCAAAAGAAGCTCGGGGACAGTGTCCAGGCCCTGAATGAATTCAAGCCCGATGATTTGTAAAAAGAAAGAAGATTGGAGGTTCAGTTAGGTGCCACTGGCTCATGCTTGTAGTCTATCTACTCAGGAGGCTGAGATCTAAAGATCACAATTTGAAGCCATCCCAGGCAGGGAAATCCTTAAAACTCGTGTCTTGAATTAACCAGCAAAAAATGCCAGAAGTAGATCTGGGCTCAAGTGTTAGAGCACTAGCTTTGAGCCCAAAAGCTCCAGGACAGTACCCAGGCCTTGAGTTCAAGCCCCAGACAAAAAAAGAGAGATTGGGGGTACACCAGAGGCTCTTCTGTGTACCTCCTCCAGGTTGCAGCGCTGCAGGATGGTTTCCACTGGAGTCACAGGGTCGGCCAGCTTCTGCACCTGGATGCAATTTCGCAGGATGGTGCCCACCTCTGAGTTGGGTCCTGGGACGATGCCTGGAGCATCCAGCAGTCTGATGAACTTGTCCAGGTGAACCTCCTGCATAAATCTGGGGTAAAAGGTAGTTTGGCTGTGTCTGGCATCAAGTCCCAAAGATTGGTTGTAGGTAGGTTGAGGGAAGGCAGAGGAGTTGGGTGGGAAACTTAGAGGTGAGATGGAAAGATATAGGAACAATAGGTTTTACAACCTTTCAAACCTCCAACTGATCCTAAGAGCTAACTTCTGCCACTGCAGACTGAGATGCAGGATTTAGGGCAAGTTTCTGATTCTCTAGTTGTCAACTGCTTCATCCGGGCTATACAAGCTATTCATGAGGAATCTAAGCTTGCAGTGGTTAGGAGGCTTCAAGCAGCTAATGAGAAAGCACCCATCAGGGAGCCAGGAACTCACCTAAGAAGCCTTATCCATGAAGGCCCATATCCAAAACTAGGATATGGACAGGAGATTGAAGGCATGGGATTTGGGAATAGCAGTAACATGAAGTTGTTATAGAGTGGAAGAACAGGCAGGTGCTTACTTGGTGATCCCAGGAACAGCTCCCACACTGCATGCACGGCTGCGCTTCAGACTATTGATCAGACTGCTTTTGCCAACATTGGGAAGGCCTACAAAGTAGCAGCAGATGGCTCAGGACAGAAAGAACCCTCGGGAACATTCAGGCCTGCCTGTGTGAGGGAGGTCCTGGCAACGGCAGTGACCAGGTCAGGGACAAACCAAAAATAGAGCCTGGCTTCCTGCCTTCATACCCCACTCCCTGACCAAGTAAGTCCCTACAGGGCCTTTCTAGCTCTCTCCAGTTCTTTTTTGTTTTGTTTTGTTTTATGAGCATGCATGCTCTCTAGATGGGACCCCTCACCTCCCACCCACAACGGGCCTGCAGAAATACACCATGTAAGGTCTTGCAGACATTATCCAACAGAAGGTGGACTTCCAGAAATGTAGGGAACAAGAGGGCCATCTGTTCTGGTGTGTGCTGTCTCAGAGAAGTAACGCTTCATCTCCACATGTCCAACTCTCTATGCAACTGTCTTTGTCTATGGTGTGTTTTTGATATTAGGGCACCTATAAGCCGCTCTCAGCCAGTGGATAGTTTCTCTTTTTCTGGGCCTCACCTTCATTGTTCTCACTGTTTGCATGAATTTACCATTGTGTACCACTCTTACTTATGTTCCTGGAGCATCCCAGGAAGTTTCTGTACCCCCTCCATCCCCTTGGGGTATCTCTTGGCCATTCTATTTTCTTTTCCTTTTTAGAATCTTTCCCACTCAGTCTGTTTATCTTTTTTTTTTTTGCCAGTCCTGTGGCTTGAACTCAGGGCTTGGGCACTGTCCTGGAGCGTTCTATCCTTTGAGCCACAGTGCCACTTCCGGTTTTTTTCTGTTTATGTGGTACTGAGGAATCGAACCCAGGGTTTCATGCATGCTAGGCAAGCACACTACCATTAAGCCACATTCCCACCCCTCAGTTTATTTCTCTAGCAACTCTGTTTCTCTGCATTGTCTGTCTCCAAGCATCCCTTTCTTATTCTGGCCATTGTCCTTTTACTCTAATACTCTGGACTCCAGCAATTTTTCTTGTGCCAGTACTAAGGCTTCATGCTCTTGCTTAGGTTCCCCACCCCCTGTTTAAAGCTTGCACCCTACAACATCAGCCACACCTCTACTTCCAGCTTTTGGCTGGTTAATTGGAGCTAAGTTTCTCAATTTGTTCTTCCCAGACTGGCTTTGAACTGTGATCTTCATATCTCAGCCTCTTGAGTAGCTAGAATTATAGGTGTGAGCCACAGGTGCCTGGCTTCCATTCCATCAATTCTGCCTCTCTTTGTAATTCCCTCTAATACTAACTCTTGTCAGTGTCTTCTTAGACCCATTCCTCCTCTCTGCAGCCTGTCTCCATGCATTGGCCTCTGAGCTTGTTTCAAATAGGCTCTTTTCCTCTATTTCATGTGTGTGTGTGTGTGTGTTTGCGTGTGTACGCGCGTGCGCACACATGCATGCATACATGCACCAGTACTTGGCTTCAACTCAGGGCCTTCATCTCTCACTTGGATTTTTCACTCAAAGCTGGCACTTTACCACTTCAGCCATGCCTTCACTTTTAGCTTTTTGATACTTAACTGGAGATAAGGGTCTCATGAAATTTCTTGCCCAAGCTGGCTTTGAACCTTGATCCTCAGATCTCAGCCACCTGAGTAGCTAGAATGATAAACATAGCCCATCAATGCCCAGCTTCTTTTCCTCCTGTTTTTATTGGTCTGAGGCTAGAACTCAAAAGTTCAATGGCTAGCACTCTACCAACTAAGCGACACCTCCAACCCCTTTTCCTTCTTTTTTATGTCTCCCTTTCCCTCTCTGTCTCAAGCTCTCTATGTAGGTATCTATCTATCTCATCACAGACATGCCTGCATATCTGTCTCTCTCTGTGACTTGGGGTTGTGTCAGAGGGTCATAGGTGTATCTTCCTGCGGCTTTTTTTGTTTTTTTTGCTTTGGGCAGCAGAGCTGACATGAGGAGGGGAAATTTTGGTATGTATTTTGCCTCTATCTGCATCTCTAGATGCACCTCTTCCAAGTCTATGTGTGACTCCACATACGGGGATGTAAATAAACATACTTAGGTTCCCGTGTCTAGGGGTGTCTCTGAATCTGTCCCCATCCCTATGGCTAGGAGTCTTTTCTTTGGGTATTCATGTCCATACATGCACATACTCTACCCTTCTCACATCCCCTCTGCAGGTCTCCATATATAAATATGTTTCAGTGTCCCTTTTGGCATTTGAGGTTGTGTTTGTCTCTCTTTTTCTCATTCTCCAGCATGCAGTATTTTTCTGACTTCCCCAGTGTCTAGCAGTGTCTATACATTGTCAGTGTCCAACTCTCCAATGTATCTCTCAGCATTACTTTCCCTGATCAACTGTCTCTGCCTCTCTATTTGTGTTTGTTCTGATGAGCCCTCTCGCAAAATTAAGGATTTGAGCCCTGGCTTTGCTTTGTCTTACACAGGGCTACGCTCTGCAAGTTCTTTTTCCCTTCTCTGGGCATCAGTGTTCTCATCTATAAAAAGACAGATGGTCAGGATTCCTTCTCACAGCCCTGACGGGAGGGGATGGAGCAACCCCCAAGCCTGACACCACACAATTGCTCCATGGCTCTAACACTCTACATATAATGGGAGTGCCTCCCAGCCAGGCATTGTTGACTTATGCCTGTAATCCTACGTACTCAGGAGGCTGAAATCTGAGGATCACAGTTCAAAGCCAGCCCGGGCAGGAAAGACCAAGAGACTCTTATCTCCAATTAACCACCAGAAAATCACAAGTGGCGCTGTGGCTCAGAGTGGTAGAGTCTTAGGCTTGAGCAAAAAAGCTCAGGTACAGGAATGCCCAGGCCCAGAGCTCAAGCCCCCATGATCAACGAAAAACAAAAAGAGTGCCTCCCATATGCCCACCTACCCAAACTACAAATCTCCATAACCTTCCTGAACCACTCTATTCCTCCTCAAAGACGGAACACAGAAAGAGCCCAGGTTCCATGACTATTTCACCAAGCCTTACCCACAACACCCACACGGATGTGGGTGCGCACTTCACCCAGGCGACAATAGTTCCCCAGAACCCTCATGAGGTTTTCAGCTCCAAAGCAGGCTTTGCTCTTCAGCAGTGACTCAGAGGCCTGAGCCACTGGCACACTGCACTGGTTCTGGAAGACAAAGGATAACATAGAACAGCATCAGGTGTGAGAAGCCCATCAGAAAACCCAAATTTCCAACCTACAAGAGAAACACAGAGGACCCTCCTGTGATCACTGAACTCCACAGCTTGAACAGAAGGCTTCTCACATGGCACTGGATACTGCTTCTACATTTCCCTCCACTGTCCTTGTGTCTCCAGTTTCCTCTCTTCCCTTCTCCTGCTTCACACATTTCCCCTCTCCTCCCTTCCTTCCTTAAAAACATAATTTTATTGTTATTATAAAGGTGATATACAGACAGGTTACAGTTGCGTAAGTCAGGTAAATGAGTACATTTCTCTTTTTTTTGGGGGGGGGGGTCCAGTCGTAGGGCCTGAACTCTGGCCCTGGGCGCTGTCCCTCAGCTCTTCAACTCAAGGCTAGCGCTCTACCACCACTTGAGCCACAGCGCCACTTCCGGCTTTTTTCTTTTTGCTTATGTGGTGCTGAGGAATCGAACCCAGGGTCTCTCATGCATGCAAGGCAAGCACTCTACCACTAAGCCACCTTCCCAGCCCATGAGTACATTTCTTTTTGGACAATGTCACCCCTTCCTTCACTATCTCTGTCTTCCCTCCCATCCCCATCCACAAGTAGTTAATTTTCAACACAGTGTCTATTGAGAACCAGTGCTGCATTTGTTCTCTCTGTCCCTCTATTTCTATGTCTGCCTAACTGCCTGCCTTGCCTAACTGCCTGCCTTCCTACCTGCCTTCCTTGCTTCATTCCTTCTATGCCACTACTGGGGCTTGAACTCAAGGCCTTATACTCTCCATCAGCATTTTTTCTCACAACTGGTGTTCTACCAGTTGAACCATGCTTCTACTTATAAATTTCTGCTAGTTTTCTTTTCTGCTAGTTTTCTTTTCACTCTGATGCTATATTAAGAGAAATTTATGCGTCTAACACAATATACATAAGAGACATATGGACATTGCCTTTATCTGCTGGTTCACTTGAAGTAAAGAGTTTCTTGAATTTGTCTGCACAGGCTGGCAATTGAACCACAATCCCCGTATCTCAGCCTCCTGAGAAGCTAGAATTACAGCATGAGCCACCAGCTACCAGTGCCTGAGTGACAGCCAGCTGTATTACTTACATAAGAGAAACCCGACATTTTGGTTCTAAGTAAGAAAAATTTACCTCCCAACCTTACTTCTTACAGGGGATATGCATAAGTTGCTCAGTACTCTCAGTGATGTTCCTCTTTCTGCTGGTGTAAGATAAGATGGTGCCTGGACTACAGTCACTCCAACCTCTATTTCTATTCCTGATGCCATCTCTTCTTCCCAGAATGCCCTTCATCCTCTTTCACTTCCCCTACTTACCACAGTACTGTTTTTAATATCACAAAACTGAGATTCACTTAAAAAGGCACACATTTAGCTGAGTACAGTGCTATGTGCTTGTCATTATAAGGTTGTAGGAGGCTGAGATTGGAAGTATCAAGATTCTAGGACATGCCAGGCACTGGTGGCTCATGCTTGTAATCCTAGCTTCTCAAGAGGCTGAGATCTGAGGATCACAGTTCGAAGCCAGCCCGGGCAAGAAAGTCCTTGACACTCTTATCTCCAATAAACTACTCAGAAAAGGCCAGAAGTGGCACTATGGCTCAAGTGGTAGACCACTAGCCTGGAGCAAAAGCTCAGGGACTGCCCAAACCCGAGGACCAGCCAAAAAAAAAAAAAAGTGAGAGAACAACATAGGCAAAAAAGTCTGTGAGACTCCATTTGAATGGAGCAAAGTTTAATGTAAAGGCATGCGCTAGCCATTGCAGCAACCATGGGAAGTCTAGGCAGAACACAGCCTAGGTATGCACCCAGGCAAGAAGTGAGACCTTTTCTTAAAAATAACCAGTGAAGGGGCTGGGAAGGTGGCTCAGTGGTAGAGCGCTTGCCTGGCATTCATGAGGCCCTGGGTTCGATTCCTCAGCACCACATAAGCAAAAAGAAAAAGGCCGGAAGTGGCGCTGTGGCTCAAGTGGTAGAGCGCTAGCCTTGAGCTGAAGAGCTGAGGGACAGCGCCCAGGCCCAGAGTTCAGGCCCCACGACTGGACCCAAATAAAAATAACCAGTGAAAAACAGGGCTAGCTAGATGCATGGCTCAGCAGTACAGTCCTTTCCTTATAAGTATGAGCTCCTGAGTTCAAACCCTGTTACTATCCAAAAAAAGGCATACACTTAAGATAGAATACAAAGAGAAAGCAGTGATTCAAAGATCTTTAGGGGACAAAGGGTGAGCACAGGAATGGAGGGAGGAAGGGTAAACAAATACAGTCATTATATTCAAACTAGGTAACATGTGAGTAGGGACAAAAGGATGTAAATGGGGGAGAACAAAAGAAGGGGTGACCTTGGCAAGAAGCATTGTACTCATAACTGACTTGTGGTACTAAAACCTCTTTGTACAACTATTTAATAATAATTTAAAAAGTTAAAAAAGGGGGCTGGGAAGGTGGCTCAGTGGCAGAGCGTTTGCCTTGTATGCATGAGGCCCTGGGTTCAATTCCTCAGCACCACATAAGCAGAAAAAAATATCTGGAAGTGGCGCTGTGGCTCAAGTGGTAGAGTGCTAGCCTTGAGCTGAAGAGCTGAGGAACAGCATCCAGGCCCAGAGCTCAGGCCCCACGACTGGACCCAAAAATCAAAAATAAAAAGTTAAAAAAGAAACAAAAACAAAAAAAAGGATGTTTTTATCTTTATCATCAAAAAGGACCAAAATTGAGGTGGTATGTGAAATTCAGAGACAGAACACTTGCCTAGCATGTACAAAGCCCATGTGTTTATTATCCCCACCACTGCAGAAAGAAGATCAAACATTTATAAATGAGATATCATGTTTCTCAAAGGTTTAAACAGTAATGCTATCTAAATAAATTCAATGTAGACTGATCCTATTAATATAGGATTTCAGTTTGGAAAATGTTGAGTTGAGAGGAAATCAATCACATGCCACTGGTAATAAAATTGGGTGTGTCTACAGGAAAAAATGTTAAATGCCATCAAGTATTGGCAAGGATGTAAAGAGACTGTCTCAACACATTCATTTGTCCCACTGGAAGAAGGCTAAATTGTATAGCCATTATGAAGAGCAATTGTCAGTGTCTGCCACTCCATTCCTACACCAACATCTGTTCACATACATACCAAGGAGCCATCCACAATAGCATCTGTGGACACACTGGTTATAATAATGAGAAACTGAGCCAGGAACCAGTGGCTCAAGCCTATAATACTAGCTGATATCTGAGAATCAAGGTTTGAAGCCAACCAGGGCAGACAAATCTGGGAGACTCTTTTATCTAACCAGAAAAAAAGAGAAGTGGTAGTGTGGTGCAAGTGGATAAAGCACCAACTCTGGGCAGAAAAAACTGAGTAAGAGGCCTATAGTTCAAGCCCCCATATGAGCAAAATCAACCCAATCAATAAGAAAAACTGGAAACTAGAAACTAAGGTATAGTTCACATAGTTTAAGTACCATAGCTAGAACTCAGGGTCTTGCAATTGTTAGGCAGGTGCTATTACCACTGAGCCTGCATCCTACTGGAAAATATCTCTATATTAATAATACCATTAGGAAGTACTATAATGTTTTTAATATTTTTATTATCTTTAAATAGCTGTACAAAAGAAAGTGCCATTCAACAAAGCAATTCTGTGCCTAGATCAATGTCACCCCTTTCAACATTCTCATCCACCGTTCCCAACACACCTCATTCTTCTTAATTTTTTAGGTATTGAATTCCTTTTGCCATTTATGCATACAATGCATCTTTTTTATACTAGGGTCTCTGAACCCATGCCTTTGTGCTTGTTAGACTGACACTTTAGCAGTTAAGCCACCCCACCAGCCCTGCTTCTTGCTGGTTATTCTGGAGATCGTATCTATTGAACATCCCTGTCCAGGCTGACTACAAACTGCCTGGGTTGGCTTAAATGGCCATCTTCAGATCTCAATCTCTGAGTAGCTAAGATTACAGGCATGAGCCACTGGCACCCAGCAGCTATGACTTGTTTAGAGAGGAAAATTAATGCAAGTAAATATTGTTTTCAAAAGCTAACAAGCAAAAAAAAACTAACAAGCAGTTAAACTGTATTTTCCAAATCTGCAGATAGGATTTATTAAACTTACAGCTAAAAAGAAAAACAAAAACCAAAAACATATGTCCTGAAGAGCAATTCAAGGAACAAAATGAAACTACAATTAAGAAGCCACTCAGGAGCCAGGCACTGGTGGACCACTCCTGTAATCCTAGCTATTCAGGAGGCCGAAATCTGAGGATCGCAGTTCAAAGCCAGCCTGGGCAGGAAAGTTCGTGAGACTCTTATCTCCAATTAATCACCAGAAAATAGAATTGGCGCTGTGGTTCAAGTGGTAGAATGCTTGCCTTAAGCTGAAGAGCTCAGGGGCAGCACCCAGACCCAGAGTTCAAGCCCCCCCAAATAAAAAGAAGCCACTCAGGGCTGGGAATGTGGCTTAGTGGTAGAGTACTTGCCAAGCATGCATGAAACCCTGGGTTCAATTCCTGAGTACCACAAACACAGAAAAAGCCAGAAGTGGCACTATTGCTCAAGTAGTAGACTGCTAGCCTTGACCAAAAAAGAAGCTCAGGGACAGTTCCCAGGCCCTGAGTTCTAGCCCCAAGACTGGCCATAAAAAAAGCCACTCAGTAAAGCAAACCGTCAAAAGTTGAAAGCCCAATTCAATCACTGAAAGTTTGGAGGACTCAGTCCAAGTGATAAATTAACTCGCCAACCCTGGCCTCAGACTATAATGAAGAAGGCTAGATGCCCTTGACCCCAGGCTTACCAGATTTTTGACCTGATGTTGGGTGCTAGCCTTGAAAGCTACAGTTGGCAGCTCATTGCGAAGGTAATCCAGCCACTTCTCCACAACTTCCTTGGGAACCAGATCTGGGAAAGACAAGAACAGATGGGACTATATAAGGAGGACATCATTTCCATGGTTCATTCCAGAAATTCACTCACTCATACCCAAGGCTATTCTTACCTCCTGGCAATAGTTATTCCACTAGCCCTGTCAGTCTCAGTCCAGTCTTCAAGTTTGAGCTACATGGTACAGTCTGCTCTAGGAGACCAGCTGACCTTTCCTAATGAGGGTATATACCCTCAAGGAAAATGCACAAACTATTTGGTCCTAGATATCAGCCTTCCAAGTCAGGATTTCAGAGACCTCCCAAATATTGCATCCTCTCTCTGGATCTATGCTTGGTCACATGTCAAGAATAAACTACAATGGAACTAGAGATTATTATGTTAAATGCAGTAAGACAGACTGAGAAAGGCAAGTATCACAGCTCTCTCCATGAATGATAGGTATGTAAAACAAATTGTTTGGGATTAGGTACCAGCCGGAAGGGGGAAGGATCAAAGGAGAGGATATGGGGGAGATAAACATGATTGAAGTATTTTACACACAAGTGTGAAAACTGAACAATGAAACCTGTTGGACTTGTTTTAAGGAGGACAGAGAGAATATAGGAAAAGTACATTTGATTGAGGTACACTATACACTTATATGCAAATATCACAGTGAAATTCCTTTGTAAACAACATATATTAATCAAAAATATGAAAAAAGCACAAGTATAAAGCAGGTTCTGATGGTTTACATCTGTAATCCTCACTACTAAGGAACTGAGATCTGAGAATGTTAAAAGCCAGGCCAAAGAGGAAAAGTCCATGAGAGTCTTATCTCTAACTGATCACTTAAAAAAAAGAAACCTGTAGGCTAGGAATGTGGCTTAATGGTAGAGTGCTTTCCTAGCATGCATGAAACCTTGGTTCCATTCACATAAACAGAAATAGCCACAAGTGGTGCTGTGGTTCAAGTGGTAGAGTATTAGCCTTGAGCAAAAAGCAGCTCAGGGACAGTGCCCAGGCCCTGAATTCAAGCCCCAGGACTGGCAAAAAAAATAGCAGGTGCCAGTGACTCACACTTGTAATCCTAGCTACTCAGGAGGCTGAGATCTGAGGATTGCAGTTCAAAGCCAGCCTGAGCAGGAAAGTCCATGAGACTCTTATCTCCAATTAACCAACAGAAAACTAGAAGTCGCTCTGTGGCTCAAGTGGTAGAGCACTAGCCTTGCTTGCACTAAAGAGCTGAGGCCCTATGACTGAACAAAAAAAACCCCAAAACCCAAAAACCTGAAGTGAAGCTGTGGCCTAAGTGGTAGAGCACTAGCCTTGAGCAAAAGAAGCTAAAGGACAGCACCCAGACCATGAATTAAAGCCCCAGTACTGGCACAAAAAAGACCACACAAATAGTAAAATTAACACTTGGTCTGGAGCCTGAAAAATGATAGAGCACTTACCTACAAAAGCAAGCCCCTGGGGCTGGGAAGGTGGCTCAGTGGTAGAGCGCTTGCCTTGCAAGCCTGAGGCCCTGGGTTCAATTACTCAGCACCACATAAGCAAAAAGAAAAAAGCTGGAAGTGGTGCTGTGGCTCAAGTGGTAGAGCGCTAGCCCTGAGCTGAAGAGCTGAGGGACAGCGCCCAGGCCCAGAGTTTAAGCCTCATGACCGGACCCAAAAAAAAAAAAAGCAAGCCCCTAAATTCAAACCTCAGTACCTTAAAAAAAAAGCCTAACATTCAGAGAGGTTAATAAATGTATCCAAAATCTTCCAGTTAATGATTTCTAGATATAGGACTCAAATCACTAATTCATTTCTGACATGGAAGCATATGTTTGATCACATGATGTTTGATCATTATAGGACTGTAATGGGCAATTATGTCAGTAGCAATGCATACTTTTGCATGCTAGAAATGAAAATTCGAGTCTTACAAAATGTCAAATTGCAACATTTTTCTAGGAATTGCCATGTAGTCAATTGCCTTTGCATTCTAGTTTTCCTACCAAACCTAATGACATTAATATACCTTTAAAGAAATGACATGTCAGGACAGTAATTCTCTTTACTGACTTTAATCATTTGACTTTCTCTCCTTTGATTTTAATCATTTCAATTTTCTAAATATTTGTTCATAAGAAAAACTTCTGATAAGGGTGACAACAAGGCACTGGCTGTTTTGACAGTAATGTTACTCCGTGCAAACAACCAACACACACCTTCCTATTTTATTCTCTTGGCACTTTTCATATGAGTTCTGTAAGCCTAAGTTAGCACCTGTATTTCCTTGAGAGGAGATCCAGTGGTACCATGACAGATCAGCAAACTCATCCTGAAAGCCAACTGACTCTACCTATTTTGTTTCACCTGGATCACAGGGTGAAAAATTTTTGGTGGTGCTGGTAAAGTTTGCTATATTTTTGTGAACTCATGTCTTATTTGAGCATTAAGTTGTCGACAAATGTTTGTTCATTTCATTATAGTATCTAGACTGAATTTGAATGATTTTTGTGCCACTCCAAGGGTTTGAATTAGAGCCTGGCCACTGGCCCTAAACTTTTGTGCTCAAGGCTAGTGCTCTACCACTTGAGCCACAATGCCACTTCCAACTTTTTGGTGGTTAACTGATATGAATCTTTTGAGTTTGTCTTTCCAGGCTGACTTTGAATTGCAATCCTCAGATCTCAACCTCCTAAGTAGTTAGCATCACAGGCATGAGTCACTCTCATCCAGAGCTAAATTTAATTTACTCACACAAAATTGTATTGTGCATATTAACACATTTAACAAAAAAGTAAGGGATAGGCTGGGAAGGTGGCTCAGTGGTAGAGCGCTTGCCTTGCATGCCTGAGGCCCTGGGTTCGATTCCTCAGCACCACATAAACAAAAAAGAAAAAAACCGGAAGTGGCGCTGTGGTTCAAGTGGTAGAGCGCTGGCCTTGAGCTGAAGAGCTGAGGGACAGCGCCCAAGCCCAGAGTTCAGGCCCCATGACCGGACCCCACCCCAAAAAAAAAAAGAGGCCCTGGGTTCGATTCCTCAGCACCACATAAGCAAAAAGAAAAAAGCCGGAAGTGGCGCTGTGGCTCAAGTGGTAGAGCGCTAGCCTTGAGCTGAAGAGCTGAGGGACAGTACCCAGGCCCAGAGTTCAGGCCCCACGACTGGAACCCAAAAAAAAAAAAAAAAAAGGCGAGGGAAGAGATAAGTCAGATATGTATTGCTCTGGTCTGTAAAATCCTAACTCTTTAGGAGGCTGAGATCTGAGGATCAAGGTTCAAAGCCAACTCAAGCAGAAAAAAATCCATGAGGTTCTTTTTTGGAGGGGCCAGTCCTGGGGCTTGAACTCATGGCCTGGGCACTGTCACTGAGCTTTTTTTTTTTTTTTTGGTCAGTGATGGGGCTTGAACTCTGAGCCTGGGCGCTGTCCCTCAGCTCTTCAGCTCAAGGCTAGCGCTCTAACCACTTGAGCCACAGCGCCACTTCTGACTTTTTCTGCTTATGTGGTGAGGAATTGAACCCAGGGCCTCATGCATATAAGGCAAGCACTCTACCACTGAGCCACCTTCCTAGCACTCTAACACTTGAGCCGCAGCGCCACTTCCTGCTTTTCTTTTTCTGTCTATGTGGTAACAGGGATCAAACCCAGGGCATCATGCATGTGAGGCAAGCATGCTTACCACATTCCCAGCCTCTCCATGAGATTCTTATGACCAATTAATCATCAAATAGCCAGAAGTGGAAGTATGACTCAAGTGATAAGAGCACAAGCCGTGAGCAAAAAAGCCAAGCAAAAGTGTGAGGGCCTGAATTCAAACCCTAGTACTAGCACCAAAAAAAAAAAAAAAAAGACAAGACATTTGAGTACTGATGGTTCATGCATCTAATCCTAGATACTTAGGAGCCTGAGATCTGAGAATCTCTGTTCAAAGCCAGCCCAGGCAGGAAAGTTCTGTGAGACTTCTATCTCCAATTAACTACCAAAAAGCTGGAAACAGAGCTGTGGTTCAGTGACAGAACATCAGCTTTGAGCAAAAAAGGCTTAGGAACAGTGCTCAGACCCAGAGTTCAAGCCCCAGGACTAGCACAAAAATAAATAAATAAAGACAATCACAAGATCATCACAAGAATGGCTATCACTGATGAACTGGTTTGTGTACCAAGCACTTTATCATTAATTCAACAAACCTCTAAGGCTCAGACATTCATGGTTCATTTCATAGTTACAAAACTAGAAGCTCTTTGAAGTGACATGACTTGTCCAATAGCTCAAAGAGAATAGCAGAGGTGGACTGAGACCCAGACCTCAGTGACTCCTTGAAGCACATATGCTTTTCTACCCTAATTTTGGTCTCCAGTTTGGGGGAAGGGTATTCTTTTTGACTGTGCAATTGCAGAATGGCTCAAAATATCAAGAAAAGGAGCCCAAAAATAAAATAGGTTTGAGCTCCCTCTTCCTTTTGTGCTACAATCTGTGTGTCTTCAGATTACATTCCTGCCTTTGAAAATTCAAACAAGAATTCTTACCTTGTATAATTAGGACCCTCAAGTTGCTGGGCCTTACTATCTGGTCCAAGCTAGTCTTTCAAGAAGGTCTAATCTCTTCCTTAACTTACCCAATCCTGCCCCAACACCTACCAATCTTGTTCAAGACCAAGACTAGCTTCTTGTTGCCTTCTGCCCGCAGGACAGTCTCCTCCATTTGGAAACACCGGCAGCCTAATGGGTCTCTGGCATCCAGGACTTCCAGAATCACATCAGAGTATTCTACCACCTGCAGGCCAAAGAACAGAAGAGAGGCAGAAGATAGGAAACAGACTATGTAGCAAGCACTTGAGCCCATCTAAGAAAAGGTCATCAAGGGAAAAAGGTCAGTCAGGGGGAAAAAAAAAGAAATGAAGAAATGAAAATTGATTGGGCCAGGCACTGCTGGCTCAGGCCTACAATCTTAGCTACTCAGAAATTAAGAGCTGAGGATCACAGTTCAAAGCCAGCCAGGACAGAAAAGTCTGTGAGATTCTTAATTCCAATTAACCACCAAAAAGCCAGAAGTTGGGGCTGGGAATGTGGTAGAGTGCTTGCCTAGCATGTATAAAGCCCTGGGTTCAATTGCTCAGTACCACATAACATAAACAGAAAAAGCCAGAAGTGGTACTGTGGTTCAAATGATAGAGTGCTAGCCTTGAGCAAAGAACAGCTCAGGAACAGTGCCCAAGCCCTGAGTTCAAGTCCCAGACCTGGTAAAGAAAAGCCAAAAGTGGAAGTATGGCTCAAGTGGCAGAGTGCCAGCCTTGAGCTGAAAAAGCTAAAGGACAGCACCCAGGCCTTGGATTCAAACCTAAGTGCTAGCACAGAAGAAAGAAAGAAAGAAAGAAAGAAAGAAAGAAAGAAAGAAAGAAAGAAAGAAAGAAAGAAAGAAAGAAAGAAAGAAAGAAAGAAAGAAAGAAAGAAAGAAAGAAAGAAAGAAAGAAAGAAAGAAAGAGAAAGAGAGAAAGGAAGGAGAAAGGAAGAGAGAGAAAGAGAGAAAGAAAGAGAAAGGAAGAGAGAGAAAGAGAGAAAGAAAGAGAAAGGAAGAGAGAAAGAGAGAAAGAAAGAAAGAAAGAAAGAGAAAGAAAGAAAGAGAGAAAGAGAAAGAGAGAGAGAGGGAGAGAGGGAGAGGGAGAAAGAGGGAGAAAGAGAGAGAGAGAGAGAAAGAGAGAGAGAGGGAGAGAGAGAGGGAGGGAGGGAGGGAGGGAGGGAGGGAAGGAAGGAAGGAAGGAAGGAAGGAAGGAAGGAAGGAAGGAAGGAAGGAAGGAAGGAAGGAAGGAAGGAAATAGATCAGTACCTTTTACTTTTCACAAAGGACCTTAAGGAATGGGTCCCTGTACCTTACGGAATTCCTTGTAATAAGCCTTTCGTGTTGCTTCATCATCCAGCTGAGGAAACATATTTAATTCCTGCAAAACTTCCTCCTAAAGGAGAAAAAAAGAGAAAGGAGAAAATGGGGGTGGGGTCAGGAGAGTGGGAACAGGAGGAGAGGGTAAAGGAGGGGAGGGGGGAAAAGGAGCAAGAAGGAGAGAAAGGGGGAGGGAGGAGGGAGAAGAGGAGAGCAGGGGTGAGGGAAAGTGAGAAGGAGAGGAAGGGGGAGAGGGTGAGGGGAAAGAGGAAGGGGGAGAGCAGGAAGAGAAAGGGAGAAGGAGAGGGAGAGAGAAAGATTAGAGAAACACAAAGTGAGCAAACCCTGGCTTTGAAAAGCACAGAAGGCTGGGAAAGCCATTAAGTCTCAGCCCACCTAAAAGTAATTTTGATGAACCAAAAATGTTGAGAAGTAGAACAAGTGTAGACAGACACACATGGTTCTGGCATGTGCCAGTGTGTATGCATGTGCAGATTCGAGCACCAGCCAGAGGAGAGGCTGAGTGTGCCCAGGCCTATATGTAAGAGAGGGATGTGACAGAAGAGTTGTGAGAAAAACAATCTATGGCAAGCATGGGACGGGGGAGTCAAAATCTGTACTGGAATTCAGAGAAGCAAGCCTGAGCTGGCAGGTGCATATTCTATGTGTAAGACAAGAACAGATGCCAGCAGGCAGCAAGAAGGCCCAGAAGGAAGTTGAAACCCTCACACAGGCCTCTCTCTCAATCCCTTCATGCTCTCCTGTCCCCCTTCTCCCACCCACTTTCCAATCTTTGGGGTTCAAATATGAGAAAAGCATTCTCCAGGAATGTGCTGTCATGGGTAAGACTCCCTCTCATCCTCCCTCCTCTGATCCCCCTGATTTCTTTCCTCTCTTCACTCATTCTCCCCCTCCTCCCCACACCAACCTTCCTTTTCCTTCAGTGGAACAGTAAACCCACATTATTCATTCCCACCCAGGGCCAAAGGCTGTTCTTACCTTGCGTTCAAACTCCTCCTGGCGTTTCAGGACATCCTGACAGTAGCTCTCCATGGTTCTGTGTCTCTGTCTCTCTTGCTCCCGAGCTGCTTGCTGCTTCTCCCTCATCTCCTCAACCTAACAAGTAAACATACTGCGACTATAGCTGACTGGGTCTGCAGCAGAAGGGATGGGTAACAGGTGGAAGAAACGGCATGGACAAAGCAAAGGTGGGAGGGGAGCAAGCAGGACAATAGAAGATAGTATTTGAGAAGAAAAGGCCAGACAGATGAAGTGATGGAGAGTAGCAAAGAGGAAAAAACTCTGTGTGTGTGTGTGTGTGTGTGTGTGTGCGTGCGTGCGTGCGTGCGTGCGTGCGTGCGTGCGTGCGTGCGTGCGTGCGTGCGTGCGTGCGTGCGTGTGTGTGTGTGTAAAGCTATTTGAGTTGGGCATTAGTGGCTCACGCCTGTACTCTTAGCTACTCAGGAGACAGAGCTGAGGATCACAGTTCCAAGCCAGCTCAGGCAGGAAAGTCTGTGAGACTCTTATCTCCACTAAAATTACAAAAAAATAAGCTGGAAGTGCAGCGGAGGCTCAGGTGGCAGAATGTTAGCCCTGAGCAAAAGAAACTTAGGGACAGTGAGTTCAAGCCCCAGGATCAGCACCAAAAAGAAAAGTCAGAAGTAGAAGTGTGGCTCAAATTGTAAAGTCTGCTTTGAGCAAAAAAGCCAAGCAAAAAAAAGCACTGAGTTCAAGCCACGGTACTAGCACAAAAAATAGGGGGTGGTATATAAAGCATGGAGAGAATGTATTATAGGCAGAGGGAACTACTTAGTATCAGATGCATAAAAAGAGCCAAGGTCCTGGAATGTGCCATCATTCTGAAAGCAGAAAGAGGAAGCCAGGTGTAGTTGTGCACATTTGTAGTCCCAGTTACTCAGGAGGCTGAGTAAGAAGAATTCTTGGAGCCCAGAATTTAAGGCCTGACTAAACAAGATAATGAGGCACTGCCTCAACAAATAAGCAAAAACAGGAAGAGGAAAGAACAGCAAAAGAGACTAGAAAAGGTTGGTAAAAGAGCATGAGACGACAAAGTTAAAAATTATGCCTCAAGGGGCTGGGAAGGTAGCTCAGTGGTAGAGCGCTTGCCTTGCATGCCTGAGGCCCTGGGTTCAATTCCTCAGCACCACATAAACAAAAAAGAGAAAAGCCAGAAGTGGCGCTGTGGCTCAAGTGGTAGAGCACCAGCCTTGAGCTGAAAAGCTGAGGGACAGCGCCCAGGCCCAGGGTTCAGGCCCCACGACCGGACCCCCCAAAAAAAAAAGAAAAAAGAAAAATTATGCCTCAAAGAAAGCATAATCCAATGCAATGAATGAGGAAGGGAGAGGAAATGTCCCAAAATGGAGACCCTTAAATCCAGTATCAAGGTGACACCCCCTCACTTCAACCATTCACAAAGAGCCTCCAGTATCCTACCAACTCTGGCCTCTACTCTTCTAGCAAACACTTCTGCAGACCTGGCATTCAAACTAGCCTCCCCAGCTTCCAAGGTAAAAGGCTTACCCTCTTCTTCTTTAACTCAGCCTCCCGACTGGTGTGATCATTGCCATGAACAAGCTGGAAGGCTGAGGACCCTCTGGAGGTTGCTTTCTTCCCATTTTGCTTTGCAGGCTGGTTACCATGCAAGAGAAGAAAAGCAAGCAGAGCTGATAAACCTGTGGAAATCTCCCTAGAGCCAAAAGAGCAGGGATTAAAGCTGCCAGAGAAGTATAGTTGTGGGGGAAGAGGGGAAGGAAGGAGTGGACAAAAATGGCCCTGCTGTCTGTCCTAGGGAGAGAGAGGCCTGTTCTCCCCAGCCAAGTAGGACCTGACTAAAGAGTCTAGGAAAGGGTGGGGGCACATGGAGGGGAAGGGCAGGATGCAAGGGTGGCTGAGAAAGCTTCAAAGAGACAGGAAATACTTTCTTGACACATAGATCCTGAAATGTGGTCTTTGGACACATTGGAAACTTGTTAGAAATAAAAATTATCAGGGCTGGGAAGGTGGCTCAGTGGTAGAGTGTTTGCCTTGCATGCATGGAGCCCTGGGTTGATTTCTCAGCCCCACATAAGCAGAAATAGCTGGAAGTGGTGCTGTGGCTCAAGTGGTAGAGCGCTAGCCTTGAGTTGAAGAGCTGAGGGACAGTGCCCAGACCCAGAGTTCACGCCCCATGACCAACCAAAAAGAAAGAAAAAAGAAAGAAAAATTATCACTGTAGCTGGGCACTGGTGGCTCATGCCTGTAATCCTAGCTACTCAGGAGGCTGAAATCTGAGGATCACGGTTCAAAGCCTGGATTCCATCTCCAGCAAAGAAAATAAAAATAAGGATGATGATAATCCCTACCAGCTGGGTGCCAGTGGCCCACACCTGCAATCCTAGTTACTTGGGAGGCTGAAATATGAGGATCATGGCTCAAAGCCAGCCCAGGCAGGAAAGTTTATGAAACTCTTATCTCCAATTAACCAGCAGAAAGCCAGAAATGGAGCTGTGGCTCAAGTAGCAGAGCACCAGCCTTAAGTGAAAAAAATCTAAGGGAAAGTTCTCAGACCCTGAGTTCAAGTCCCAGTACTAAAATTAAAAAAGTCCCTACCAAGTTAAATCAAGCACAAAGCAGTATGTGTACGTGTATGGTAAAAATTTAATACATGGGGCTGGGAAGGTGGCTCAGTGGTAGAGTGCTTGCCTTGCATCATGAGGCCCTGGGTTCGATTCCTTAGCACCACATAAGCAGAAAAAGCCGGAAGTGGCGCTGTGGCTCAAGTGGTAGAGTACTAGCCTTGAGCTGAAGAGCTGAAGGACAGCGCCCAGGCCCAGAGTTCAGGGACCATGACTGGCAAAAAAAAAAAAATTAATGCATGCTGCTGACTCTCTGCTGCCCCCCCCAAAAAAAAGTCAGCTGTGTTCATTCTAATATGGTGTTCTTCCCAGAGTCATATCTGCTGGCCTGTCCCCCAGGAATAGGCATACATCACCTGAAGGTAGAGCCAACTTACCTTCTTACAGACTTTGGACCCTTTACCTGGCTTTTTATTTTCTGCAAAATAAAACAAAGAGTCATCATCTACCTATCCAATGTGTGCTAACAACCTAATCAAGGTCAGGACACACCATGAGAACCTAGGATACCTCAAACACCATGTCTGTCTGTATCAAACACAAGACAAGAGACACAAATGGAAGCACTTCATATTTATGTTTATAGAGTTATTCCAAAGCAAATGCAAACAATTCAGAAGAAAATTCTACAGAGTAGCCTGAATAAGTGCTTGGGTCTCCTGCTCCACCCTGAGCCCCAAATGTCTACTTACAGCATCTCAACAGTTTCAGGGCTAGAGATGAGGTAAAGGAGCTAGCAGCAACAGAAAGGTGATGTGCAAAATCCTAGGAAGCTAAACCTTGGGGATAAACCTCAGCTTGTGCAGAAAGAACTATCCCTTGAAGGAAGGGGTGGGTTGGGAGGGATGGGGGAGAATGATGAAAAGGGTGACACTGATTAAGATGGAGTATTTATATACTACTTCATGGAATGGCAACTCCTTTGTACAAATACTTAGAGATATACATATATAAAATTATATCGATATAATTATATATCGATATAATTTCATATGTATAATTATAGCTATACTGCCTATTATGTATTAATACATACCAGTATATGTTAATATAGTATATATAATTGTTACACACACACACACTCACACACACTCACACACACACACACACACACACACACACACACACACACACACACACACACACACACACACACACACACGAACAATCCCTTGCTGTTGAACCTGTTTCAGTTTACTGCCTCCAACAGCATACTACCTACTCAGCTCAACTGCTGCCTCCCTCAGATACCATCATGCCTTAAAAAAGCCCAGGAACTTAAGAGGCCTCTCCTGGCTTCAAAGTCCCATCTGTCATCCCCTTCACAGCTGGCCTCTGAGGAGAAGAACAGTTTCCCTTAATTCTCCCCACCTTCAAGGGACTAAATTCCTGGGGGGGGGGGCGGTTATAGAAGCTCAGAATACACACAACAAATACAAGAGCAGTTTCAAATACACACACACACAAAGCAGGCTGCACAAACACATTGGGTAGCTCACACTGATGCTAAGTTAATATAGGAAACAGAACTTAAATATTGTGACAAATCCTTGAGGAAATTCAAGAAGATACTTCAACTGTGGAAGATTCCCCAAAAATTACAGCTGTACTTTCAGGGATCATTTCTATAGTCTGTTACTACACAAGTTATTCTGAATGTGTACAGTATGGTCTGAGGAAATAAAAGACCCCAAAATTGATACTGAATAAAAGTGCAATAGATGTAGTTTAAAAAAAATAAATAAAACAGAACAGACACTGCTAAGTAAAATAATACACTAGAAGACCAAGAGAGGAAGTTTACTTAGAATAAAAAGCCAAAGAAATACAATTATGAATGAAAACAGAACATTTAAACATGGAAAAGTTAATTATATCTAAACAACAAGAACTAAAGGTACAAGAAGTGGTGCTGTGGCTCAAGTCGTAGAGTGCTAGCAAAAAAGAAAAAAAAAGTACAAATGAGTCAGACACTGGTAGCTCATGCTTGTAATCCTAGGTTCTCAGGAGGTGATCCAAGGATCCCAGTCAAAAGCCAGCCAGGGCAGAAAAGCCCATTCAACTCTTATCTCAAACTAATCATCAAAATGCTAGTAGTGGAGGTGTGGACCAGATGGTAAAGCACCAACCTTGAGTGAAAAAGCCAATCAAGAGAATTTGAGGGCCAGGTGCCACGCCTGTAATCCTACTCAGGAGGCTGAGATCTGAGGATTGCGGTTCAAAACCAGCCCAGACAGGAAAGCTCATGAAACCCTTATCTCCAATAAACCACCAGAAAACAGGAAGTGATGCTGTGTAGCTCAAGTGGTAGAGCACTAGCCTTGAGCTGAAGAGCTGAGGGACAGTGCCCAGGCCCAGAGTTCAAGCCCCACAACCTCCCCCCCAAAAAAAAAGAGAGAGAGAGAATATGAGGCCCTGAGTTTAAGGCTCAATATCAGTAAAATAAAAAGGTACAAATGGAGACGCAGTGATTTTGCTAAATGATAAGTCCTTTATATTAATGAAGACATATATGAGGTTTCAGATAAGAAAGATAAAGATTAGCAACATTGGTCTGGGGACAATGCTCAGTGGCAGGCCATGTGACTAGTATGTGAAATGTCTGAGGTTCAACGCCCAGGACAGAGAGAAACAGAAAGAGGGAAAGACTGGACGCCAGTGGCTCTCATCTATAATGCTACCTATTCAGGAAGGTTAGTTGAAAGGACTAAGGTTCAAAGCAACCTTGGAGAAAAAAAGTCAAATTCACACCCTCTCTAGAGATCTGAACTCCATAGAAAAAGAAAAATTTTATTATAAGCTTCCATGGCAAGACCTTCCAACAAAAGAAAAGCAAACAGCCTTCTGAAAGCTACAACCTGGAATACTTAAGACAAAAGAAAAATCATTACAAATTGAATCGCTTACCCCTTATACTTGGAATCAGAAATGTCTGATTTTAGCCAGGGGCTGGTGGCTCACACCTGTAGTCCTAGCTATCAGGAGGCTTAGATCTGAGGATCAAGGTTCAAAGCCAGCCTGGGAACAAAAATCTGTGACTCTTAATCACAAGTAATAGAGCACCTACCTTTAGTGAAAAAAATCAAGCAAGAGCACCATGCCATGATTTCAAACCCCAGTATCAGCATTTTAAAAAAAAAGTTCAGATTTGGATATTTTCAGACTCTCGAATAGTCATATATACAGATTGAGATATCTTGAAGAGACGAATTTATGTTTCACACATACGCCTTATGTACATAACCTGAAGGTAATTTTATATAATATTCTCAGTAATTTTGTGCATGAGACCAAAGTTCAAAGTGTGGAATTTTCCATTTGTGGCACCATGCTGACACTTTAAGTTTCAAATTTTGGAGCATTGGGTTAGGGATGTTGAGCTTGTACAAAATTTCTAAGAAAAGGGAACATGTTGCACATCAAATTCCCTAACTGACCAATAGATCATTTTTTTTGTCAGTTGTGGGGCTTGAACTCTGGGCCTGGGCGCTGTCACTCAGCCCTTCAGCTCAAAGCTAATATTCTACCACTTGAGCCACAGTACCACTTCTGGTTTTCTGGTGGTTTATTGGAGATAAGAGTCTCACAGACTTTCCTGCCCAGCTCAATAGATCCCTCTTACATGAAAATAAAAGACATTTTCAAGTGTACAAAGATTACCACCTTTAGCTGGGCGCTGGTGGCTCACGTCTGTAATCCTAGCTATTCAGGAGACTGAGATCTGAGGATGGAGGTTCAAAGTCAGCCAGGTCAGCAAAGTCCGTGACACTCTTATCTCCAATTAACTATCAGAAAACTGGAAGTGATGCTGTAGCTCAAGTGGTAGAGCACTCACCTTGATCTGAAGAGCTGAGGGACTGCACCCAGGCCCAGAGTTCAAACTCCATGACCGACCAAAAACAACAATAACAAAGATTACCACCTTTGCTCCTTTCTGGTAATACTACAGAGAGGGGAAAAATAGGACTAAGGATGTTGCTCAGTGGTAGGGCATGTGATTAACATGCACAAGGGCCCAGCTTCAAACCCCAACACTAAAAATAATAATGATAATTAAACGGCTCAAGTGGTATGGCTCAAGCGGTAGAATGTCATCTTGAATAAAAAAGCCAAGTGAGAGCAAGAGCCCTGAGTTCAAGCCACAGTACCAGCACACACACATCAAAGATAACAAAGTAAACAGTGATAGGCAATAAGTGTATTAAGGATGAATGAGGATAATTATGGTCAAAGTAAATTATTGCTTACGTGAATTCAAATAAAATGAAACTTGTTTAAATTGTCTTAGGAAGGAAAAAGGAGATGGGGGAGAGATTTAGACTGATTGAAATATGCTATAAAAAAGTGAGGAGGGGCTGGGAAGGTGGCTCAGTGGTAGAGCGCTTGCCTTGCATGCATGAGGCCCTGGGTTCGATTCCTCAGCACCACATAAGCAAAAAAGAAAAAAGCCGGAAGTGGCGCTGTGGCTCAAGTGGTAGAGCGCTAGCCTTGAGCTGAAGAGCTGAGGGACAGCGCTCAGGCCCAGAGTTCAGGTCCCATGACCGGAACCCCCCCCCCAAAAAATTGAAAAAGTGAGGAATCTCACAATGAAATCCTCTCCCCTTCATTAGTAATATAAGTATAAAAATGCAAAAAGTGTATTAAATTTATCATAAAGCCTAGGAAAGGAAACCAGAGATATGGCTAAAAACTATAAGATGTATTTAAAAAGGACTCAGCTGAGTATGATGGCTTGAGCCTGTAAAGCTAGCTAGTCAGGATGATGAGATCTGAGGATTATGGTTCAAAGCCAGCACCAGGAGGAAAATCTGTGAATCTTTTATCACCAAAAATAGTCAGAAGTAGTGCTATGGCTCAAGTGGTGGAACATTAGCCTTGAGCAAAAAACTCAGGACTGTACTCAGGCCCTGAGTTCAAGCCCCAGGACCAGCATACACACAGACTCCCGGCCAAACCACCAGTGACTCACACCTATAATCCTAGCTACTCAGAAAACTGAAATTTGAGGATAGAAGTTCGAAGCCAGCCTGGGCAGAAAAAGCTGTGAGACCCTTATCTCCAATTAACCACCAAAAAGCTAGAAGTAGATGTATGGCTCAAGTAGTAAAGTGCTAGGAGGGGAGAGAGCCAAGTAAGAACATAGAGTCTTGAGCTCAAGCACTTTAAATTCAGCACAAAGAAAAAGAAAAAGGAAAACAGAAAGGACTCTTAAAATCCAGAAAGCATATTGCAGGGGGCTACCGGAAAACCAAAGCACCAATTTCAACAAATTCCTAGAATGAAGTGACAGGCATTGGAAAAGCAAAAGCATGTTAAAGATTTCACTCTGGAAAGGCAGGATCAAAATAGCTGTTATTTAACATAATACAGAAATGTAGATTTAATTATGTTTGATACAAATAAGAATGCAATTCTTAGTGGGTGCTGGTGGCTCACGCCTGTCATCCTAGCTACTCAGGAGGCTGAGATATGAGGATCACAGTTAAAAGTCAGCCCAAGCAGGAAAGTCCTTGAGACTACCTCCAATAAACCACTCAGAAAACTCAAGCAGTAGAGCACTGGCCTTGAGCTGAAGAGCACAGGGAAAGTGCCCAGGCCCAGAGTTCAAGACCCATGACCAAAAGAAAAAAAAATGCAATTCTTAATGTAATTTTAACTACTGGTAGAGGATTTTTTTTTTAATTTAAGATTTTATTGTGAAAATACTGTACAGAGGGGTTACAATCACATGAGCAAGGTAATGAGTACATTTCTTATCAAGCATTGTTGCCTCCTCCTTTGTTTCTCCCCTACCATCTCTTCCCTCCCATTTCCACAACTACACTCCCTTCCCTGCCAGGCCCTACCCCTTCCCCTTCCCCCTCCCCACTCCCCCCCAAAAAATTGTAAGTTTGTTTTTTGACAGTGTCTTGTACATTTCATGGTTGTAATGGGTCAACCTGTATCCCTATTTAAACAATTTAAAACTTCATCAGTTTAACAAAAATAAACAATAGGAAACAAACAACAAATAGAAATTTAACCAGACATTTTGTAGAAATATGACCAAACATATTGTGTCATAATGAATATGTGTACTTCTCTGTTTAAAAAAAAATAGGGGCTAGGAAGGTGACTCAGTGGTAGAGCGCTTGCCTTGCATGCATGAGGCCCTGGGTTTGATTCCTCAGCACCACATAAGCAGAAAAAGCCAGAAGTGGCACTGTGGCTCAAGTGGTAGAGTGCTAGCCTTGAGCTAAAGAGCTGAAGGACAGCGCCCAGGCCCAGAGTTCAGGCCCCACAACCAGCAAAACAATAAAAAAATAATAAAGCTGGTGGAGTCTTTTGAGGAACCTCCATACTGCTTTCCAAAGTGGTTGAACAAGTTTACACTCCCACCAACATCCCCTCCAGCATCTGCTGTTATTAGAGTTCTTGATTATAGCCATTCTAACTGGGGTGAGGTGGTATCTCAATGCTGTTTTGATTTGCATTTCTTTTATGGCTAGGGGGGTTGAGCATTTCTGCATGTGTCTACTGGCCAGCCTTCTTTCCTCTTCAGAGAAGTTTAAGTCTTTAGCCCACTTATTTATCGGGCAGTTGTTTCCTTGAAAATTTGTTTGGTTTTTTTTTTTTTTAACTGTATTTTTTTTGTCTTTTCTTTTTTGGTACTGGGGATCGAACCCAGGACGTTGCACTTGCTAGGCAAGCGCTTTGCCACTGAGCTACATCCCAGCCCTTCCTTGAAAATTTGTTGTTGGGGGATTTAATTTTTTGAGTTCCAGGTATATTTTAGAGATGAGACCCTTGTCCGTTGTATGACTACTGAAGATCTTCTCCCAATCCATGGGCTTTCTATTGATCTTGCTAGCTATGTCCTTTGCCATGCAGAAGCTCTGCAATTTCATGCAATCCCATTTGTCCAACCTTTCTTTGATTTGTTGTGTTTCTGAGTCTCTTTTAAGAAAATTTTGGCCTGTGCCAAGGAGACCTAGGGTTTATCCTACTCCATCCTGTAATGTTTTCAGAGTGTCTGCTTTGACTCCGAGGTCTTTGATCCATTTGGAGTTGATTCTGGTGCAGGGTGATATATAAGGATCTAGCTTTAGTTTTCTACAAGTGATTAACCAATTTTGCCAGCACCATTTACTGAGCACCCCTATGACCCAGCAATCCCACTTTTGGGCATTTACCCAAATGATCACAAACAAGACCATACTAAAGCTACCAGCACAACTATGTTTATTGCAGCCTTATTTACCATAGCTAAGATATGGAACCAACCCAGATGCCCCTCAGTAGATGAATGGATCAAGAAAATGTGCTATATATACACAATGAAATTCTATGCCTCCATCAGAAAGAACGACATCGCCCCATTTGTTAGGAAATGGAAAGACTTGGAAAAAATTATATTAAGTGAAGTAAGCCAGGCCCAAAGAAACATAGGTCCCATGGTTTCCCTTATTTGCAATAACTAGTACATGTTTGAGACAAGCAGAAATGGTCAGATAAGCTGATGTTAAGCCAAATGAATCCCAAGTTAAGGACTCAAATGTTTTTTCTTTCTTGCTATTGTGTCTAACATATTTATATTTCTTTGTTGCTTTATATGTTCCTCCCCCACAGTATAACCCGTTTTCACTGTATTTGATGTTGGTATAATTTGTGGAGGGGAAGGGAAAAAAACAAATTGTTTAAATAGGGATACAGGTGGACCCACTGCACCTATGAGATGTACAAGATGTAATGTCGAAATTGAACTTTACAACTTTGGCGTGGAGGGGGGGGTGAGGGGGGCAGAGATTGGAAGGGATGGGAAGGGGAAACAAAGGAGGAGGCAACAATGCTTGATAAGAAATGCACTCATGGGCTGGGAAGGTGGCTCAGTGGTAGAGCGCTTGCCTTGCATGCCTGAGGCCCTGGGTTCGATTCCTCAGCACCATATAAGCAAAAAGAAAAAAAGCCAGAAGTGGCGCTGTGACTCAAGTGGTAGAGCACTAGCCTTGAGCTGAAGAGCTGAGGGACAGAGCCCAGGCCCAGAGTTCAGGCCCCACAACCGGAGCCCCCCCCAAAAAAAGAAAGAAAGAAATGCACTCATTATCTTGCCCAAGTAATTGTAACCCCTCTGTAAGGTATTTTCACAATTAAAAAAAAAAAAAGAAAAAAGAAAGCCAGGTGCTGGTGGCTCTTTGTCTGTAATCCTAGTACTCAGGAGGCTGATATCTGAGGATCATGGTCCAAAGCCAGCTGGGGCAGAAAAGTCCCTGTGAGACTCTTATCTCCAATTAACCACTCAACAACCAGAAGTGGAGGTGCAGCTCAAAGTGGTAGAGCACTAGCCTTGAGTAAAAGAGGTCAGGATGGCATCCAGGCCCTGAGTTCAAGCCCCATGACTGATCAAAAAAGTAATTTAATTAGGGGCTGGGAAGGTGGCTCAGTGGTAGAGCGCTTGCCTTGCATACATGAGGCCCTGGGTTCGATTCCTCAGCACCACATAAGCAGGGAAAAAAAGCCAGAAGTGGCACTGTGACTCAAGTGTTAGAGTGCTAGTCTTGAGGTGAAGAGCTGAAGGACAGAGCTCAGGCCCAGAGTACAGGCCCTAAACTGGACACCCAAAAAAAGAAAAATAAAAAAAAATAATTAATTAAAATAAAAACCAACAAACCCAACTTTCTTTTCCAAAATGCTCATGTTTCAACAAAAAAAATGTAAAAATTGGAGGAAAAAAGAGGTCTGGCCATTTTATTTCCATCTGCTGAACTTCTCTGGAAAACTGAGCCCCTGCGCAGGGCACAGGCACACAATGAAAGAAAATACATCATTCAAAGGGGGAAAGGGGAAAAGCATCTGTTTCAGAGGAGAGAAGGAAAGGGAAAGAAAGAAGTAGAAGAGGGCAGGGAGGAGTCAGGCATTGCTCCATAGCACTGGAGCTTCAGCTCATTAGATTTCCAAAAGCTTGAAAGAGCAAATACCTACCATTGTACAACTGGCACAGAGATTTGTGTGTGTGTACTGCTACAACACTTGAACTCAGGACTGGCTTTGAACTTCAATCCTCAGATCTCAGCCTCTGAGTAGCTAGGATTATAAATTTGATTCATCAACATCAGGCTCAAGAATCGCCTCCCTCACCCCCAGCCAAACACACACCTAGACTTAGTATCTGACAGTTTCACTCACTGACTGGCCCTCAACCACCTGAACTACACCTCTAATGTCAAGAATATTTTTAAATTTCCTGAGTTCAAGCCTCAGTACCAACAATAAGGAAATAAATAAATCTCCCGGGACTAGGAATGTGGCTTAGTGGTAGAGTGCTTGCCTAGCACTCATGAAGCCCTGGGTTCAATTCCTCAGTACCACACAAACAGAAAAAGCCAGGAGTGGTGCTGTGGCTCAAGTGGTACAGCGCTCACCTTGAGCAGAAAGAGGCCCAGGGACAGAGCCCAGGCCCTGAGTTGAAACCCTAAGCCCAGCAAAAAATAAAATAAATAAATCTCCTCTATCTCAATGTCTACATCCACCATCATCTAACTTTATTAACTCACATCAATACTCAAAGGCAGATCTCTCTATTAATTCATTCATTCCTCATTTATACTCATTTACACTGCACTCTTACACAAAGCCTCAATTCCTCTCCAGCAGATAAGCAAAGCAGGCTGCTTCCAGGAATTATAACCCATACTACCAAGGATACTTGCAATCTTTTTCTTCTGAGACATCCTACTACTTAGCCCAAAATGGCCTCAAACACACAATCCTCCAGCCTCAGCCTCCACAGTGCTGGGATTAGAAGTGTGTGTCACCATGCCTGGTGGTTTTAAGCTTTTAAAGTGATAAAATATCTCCCTTTTTAATAATCATTCAATAATGCTCAACAATTATAAAGTTGTATTGGGATCACTGGAAGTATAGCTCAGTGGTAGAGCATATGCTTAGCACACAAGGCCCTAGGTTCAATCCCCAGCACCATACACATGCAAAAATGTATTTGAACATTCTTTGCAAAGTTACCAGATTTAATCATTATTATTATTAAATTAATGAACTTCCAGTTTGGGCACTGGTGGCTCATATGCATAATCCTAAACTACTCAGGAGTCTGAGATCTGAGTAGAAGTTCAAAGCCAACCCTGGCAGTAAAGTTATTGAGACTCTTATCTCCAATTCAGCAACAAAAAGCTGGAAGTTATGGCTCAAGTGGCAGAGTGCCAGCCTCCAGCAAAAAGGCTAAGGGATAGCAACCAGGCCCTGGGTTCAGGCCCCTGTACTGGCACCAAAAAAAGGATGTCCTGAGCTCAGGGGACAGTTACCATCTCACAGCTACACCTATCATTCCCCAAAATCATCACAGGCAGTATAATCATTATTTCTGTTGCAATTTACCAGAGTAGGTCTTGATTTTGTGTACATGTGAAAAGTGTTTTCACCATTTTTCTCTTCTAATGTAAATATATAGTATTATGGGGGAGGTTAGTACTTTTGTTTGTTATATTCTTATTTTGCAGAGTTAGGGATCAAACCCAGGACTTTGCACATGCTAGGCAAGTGGCCTACTGCTGAGCCACCCACTTAGTCCTTTTTTTTTTAATTTTTAACTATTGAGAGTCACATGGCTCCAAAATCAAAAGTATATTTTCAGGTTGAAGATACAGCTTAGCAGCACAGTGCCTGCCCAGAACAAGATGCTGGCTTCAGACCCCAGCACTATAAAAATAAAACTGGGGCTGGGAAGGTGGCTCAGTGGTAGAGCGCTTGCCTTGCATGCATGAGGCCCTGGGTTCGATTCCTCAGCATCACATAAGCAAAAAGAAAAAATCCGGAAGTGGTGCTGTGGCTCAAGTGGTAGAGCACTAGCCTTGAGCTGAAGAGTTGAGGGACAGAGCCCAGGCCCAGAGTTCAGGCTCCACGACCGGACCCCCCAAAAAAATGGAAAGAAAAAAAAGAAAACTGTATTTTGAAAAGTTTCCCCTCCTATGTTAGTACACTATAGTCCCTTAAGGCCATGAGAATCCATGTTCTTTTCGTTATCAAACACAAATTTATATTCTTATTCTTCCCTCTCATTCTCTCCCATAAAAGGTAATACAGTGCAGTCCTGTTGGTAACTTGTTTTTTCACTTAAGAAATCCTGGAAACCTTTCCATCTAATGATCTTTCCATAGAATACAATTTTTCCAAATCACCTTTCCATATACAACTTCCTCATTTTTTAAACTGCTATGAATTTAGCTACTTAATTGAAACAGTGAATTATTGTTTTTTCTACCATTCTCACTATTTTTATCATCTGGTACTAGACTAAATAAAGTATTAATTTTTTTATGTTATTTGGAAAATTATTATTTGCTTTTTGGTATTAATATAGTTTTGTTTCTTGATTTGAATAATTATATAAGGCAATTGTATTGATTATTTTCTTCACCAAACCCTAGAGGCAGGGAAACCATTCACAAGGAATACAGGGCCGCTGAGATGATAAGTTTCATATAGTCTACAAAGACCACACTTTTTATTGTCTGTTTATTTTCCAGTAGTGGAGCTTGAACTCAGAGCCTCACAATTTCCTTTGGCTTTTTTTTGCTGAAGGCAAAATATGCACGTTACAAAAAAAACAATTGGAGAAGATAAAATGAAAAACTAAATCTTTAATTCTGGTTAGACAAAATCGTAAGTATTTTTAAAAATACAGAATGTACAGGGAACTCAAGAAACTAAATCCCTATTCAGGAGGCTGAGATCTGAGGATTGGGTTCAAGCCAGCCTGGGCAAGAAAGTCCATGAGACTATTATCTCCAATAAACTATCCCACCCCCCAAAAAAGCCAGAAGTGGAGCTCTGGTGCAAGTGGTAGAGCTCTAGCCTTTTGCAAAAGAAGTTCAGAGCCAGCACCCAGGCCTTGAGTTAAAGCCCCAGGACCAGCACACAACAAAAAGAAAGAAAAGAAACTAAATCCCCCCCAAGTCAGTAACTCAATAAATAGACAAGGAGAGAAATACAAATTTCTCAGAATTAAGAATAGCCAAAAAAAAAAAAACCATGAGGAAATGTTCAACATACTGAAATTCAAACCTAGTGTGACTCCAGAGCACAGCTGGTAACAACCTAAACAGATAAAGAAAATGTTGTGGCTACTCAGGAGGCTGAGACACAAGGTTGAGGTTCAAAGCTAGCTGTGGCAGGAAAGTCTATGAGACTCATATATCTAATTAACCATTATAAAGGAAATATAAATCAAAACACCACCAAGATTCTATCTAACCCCAGTAAGACTGGCCAGCACCCAGAATTTAAATATTAACAATGCCAGTCATGACTTGGGGGAAAAGGAACTGTATTCCACTGTTAGTGGGAAAGTAAATTAGTGTAACTACTCTGGATAGAGGTTTGAAGATTCCTCAAAACTATATATAGAACTACCCTATGATCCAGCCATACCAATGTTGGGTATCTACCTAGATCATAACACATCAGGATATGGTAAGGCCACTTGCACATCCATAGTTATTGCTACAACATTCACAACAGCCAAGTTATACAAACAGCCCAGATGCCCTACAAAGGATGAGTAGATTAAGAAAATGTGGTAAAAATACATAATGGAACTTTATTCATCTATCAGAATATTACATCATTTGCAGAGGAATGGAAGGACCTAGAACAAAGTAAGTCAGGCTCAAGTGACAAATGGTATATGGTTTTCCCTCATATATGAAAGTCCGATCTACAATACAAACATAGCTGGGCACTGGTGGCTCACTATAATCCAAGATATTCAAGAAGCTTAGATGTGTGGATTGCAGTTCAAAGCCAGCCTAGGGAGGAAAGTCCATGAAACTCATCTCCAGTTAACCACCAGAAAATGCAAAATGGGGCTGTGGCTCAGTGGTAGAGCACTAGCCTTGAACAAGAGCTCAGGGACAGCACCCAGGCTCCAAATTCACGCCCTATGACTAACAAAAATAAATAAAATACAAACATAATATGATAACATATACAGGGGCATATGCATACACACACAAATTGACTAAACTATTGTATAAGAGAGGAGTCCAATAGTGTAACTCCTTTGAACAATTCACGTGTATAATTCTACTTACTGAGGAGACTGAGAGCTAAGGATCAAGGTTCAAAGCCAGCCATGGCAGGAAAAGTCTATGAGAATTTTATTTATTTATTTATTTATTCTTTGGGTCCGGTCGTGGGGCCTGAACTCTGGGCCTGGGTGCTGTCCCTCAGCTCTTCAGCTCAAGGCTAGTGCTCTACCACTTGAGCCACAGCACCACTTCCAGCTTTTTTCTTTTTGCTTATGTGGTGCTGAGGAATCGAACCCAGGGCCTCATGCATGCAAGGCAAGTGCTCTACCACTGAGCCACCTTCCCAGCCCGTCTATGAGCATTTTATCTCCAATAAACCACCATAAAGCCTAAAGTGGAGCTATGACTCAAACTCATACAGGGCTAACCTTCAGCAAAAAAACTCAAGGACAACACCCAGGCTCTGAATTCAAGCCTCAGGACCAGCACAAAAAAATGAATACCAGGAAACTGAAATATGTTCGGGGTAGGGGAACAATACAAAGTGGCACATGAATGGAGGGAGGAAGAATGAGCAAATACAGTCATTTTATTCAATATATTATGTAATATTGAATTATGTAACAAGGGTAAGATGGGATGGGCTAACATGGGGAAGAACAATGGAAGGGGTGGCACTGATCAAGATGCATTGCACTCATAACCTGACTTCTTGAATTGAAATCCCTTAATAAAAGTTAATAAATACTTTTAATACTACTATGTAGATACTATAATTAATTGTCTTTTTTTGGTTTTTGTTTTTATCAGTCGTGGGGCTTGAACTCTGGGCCTGGGTGCTGTCCCTCAGCTCATCAGCTCAAGGTTAGTACTCTACCACTTGAGCTACAGCACCACTTCTTCTTCTCTGAGTGGTTTATTGGAGATAAGAGTGTCTCCGACTTTGCTGCCCGGCTGGCTTTGAATAGTTGCTAGGATTACAGGCATGAGCCACCAGTGCCTGGCCTTTGTCTTTGTTTATAGGCAAGGAAAATGTAGTTGTGTGTCCACAGACACACAGCTATAATAAGTGGGAGAGATGAAATTCAAACCTAGTGCAGCTTAGAGTTTAACTAGTACAAGGTATGGTACCAACAATAAAGGAAAACGGTATGACTGGCTACTCAGGAGGCTGAGATCTAAGGATCAAGGTTCAATGCCAACCCATGCAGGAAATTTCCTAAGATTCTTGTCTTCAATAAACCACCAAAAAGCTGAAAGTGTAGGGATGGCCCAAGTGGGAGAATACAAGCCTTAAGCAAAGAAAGCCAAAGAAGCTGGGTGCCAGTGTCTAACATCTGTAATCCTAGTTACTTAGGAGACTAACACCTAAGGATCAGGGTTTGAAGCCAGACCAGGATTGGTGCCAGCTCACACAGGAAAGTCTGTGAGACTCTTATCTCTAGTTAATCAGCAAAAAAGTCAGAAGTGGAGCTGTGCTTCAAGTGGTAAAGCACTAGGGACAGTGCCCAGGACCTGAGTTCAAGAAAGAAAAAAGAAAAAAAAGTTATGCTACCTTAGTACCTAGTATTTACTGCTATTTACCTCAAATCAAATCATTTGGTCTTGCTGAGCCTCAAATTCTCCTCTGTAAAATGGAAGTATCAATAAGGAAAACATTAACTTTCAAGGAAATTATGAGGACAGCAATGTAAAAGACCAGACTGAGCTCTAGAATAAATTGAGCAATTTTTCATGGGGCTTGAGCGCTGGGCCTGTTCCTCAGCATATCAGTTCAATGCTAGCACTCTACCCCTTGAGCCACAGTGCCACTCCTGATTTTCTGGTTGTTTATTGGAGATAAGAGTCTCATGGACTTTCCTGCCCAGGCTGCCTTTGATCCTCAGATCTCTGCCTCCGTAGTAGTAAGGATTACAGGCGTGAGCCTGACATATTGAGCAATTTTTAAACATTATTGTGAGCCAAGTAGGATGGGTGGTACATGTCTATAATCCCAGAACTTGAGAAGCTGTAACAGAAGAATCACAATACAAGGGCAGCCTAGTAGAATAGTGGGACTCTATCTCAAAAAGTTAAAAAAAAAAGTTCTTGTGAAATACTATACTATAAATATTCATTAAAAGTAGAGGATCAGGAAGGGGTGGGAAAAGCAACTCACTGTGTCTGAGCTTCACCATGATGATCAGATCAGCTTGAAAACAGGTATACTCAAATATGCTACTTTCTTCCTGTGGGAATAGAAGCAAGAAATTTGAAGACAAACTCAGGAACCCCAAGGCCTTTTAAACTCCCTAAAAGCCAGGCACCAGAAGCTCACACTTGCAATTCCTAGCTACTTAGGAGGCTGAGATCTGAGGATCACAGTTAGAAGTCAACCCAGACAGTAAAGAGTCCATGAGAGTCTTATCTCTAACTATCAAAAAAAAGTTAGAAGTGGAGCTGTAGCTTGGTTCAAAGCTAGCCCAAGCAGGAAAGTCTGTGAGACTCTTACCTCCATTTAATCACCAAAAGTGGAGTTGTAGCTCAAAGTTTTAGAGCACTACCCATGAGCACAAAAGCACAGGGACAGCACCAGGACTTGAGTATAAGCTCCAGGACCAACAAAAAATAATAAGGAATCAGTAGTAAATCCCTCCCCACTGAGAGGAGACTCTTCATAGGGTGGCGTGATAATAGTGTCTCTTTTCCCAAGAAATGATTTGTGTATTGTATCCACCCTGGGAAGAGGTAGGAATATCCCATAAATCTAACTGAGGAGGCCTTAGAACAAGGTCTTTTACCTGCATGGCTATGTGGATTGAGGTCAATAAGGTCAATACAAAATCTTTTGAGAGAGTTAACCCTATGCCTGCAGGTCTATACCTTGGCAACTGGGTGGGATTTGACATCTGTCCCTCTCTGTTCTGAGATACGGAGAACTGAGAAAAAGAGCACAGTAACTGTACCTCTCTGATGTGTGGGAAAGAAGCACAGGTCCACACATCTCAATTGTTGGGAAAGGAAGAAGAGAAGGGATCCTATGTTTCTACGCCACAGAGGGGGCTGTAGGATGGTACTGTTCTGCCTGTTCAAGTGATGAGGTGACATTTGTGTCATACTAATAGAGAAACTGCACAGCTTTAAATAAGTAGGATCTATACCTTGCTTGAGGAAAGAAGGAGACTGTTCTGAATCTTTCTGTGGATGGTGGACTGGGATGATATGTGTATCTTTTTTCTTTGTTCTTTTCTGAGTCAGTGTCTCACTAAATAGCCTGGAACTTGTTATGCAGCCCAAGTTGGCCTTGAACTTGAGATTCTTCTGCCTCAGCCTCACAAATGCTGGGATTCATGCTGTGCACTACCACACCTGGCAAAATCTTTTATGTGGGTTGAAGTGAGTAGCACACTAACATTCATTACAAGGAATACAGCCTCTGGTTCTTTACAGGGGTATGGCATGAGGACACATAAGGCAATGCAGTTATAAATTTAAATGATCTGCTCCTACATGGCAGGAGAGGAGTCTGTCATTTTATCCTGGGTTAGGAGAAACAAATCTGAGTGTCTGTACCTTGGATAAGGAAGGAACACTTCACAATATTGTAATCAGTGATTCTACTGCTTCTCATTTACAGAGTTGAGTCTCTGCCACAGTGAGGGCTCTCCCATGGCTAATAGGGTGTAAAGTCTTCGGAGGGTATATAATCTGTCTGCTTATAAAGAATAAATCTTAGTCACTCTACCCGGAGGTCTTCTTGAGGGGCAAATCTGACTGTCTCTTCAGAGACTAAGATCTGTTGTTATTTGTTCTGTGGGCCTTTTCAAATCCAGTAAAATAGCCCTTCCTAAAGGGGTCAGAGTTGGGTCTAATTTTCCACAACGGGGACTTCACTCTAGCCAAGGAGGGGGCAAATCTGAGTGGTTCTCAGTAAGCTGAAGTCTTTGGCTTTAATTAATTGGGGAAGAACTGATTTGAAGGTTTCCTTCAATTAAATATTAGGCAGGAGTGCGGAAGACTTGGAGAGAGCTCTAGCCCTCCCTCTACATCAGAGGAGCTTTACTTCCTTTAGGTATGTTTCTGAGCTCCTACATATTTTTGGGGGGAGGGGGGCGTTAATAACAAAACCCATCCTTAGGAAGGAGCTACCTCGATGTGGATCAATGTGTCTTAAACCAGGACAGGTCTACGCAGCTAAGTAGTGTGGAACGATGTTGCCACATCTTCAACGAATAAAACTGATACCTGTCACACCGGAAGGAGTAACGCGAAATGGATCCTCTCCGTTCTGCGAGTTGGAAGGCAATCAACCCTTTCTTTTCCATACAAGTGTGGTCTGTGTCTCTCTACACTATGTCCGGGACATATAACTTTCTAGGTAGGGTATGAGTCCACGCGCCCCCACCCCGCACGAATGTAGTTCGGCGCATCTCCGCGTGTGGTGCCATTTCTACCTCTCTTCTGGGCCCTGGTACCCGGGAAGGGAACCAGCTGTCTACCTCTGTATTTCAGGCTGGAGGGGGCATCTCTGGACCGTTTCAAAACGACGATTCTTATTGTGCCGCTAGCTGAGTGAGCGCTCATTAGGACAAAAGAGCCGAGTGGTCTCTTACCTACACTTCCGGCGTGGATCTGAGAGAACAGGATAGCTCACCAACGCTGACTGAGGAGGAGGAGGTGCGCTCACGCCGCTAGACTCCGACTTCCGGATCCCAGTCTTGCGGCGTATGGCTCCGCCCACTGTGCGTCCTACGCAGGGGCGGGAATTCGGATTGACAGCTCTCGCCTGCCGATCCCTTCCTAGCTCCCACGCCCGCCCCGCCTTCTGGCTGCGGGAAGAGTTAAAGAAAAACCGGAGGTGGGGAGAAGGAAGGTGGGGAAATGGTGAGAGAAAGGCGTGTATGTACTTGTGTGGCCAAATAACCTACTCGTAGGATGCAATCTTCTCTGTAGGCCTGTGTCTGGCACTAAGTATGCTTGCTCCCAAATCTTAATGGCCAAGCGATCACTGTGTCTGCTGCAGCAGACGAAGATGGGGTTTGGTGTCTTTGTCTGCCTGGAAGATGGCGACGTGAAAGGGTGTGAGAAAATGGCTGCCTGGGTCACATGTCTGGCCGAGTTTTTCACACATGAATGGTTAGGGGCTCCCAGTGACCTTCCCGACTCGTCGGTCCCCCCAGGCTTGAGAGCTGTCCTCTAAACTTTAGTTCCAGTAGCTCAGATCCTTGGCCAAGCCCATCTAGAGCAGAAATCTGCATAACAGGCAGCCACCCCCACCCCCACCTCCTCCTCCCCAAATTCCAGGAGTCGGGTCTACAAAAGGGAATACATGTATATCTCTGAAATGGAAGCAAGTAGGGTTTCTTTAGACTCATCTCAAGGAGTCCCTGATGTGTCTGGAGAGTGAGACGTATCTCTAAAAACTAAACATTAGTCTGAAAAATAATGTTCTCAATCATTAATTCCAACACCTTTTCTGCCGGCAAAAACCTTAGGGTGGGGCACAAAGTAGGTGGGGCTAAAACCTGGGGGTTTGGTCTCCCGGCACTGTGCATTCCCTCTCCCCTGCTGCCTTTCATTCACACTGGACTCTCTACCCCCTATATCCGTAGGGCACTTTGAATGTTTCACCCTAGTGAGACCCATGAAATTCCTCTGAACCCCAGACTAACCCAGGCCACCTTCACCTTTCCCCCTGTATTTGCAAATTCTTTGTATCTCAATAAGACCTTCTTCCCCGACTCCATCCCATAAGAAAGCCAGATCATCTATTCTCCTACAGATGACTAGAACTTAACCACTCTTAACTGTGTTTATTTATGTTGTTGTATTTCCACAGGTGAGGACTCCTGAGAGCAGGGGCAGCACGTCCTTGAACTCACAACCACACACAGCATAAGACTCATACAAAGCTGGCCTCAAGCAAATTTGTTAAAAATGGGTGAGTTTCAGGCCTGTACCACAAATCAATAGGAAATGAAGAATTCCCAAGAAGTGGTAAAAGAGGAAAGTAAGACTGGATCAGTATTTATTCTACATGAGAAAAGGGACTGTGAATGTGAAAGGTAAAATTCAAAAGCTAATATAAAATGTGGTGTAAAAATACCTTTGAGGCCTGGGAAGGTGGCTCAGTGGTAGAGTGCTTGCCTTGCATGCATAAGGTCCTGAGTTTGATTCCTCAGCACCATATAAGCAGAAAAAGCCAGAATTGGTGCTGTGGCTCAAGTGGTAGAGCGCTAGCCTTGAGCTGAAGAGCTGAGGGACAGTGCCCAGGCCCAGAGTTCAGGCCCACGACCGACCAAAAAAAAAAAAATAGCACCCTTCCTCTTTGAGCCACAGCTACATTTATGACTTTTTGGAGGTTAATTGGCGATAAGACTTTCAAGGATTTTTTTGCATTGGCCAGCTTTGAACCCTGATCCCCAGATCTCAGCCAGAGTAGTGAGGATTACAGGCATGCACCACCAGCACCAGGCTAGAGTCAGTGTTCTCTTCCTTACCTTTTTTCCATTCAAGACTGAGGGTCTACCACTTAAGCCACATCTCCACTCCAGTTTTTTGTAGGTTAATTGAGAACTATTATAATAGAGAAAAAGTTGAAAAATCTGAATGTCTACCAATGGAGAGTGAATAAAAATGATAGCCATAAAATGAAATACAACATTGAAGAAGAGTAAATTAGTTTACATGCATGAACCCAAATAAATTTCACAAACACAGTGATAAAATACAAGTCCACCTAAGTGCTGGTGGCTCATGCCTATAATCCTAGTATTGGAGTATTTTAGACTTTGCCAGAAAACCACACAGACATCCAGGTACAAAGAAAGGTTTATTGTCAGGAAAGGGGCCTGCAAGACCCCTTCTTACAAGGGAGAAGTGAGAAGAAGCACCCACTATTGTCTGAGGTGACCTATATAACCTACTGAGGCTAGGAGAGCCTAGAAGAGGCTAGAAGGTGGAGACCTTGATGTGGACATGAGGGCCAGGGACTTCATCATGATGGATTAGGATTTATGGCTGCTGCCCAAGTAGTAAAGGGTCCCTGCAGCTGCCCAGACCTGAAGGTCACTCTAAGGGGCTCTTGTTGCCTTCTATGGTGGTAGCTGCCCCAGAGAAGTGCCATCCCAAGGTAAAGGGGGTTGGAGGCTGATTATTTACTGCCTTTACTAAATGGGCCCAGTGTTGCCTAAGAAAGGAGATGTTAAACTTTGGAAAGGGGAAGGAGCGGGGCTGGGAAGGTGGCTCAGTGGTAGAGCGCTTGCCTTGCATGCATGAGGCCCTGGGTTCGATTCCTCAGCACCACATAAGCAAAAAAGAAAAAAGCTGGAAGTGACGCTGTGGCTCAAGTGGTAGAGCGCTAGCCTTGAGCTGAAGAGCTGAGGGACAGCGCCCAGGCCCAGAGTTCAGGCCCCACGACCGGACCCAAAAAAAAGAAAAAAGGGGAAGGAGCATACTAAGCTATGGGAAGGGAAGTCATTGGGCTAACATCTAGCTTCTCAGGAGGCTGAAATCTGAGGATCTGTGTTCAAAGCCCAGGCAGAAAAGTCCGTGAGACTATTATCTCCAATTAACCACCAGAAAACCAGAAATGATGCTGTGGCTCAAGTGGTAGAGCACTAGCCATGAGCAAAAGAAGCTTGGAGACAGCATCCAGTCCCTGAATTCTAACTCCAGGACCAAAAAAAGAGAGATATCAAATAGAGGGAAAATAAAGGAAGATAAAAGGAATTTAAGTATTTGTATAATATTTTATTTTCTTAGCAGGATACATGGATGGTCCATGAGTGTTTGTTGTATTATTTTCTATATTTATGGGCCTTAAATATTTCATAATTTTTTAAAAAAATCAAGGATTTACAAAATGTTAGTAATAGTTAAATCCAGATTATTGGTTTTCTAGCTTTGGCAAAGATCAAAATGACTAGGAGAGCTTATTAAAATAGCAAATACTGGGCTCCTTGCCCAGAGTTTTGATTTGGTAACTCTGGTCTAGGACCCAGGAATTTTTATTTCCAGCAAGTTCTCAGGTGACAATGACAATAATGATAATGATGAAGCTGTTACTAATACCATTCCAGATACCACATTTTGAGAACGATTGATGGAAAAAATAAGACTGAATAAATTTCATTTTCTGTTTTTCTTATATTTTATGAATATAAATTAAGTGGCTTTTTTTGTTGTTGTTTTTTGTTTTTTTTTTTTTGCTTCTGCATCCTGCTTGTTTGTTTGTGTGTGAGTGTGTGAGAGTGTGTGTGTGCTAGTCCTAGGGCTTGAACTCAGGGCCTCACATATGTATATTGAATATTATGATTGTATTCCCCCACTATTCCTTTCTTCACATATCTCACCTGATTCTCTTTGTTAACTTCATAGTTTTAAATTTCAAATTTAGATTTTTATCCATGTAGAATCCATTCTTATAAGTAGTAATATGTAAGGATGCCCTTTTTGTTGTCTTTTCTTTTTTGATACTGGGGATTGAGCCCAGAATGTTGCACTAGCTAGGCAAACACATTGCCATTAAGCTCCATCCCAGCCCAAGGACAAACCCTGAAGGTTTGTCCGCACAGCTAGTGCTCTAATAATTTGAGCCACAGCTCTACTTCTGGTTTTCTGGTTGTTAATTGGAGATACTGTTCAAAAAGAAGTGTACTCATTACCTGACTTGTGTTACTATAACCTCTCTGTACATCACCTTTACAATATAAATAAATAAATAAGTAGTCTCACAGACTTTTCTGCTAGGGCTGGGTTTAAAACTCAATCCTCAGATCTCAACCTCCTGAGAAGCTAGGATTACAGGTGTGAGACACTGGCACCCAGTACAAATTTTTCATATTTTAATTTGTCAAAACCCAAAACATTAGTACTTACTTCTAGATTATTTTCCATCTAGAAGAGGAGCCCCCTCTGTATTCTAACACTTGGTATTTTCCAGCTTTCTAATTTTTGCCAGTCTAACTGGTATAAAGTAATATTTTGTATCACATTTAATTTTATGGTCACTAATGAACTTTTAGCATCCCTTCATAAGTGAATTAAACATCGCTTCTATAAATTTCTTGTGTAGTTGCCTCCCATCTGAGATTCTTATTTTTCCTGGAGTTCTTTATGGAGTCTAGCCCTCAGATGTTGCAAATATTCTTCTGTTTTAACCTTGCTAATCATGAACTTCTTTGAACAGAAATTCTTTTGTGTGTGTGTGCTGGCACTGAGGCTTGAACTCAGAGCCCAATTGCTACCCCTTAGCTTTTTCGCTAAAGTCTAGTGCTTTGCTACGTAAGCCACAGCTCATCTTGTCTTTCACTGGTTAACTGGAGATCAGAGTCTAATAGATCTTTCTTCCCAGGCTGACTTGGGAGTTTGGTCCTCAGATCTCAGTCTCTGAATAGCTAGAATTACAGGCATAAACTTCCAGTGCCCAGCTGAAAAGAACTTAATTTTGCTGAACTCACATTCATTCAGTTTTTGTTGTGGTTTTGGTATGGGGTTATATTTTTAAAGTACTTCCCTCTTCCTAGATCATAAAGATCTCTCTCTCTCTCTTCCTCCCTCCCCCTCCCTCTCCCTCCCTCCCTCCCTCCCTTCCTCCCTCCCTCATTTTAATATAGATTTTTTTTCTTCGTGCTACTACTGGAGCTTGAACTCACAACCTGGGTGCTCATTATACCTTTTCCTAATCAAGGCTGGTACTCTACTACTTGAGCCACAGTGCCACTTCGGTTTTCTGGTGGTTAATTAAAGATTAGAGTCTCAGAGACTTTCCTGCCCAGACTGGCTTTGAGCCAGATCTTCAGATCTCAGCCTCCTGAATAGCAGGATCACAGGTGTGAGCCAGCAGCACCCAGCTACTACAGTTTAATTTATTTCTATTTTATTATCTTTAGATGATTGTACAAAAGGATTTCAATTCAACATGTCGGTTTATGAGTAAAATGCATCATGATCAATGTCACCTTACATCATTCCTCCCACATCTCCCAACTCTACCCATTACCTCAAGTTACTTGGCTCCATTTTCACATATGTATATTGAATATTATGATTGTATTCCCCAACTATCCCTCTCTTCGCATATCTCACCTACTTCTCTTTGTTAACTTCATAGTTTTAAATTCCAAATTTAGATTTTTATCCATGTAGAATCCACTCTTATAAGTGGTAATATGTAAGGATGCCCTTTTTATTGTCTTTTCTTTTTTGATACTGGGGATTAAGCCCAGAATGTTGCACTAGCTAGGCAAGCACTTTGCCACTAAGCTCCATCCCAGCCCAAGGATGCCCTTTTGTTTTTTTTCACATAGGGAGCAAGAATTTCCACCGCAAAATGCTGAACAGTTCTGAAGATCCTGGTTCAAAGCCAGTACCAGCAGACAAATGTGAGAGAGAGAGAGACTTTTAACTCTGGTTAACCAGTAGAGAGACAGAAGTGGAAGTGTTGCTCAGGTGGTAGAACACGAGCCTTGAAGAGAAAAACCCTAAGCAAGAGAATGAGGCCCTGAATTCAAGTTCCTCTACCAGCACACGCACTCACACGCACACACAAGCATGTGCACACATGCACAACCAGCTAAAATTTTGATGGGAATGACACTGGATTTAAAATTTTATTTGGGAGAGTTGATGTCATTGTACATTGTAGCAATGACTTATTCTATGCAAGAGCATGGAATATAGAATTTGTTCACTATATCATGTGCTCTGTGTGTGTGTGTGTGTGTTTTCTTTGCCAGTCCTGGGGCTCAAACTCTGAGTCTGGGCACTGTCCATGAGCTTCTTTGACTCAAAGCTGACACTCTACCACTTGAGCCACAGTGCTGTGTCTAGCTTTTTCTGAGAAGTTTTTGGAGTTAAGAGTCTCACCAATCATGTCGAAAACGAGCTTTACAACGTTGGTGGGGGGGGAAGGATGGGGGGGAAGGGGGAGGCTGGGAAGGGATGTGAGGGTAAACAAAGGAGGAGGCTGCAATGCTTGGTAAGAAATGTATGCATTATCCTGCCCATGTAATTGTAACCCCTCTGTACAATATGTTCACAAAAAAAAAAAAAAAAAAAAAAAAAGAGTCTCACCAACTTTCCTCCTGGAGCTGGCTTCAAACCCGCATCCTCAAATCTCAGCCTCCTGAGTAGCTAGGATTCCAGCCAACTGTGTACAGCTTGTTCTTTTATTTAAAATTTTCTCTTTAGCATTATATATTAATTTGTATTTGCTTTCCACTTTTTGTTACTACTGTGTTGCATTTTAGTATTTTTTTTTTTTTTTGTCAGTCGTGGGGCTTGAACTCTGGGCCTGGGCGCTGTCCCTCAGCTCTTCAGCTCAAGGCGAGTGCTCTACCACTTGAGCTACAGCGCCACTTCTGGTTTTCTGGTGATTTATTGGAGATAGGAGTCTCACGGTCTCTCCTGCCCGGGCTGGCTTTGAACTGTGATCCTCAGATCTCAGCCTCCTGAGTAGCTAGGATTACAGGCGTGAGCCACCAGTGCCCGGCTAGTATATATTTTTTATTGTAAAGATACTGCACAGAGGGGTTACAGTTACATGAAATGTATTTTTGTTTACCTTTTAGTAAGTAGTATATATTTTGAAACAGTTCAATATATTTCAAAACAATTCAAAATTACACTTTGAAATATCTTACCACTGTCCATGACCCGGTTGCCCTCCTCCACCCCACCCCCTGCCACATCCCTCCATAGATATTGTTTTATTAGAATATTTTGTCTTCCTGAAATGTGGTTGGTTTTTTGTTTTTTTGTTTTGTGGGGTTTTTTGTTTTGTTTTGTTTTTGGTCCGTCATGGGGCTTGAATTCTGGGCCTGGGCATTGTCCCTCAGCACTTCAGCTCAAGGCATGTGCTCTACCACTTGAGCCACAGCTCCACTTTCGGTTTTCTGGTGGTTAATTGGCAATAAGAGTCTCACGGACTTTCCTATGCAGGCTGGCTTCAAACCATGATCCTCAGATCTCAGCCTCCTGAATAGCTAGGATTACAGGTGTGAGCTACCGAGGCCCAGCTGGTTCCTGCAATGTTTTTATGCTTGTACATATAAATATAATCCTTTTCCACTCCCCACTTCTGTTTCCCCAAAGGTACCATATTATAAATACTGTTATATTTGTTGTTATTTCACATAATACATCATGGACAGCTTTCCATATAATTGCACTAGAGATTGTTCAGTACTCAGAAAGTAGCTATATGAATGCACATAGCAAATGTGCTTAATTATGTGGATGTACTGTCTTTTATGTGATGAGCAGAGTTCCCTGTTGATGGACTTTGGAGTGCTTTTACTCTTTGGTATTACAGATGGTGCCACATTTGCTGAGATTTCTCACGGTGAACTCTGAGAATTATATTTGGAACCTTGTTAGATATTGCAAAAATTTCTCTTCACTGATGTTGTACCATTTTGTGTGTGTGTTTGTACATGTGCACACAGGTGGAGACATGCACATATATGCACACATGCCATTTGCAGTTTAGAGTCTGGGCACTGTCCCTTTGCTTTTCCACTGAAGGCAAGCAACAAACATTCTACCACTTGAACCACAACTCCACTTGCAACCTTTTTTTTTGGTCGGTTGTGGGGCCTGAACTCTGGGCCTGGGTGCTGTCCCTCAGCTCTTCAGCTCAAGGCTAGGGCCCCACCACTTGAGCCACAGTGCCACGTCTGGCTTTTTTCTGCTTATGTGGTACTGAGGAATTGAACCCAGGGCCTTATTCATGCAAGCATTCTACCACTGAGCTACCTTCCCAGTTCCCACAACTTTTTTTTAAAATTCTGATTAAGTAGTGATAAGAGTCTCATGGACTTTCCTGCCCCGATTAGCTTTGAACCAGTATCCTCAGATATCAGCCTCCAGAGTAATTAAGATCAGAGTTGTGAGCCACCAACATCCACCCAGTCTGGGCCTTGGAACTCAGGACCTCACACCCTCACTTGGCTTTTTCACTCAAGGCTGGCACTGTACACATCTCCACTTCTGGCTTTCTTTTGGTTAATTGGAGATATGAGTCTCATGGTCTTTTATGCCCAGAGTGGCTTTGAACCACAATCCTCAGACCTCTGCTTTCTGAGTAGCTAGGAATTATAGGCATGAGCCACCAAGACCTGGCACCTTCTTTGTTTCAATTAATTCTTTTTATAATAATCGTGTGTGTGTGTGTGTGTGTGTGCGCGCACGCGCGCGCGCGTGTGCACATGCATGTACACGCCTTAACTGAGCTTGAACCCAAGGCCTTAGTGCTGTTCCTTAGTATTTTCCACTCAAGAATAGCACTCTACTACTTGAGCCACAGCTTTACTTCCTACTTTTTACTAGTTAATTGTCAATAAGAGTCTCTTGGACTTGCTTTCTGGGTTGATTTCTAATGTGATCCTCAGATCTCAGCCTCCTGTATAGCTAGAATTACACACACAAACCACCTATAATAAACATTTTGTTTTGAAATATTTTAGGTTTATAGAGAGTTGGAAAAATTGTAGAGTTTCTATATACTTTTCACCTTTGTCCTTTGTGTTAACATCTTTTATTACAATTAAAGTATTCACATTAGTACATTCTATCTACCAATCTCAGGTTTCATCAGTGTTTCTACAGGCATCCTCCTCCATCTCTCCCAGGTTCTACTTCAGGATACCACATTGCATTTACTCCATGTCTGCTCCAATGTGACAGTCCTAGTGTTCCTTTGTATTTTATGACTTCAACAGTCAACTAATTTTTTTGTCAGTTGTGGGGCTTGAACTCTGGGCTTGGGTGCTGACCCTGCGCTCTTCAGCTCAAGCCAGTGCTCTACTTGAGCCACAGCACCACTTCTAGTTTTCTAGTGGTTTATTGGAGACTTTTCTGCCCAGGCTGGCTTTGAACTGTGATCCTCAGATATAAGCCTCCTGAGTAGCTAGGATTACAGGCATGAGCCACCAGCACCCGGCTGTCAACTATGAACTCCTAACTTATTTATTTGCTATTAAGACTGCAACCTTAGGGGCTGGGAAGGTGGCTCAGTGGTAGAGCGCTTGCCTTGCATGCATGAGGCCCTGGGTTCGATTCCTCAGCACCACATAAGCAAAAAGAAAAAAGCCAGAAGTGGCGCTGTGGCTCAAGTGGTAGAGCACTAGCCTTGAGCTGAAGAGCTGAGGGACAGCGCCCAAGCCCAGAGTTCAGGCCCCACGACCGGACCCAAAAAAAACAAAAAACAAAAAAAACAGACTGCAACCTTAGCCAGACAATGGTGATTCACACTTATAATCATAGCTACTCAGGAGGCTGAGATCTAAGGATTGCAGTTAGAAGTTGGTCTGGGGAAGAAAGGCAATGAAACTCTTGTCTCCAAGTTAACTACCAAAAAAATCCAGAAGTAGAGGTAAGGCTTAAGTGAAAAAATAAAAATAAAAGCTTAGGTACAGCACCGAGGCTGTGAATTCAAGCCCCAGGACCAACACATACACACACATCTGCAACCTAAACCAGGTACACACCTGTAATACTAGATACTAAGGAAATTGAGACCTCAGGATCATGGTTCAAAGCTCAGGCAGAACAGTCCACAAGCCTCTTCTATCCAATTAACCAGCAAAAAGCCAAAAGTAGAGCTCAAGAGCACCAGCCTGGAGCAAAAAAGTCAATGGAAAATATGAGGGCCTGAGTTCAAGCTCCAATACCAATGGAAAGGGTGAAGACTGCAAATTTGCCATCTTTATTTCCATTTGACTGATGTATCTTTCATATATATATGTATATATATTTGGTCTGTCATGGTGCTTCAAGTACAGGCCTATTTGCTGTCCCTGAACTCTTTTGCTCAAGACTAGGAGTCAAACACTTGAGCTACAGCTACACTTCCAGGTGTTTTGGTAGTTAATTGGAGATAAGAGTCTCATGGACTTTCCTGCCCAGGCTGGCTTTGAACTGCAATCCTCAGATCTCAGCCTCCTGAGTAGCTAAGATTCTAGCATGAGCTACAAGCTCCCAGCTCCACTCATAATTTTTCCTTTCTAGATCAATTTGTTCTGTCTCTTTCCTTCTGTCCATTCCTCTCTCCTTTTTCTCTCTTTTTCTGCCCTCCTCCACCTTTTATGTCTCTTTTTGTCTCTTGCCCCTTTCCCTCCCTCTTCCTGTCCCTTCTCTTCTCCTCTTCTCCTTGGCTCTCCTCTCTTTTCCTGCCATGAGCTAAGGGAGCTTTCTAACAAGGAGATTCATCCCATGCCATAGCTGATTCTCTTGAATATAGAAGTTGGGTTTTTCTTGCCTGGGGCCAGCCTCAAACCACAGTCCTCCTACCCGTGTCTTCTATATAGCTAAGTTACAGGAAGTTGTCACCATGTCTGGTTTCCTGACATTTTGCCTGGACTGGTCTCAAATCTCAGTTCTGCTCATTTCCACCTGAAGAATAGCTGAGATTACAGACATCAGCCATGACATTGATATGAAAGATGTTTGGTGCTGATCATTTTATTTTATTTTAATATGTATATTTATATATTGAAAGTAGTTCTCTCAGGCTGGGAATGTAGCTTAGTGGTAAAGTGTTTGCCTAATATGCATGAATTTCTGGGTTCAATTCCTCAGTACCACATAAGCAAAACATGCTAGCAGTGGTGTTGTGACTCAAGTGGTACAGCACTAGCCTTCAGCACAGAAAAGCTCAGGAACAGTGCCCAGGCCCTGAGTTCAAGCCCCAGGACTGGCAAGAAATGAAAGTAGTTCTCTCTATAGTCACATTTTTGTTTCCTCTTATAGTTATTCTGACATTTAGAAAAGTTTAGGACTGGGCATATACCTTTGTGGTAGAATGCTTACCTGGCATGTGTGAGGGCCTGGCTTTAATCCATGGCACTTACACACACAAGAAAAAGAAAGATAGAAAAGTTTAGATTTAGGGGGCTGGGAATGTGGCTTAGTGGTACAGTGCTTGCTTAGCATGCATAAGCCCTGGGTTTGGTTTCTCAGTACGACATAAACAGAAAAAGCCAAGCAGTACAGGGCTATCCTTGAGCAAAAGAAGTTCAAGGACAGTACTCAGGCCCTGAGTACAAGCCCCAGGACTGGAAAAAAATTAGATTTAGAGGGTAGAGGTATGCTTCAAATGGTAGAGCACTGGACTAGCAAGCATGACATGCTCAGTTCAAACCCTAGTATGGAAAAAGAGTTTAGATTTTGGACTAGCGATTTATTTTCTTTTCTTTGTTATTTTGTTTCATATTTTCTTTTTTTATGCCAGTACTGGAGCTTGAACTCAGAGCCAGAGTATTGTCCCTTGGCTTTTTCCACACAAAGCTGGTACTGTGGTACTGGGATTACAGGTGTAAGCTACTCAGGAGGCTAAGATCTAAGGATTGTAGTTTGAAGCCAGCCCAAGCAAGAAAATTAATGAGCCTCTTATGTCTAATTCATCACCAAAAAAGGCTGCAAGTGGTGCTGTGGCTCAAGTGGTAATGCACTAGCCTTGAGCACAAAATCTCAGGACAGCACCCTGAGTTCAATTCCCAGTACTGTCACACACACAAAAAAAGGAATTGGTGCTCTATCACTTGAACCATAACTCCATTTCCAGATATTTGCTGTCTACCTGGAGATCAGAGTCTCATAGATTTTTCTTCCCAGGTTGGCTTTAAACTGAGATCCTTAGATCTTAGCCTTCAGAATAGCTAAGATTGCAAGGCATAAAGCCACCAGTACCCATCTCCTTTTTCTCATTCTTTATTGCAAATATAAAAAATATAGTAAAATTTTGTGTTCAGTGTTATATTACCTAGAGCCACATGCATGTTAAGCATGTGCTCTACCACTGGGTTGCATTTCTAGCCCTTGTTATTTATTTATTTATTTAGCTGGTTCTGGGGCTTAAACTCTTGGCCTGAGTGCTGTTCCAGAGCATCTTTGTGCTCAAGGCTTGAGCAACTTCTAGCTGGTTTTGAGTATTTCATTGGAGATAAGAGTCTCATGGGGACTTTTCTTTCTGGGTTGGCTTTGAACAATGATCCTCAGATCTTAGCCTCCTGAGTTGATAGGATTACAGGCATGAGCCACAGGTACCAGGATGATTTTTTTCTGGTCCTGGGGCTTGAACTCAGGGCCTGGACGCTGTCCCTGAGCTTCTTTTGCTCAAGACTATTGCTTTACCGGGGCTGGGAAGGTGGGCTCAGTGGTAGAGTGCTTGCCTCACATGCATGAGGCCTTGGGTTTGACTCCTCAGCACCACATAAACAGAAAAAGCCAGAAGTGGAGCTGTGGCTCAAGTGGTAGAGTGCTAGCCTTGAGCAAAAGAAGCTAAGGACAGTGCCCAGAAACCGAATTCAAGCTCCACAACTGACAAAAAAAGACTATTGCTCTACCACTTAGAGCCACAGCACCATTTCTGGCTTTTTCTGCGTAGTTTATTGGAGATAAAAGTCTTAAAGACTCTTTCCTGCCCAAGCTGGCTTTGAACTGTGATCCTCCTTAGAGCTCAGCCTCCAGAGCAGCTAGGATTACAGGCATGAATTACCAGCACCAGGCTTGTTATTGATTTTTATAAGTTGATTTTCTATGTGGCAAACTCCTAATCATATGTCTATTGCATCTTTTCTCCAATCTTTTCTCATTTCTTTTTCTCCCTTTTTTTTTTTTTTTTTTGTCTGTCGTGGGGCTTGAACTCGGCCTGGGCGCTGTCCCTCAGCTCTTCAGCTCAAAGCGAGCACTCTACCACTTGAGCTACAGTGCCACTTCCGGTTTTCTGGTGGTTTATTGGAGATAGGAGTCTCACGGTCTCTCCTGCCCGGGCTGGCTTTGAACCGTGATCCTCAGATCTCAGCCTCCTGAGTAGCTAGGATTACAGGCGTGAACCACTAGCGCCCGGCTCTTTTTCTCCCTTTAAAAATCTTGACCAAGGCTTCCATTAGTATATTAAATAGTAGTTGGGAGAGTATCTAGTCTTATTGTCTCTCCTTGCTTCCTTCCTTCTTTCCTTCTTTTCGTCCTTGGTGAAAATGGACCTTAAACCCAGGGTCTCACATTCTGCCTTATCTTTTTTGCTCAAAACTAATATTATACCACTTAAGCCACACCTCTACTTTTGGCTTTTTGCTAGTTAATTGGAAATAAGAGTCTTGTGTATTTGTCTGCCTGCTGGCTTCTCACCAAAATTCTCAGATTTCAGCTACTTGAATAGTTAGAATTATAGTCATGAGCCGCTGGTACCTGGCTAGTCTTATTTTTAAAGGATTATATATTTTTTTATGTGGTGGGGATTAAACCTAGGGAATCATTCTTTCTAGGCAAGTTCTCTACCACTTAAGCCATGTTCCAAGTGTGCTTAAATTTATTCATCTTAAAGGAAAAACATCTTATATTTTATATTTGGCATAAAGTGTGTTGTTTTTGTATGTAACCATAATGATGTTTTAAAAAAATCATCCAATGGGATGCAATGATGAACTTCTGTAACTCCAGCTACTCAGGATGAGGCAGAAGAATCAAGGATTTGAAATCAGAATGGGCAACATAGCTATTTCCAGACAAAAGAAGAGTCAGGTGTGGGTCGCTCACACTTGTAATCCCAGCTACTCAAGAGGCTGAGATCGAGGATCACAGTTCAAATCCAGCCTGGACAGCAAAATCCATGAGATTCTTATCTCCAATTAACTACCAGAAAACTGGTAGCAGCCTGTGGCTCAAAGTGGTAGAGTGCTAGCCCTGAGCAAAAGAGCTCAGGCCCAGGCCCCAAGTTCAAGTCCCATGACAAAAAAAAAAAAAGAGGAAGAAGAAGAGAAAAGCTCATCCTATTCCTGGGTTGCTAAGAGTTTTACTTTTTTGTAGGTATATATAACATTCTTTTTCTACACTGAGATAATCATATGATTACTCTCTTTTAGTCTGTTAATGTAGTAAATTATACTATTCTTTTCTAAGATCGAACAAATTCTCTTTGTAATTATGCAACAAATTTGATCATAATGTACTTTTTAATATCTGTTAGAGTCTACTAGCTAATTTTTTATTTGGGATATTTCAGCTACTATTCCCCGCTATGTTGCCCAGGTTCAAGACCAACATGGGCAACATGAGACCCTATTTCTAAAAAAATAAAAGATTTTTGCATCTCATGTTTGTAATTAAAGTGAGCCTATAATTCTCTCTCTCTTCCCCCCCCCCCTGTCTCTTTGTCAGTTGTGGGGCTTGAACTCTGGGCCTGGATGCTGTCCCTCAGCTCTTCTACCACTTGAGCCACAGTGCCACTTCTGGTTTTCTGGTAGTTAATTGGAGATAAGAGTATCATAGACATTCCTGCCCAGGCTGGCTTTAAACTGTGATCCTCAGATCTCAGCCTCCTCAGTAGCTAGGATTACAGGCATGAGCCACTGGCACCTGACTATTTTTATATTATTTTTACCTGGCTTTAGAATCAAGATTTCAAGATTGTACTACAGTAATTAAATTAAATGGCTCAGAGAACTTTGTCTCATTTTCTATTTTCTTGAATAATAAGCAGAGAATTGGCTCAGGCATGTAATTTTTGCTCAATGTGCATGAGGCTCTGAATTCTATTTCTGGCATTATGAAAAATATAAATAAATAAATAGCTGGACACTGGTGTTCACACCTGTAATCCTAGCTATTCAGGAGGCTGAGATCCAAAAACAGCAATTACAAACGAGACCATGTAGACAAATCTGTCAGACTCTTACCTCAAACTAAATAGTGAAATGCTGGAACTATGTAGAGGTGTGGCTCAAGTGGTATAGTGCGAGCCTTGAACAAATTTGCTAAACAGGAATGTAAGGCCTCAAGTTATAGCCCCAGTACCAACAACCAATAAGTCAATCAATCTATATTTATATAGAAACTAATTAACTTTCTTGAGAATATATCACATTGAAACTTTAAAACCCTCTGGGTATGCATGGATGCAGGGGAGTGGGGAGGGTACTTGGGAGTGGTTCCTGACTACCATTTCATTTTCATTAATAGTCATCTATTCAAACTCTATACTTCTTTCTATGCCTTTTTTGGTTTTTGTCATCTTATGTTTCTCTAGATCTGGAAAAGAAATCTTCTCTCCATTTTCAAATTACTTCTCTCTAGCTCCTAGCAGTCAGGTTTCTGGCTTGAGCACCTGGCAATGCCTACCCAGAGAGGTTGAGGGGTGCCAGAGGAGCAGCCTGCCTGTCATTTGGGGGCCAAAGGGAGTTTGGCTCCTTTGCATTTGTAGGGAAAAAAGGCCATGTGTTATTCTCTAGTTTGAATATTTGTGACTATATATGATTGTGTACACTTCTATGAATGTGTATGTTTATACATGATGATCTGCTCTACTTCTGTTTATACAAAATATAAGACTGAAAGAGAACAATTTTTCCAAGAGAAATTGCCTGGGTGCTTTTCTGTGTAGCTGTTCTGTATCTGTTTTCATGGGTCTCTGAGCTGGAAGTGGATAACTCTGTGATTCTCTGTCCCTGCATATGGCTTCATGTCTGCCAGTGGGCGAGTGATTGTGTCTTTTCCATGTCTCTGCATCTGTCAGGATGGTGAATCTATGTGTATCTTTATGTGTGAGCATATGTGTGGTTCTCCAAGGGTGGGAAATCCTTTGCATGTATGGGTTTCACTGTGGAAGTGTATGTATAGGGTGCACATGCTACGTGGCAAGTTCAGACTCTGCAAGTCTGGAAGAAACATTACAACAGGAAATGCTCTGGATTCCAGCTTCCGGATGGAATTTCACTCAGAAAAAAAAATACCCCTTCCTGGTCCTCCCAATAAATGCAGCATTCTTTGTCTTTCTTCAGGAGACTCAGTTGAAGGGGTTTATGTTAACCTTGACCTCAGAGGCCACGTGGTTCAGGAGATTTTGGCAGAGCCATGAAATTCCACACCCTGCATTTGCCTCTTGCCAGGCCAACTTCTTTCTCCTAAACCCTTTTATAGCTCCACATTATCTACCAGCTCAATTCTAATCTAAATTGTTCAGGGGCCAGAGGAAGACTCAGAGAGATGGGGGACAAAGAAACAACATAACTTTTAAGCAAATAAATGCAGATATGAGAACCAAAAAGGGGCAGATAGATAAATACAAAGAGAGACCAAGAACTGGAGTTTGGAAAGTAGGAACAGACAGATAAAATGGAGATTAAGCCTGTAATCCTACCACTTAGGAGGCTGAGGCAGAGGGTAGAGAAATTGAGGCCAACTTCGGCTGTATACAGATCTCCAGGTCAGCCTGCGCTAGGCAAACCCTCTCTCAAAAGTGAATGAGTTAAAAATGAAGATTAAAGGAATAACTTTAATGGGAAAAAATACAAAGAGAAATGAAGTGAATGGGGTGAAGAAATAGACTATAGCCTACAGGAAAGAGGAATGTAGGGAGAGATGGAAATAGACTGGGGTCAAAGAAGCAGCTACAAGAATGATGTCACAGCTGGGCACCAGTGGCTCCTGACTGACTGTAATCCTACTCAGGAGGCTGAGATCTGAGGATTATAGTTCCAAGCAAGCTCACACAAGAAAGTCAGTGAGATTCTTATCTCCAACTAATCACAGTGAGATTCTTATCTCCAACTAATCACAGAAAAAAGCCAGAAGTGGCACTGTGGCTCAAGTGATAGAGTTCCAGTCTTGAGCAAAAGAAGCTCAGGAATAGTGCCTAGGCCCAGAGTTCATGCCCCAGGGCAAAAAAAAAATAGCACACCTGGGCCCTTGTGGCTCACTCCTGTAATTTTTGCTATTCAGGAGGCAGAGATAGGAGGATATTGAAGCCAGCCTGGGCAGAAAAGCTCTTAAGGCTCTTGTTTCCAATTAACCAGTAAAAAGCCAGAAGTAGAGATGTGGCTTAAGTGGTAGAGAGCCAGCATTGAACAAAAAAGCCAAGCTAGAATATGAGGCTCTTAGTGACAATCACAGGACTTGAATTTAGGGCCTGGTGCTGTCCCTGAGCCTTTGTGATCAGGCTAACACTATCACTAGAGCCATACCTTCACTTCCAGCTTTTTGGTGGTTAATTGGAGATAAGAGTCTCGTGGACTCTCCTACCTGTGTTGGCTTTGAACTATCATCTTCAAATCTCAGCCTCTAAGTAACCAGGATTACAGGCATGAGCCACCAGCACTCAGCTGAAACTATTTTTTGTTTTTTGTCAGTCGTGGGGCTTGAATTCTGGACCTGGGCACTGTCCCTCAGCTCTTCAGCTCTACTACTTGAGCCACAGCGCCACTTCTGGCATTTTTAGTACTTTATTGGAGATAAGAGTCTCATGGGCTTTCCTGCCCGGGCTGGCTTTGAATTGTGATCCTCAGATCTCAGCCTCCTGAGTAGCTAGGATTACAGGAATGAGCCACAAGCACCTGGCTTGAAACTAATATTTTTCAGCCTTTGTTCTGTTAAAGTATTGTTCTGTGAGCTCTTTATATATTTCATCATTTCATCTTCATAGTAATGCTGTAAAGTACATGTACTATTATCATATGACTTTTGTTTTTTGGCCAGGATTTGAATCAGGCCCTCATACTCATTCAGCTTGCTTTCTCAGCCACTTAAGCCACATGTCCTGTCCTGCTTCTTGCTGGTTAATTGCAGATAGAATCTTTATTTTTTTGGGGGGGGGGCTGTCCGGACGTGGGGCCTGGGCGCTGTCCCTCAGCTCTTCAGCTTAAGGCTAGCGCTCTACCACTTGAGCCATAGCACCACTTCCAGCTTTTTTCTTTTTGCTTATGTGGTGCTGAGGAATCGAACCCAGGGCCTCATTCATGTAAGGCAAGCGCTCTACCACTGAGCCACCTTCCCAGCCCTGCAGATAGAATCTTAATTGCAGATAGAAGCTACAATCTTTCAGGTCTCAGCCTCCTGAGTAGCTAGGATTACAGGCATGAGCCACTGGTGCTTACCTTTATCATCATTCATTTTCTGCCAATGACACAAGTAGAGTAAGCCAGTGGCATTGCAAGGATTGGAATCCAATCTAACCCCACAGACATACATTTAACTGTTCTGTCAGTAACAGAGATGGAGGCCATGAAGGTGAACTGCAGTGGAGATGAAGACAGAGATATGGAGATTGGAACAGAAAGGTGAGAATAGAGAGACAGGTGGGGGACATAGGTAGATGAATGCAGCAATACAATTAGAAAGATGAGGAGCTGGAGACATCAGAGATAAGGTAAATAAAGACAGAGGGATAGGGACAGAAAAGAGGCTATGAAGCTAAGAGAAATTGAGAGACAGAATTTCTGCAACACAAAAATGTAGGAATATATGAGGTAGAAAAATGTCTATAAGGACAGACCACAGACAACATGAGGATGATGAATTAGACACAGATTATAGACAAGGCAGCCCCCAGCATAATGAATAGAGAGGCACAGAGAAAGAACAAGAAGGGGAGTTTGAGAAAGAGACTAGGAAAGGGCTAGGGTGTAGCTCAGTGAAGCACTTACCAAGTATGGGCAAGACCTTGGGTTCATCCCCAACAACACGAGGGAGAGAGAGAGAGACAGAGAGAGAAAGAAAAAGAGAGAGGGGGAAAATAGAGAAACAGTGGGACAGATGTAGAGAAAGATGAAAAAGCAAAATAGAGACCAATAGGTGATGTCTGTGAAGGTGGTGACAGTGATGGTGACCCCAGGAAAAGAGGGCAAAAAACAGAAATAGAGACAAAAGAATGACATCATTTCAGCTTAATTATTCACATGTCTGTTGACTGGGTCACACCTGGCACTGAGCTGTATAAAGCTCACTAGGCTATGAGCTCAATGTTTGCCAGGGCCTGGTATTTCATACTTGTCATCCTAGCTACTCAGGAGGCTGAAATCTGAGGATTACAGCTCAAACAAGCCTAGGCAGATAAATCTGAGACACTTGTATCTCCAATTAGCTACCAAAATGCCAGAAGTGGAGATATGACTTAAGTGGTAAAACATCAGCCTTCAACAAAAAAACCAAACACTGAATTCAAGCCCTAATACCTACACCAGAAAAAGGGAGAAAGGGAGAGAGAAGGAAAGAAGGAAACAGGCCTTTGCTGTTCAGTACTACATCCTATACTCATCACAGAATGCCAGACCCAGAGAAAGCATGCATTTGTATACATGATATCACTAAAGCCTCATAACTCTGATGTAGTAGGTATTATTATTATCTTCAGTTTAAAGATGGAGAAGCTGAGACTCTAGGCAGTGAGTAAATTGCCCAAGGTCAAGTAACTTGCCCAAGGTCACACAGAGGAGCTAGAAATAAAGCCTCAGCCAGGACCAATTGTGAGCATGTATCATTAATCAAAGATCAGCCCGGATCCAGGAATGTGGCTTAGTGGTAAAGTGCTTGCCTAGCACGCATGAAGCCTTGGGTTCAATCCCTCAGTACCACATAAACAGAAAAAGCTGTAAGTGGACTGTGTCTCAAGTGGCAGAGTACTAGCCTTGAGCACGGAGAGGCTCAGGGACAGAGCCCAGGCCCTGAGTTCAAGCCCCAGGACCGGCAAAAAAAGAAAAGGTCACCCTGGCTGTGCATCAATGGCTCGCATCTCTAATCCTAGCTACTTACAAGGCTGAGAGCTGAGGATTTTAGTTCAAAGCCAGTCTGGGCAACAAAGTCTATAAGACTCTTATCTCCAGTTAAGCACCCCTGAAAAGCCGGAAGTGGAGTTTTGGCTCAAGTAGAAGAGTGCCAACCTTGATCACAAAAGCTCAGGTTCAGTGCCCAGGCCCTGAGTTCAAGTCCCAGGACCTGCACCAAAAAAAAGAAAGAAAGAAAAAGAAAAAAGATAGGAAAGAAAGAAAAAGACAGGAAGAAAGAAAGGAAGGAAGGAAGGAAGAAAAAAAGAAAGAATTAGGTTGAATCCTGTTTTATGCACCTGAGGTAGGGAAAGCCCAATTGCTGTCTGTCTGACTGCAACATATAAATGTTTGGTCACCATGCCATACTGCTTTGATGAAGATTTTCTCACTAAGGAAGACTACTAAGTCCCTAGAGTAAGTGTCCTGAGTACTTGTCCTCAGAAGCTCCAATCATCTAGCAGAAGAGACAGATATAGTTAAGCTCAGAGAAATGAATAGGAGAAATAAAGCACTATGGAAGAAATCTGGTTTTGGGAAAGCAAAGAAAGCTTACTGGAGTAGGAGGTAGGAGACCAGAGATAGATTTTTGTTGTTGTTGGTCATGGGGCTTGAAATCTGGGCCTGGGCGCTGTCCCTCAGCTCTTCAGCTCAAGGATAGCACTCTACCACTTGAGCCACAGCACCACTTCCAGCTTTTTGTGTGTATGTGGTGCTGAGGAATCAAACCCAGGGCCTCATGCATGAAAGGCAAGCACTCTACCACTGAGGTACCTTCCCAGCCCTAGGGATAGATTTACAAAGAAGTCATTAAAGCTTAAGCTTCAGGACCCCTGATTTACACAAGTCCATACAAAGCCTTGGTTAATGAACAATGGAAACCCCAGTACTAAAGATTTCTAAAGATTTGCTTGTTTACAAGAAAACAAATAATCTGATTCCCCTGGCTTATACCTTTAATTGGAGGAGGAGATGGTGGAAGAGGAGGGGGGGGGGAGAGAGAGAGAGGAAGAGGCTGGGAAAGTGGCTCAGTGGTAGAGTGCTTGCCTTGCATGAATGAGGCCTTGGGTTCAATTCCTCAGCACCACATAAGCAGAAAAAACCATAAGTGGCATTGTGGCTCAAGTGGTAGAGCGCTAGCCTTGAGCTGAACAGCCAGGGACAGCACTTAGGCCCAGAGTTCAGGCCATGACCGACAAAAAAAGAAAAAAGAAAGACAAAAAAGAACAAAAGAATGTCCCAAAAACTTGAAACTCATCTGAAAGAAACTATATATATATATATATATATTTTGGGGGGGGTGTCTGGTCTTGGGGCCTGAACTCTGGGCCTGGGCGCTATCCCTCAGCTCTTCAGCTCAAGGTTAGCGCTCTACCCCTTGAGCCACAGTGCCACTTCCGGCTTTTTTCTTTTTGCTTATGTGGTGCTGAGGAATTGAACCCAAGGCCTCATGCATGCAAGGCAAGCGCTCTACCACTGAACCACCTTCTCAGTCCTGCAGTATATTATTTTGAAGCTGAAAGTTTTCTTTTCTTTTTTTTTTTTTTGGTGCCAGTCCTAGGACTTGAACTAAAGGCTCAGGCACTGGTCCCTGAGCTTTTTTGCTCAAGGCTAGCAATCTACCACTCCACCCACAGTTTCACTTCTGGCTTTTTCTGGTAGTTTATTAGAGATCAGAGACGCATGGACTTTCCTGCCCAGGCTGGCTTCAAACTGTGATCCTCATATCTCAGCATCCTGATTACCTGTAAGCCACCAGTGCCCAGGTAGGATTACATTTTTTTTAAACTTGTTAGCTCAAATGGTATAATGCTAACCTTGAGCAAAAAAAAAAAAAAAAAAGGAAAAAAGAAGAAAAAGAAAGCTTAGAGACAGTGCCGTGGCCCTGACTTCAAACCTGAGGATGAGTGCCCTCAGAAAAATGTAAAACTAGCAAGTCAGGAGGCTGAGATCTGAGTATAACCTTTTGAAACCTGCCATGAGATTCTTATCCCCAATTAACCACCAAAAAGCTGGAAGTGGAGCTGTGGCTTAAGTAGTAGAGTGCCAGCCTTGTGTGAGAAAATCCAATATTGTAAGGTGCTGCATTCAAGTCCTGGTACCAGCATAAAAAAAAATCACTCACCCCTGCTTTCACTATATTTGATGTCAGTATAACTTGTGGAGGAAATGGGGAAAAACCAGTTGTTTAAGGATACAGGTGGACCTGTTGCAACAATGAGAAGTACAAGTTGTCATGTCCAAAACGAGCTTTACAACGTCGGTGCGGGGGGGGGGGGGGCGGGGGGAAGGGGGGGAAGGGGGGGAAGGAGAAGGATTGGGATTGGGGGGGAGGGGGGAGGCTGGGAAGGGATGTGAAGGGTAAACCAAAGGAGGAGGGTGCAATGCTTGGTAAGAAATGTATGCATTATCCTGCCCATGTAATTGTAACCCCTCTGTACAGTATGTTCACAAATAAAATTAAATAAAATTTAAAAATTTAAAAAAAAAGACCACAAATCACTCAAGCTGGGTGCTGATGGCTTATGCCTGTAATCTTAGCTACTCACGAGGATGAAATCTGAGGATCACGGTTCAAAACTAGCCCAGGCAGGAAAGCTCACGAGACTCTTATCTCCAATTAACCACCAGGAAACTAGAACTGGAGCTGTAGCTCAGAATGGTAGAGTGCTAGCCTTGAGCAAAAGGGCTCAAGGACAGCACCTGAGTTCACGCCCCATGACCGACAAAAAACTCACTCAATGAATTTTTTACGATATACATAAAATTTAGAATATATACTATATGTGTGTGGAATAAATAATAAAAACAAATCCCTGTGTACCCAATCACTGAGTTTGAAAACACATTATTACTAGTGACAACACCCCATATGGGACCCTTCCAAATTGAATCTCTCCTCCTTGAGAGGTAATCAATATCCTGAATTTTCTCTTGTTTATTCTGTCTTTATTCTTTATATGCCAGTCTTGGGACTTGAATTCAGAACTTGGGCACTATACATAAGCTTTTTTTGCACAAAGCTTGTATTCTACCACTTGAGCCACAGCCCCACCGGTGGCCTTTTGCTGGTTAATTGTAGGTAAAGTCTCAAGGATGTCCCTGCCCAATCTGGCTTCAAACCACCATCCTCAGATCTCAGACTCCTGAGTAGCTAGAATTACTGGCATGAGCCATCAGCTCCCAGCTCATTCCTTTTTTGTATTTTTTTATGACATATGACTATATCCATGAGTTGTTTAATTTTGCATGTTTTATATAAACATGTTCTCAGTGACTGTTTTGAATTAGCATTAGGTTTCCTGAGTCTCATCGATGTTGATATATGTCCATACAATTCATTTTTATTTCATTGTAGCATTGTTTTGTTTTTGTTTTTGTTGGTTGTGGGGCCTGAACTCTGGGCCTGGGCACTGTCCCTCAGCTCTTCAGCTCAAGGCTAGCTCTCTACCGCTTGAGCCACAGCTCCACTGCTGGCTTTTTCTGCTTATGTGGTGCTGAGGAATCGAACCCAGGGCCTCATGTATGCAAGGCAAGCGCTCTACCACTGAGCCACCTGGGTTCCCAGCTCCAGCATTCTGTTTTATAAAATTGTTTCAGTATATACATACTATGCTATGTTTCCGGTTCTAGCTGCTCTACATAGGCTTTTGTGACACATTGCTGAAGTGGCTCTAGGGGTGTTTACAAACTTTTTGGTCTCCAAGGCTCCTCACCCCTTTTTTGAGATAGTGCTTGACTCACTTCCAAACTAGCCTTGAATTCCTGGCTCAAATAGTTCTCCTTCCTCAGCTTCCCAAATACCTGGAACTACAGGCAGCCCACAACCATGCCTGGTATACAGTCTTAAAAAGCATTGCAGAGGGTTGGGAATGTGGCTTAGTGGTACAGTGCTTGCCTAGAATGCATGAAGCTCTCGGTTCGATTCCTCAGTACCACATAAACAGAAAAGGCTAGAAGTGGTGCTGTGGCTCAAGGGGTAGAGAGCTAGCCTTGAGCAAAAGATGCTCAGGCACAGTGCCCAGGCCCTGAGATCAAGCCCCAGGACTAGCAAAAAAAAAAAAAAGCATTGTAGACTGGTACTGGTGGTTCATACCTATAATTCTAGCTACTCAGGAGGCTGAGATCTGAGGATATCATTTCAAAGCCATGGAAGTCCATGAAACTCTTATTGCCAATAAAGCACCAAAAAGTCAGAAGTACAGCTATGGTTCAAGTGGTAGAGTACTATCCTTGAGTGAAAAAGCTAAAGGACAGCTGACTCCCAGGCCCTGAGTTTAAGTCCCCGTAATGGCACAAAAAATTAATAAAATCAAGAAACTTTGGTTTATGTGGGACTTATAGTTACTGTATTAGAATTTAAAGCTGAAGCTAGGCATAGGGAGATCACACATGTAATTCTAGCTAGTCAGGAAGCTGAGACCTAGAGGATCAAAGTTTGAAGGCAGCCTAGGCAGAAAACTTCATGAGATGTAACTTCCAAACTAGCTAGCAAAAAGCTGAGTTGAAGGTGTGGCTTGGGTGGTAGAACATCAGCCATGAGCAAGCAAGTTAGAGAAAGTACAAAGAAAGACCACAAATTCAAAACCCAGGACAGAAGAAAAAGAAAAAAAAGAATGAAATATGTTGATTTTAAAAGGAACAATAAGCCAGATGCTGGGAACTCACACCTGTAACCCTAAGTACTCTGGAGGCTGAGATCTAAGTTGACCCTTAGATCTAAAGGTTCTAAATCCAGCCTGGGCAAGAAAGTCCATGAGACTCTTATCTCTAATTACACACCAAAAAGCCAGAGGTGGAGCTGTGGCTCAAGTGGTAGAGAGCTAGCCTTTAGCTTAGGGACATTGCCTTAGGCCTTGAATTCAAGTCCCAGGACTGGCAGATACACACAGAAAAAAGGATTGTGATTCAAAGCCAGTCTGGGCAGGAAAGCCACTGAGACTGTTTTTTTTTTTTTTGTCAGTTGTGGGGCTTGAATTCAGAGCCTGGGAAGTGTCCTTGAGCTCTTTTGCTCAAGGCTAAAGCTCTACCACTTTGAGCCACAGCACCACTTCATGGTTTTTCTGGTGGTTAGTTGAACATAAGAGTCTCACAGACTTTCCTGCCCATACTGGCTTTGAATCACAACCTTCAGATCTCAGGTTCCTGAATAGTTAGGATTACAGTTGAGATCCACCAGTGCTGGGCCTGTGAGAATCTTATCTCCAATTAAGCACTAAAAAAAGGCTAGAAGTGGAACTGTGGCTCAAAAGGTAGAGCACCAGTCTTGAGCAAAAAAACCCAGGTCCGGGGCTGGGAAGATGGCTCAGTGGTAGAGCGATTGCCTTGCATGCCTGAGGCCCTGGGTTCGATTCCTCAGCACCACATAAGCAAAAAGAAAAAAGCCGGAAGTGGCGCTGTGGCTCAAGTGGTAGAGCGCTAGCCTTGAGCTGAAGAGCTGAGGGACAGCGCCCAGGCCCAGAGTTCAGGCCCCACGACCGGACCCAAAAAAAAAAAAAAAAAAAAAAAAGATACAGATCACTTTAAAAAAAAAAAAAAACCCAGGTCCTAAGTTCAAGCCCCAGGACTGACTTTTATTTGTGCCATTCCTGGGGCTTGAACTCAGAACCTCAAGCTCTCACTTGACCTTTTCACTCAAGGCTGGTGCTCTACAACTTGAGCTACACCTCCACTTCCAAATCTTTGCTAGTTAGTGATACAAGTCCCACAGGCTTTTCTGCCTGACCTGGCTTCAAACCTTCATCCTCAGGTCTCATACTCCTGAGAAGCTAGGATTACATGAGTGAGCCACCAGTGACTAGCATTAAAGATTTTTTGTTAGCATGCATTAGTTGTACAAGAGAGGTTGCACTGTGACATTTCCATACAAATTACAATATATTCCAATCAACCCTACCCCATTTGTCTCTTACTCCCTCTCCCTGCTTAAAACAATTTCAACCATATTCATCTTCCTTTATCCTTTCCACTCCCTCTCTCACCTCCAATTGAAAGGTTAAAGTTTGAGGCAGTGACCACCACGTGTTGCTTGTTTCTATCTAGCAAAGCAACACGTGGTGGTAATCAAAACACCTGGTTGATTGTGTGCCTATATAAGACCTACAAATCCTTAGCTCAGGGCTCTCCTCCTAGGCTCCACTGTGTCGGAGTGTAGGACGAGGCCCGAGCTGCAGCCGGTTTAAATAAAACACCTGTAGAGTCTGACTCGGTGGTCTTCTTGTGGGGGGGTCCTGTGACCTTGGCATGACATAATTAAACTTCACCCCCCCATAGAGCCCTTTTTGCTTTCTTATCATTCATTTTTAGTGTATATTAGTTGTAATGTGCATATATTGTATTTTAATAAGAATAATCCACTTCATTGCCCCTACCAACCCCCCTATTGTTTAGCAGCTTTCAGTGAGAGTCCTTATGCCATCTACATACATTTAGCACTTTTGTGCCAGTACAAGAGCCTTGAACTCAGGGTGTTCTGGCTGGCTTTTCCACTCCATCTGGCATTCTACCAGTTGAGCCACAGCTCTACTTTCATCTTTTTGCTGATTAATTGGGGATAAGGGTCTCATTGCCACTAACATCCAGCTCCTTTTTTATTTTTAAATTTTTTTATTTTACTCTATTTTTGTCAATTCTGGGGCTTGAATACAAAGCCTGTACACTGTCCTTGAGCTTCTTTTTTGCTCACAGCTAGCATTCTACCACTTGAGCCACAGCACCTTTTTCTATTTATATGATACTGAGGAGTCAAATACAAGGGTTCATGGTTGCTAGGCAAGCACTCTACCACCAAGCCACTTTCCCAACCCAGCTCCTGTTGACCTCTTGGTGTCTCCTTTTACACCCAACTTGTAATGCTGTACTTGATTAGAGACCAGCCATGGATTCTCTTCTACTCTCTGCTCTGTCAGGAAAGTCTGTGAGATTCTTTATTTTCAGTTAACCACCAGAAAACTGGAAGTGGAGTTGTGGTTAAGTGGTAGAATGCTAGCCTTGAGCAAAAAACACACAGACAGTGTCTAGCCTTGTACTTCCAGCCCTATGACTGCCACAAAAAAATAAAAATAAGGGCTGGGAAGTTGGCTTAGTGGTAGAGTGCTTGCCTCGCATGCATGAGGCCCTGGATTCAATTCCTCAGCACCACGTAAGTACAAAAAGCCAGAAGTGGTGCTGTGACTCAAGTGGTAGAGCACTAGCCTTGAGCTGAGGAGCTGAGGGACAGCGCCCAGGCCCAGAGTTCAGCTCCCATGACCAATAAATAAATAAATAAATACAAAAAACAAAACCTTTCCCCGGTTAGTCAGGTGCTGGTGGTTCATGCTTAAAATCTTAGCTACTCAAGAGGCTGAGACTTGAGGATCAGTTTTTGAAGCCAACCTATACAAGAAAGTCTACTCTTTATCTCCAATTCTCCACCAAATATCTGGAAGTAGAAGAGTGGCTCAAATGATAAGAGTAATAGTCTGAAGCAGAAAAAAATTCGAAGGGACTTTTCCCAGGCCCTGAGTTCAAGCCTCAGTACTAATGTGTGCACATGCACACACTTATGTGCACACATCCACACACCTACACCTTTCAGCATGTATTTCAGTATTTCTTTTTGGACTTTAAGTATCTATAAAAGGCTATTTCCTCATGATCCAGTTCACATATGATACAAACTGAAGTTACATGAAATATATCCACCCTTCCCACATGTTCCTATTTTTTTATACTCTAATATTTTCTATTCGATCCTCAATTGGATTCAATATCTTCCCCAGTTTGACACACAACTAAAATTGCTTTAGTATTGTTCATAAAATAAAGTCCACTTCCCTTACCTTGTGCTGGAAAACCCTGAAGAAGCTGGCTATTGTATATCTCTTTTTAAAAATATATTTGTGGTACTAAGGGCTTAAACTTGGGGCCTGGGTATTGTCCCTTTCAATGCTGGCACTTTACCACAGCTCTATTTCTGGCTTTTTTAGTGGTTAATTGGATATTTTGGAGTATTCTGGACTTTTCTGCCCAGGCTGGCTTTGAACCATGATCCTCAGATCTCAGCCCCCTAAGTAGATAGGATTACAGGTGTGAGCCACAGGTGCCTGGATTGATATTTCTTCAAGAAGAGGGAAGGAAGGGCTGGGAAGGTGGCTCAGGGGTAGAACGCTTGCCTTGCATGCATGAGGCCCTAGGTTCGATTCCTCAGCACCACATAAGCAAAAAGAAAAAAGCTGGAAGTGGTGCTGTGGCTCAAGTGGTAGAGCGCTAGCCTTGAGCTGAAGAGCTGAGGGACAGCGCCCAGGCCCCACAACTGGACCCCCCCCCCAAAAAAAAAGAAGAAGGAAGGAAGGATAAGGAAGAATATAGAAGGGGCAAGGTTGATGGGTTACTGTATATACCCGTATGGGAATATCACAATAAAAGTCCTCATACAACTAATATGCTGATTTAAAAAAAAATCCTAGAAAAGATAAAATTACCAAAAAATGCAAAAAGCGACAGTAAAGCTAGTGAAAATTGTAAATGGTGCTGGCCTAAAATAGGGTAATAAGAGTAGGATTGAAGACATTGAATAAAAAGATTAGAGACACATTCAGACGGTAAAGACAGGGTTTAGGCTGGCACCCGTGGCTCATGCCTGCAATCCTAGCTACTCAAGAAGTCGAGGTCTGAGGATCACCGTTTGAAGCCACCCTGGGCAGGAAAGTCTATGTGACTGTTATCTCCAATTAACCACCAAAAGCCAGAAGTAGAGCTGTGGCTCAAGTGGTAGATTTTTTTTTTTACCTTAACCAGAAAAGCTAAAGGACAACAAACTGGCTTATAGTTCAAGCCCAGTACACACACACACACACACACACACACACACACACACACACACACACACACACACACACACACACACACACACACACACACACACACACACACACACACACACACACACACACACACACACACACACACACACACACACGACAGGACTTGGTAATTGCATGAAAGGATGGAGTGACAGGAGTCAGGGTACTGCTCAGGTTTCTACTTTAGGGTTATTCACTAAGGTAAGATACAAAGGACAAATGAGTTGTAGAGGAGGATGCCCTGAGTTGGGGAAAAGCTAAGGTTTTAGGTTTCTCTGGGATATTCATCCAAAGCTGTGTAATAACCAGCTGAATGAATGACTCAAGAGAAATATCTAGACTTAAGATATCAGTGTAGAGCTGGGAAGGTGGCTCAGTGGTAGAGCGCTTGCCTTGCATGCATGAGGCCCTGGGTTCGATTCCTCAGCACCACATAAGCAAAAAGATAAAAAAGCCAGAAATGGTGCTGTGGCTCAAATGGTAGAGCGCTAGCCTTGAGCTGAAGAGCTGATGGACAGCGCCCAGGCCCAGAGTTCAGGCCCCACGACCAGACCCCCCCCAAAAAAAAGATATCAGTGTAGGGGTTATCAACAATGAGCCTATAATTGAAGCTATGGGAGAGAATGAAAGAGCAGAGAGAAGAAGGAAGAAGAAAAGAAAGAAGAACAATGGAGGAAGAAGAGGAGGAAGAGGAAAAATGGAGGAAGAGGAAGAGGATATGGGGGGAGTAGGAGGGGAGAAGAAGGAGAAAGAAGACAGAGGAAGAGAAGAAAAAGGAGGGGAAGAGGAGGAAGAGGAAGAAGAGAGGGGAGGAGGAGGAGGAGGAAGAGGAGGACAAGGAGAAGAAGATAGTCACTACTACCAAATGCCACCCAGAAATCAAGTAGGATAACCTCTGAAAAGATTCTATTGGAATGACAGGCTCCAGTGGTTCATGCCTGTAATCCTAGCTACTCAAGGAGGCTGAGATCTAAGGATCAAAGTTTGAAGCCAGCCCAAGCAGATGCTTTGCTCCAATTAACCACCCAAAAAACAACAACAGAAAAAAAGAAATAGAGCTGTGGCTCAAGCAAAAAGGCCAGGGACAGCACCTAGGCCCTGAGTTCAAGCTCCAGTGTCTGTGCACGCATGCATGTGTGCACATGCACATACACACACACACACTCAGATTCTATTGGATTTAGTAACCAAAACTCTAGCAAAATAGGTAAGAGAGCAGTTTCAGGTGAGCAGCTGGGGCAGGTTAGAGAGGGTTGAAAAGATATAGTGGGAAGTGGAAAAATGAAGATAGTTGAGTGTTGGAAAGTCTTGAAAAGTCTGTAGAAAAGGAAAAGAGAGAAGGGTGGTTGGATAAAAAGACGTTTTGGTAATTGCTTGTCTTTAGACTGAATATGTTCAGATTCTGTTGAGGAGCAAGGGACAAATTTCTAAACTCGGTGCAAGAAGTCAAGCACTTCTTTTTGATGGCTTGTTTGCTATATGGAATAGGAGGTAAGGGTTATCTGCTGAGGGGTAGTGGGGTAGATGGAGAAATTAGGAAGCCAAGGAGAGGGAAGGTTTTATATGACCACTGGGGAGAATGGGAGAGAGATGATTAAGAGTGTAATGGTGACTTAGAAGGGTTGTGGGGTCAGCACGGATAGCCTCATAGAAGCTAGAAAATGGGTTTAATGTGGCACATATCTATGAAGTTGAATGGTTTTCTCCAGCAATGTTTAGCTGCTTGGGCCCAGGCATAGAAAAGATGGACAGTTGGACTTATCCAAGTTTGTGATGGGGAACTGAGGCTATTGGTAAGGGGCTGTGATGTCTGGAAGAGTATAAAAGACAGGTCTGCTAGAGCCAAGCCCTAGGGAAACTCTAGAACATGTGGCAAGGCTTCTGGAAAAGAGGGTGATGGGAGAGCCAAAGAAGACCTGAAATGGGACAGATGGACAGATTTGGGGGGGTTGACCCTAGGAGCCTAGCACGGCACGGGGGGGGGGGGGGGGAGGCGGACCAGGGAGAGATGGGAAAGGCAAATGGACAGATTTAAGGGGTTGAGTCTAGGAACGTGCATGGTGGGGGGGGTACCAGGGAGAGACAGGAAAGGCAAGCTGATGGGTGGGGGTAGGAGGTGAGGATTTATAAGGAGCCTGAGGGCCCAGAGGGTGTTTGCAGCGTGGAGTGAAGCTGGCCCAAGCGAGGGGGCGTGGTCAATTGCAAATCCCGGGCGAGGGGGTGGGGCCCCGGTAACTGGGTCCCAGCGCCGCTGTGGCTGCGGCTGCCTCAGCGACGACTCCCGCCTCCCCACCCCCCTTCCCAGGACTTCTTCCCGCCCGCCGCCAAGAGACCCAGACTGAGGACAGTAGGGCCGGATCGAGGCCGTTCTTCTGCCCCCATGGCTGGAGCTTCGTCTTCGAGGACTGGCTGAAGGCGACCCCCGCAGCTCCAGCGCGAGGCGTACACGCGCGCCCCCAGGCCATCGCAGTCTTCTCTTCCCTCCCTTCTCCACCCCTCCCCTCCTCCTCCGCCCCCAGCCTCCGCTGCGGCGGGAGGAAGAACCCTTTCCGACCATCCAGGAGAACCCAGATCGATTCCCATTCGGGGAGAAAGAAGAGACCCCCACACTCGGATCCCAGTGGCTACTCGCCCCAGAATCACGGAAGTGGCTCGCCGTCCATCCGAGAGCCCGCGCCCACTGCAGCCCCCCGACCCTCGCCCAGCCGCAGCCGCGTAGACAGCGCTCCCCAGCGTCTCCCCCCTCCCCCCGGCCTCGCCAAACCCACTCCCCGCTTGGGGCCAGGGCCGGCGATGCCTGGCAAGGCAGCGGCAGTGGCCGCGGCTGCTGCTGCTACTGCCATCGCTGCCACGGCTGCTGGCCCGGGTCGGGGGCTCCAGTCTCCGCTGTGGGGCTGATCCCGCAGCCCCGCCCCCCGAGCCTGAGGCCGCTGCTCCGCCGGGCGCCGGGCCTCCTCCGCCCGCGCCTCCGCCCCAGGAGCTGGAGCCAAGCGGGGAGCCCGGGCCCCGCGCCCAGGCCCGGACCATGCTTGGCCACCGAGCCCCGGGGGGCGCCGGGCCTTCGGATCCCGAACACCCGGCCCCAAATCCCCCCGGCGCCGCTCCACTGGCCTGTGCCGACTCGGACCCTGGAGCTTTGGAACCCCGACTGCCGGTGCGCCGAGGCTCTGGCTCGGCTCTGGGAGCCCCCCTGGATCCCCAGTTTGCTGGACCCTCGGACGTCTGCCTGGGTGCTGTTCCAGGGCCCCGGGTCTTGCCCTGCGGCCCCAGTCCACAGCACCATCGGGCCCTGCGCTTCTCCTACCACCTGGAGGGCTCACAGTCTCGGCCTGGTGAGTGATCCAGACAGCATGGGAGCCGGGCTATGGGCCTGGTACTGGGAACGGGTTCTTGTTCTGGGGCGCTCGCTTTAAGCTCCACAGAGGAGCTGGCCTGCTCACCCTGGCCCCTTGGGCCCTCTCAATCCCCATTCCTTCCCTTATTTCTGGGCCTTCCATCCAGTTCAGTCCTTCCAACCTCTGTCTCCTCTTCTGTCTCCCTTGTGCCCCCCCCCCCCACCGCCAACTCCCGTGGCTCCCTTCTCCTGTAACTGCTGAGGCTAATGGGAGAGGAAACACTCCAAGAAAGGAGGGGGGGGGGGCAGATTGCAAGACAGCAGTGAGGATGCGGTTGGGAAACAGCAGGGTTTTAGTTGGGGGAACAGGAGAAAAGAAATCTCCCATTAGCCAACCACCTACATTGTGCATGGCACTAAACTGGGTGCTTTGCATGGGCTCTCATTTCTATGTTGGTATCATTAGCCACGCATTGTAATACAGAAAATGAGGCTCAGAGAAGTCAAATAACTTGCCCAAGGTCACACAGCTAGTATGGACCCAGGATTCAAAAGCAGATCTGAGTCCAAAGTCTGTGATCTTTCTGCTTCCCCAAACTGAGGCTGGAGATCATGGAAGTAGTGCCAAGCCTTCTGCTTATGTGATTTTTCTCCTGTACTACTCAACAGCCCTGAAGTATGAGTGGAAAGAGAGAGGTGGGGGGGAGGATTGACAAAAATTGGGGTTTTGCCAGCTGTATGTGGCGGGAGGACAGGGGAAGGAAGGAGTAGAAGGTGCTGATGGGAGAGGGAAAGATGGGGGAGATCAGGCTGGAAGAGAGGGCTGGGGACTGAGAAGTAGGGAAGACAGCAGAAAGGTCAGAGGAAGCAGAAGGCAGTTTGAACAGAGCTGGTGGGCTGCTGGGCCAGGAGGTTGTTTGTGAGGATAAATCGGAATAGTTGCTCGGATTTGTATAGGTGGAGCACATCTAGGTCAGGCCTGGGGCCACAGACCTGGAGAGGCATTTGCACTGCCCGAAGTTTCTGAGGAGCCTAGTGGGACCTCTTCCATCTGGGAGATGTTTTCATGTAGGCCTGAGCCCAAGAGCCATAGTAAAAAGACTGTGCATCTGCTCTATCTTCTACCGGGACTGAAGTCTCTAGAGGCTTCTGTGGCTCACAGCCTAAACTCCACAGGTCATTGGGACTGTAGCAGTAGTCAAGCAGAAAGTGTGGGCAGGATGTGTCCCCTTGCTTGTGTTCTTGGGCTAGTTATGGATGGAACCTCTAGACGTTTCAGGCGCTCCCTCCTTGTAGGCTTGAGATAGCCAGCTGACGACAGGCCCTTTTCATGCTGTGCCTGGCTTCTTGCTTCTGCTGCCTTTCCAAACTCCCCTTGACAGATGCTGTGTGGAGGGGGCTACTCATACTCACTTTACTGTAGTGCCGTCTTCCAGATCCCCAAACACCCACAACACTCCCACTGTACATGAGTCTTTGCATTTGCTTTGCCTTCTGCCTGTAGCTTTTCCCCCAGCCCTCCCACCTGGCTTGCTCCTCATCTTTCGGGTCTCAGCTCAAATGTCACCTCCTAAAGACCTTCCCCAACCACTTTTAAGTAGGGCCTCTTGTGACTCTCCCTCACAGCTGCCAGTGTGCTTCGATCCTTGCATTTTAATACAATCTGAAGTGACCCTGTTGGATATATATCCTTGTTTATTGGCTGCCTTTGTCTACTAGAATGTGAACTCCTTGAGGGCAAGGGGATGGAGTCTGCTTTGTTCTCAATCATATCCCTAGCAACTGGCACTGAGCCTAGCATCCAGTAGGTACTCAGTAAGATCTTATTGAGTAAATTCCGGAACAGATGATACTAAAGGTGCTGAATAGATTCTCCGTAACTAGTATTGAAGAGTTCTGCCTTCCCTGTACTCTTGGTCTAGCAGACAATAGCTGGGAATGTCTAGACACCTGGTCTCTGGTGTCTCTGATCCATACTTGGTGGTAATCCTTTTTTTTTTTTTTTCTGTTACTGGGGCTTGAACTCAGGGCCTTGTGCTCTTGCTTAGTGTTTTCCTATGCAAAGTTAGTGCTCTACCACTTGAGCCACACCTCTACTTCTGGCAGCTTTTTGCTAGTTACATAAGAGTCTTAAGTACTTTTATACCTAGACTGGCTTTGAACCAGCATCCGCAGATCTCCACCTCTTTTTTGCCAGTTCTGGGGCTTGAACTCAGGGCCTGGGTTCTGTTCTGAGCTTCTTCTTTTTTTTTTTTTTTTTTTTTTTTTTTTGCTCAAGGCTAGCACTCTGCCACTTGAGCCACAGCACTACTTCTGGCTTTTTCTGTTTATGTGGTACTGAGGAATCGAACCCAAGGTTTCATGCATGCTAGGCAAGCATTCTACCACTAAGCCACATTCCCAGCCCAGATCTCAACCTCTTGAGTATCTAGGATTACGGGAATGAGCCACCAGCCCAGCATTGGTGGTGATTCTGAGTATGACTTCCTGCTCCACCAATCCTTCCAAATTACGAATCACAATACCTTCCTCACACCACTTCCCTTCTTTCTCCCCTACAAAGCAACACAATGTGAATTCTCAGGATCCTTTCCCCCAATAAAGTCCTTGCCTCTGTAATTGCATGGCTGGGATCTTTTTGTTTTTAATCCAAAACAAGATTTGTCAGGGAAAGATCTAGACTCCCATTCAGCCATTCCAGACTGACTCACTGTGTGACCCCTGGTTCACTCATTGGAGTGAACCTCAATTTCCTCATCTAGAGAATTGAGGAGTCTAGGAGATATATACTGGTTTCAAAGCCTGCAGCCTACAAAATGGTATAAATCCTCAGCAACCAAGAATTTAAGAACTAAAATAAAATAATAAGAGAGAAACCCTTGTGAGGAGGAGGTGGAGGAATTACTCAAGCCCTGGCAAGGCGGGCACTGGGCCATGTGATTCACAGCAGCATGGGTTGTGAGAGGCCCGCCTCCCCCATTGCCCAGCCAACCCAGGGGTAGGCACAAGTGGCTTGCTTCTCTCTCCACGGGACTTTCCTATAATTGGCCCAAAGAGGGCAGGGCGTGCGTGTGCGTGTGCGTGTGCGTGTGCGTGTGTGTGTGTGTGTGTGTGTGTGTGTGTGTGTAAAGGAAGGAGAGGTATTCCTGAACTTCAATTAAAGGGTTGAAGCATTTTTATCCACATGTTAAGATTTCCCTGTGCCTGCTAACTTCCTCTCTCAGATTACTGAAGCTTTTTAAATTGAACTGCTACAATTTGAGCCTACTGGCCCATCCTGGCTGGGAGGGGGGGAACTTTTGAAAACAAATTTTACTGTTATTATAAAAGTGAGGTACTGATGGGTTACAGTTATATAAGTCAAGGAAAGAGTAAATTTCTTTTTGGTCAGTATCCAGTGCCAGTGTCACCCCTTCCCTCACTTTCTCCTAGGTTTTCCTTCCTGTCCTCACCCACAAGTTGTATAGTTTCTTTTCAACATAGTGAGTACTACTGCTGCATTTGTTCACCCTTTGTCAGTAAGGGGGGATTTCTACAATAATAATTATATCTTATCCCTGTGGAGAGGCTTAAATTGCCTCCAACTTCTTTGTGTTTTAGTTATCCTGTTCCATTCCTGTTAGCGGGAGGTACCATTGGTATTATGCCTATTTTCCAGGTTGATAATACCTAAAGCTTCATTAGGTCACTGGAATAACTCAGTGAGATGCCAGAGAGTGTTGGAAAGGACTTCCCAAGTACAAGTTTTTGCATAGGGATTTGGAGGAGTCCTACTCTACTCTCTAGGGTTGAGACCTCCATTGTTCTTCCACATGGTTGGAAGAACCTTAGAGCCAGATCCCAACTCAGTCGAAGACATGCATCAAGCACTGGTGGCTCATGACTGTAATCCTAGATACTTAGGAGGCTGAGATCTGAGGATCAAAATTCAAAACCAGCCCAGGCAGCAAAGTCTGTGAGACTTTTTTTTTTTTCCACTTAAGCATCAAAAAGCTGGAAACGGAGCTGGGAATGTGGCTTAGTGGTAGAGTGTTTGCCTAGCATACATGAAGCCCTGGGTTCTATTCATCAGTACCATATACACAGAAAAAGCTGGAAGTGGCGCTGTGGCTCATGTGGTAGAGCACTAGCCTAAAGCAAAAGAAACTCAGGAACAGTGCCCAGGCCCAGAGTTCAAGCCCCGGGACTGGCAAAAAAAAAAAAAAAAAAAAAAAAAGCTGGAAACAGCCAGGTACTGGTAGTCATACTTGCAATCCAAACTTCTTAGGAGGATGAAATCTGAGGATTATGGGTCAAAGCCAATCCAGGCAGGAAAGTTCATGAAACTCTTATATCCAGTTAACCACCAAAAAGCAGGAATGTGGTTCAAGTGGTAGAGTGATAGCTTTGAAGAACAGCTCAAAGACAGTGTCTAAGCCTCAAGTTCAAGTTCCAGGACCAACACACAAAAAACTGGAAGTGAGGTATGGCCCGAATGGTAGAGCACCAGCCTAGAGCAAAAAAAGCAAGAGTATAAGGCCCTGAGCTCAAGTCCCAGTACTGGCATAGGCATATATGCACATGTGCATGTGCATGCATGTGTGTGCGTGCACGCGCACACACACACACACACATGCACACAGGCATTGCACCTGATGCTAGAACAGTTTCATAGATATTTTGGGAAATTGAGCCAATGCAGGAGGACAAATGAGGCTGGTTCCTTCTGATTTAGAGCCTGGGGCACCTTTCGAGACCTTTAAGAGTTAAATTTGGGGGCTGGGAATGTGGCTTAGTGATGGAGTGCTTGTCTAGCATGCATGAAGCCTTGGGTTCAATTCCTCAGTACCACATAAACAGAAAAAGCCAGAAGTGGCACTGTGGCTCAAGTGGTAGAGTGGTAGCCTTGAGCAAAAGGAGCTCAGGGATGGTGCCCAAGCTCAGAGTTCAAGCCCCAAGACTGGCAAAAAAAAAGAGTTAATTTGAAACTGGAAAAGTCCTCAGACACTGTCTGAACCTGGGTTTCCCAAACTGAGTGAGCATCAGAATTCCTTCTTGACCTTAAAACAATTTCTTGCTCTACCTCAAGGCTCCAAAATCTTGGGAGTTAGGGGCTGGGAAGGTGGCTTAGTGGTAGAGCGCTTGCCTTGCATGCATGAGGCCCTGGGTTTGATTCCTCAGCATCACATAAGCAGGGGGGAAAAAAAGCCGGAAGTGGCGCTGTCGCTCAAGTGGTAGAGTGTTAGCCTTGAGCTGAAGAGCTGAGGGACAGCGCCCAGGCCCAGAGTTCAGGCCCCACATCGGACCCCCACCCCCCCAAAAAAATATTTTGGGAGTTAAAATCCAAGAATCTAGTTTCAAAAGATTCCAGGTGTCTGATCCATACCCTAGCTCTTTTTGCAGTTGACACAGGAGAGGCCCAGGGAAGCACTTATTTAGTTATTTAGTGCCATAAGTCAGCATTAGACTCTCTCTCTAAAGTCCCCTTTCCATGTCCCTACATGGGTCTCCTTCAACTTATCCCCAGACTGAAAGAGAGATAAGAGATCTAAGGTAGAATGGATCTTCGCAGGCATAGGTGCAAACACTGGCTCCCTCAGTTTACCTTTATCCCCAGCTGTTGTAGCTGCCATTTGGAAGTTTTAAGTTAGAAGGCTGGTCGTTTGAGACCTCTATGCAGAAGAAATCCTACTATCATGGGGCCCAGCCCAAAGGAAGAGCCCCAGAGTACTGACAAGGAAGGAGTGTAGAGCTAGACAGGAACACACAGAAGGTAGCTCAGTTCAAAGATGGGAGCAAAGGCATGGAGACATGGGGCACTGGTAGTGGGAAGGATGGAAGGATAAGCTGACAAAGAGTTTTTCTCTGCTAGGGCAAACAGTAATCATTGGAGGGCTTATAACAGGGAGATGATGTGCTCAAATGTGGGGGTTTGAAGGCTTTCCAGAGGTGCATATGGAGAATGGGTGAAAGGAATGCAAGAATGGAAGCTGAAGCATGAGTAGGGGTTTTAGCCATAGCAATGAGAGGCCATGGAAGCTCAGGTTGCATTCTGGATAGTGAGGAAAGAAGGTGTAATAATCAGTTAGGACCTGGATGCTGGTGGCTCAAATGTGGAATCTTACCTATTCAGGATCTGAGATCGGATGATTATGTTTGAAGCTAGCCCAGGCAGGGCTAGCTGAGTCCCTGGGACTCTTATTTCTAAGTAACCATGAAAAAGCCAGAAGTGGAGCTGTGGTTCAGTGGTAAAGCAACTGTCTTGAGAGATTAAGTAAGAGCACAAGGGTCTGAGTTCAAGCCCCATTACTGGCACACACACACACGAGAGAGAGAGAGAGAGAGAGAGAGAGAGAGAGAGAGAGAGAGAGAGAGAGAGAGAGAGAGAGAGAGAGAGAGAGAGAGAGAGAGAGAGAGAGAAACATTTGAGTACTAACATGGACAGGCCTTGGTAATGTGTTAGATGTAGAAGCGGGGGGAAGAAATGGCACTATGGTTCAGTTGGTAGAGCACTAGCTTAATGAGTACCAACTTCAAGTCCTAGTCTCAGACAAAAAAAAATAGAAGCTGTAAAAGAATGTTTCTGAGTTGCTTTCTAAAACCAACTATAGTAACCATATGGATAATAGTGAGGCCATCTATCTTCAAGAGAAGGAACAGACATAAAGGAAAATAGCAAGTTATATTTGAGGTATACTGAATTTGAAGAATCTGGTCGGGGGCAGGGTGAGGGGAGACATCGAGGTGATGACCAGCAAGCATTTGTTTGCAGGATTTGAAACGTCAGAGAAGAGGCCTGAGACTAATGTTTGGGACTTTTTACCATCAGCATATACGATGGCCCTCCTGGTGGCACATGGGGAGAGTGTGCATGGCCTGAGGTCCATTGGCATCATTTTTTGTGTGTATGCCAGTCCTGGGATTTGAACTCAGGACCTGGGCACTATCCCTGAGCTTTTCCTCTAGGCCAGCGCTCTACCACTTGAGCCCGAAACTCTACTTCTGGTTTTCTTTTTTTCTTTTTTTAGTAGCAATTTATTGGAGATAAGAATCTCACGGGCTTTTCTGCTTGGGCTGGCTTTAAACCATGATCCTCAGATCTCAGCCTCTTGAGTAACTAGAATTATAGGTGTGAACCACCAATGCCTGGTGGCCATTTGCATATTTGAAGGTAGTGAGCTCACTAGAATCATTCAAAACATACATTCACTACTTGCCCAAACTTTGCCTTAGAAATGACTCTTGGGAAGCCAGATGCCAGTGGCTCATACCTATAGTCCTAGCTACTCAAGAGGCTGCGATCTGAAAATCTGGGTTTGAAGCCAGCTCAGTCAGAAGAGTCCATGAGACGCTGATCTCTAGTTAACCACCAAAAAGCCAGAACTAGACTCATCATTCAAGTAGTAGGGCACCAGCCTTGAGAAAAAAGATCTATGTAAGAGGGTGAGGCCCAGAATTCAAGCCCCCAGAATTGGCGCGTGCGCACGCACACACACACACAAGTTTCTTTGGGGTAACAACTTATAAAGCATTATTTTTGTGGAGCTAAGACCCATTTTACATACTGGAGGTGGGGGGTAGTCATTGGTTATTGCAAAGAATTGAGGAAACACTGAAAGACAATTAAATATTGGTAAAGTAGATGTGTGTGATGTCTTGATATTCTAGGGCCTCTTAAGAGGGCTCAGATGAAGTTTGGTTGTAGAAAGGAGAAGGATGCCCTTAGGACAGGAATGGGTGGTAGGCTGTGAGAGAGATTTTTGGAGAGCAGTAGTTGAGATTACTGGAATGTGTTTGAGGGGGAAAAAGACTTTTTTTTTGTCATCTGGGGCCTTCTAAACACACATTATAGTTTGTAAAGTTTCTGGGTAGCTATGCTAAAGACTTCCCCAGATAGGACTAAAGGAGTTGATGTTTCCATTTAGATGATGGCAGCTTATAATCCTAGCTACTCTGGAGGCTGAAATAGAGGATTATGGATCAAAGCCTCAAAGACAGACAAATATGAGAGACTTATCTCCAATTAAACAGCAAAAAAGCCAGAAGTAGAAAGTGGAGGTATGGCACAAGTGCTAGAGCTCCAGCCTTGAGTTAAAAAGCTAAGCAAGAGCACAAAGCCCTGAGTTCATGCCCCGTACCAGCACACACACAAAAAATCACACACTGAGACCAGTGGTTCACACCTGCACTAGGATCTAAGGATAAGGGTTTTAAGCCCGCAGGAGCAGGAAAGTCCATGAGACTTTTGTTTTTGTTGGTTGTGGGTATTGAACTCAGGGCTTGGGCACAGTCACTGTTTTTGTTTTTGTTTTTTTTTAATATCAAGGCTAGCATTCTACCACTTGGAGTCACAGCGTCACTTCTGGTTCTCTGGTGGTTTATTGGAGATAAGAGTTTCATGGACTTTCCTGCCCTGGCTGGCTTTGAACTGTGATTCTCAGATCTCAGCCTTCTGAGTAGCTAGATTACAGGCATGAGCTACTAGCTCCTGGCTTGAAACTCTTATTTCTAAGAAAAATCCATGAGATTTCTTATCTCCAATTAACCATCCAAAAGCCAGAATTGGACATGTGGCTCAAGTGGTAGGGTTACAGCCTGAACATAAAAGCTCAGAGAAAATACTCAGGCCCTGAGTTCAAGCCCCTGTACTAGCACACAAAAAAAGCCAGAAGTGCAAAGTCCCGAGTTTAAGCACCAATACTAACACAAGAAAAGAAAAGAATTGGCTTGGGCACTGGTGGTTCATGCCTGTAATCCTAGCTACACAAGAGGCTGAGATCTGAGGATCAAGGTTCAAAGTCCTGAGAATCTTTCTGTAATTAACTAGCAAGTAGCCAGAAATGGAGTGGTGGCTCAAATGCTAAAATACCAGCTTTGAACAAAAAAGAAAAAGTCAAATAGAGAGCATGAAGCCCTGAGTTCAAGCTCTAGTACTGATGAAAAAAAAGCACACAAATAATAGAAGTTTCCTAGTGTGAATAGTTGGCACATATCCTTCCTCATACTCTTCAGCCCTTTCTGGTATCCTCCCCCTGGGGGAGGGCCCAGCTAGGGCCACATCCCACAAAAGGTGAATGGCAACTAATAGTAACCCTGGACAGACACCATCTATGGATATACCTTTCTGGGGACCACTTAGCTAAATGCCTTAGGCAGATCTGGAGCTGGCCAGACACTGGCTGGGTGGAGCTAAGACATGTCTGGAATGAGGGCAGAAAGCACAGTCTGCTGTTGGCTAGCCTCTCTGATTGAAGTTCCCTCATCTGAAGAGAGCAGATACATTTGGAACAATCAATTCACCTTCAGCCTGGAAGGCATCACACCTCCAGAACACCTGGAGACAAGGATATAAGCCAGCAGCCAAAGGAGTCTCAGCACCCCTGGCTCTGTTACTGATTGATTTTTGTGTCTCTTGACCTTCATCTCTGCTCAGGGAGATGAAAGTTCCCCTATTTTCATATCATTCATACATTTGTCTGGCATATAATTTGGCAACTATAAACACTTGGTGAGCAAATGTACAAGGATTACAGTGGTGCACACTTGTAATCCTAGCTAGTTAGGAGGCTGAGATCTGAGGATAAAGATTCAAAGCCATCCCCACCAGAAAGTTCATGAGATTCTTTATATTCTTTTTTTTTCTTTTGTTAGTCTTGGGGCTAGAACTCAAGGTCTGAACTCTGTTTCTGAACTTTTTAGCTCAAGGCTAGCACTCTTATCACTTTGAGCTACTAGCCCCATTTCTAGTTTTCTGGTGGTTATTTAGAGATAAGAGTCTCAGCCTCCTGAGTAGCTAGGATTGCAGTATGAGCCACTGGTGCCTAGTTGAGACTCTTATTTCTGATTAACTACCAAAAAGCCAGAAGTGGAGTTGTGGCTCAAAGTGGTAGAGTGCTAGCCTTGAGCACTAAAGCTCAAGGACAGTGCCCAGGTCCTGAGTTCAAGCCCCAGGATCAGCACAGAAAAAACATAGGAGAGAGAAAGCAAAGAGGAAGGAGAATATCTCTTTAATGTGTCCATTGAATGCCTACTATGTGTTGGACTCAGTGCTGTCAGGTATGCCTGTCCTCAGGGATGAATTCTTAGCACAGATGCCACCAGATCACAAGGGAAGGGGGCTGGGAAGATCCTTGTGTTGAGACCTGAAGGATAAAGTAGGAGTCCAGAGGTAAGGAGAAAGTAGAAAAGCTGTTCAGACCTTGGGAATGACATGTGCCAAAGCCCCAGGGCGGAAGAGAGCACTTTCGAGGAACAGACAAGAGGCCATTGTGGCCTGGGGGTGGGGGCTGGGAAGTATTTCTCTGCTTAGGCCAGCTTTGTCCCTGTGCTCAGGAGTTTGGAGTTCATCCGAAGGCAAGGGTTGCCCATGGCAAGGCTGAAGGAATTGAAAGGGAATGGTAGAAGGCCCTGAGGATGGGGGAAAACCAGTAAGGAGGTTGGGAGCCTGCAACTGCGTAGATTGCAGAGCCCTCTCAGGACTTGGGGACTCTCTGTGAATAAAGATGATAGAAGACTGGTGGAGAACACAACACCCATCTAGGACATTGGTTGATTGGAGGTATTGTCTCTGGGATGGGGGAAGTCAGGAGATTGGGATATGTTTTTTTTAGGATGCAGGGAGTCTGAGGAGGTTCCAGGAAGATGGGCTGGGAATGTGGCTCAGTGGTAGAGTGCTTGCCTAGCATGCTTGAGGACCTGGGTTCAATTCCTCAGTACCACATAAACAGAAAAAGCCGGAAGTGGTACTGTGGTTCAAAGTGGTAGAGTGCTAGCCTTGAGCAAAAAGAAGTTCAGGGGCAGTGCCCAGGCCCTGAGTTTAAGCCCCCAGGACCGGCAAAAAAAGGAGGTGACAGCACCTCACACAGGCCTCAGCTGTGTCTAATCAGGAGGCCCAGAGTAAGGACAAGAAACTGGGGAGCATAGGTGTGTGTGGCTTAGAGCTCAGGTGTCTTTGTCTGTCCCAGCTACCCCATGGCCTGTGCAGGGAAGGAGTTAAATTCACCAAAGGAAGGGGCCTGTGGACAGTGGGAAAAGGCGGGACTGGCAGGGTTGGCCCATGGGAGCCGCAGCTGGCAGCTCTTCCGCCTGGCCTGCTAGGCCCTTGCCTTGTTGAGCCTCACTACTGCCGCTGCCTGCCTGCCTGCCTGCCTGCCTGCCTGCCGCCGCCGCCGCCGCCGCTGCTACTGCCGCCGCTGCCACCACCACCGCCCACACTGGGCCTTTTGCCTTCACCTTCCCTGCTTTCCTTCCAGCCTCTTCCCAGCTCCCCTGGTCTTGGCCTCCTTACCTAATGCATTCCAGGTGTAGATGAGGCCCCTATCCCACCCTCCCTGGGGCAGCTGGGGAGGGGGCAGCAGGAAAAAGCATGGCTCTGTCTCACTGTGCATCATTTAGGGTGAGTCTCTCAGTTTCCTTGACCTCTCCTCTTTAGGGGGCAGAATACCTTCAGAGAAGGTCTCTGTTTGGACCTTTGTCTCTGGCGATGGGGAAAGCCCTTCCCCCCAGCTCTGCCAACTTCCGAAATTTCAGGTGACTTTAAGCAAGTCACCTCAGTTCCTCACCTGTAAAGTGGGGTTGTTAATTCCTCTGCCTAGGGCAATAAGGATTGAACTGCTATCAGCCAAGTTCACAGCCTCAGGCAGGACATATTGTAGTCACGTCCAGTTCTTGGCCCAGGCCTGACCTCTTGTTCCTGTCCCATTGCCTTTCTGTGCCTGCCTCCTCCAGTTATTCTCAGGGCCCTACTCAGACTTTTTTTTATCTGTCTCCTTTCTGACTTGTCCCCTTCCTTCTTCTGTCTTCCTCTACGGATATCGCGGGGCCTCTAGTTTTCCTGTCTCCTTGTCCAGGCCTCTCATAGATGAGAGAGGAGATGAGTGGGCTTGGAGGTCCCTGAGGTAGAGGCAGGGACCATCCCCCTAGTAGCTTTGTCCTCCCAGGGAGGGGAATCCCAGCCAGCGTGGCAGCCCCAGAACTGGCTAATTACTGCCCCCAGTGCTCCCTGCTGCAGCTCCACTCCCTTCCCTTCCTGTCCTCTGAAGTCCCCAGCTCCTCCCAGGGGTGGAGCTACACCCTCCCCCCTCCATGTCCTTCTCTGGCCTCTGGTCCAGAGAAGCAAGGAGGAGGTGGCCAGCCTTCACAGCAATCAAGCGACTGGGACTGGAAGAAGGACGGACAGCTTCTCATCTGGGGTAGTTGTGTGCTGTTATGTTTGTGTGTGTGGGGGGGGTGTTTTTGTCCCCACAGGTCTGTTTTGTGTATCTTAATATTTTTATTTCTGTATGCCTAGGTGTAAGTTTGAATATTTCTGTATAACCACATGTGTCTTGGGGTCTATGTGTTGTGCATTCCAGATTATATGTTATTTTATTTCTAAGTCTATAGATACTTCTGCTTATGGTTCTCTGTAGATCTTATGTGTTGGTTAGTTTGTCTCGGTATCTGTCTAGTCTATATTCATGTTTGTCTCTGTCTATTTTTGTGTGTGTGCTAGTACTGGGGCTTGAGCTCTGGCCCTCAGTCTTACTTCAAATTTTAAATGATTATTTAAGTAGTTGTACAGAGGGTTTCAACTCAACTTACCAGTTTAGCGTACATGCATTTTTTATGAATATCACCCCTTTTATCGATCTTTTGCTTGGTTCTTTTACTCATAGCTGGTAGTCTACCACTTGAGCCACTCTTCCAGTTTAGGCCTTTTGCTGGTTATTGGAGATAAGTCTCTAGGATTTATCTGCCCAGGCTAGCTTGAACAATGGTCCTCAGATTGTCTCTGCCTCTTGATTGTCATGAAGAGTGCCACCTACTTACTTATTTTGGCTTTTCCTGCCCCTTCTTTCTGCCTTAAAACCATCTGATAAATCAAGCACTCTGTCCCTGAAACACGTTTCATCCACACCCCCTATACTTTTCTTCCCAGGACCATTTTCTCTCTCTCTCTCTCTCTCTCTCTCTCTCTCTCTCTCTCTCTATATATATATATATATATATATATATATATATATATATATGTATGTATGTATGTATGTATGTATGTATGTATGTATGTATAGGTATACATATATATATGAAAATTTTACATTTTATCATGGACTGCTCAGGTAAAGGACATCTTTTAATTTTTCTTTTGTTGGTTGTGGGGTTTGAACTCAAGGCCTACACAGTGTTCCTGAACTTTTTCAGTCAAGGCTTTTCAGCTCAAAGTGAGCACTCTACCTTTGAGCCACAGCACCAGTTCTGGTTTTCTGGTGGTTAATTGGAAAAGTTAAGAGTCTCACAGACTTTCCTTCCTGGGCTGGCTTCAAACCGTGATCCTCAGGTCTTAGCCTCCTGAGTAGCCAGGATTACAGGTATGAGCCACCAGCACCTGGCAAAAGCCATCTTCTTTAAAAGTCTTTTCCATTCCCCCTCCACATGTGACTTTTTTTCAGTAGTTTCTGAAAATAGGTTTTGTGATACTAGACACAGACATACTTAGAATCTAGCCCTAACACAATTACCTCAAGCTAGTTATTTTGCTGCTTTGTACCTTGGTTTCTTTCTTTCTTTTTTTTTTCTTTTTTTTAAATTGGTCATGGGGCTTGAATTCTGGGCCTGAGCGCTGTCCCTCAGCTCTTCAGCTCAAGGTTAGTGCCCTACCACTTAAGCCACAGTGCCACTTCTGGCTGTTTTCTGCTTATGTGGTGCTGAGGAATTGAACCTATGGCCGCATGCATTCAAGGCAAGCGCTCTACCACTGAGCCATATTCCCAGCTGTACCTTGGTTTCTTTATCTGTAAAATGGAACAGAGTTGTTAGGAAGACGAACATAACGCTTAGCCTAAGTAGATATTCAACTAGCAATTGAATTTTTCTACCTCCTGTCCTCTACTGAAAAAAAATACAGCTTGAGTTCCAAAGAATTCAGTGTGTGTGTGTGTGTGTGTGTGTGTGTGTGTGTGTGTGTGTGTGTGTGTGTGTGTGTGTGTGTGTGTGTGTGTGTGTGTGTGTGTGTGTGTGTGTGTGTGTGTGTGTGTGTGTGTGTGTGTACTGGAACTTATGACTTCTCTCACTTACTTGGCTTTTTTTTGCTAGTGAAGACTAGTGTTCTACCATTTGAGCCACACCTCCACTTCTGACTTTCTGCTGGTTAGTTGGAGATAATTTCATGGATTTTCTGCTTAGGCTGGCTTTGAACTTTGGTCCTCAGATCTCAACTCCTGAATAGCTAGGATTACAGGCATGAGCCACCATTGCCAAGCTCCTAAGAATTCTGACTGTTCTTTGATCCCATGCTGTCTTCTGTAGGTATTCTACACAGACAGAAGCTGATCTCTCTGAGCAGGACAGAGCAAAAAGAAAATTCCATTTCAGGACACTAATAAGTACTGCATGAACCAGCTTCCTGGCCCTGCTCAGGCCTAAGGTGTGGGACAAGGGGCCTCCATAGCTGGTCTCCAAGGACCAGAGCATTTCACATAAGGAAAAACATAAACAGTAGAGATAGAAGGATCTTTATGGACTGTAACTCAGATATTGGGATGTGATGGCTGCAAGTTGTATTTGTTTGAGAAGTTACATTTGACCTGGTTGTAGTGAGCTCAATCTTGTGATCCTAGTGCTTAGAGTAGGGGAATCTCAGAAAAATTTGAGAGACCCCATCTTAAGTCTGGTTGGGTGTGATGGTGTGCACCTGTTATCCCAGCTACACAGGGAAGCACAAATAGGATTTCAGCTCAGGTTGGCCCAGCCATAAAGGGAGATCCTATCTTTAAAAATCAACACAAAAGACTTGCAAAAGTGGTGCCAATGGAAGAATCTTGTCTGTCTTGAGTTCAAACTCCAATACTACCAAAAACAACTTTTTTTTTTTTGGGGGGTCCAGTTGTGGGGCCTGAACTCTGGGCCTGGGCGCTGTCCCTCAGCTCTTCAGCTCAAGGCTAGCACTCTACCACTTGAGCCATAGCACCACTTCCGGCTTTTTTTCTTATGTGTTGCTGAGGAATGGAACCCAGGGCCTCGAGCATGCAAGGCAAGTGCTCTACCACTGAGCCACCTTCCCAGCCCCCAAAAACAACTTTTAAAGAAATAATTAGGGCTGGGCACTGGTGGCTCACACCTATAATCCTAGCTATTCAGGATACTAAGATCTGAGGATTGAGGTTCAAAGCCAGCCTAGACAAGAAAGTCTATAAGATGCATCTTCAGTTAATCAGCAAAAAGCTAGAAGGAAGCTTTGTCTCTAGTGGTAGAGCACCAGCCTTGAGCTAAAAAGCTAAGGGTCAATGCCCTGGCCACCCTTATACAAGCACCAAAGAGGAAGTGGGGGGGGGGAAGAGAGTGGGAGAGTGGGAGAGAGAGATTACATATAAAAAGCCATATTTCTGGATTCTCTTGAAATACTAGGAGATCTAACAATACAGGGCCCTATTCCTGCAAAGTACTAACTATATGAGGGGAGGAGCTACTGTTCTTACATTAGTGAGGCATGTGCTCTGCAGTTTCTCCCAGTCCCCAGCATTCCTTTTAAGTGTGTGGTTTATCTTGTGTTTTTCGAAAAACAGTATAAATCTAGACAAGTTTTTAATATTAGCGCAGTCAAACATAACACATTTTAGGCATTTTATTTATTCAGAAACAGGCCAAATTCTGAAGTCAATTAATTACATGATATAATTCTAATTTATTTGTTTCAGTCCTGGGATTTGAACTTAGGGCTTCAGCACTGTCCTTGAACCTTTGTGCTCAAGGCTAGTACTCTACCACTTGATCCACAGTTCCACTTCCAGCTTTTTTGGTGGTTAATTGGAGATGAGAGTCTTATAGACTTTTCTGCCCAGGCTGGCCCATGAACCTCAGTTCTTAGTCTCCTATGTACTAGGACTACATGTGTGAGCCACTAGCTCCCAGCCGTTCTAATTAGAGAGAGAGAGAGAAAGAGAGAGAGAGAGAGAAAGAGAGAGAGAGAGAGAGAGAGAGAGAGAGAGAGAGAGAGAGAGAGAGAGAGAGAGAGAGAGAGAGAGAGTGTGTGTGTGTGTGTGTGTGTGTGTGTGTGTGTGTGTGTGTGTGTGTGTGTGTGTGTGTGTGTGTGTGTGTGTGTGTGTGTGTGTGTGTGTGTGTGTGTGTGTGTGTGTGTGTGTGTGTGTGTGTGTGTGTGTGTGTGTGTGTCGGTCCTGGGTACTGTCCCTGAGCAATTCAGCTCAAGGCAAGTGCTGCTCTACCACTTGAGCTACAGCGCCACTTCTGGTGGCTAATTGAAGAGTCCCACTGACTTTCCTGCCTGGACTGGCTTTAAACAGCAATCCTCAGATCTCAGTCTCCTGAGTAGCTATAATTATAGATTTGAGCCACTGCCACCATCAATGAAGAGTATATATTTTTTATTCTAATTTTTAAAATTGCCTTTAAGTAGTTGTGCCAAGGGTTTCAATTCACTCACCATTGTAATACGGTGTAAATGTTACTGTTGGAATCTTACTTTATGAAACAGTGGTTACTCTATTTTATCTGTACTGCCTTCCATTTTGTCCAATTCCTTCATTTACATAGAGATCATTCATTTTGGGGAAGGGCTTCTATGGAACTGTCCTTACTTTATATGGCTGGGATATCTTTTGGTGCTGGAATTGGGACTTTGTGCTATCTCTATTGGCTTTCCTCTCACCCTCACCCCCAAAGCTGGAGCTTTACCATTGAGTCACAGCTTCACTTCTGGCTTTTTCTTTTGTCTGCCTGAGGTAACTTCGAACCACTATCCTCAGATATCAGCCTTCAGAGCAACTAAGATTAAAGGCATGAGCCAGCAGTGCCCAGCCAAATAATGCCTTAAAAAATCAGGGGTTTGGGGCTGGGAAGGTGGCTCAGTGGTAGAGTGCTTGCTTTGCATGCATGAGGCCTTGGGTTCAATTCCTCAGCAGCACATAAGCAGAAAAAGTGGTGCTGTGGCTCAAGTGGTAGAGCCCTAGCCTTGAGCACAAAGAGGCTCATGGACAGCACCAAGGCCCAGAGTTCAGGCACCACAACCGACAAAAAAACAAATCAGGGGGCTGGGAATGTGGCTTAGTGGTAGAGTCCTTGCCTAGCATGCATAAAGCCCTGGGTTTGATTTCTCAGTACCACATACACAGAAAAAGCCAGAAGTAGTACTGTAGCTCAAGTGGTAAAGTGCTAGCCTTGAACAAAAGAAGTCCAGAGACAGTACCCAGGCCCTGAGTTCAAGCCCCAAAACTGGCAAGAAAAATAAAATAAAATAATAAATAAAAAAGACAGGAATCTTGTTAATAAAAAATCAGGTCCTCCATTTTGTGAAAGCTTAGCTTTGCAGGAGGGTGCACTCTTCAGGAAGCTCTTACTTGCCAGAATGGCTCCCATTTTCCAAAGTGTCTTCACTGTATGGGAAACACCCTATTTCTCCAGAGTTCTTACATTCAGCAGACTGTAGTGGGCTTCAGAGAAGAAACTTCTGGACTGCACACAGCGTTCCTGTAAACATCAGGTTTCACATGTGACAGAGCTGTGTGTGCCTGAACTTTCAAAAAGAACTTAACACCAACCCAAGCAAGTTCTGGATGCACTGTACTGGAAAATGGCACCAGGGAGCTGGGCTGAGCTCACAGGTAGCCCCTGCTCGCTCTCTCTTTTTTTGTCATTTGTGGGTCTTGAACTCAGGGCTTGGGTGCTGTCCCTGAGCCTCTTTGTGCTCAAAGCTAGCACTCTACCAATTGAGCTACAGCTCTGCTTCCGTTCTTTTGAGTCGTTAATTGAAGATAAGAGTCTCATGGGAGCTGGGTGCTGGTGGCTCATGCCTATAATCCTAGCTACTCTGGAGGCTGAGATCTGAGGATCAAGGTTCAAAGCCAGGCTGGACAGGAAAGTCCACGTGAGACTCTTATCTCCACTAAACCAAAACTGCAAATTGCTCTGTGGCTCAAGTGGTATGGTGCTTGCCTAGAGCCGAATTGTTGAGGGACAGTGTCCAGGCCCAGAATTCAAGCCCCAGGACCAACCGGAAAAAAGTCTCATGGGGACTCTTTTGCCCGGGCTGGCTTCCATCCGTGATCCTCAGATCTCAGGCTCCTGAGTATCTAGGATTACTGGCGCCCCTGCTCTTTTTAATTCAAACTGAAAGGCCTCTCCTTCCTCTAAGGAGCAGCCTTCCCTGAAGGCACTTTTCTGTTTGCCATTCTTTCATTTCCACTCCCTCTGTTCCCTTTTCCCACCCCACCCCAATCCAAGGAATTTCAGCATTCCTGGGGCCTGGCCTACCTCAGCCAGGAAAGGCAAAGATTTGGAGAAGCTTGTTCCAGCTATGAGAAGGCCTGAACACTTCTGCCAACCCTAGCATCTCAGTAGGTTCTCATTGGAGCCATACACACAAGTTCCTCTCATTTAAAAAAATGGAGAAGTTAATGTCCTGGGTTCTGAAGCTATGTTTCCCAGATTACCAGGGAGTTAATTGTCCAAGGTCCACTCTGAAGCTCTAAGGGCTATCTTGAGATTAAGCCAAAGCTTCAGCTAGGAGAAGGGAACCAGGATGCTGCTGGTTAGGGAGAAGGGAAAGCAGATTGCTGAGGTTACCAGAAAGAGGTGAGAGAGAAGTAAGTTCTGGTTTCCAATGTGAATAGGCCAAAGGAGGAATCCTTCTCCAACCTAGCTAGAAGCTGGACCTGCTCTGCCAGTAAACCTAAAAGCATGTGCTCGGGGCACCTGCCAAGCAGGGGCATGCAGCCACCAGAAATGCTTTTTGGAATGATCTGGCTATGTCAACAACAATAAGTTGTCATGGGAAAATTCAAAACTCAGCTACACTTCTTGACATACATTTTATCCTTTTGTGTGGTTTGTATTTTGAATTGTATTTGGATGGGGGGTGCTAGGCCACCATGGTCATTTCACTGCCTGGTTGGCTTCTGACAGGAAGCCAGCCTAATCAGCAGAGCTGTGGAATTGATTCAGAATCACCTGGATTCAGAATCCCTCTCAGTCCATTAGTAGCCTTTTGCCTGTGGGCTTGCTTGTCTGTGTGAAGTTGTGTGGATTCCTTTTCTGATTTTCAGTGTGTCCAGGGTCACTGTGCTATTTCTCTTCATTGTCTCATAGGCTCCCCTAAACCAGGAAACCACTATTATCATATTTGCAAGACAAGGAAACCGAGGCACAGCTAGATGAGGACTCAGGGCTGCTTTGGTAACAAATGGTGGTATTGGGATTTGAACTAAGGTCTGCCTGATTCCTGAGTCAGTTCTGAATACAGATGCTGTAGTACCTTAATCCACACAGGATCCTTAATCTTTTCTCTCTTCCCCTCTCCTCTTTCTTCCTTCTCTCCCCTCTTCCTTCTCTTCCTCCCCCTTGCCCTTTTCCCCTTATCTCCTCTTCCCCTTTATCTTCCCTCCCACTTTTCTCCCCTTCTCTTGCTCTCCCCTTCCCCTTTTCCCCCCTTCTCTCCCTCCCCCGTCACTTTTCCCCTTCTCTCCCTTCCTCCCTTCTCTCTCCTCCCCTCCCCACTTCCTTTCCTTTCTCTCTCTCTTTAATGTTGAGGATCATGCTAGGCAAGTGTTCTAACCCTGATCTATACCCCCAAGCCCATCTCTGTTTTTTAATAAATAAGACCAAATTGAAGATTATCCCTGAAATAATAATAGTGTCATAGGTATCCATTGGTGCCCGCTGCAGGGGGAATTGGGAAGACCCCCTGCCTATATGAAGATTAAATGGGCAGCAATCTGGGGCCTTGTTTGCCATGTGTGCTCATTCACTCTGAAGTTGGAGGTGTTGTTCCAGGGATAGAGCACCAGCCAAGTGAGCAGAATAAACTAGTGCAAGACCCTGAGTTCCAATCCCAATACCAGCCCCCCTAAAAAAGTTCATCCTTGACTAGGGTTGCCAGAATTAGTTCCAGAAAGGTACAGCTAGATTTGAATTTCAGATATACAACACGTAACTTTTTAAGACAGGTTGGGAAAACCCAATCTAAAAATCAAAATGCTCTGAAATTCAAGTTTTGGAGTTTCATGTTAAGTGACATCTCTATAAACATTCCCAAATCTAAAACATTTCAAAATCGTAAATGCTCACTCTCATAAGCATTTCAGATAAAGGACATGAAAACTGTGCAGGAACCTTGTGTGTGTTTTTCAAACAGGGTACAGGTGCAATAGTTTGTGCCTGTAATCTTAGCTACTTAGGAGACAGAGATTGAGAGCATAGCAGTTTGAAGCCAGCCCGGTCAAAATGTTAACCAAGAAGTCATTTCAACAAACAAGCTTGAGTATGTGGAGCATGCCTAATCATCCCAGCTATGCCAGTTGGCCCTATCTGAAAAATAAATAAAACAAAAAAGGACTGGGGGCATGGCTCAAGTAGTAGATCACTTGCTTAGTGTCTTGAATTCAAATCCCAGAAAAAGAAACGAAAAAAGCAAAGAAAAGATACAGGATTGTAAATATGGGAGAAAGTGGAGGAAGGAGTAACAATATCAAAAAAGAAATGTACTCATTTTTTTCCCGCCGGGGGCCTGGGTACGGTCCCTTAGCTCTTTTGCTTAAGGTAAGTGCTCTACCACTTTGAACTACTAGTTTTCTGTTAGTTAGTTGGAGATAAGATTCTAATGGACTTTTCTGCCTGAGCTGGCTTTGAAACATGAGCCTCAGATCTCAGCCTTCTAAGAAGTAAGAATTACAGGTGTGAGCCACCAGTGTCCAGCAAGATATGTATTCTTTACCTGACTTATGTAACTGTAACCCCTCTGTATATCACCTTTAAAATAAAAATAAAAACAAAAACAAGTAAGTTTACAGCCCATGGTGGCCTGGAACTCCTGACCCTCCTTCCTCCACCTTATGAATACTGGGAATACAGGCATGCCTTTATCACCACACCCATGAGAAAACACTATTTCCAGCATGAAATATGCTTTCCCTAAAAATGTTCATTGTTTCTCCAAGATTCAAATTTAATTGGGTATCCTGTATTTTATTTGGCCATCCTCTCCCTCGCCTCTCCTTTCCCTGAGCTTCCCTGATAAACTAACCCCATTGCACTTCCTAAACCACCACTTCATTTTTCCTGAATGGCTGTCTCATATCTTTTTTTTTTTTTTTTTTTTTGGTCCGGTCGTGGGGCCTGAACTCTGGGCCTGGGCGCTGTCCCTCAGCTCTTCAGCTCAAGGCTAACAACGCTCTACCACTTGAGCCACAGCGCCACTTCCAGCTTTTTTTCTTTTTGCTTATGTGGTGCTGAGGAATCGAACCCAGGGCCTCAGGCATGCAAGGCAAGCACTCTACCACTGAGCCACCTTCCCAGCCCCCTGTCTCATGTCTTTAAGATTGGGAACATAACCAGGCTCCTCGTGGCTCATACCTGTAATCCTAGCTAGTCAGGAGTCTGAGATCTGAGGACTGAGGTTCAAAGTCACTTCTAGTAGGAAAGTCCATGAGAGAGTTATCTCCAATAACACCAAAAAGCCAGAAGTAAAGTAGTAGAGTGCCATCCTTGAGGGAAAAATCCAAACCAGAGCATAAGGCCCTCAGTTCAAGCCATAGTACTGACAGAAAGAAAAAAAAGAAAGAAATGAAGGGAGGAAGGGAGGGAAGGAGAATGGAGAAACCCTATCCCAGAGGGGAATAATTTTGAAATACATTATAACTATATGAGAAAATAAAGTGCCTAAATGAGAGCTGTTTATTAACACTGGGAGGGAAAAGAGAATCAAGCTCTGTTTGGGAGGTGAGCACTAGCAAGAGGAAGTTGGGCTAAGGAGGAAGTAGGACAAACATTGTCTAAGTAGTCCTGGTGCTTGAAGTTAGGGCCTGGGCACTGTCCCTGAGCTTTTCTTTTTTTTTTGGGGGGGGGGGGGTCCGGTCGTGGGGCCTGAACTCTGGGCCTGGGCGCTGTCCCTCAGCTTTTCAGCTCAAGGCTAGCGCTCTACCACTTGAGCCACAGGGCCACTTCTGGCTTTTTTCTTTTTTGCTTATGTGGTGCTGAGGAATCGAACCCAGGGCCTCAGGCATGCAAGGTAAGCACTCTACCACTGAACCACCTTCCCAGCCCCTGTCCCTGAGCTTCTTTTGCTCCAGGCTACCACTATACCACTTGAGCCACAGTGCCACTTCCAGCTTTTTCTGTCTATGTGGTACTGAGGAATTAAACCCAGGGTTTCATGCATGCTACCACTAAGCCACATTCCTAGCCCAATTTGTGACCTTTTCTGAAGGTATTGGGATTTGTATTCATGGCCTTGTACTTGTGAGGCTAAGCCACAATTCCAGTCCCTTTTCTCTCTTTTTTTTTTCTACTCCTGAGGCTTGAACTCGGGGCCTGGGCACCGTCTCTGAGCTTCTTTTTGCTCTCAAAGGTAGCACTCTACCGCTTGAGCCACAGTGCCATTTCTGGCTTTTTCTTTTTCCCTCTTTTTTTTTGTTTTTGTTGGTCGTGGGGCTTGAATTCTGGTCCTGGCCACTGTCCCTGAGCTCTTCAGCTCAAGGCAAATGCTCTACCACTTGAGCCACAGCACCACTTCTGGTTTTCTAATGGTTAATTGGAGATAAGAATTTCACTGAGTTTTCTGCCCGGGCTGGCTTTGAACCAGGATCCTCAGATCTCAGCCTCCTAAGTGAGCCACCACTGCCTGGCTTCCAGCTTTTTCTGTTTATGTGGTACTGAGAAATCAAACCCAGAGCTTGATGCATGCTAGGTGAGCACTCTACCACTAAGCCACATTCCCAGCCCTCCCTGGTTTCTTTTTAGATAAGATCTCACCACTTCCTGCTTGGATGACTACGTGGATTGTGATTCTTCTATTGTTTGTGTCCCTGCTGACAGGTGTATGTGCACTTTTCTGCCCACTGACCTGGAGCTATGGTCCTTATTATTGTAAGGATCCCAAGCTATTTATTATTATTAAATAGTTATACAGGGGTGTTACATACCAGAAGTCAAGTTAGAGGACAATGCATCTTGGTCAGTGTCACCTCTTCCATCATTCTACCCTCTTTCCCAATCCCATCCATATCCTCAATTTACATAGTTCATTTTTAAAAATTGTTATTATAAAGGTGATATACAGTCTTGAGCTGAAGAGCTCTGGGACAGTGCCCAGGCCCAGAGTTAAAGCCCCACAACCGACAAACAAAAAATAAGAACTACATTTCTTTTTCGAGAATGTCACTCCTTCCCTTGTTCTCTCAGTTTGTGACTTTTTTTTAGATGAAATTTTTTTTTTTTGGTCGGTCATGGGGCTTGAACTCTGGGCTTGGGCGCTGTCCCGGCACTCTTCAGCTCAAGGCGAGCGCTCTACCACTTGAGCCACAGTGCCACTTCCATCAGTTTGTGACTTTTTTTGTCAGTTGTCAGGCTTGAACTCTGAGCCTGGGTGCTGTCTTTCAGCTCTTCAGCTCAAGGCTAGCGCTCTACCACTTGAGCCACAGAGTTACTTCCGGTTTTCTGAGTGATTTATTGGCGATAAGAGTTTCACGGACTTTTCTTTCTGCCTGGACTGGCTTTGAACCATGACCCTTAGATCTCAGCCTCCTGAGTAGCTATGATTATAGGCATGAGCAACCAGTGCCTAGCTAAAACAATATTTTTAATTGCCTTAGTTCAGTTTGTGACTTCCTAAAGCACTGGGGTCCACCTCTCTCCCTCCTGATTCCCCTCTTTTCCAACTTCCCTTGGAGAATAGAGTTAAGAAAAAAAATCCAATCTGAGATCTGAAAGTCAGCCACTGCCTGGCTATATTACCTTGGGCCAATCACTGCCCTTCTCTCTATATTTTTCTCTCTCTGCCTTCATCTCCACACTAGAAACTGAGCTGACAATCTCTGTCCACCGTACCTGGGACTCCAGGACACTCTCGAATCTATGTATTTCATTTAGTCTCTTATTCTGTAGGGTTTCCTGAAAGGTAGCAGAGAGAATGAAGAGACAAGTCCATCTGTGGGCTCCCAGTGGCAGAGGGTGAGCCAGGGCAGCATCATGGAGGATGTCAGGATTACCCAACCCTGAGGACTAGTAGTATAGCAGAGAGGAAGGAAAGTCCCATAGGTGCTCTGACAAAATGGGTAGGGCTTGCCCAGGAAGGCCCATGTACTTAGAGGCACAGGTCCAGGTAGGCAAACAGGAAGTCCCTGGGCCCCAGGTACCAGTGTGACTGTCTGCACAGTAGGGTGCTTGGCTTTGCTTACTGGTTGTTTGTCTCTGCCAGCTATTCGGTATATCTCTCACTTTCTCTGGCCATGTGTCTTTTCAACTGTTTCTCAGCCTATGCTTCCCTCCAGGTGATTCATCCTCCTCAGCCCCCACACTCAAGAGGGAAGGCAGGCAGGATCTGCCAGGATGTGCAGAGCAGGATAGCTAAGCAGCCCAATTGGGCCACAAGGAGAGGAGCACCTCCTCTGTCCAGGCCCGGCCCTGTCTGCTCAGGTGGGGAAGGACACTGACTCCTAGAGCAAGGTACTGGGTGGGGGACCCACTGGGTATAGGGACCATGTTCCCTCAGGCTGGGAAGGGCCTTTGGCTTGAGTGTCCTGGGGCCACTCTTGCTAAACTACAGCCCGAGGGGACTCGGGTCTAGGTAAGCTGCTGTTAGCTAGTCCTTCCTTCCTAGACTGGGAGACCTAAATCTCCTGTGACTTTCTCTGGCTGTTTGACCTTTTGAAGAAAGGTGTGGGTCTGGGAAGATGGCTCAGTGGTAGAGCACTTGCCTTGCATGCCTGAGGCCCTGGGTTCGATTCCTCATCACCACATAAGCAAAAAGAAAAAAGCCAGAAGTGGCGCTGTGGCTCAAGTGGTAGAGCGCTAGCCTTGAGCTGAAGAGCTGGACAGCGCCCAGGCCCAGAGTTCAGAGTTCAGGCCCTACGACTGACCAAAAAAAAAAAAAAAAAAAAAAAAAGAAAGGTGTGGCTGTCTCTCTTCAGGTTTTAGTTTTTGGTTGTTGCCCTTTATGACTGTATTAGGGTTTGAACTCAGGACCTGGGTGCTATCCTTGAGGGTTTTTTTTTTTTCCTGAAGTCTGGCACTTTAGCTACAGCTCCAGGTTGGCCTTTTGCTGGTTAATTGGAGATAAGAGTTTCACTGCTAGGGCTGGCTTGGAACTATAATCCTCAGATCTCAGCCTCGGAAAAGCTAAGATTACAGGCTTTAACCACTGACACCTGGCATTTTTTTTAATGTTTAAATTGTTGTACAAAAGGGCTTCAATGTAATATATAAATTATGAGTATGATGTGTCTTGATCAATATCACCCCTTCTATTGTGTGAAGCTGTATGTTTTTGAAGCAGAGAGAGCAGGTGGCTTTGTGATTGTGTGCATCCCTGGGCTAAGAGCTGGGATGCTATGGACATATTGTGTTGTGAATATGACACAATTAATTATGCATGTGTTTGATTCTGAGTATGTGGTGCTGTGTGACTTTATGCTGTTTTGCTGTTGTGCGAGATTGTGTTTAGCCTGTTGTAATGGACTTTGCATGGTAGTAGTCTTTGTGTGTACCCATATGTGACACCACGTGACCCTGCAATTTGAAATATAGTATAAATGACACTATACTTTGTGACTCAGTGACATCTTGTTTGAGGGTTGTATAAGTAAATGTATGAAAAAAAAAGCCAGGCACTGGTGGTTTGTCTGTAATCCTAGTTACTCAGGAGGCTGAGATCTGAGAATCACACTTCAAAGCCTGGGCAGGAAAGTCCATGGGACTCTTGTCAGAAAGTCCTTGGAACTCACCAAAAAACGGGAAGTGGTGCTGTGGCTTAAAGTGGTAGAGCATTAGCCTTGAGCAAAAGATCTGAGAGACAGCACCCAGACCCAGAGTTCAGGCCCCATGACCACCACCAACAATAACCTATATATATTTTTTGTCAGTTGTGGGGCCTGAACTCTGGGCCTGGGCACTGTCCCTCAGCTCTTCAGCTCAAGGTTAGCACTCTACTACTTGAGCCACAGTGCCACTTCTGGCTTTTTGTGCTTATGTGGTACTGAGGAATTGAACCCAGGGCCTCATGTATGCAAGGCAAGCACTCTACCACTGAGCCATCTTCCCAGCCCTTATTTTTCATTTTTATTTTTTGCTGGTCCTGGGGCTTGAACTCTGGGCCTGGGCACTATTCCTGAGCTTCTTTTGCTTGAAGCTACTGCTCTCCACCACTTGAGCCATAGCACCATTTCCCACTTTGTCTGAGTAGTTAACTGGAGATAAGAGTCGCACAGACTTTCTTGCCCCAGCTGGCTACGAATTGCAATTCTCAGATCTCAGCCTCCTGAGTAGCTAGGATTATAGGTGTGAGCCACCAGCACCTGGCTTACTTATTTTATCTTATACAGGTACTGGGGCTTAAACTCAGGGCCTTGAATATTCACTTGGCTTTCTTGCTTAAGATTGGCAGTTTACCACTTGAGCCACAGCTCCACTTCTGGCTTTTTGGTGTTTAATTGGAGATAAAAGTCTCTCAAGCTTTTGTGTTCGAACTGGCTTCAAACCAGGATCCTCAGCTCTCAGCTTCCTGAGTAGCTAAGATTACAGGCATGATCCATCAGAACCTGGCTTGCTTATATTTTAAAACATTCTGGGAGTGTTATGAATAGGAGTAGAAATGTGTTGAGAAGCTGGGGTTTTTAGAAGCACAATGTTTGCTTATGTGACATGGGATCATCTGTGTGTGTGTGTGTGTGTTGGGGATGGAACACAGGGCCTCACACATGCTAAGGTAGTGCTCTGCCCCTGAATTACATTCTGGCCCCTAGTTCTATCAGTTTTTTGGTGATACTGGGGTTTGAACTCAGGGCCTTGGGGTTGCCAGGCAGGCTCTCTACCACCTATGTCACACACACACCCCCCCAGAGCTCCAGTTTTACCAATAATTTTTTGTTGGTCCTGGGGCTTGAATTCAAGGACTGGGCACTGTCCCTGAGCTCTTTTGCTCAAGGCTAGTGCTTGACGACTTTGAACCACTTCCAGTTTGTTTGTTTGTTTGTTTGTTTGTTTGTTTTTGGTCCAGTCATGAGGCCTGAACTCTGGGCCTGGGCGCTGTCCCTCAGCTCTTCAGCTCAAGGCTAGTGCTCCACCACTTGAGCCACAGTGCCACTTCCGGCTTTTTTTTTCTGCTTATGTGGTGCTGAGGAATCAAACCCAGGGCCTCATGCATACAAGGCAAGTGCTCTACCACTGAGCCACCTTCCTATCCCCACTTCCAGTTTTTTCTGGTGGTTAATTGGAGATAAGATTCCCATGGACTTTTCTGTCCAGGTTGGCTTCAAACTGTGATCCTCAGATCTCAGCTTCCTGAGTAGCTATGATTACAGGTGTGAGTCACCAGTGCCTGGCTCTGTTTTTAGTTTTGTTTTTTTTTGGTCAGTCGTGGGGCATGAACTCTGGGCCTGGGCCCTGTCCCTCCACTCTTCAGCTCAAGGCTAGTGCTCTATCACTTGAGCCACAGTGCCACTTCTGGCTTTTTGTGCTTATGTAGTGCTAAGGAATCGAACCCAGGGCTTCATGTATGCAAGGCAAACACTCAACCACTGAGCCATATTCCCAGCCCCTGTTTTGTTTTTTTTTTATTTTTAAGTATACTCAACTGCAGAAATTTATACATAAGAAATTTCAGATATTCTAAATGCCATGGTAAATAGAAGTAACCAGTCACTATTGGCTCACATCTTATACTCCTAGCTTCCTAGTTACTACTATAGAGGCTGAGATATGAGGATCATGGTTGAAAGCAGACAAATCCAGAAAGTCTTATCTCTAGTTAACCAAGAAAAGCCATAACTGGAAGCATGGCTGAATTGGTAGAGTGCCAGCTGTGAGCATAAAAGCAGAGGTTGGGGGAGAGGGGGTAGGGAAGAGAGAGAGAGAAGCAAATTCAAGCCCCAGGACACTCTCTCTCTCTCTCTCTCTCTCTCTCTCTCTCTCTCTCTCTCTCTCTCTCTCTCTCTCTCTCTCTCTCTCACACACACACACACACACACACACACACGAAGTTAGAATGGTTTTTAGTGAACATCCCCATTTTGGCTGTGCAAACATGTATACCAACCTTATTTAGTATATTTACTCCTGCCCCCAGCCTAGTTAAACTTAGCAATGCCTGCTAGCATACATAGAATCAATGTGCTAATCACAGACAAGTCCTGCTTGTTGGTGACAACAGCCAGCTCTAGCCCTGGGCATCACTCCCACCCCCCCCCCATCTGACAACTGGGCTAAGAATTTCTGGTAATGTAGTGTAGATTGAGAAAGAGCTATAGATACTGGCTAACACATGCAACTGCCTAGTCTCCTTTGGGATAAATGCAATCACTTTACCTAATGTTTCTTCCTTTCTGTAGTGCTGCACCAGGGAAACCGGATCCTGGTTAAAAGTTTGTCCCTTGACCCTGGCCAGAGCCTTGATCCTCATCCAGAAGGTCCTCAGCGGCTTCGCTCAGACCCAGGCCCCCCCACTGAAATCCCTAGCCAGCGTCCTTCACCACTGAAGCGGGCACCGGGCCCAAAGCCGCAGGGTAAGTATTTCCAGAAAGAACAGAAAAATGGCCCAGGGGAGAGGACAGAGGAGGGAGACGTTAACTGGCAGCAGAGGAGAGCACTTCATTAGAAGTACCCAGAGGTTGCTGGGTGCTCACTGATCGCTCATGCCTATAATCCTAGCACTCAGGAGGCTGAGACCTGAGAATTGTGGTTCAAAACCAGCCCAGGCAGGAATGTCTATGAGACTGTTAATTCCAATTAACCAGCAAAAAGCCAGAAGTGGAGCAGTGGCTCAAGTGGTAGAGCACTAGCCTTGAGCAAAAAAGCTCAGGGACAGTGCTCAGGCCCTGATTTCAAGCCCCAGGACTGGCACATATACCTGAAAGAAGTACCTGGAAGTACCATTGTCTCAGGGGCAATGCTACCAATCTAGCAGGCAGAAGGCCTGTGCCCTGGGGTTAATGTGCACATACCCCAGGCAAAAAAAAGAAGGGATTTAGCTGGGTAGGGTGTCTCACACCTAAAATCCTAGCTCTTGAGGAGGCTGAGATCTGAGGATTGCGGTTCAAAACCCAGCCTGGGCAGAAAAGTCTTTGAGACTTGTATCTCCAATTAACCACAAAAAGCCGGAAGTGGTACTGTGGCTCAAGTGGTAGAGCATGAGCCTTGAGCAAAAAGCTCAGGGACAGTGGCCAGACCCTGATTTCAAGCCCCAGGACTGGCAAAATAAAAAATAAATTAATTAAAAATTTAAAAACAAGGTTTGTAAAGAGGGTAAGGAGGCCTGGCTACCATAGAATAGTCACCTCCCAATCTAGCTCATCAACATTTCTCGTCTTTTTCCCCATCCAAATCTCCAGTTCCCCCAAAGCCCAGCTACCTGCAGATGCCCCGGATGCTTCCCCCACCTGAGCCCATCCCGCCTCCACCATCACGCCCACTGCCCGCAGACCCTCGAGTGGCCAAAGGCCTGGCTCCCAGGGCAGAAGCCAGCCCCAGTTCTGCAGCTGTATCTTCACTGATTGAGAAGTTTGAACGGTGAGTCTGTTCCTTGTGAGAGCCTTGTAGGGAAGGGTAGGTCTGGGACAGGAAGAAAAATTGTAAAAGCCCTCTCAGTCAAGCTCATGTCGTGCCTCCATGTATGTCTGTCTTCTGCCTGTGCCTCAGAGAACCTGTGATTGTCACCACCGATAGGCCAACCCCTGGCCCCTGTCCCGGACCCCCAGAGCCAGCCATGTTGCCACAGCCACCCCTGCAGCCCCCAGTGTCCCAGCTTCCTGAGGGTGAGGCCTCCCGCTGCCTGTTCCTGTTGGCTCCTGGGCCCCGGGATGGTGAGAAGGTACCCAACCGAGACAGTGGCATTGACAGCATCAGCTCACCATCCAACAGTGAAGAGACCTGCTTCGTCAGTGATGATGGGGCCCCCAGTCACAGCCTCTGTCCTGGGCCCCCTGCCTTGGCCAGTATGCCTGTTGCTTTGGCCGATCCCCACCGTCCTGGCTCTCAGGAGGTTGACAGTGACCTGGAGGAGGAAGAGGACGAGGAGGAGGAGGAAGAGGAAGAGGAAGAGGAAGAGGAAGTGAAAGACAGAGAAATCCCAGTGTCCCCAATGGAGAGACAGGAGTCCGTGGAGGTACTGACCCATGTTCACCAAGAGGCAGGACCATGTGCAGAAAACCAAGAATCCTGGCTTCTGTGCTTGGTTCTTCCCCAAACAAGGCATTGTTTCCATGTAGGATGTTTTATTTGTTGCTGTTGTTTGAGTTTGGTTTGGTTTGGTTTTTGGGTGCTGGTCCTCGTGCTTGAACTCAGGGCCTGGATACTGTCACTAAATGTTTTTGCTCGAGGCTAGTACTCTACCACAGCTCTACTTATGGCTTTCTGCCACTTAATTAGAGATAATGGGGCTGAGAATGTGACTTAGTGGTCTAGTGCTTGCCTAGCATGCATGAAGCCCTGGGTTCGATTCCCCAGTACCACATAAACAGAAAAAGCCGGAAGTGGTGCTGTGGCTCAAGTGGTAGAGTGCTAGCCTTGAGCAAAAGAAGTTCAGGGGCAGCGCCCAGGCCCTGAGTTCAAGCTCCAGGACTGGCAAAAAAATTAGAAATAATGGACTTTTCTGCCTGGGCTGACTCTGAACTGCGATCCTGAGTAGCTAGCATTACAAGATGGAGCCACTTAGCTTGGCTAGAATTTTTCTTTAGCTTTTTTGGTCCCCTGGACCTAAATACCTCCCTCCAATTATATGACTGCCAAAATGGCCATGTACCATTCCAAATACCCACTTAGATCACCATTTATGTCAGGTTTTTAAAAAGAGGTAGCCAAGTAAGAACAGCACCACACACGTGGTGTGTAGGTTTATTCATCGTTCCAGCTGGCACCAGGCCATCTTGGTCCTCCATGCAGTGGGGAAAGGCCTGGGAAAGAGAGTTGGGAGATCTGGGAAAGAGAGAGAGCTGGGAAAGAGGTGGGAAAGAGCAAGCTAGGAAAGAGAAGAGAGCTGGGAAAGAGAAGAGAAGGAAAGAGCTGAGAAAGAGCTAGAAAAGAGCAGAGAGAGAGCCAAATACCCACTTAGGAAAGTGGTTCCACTCTCATCAGAGAATCACTAGGTGGCCCTCCAGTTTTCTGCCTTGAAGATGGGCATCCTGGTTAGGGATCTTTAAACTCCTTTCTCATCTAGAAATTTCCATGGTTCTGTAGTTGGGTGACACTGAGAAAGTGCCTTCCCTGTGTAACCCACCACTATAAGCCTCAGTTTCTTTATCTGTATAACAGAAAGCCTCTCACATTCCAGAGAGACTTCCCCACAGCTAGGGGAGGGGCCAAGACCAAGAGCCTTAAAAGGGCCTAAGGTTGTGGAGATGATGGCTTTTGGCAGCATGGATCCCTTTCTGGGCTCTGGCGGTCTAACAGTTTTTCAAACTGCATCCTGTTTTCAAACCTGGTCTGCCAAGATCAAGCTCAGTGAGAGGATGAGGCCATGGACTACTAAGATGAAATGTGCTTAATAAGTGTGTGTCCAGTGAATAGGAAACTGAGCCGAGCCACTAGGAAATTGTATTAATTTTGTGTGTGTGTGTGTGTGAAATTGATTGTATTAATTGTGTGTGTGTGTGTGTGTGTGTGTGTGTGTGTGTGTGTGTACACTCAGGCTGGAACTCGGGGTCTTGGGCTCTGGCTTGACATTTTTGCTCAAGGCTAGTACTCTACCACTTGAGCCACATCTCCATTTCCAGCTTTTTTGTAGGTTCTTTGGAAATAAGAATCTTTCTTGGAATTGGCTTCCCAGTCTAGTTTTGAACCTCAGATCCTTATGAGTAGCTAACATTACAGTCATAAACCACTGCATCCAGCAGAAAATGGATTTTTAGCATTTTCAAGTCCTGTGACTTGATCTCAGGGGTTGGACAATCTCCCTGAGTTGTTTTGTTTTGTTTTGTTTTGTTTGTCAGTCATGGGCCTGTCAGTCATGGGCCTGAACTCTGGGCCTGGTCACCGTCCCTCAACTCTTCAGCTCAAGGCTATTGCTCAACCACTCAAGCCACAGCACCACTTTTGGCTTTTTCTGCTTATGTGGTGCTGAGGAATCGAACCCAGGGCCTCATGCATGCAAGGCAAGCACTCTACCACTGAGCCACCTTCCTAGTCCTCTCCCTGAGTTTTTATGCTCAAAGCTAGCACTCTACCACTTGAGCCACAGCTCCACTTCCAGCTTTTTTGATAGTATAGTGGAATTAAGTCTCATGGACTTTTCTTCACCAGCTTCCTTTGAACTCCTGAGTAGCTAGAATTACAGGTGTGAGCCACCAGCACCTGACGATTCTTAGCCTTTGTTGTTGTTGTGGTGGTGGTGGTGGTGGTCGTGTGGCTTGAACTCAGGGCCTGGGCTCTGTCACTCAAGGCTAGCCCTCTACCACTTTGAGCCACAGCACTACTTCCCAATTTTTACCATTTTTATAATTCTGTTTTTCCTCATACCCAGGTACTAAGCAAGCTTTTTTGCTGGCTAATAGCTAGTAGTTATAGACTACTCAATCCTCTGGTGGTATTTATGGATAATGAGTCTTAAAAACTAAACGGTTCACTAACTTATTATGCAAGTTAGTGAATGGAAGAAATGAGCGTTGAATCCAGGAGGTGTGAGTTCCCAGTTTCCATGCTTAACTACTATGAATAAGAAAAGCAGATGAATGAGTAAATGAGGGCTGAGGGAAGGAGTATATGCCATCAGAATCGAGGGTAAGCTTTATGACCCACCTTGATGAGCCAGGGGTAAAGCTTGGGTCAGGGTTATTATATAAGGGTGGTGTTAAGCTTAGAGCAGCTTATAAGCTGATCTTGAATTTGAGGGGAGCAGGCTGTGGCAATACTCACTTTTAGTCCCAGGTACTAAAGAGCTACTAGGGAGGAATTCTTGAGCCCAGAAGTTCAAGGCCAGCCCAGACAGCATAGCAACATGTTTTTTTTTTTCATTAAAAATATTAGTTTCCATTAGCTGGGTGCTGGTGGCTGATGCTTGTAATCCTAGTTACTCAGAAGGTTGAGATCTGAGGATCCTCACTCAAAGCCAGCCCAGGCAAGGAAGTCCATAGGACTCTTATCTCCAATTAAGCACCAAAAAAAGCCAAAGTAGTGCTGTCTGTCACTCAAGTGGTACAGAATTAACTTTGAGCACAAAGACTCAGGGACAGCACCCAGGCCCTGAGTTCAAACCCCAGGACTGGCATACACATACACATACAAATAGCCAAAGCAAAAAGGGTTGGAGATGTGGTTCAAAGATTGAGTGCTTACTTGCAAATGTGAAGCCCTGAGTTTAAACCCCAGTACCCACCCCCCAAATAAAGAAGAAGGTAGGTGTTGGCAGCTCAGACCTATAATTCTAGCTACTCAAGAGGCTGAGATCTGAGGATCGTGATTCGAAGCCAGCCTGGGCAGGAAAGTCTGTGAGAATCCTATCTCCAATTAACCACCAAAAAGCTGGAATTAGAGCTGTGGCTCAAGTGGTAGAGTGTAAGCCTTGAGCAAAAAAAGCTCAGGGAGAGTGCCCAGGTCTTGAGTTCAAGCCCCAGGACCGGTATCAAAATAAAACATTTCCAGGAAGCCCAGCACCGGTTGCTCACACCTTCAAGCCTAGCTACTCAGGAGGCTAAGATCTGAGGACCTCAGTTCAAAGCCAGCCCCGACAGGAAAGGCCTTGAAACTCTTATCGCCAATAAACTACCAGAAAAAAACGGAAGTGGCACTGTGGCTCAAGTGGTAGAGCACTAGCCTTGAGCTGAAGAGCTGAGGGATGGCACCCAGGCCCAGAGTTCAAGCCCCATGACTGACCAAAAAAATTCCAAGGCTTGTATTAGGGTTATGATCAGAGATTATCTCCTTGTTTCTAGCTGACTGTGCAGCAGAAGGTATTCCACATTGCCAATGAACTCCTGCAAACTGAGAAGGCCTATGTTTCTAGACTTCATCTTCTGGATCAGGTGAATGGCCCCTCAGAGGTCCTGGGACCCCAGAATCTTGTAGGAAGTTCCAAGGGGAAAGTGATAGAACCTGAGCCCAATCCCACTACTGAGGCCAGCATTTAAAGGTGGTAAGGCCCCTCTCTGACCAAGAGACAACTTGTTCATGAAGCCAACTCTGATTATAATCTGAAGTTTGATCCTTGTATCAACCCTCACTTCTGTGAGCAGATATATCATTCCTGACTGTGGCTCTGACATGAATGCTGACTCTTTTCCTCTGATCTTGAATTTACCCTCACTGTGAATCTTATTCTACCCCATGGCCTGTTCCTGACCCCTAATATACTAGAATCCCCAAGGGTAGAGATTTGTGTCTGCTTTATTGCCTGCTCCATCCCAGCCCCAGGATAGTGTCTAACAATGCAGTAGACAATCAAAAATCTTTGATAAATGAATAGATTGAATTTCAACTATTTTTCCCATTCAATCTGACTTTGACCATGATTCTGACTTCTCCTTATACCAACACCTAGCTCTAGGTTTTAACTTTGACAACCTATAGTCCAACCTCATATATAACTTATTTCCATTCCTTCGCTCCTCATTTTGAAAACCAATGCTAACCCCATAGCTCCACAAAGCTACTCACAAACATGACCCTCACCTGTAAGCTGCCCCTTGCCCAGCTAAGCCTGAGGCCTAACTGGGTTGAGAAGGCCTGCCCTCTTCCACAGGTGTTTTGTGCCCGGCTGTTGGAAGAAGCTCGCAACCGCAGTTCCTTCCCTGCTGATGTGGTCCACGGCATCTTCTCAAATATCTGCTCCATCTATTGCTTCCATCAACAGTTCTTGCTGCCAGAGCTGGAGAAGCGTATGGAGGAATGGTGAGAGGCCCCAGCACCAGGCTGCCTACTCTTCTGTCCATTTAAATGCCAAGTCAAGGCTGGAATGGGGATAATAATAAGAACAGTTGGTCAACGTGTTAATACTTGAAGAGAGTTTAGGAAATACTTGATGTACAGGTGTTTCATGACTGAGAGCTGTTATTATTATTATTTTTTTTTTGGTCGGCTATGGGGGCTTGAACTCTGGGCCTGGGCGCTGTCCCTCAGCTCTTCAGCTCAAGGCAAGCGCTCTACCACTTGAGCTACAGCGCCACTTCCGGTTTTCTGGTGGTTTATTGGAGATAGGAGTCTCACAGTCTCTCCTGCCCGGGCTGGCTTTGAACCGCGATCCTCAGATCTCAGCCTCCTGAGTAGCTAGGATTACAGATGTGAGCCACCAGCGCCCGGCTGAGAGCTGTTATTTTTAAGTTTTTGATGGAAGTGAGAATGGGATGTGAACAAATAGATCCATAGCCTAGGGGCAGAGAAGGATTCAGAGAGGAAGTAATGTCTAGGCTGAGTCCTGACCATGAAGAGTAGTGTTAAAGGGCAAACTTCCACCTCCAGGTTTTTTTCTTCCAATCCAGCCTTTAGATTTTTTTTTGTTAGTTGTGGGGCTTGAACTCACAGCCTAAGTGCTGTCCCTGAGCCTCTTTATTCTCAAGGCTAGCACTCTACCAGTTGAGCCACAGTGCCACATCCGGTTTTTTGAGTGGTTAATGGAGATAAAAGTCTCAGGGGGTCTTTTCTGCCCAAGCTGGGTTTGAATCACGATCCTCAGATCTCAGCCTCCTGAGTAGCTAGGATTACATGGGTGAACCACCAGCAGCCAGCCAGCCTTTAGATTTTATGCCGCCTGTATGAATGGTCTTTCTTTTTCTTTTTCTGTCTCTCTTTTTTGATGATTGGTCTTTCTTTTATATGAATGCTCTTTCTTTTTCTTTCTGTCTCTCTTTTTTGTTAGTCCTGGGGGCCTGGAACCAGAGCTTGGGTGCTGTCCCTGAACTTTTATGCTCAAGGCTAGCACCCTACTGCTTTAACCACTGCTCCACTTCGAGCTTTTTCAGTAGTTACTTATAGATAAGAGTCACACAGACTTTTCTGCCCAGGATGTCTTTGACTGCAGTTCTCAGATCTCAGCCTCCTGAGTAGCTAGGATAACAGGCATGAACTACTGGCACTTAGCTTCTCTTTCATTTTCTTTTTCATCTCTGTCTTTTCTCTCTCTCTGTGTCTCTCTAACATGCCAGTACTGGGGCTTGAATTCAGGGCCTGCTATTCTCACTTGGCTTTTTCTGCTCAAAGCTGGCATGCTGCCACTTGAGCCACATCTTCTCTTCTGGTTTTTTGATGGTTAATTGGAGATAAGAGTCTCACTTTTCTGTCTGGGCTGGCTTTGAAACACAATGCTCAGATCTCAGCCTCCTGAGTTACTAGGATTATAGTCATGAGCCTCTGGTGCCATGGTTTTGAATGATCTTTCTAAACAAAAATCAGACCATGTCAGTCCCTACTTAAATCATCTCCATGTTCTATACACAGAAAATGAAGTGTGTCCCTCTACCCAGAATGTGACCACAGAGGGATGGTTCTGCTATTTCCTCCCCACCACACCCACACACAACCTGCAGCCTCAGGTCTGGTCTGTTTCCCACATCAAACTGTGATTGATGAGATGAAGAGTGATCACTTTGTGTCCCCTACCAGACAGTGATGCTGTTAAGGCTCGATGTGGGATGACTTTCTGTGTCCCCAGCAGTATCCAGCATAAGGCCAGGCACAGAATCAATAATGAGTATATGAGGTAGGCCTTGCTATAAGCTCAGGGAGACCATTCCAGAACAGGTGTGGACAGGACAGAGTTGGGGCAGATATTGTCTCAAGCTGTGATCTCAGGTCAAAGCAAGCCTGTTGCTCTAATTGGCCTATCATGTAAACTGCATTTCCAATCAATCAGACTGGCTGAGAAATGTGTTTCGAGACCAGGTGTCTGGTGGCTCATGGCTTTAATCCTAGCTACTCCAGAAGCTGACATCTGAGGATCACAGATCAAAGCCAGCCATGGGAGATAAATCTCAGAGAATTTTATCTCTAATTAACAAGAAAAAAGCCAAAAATAGAGGTATGGTTCAAGTGTTAGAGCACCAACCTCAAGTGAAAAGACTAAGGGGACAGCATCAGCATCCAGACCAAGTTCAAGCCCCAGTACCAGATACACACACAAGTTTATTACAGAAAGAATGAATTAAAACAAAGAAGGTACAATGTGTGGGTAGCTGGGGCCTTTAAATCTAGCTGCTAAGGAGGCTGAGATCTGAGGATTGCAGTTCAAAGCCAGTGTGGTAGGAATATCTGTGAGACTCTTTTGTCCAATTAACCAGGAAAAGATCATAAGTGGAGCTGTGATGCAAGTGGTAGAGTGCCAGCCTTGAGCCAAAAAAGCTAAGGGACAGTGTCCAGGCCTTGAGTTCCAGCCTCAGAACTGGCACAAAGTGAAAGAAAAAGAGGGAGGGAGAGAGGAAGGAAAGGAGGGAGGGAGGGAGAGGAGGAAGGGAGGGAGAAAGACGGAAAGAAGGAAAGACAAATGAAAGAAAAAGAAAGAAAGAAAGAAAGAAAGAAAGAAAGAAAGAAAGAAAGAAAGAAAGAAAGAAAGAAAGAAAGAAAGAAAGAGAAAGAAAGAAAAAAAGAGAAAAAGGAAAGGGGCTTCCAATGGTCTGCCTGGGGCTGGAGGCCTGTGGGGAGAGATCCTAATGACTAAGGATCAGCAGGACCATGTCAGCCTCTGCTTCTACTCCAGGGACCGCTACCCACGCATTGGAGACATCCTTCAGAAGCTGGCCCCCTTCCTCAAGATGTATGGCGAGTATGTGAAAAACTTTGACCGGGCTGTAGAGCTGGTTAACACCTGGACAGAGCGCTCCACCCAGTTTAAAGTCATCATCCATGAGGTGCAGGTAAGTGTTAAAGCTGGAAGGAACAGACTGTGGGAGGAGAGATCTGCAGGGACCTGGTGACAGGGGTCTGCAGCCGAACCTCAGCCCCTCTGCTTCTGCTTGTCACAGAAGGAAGAAGCCTGTGGCAACCTGACACTACAGCACCACATGCTGGAGCCTGTGCAGCGCATCCCACGCTATGAGCTGCTTCTCAAGGACTATCTGTTAAAGCTGCCTCATGGTTCCCCGGACAGCAAGGATGCCCAAAGTGAGTGTGATCACCCACACTGGCAGCCCTATGCCAGATACTGAGGCAGGATCCCAAAACTGAATTCATATGATTACCCTTTCGTGATCATGTACTTAAGATCCCACAATACTACCTCTAAACTCTAAGGCCTGTATTAAGGCTCTGATGTGAAACCCTAGGATGGATCTCTAGGTTGGGATTCCAACCTAAGTATCCAGAAAGAATATTTGGGAGGAGTTCCTCATGAGCATCTTCCTAATTGGGACCCTAGCATTTGAAGAGTTTATCCAGAATGATTCCCTAAAGGGATTCATCTGTGTGTGCATGCACACGCGTGCAAGTGTGTGTGTGTGTGTGTGTGTGTGTGCATGCATGGTCCTGGGACTTGAACTCATGGCCTGGACAATGTCGCTGAGCTTTTTTGCTCAAGGCTAATGTTTTATCACTTGAGTCACAGCTCCACTTCCAGATTATTTTGGTAGTTAATTGGAGATAAGAGTCTCACAGGCTTTCCTGCCTGGGCTGGTTTTAACACTGGATCCTCAGATCTCAGCCTCCTGAATATCTAAGATTACAGGTATGAACTACTTATGCTGGTCTTCATCCTTTCTTTTTAATGGAATTGGAGATTGAACTCAGGACCTCACACTTGCTAAGCAGGTGTTATGACTCTAGCCAGATTTTGTTGGTTATTTTGCACATGGAGTCTTGTGGACTTTTGTGCCTGGGCTGGCTTCAAACCAAGATCTTCCAAATCTCAGCCTCCTAAGTAAGTACCCAGAATTTCCCTTGAAAGCCACCAGTGACTGGCTTGCGGGTTATTTTTGAGATAAGGTCTTGCTTCCTACCCAGATATGTACCTGGGAATGACCTACCTATGTTTGCCTTCCCATTGTTGCTAAGGTAACAGGCATGAACCACCATGTCCAGCTGTTGGTTGAGAAGTGTTCTCATGAAGTTTTCTGCTCCAGATTCACCTCAAACCACACCCTTCCCAATCTCAGCCTCCCAAGTAGCTAGGATTGGGAAGGTGGCTCAGTGGTAGAGTGCTTGCTTTGCATGCCTGAGGTCCTGGGTTCGATTCCTCAGTACCACATAAGCAAAAAGAAAAAAGCCAGAAGTGGCGCTGTGGCTCAAGTGGTAGAGCGTTAGCCTTGAGCTGAAGAGCTGAGGGACAGCGCCCAGGCCCAGAGTTCAGGCCTCACGACCGGACCCAAAAAAAAAAGTCGTGAGGCCCAAGTAGCTAGGATTACAAGTGTAACCCACTGATACCTGGTAGATCTATCTATTTCTGAGGTTGACCCCTAGATGCATTCCCACATGAAGATGTAACAAGAATAAAATGAAACTGGGCCTCAACTCCCAGGGAGTGAGCCACCACCAAACTGAGAGCCCAGCCTGTCACCCCACACCCTCAGGCTAGGACCTTTTTACTGAGTCTCTGTGACTAAGCACATCAGAAAGAGGTCTGTGTCATCAAACTTCTCATTTTCTATTCACCAGAGTTAAAGTGGCCAGTGCCATACCCACTGGCTACTCCCCACAATGAACTCTGCAAAGAACCTTCTAGTCTGATCAGAAAACCTACAGACTTGTCTCTCTCGAACTGAGCACCCCAGATTGGTCCTTGTATTTTCTCCCTCTCAGATTTGGGTCTCAAGATTGAGATACTTCTTTCCCACACACTGAACCACTAGAAAAGTACATCACTAGATTCCTTCAGTGTCTATCCCATCTACAAAGTCAATGCACAGATAGGTCACTCCAGTGTCTACTCCATTTCTCCTTTCCTAGACTCTTACTTCCATTTTATTCACTGATTAACTCAATAGCTACTTACTGAGTGTTCTGTGCATTGTCCTAGGCACAGGGTATATGGAAAACAGACAAGATCCCAGGCCTGGGGGTATGGAAAACAGACAAGATCCCAGGCCTGGGGATATGGCCCAATTAGTAAAGCTCCTGTAGAAGCAAAGTGTAAAGCCCTGAGTTTAAACCCCAGTGTAGGGGGAAAAAAAATGTGTAGACCAGATCCTTAATGTCAGAAAAACATGTATTCTAGTTAGGGAAAGACACAATAAACAAAAGTAAATGAACATATGGGAGAATATTAGATAGGAGCTAAGTATGATTAAGAGAACTAGAAGAGAATAATGTGACAGTGACTGGCTAGTCTACTTTAGATTGGGAAATTTCTCTGAGTTAGAACCTGAATAAGAGCTAGTGCTGGTGACTCACCTGTAATCTTAGCTCCTCAGAGAGCTGAGATCTGAAGTATCTCACTTCCAAGACAGCCTAGGCAGTAAAGTCTACAAAACACCATCTCCAAAATATTTAGTAAAGGCCAGGTGCCAGTGGCTTATGCCTATAATCCTAGCTACTCAGGAGGCTGAAATCTGAGGATCACAGTTTGAAGCCAGCCCAGGGAAGAAAAGTCCATGAGACTCTTATCTACAAAAACTACTCAGAAAAAAAAACAGGAATGGTGCTGTTGCTCAAGTGGTAGAGCACTAGCTCTTAGCTCAAAGAGACTCAAGGACAATCTCCAGGCCCTCAGTTAAAGCCCCTGGACCAGCAAAAAAAATTCAGTAAAAAGCAAGGCTGGAGGCATGGCTTAAGTGATAGGGTACCAGTTGTGAAAGCAAGCCAAATAAGTAGAGGTCCTGAGTTCAAACGCAGTACTGGCAAAAGAAAAAAACAAAATGGGAGGAACTTGTTCTAGAAAAATACAACAGGTGCCAAGTCTCCAAGATGGGAAGACTGGGAGAAGTTGGGAGTGGGCATATCTCTGGACCAACAGGAAGGCTAGTATGATGAGCATGACAAATGAGGGTAGAATGGGAGAAGTGGGGTTGGAGAGAGGAGCAAGACTTCAAAGGCTGAGACAAGAAGATGGACTGATTCTAAGTATGGTGGGTGCCATGGGAAATTTTGATCTAGCCTACTTGGGAAGCAAGAGAGAGAGTCAAGATTTGTGCACTAGTGGCTCACTCCTGTAATCCTAGGTACTCAAGGGACTGAGATCTGAGGATCACTATTAGAAAACAGCCAAGGAAGAAGAGGCCATGAGACTCTTTATCTCCAGTTAACCAGCTATAAGCTGGAAATAGAACTGTGGCTCAAGTGGTAGAACACCAACCTTAAGCAGAAAAAGCCAAGTGAGAGCACCAGGTCATGATATCAAGCCCCAGTACCAGGAGAGAGAGGGGGGATAGAGAGAGAGATTGAGAGAGGGAGGAAGAGAGAGAGACCCACGAAATCAGGAGGGCTGGAAAAGTGGCTTAGCGGTAGAGTGCTTGCCTTACATGCATGAGGCCCTGGGTTCGATTCCTCAGCACCACATAGACAGAAAAGGCCGGAAGTGGCACTGTGGCTCAAGTGAGCTGAAGAGTTGAGGGACAGCACCCAGGCTTAGAGTTCAAGCCCCACGACCAACGAAACAGTTTAAAACAAAACTTTACATTAAAAAAATCAGAAGGCATTTACAATTTACAATGATGACTTAGATGAAGTTATCAGTGGAAGTGATGAGAAATAGTTCAATTCAGGATATATTCTATTTGGAAGTGGTACTGATTGATTGGTTGGTTGGTTGATTGATGCCAGTCCTGGGGCTTATCCCTGAGCTTCTTTTGCTGAAGGCTAGCCCTCTACCACTTGAGCCACAGCACCACTTCTGGTGTTTTTCTGAGTAGTTTATTAGAGATAAGAGTCCCATGGATTTTCCTGCCTGGGCTGGCCTCAAATCATCATCCTCAGATCTCAGCCTTCTGAGTAGCTAGGATTATAGGCATGAGCCAGCAGCTCCTGGCAGTATTTCATTTTTTAGTGTGCAGGTCCTGGGGATTGAACTCAAGGACTGGCCACTGTCCCTGAGCTTTTTTTGCTCAAGGCTAACACTTTACCACTTGAGCCACAACTCCACTGATTTGGGATATATTAAAGTGGGGCTACCAATTTAAACAGTTAGATGAGTCTAGAATTCCAGGAAGAGAGATTTGGATGCCATTGGTACATGGATACTATTCAAAGCTGTGGGACTAGCCAGAATCATGGAAGAGAGAATAAGTCAGGAAGGAAAGAGGTCTGACAAGAGGCTCCAATGTTGGGGCACCTGCCTAGAAATATGAGGCTGTGAGTTCAAACCCCAGTATCACCAACAAAGGCATTATAGTAAATATTCTTTTCTCTGTGTGTATATGTGTACACACATGAGCATGCATATAGGATTTGGACCTAGAGCCTCAAACACACTAGGCAAGTGTTCTACCACTGAGCTATATCATTCGCCCACAGCAAACATTGTGTGTGTGTGTGTGTGTGTGTGTGTGTGTGTGTGTGTGTGTGTGTGTGTGTGTGTGTGTGTGTGTGTGTGTGTGTGTGTGTGTGTGTGTGTGTGTGTGTGTGTGTGTGTGTCGGTAGTGGGGCTTGAACTCTGGGCGCTGTCCCTGGGCTTTTCAGTACAAGAAGAATGCTCTACCACTTGAGCCACAGTGCCACTTCCAGTTTTCTGGTGGTTAATTGGAGATAAGAATCTCATGGAAGGGCTGGGAAGGTGGCTCAGTGGTAGAGCGCTTGCCTTGCATGCCTGAGGCCCTGGGTTCGATTCCTCAGCACCACATAAGCAGAAAAAAAAAGCCAGAAGTGTTGCTGTGGCTCAAGTGGTAGAGTGCTAGCCTTGAGCTGAGGAGCTGAGGGACAGCGCCCAGGCCCAGAGTTCAGGCCCCACGACCGGACCCCCCCCCCCCCAAAAAAAAAAGAATCTCATGGAGTTTCCTGCCCAAGCTGGCTTTGAAATAGTGATCCTCAGATCTCAGCCTCCTGAGTAGCTAGGATTACAGGCGTGAGCCACCAGTGCCCAGCTGGCAACAAATATTCCTAAAGCTAAATTCTGAGCGACACTTTACTTTTTCATGAAGTGGTTTTAAGGTTATAATCAGGTTTTCATATTAGAAAAATACATTTTATCTCCAGTTAACCAGACAAAAGTAGAGGTATGGCCCAAGTGTAGAGTATCAGCCTTGAGGGGAAAAGCCAAGTGAGAGTGTGAGTCCCTGAGTTCAAAACCCTGTACTGGCATGAACAAAAAGAAAAAAAAAAGAAAGAAACTTGAAGCCTGATCCCAAAAGACTGACTCTTCTTCCATCCCACACACTGAAAATTCACCAAGCTCTCAGACTGGATTTGCTAAATTCCCTGGTGTTAATCCCTAGCAAAACCCTAAAACTAGCCTGGGCTTGGTGGCTCACACTTGTAATCTTAGCTACTCAGGAGGCTGAGATCTGAGGATTACAGTTCAAAGCTAGCCCAGGCAGGAAAGTCTGTGAGGCTCTTATCTCCAATTAACCACCAGAAAACCAGAAAGCGGTAGAGAACTCGCCTTGAGCAAAAAAGCTCAGTGACAGTTGGCCAGGTACTGAGTTCAAGCCCCACTACCAACAAACAAAAAGCAAAACAAAAGAAAAACTTGAAACTGAGCAGCCAAAAGTGAGCTCCAGAGATTCCACTCTAATCTCCCTACTCCAAGTCCCCCAGAATGAAGACCTCTATTTCCATCCATCAAATTGAAAGTCCCTCACTAAGCCTTTAGCCTAATGCCCTAGATTGTCCCCAAATTGTCCCCTAGATTGTCCCCATCCAAGCTAAGTACCTAAGCTTGTCTTCCTAGTCTTATCTCCCAGACTGACTCCCCCAGATTAAGCTCCCTGTTTTCTACTGAATTTATGGATTGAGACATACCCAGGCTGGGTCTACAGACTGCAATCTCCAGACTTGGTCCTGTTTAGGGATCCAGGAAGGGGACTTCACCATTCTATTGACTCTACATTTTGTACCCATCTGACCCCTGCAGAATCACATTATTCACATTGAGCTTCCAGGACCCAGTTCTGCAAATTTTCTTCCATGTTTGGTTTTTTTTGGTAGTTCATGGGATTGTTCACCTGAGCTGGCTAAGAACCTCCATCCTTAGATCTCAGCCTCATGAGTAGCAAGCAATCCAGTATGAACCATTAGCACCTAGCCCCACATGGAAACTGTCTTTAGTGACCCCCAAAGCGAGTTGCCAGTGTAACTTCCCTAGACTGATCCTAAGACTGAGTCCCCACACCCTGCCTTTATATACATATATATGTATATATTATATACATATATATAATATATACATATATGTATATATTATATACATATATATGTATATACATATATTATATATATACATATACATATATGTGTATATATATGTATATACATATATTATATATATGTATATAATATATACATATATGTATATATACATATATATGTGTGTGTATGTATATATAGCGGCTTGAACTCTGGGCCTGGTTGCTGACCCTCAGCTCTTCATCTTAAGGCAAGGGCTCTACCACTTGAGCCATAGCAACACTTCTGGTTTTCTGGTGGCTAACTGGAGATAAGAGTCAGAGCAGGGCTGGGAAGGTGGCTCAGTGGTAGAGCGCTTGCCTTGCATGCATGAGGCCCTGGGTTTGATTCCTCAGCACCACATAAACAAAAAGAAAAAAGCCGGAAGTGGTGCTGTGGCTCAAGTGGTAGAGCACTAGCCTTGAGCTGAAGAGCTGAGGGATAGCACCCAGGCCCAGAGTGCAGGCCCCATGACTGACAAAAGAGAGAGAGAGAGAGAGAGAGAGAGAGAGAGAGAGAGAGAGAGAGAGAGAGAGAGAGAGAGAGAGAGAGAGAGAGAGAGAGAGAGAGCAAGCATATCCCGGTTTTCTAATGGTTAATTGGAGATAAGAGTCTCATGGATTTTCCTGCCTGGGCTGGGTTTGAACCGGGATCATCAGATCTCAGCCTCCTGAGTAGCTAGATTACAGTGTGAGCCACCGATGCCCTGCCCGGATTATGGTCTGTTTTTTGTTGTTTTTGGTGGTGGTGGTTTTGTTTTTTGGGCTTGAACTCGAGCTTGGGATCTGCCCCTGAGCTTCTTTTGCTCAAGGCTAGTACTCTACCACTTGAGCCACAGCAGCACTTCCCACTTTTTCTTAGTAGTTTATTGGAGATAAGAGTCTTACAGACTTTCCTGCCTGAGCTGGCTTCAAACCGCTATCTTCAAATCTCAGCCTCCTGAGTAGCTAGGATTACAGGAATGAACCACCAGCACCAGGCCACGTGTTTTGATTATTAAATGCCTTTGTTGATGTCATCCATACTGAATTCCCCATTAAAATCAATCTGCAGATTGACCTTTTCATTTTTTTTCTTTTGTTTGCTTTTGCTTTGTCTTGTATGCTAATCCTGAGGCTTTAATTCAAGTCCTGGGCACAGTCCCTGAGCTTCTTTTTTTTGGGAGGGGGGAGGGGGTCCAGTCGTGGGGCCTGAACTCTGGGCCTGGGCGCTGTCCCTCAGCTCTTCAGCTCAAGGCTGGCGCTCTACCACTTGACCCACTTCCGGCTTTTTTCTTTTTGCTTATGTGGTGCTGAGGAATCTAATCCAGGGCCTCATGCATGCAAGGCAAGCCCTCTACCACTGAGCCATCTTCCCAGCCCCACCCTGAGCTTCTTTTTGCTCAAGGTTCAGCCTCTATCACTTGAGCTGCAACTCCACTTCCAGCTTTTTTGGTAGTTAATTGGAGATAAGAGTCTCACAGATTTCCCTACCCAGGCTGCCTTCAAACTACAATCCTCAGAGCTCAGCCTCCTGAGTAGGTAGGATTACAGGTATGAGCCTCTGGCACCCAGCTAGCTCTTCAAATTTAGATTGTTTCATACCAATCCTATCCCTATTTGAATCCCTAGAACAAACCTCAGAACTTGAGCTTGGCCTACTGAGCTCCCTTCATGAGCCCACTTCCGACCCCCACCCCCCAGAAAGAATTTCCCTGTCTGGTTCTCACTAAATCTCTGAAGGAGATCCTAAGGTGAGCTCACTTTTTTTTACCCCTCCAACTAAAATCCCCAGGATGAGCCCCACTGAATCATAGCTCTGATTCCACAGACTGACTCACCCACTTTCTGGCTCCCAGGCTGGACTCTGGAGTCTGGACTGTAGCTCAGCTCCCCAAACTAGGTGAGCTGAAACTGCTGACCTCAGATGCCTACATTAAGCCCAAGACTGAACTCCAAAACCAGGAGCTCAACCTGCCAAATCCACAATAGGCCTCAGTCAAGCATTCAGACTAAACCCCTATAGCAAATTCCCCAAACTCTCTAGCCTAAACCTCCAGGTAAACTCCTAGACTTCATTCCCACATTGAACCCTTAGATGGAACCTTGCACATTGGACTCCTGGAAATGCCAATCTACCTCCCACATTGTGTATCTCCACACACAGCTACCTAAAGCAAGCAAAACCTTCAAGCCTGTGCCCAGCAATCTACACAGTCCTGAGCTTGTGTGCCCAAGCTTGCCAGTCTTCTTCCTGTCCTCTTCCCTGAGCTCTCTCTACCCCTGTCACTGATCCTGTCCCTTTCCCTTGAGTGGGAAGGACAGAATATGTAGGAGAAAAAATGCAGCAGAGAAACATGCCTCACTTCCCAGGTAAAACACCTAAGGCAGCCACCTTCTCTGTAAGTGTTGGTTTTGCCATTAGATAAATATGGCATAATCATACCTATCTTACAGAGTTGAGACTATGGAAGGAGCTGATTTATGTAGAACACCTGTGCTTGGAGAGGGGCGTTGGACTTGTGAGGATCACCTACTTTACTGAGGGATACAGATACAATGACAGTCCCAGTAGGACTAGTGGGATGGAAGTGAACAGAGGGGAATGTGGGAACCCAGATGGTCCTAACCCAGCCTGAGTACTCAGGACAGGCTTACAGAAGGCGAAGAACTTCAGTAAGACTCAGTGGCTGTTGGCCTGGTGGAGCAGGTTGGGACATGTTGAGGGAGGCATACGTGGAATAAGCCAGAGGTCTGCAGAAGCCAGTCACCAAGGGCTTTAAATGGCAGCTAAAGGGCTGCTTCTTTCTCAGCAGGCACAGAGGAGCCTTTGACAGGTTTGAGCAGAAGAGCAAAAGGGAGCAATGTGTTATGTAGGCTTTTCTGATGGCCAGGATTAAAGAGGGTGGGAGAAAGAGGCTCTTCACCAGAAAGGCATATGAAAGCCTCAGCTGAGCCAGTGAACACAGATCTGCTTGGTCTATGACTCAAACTTGATCGTGGAGATGCACATTCCTAGCAAAACAAGACTTGATTTGAACGAGACAGAAGTTGCTCGTGCCTGACAACTTAGGAGGCTGAGATCTGAAAATCATGATGTGAATCCAGGCAGGGAAGACATCTGAAAGACACATCTCCAATTAACTAGCAAAATGTCTGAAGTGGAGTGATGGCTCAAGTAGTAGAGCACCAATCTTGAGTGAAAAGACTAAGTGACAGTATGAAGCCCTGAGGTCAAGGTCTGTGCTGGCAGGCACGCACGCGCGCGCGCACACACACACACACACACACACACACACACACACACACACACACACACACACACACACACACACACACACACACACACACACACACACACACACACACACACACACACACACACACACACACACACACACACACAAAATTTCATTTGTTATATAAATGAGCCCTCTTCAGAAATGCCACCTATATCCATTCGGTGCCAGGTGCATGTTCTTTTTTTTTTTTTTTTTGTCAGTTGTGGGGCTTGAACTTGGGCTGGGCACTGTGCCTGAGCATTTTTTTGCTAAAGGCTAGAGCTATACCACTTCAGCCACAGTGCCATTTCCAGTTTTTGCAGATAAGAGTCTCATGGTTCTTTTTTGCCCATGCTGGCTTTGAACCAAGATCCTTAGATCTCAGCCTTCCTCCTGAGTAGCTAGGATTATAGGTGTGAGCCACCGGCACCTGGCAAGGTGCATGTTCTAAGTAGGGAGACCCAGCATGTAGGAGGTATTGAAGCTTACGTGGGGTGGAGGTTTCCTTTTTTGTTTTTGCCAGTCCTGGGACTTGAACTCAGAGCCTGGGCACTGTTCCTGAGCTTCTTTTGCTCAAGGGTAGCACTCTATGACTTGAGCCACAGCACCACTTCCAGTTTTTTCTGCTTATGTGGTGCTGAGGAATCAAACCCAGGGCCTCATGCATGCAAGGCAAGTCTCTACCACTGAGACACCTTCCCAGCCCCTACCCTGAACATTTCTAAGCTTATTATAAATCCTACATAAATATCATTTGTAAAATTTGTTTGACATCCCATTACATGAGTACACCATACTGAGTCCCTCCCATTTGATATTTTTGCTTGGGGTTTGACTATATTCTAAACAAAACTTCAGTGAAAAGGTATTTGTGCAAAGAATATGTTCCTATAATCAGAAAGATTGAAACAAAGAATCATTTTTCTCTCTTGTTTGCTTTTTTGTGGCACTGGAAATGGAACTGAGGGGGCTCATGCATGCTAAGTAAGTGCTCTACTACTGAGCTACATCCCCAGATCTTTCTTTCTTTTCTTTATGTGACTGATGTTTTCTGATAGAAAAGTGCTCTCTCTCTCTCTCTCTCTCTCTCTCTCTATATATATATATATATATATATATATATATATATATTGTGTACATATATATATATACACACATGTATATATACATATATATGTATGAGTTGGGTGTCATTGATTCATGCCTGTGATCCTAGGTACTTAAGAGGCTGAGATCTGAGGATTCAGATTTGAAGCCAGCTGGAGCAGGAAAGTCTATGAGACTCTTATCTCTAATTAATTACACCAAAAAGCTAGAAATGGAGTTGTGGCTCAAGTGGTAAAGTGCTAGTGTCCGGGCCCTGAGTTCAAACCCAAGGACTGGCACCAAAAAAATGTGGGAATAAGCAAACTTCTCTTAATGCAGATGAATGTGCACATCACTGGTAGTGAAACTAACTTGAAAGAGGATACTCATACCTTAATAATAAAAGCTCTCCTGGGCCCCGAGGCTCACGCCTGTAATCCTAGCTACTCAGGAGGCTGAGATCTGAGGATCTCCGTTCAAAGCCAGCCTGGGCAGGAAAGACCTTGAGACTCCTATCTCCAATAAACCACTAGAAAACCGGAAATGGTGCTGTAGCTCAAGAGGTAGAGTGTTCGCCTTGAGCTGAAGAGCTGAGGGACAGCGCCCAGGCCCAGAGTTCAAGTCCCATCACCAACCAAAGGAAAAAAATAATAAAAGCTCTCCAAAGACCATGAGTGAAAAAAAATGTGGAAGAAAGCTAGATATTGTAGTGTGAGCCTGTAGACCCAGCTACGCAAGTCTGAGACAGAAACATTCCTTGAGCTCAGGAGTCTGAAATCAGCAAGAGCACTAAAGCTATATTGTGTTCCAAAAATGAGAAATACAAAAAAATAAAACCCTCTAAAGAGGACAATGAAAACCACACATAGTCCCACCATCCAGAGACAGCTTCCTGTACATGGTTGTTTCCTCATATTTACATATGCAAATGTTATTGTTGCTACTACTAATGGTAATAGTAATTTACCAGCTTCCATTTTGTTGGCTGCCAGCTAACCTATATACTGTGATTCTGCTACTATGGCATCAGCTGAGACTGTTTCTGATTTCAAATGATGTTGCTAGGGATTTATTTGTGTGTGTGTGATACTGAGGATTGAACTCAGGGCCTCATACTTGCTAGGCACATGTTCAATCACTTGATCCACACTTCCAGCCCCTTATTGTGTTGGTTATTTTTGAGGTAGGGTCTAACTCCTCAGACTGACCTGGGCTGCAGTCCTCCTAATTGGGCTTATCCTCTCCTTATTGCCAGAGAGCAAAGCTGCCTACGTAGCACTGCATCTAACCATTGTACTTACCTTGTAGCTAGGAGTGCAACTCTGCTCTGAGCCATTAGTTGAGATGGAGTGCCTTGATTTTATTTTTGGCTTAGGCTAGCCTCAAACCACAATCTCCTAAACTCTGCTTCCAATGTAGCTAGGATTACAGGCTGGAGCCATCATGCCCAGTGCTGTGGACACCTTTAGGCTGAACATTCTGGTATGAGGAGATTGTGGACAGGAGAGGAGATGCTATCCATGGGGGAAAGAAGCTCCCAGAGCTTCCTCTCTGCTAATCTCCCATCTGATCTTGCCTCTTTGTTCCCCATAGAGTCTCTGGAGCTGATAGCCACAGCGGCAGAGCACTCTAATGCTGCCATTCGCAAGATGGTGAGTGGTTCTCCTAGCACTTGCCCATCCTTGGCCACGTGTCTTTGGTATCTCTGTCCTGGGATTGGGGACAGGCTTATGCCTTGAAGATATCCAGGGGGCAATTGACACCCCAAGCCCTGCTGTCTTCTTCCAGGAGCGAATGCATAAGCTGCTGAAGGTATATGAGCTGCTAGGAGGTGAGGAGGACATTGTCAGCCCAACCAAAGAGCTCATAAAAGAAGGCCACATCCTGAAGCTCTCAGCAAAGAATGGGACCACTCAAGACCGATACCTCATACTAGTAAGTGACAGCTGTGGAGTTGGTGGTGGGAGTGGATATTCCCTTTCTTCCTCTATACAGATGAACCTGGTGCTCACTCAAGGCTGTGCCACCTCCTATCTCTATTGTTGATGTTTTTTTCTAGATTTGAGGACTGAACTTGGGGCCTTGTACTTGCTCTTCCACTGAGCTAAATCCTCAAATCCCAGCTCTATTTTTTTTTGTGCCAATACTCAAGCTTGAATTCAGGGCTTAGATGCTATCCCTTAGCTCAAAACTGGCACTCTGACACTTGAGCCACAGCTTCACTTCAAGCTTTCTGCTGGTTAGTTGGAGATAAGAATCTCATGGATTTTTCTGCTTGGGCTGGCTTCAAACCATGATCCTCAGATCTGGGCCTCCTGAATAGCTAGAATTACAGACATAAGCCACCGATGCTTGGCTCTGCCATCTCTAGTTTATTGCAGTCATTCATTGTGTTTTCACGAAAACACTTATGTTGGGATTTGTTTTCTTTTTTTTTTTTTTTTGGTGCCTTTACTGGGGCCTAGACTAGGGGCCTTGTGCTTTTGCTTGTTTTTGTTTTCTACCATTGAATCATACTTCTACTTCTGGCTTTTTGCTGGTTGATTGGAGATGAATCTCATGGACTTTTCTGCCAGGGCTGTTTTTTTTTTCCTCCAAATATTTCTTTATTGAGATTAAATGATTAGATAAATTTCACAGTACTGTGTGTGTGGCATAGTTATACCTAGCTAAAGTCACAAACACCTTTTAACCTTCACTATTATAATCCTCATTATCTTAAGATAATGCTTATGAACTTTATGAACTTTTTTTTCTTTTTAATTTTTAATTGTGAAAATACGGTACAGAGGGGTTACAGTTACATGGGCAAGATAATGAGTACATTTCTTATCAAGCATTGTTGCCTCCTCCTTTGTTAAAAATGTGGAACACTTCACGAATGTGCGTGTCATCCTTGCACAGGGACCATGCTCATCTTCTCTGTATCGTTCCAGTTTTAGTATATGTGCTGCCGAAGCGAGCACAACTCTACGAACTTTAACAATAGAACTATTTCTACTAAATTGGGTGATAGGTACATTTCTTTCCTTTTGCTTAGTGTCAGCTGTTCACTCAGGGTCTGGGCACTGTCCCTGAGCTTCTTTTGCTCAAGGCTAGCATATACCATTGAGCCACAGCGCCACTTCTAGCCTTTTCTGTTAATATGGTACTGAGGAATTGAACCCAGGGCTTTATGCATGCTAGGCAAGCACTCTACCACTAAGCCACATTCCCAGCCCAGGGCTGGTTTTAAACCACTATCCTCAGATCTCAGTCCTCTGAGTATCTAGGATTACAGTTGTGAGCCACCAGGACCTGGCTTTTTTTTCCTCTTCTTTTTCTTTTTTCTTTTTTTCTTTTGTCAGTCATAGGCCTTGAACTCAGGGCCTGAGCACTGTCCCTGAATTTTTTGCGCAAGGGTAGCTCTCTACCACTCTGAGCCACAGCTCCACTTTTGGATTTCTGGTGGTTAATTGGAGATGAGTGTCATAGTCTTTCCTTCCCAGACTAATTTCAAACCATGACCCTCAAATTTCAGCCTCCTGAGTAGCTAGAATTACAGGCATGAGCCACCAATGGCTGACTTTTCTTTCCTCTTCTTCACAGATGATATAACTCAGATTTAGAGAGAAGGAACTTGCCCAAGGTCATCACATATATATATATATATATATATATATATATATATATATATATACATATATACATATATATACATACATACATACATACACACACACACATATACATATACATATACATACACATATACTCACACACACATATACATACATACACATACATATCAATCTTTTCCTTTCTAGTTCAACGACCGCCTCCTTTACTGCGTGCCCAGGCTGCGGCTGCTTGGCCAGAAGTTTAGCGTGCGGGCACGCATCGATGTAGATGGCATGGAGGTAAGCACCAGGAGGTGGGAAATGAGAACCCAGAGTGCATGCTGCAGAATGCTAGGGCCCTGGGGAGCTCAGTAAGCCTCACCATAACCCTTTTTCCATCTATCCAGCTAAAGGAAAGCTCCAACTTCAACCTTCCTCGGACCTTCCTGGTATCAGGAAAGCAGCGCTCCCTGGAGCTCCAGGCCAGGTACCTATCCTTGCCTATGACTTCCCTCCAAACCCCTCTTTCCTTCAGATATGCTGAAGCATTCCAGACACCTTTCCCCCAAGATGCAGGCATGTTCTTCAGCAATGGGGTTGATCTCTGAGGGCTAGCCACCATATGGATTTAGGGTGAGTACTCCAAGCATGAAGAAGATGCAGCATTCCTGCCAGGGGAGCCTTTAGTAGATGGAATAAGCTCTCTCTGATTGAAATGAACATTTCTTCTGGTGGGCTATGTTAGAGGACGGTAGTATGGTAATCCTATCATGAATAACAACATCGCAACCAGTATATTGTAGATTCACTGACTTAAGAGAAATATCTAAAATAACCAGAAATAACCTAATGCAATGCTTGGTCCATGGTAGGAGCCTGGTGTGGGACAAACAATCCTAAAACATTTGCTGGCCAGGCACCAGTGGCTCACAACTATAATCCTAACTGCTCAGGAGCCTGAGATTTGAGGATCACAGTTCAAAGGCAGCCTGGGCCAGAAAGTCCATGAGACTCTCCATTTAGCCATCAAAAAGCTGGAAGTTGAGGTGTGGCTCAAGTAGTAAAGTGCCATCCTTGAGTGAAAAAAAAACAAGCGATATCCCTAAGTTCAAACCTCAGTACTGAAAAAAAAACTGAAGTAAAAAATGACTGGTGGGTAAAGACATGAAAAATATAGCAAGGATTACAGGCTCACACCTGTAATCCTAACTACTCAGGAGGCTGAGATCTGAGGATCAGGTTTCGCAGCCAGCTTGGACAGGAAAGTCCATGAGACTCTTCTAAGTAACCATCAGAAAACCAGAAATGGCACTGTGGCTCAGGTGGTAGAGCACTAGCCTTGAGCACAAAGAGGCCCAGAGTTCAAGCCTAAAGCCTCAGGACTGGCAAACAAAAGCACATTGTCTGCACAAGAAGGGATGATAGAGGGATGCTGGGTCACCAAGAAGTGTAAGGTTTCTGCCTAGTGGCCCAAGGAAGGAACAAAGAGTTTTGCTTTGCAATCACTTTTACTACCTTTAAGAATTGTGTTTTAAGTTGCTTAGTAATTGTCAGAGAAGAACATGTGAGGAAAAGGCTCAGCTTTCTCAAGCAGTCTTTGGAGGCACATAGCTGGGGATTACAGGCTGACTGGCTTCACCTATTGAAAAGGGATCCTGTTCTTTATAATATTAACCCTGTCCTACAATCCTCCTCTTAAAGAAATCACATTGTTGGATTCTACTAATTCACTGTGATTTATAACAAACCAGTGGTGTCATTCTGTTGTGCACTTTGTTAAACCTTCTATGTGATTTTAATAAACTTAATTAACTTTTGGGCTGGCTGCAAAAAAAAAGAATTGTTTTTAAGCCAGGCACTATGGCTTATACCTATAATCCTAACTATTCAAGCAGGCTGAGATCTGAGGATCACAGTTTGAAGCCAGCTCCAGCAAGAAAGTCTGTGAGATTCTTTATCTCCAATTAACCACCTAAAAGCTACAAATAGAATTATGGCTCAAGTTGTAGAGCAGAAAAGTTCAAGGACAGCAACAAAGCCATGAGTTCAAGCCTTAGGACTGGTTCCCCCCCAAAATAGTTTTTAATGGAAAATTTTAAATACCCAGCAAAGTGATGCAATAAGCACCCATATTCCCACAACCAGTTCTAGACAACCAGTTCTCAATCATGCAACCCCAGAAATCATCTCAGAACTTCTAAAAATAACTGATGCCCCCAATTCTATCCCCAAAGATTCTGATTTAAATGGTCTAGGATACAGCCTCAATGTGGAGAGCTTTTAAAGCTCCTCAGGTAGATTTTTTTTGGGGGGGGGTCCGGTCGTGGGGCCTGAACTCTGGGCCTGGGCGCTGTCCCTCAGCTCTTCAGCTCAAGGCTAGTGCTCTACCACTTGAGCCACAGCGCCACTTCCAGCTTTTTTTCTTTTTGCTTATGTGGTGCTAAGGAATCGAACCCAGGGCCTCATGCATGCAAGGCAAGCGCTCTACTACTAAGCCACCTTCCCAGCCCCATCATCAGGTAATTTTAATGTGTGAACCAGGGTTTAGAGCCAATTATTTAAAAGTCAATAGTTGCATCTGGGTGTGTGGGAGGTATAGCTCAGTGATAGAGCATTTACCTAACATGCACAAGGAACTGGGTTCTGCTCCCAGCATCATGCAAAAGAAACTGTCAGCTACAAGCATTCTATCAGATTTCTTTTCAGTTTTACATTTTTGTTGGGATTCCTAGGCTGGCCTTGAATGCCTGAGCTTCTTGTTTCAGCCTGCCAAGAAACTGGGACTACAGGCATATGACATCACATGTAGCCTGCCATCTATGTCCTTTGCTGAACAATCTTAAAAGTAAACTACTGCAAGCAGAGGTGTAGCTTAAGTGGCAGAATGACAGCTTTGAGTAAAAAAGCCAATTCAATTGCAAGGTTCTGAGTTCAAGCTCCAGTATGGACACAGAAAATACACATAAAATATTGGTTAGCTGGGCACTGGTGGCTCATGCCTGTAATCCTAACTACTCAGGAATCTGAGATCTGAGAATTGAGGTTCAAAGCCATCCAGGCAGGAAAGTCCAAGTCCTGTGAGACTTTTTTTTTTTTTTTGGGGGGGGGGTTCTGGTCATATGGCCTGAACTCTGGGCCTGGGCACTGTCCCTCAGCGCTCTACCACTTGAGCCACAGCGCCACTTCCAGCTTTTTTCTTTTTGCTTATGTGGTGCTGAGGTCGAACCCAGTGCCTCATACATGCAAGGCAAGCGCTCTACCACTGAGCCACCTTCCCAGCCCCGAGACTTTTTTTGTCAGTTGTAAGGCTTGAACTCAGGGCCTGGGCATTGTCCTGAACTCTTTTGCTCAAGGCTAGCACTCTATCACTTTTTGCCAGAGTACCACTTCCAGTTTTCTGGTGGTTAATTGGAGATAAGAGTCTCATGGACTTTCCTGCCCAGGCTGGCTTCAAACCATGATCCTCATATCTCAGTCTCCCGAGTAGCTAGGATTATAGGCATGAGCCATTGGCCCCCAGCCCACATGAGACTGACAAAAAAAGAAAGATGGAGGGTGAATAACTCTGAAATACATGGCAGCTGCGAACGCAGACCACATAGATCTCAATGAAAAGCTGAAAAGCTGTGGATCAGTGGGGTTGCAGGGCAGGGAAAGGGAAAGCAATGGAGAGAGTTATTCTGATCAAAGTATATGCATGTCTAAAATGCCATGGTGAAACCCCTTGGTACAATTAATACATAGTAGGAAAAATAAATAACAAGCAAAACATGATCTACAGGGAGAATGGATAATAACAGGAGGGGGAATGGCTAATGAAAAGGGTGAATGAGGGTGCATATGGTCAAAATACTTTATTTGCCTGTGTGAAAATAGAATAGTGAAACCTGTTGAAATTGTTTTTGTTTTGTTTTGCCAGTCCTGGGGCTTGAACTCAGGGTCTAGCCATTGTCCCTGAGCTTCTTTTTTTTTTTTTTTCTTTGGGTCCGGTCCTGGGGCCTGAGCCTGGGCGCTGTCCCTCAGCTCTTCAGCTCAAGGCTAGCGCTCTACCACTTGAGCCACAGTGCCACTTCTGGCTTTTTTCTTTTTGCTTATGTGGTGCTGAGGAATCGAGCCCAGGGCCTCATGCATGCAAGGCAAGCGCTCTACCACTGAGCCACCTTCCCAGCCCACCCTGAGCTTCTTTTGCTTAAGGCTAGCAATCTACCACTTGAGCCACAGTACCACTTATGGCTTTTTCTATGTATGTGGTACTGAGGAATTGAACCTAGGGCTTCATGCATGCCAAGTAAGCACTAAGCCACATTCTCAGCCTCACTCTCCCTTTTGTGGGTCATGGGGCCTGAACTCTGGGCCTGGGCACTCTCCCTAGGCTCTTCAGCTCAAGGCAAGCACTCTACCACTTGAGCCACAGTGCCACAGTGCCACTTCCGGCTTTTTCTGCTTATGTGGTGCTGAGGAATCGAACCCAGTGTCTCATGCATGCAAGGCAAGCACTCTACCACTGAGCCACCTTCCTAGCCCCTCCCTTCTTTTTTTTGTGGTCATGGGGCTCAAGCCTGGGCCTGGGCCTGGGTGCTGTCCCTCAGCTCTTCAGCTCAAGGCCAGTGCTCTACCACTTGAGCCACAGCGCCACTTCCGGTTTTCTCTTGGTTAATTGGAGATCAGAGTCTCACTGACTTTCCTGCCCGGGCTACCTTTGAACTTCGATCCTCAGATCTCAGCCTCCTGAGTAGCTAAGATTATAAGCATAGTCACCAGTGCCCGGCTCCACTCTTCTTTTTTTTTGGGGGGGGGGGGGGGTCAGCTCAAAGCTACCAAGCTACCACTTGAGCCACAGCGCCACTTCTGGCTTTTTTTCTTTTTGCTTATGTGGTGCTGAGGAATAGAACCCAGGGCCTCAGGCATGCAAGGCAAGCGCTCTACCACTGAGCCACCTCCCCAGCCCCCGGCTCCACTCTTCTTAAAATAATTTCAAGGGGCTGGGAAGGTGGCTCAGTGGTAGAGTGATTGCCTAGCATGCATGAAGCCCCGGGTTCGATTTCTCAGTACCACATACAGTTTGAGCCACAGTGCCACTTTGGAATTTTTCTGAGTTGTTTATTGGAGATAAATGTCTCAAAGACTTTCCTGCCCCAGCTGACATTGAACCATGACTCTCAAATCTCAGCCTTCTGAATAGCTAGGATTACAGGTGTGAGCTCCAGTTACCCTGCCTTTATATGTTCTTTTTGCTTCTTATAATAAGCATTCTACATCATTAAAATTCTCTTGTAGTTATGACATATTTTTTTCACCTCCCTCTCAGCTCTGCTTCCAATTTTTTACTATAATAAAAAACACTGTGCCAGGTGTGGTTGTTCAAGCCTGTAATTCTAGCCACTTGGGAGGTAGAGATAGGGAAGTCGCAGTTTGAGTCTTGACCTTGCCAGACAAACACACACAAAAATGTTTGAGACTCCATCTCAACCATTGATTAGGTGCAGTGGCACACATCTGTCATACTAGAAATGCTAAGGGGTACACATAGGAAGATCACTGTCTAGGCCATCCCAAGCAAAAGGAGATCCTATCTCAAAAATAATACAAAAGGGGTCTGACAAGAGGCTCCAATGTTGGGGCACCTGCCTAGAAATATGAGGCTGTGAGTTCAAACCCCAGTATCACCAACAAAGGCATTATAGTAAAATTTTTTTTTCTGTGTGTGTATGTGTACACACATGAGCATGCATATAGGATTTGGACCTAGAGCCTCAAACACACTAGGTAAGTGTTCTACCACTGAGCTATAGCATTCACCCACAACAAACATTGTGTGTGTGTGTGTGTGTGTGTGTGTGTGTGTGTGTGTGTGTGTGTGTGTGTGTGTGTGTGTGTGTGTGTGTGTGTGTGTGTGTGTGTGTGTGTGTGTGTGTGTGTGTGTGTGTGTGTGTGTGTGTCGGTCGTGGGGCTTGAACTCTGGGCGCTGTCCCTGGGCTTTTCAGTTCAAGAAGAATGCTCTACCACTTGAGCCACAGTGCCACTTCCAGTTTTCTAGTGGTTAATTGGAGATAAGAATCTCATGGAGTTTCCTGCCCAGGCTGGCTTTGAAATAGTGATCCTCAGATCTCAGCCTCCTCAGTAGCTAGGATTACAGGTGTGAGCCACCAGTGCCCAGCTGGCAACAAATATTCCTAAAGCTAAATTCTGAGCAACAGCTTTACTTTTTCATGAAGTGGTTTTAAGGTTATAATCAGGTTTTCATATTAGAAAAAAATACATTTTTGCCAGGCACACACCTGTAATTCTAACTACTCAGGATGCTAAAATCTGAGAATTGCAGTTTGAAGCCACCCTGGGTAATACATGAAACTCTTATCTCCAGTTAACCACCAAAAAGCCAGAAATGGAGTTGTGGCTCATGTGGTAGAACAGTAGCCTGGAGCACAAAAGCTTAAGGATAGCACATAGGCCCTACGTTCAAGCCCCATAATGAACACACATGATGAACCCTATGCTTTGAACTGTTTCGTTTTGTTTTGTTTTTGGGTCCTGTCGTGGGGCCTAAACTCTGGGTCTGGGCGCTGTCCCTCAGCTCTTCAGCTCAAGGCTAGCGCTCTACCACTTCAGCCACAGCGCCACTTCTGGCTTTTTTCTTTTTGCTTATGTGGTGCTGAAGAATCGAACTCAGGGCCTCTGGCATGCAAGGCAAGCGCTCTACCACTGAGCCACCTTCCCAGCCCCTGCTTTGAACTTTTTATCCCACACTTTTTTTGGGGGGGAGGGGTCCGGTTGTGGGGCCTGAACTCTGGGCCTGAGCACTGTCCCTCAGCTCTTCAGCTCAAGGCTAGCGCTCTATCACTTGAGCCACAGCGCCACTTCCGGCTTTTTTCTTTTTGCTTATGTTGTGCTGAGGAATCAAAGCCAGGGCCTCAGGCATGCAAGGCAAGCGCTCTACCACTGAGCCAACTTCCCAGCCCTACTTTGAACTTTTTAGACAAGAGCTATTCCACTTAATAGTCTGTTTGCTTTTAATATAGGGTCTCGATGGGCTGGGAATGTGGCTCAGTGATAGAGTGCTTGTCTTGCATGCCTGAGGCCCTGGGTTCGATTCCTCAGCACCACATAAACAGAAGAAGCCGGAAGTGGCGCTGCGGCTCAAGTGGTAGAGTGCTTGCGTTGAGCTGAAGAGCTGAGGGACAGCACCCAGATCCAGAGACAGACATGACAGAGCCCCATGACAGACAAAGAAAGAAAGAAAGAAAAAGAAAGGAAGGAAGGAAGGAAGGAAGGAAGGAAGGAAGGAAGGAAGGAAGGAAGGAAGGAAGGAAGGGAGGGAGGGAGGGGTGGGTCTCAATAATTTCATTCAAGCTTGCCTCCTCGTGTCTCTGTTTCCACAGTAGCTGGGATTACATCACACTCAGCTAGAAAAAAATACTTTAGATGCCTAGAGTATGAATGTGGAAGGAAATTAGAAGATGGGAGGCAGCAGAGTGAGTGGTTGAGGAGGACTCACTGAGGCACAGGCCTTGGGGAGGCAAGAAAACCAGAAGGGAAGGACTGTGAGGGAAAAAAGCTAAGAGAAAAGAACAAGGCCCTGAGGTCAAGTCCCAGTACTGGCACAAAACAGAGACACAGAGTGAAGGGAGTCACAGTGATTATCTAATATAACACATTCTGCTGGGTTGGGCTTTACACGTTCTCAGTGATGCTCAGAATGATCCAGAAAGTAATAGTCATTGCTAGTGCGTGTGTGCGTGTGTGTGCGTGTGTGAGCGCACGTGCACGCGCACACACATGCACCAGTCCTGTGTCTTGAATTCAGGGCCTAGGGATTGTCCTTGAGTTTTTTGGGGGGGGCTCAAAAGTAGTGCTCTACCACTTGAACCATAGCTCTATTTCCAGCTTTTATTTTGATGCTGAATTGGAGATAAGGGTCTTATGGACTTTCCTGCCTGGACTGGCTTCAAATTGTGATCCTCGTATCTCAGCCTCCTGAGTAGCTAGGATTACAGGTGTGAGCCATTTGTGCCCAGTTTGTCCCTTAGCTTTTAAGCTCAAGACCCTACCCCTACAGTTCTACTTCTGACATTTCGGTGGTTAATTATAGATAAGTCTCCCATAATTTTCTGCTTATGCTGGCTTCAAACTCTGATCTTCAGATCTCAGCTTCCTTAGTAGCTAGGATTATAGGTGTTAGCCAATAGTGCCCAGCTTCCAGGTTTTTTTTAATTAAATTTAATTTTTTTTATTGACCTGCCTAACTCAGCATTTTTCTTTCTTCCCCACAAGGACTGAGGAGGAGAAGAAAGATTGGGTCCAGGTAACATCCAAGAAGGCTTGGTGGGAGGGGGCTGAAAGAGTATTAACAGGTCTCTTAGGGGACATAGACTCTTCCCCCCAAAACTCCTATCTAACAGAATGGGCCTACAGACCTCCCTGCCAACAGACTTTGCCATCCCCATTTTATAGCTAAGCAAACTGAAGTCCAGTGGCAAAACAGAAATTCACAAATTCAGGATGTTGGTTTCTCAGAGTGGGTCAAAACCTGTGAAGCCTTAAGCTCAGGCAGAGGCTAGGAAGGCCAGCTAAGGTTTTTCCAGTAACAGCTCTTCCCCCAACCCTACCCCCCTGGCTTTCCACCCTCATTTTTCTAATTACCTGGAGTATGGGAGGGGTTTGCTCAAGATTATATGTCTGGCATGGACACAGCTGAGCCTAGAACTTAAATTTTCCTTACTCCAGACTAAGGCATAGGAAGATGAGCTGAGGGTGAAGATAGGTGGCTTGTGGAGTGATCTGACCTCTCATTTCTTACCCCTCCCCGATAGGCCATCAACTCCACCCTCTTAAAGCATGAACAGACCCTGGAGACCTTCAAACTGTTGAACTCAACAAACAGGGAAGATGAAGATACCCCACCCAACTCACCAGTAAGAGTCGTCCTCCCTCCATGCCCCCACACCTCACCTCTATCTCCCTCAGCACTGGGAATCCCTTTCCAGCCTCCAAATTCCCACCTTTCCTTGGCATGATCCTCTCATTCCTAGGAAGTAGAGACTAGACAGACAATGCATGACCTCAGAGGAGCAGTTTTTTGTTCATAGGACTGCAGAGAAATCATGGGGGGAACAGGCCCAGAGAGTAAAGTGACCTTGGATGGCACAATGAGGTAGGAACCAGTCCAGGCTCAAAGCTACAGGTAATCCTTGCTACTTAGGAGGCTGAGATCCAAGAATCACAGTTTGAAGCCATCCCAGGCAAGAAAAGTCCATGAGACTCTTATCTCTTACCTCCCCCACCCACCCCCAAAAAAAAGCTGGAAGTGAAAGCTGTGGCTCAAGTTGTAGAGTCTTGAGCAAAAGAAGCTCAAGGATAGTGCCCAGGCCCTGAGTTCAAGCAAACACAAAAAAATAAATGGGCAGGTATTCTCCATGTGTCTCCTGCCCCCATCCTCCATAATGATCCAAGTCTTGGGAAATGAACAAGGGTTGGTTGAACTGAGCAGAACAGTTGTCTTTGACCTGGATTCTGGCCTTTCCCTAGAACGTGGACCTTGGGAAGAGAGCACCCACGCCCATCCGGGAAAAGGAAGTCACCATGTGCATGCGCTGCCAGGAGCCTTTCAACTCCATCACCAAACGCAGGCACCATTGCAAGGCTTGTGGGCATGTGAGTATTGGGAGGCAGGGGCAACCCAAAAACCCATTTCTGAAATGGATACCCTCCAAGGGGGGAGGAATAGGTGCAAATCTGCCGTGGTACTTGCTACACTAAAGGGAAAGGCCTGCCAGAATCCAACTGTTCTTTTCCACTTGCCACCCCAGGTGGTTTGTGGGAAGTGCTCTGAGTTCCGGGCCCGCCTCATCTATGACAATAACCGCTCCAATCGTGTGTGCACTGATTGCTATGTGGCCTTGCATGGGGTGCCCGGGAGCAGTCCAGCCTGCAACCAACATACACCCCAGCGCAGGAGGTCTATCCTGGAGGTAAGAGCCAAGCCCCTACCCAATGTGATCTGAGGAGATCTGGACTCTCTGAAATGTAGGGTGCCATGTGCACTGGCTGATCAAGTAACCCAGGCATGGACCGAGCAAAACCAGTACAAGAGTATATCCAGCCAGGTGCTGGTGGCTCACACCTGTAATCCTAGCTACTCAGGAGGCTGACATCTGATAATTGCAGTTCACAGCCAGCCCAGGCAGAAAAGTCTGTGAGACTCTTATCTCCAATTAATTACAAAAGGCCAGAAGTGGAGCTGTGGCTCAAGTGGTAGATCTCTAGCCTTGAGCACAAAAGCCCAAGGACAGGACCCAGGCCCAGAGTTCAGACCCCAAGACTGTCAAAAAAAAAAGGGAGTAAAGGGTCTAGGAAGGTGGCTCAGTGGTAGAGCGCTTGCCTTGCATGCATGAGGCCCTGGGTTCGATTCCTCAGCACCACGGAAGCAGAAAAAGCCAGAAGTGGCACTGCGGCTCAAGCGGTAGAGCGCTAGCCTTGAGCTGAAGAGCTGATGGACAGCACCCAGGCCCAGAGTTCAGGCCCCACGACAAAAAAAGAAAAAAGTCCAAGAGCCATTTCATGAAAATACTTTATACTTTTAACCTTTACAGTAAGTAATCTACCCATGCTCATATCCCTAGTTTACAAATGGAGAAATTAAGGCATGTGGAGTTTATTTGACCAAGTGACACAGTCAATAAGTGGTTGTTTTTATTTTGTCAGTTACTGGGGCTTGAACTCAGGGCGTGGACACTTCCTTAACTTTTTAACTTAAGGTTGGTGCTCTACCACTTGAGCCATACCTCTACTTTTGGCTTTTTTGGTGACTAATTAGAGGTAAGGGTCCCACAGACTTTCCTGCCAGGGCTGGTTCTAAACTGTGATCCTCAGATCCAAGTTTCCTGAATAGCCGGGATTACAGGCATGAGCCACCAGTGCCCAGGTGTTTTGTTTTTGTTTTATTTTGTTTTAGGCCAGTCCTGGGGCTTGAACTCAGGGCCTGGGCACTGTTTCTGAGTGTCTTTTGCTCAAGGCTAGCACTCTACCACTTGAGCCACAGTGCCACTTCTGACGGGTTTTTTTTTTTCTGTTTATGTGGTACTAAAGAATCGAACCCAGGGCTTCATGCATGCTAGGTAAGCACTCTACCACTATGCCACATTCCCAGCTCCTGTTTTTGTTTTTTGAAATGAGATTTCACTATATTCCTTAGGCTGACCTCAGTTATTCTGCCTCCAGCCTCCTGAGTAGCTGAGATTTATAGACACAGCTCAAGGATTTTTTGTTCAATTAACAAATTGCCCTTTATTACAAACTAGGATAAGTTGAATATATTCTTCCCAGAAGAATTTATTTTGGGGTTTTTTAAGCATATCAAGCCATTTAACACCTAAAAGGGCTTACTCACCAGGCACTGATACTGATAATCCTAGCTACTCAGGAGGCTGAGATCTGAAGGATCATGGGTCAAAGCCAGCCCTGGGAAGGAACATCCTTGAGACTCTTATCTCCAGTTAAGCACTAGAAAATGGGAAGTGGCGCTGTGGCTCAAGCCACTAGTAGAGCACTAGTCTTCGGCTGAAGAGTTCAGGGACAGTGCCCAGGCCCAAAGTTCAAGACCCATGACCCACAAAAAAAAATAGCTTACTCTGCCAATAACTATACTAAATGCATTGCTGTGTTAGCTCATTTAATCCTCACAACAGCCCTCTGTGTTCTCCTTCCAAGTCAATATATTTTCATCTAGAGCTGGGAGTGTGAGCCAGCTTGCATTACCTACCTACCACCTACCCATCCACCCCCTTAACCACAGTGCTAGATTGCCCCTTGCTGAGTGATGGATGTATGATGAAAGATGTAAAGAGGTGAGGTGTTGAAAGTGTGAACAGCTTGAATAAATTAACCAGTTATCTGACTGGCCTTTAGATGCCCTTGCTGGCATGTGCACACCTTTCTCTGTTAGTGTGTACATGTGCATGTGTGCATGTGTATGCCAATTCTGGGACTTGAACTCATTACCTGGTCACTGTCCCTTAGCCTTTTCCACTCAAGGCTGGTACTTTACCACTTGAGTTACATCTCCACTTCTGGCCTTTTTTTAATGGTCATCGGGCTTGAACTCTAGGTCTGGGCACTGTCCCTGAGCATTTCAGCTCAAGGCTAGTGCTCTAGCATATGAGCCACAGTGCCACTTCTGGTTTTCTAGTGGTTAATTGGAGATGAGTCTCAAGGCTAGCTTTGAAATGCAATCCTCAGATCTCAGAACCACCAGCACCCCAGCACCCAACTGGCCGTGTGTGTGTGTGTCCCCGTGTGTGTCCGTGTGTGTCCGTGTGTCCCCGTGTGTGTCCGTGTGTGTGTGTGTGTTTGGCCGTGTGTGTGTGTGTGTTTGGCCGTGTGTGTGTGTGTGTGTGTGTGTGTGTGTGTGTGTGTGTGTGTGTGTGTGTGTGTGGACTTAGCCTCCTGATTAGCTAGGATTACAGGCATGAGCCCAGGTTCCCTCTGTGGCTCTTACATACAACAGTCATGGCCTGGGTCAAGCAGAGAAGTCTAGCTTTGAATCTGGACTCACTAGGAGGCAATAGTCAAAACTTCTATCACCTGAGCCTCACTGTCTGCATCTGAGACATGGAATAGCAAGCCATGTACTAGGGGAGGGGGGAAGCTACTTAAACTAGAATGGAGTCAGGCTAGGCCATCTGTTACCAATGACGTTACCCATGTTTCTTGGATCCAGAAACAGGCCTCGGTAGCTGCTGAGAACAGCGTCATCTGCAGCTTCCTGCACTACATGGAAAAGGGCGGGAAAGGATGGCACAAGGCATGGTTCGTGGTCCCTGAGAATGAACCTTTGGTGCTGTACATCTATGGAGCCCCTCAGGTGTGCATCCTCCTCCTTCTGAGTCTTTTAGGATACCTAGTAAAGCCACACTGCTACCCTTTTCCCCCCCTGATTTCTATCTTCTTCCTTGGCCTTGGCAAATGGGATGAGCCCATCTCTAAGGGAAAGCCAGAATACCCACCCTTGGGTGGGTCATAAAGTCTAGCTAGTGACAAGGCAAAACATGGAAGGCAAATAGGTGGGATGGGGAGTCTGGCTTGGAGAAAACTGGAGTGGAACAGGCATTCACACTCCTAGGTCTAATTCAGAGTAAGGATGAGCATGCAGATGGGGTGAGGAAGTCAAAGACCATTCTACTTAAAGAGACTAGTCCAGCTGGTTTGGGGTGTGGGAGGAGACATGTATTTGAACCAAGTCCTAGTTCCTTTTCCTGTTGATTACAATGAAGCCAAGGCAGGTTCTTGAGCAAGGGAAGAAAGGAATAGACACCAACCCAGTAGAACCCCCAGGTGACCCCAGCTCTGTCCTTCCTCCTCAGGATGTGAAAGCCCAGCGCAGCCTGCCCCTCATTGGCTTCGAGGTGGGGCCTCCTGAGGCAGGGGAGCGGCCTGACAGAAGGCATGTCTTCAAGATAACCCAGAGCCACCTAAGCTGGTACTTCAGTCCCGAGACAGAGGAGCTTCAGCGGCGCTGGATGGCTGTGCTGGGCCGGGCAGGCCGTGGGGATACGTTCTGCCCCGGGCCCACACTGTCTGAGGACAGGGAGATGGAGGCACCAGTGGCAGCATCAGGAGCCACTTCTGAGTCCCCTGAAGCCCCCCAGACCCGAGACAAGACCTAGAGGGTTTAGGGGGGAATTGGGAGCCTCCACCCCACACTCTAGCTGCCCATGTACAACTGGGGACTCCAGCCCCCTCCCCTCCCAGCTCAGTCAATACTTGAACTCCCATTACGGGCACTTTCAATCCCGAATGCTGGGTTTTGGGTTTTTTTTTAAATTCATCTTTTCACAAAATGTGGGCTTTTAAACACAAATATTCCTACAGTGATATTAATTATTTTTTAAAAAAAAATCCCTGTCCCCAGGGAGGTTGGGAGCTATTGCTAGACCCACCTGAATTCAATTATTTACACCCCTTCCCAAACACCCCAAAAATCTTGCCTCCACCCAATTCCCCCCCCGCCCCAAACAAAAGCACCAGAGGCAGGAAACAAGAATTCAAGTGCCAGCTCTGCCACAAACCCCGGGGCCCGACCCACTCCCACCTCTTCAGCCAGTGTCTTCACGTTTTTGACTCCACGTGGGATGGTGACTAAACCCCTCCTGCCTCTTCCACAGCTTATAGCTTCCTGGCCCCAAGGCTACCCAGGATTTTAACGTCCAGACCCATGGCAGGGCCACTGGGCAGGACAGGGGAACAGGGGTGGGGGGGAGGACAATGGATACTCTTTGTTTTGTTTTTTTTTTTAAGAAAAATACAGTTTATTTCAGGCTTACAGTAACTTTCAGAGCACGGTTATAGTCCATTCATCTATGTCTGTCTGTTCAAAGTAACCAGGCTATGAGGGTAAGCCCAGAAACCTCTCTGTGGCTGAACTTTGAAGCTCAGCTCCCACAAGTCTGCCTGATACCATGGCTCACACAGGTCAACCCACAGATTAAACAATGAATGAAGCTATTCTTTATTAAGTTCTGAAGCTTCATCCCTGGACTTTTAACAGGATGGGAGGGAAGTGAAGGAAGAGGTTGGAAGAGACAGAAAACAGCCCAATTCTCCCAACCTCACCACCTAGCTGGGCTTAGAATTTGAAGGAATTCCATGGGAAAGCTGGAATGAATGAAAGAAGAGAGCAGAACATTTCTGGGAGGTCTCAAGTTTGGGTGGGGAGAGGACTTGCTCTGTGAGGAGTTAGAGGGACAGGGGAGAGGCACCAACAAGCTACTTTCCTATATATCCTCAATCTCTCTCTCTCTCTCTCTCTCTCTCTCTCTCTCTCTCTCTCTCTCTCTCTCTCTCTCTCTCTCTCTCTCTCTCTCTCTCTCTCTCTCTCTCTCTCTCTCTCTCTCTCTCTCTGTCTCTCTCTCTCTCTCTGTCTTTGGTCTCCATGTTCATCTCACCATTACTGAGCAGCCAGCCCCCTAAAGCTGAATGCTGGTCCTCTCCACAAATTAAACTGCTCACTGTCCACCAGAGTCTAAACCCTTCTTCAACCACACCCACACTCATCCCCCCCCCCACTCTCTTCACACTGGTTAAACCCAAGAGGCACTGTGCTGGACAAGCCAGCCTAATCATTCACTTGGTACCTTAAGGCTTAAGAGTTATGGTAAAGTAGGTCCCATCACCCTCTCAACCAAGGACTCTAGGGCTTTTTTCCCCTGGAAGGAGCTGGACAGAGGATCAGGGAAGAAGGTGGGGACAGGGTGAACGAACAGTCCAGAGGTCTATAGACCTCAAAACAACAACAACAACCCTACAGAAGTCTCCAAACACCTAAGAAACAAAGACTCAAAAACCATTTCCAGATCCACTCATTTCTTTCTCCGTACAATGGTCCAGCCATCTTCCACTATATCCTCTTCCTTAATAGTCTGGAAATTCGATTCAGAGGGCTCAGCCTGGGGACACACACTCTCAGTAGTAGCCCCATTATTCACAGCTGTGACCTGGAGGAAAAATATGAGATAATGCTATATGCATCATTAATCATTGGCAACCTAAGCTCACCCAACATTGCCAGGATATGTCTGTGTGACCTCTCTCTGGTGAATATCATCGTCACCATCACCACCAATAAGCAACAAACATCACTTCTATGCACTCCCACAAAATGGAAAGCATCTGTACCCTCACCACCCAAGGGGTACCTCTTCACCTCCATTTCTTCCACTGTGTCCGCTTCTGCCTCCTCAGCCTGTTTGCCAGTCTTAAGTGCAGTGGCTGTGACTTTAATCTTCTTTTGGGTGATGTGAGAGGTCATCTCCTTCAGGGCAGCTCCATCACCTCTCTGGAAGTGCTGAAACATGGTCTGCAGCTGCTGGCTCACCTGTCAAGAAAACATTCAACCAGTTTGGATTTTCCAGAGTATCTTACTATACAACCAGCTCAGAGGGAGGGAGGGTTGGAACTGTCCTTCTCTAAGAAGTCCACCAGTGAGGCAGCCTCATCTGAAAGGCTCAGGTGAAGCAGTGAAGGAGGCTATTGTAGCAGAAAAGGCACAAGACATAAGCTTGATTTTGTTGTGTGTGCTGGTCCTGGGGCTTGAATTCAGGATCTAGGTGCTGTCTGTCCCTGAGCTTTTGTACTCAAGGCCACAGCTCCATTTCCAGATGTTCGGGTAGTGAATGAGAGATATGAGTCCTGCCCTAGCTGGCTTCAAACCTCAATCCTCAGATCTCAGTGTCCTGAGTAGCTAGGATTACAGGTATGAAACATGAGCTTTTTGAAAGACAGTAAATACAGAAGGAAAGACAATCTCACCGGACATGTAATGCTAACTGGAAGAGTAGGGGAATCAACCTGGCCCAACCTGCCCTTGGGATGAGGATGAGGAGCAGATCTGGCTGGAAATGATATATGGAGAAAGGGAAGGTTTGGAAAGGCCTGGAAGACTAAACACTTTTTCCTTTAGGCAAAAGGAATGCTTAGGGGCTGAGGATGTAGCTTAGTGGTAAGAGTCTAGCATGCATGAAGTCCTGGGTTTAATTCCTCAGTACCACATAAGCAGAAAAGGCTGGAAGTGGTGCTGTGGTTCAAGTGGTAGAGTGCTAGCCTTGAGCAAAAGAAGCTCAGGGACAGTGCCCAGGCCTTGAATTCAAGCCCCAGGACTGGCAAAAAGGGGGGGGGGGAATCTTAGAATGGCCTGGTATATGACCCAAGCAAAGAATGGTTTAAGCCAAGGTTCTGGAAGCAAAGCAAACAGGAGAAGACTGCAGGAAGGGTGATGGCTGCTGTGTCCACAATTAACTCACCTGGGGCAGACTCCCATCCTCCACGACTGTATCAAACTCATTGGTCATCAGCTCCCCAAGAAAGTCTTCCACCTCATCCAACTCCAAGTCAGCTGTATAGGAAAGGATAGGACCCTTTGGTCAAAGACTGGCAACTTCATCATCCTACCTGCTATTTTCCAATACCTTTTTGATAGGTCTACACCTCATTATTGAGCAAAGGCCAGTGAACAGTTATATTTATTGACTAAAATGCTTTTGTTTCATCTGACTTCCCCTCTATGTGACAACACACTACTTCTCTCTGAGCCTAGTTTCCTCACCTGTGAAGTGGGGCTAATAGTGACCTTAAAAATCTCACCCAACACAATGCCTCGAGTTTTGAAGTATGGAGAGCCTTCATAACTGGCTCACCTCATTCTGGAGACTTGAGGCCAATGGGACTGGTAAGAAAAAATGGGATATGATACTTCCAATAAGAAAGTTCTCATAGCTTTGACACAAACCTACTATGTGATTCTGGCCAAGCCCTGCTCTCTGGGCCCACAATCTACTTTTCTCAGTTAAAAGTCTCTCCTCCCCTTTCTCTGGAAGAGTTCACCCACCTGCTTGCTTGTCTCTACCATTCAAATCTAACATCCTCCAAATTTATCCCCAACTCCGAGTACTTGTATACCCAGGTATTTAACAAAGAACTTAGGTCCCCATATCCAACTTCCAAACCTGCATCTTATCTTCTACTGTTCCTGTATTCCATGAAAGGCACTTAATTCATCCCACTGTTCAAACCAGAAACTTGCTTCTTTTTCCCTCCCTACTTATAGCCAAGCACTCTCCTATGCCCGAATCCACCTTCTTTTCCATGAGAAATGCCACTGCCCTATTCTTGGTCTTATTTTATAGACAAAAACTGCACATGCAAGTACTGGGACTTGGACTCAGGGCCTCAAATGCTCTTTTGCTTGGCTTTTTTTTGCTCAAAGCTGGCTCTCTACCACTTGAGCCACACACACACCCTTCTGGATTTTTGCTGCTTAATCAGAGATAAAGACTCTTTCAGACTTGTCTGTCAAATCAAGCTGCAAATTTCAACCCTCCAATCCAAGCTGGCCTCTCAAGGACAGCGCCCAGGCCAAGCCCCATGACCAGCATACATACACACATGGCTTGGAAAGCCTTTCATATATTATCATTTTGGAGTAGAAAGTCTCCCTACCACCCAGCTTCATTCTCTCTCCCAGTTCCCCACCCCACAATGGCCTTAGAACAATGATCCTTTTGACATCTTCCAAAAGTTACACATTATCTCCCCATTACCACAGACCTCCTTGGTGTAACTTTCCTAGCTTTCCCCACCCACACTGACTCCTTTTCATCCCAAGGGAAGGAGTCCAATCACTATCTTCCCAGAAAAGGTGCCACCTCCACCTCAAGTTGCCAGAAGAACCATGTGTTCCTTTCTTTCAGAACACTTACTTAGCTTTGGATTTGTCCATTTATTTGTATCCCTCACTTGATAGTAAAATGTTCTTGAGATAGGACTCTGCTGGATACCAAATCCAAGGCTAGAAAATGGGGAACTTTGTTTAAAAAAAAAACCACTATAGCATTTAATCCATCCCCTGCTTGGCTCTTTGTTCCAATACAACCCTTAAATGGGCCTATAGTATCCATCTTTGCCACCCTCATACCCATGTATAGTTACTGAGGATTTGAAATGTCATGGATTAGTCCATGGATTTGTGACACAGCTCAAGTGGTAGAGTGCAAGTAAGAGGCTCTTGAGTTCAAGTCCAGCGTCTCACATACACACACAACTGTGACAAGGCCAAATTGAGATGTGCTAACATCAGGCAATTATCATATTTTTTTGAAAACAATCTTTTTACATCTGTGTGTGTGCGCACATGCACGTGGGTGTCGGTCCTGGGGCTGGCACTGTGCTTGAGCAATGTCTCTGATATTACTTTTCTTAAGGCTACTGGTCTACCACTTGAGCCACAGTGCCACCTCCGGCTTTTTCTTAGTAGTTTATTGGAGATAAGTCTCACGGGCTTTCCTACAGGAGCTGGCTTTGAACAATGATCCTCAGATCTCCTGAGTAGCTACAATTACAAGCCTGAGCCACCAACACTTGGCTCTACATCTTATTAGATGTAAAAGTTTACATTTATGACATGTTGAAACCTTTTGAATGTGAGCTGAATAACACAACATTAATTCCATCTACTTTTCACTATAGTGGCTGCTAATTTTGGTAAGATTGGGTGTGCTGGAGATGGAACCCAAGGTCTTGAGCATGCTAGAAAAGTGCTCTACAGCTGAGCTACACCCCCAGCTCAGCAGTTTTTAAATGATATGACTCACACAACACTACTGGACAAAGCTGGCGTTGAAACTGTGATACCCACTTCAAAACCCAAGAAACAATCTTATAAGGGTAAAATGCCCACTTCAGGGAAATAACATGATGATCTAGGAGAACAATCTATAAGATACTCGGACCGAGATCCTGCCTCCCAAACTAGCTTTCGTTCCACCTCGCCCTCGGGTAGCAAACTGGTCATCCATCAAGCGTTCCAGAGACGTGCTGGCTGTCCAGGGCTCCTCCTCTCCGGTCCCCACTGCCACACAGAGAGAACGCGGCGTCCCACACTCACTCACCATTGCGGAAGAAATAATCCTCCACTGCACCACAAAGCCACTCGGCCTTTTCCTGGCTGTGCACGCCCCCGAAGCCATTGTCCACCGCAATCTGAAAATACAGTTCGAAGCCCACCATGTCAGCGCAGGGACCCGCCTAAGGTCGGGAGTCGCCCACGTCGCCCATCCAAGTCTCAGGGGTCTCGACCGGCAAGCTCTTGTGTCCCAGACTCTAACTTTTCATCCTGCCATGGTTTTGCTCACCTGCAAAGCGGGCCAAGCCTCCAGAGCCGCTCGGACGCCAGCCCGGTAGAGCGCTCGCACATCTTCCCCAGCGCCCGCCATCATACCGTCTGGCTCACGTGATGCCTCGGCGATCCAATCCCTCCCCAATTCGCTCCAGACCAAACAAGCCGAAAGCCGAGGATGAGAACCCAGACTCGCTTTTCCGCTGACCTGGCAGGAAGACTAGAGCAATAGAAAAGTCCAACAGCAAATACGAGGGTTTAGTTGAAAATCCAGCCCCAGTAGGGAGGCGGGGATAGAGGTAATCAGTGACGTAGGGAACACCGCTACAAATTATACGCAATAACCGAGTCAAAGGAAACAAGATGGGGCTGGGAAGGTGGCTCAGTGGTAGAGCACTTGCCTAGCATGCATGAAGCCCTGGGTTTGATTCCTCAGTACTACATACACAGGAAAATCCAGAAGTGGTGCTGTGGCTCAAGTGGTAGACACAACACAAACCAAACTGCATCTTTAACGGTGTCCCAACATCTATAGTCAACGACAGCAGAATATTTTTGTGTGTGTGCGGGTCCTGAGGCTTTAACTCCTGCCTGAGCACTGGGCCTGAGCTTTTATTTTTTCTCAAGAGTTTTTGCTCAAGGCGAGAGCTCTACCATTTGAACCGCAGCTCCACTACTGGCTTTTGGTGATTACATGGAAATAATTGTCTCGGAGATTTTTCCCATCTGAGCTGGCTTTGAACTGTGATCCTCAGATCGTAGCCTTTTGAACAGTGAGGATTATAGGTTTGAGCCAGCCCCACCCCCCGCAGGAATCTCTGTGACGCTCTTCAATTAACCACCAGAAAACCGGAAGTGGTGCTGTGGCTCAAGTGTTAGAGCTCTCACCATGAGCTGAAGACCTCAAGGACCGTGCCCAGACCCAGAGTTCAAGCCCCACGACCGACACACACACAAAAAAAGGCTAGAGAAGCGAGAAGAGTGACTTAAGAGGTAAAGAACTAGCAAATCAGCCACGTGAATGTGAGGTCTTGAATTGAAGCCCTAGAATTGGGGTGTGTGGGAGCCAAAGGCAGTGGTGACATACGCCTGGAATCTGAATCAGGAATGTCTCAAGTTAGTACACAGCTTAGGCTCCATAGTGAGTTCAAGGGCAGCTTAGACTACATAGAGAAGCCTTGTCTCAAAAGCAAAACAAAAAATTAACCTGTTCATTATGTACACTGAAGGCATGTAAATAATATCTCAATAAAACTGTTTTTAGAAGAGTATCCTAAGTGACTTCCCTCACACAGCAAAGCTTGGAAACTTGGGACTAGCCCATGTCAACAAGCAATGCTAACCTTTCCAACCACACCCTCCCAAATGCTGGCATGATGCGCATGCAACCCCACTCCAGGCAGAAATTTTTGAGTACTGACAAATGCCCCCAAATATTTTTGAACTGCTTTTATTTTTGTTGTTGTTGTTGTTTCTTTGTTTCTTTTCCAGGTAAAAGGGTTTGAACTCAGGACATGAAGTTCCCTTGGCTTATGTGCTCACAGGCTGGTGCTCTACCACTTGAGTCATATACCTCCAGCCTGACTTTTCTCCCAGGATTATAGGTACTATTGTTTTGGTGTTTTTTGGGGGGGGGTCCAGTCATGGGGTCTGAACTCTGGGCCTGGGCGCTGTCCCTCAGCTCTTCAGCTCAAGGCTAGCGCTCTACCACTTGAGCCACAGTGCCACTTCTGGCTTTTTTTTTCTGCTTATGTGGTGCTGAGGAACCGAACCCAGGGCCTCATGCATGCAAGGCAAGCGCGCTACCACTGAGCCACCTTCCCAGCCCGATACTATTGTTTAATCAAAATTTTAAAATATCTCCTCATACTGGCAATTATTATTTATAAATAACATATGTAACTGATAAGAATATAAAAGATATGTGTGGCCGGTGCTGGTAGCTCAAGCCTGTAATCCTAGCTTCTCAGGAGGCTGAAATCTAAGGATCATGGTTCAAAGCCAGCCCTGGCAGGAAAGTCCATGAGAGTCTTACCTCCAATAAACCACTCAGAAAACTGTGGCTCAAGTGGTAGAGCGCTAGCCTTGAACTGAAGAGCTGAGGGACAGCACCCAGGCTCAGAGTTCAAACCCTACAACCAAAAAAAAAAGATATATGTGGTCAGTTCTCCCATGGAAAGGTCCACATAAGATGAAACATTTCCCATAAGGATGTAATTTTGCTATAGGCGCACATTACCAGAAAACCTGAAATGGATTTGTAGCTCAAAGTGGTTGAGCACTAGCCTTCAGTGCAAAATCTCAGGGACAGTGCCCAGGCCCTGAGTTCAAACCTCACAATAGGAAAAAAAATAATTTGGGGAAGCGCTTCCCTAAATAAAGTTTAGTTGGTTTAGTATGGATCATGTGTCCATAATTTGATTAGAAGAGGCCAGTATAGCTCGATTAAAAGTCCTTCCAGGGCTGGGAAGGTGGCTCAGTGGTAGAGTGCTTGTCTTGCATGCATGAGGCCCTGGGTTTCATTCCTCAGCACCATATAAGTAGAAAAAGCTGGAAGTGGCGCTGTGGCTCAAGTGGTACAGCGCTAGCCTTGAGCTGAAGAGCTGAGGGACAGCACCCAGGCCCAGAGTTCAGGCCCCACAACTGACCCAAAAAAAAGTCCTTCCAGACTATATTCAATGGGAAGAAATGATCAACTCTCTCAAGCCAGGGATGGGGTGTATCTCAGTGATAGTTTTCCTATTGTATACAAAGCCCTCGGCTCAATCCCCAGCACCAGAAAAGAAGTCTCCTGTGAGACATGATGATAAATACCTATAATACACTCAAGAGTTTGTGAGGCAGGAGGACTGCCAGTTCAAGGCCAGCCAGTTTTATATAGCAAAATTCTGTCTCAAAAAAAAAAAATCTCAGCCAGGCACCAGTAGCTCAGGCCTGTAATCCTAGCTCCTCAGGAGGCTGAAATCTTAGTATCAAAGTTCAAAGCTAACCCAGCCAGGAAGGCCCATAGATTTATATCTCCAATTAACTACCAAAAAAGCTGGAAATGGAGCTCTGGCTCAAGTGGTAGAGTGGTAGCCTTGAGTGAAAAAAACAAAAAGTTCAAAGACATTACCCAGGCCCTGAGTTTAAGCCCTAGTACTGGCACAAAAAAAAAATCTCAGACCATGTTCATGCCAGTGAATGCCATTTACTCAGGATGTAGAGATCAGGGTTTAAGGCCAGCCTAGAAAATAAAGGTTGGAAAGACATCTCAACCATTGAGCCTGGTCTGGTGGTGCATGTCTATAATGCCAGATAGGTGGGAAGCCAAGGGAAGGAGGATTAAGGTCTAAGGGAAGCATGAGGCAAAAACAGGCAAGTCTATCTGACAATTACCAAAAAAAAAAAAAAAAAAGCCAGAAGCTAGTGGCTCAGGCCTGTAATCCTAGCTACTCAAGAGGCTGAGATCTGAGGATCACAGTTCGAAGCCAGGAAAGTCTGTGAGACTCTTATCTCCAATAATCCACCAGAAAACCAGAAGAGGCACTGTGGCTCAAGTGGTAGAGAGCTAGCCTTGAGCTGAAGAGCTGAGGGATAGCGCCCAGGCCCAGAGTTCAAGCCCTATGACTAACAAAAACAAAACAAAAACAAAAACAGGCAAAAGAAAGACAAAAAAGGTTCAAGTGTTAGAACTCCTGACGAGCAATTGTGAGACATGAACTCACAAACTAATACCACCAAAAAAAATCCAAAAAAATTGTGTTTTGCTGTTTTTTGTTTTTCACTAAAATAGTAGGAAATAAAAACTGAGTGATTAATAGCCACATAATGTCTTCTTCATTATGGTCTTCTTAGGGAGATTGAGGTTGTAAAGTATTTTTCTCCAAGAAAAGTTAAGAAATCCTTATGTATTCATCAGATCTGGAGTCTTCTTCGAGGCAACTGAATTATTTTTGCTCAAGAAAAGGAATTTCGGGCTGGGAATATGGCTTAGTGGTTCAATTCCTCAGTACCACATCAACAGAATAATCTGGAAGTAGTGCTGTGGCTCAAGTGGCAGAGTGCTAGCTTTGAGCAAAAGAAGCTCAGGGACAGTACCCAGGCCTTGAGTTCAAGCCCCAGGACTGGCCAAAAAGAAAGAAAGAAATGAAATTTCAAGCTGGGTACTGGTGGCTCAAGCCAAATCCAAGCCACTCAGGAGTCTGAGATCTGAGGACTTAGGATCCCGGTTTGAAGCCAGCCCAGGCAGAAAAGTCTGTGAGATTGTGTGTGTGTGTGTGTGTGTGTGTGTGTGTGTGTGTGTGTGTGTGTGTGTGTGTGTGTGTGTGTGTGTGTGTGTGTGTGTGTGTGTGTGTGTGTGTGTGTGTGTGTGTGTGTGTGTGTGTGTGCCAGTGCTTGGAATTGAATTCAGGGCCTGGGCACTGTGCATGAGCTTTTTGCTCAAGTCTAGTGCTCTACTACTTTAGCCACATCTCCACTTCCAGCTTTTGGTGAAGTCTTACAGATTTTCCGACTTGGGCTAGCTTCAAACCTCAATCCTCAGATCTCAGCCTTCTGAGTAGTTAGGATTACAGACATGAGTCACCAGTACTACATTCCTAATTCCCATCTCCAATTAACTAGGAATTAGTAAGAAGTGGAGCTTTGGCTCAAGTGGTAGAGTGCCAGCCTTGAGCAACTAAAAAGCCATGTGAGAATGAGATGCCCTGATTTCAAGCCCCAGTACCTATTAAAACAAACAAACAAAAAAAGAGTATGGGGGAAGCAGAAGGAAGGAAGGAAGGAAGGAAGGAAGGAAGGAAGGAAGGAAGGAAGGAAGGAAGGAAGGAAGGAAGTAAAAAGAAGAAAGGAAAGGAGGAAAGAAGGAGAGGAAGAAAAGACAAAAAAGGAGGAAGTGGCGCTGTAGCTCAAGTGGTAGAGCACTCGCCTTGAGTTGAAGAGCTGAGGGACAACGCCCAGGCCCAGAGTTCAAGCCCCACGACCGACAAAAAAAAAAAAAACTATATAGAAAAGACAAAAAAGGAATGGGCAGGGCTGGGAAGGTGGCTCAGTGGCAGAGCGCTTGCCTTGCATGCATGAAGCCTTAGGTTCCATTACTCAGCACCACATAAGCAGAAAAAGCCGGAAGTGGTGCTATGGCTTAAATGGTAGAGTGCTAGCCTTGAGCTGTAGAGCTGAGGGACAGCGCCTATGCCCAGAGTTCAAGCCCCACTATCAGCACAAAAAAAAAAAAAGGAATGGGCTGGCGGGACACTGGTGGTTCATGCCTATAGTCACTACTCAGGAGGATGAGATCTGAGGATCGTGGTTCAAAACCAGCCTAGGCAGGAAAGTCCATGGAGACTCTTCAATTAACCACCAGAAAACCAGAAGTGGCACTGTGGCTCAAGTGGTAGAGTGATTGCCTTAAGCTGAACAGCTCAGGGTCAGCACCTAGGCCAGAGTTCAAGCCCCACGACAAACAGAAAAGAAAAAAAAAAAGGAATGGGTTTGCCACCACTGGCTCATGTCTATAATCCTAGCTACTTAGGAGGCTGAGACCTGAGGATCATGGTTCAAAACCAGCTGGGCAGGAAAGATCATGAGACATTTATCTCTAGTTAAACCAGAAAACCAGAAGTGGCACTGTGCCTTAAGCAAAAAAGCTGAGGGACAGCACCCAGGCCTTGAGTTCAAGCCCCATGACCAACAACAACATCAAAAAAGGAATGGAATTTCAGTAGCCTGAAAAAGAATGCCTCTTGACTTTTGCAGTGAATTCTTAGGCAATGGGGTGTGTGAATACCTGACTCCATGTGAGCCAGTGCCTCTGGGGCAGTGAGGGCTCTGAGAATTGTTGAGTATATGTGCACAAGGATTGGCCTTTTACATTTAGATGAATTTAGGAAGCACAAAGTAATCTTCAGGAAATATTCATTTCAACCCCACTCCCCCTCACACAGCTCAGTGGGTTACACATTTTGCCTGGAACCTTCTAATCCACTCTCTTGTGTTTTCATGTTGAAAATACTTTTGCATTTTCCTATCAATGTCTTACTAGTACTATATTTTTAATGTAACATGTTTATCTGGGATGTATTTTAACTCTTTTTGTATAGTGTAAACTGAGCTACCGGCGCCCGGCTTGTAATTAACTTTTCAATGTTTATAGGAATATGTGCTGTAAAGTCATCTGAAATTTGTCATAATTTTGGCATGAACAGTACTGTTCCTAATTACTGTAATGTAATAAAAATAGATATGATAACAGAAAAAGAAGGAAAGAAAAGATCAGCCTTTTAAAGCTGCAACCTGGGGAACTTTGAAGAACCTCCTCATTGAGTTACAGTGAAAGGTTAGGTCGGTAAGCTTTGCCCTGGAGCAGCCACCAACGTCAGATGGAAGTAGACCAGTGGGCAATAGCGACGCGTTGTGGCAGTGGGATGCAATGACAAACACTGCAGAGGAGGCTCCTCCTCCCCACTCAATTCCCACCTCCGCTGAGTACAAAACATCCGGGCAACATCCTCTGCAGCCTCTATGAATTTCGGGATAAATGAGAGGAAGAGAACAAAAGAAAATGGTAGTCGGCGCCGATGGCTCACGCCTGTAATCCTAGCTATTCAAGAGGCTGAGATCTGATTATCACGGTTCAGCCTGAGCAGGAAAGTCCGAGAGACCCTTATCTCCACTTACCCAGCGGAAAATCGGAAATGGAGGTGTGACTCAGAGCTCTGAGACTTGAAATAAAAGAGTTTAGGGAAGGCATTCAGGCCCAGAGGGGCTTACTTCTTGCTAACGCAGTCCATAAATGCTCAAGCCAGTTTTCACTTAGAGAAATAAAACAGATGTGACTAGCCAAATGCTGGAAGCTCACATATGTAATCCTAACTACTTTGGAGGTTGAAATATGAGGATCACAGTTTGAAGCCAATCGGGTAGTTGGGGTAGTAAAGTCCAAAAGATTCTTATCTCCAATTAACCAGCAAAAAGCAGAAAGTAGAGGTCGCCAAGTGAGAGTGCAAGGCTCAGAATTAAAGCCCAGTACCAACACCAAATTTAATTTTATTTATTTTTTTTTGTCGGTCGTGGGACTTGAACTCTGGGTCTGGGCACTGTCCCTCAGCTCTTCAGATCAAGGCCAGTGCTTGAGCCACAGTGCCACTTCCGGTTTTTTTCTGCTTATGTGGTGCTGAGGAATGGAACTGAGGGCCTCAGGCATGCAAGGCAAGCGCTCTACCACTGAGCCACCTTCCCAGCCCAACACCAATTTTTAAAAGTACTACACTTGAAAAGTTGTAGAGAGCTAGGGGCTGGTTAAGTGGTTCAATTGGTAGAGTGCCTGCCTATCAAATGTGAGGCCTTGAGTTCAAACATCAGCACCTTGAAGGAGGAGGACTGTGAGCTCCTCTTAAGTGTATATATATAATTCCCCCCCCTCCCATTCTGGGGCTTGGGTGCTGTCTCTGAGCCTCTTTGTGCTCAAGGCTATAGTGCTCTACTGTTTGAGCCACAGCACCACTTCTGGCTCTTTTTAGTAGTTTATTAGAGAGAATAGTCTCATAACTTTTTTGCCCAGGCTGGCATTGAACTGAGATCCTGAGATCTCAGCCTCCTGAGTAGTTAAGATTATAGGTGTGAGCCACCAGTGGCCAGCTCTACATATATATTTACACAACGAGTTCAATATATGTTTCCAACCCAAAACATCAAGAGGTTAGGAACTCTGCTTCTCTTTCTTATCTCTACTTTCCCTGGAACCTGGCACTTGGTAGGTATTCAACGAATGTTTGTTGAATGAATGAATGAATGTGGTGAAACTTCAATGTTACAGAAGGATATATGATAAAGTATAATGTCTTAAGTCTTACTGTACCTACCCAAAAAAGAAAATCTGATATGGTCTCTCGTGTGTGTGTGTGTGTGTGTGTGTGTGTGTGTGTGTGTGTGTGTGTGTGTATGTGCGCGCGTGCGTGCGCACACGTGCACACGCGCTGACCCTAGGTCTTAAAATCAGGGCCTGAGGCACCATCCCGAGCATTTTGGCTCAAGGGTAGCACTCTACCATTTGAGCCACAGCTTCACTTCCAGCTTTTTTCTGGTGCTTAATTGGAAATAAGAATCTCATGGACTTTCCTGCTTAGACTGGCTTTGAACCCTGTGCTCTTCAGATCTCAGCCTCCTGAGTAGCTAGGATGCTAAGTGTGAGCCACCAGAGCCCAGTTGTTCTCCTCATTCTCAAATCCCAACCATCATAATTTGAAGAGAAAAAGTAAGTTTGCTAATATCACTGAAGATACTTGATGGGATTGGCAAGATATCTGCTTTATTCTGGACTCTTCTGAGTCTAGGCACTTACCTAGTGGTGCAGAAGCAGTACTTTTCCACTGGGGGCAGCCTTGAGCTGTCACCAATCCTGCAAAGTATTGTACTCTGGGTTTCTGTTCCTTTTCATGGTTCTCTCTGCTCTGTTCAATACTTTTTACCCCTTTAAATCCCGTGGCCTCCTCTAAGGCCTCTGTCACTACTCCTTACAAAATCAAGCGAACCTTATGTAGCTTCTTCTAGGAGAAGAGCTCCAGAAAAACATCTTCTAGTTTTCTCTTCTATCTTTCTAGTCTTTACAGTTGGATAACCATATCTTTGGGTTCCATTCCACATGTATTCATTCAAGCAACCATAGATCAAAATATTTGCCAGATGGGCACTGGTAGCTCACATTTGTAAGCTCACTACCTACAAAGGAAAGTCAGATATGAGGATCCTGGTTTCAAGCTAGCCCAGGCAGAAAAGACTGGGAGATTTTTATTTTTATTTATTTATTTTTGCTGGTTGTGGGGCCTGAACTCTGGGCCTGGGCACTGACCCTCAGCTCTTCAGCTCAAGGTTAGTGTCCTACCACTTGAGCCACAGCACCACTTCCAGCTTTTTCTGCTTATGTGGTGCTGAGGAATTGAACCCAGGGCCTCATGCATGCAAGGCAAGCACTCTACCACTGAGCCACCTTCCCAGCCCAGACTGGGAGATTTTTATTTCCAATTAACCAGCAAAGCCAAGTGTGGCTTGAATGGTAGAGCACCAGCCTTGAGTGGAAAAGCTAAACCAGAGCAAGATTCCCTGAGCTCAAAACTCCAGTACAAACCCCCCAAAAATTTCTAGGCACCGATGGCTCACACCTATAATCCTACCTTTACAGGAGGCTGAGATCTAGAGGATCAAGGTTTAAATCCATCCAAGATAGACTAGTCCTTGAGAAGGCTGCATCTCCAAAATAAGCACCTCCTCTTCCTCTTTCTCCTCCTCCTCCTCCTCCTCCTCCTCCTCCTCCTCCTTCTTTTCCTTCTCCTCCTTCTCCTCCTCCTCCTTCTCCTTCTTCTCCACCTCCTCCTCCTCCTCCTTCTCTTCCTCCTCCTTTTTCAACCTCCTCCTCCTCCTCCTCCTCCTCCTCCTTCACCTCTTCCTCTTCCTCCTCTTCTTCTTCCTCCTCAGTGATGATGGGACTTGAACTCAGGCCTTATGTTCTTGTTTAGCATTTTCTTTCAAGGCTCATACTTTGCCTTTGAGCTACAAGCTGGTCAATTGGAGATAATAATCTCATAGTTTTGTCTGCCTGGCTGACTTTGAGCCAATATCCTCAGATCTTAGTCACCTGAGTCTGTAGGATTACAGGTGTGAGCCATCAGCATCAGATCACTTTTTCTTCTTAATGTTTACTGCAGGTAAATATTTGTGCAATCGATTATTTAATGGTTGTGTCTCTACCTAGAATGCCAGTTCCACAAATATAAGGACTGCATCTGTTTCGTGTGCTGTTTTCCCCTTATTCTAAATGAGTTAGATACTCAGCAAATATTTGCCAATTTTCTGAATGGGTGACCTGCTGTTTGCTGATTCAAGGTTCTTATATTGTAAGTGGTATAGCACGTGCCTAGCCTGAGCAAGGCCCTGATTGAATCCCCTGCTCTAGTAAAAAAGATAAAGAGCTCATATTCTATTACCCTGGATCTATAAGCCTCAGGTTTGTGTTTCCAGAAACCTGACTTGAAAGAGCATACTGAAGACAGGTGATGCTTTGTTCACACCTGTAATCCCAGCTACTCAGGAGGCTGAGATCTAAGGATCAAGATTTGAAGCCAAACCAAGCAGAAAAGTTCATGAAAGTCTTAGCTAATTAGTCAGCAAAAGCTGGAAAGGGGGCTGTGGCTCAAGTGATAGAGCACTAGGCTTGAGGGAAAAAAAAGCCAAGCAGGGTGCACGGCTCTGAATTGAAGCCCCAGTACTGGCAATAAATAAATACAATTAAATTAAGAAATCCAAAGGTAGGTTACTCAAGGTTGATTAATTTGGTACCTCAAGCTCCTAGTCCTTTTCACACTGCCATTCTGTAAAACAGTGTGGTGATATTTTTGTTGGTTTTAAGAGGCTAGCTTGTTTTATAAAGATCATAGTGGATGAAGTTAAGTAAAAAAACAAAAAACAGCCGGGCGCAGGTCACTCACACCTGTAATCCTAGTTACTCAGGAGGATGAGATCTGAGGATCGTGGTTCAAAGCCAGCCCACACCTGTAATCCTAGTTACTCAGGAGGATAAGATCTGAGGATCGTGGTTCAAAGCCAGCCCTGGCAGGAAAGACTGTGAGACTCTTTTTTTTGGGGGGGGGGTCCAGTCGTGGGGCCTGAACACTGGGCCTGGGCTCTGTACCTCAGCTCTTCAGCTCAAGGCTAGCACTCTACCACTTGAGCCACAGCGCCACTTCCAGCTTTTTTTTTTTTAACTTTTTTTTTTGGGTCCGGTCGTGGGGCTTGAACTCTGGGCCTGGGCGCTGTCCCTCAGCTCTTCAGCTCAAGGATAGCACTCTACCACTTGAGCCACAGCGCCACTTCTGGCTTTTTTTTCTTTTTGCTTATGTGGTGCTGAGGAATCGAACCCAGGGCCTCATGCATGCAAGGCAAGCGTTCTACCACTGAGCCACCTTCCCAGCCCCATACTTCCAGCTTTTTTTTTTCTGCTTATGTGGTGCTGAGGAATCGAACCCAGGGCTTCAGGCATACAAGGCACGTGCTCTACAACTAAGCCACCTTCCCAGCCCATGCTCACTTCTTTGTATGTTCCTATTTCTTTGGTTTTTTGCTGGTACTGGGGCTTAAATTCAGAGCCTCTCTCTTAGCATTTTCTTTCAATGCTAGTGCTCTACTACTTGAGTTACATCTCCACTTGTGGCTTTTTGCTGGTTACCTGAAGATAAAAATCTCACAGACTGGGCTGGGAAGGTGGCTCAGTGGTAGAGTGTTTGCCTTGCATGCTGAGGCCCTGGGTTCGATTCCCCAGCACCACATAAGCAAGAAGAAAAAAGCCGGAAGTGGCACTATGGTTCAAGTGGTAGAGCGCTAGCCTTGAGCTGAATAGCTGAGGGACAGCGTCCAGGCCCAGAGTTCAGGTCCCACGACCGGACCCCCCCCCCAAAAAAAAAAATCTCACAGACTTCTCTGAGTGGGCTGGTTTTGAACCATGATCCTCAGATCTCAACCTCCTGAGTAGTTAAGAATACAGGCATGAGCCACTGGCACCCAGCATTTCTTTTTGTACTGGTCTGGGGTTTGAACTCAGAGCCTGGGCCCTGTCCCTGAGTTGTTTTTTGCTCCAGGCTAGGGTTTTACCACTTGAGCCACAGTTCTAATTCTAGCTTTTTTGGTAGTTAATTGGTGATAACAGTCTCTTGGGCTTTCCTGCCACTGCTAGCTTTGAACCATGATCTTCAGATTTCAGCCTCCGGATAGCTAGAATTACAGGACTTAGCCACCAGCACCTGGCTTTCCAGCTTTTATTTTTTCCTGGTTAATTGGAGATAAGAGTCTTATGGACTTTCCTGCCTCAGCTGGCTTCAAACTATGATCCTCAGATTTCATTCTCCTGAGTAGCTAGGACACCAGCACCCAGCCTAACGTTAAAATAATATTTTGGGTTAGAGGCATGGTTTAGTGGTAGAGTGCCTGCATAGCAAGCACCAAGTCTTGAATTCAAACCTCAGCCCTTACAAAAAATTATATATTAATTGCTTAAGGATGGCTCATAATGACATTTTAACACTTATATATGATGTACCCCATCAAACTCAACCGCCTTCCTTGCTTTCCTTTGTCCCTCCTCCCTCTTCTTAAGGAAATTTCAACAGGTTTCATTATTTCCGCATACAACTAAAAAATACTTTGACTATATTCACCCTCATTCACCCTCTTTGTTCACCTTTCCTGCTTTTTCTGGTACCTGCTTCCCAACAGTGACTGGCTTTCCTGTCATTGTTTAATATATATTAAATGTACAAAGGACTTTCAGCATGGTATTTCACACATGCATATATTATATCTCAGTTAGATTCTCTCTATTTCTCTTTCTCCCCCTGTCCTTCTGTCCCATACTGTTTAACAGCTTTCAGCGAGTTTCCTTATGTCTTCATATATACATGCAATCTTCTTCAATATTACTTGCCCTCGATCATTTCTTTTCTTTCCTTTTTTGTCAGTAATGGGGCTTGAACTCAGGGCCTAGGCACTGTCCCTGAACTCTTTTGCTCAAGGAAAACGCTCTACAACTTTGAGTCACAATTCCACTTCTGTTTTCCTGATGGTTAATTGGAGATAAGAGTCTCATGGAGGGCTGGGAAGGTGGCTCAGTGGTAGAGCGCTTGCCTTGCATGCCTGAGGCCCTGGGTTTGATTCCTCAGCACCACATAAGCAAAAAGAAAAAAGCCGGAAGTGGCGCTGTGGCTCAAGTGGTAGAGTGCTAGCCTTGAGCTGAAGAGCTGAGGGACAGCGCCCAGGCCCAGAGTTCAGGCCCCATGACCGGACCCCAAAAAAAAAAAATTCTCATGGACTTTCCTGCCTTGGCTGGCTCAGAACCATGATCCTTAGGTCTCAGCCTCCTGAGTAGCTAGGATTACAGGAGTCAAACACAAGTGACTAACTCTCCATCTTTTCTTTATTTCACCCCTATTCCTTTGTTCCTCCAAACAGACCCACTGAGGAGTTTGGGGGGAAACATAGTTAAGGAGAGGCTGGGATATAACTCAGTGGTGGAATGCTTGCTTAGTATACGTGAGGCCATAGGTTCTATTCCAATATCACCAATAGACAAGGTGGGGGGGGGGGGGAATCAAGGAAATCTTTCCCAGAACACTGTCCCACAGAGATCTTCCTTTTCTGCCTCAGAAGTCAAGACAGTGTCACACTGTGTTTCTCTAACCAATTTTTTTTGGTCGGTTGTAGGGCTTGAAAACTCTGGGTCTGGGCGCTGTTCCTCAGCACTTCAGCTCAAGGTTAGCATTCTACCACTCGAGCCACAGTGCCACTTCCAGCTTTTTCTGCTTATATGGTGCTGAGGACTCGAACCCAGGGCCTCATGCATGCAAGGCAAGTGCTCTACCACTGAGCTACCTTCTCCGTGCCTCTCTAACCAATTTCTAAAAAGAGGAATGGAATTTTTTTTTTGAACATGGGGCCTGGGCACTGTTCCTGAACTCTTTTATTCAAGGCTAGCACTCTATCACTTTGAGCCACAACTCCACTTCTGGACTCCTGGTGGTTAATTGGAGATAAGAGTCTGATGGACTTTCCTGCCTGCATTGGCTTTAAACTGCAATCCTCAAATCTTGGCCTCCTGAGTAGCTAGGATTACAGAAATGAACTACCAGCACCTGGCAGGAATGGGATTTCTATCATTGACTTAAACCAAATTCTCAACCTTCTTGGTCTCAGGGCATACACTTTAAAGGCAAATGTACCATACATTTCCAATTAACCAGCAAAATGCCAAAAGTGGATTGTGGCTCAAGCAGTAGAGCACCAGCCTTGAATAGAAAAAGCCAGGTGAGCGTGCAATGCCACGATTTCAAGCCCCAATACTGGTGCAATAAAAATAGAAAATTCTATTACCTTGCTCATGTAACTGTAATCCCTCTGTACAGTATTTTCACAATAAAAAAACTTATTAAAAAATAGAAATTCTAGAAAACACCAGAACACACATCCTCAGGTTTTACCTGTCAGAGCGATAGTATCCTGTGTCATGAAACCTCCAGAAAAAGCCTCTTCCTTGTATTTGTGAGAGAATGAAAGTGAAAAAGGTAAATATATACCCCAAAAAGATTTTTGATCTTGGGGGTTTGATCTTGGGATCCTCTAGGATTTCCAGACCACTCATGAAGAGTTACTGGCATCAACCAACCAGAACTTAGTCTTGAGTCCGTAAGGAAAGAGTGAGACCTGAAACCGAATGGATCCTCAGGCACCCTGGAAAAAGGGAGAAACTGACCAGAGCTGCTAAAGTGTACCCAGATATTTCCCCAAATGTTATTATATCAGACTATGTTTAGCAAAGTGGAGAAATGAGTCTGGGCAAGCAAAAATCAACAAGCAATATTGTCCCACTCCTCCAGTTCTTTCCTTTGTGTGTGTGTGTGTGTGTGTGTGTGTGTGTGTGTGTGTGTGTGTGTGTGTGTGTGTGTGTGTGTGTCTGTCTGTCTGTCTGTCTGTCTGTCTGTCTGTCTGTCTGTCCTGGGGCTTAAACTCAGAGCTTAGGCACTGTCCCTGAGCTTTTTTGCTCACACAGATCACTCTGTCACTTGAGCCACAGCTCTACTTCCTGGCTTTTTGGTGGTTAATTGGAGATAAGAGTCTCTTGGACTTTCTTGCCTGGGCTGGCTTTGAACTGCGATCATCAGATCTCAGCCTCCTGAGTAGCTAGGATTACAGGCCTGAGCCACCCGTGCCCAGCTTCTGTCCTTTCTTCTCAAGGCTGGGCACACTTGTCCACTGAAGCCAATTTTCTTTCAGATGTGCTCCTAGCCCCTGTGAATCTGTGTACACATTTGGTTGTGTTTGTTAATACTGACTCATTCATCATTTTTCCAAACATTATCCTAAAGATCCACCATAGAACACTTATCCAGACTAAGTGCCAATCCATTGTTATGTACTTAATCTCCACCTTTAAATCAACTGGATTTATTTCAGAAAGAACATCTTATTTACTATCTACACTGATTGAAAGTCTCTTAGTCATGGGAAAAATGATCTGCCAGACAATTGATTCTTCATTAGAATTAAATTTGTGTGTGTGTTCAATTGGTTTAAAAAGCCTCTTCTGTTCCTATTCTTATCAGATGCTGTGGTTCATGACAAATCAAGTGCTTAAGCTTTGTGGTTTCTTAGAAGAGGTTTCTTTCCTAGAAAGACAAACCAAGCTCTTAGACACCATTAATTGCTTGTGGGGAAAGATTAAAGAGGACATTTTAACTTCTTCCTTTATTCCATTCTTTTCTGCCTCCAAAGTGAATATCAAGAAAAGGAAGCCAGGTACCAGTGGCTCACACCTGTAATACTAGCTACTCAGGAAGCTGAGATCTGAGGATCACTATATCAAAGCCAGCCTAGGCAGAAAAGTTCATGACACTTTTATCTCCAATTAACCATCAAAAAAACCAAAATGAAGGTATGCTCAAGTGGTTGAGCACCAGCCATGAATGATAAAGCCAAGCTGAGAGCATGAGGCTCTGTGTTCAACACACATATACTAAAGAGATTTCATTCCATTTGCTCCAAGATAGACCGAATTTTTAGTTCACCCAGCCCCATAGGTACTGGGAAAAGGGACAGTGGAAAATCGTAATTGTTGTACAATTAATAGCCACTAATAAAAAGAGGGATTGAAGGTGTGGTTTGATTGGTAGAGCTCCAGCCAATGAGCAAAGAGTCAGGTAAGGAGTTCAAGTTTTGGTCTTAGAACACAAAAGAAAAGGGAAAGCTGGGCACCTGTACCTGTGGCTCACGCCTGTAATCCTAGCTACTCAGGAGGCTGAGATCTGAGGATTGCGGTTCAAAGCCAGCCCAGGCAGGAAAGTCCATGAGACTCTTATCTCCAATAAAAAAAAATCCCACTAGAAAACCGGAAGTGGTGCTGTGGCTCCAGCGGTAGAGCGCTAGCCTTGAGCTGAAGAGAGCAGGGACCGCGCCCAAGCTCAGAGTTCAAGCCCCATGACCAACCAAAAAAAAAAAAGGGAAGAGAAGAGAGGAGAGGAGAGGTGAGGTGAAGAGAGGAGAGAGAAGAAGAGAGAAAGGAAGGAAGGAAGGAAGGAAGGAAGGAAGGAAGAGACAGAGACAGACAGACCAGGCACTGGTGGCTCATGACTGTAATTCTAGCTACTCAAGAGGCTGAGATGTGAGGATTACAGTTCAAAGCCAGCCCAGGAAGGAAAATCTGTGATTCACATCTCCAATTAACCAACAAAAAGTTGGAAATGGACATGTGGCTCAATGGTAGAGCACTAGCCTTGAGTGAAATAGCTAAGGAACAGCACTCAGTCCCTGAGTTCAAGCCCTAGTACCAGCACAAAAATAAATAAATAAATACATATCAAATAAGTATTCAACAAACAAATAAAGAGAACGATAGCACTTCTTTGTACAGTTGTAACCCCACATCAGTTTTTATGGCTTAGCACCAAAGCATAGGCTACGTTTCAGCCTCTACTGGGCTCTTGTCTTGGTGAAGTGCACAAACTACAGATCAAAGAGACTGGTAGGATGTCACTGAGGCATTAGATGAAAAATGAAGATGGTTTGGATCAGGGTGCCAGCAGGGGAGAGGAAGGCAAACAACACAGGAAATGCTTGGTACTAGAAGCACAGTATGCTTATGAGCCACTCTAATGTACAGCAAACATGGGGTTCAGACTTATTCCAGTTCTAAACAGCTCCTCTAAAGGAGGAATTGGACCTGTGACCCCTGGAATTGGAAGTTTTTTATCCCTTGTCCCCAGAAAGTTTTGGCTCCCAAGAAAGGATGGCAATAAATAGGCTGCCTTCCCAAGGGAGTTCAGGGGCAGGGGTGGCTCTGAGGAAGTTGTGTAACATGAGGCTGTTCATCCCTTTCTGATGTTAGAAGGATCAACTGCAGGTTCCAAAGTAGTTGGGAATGGCACTTAGTGGCCACTCAGAACACCGCCAACCTAGACCTACTTCCTCCATGGATTCACACAAGGATCTTATTGCTTCCATTTTATGAGATAATTTCATTTGTGCCATGTGAGTCATCTCTCCTGTAAAGAGGGACTGGTGGCTCACACCTAGAATTTGACCTACTCAGGAGGATGAGATCTGAGGATCTCAGTTCAAAACAAGCCAGAGCAGAAAAGTATTTAAAACACTTATCTCTAATTAACTATCAAAAAGCCAGACATAGACCTAGGGTTCAAGTGGTAGAGGGCCAGTCTTGAGTGCAAAAACTAAGGGACAACACCTGAGTTCAATCCCCATTAACAGAACACACACACACACACACACACACACACACACACACAAGAATAATAAGTAAAACAGAGGTTGGGGTATAGCTAGATAGTAGATCATTCAACTAGCATGTACAAAGCCCTGGATTCAACCCCTAGTACCAAAAATAAAAATTATAATAGTAATGAGCCAAGTGCCAGGGCTCACGCTTGTAATCCGAGCTACTCAGGAGGCTGAGACTTGAGGATAGAGGTTCAAAGCCAGCTGGGGCAAGAAAATTTGTGAGACTCTTATCTCCAGTTAACCACTAGAAAACCAGAAGTAAAGCTTGAGTGAAAAAGATCAGGAACAACTCCCAGGCCCTGAGTTCAGGCCCCACAACCAACAAAAGAACAAGTTGCACAATGATATGCAGACACTACACAAATAGCAACCCCATCCTGCCTTCATCCTTGCTCTTTACTCTTTATTCTTCAAGTAAGCAAAGGGTTTCAGTGTACCAAATTAGTCACATTCCATCCATTAAAAGCTCTCCTGTAGCCCCACGACCGACAAAAAAAACTCTATAAAAGCTCTCCTGTAAGTTGGGTGCTGGTGGCTCATAACAGTAATCCTAGCTACTAAGGAGGCTGAGATACGAGGATCACAGTTCTAGACCAGCCCAGACAAATCAGTGAGGCTCTTATCTCCACTTAACTGGCAAAAGCCAGAAATGAAGGTGTGGCTCAAGTGTTAGAGTGCCAGGATTGAGAGGGAAAAGCCAAGTAAGATTGTGAGGCTCTGAGTTCAAGATCCAGTATCAAGGTTTGGAGGTGTGGCTCAATGGGTAGAGCGCTAGCCAACGAGCAAAAGCATCAGGTACTGAGTTCAAGTCCAGGTCTAGGAAAAAAAAGACCCCGTATCAGCACGAGAAAAAAAAAGTGTACATAAATATTACCCTGTTTCTAGATCTCATGCTATCCTGGAAGCTCCTACCATGTCAGGTCTACAACCAACTCCAACCCCCGTCTCATACTTCTTTTTCTCTTTTTGTATTTCTTCTTCTGTTTGAGTTTCTTTCAGTTTCTTCCAGAAAATCTATATTATGTTTGCAGCAATATCAGTGTAAATTCCGTTCTCCCTGGGTTGATGAACTACCATGTTTTCGGATTTGTTTGAGGGGGAGGTAGGTGTTTCAATTTTTTGTTTAGTTTTCTTTTTTATTTCAAAGAATGGGAGGAAGTGGAAAGAGGTGGGAAGTGGACTTTATTTTTAGCTCATTTCCAGGGTTTGTTTGTTTGTTTGTTTGCTTGAAATCAGGGCCTGGGGACTGTCCCCTAGCTTTTTTGCTCAAGGCTAGTGCTTTACTACTTTGAGCCACGGCACTACTTTCAGTTTTCTGGTAGTTAATTGTAGGGGGCTGAGAAGGTGGCTCAGTGGTAGAGTGCTTGCCTTGCATGCATGAGGCCCTGGGTTCGATTCCTCAGCACCACATAAGCAGAAAAAGCTGGAAGTGGTGCTGTGGCTCAAGTGGTAGAGCACTAGCCTTGAGCTGAAGAGCTGAGGGTCAGTGCCCAGGTCCAGAGTTCAGGCCCCATAACTGGCCAAAAAAAAAAAAAAGAATCTCATGGTCTTTCCAGCCTAGGCTGTGTTCAAACCATGATCCTCAGATCTCAGCCTCTGAGTAGCTGGGATTACAGGAGTGAGCCACTGATGCCCAACTTGTTTTTCTGTTTTTTGATTTTGGGATTTTTAAAAAATAAGTATAATGATCCAGGTGCTCGTGGCTCATGTCTATAACCATAGCTACTCAAGAAGTGGAGATATGAGGATCATAAACTGAGGTTACACGGGCAGAAAATTCCTTGAGATTCTGATCTCCAATTAACTAGCAAAAAGCCAGAGGTGGAGTTGTGGCTCAAGTGATAATGTGCCATCCCTGAACAAAAAAGCTAAAGGAAAGAGCCTAAGCCCTGAGTTCAAGTCCCAATACCAACACACACACACACACACACACACACACACACACACACACACACACACACACACTTGTAATGAATATTTTTTTCAGTCATGGGGCTTGAACTCTGAGACTCGGGTCCTGTCCCTCAGCGATTCAGCTCAGGCTAGTGCTCTACCACTTGAGCCACAGCATGACTTCTGGTTTTCTGATGGTTAATTGGAGATAAGAGTCTCACAGACATTACTGCTTGGGCTGGCTTTGAACTGCGATCTTCAGATCTTAGCCTCCTAGTAGCTAGGATTACAGGCGTGAGCCACCAGCACCCGGCTTGAATATTTGTAAAAAAATTTTGTAAATTTTGTAAATATTTGTTAAAAATTGTAGCCAGGCCGGGCGCTGGTGGCTCACACCTATAATCCTAGCTACTCAGGAGGCTGAGATCTGAGGATCCTGGTTCAAAGCCAGCCCGGGCAGGAGAGACCGTGAGACTCCTATCTCCAATAAACCACCAGAAAACCGGAAGTGGCACTGTAGCTCAAGTGGTAGAGCGCTGGCCTTGAGCTGAAGAGCTGAAGGACAGCGCCCAGGCCCAGAGTTCAAACCCCACGACCGACAAAAAAAAAAAAAAAATTGTAGCCAGGTGCTGTTGGCTCACGTCTCTAATCCTAGCTACTCAGGAGACTGGGATTTGAGGCTCATGGTTCAAAGCCAGCCCAGACAGAAAAGTCTCCAATAAACTACTCAAAAAAAGCCGGAAGTGATGCGTGGCTCAAGTGGTAGAGCACTAGCCTTGAGCAAAAAAAGCTCAGGGTCAGCACCCAGGCCCAGAGTTTAAGCCTCAAGACTGGAAAAAAGATAAAAATTGTTCTAAAATTAAAATATAAATATAAAGGAAAAGGCTAGGCATGGAGGTACACACCTGTAATCCCAGGCCTTGGGAAGCTTAGGCAAGAGGGTCATGGACTATACAGTGATACCCTATCTCAAAGAAAATGGGGTAAGAATTTTGAATACATATTTCTCCAGAAAAAGCTATCCCACTGAACTGATGATCATGAACTGATGATGTTTATACAGTCCTATATGGCTAGAATAGAATACCATTAAGCCACAAAAGGGATTAAAACATTAATACTTGCTATAACTCAGATAAATCTTTAAACATTATGTTAGGTGGAAAGCAGGTATGAAAGGCTACATCTTGCATAATTTCATTTATATGCAATATTCAGAATAAGCAAATTGATGAAGACAGAGATCAGATTTGTGGTTTAAGCAGGTGGGGAGAAAAGGAAATAGGAATGATTGATTAACGGACATGAGACTACCATCTGACATGAGAAAGTTCTAGAACTAGATATTGGTGATAACTATACTTAACACCACCGAATTGTATACTTTATCATGGTAAATTCTGAGCAGGCTGTTGGAGTCTGGGAGAGGCAGAGAGGAGATAAAGGGAAGGTAAGAAGCAGAACAGTTTGATGTCCTTTCAAAACCCTGAGGTAAAAACAAAAACAGGAACCGGTGCCAGTGGCTCATGCTTGTAATCCTAGCTAATCAGGAGCCTGAGATATGAGGTTCGCAGTTCAAAGCCAGCCCAAGCTGGAAAGGCCATGAACCTCTTATCTCCAATAAACCACCAGAAAACCAGAAGTGGTGCTGTGGGTCATGTGGTAGAGCACTTGCCTTGAGCTAAAGAGCTGAGGGACAGCAATCAGGTTCAACGTTCAAGCCCCAAGACCAACAAAAGCAAAAATCAATTGGGCATGTTTGTGTGGGTCTATTTCTGAATTCTCTATTCTTTCCCATTGATCTGTATGCCTGACTCACTGCCAGTGCCACAGAATCTTGCTTACCTATATAATAGGTATTGAAATTTTGTAGACTCATTCCTCCAACATTATTTTTCTTTGTCCAGAGCGTTAGCTATTCTATGGTGTACCTCTTCATATATATTTTAGAATAAGCTTATCTGTGTTAATTCTAGAGAAAATTGGTATCTTTCCTATGTTGAATCTGTGTGTGTGTATGTGCATGCACGCACATGTGCGCTTGTGTGCTGGTACTGGGGCTTAGCCACACTTCCACTTTTGGCTTTTTGGTGGTTATTTGGAGCTTAAAGTCTCACGGACTTTCCTGGCCTAGCTAGCTTTGAACCATGATCCTCAGATCTCAGTTTCCTGAGTAACTATTATTATAAGCATGAGCCACTAGTCCCAGGTAACTCAGTTTTTATTTAAGTCTCCTTGATTTCTGTTTTCAGCATTTTATAAATTGCAGCTTAAAAATCTGTTACACTGCTTATGAAGTATATACCTGGGCATTGCATTTTCGTTGGAATTATGTTTTTTTGCTTAATAATCCCTTTCACATGTTCATCGTTAGTATATAGAATGTGATTGGTTTTGTTTTTTGTTGATCCTTAATCCTGCGACCTTCTTGAACTCGGCCTTCCTTTTTATTTTTGCATATAACTTTCTTGCTTCAGTTTTGTCCTTCCAGTCCATTTGTATTCTAGTAAATGTTGTTGTTGTTGCTGTTGCTGTTGTTTTGCCAGTCCTGGGGCTTGAACTCAGGGCTTGAGCACTGTCCTTGAGCTTCTTTTTTTTTTAACCAATGTCCTTGAGCTTCTTTTGCTCAAAGCTAGCACTCTACCACTTGAGCCACAGTGCTACTTCTAGCCTTTTCTGTTTATGTGGTGCTGAGAAATGGAACCCAAGGCTTCATGCATGCTAGGCAATCACTCTACCACTAAGCCACCTTCCCTGCCCTGTTCTGGTAAATGTTTAACACCAAACTGTCTAGGAAAAAGAGAAGTTTTGATTTGTAGCGTTTGTGACTTTCATGTTAAAAAATATTGTCATCATGATTAATTTCAGGCTGCTGATACAACTTCAATTGGCTTGCAAAATTCCTGACATTTTAACAACTGTCTTTCTTGGGAAGTAGTAAGAGCCAGTTGCAGAAAACCATTGGCACAGCTGAATCTTTGTACCATGCAAATCTGACCAGATTACATCACTGATTAAATTTTTTCAATGGCCTGTCATCATCCACAGGATAAAAATACAAGTTCTGGGCAGAGCACCTTACTCGGTGGTTAGAATAATTGCCTAGCATGCATGAGGCCTTGAGTTTCATCCCCAGCACCCCCAAAATTATTTTCTTTGATCCTTAACTCAGGGTCTCAATCTCTCACTTGGCTTTTTCACACAAGGCTCATATTCTACCACTTGAACCACACCTCCATTTCTGGCTTTTTGCTATGAATTGAAGATCAGAGTCTCAAGAACTTTGGGTTTTGGGCTGGGAAGGTAGCTCAGTGGTAGGGCGCTTGCCTTGCATGCATGAGGTCCTGGGTTCAATTCCTCAGCACCACATAAGCAGGAAAAAAAAGCCGGAAGTGGCGCTGTGGCTCAAGTGGTAGAGCGCTAGCCTTGAGCTGAAGAGCTGAGGGACAGCGCCCAGGCCCAGAGTTCAGGCCCCACGACCAGACACACACACACACATACACACACACACACACACACACACACACACACACACACACACACACACACACACACACACACACACACAAAAGAACTTTGGGTTTTTTGTTTTGCTTTGTTTTTGTGCTAGTGCTGAGGCTTGAACTCAGGGCCTGGGTGGTGTCCCTTAGCTTTTTCCCCCTCAAGGTTTGTGCTCTACTGCTGGAGCCACAGCTCTACTTCTGGCTTTTTATTGGTTAATTGGAGATAAGAGTCTCAGACTTATCTGCCTGGGATGGCTTTGAACCAAGATCCTCAGATTTTATCATTCTGAGAAGCTAGGATTCCAAGCAAGAGCCACTGACACTCAGCTCTCATGGACTTTTCTGCCCCTGCTGGCTTCAAACAATGATGCTCAGATCTCAGCTTCCTGAGTCGCTAGGATTACAAGCATTACCAGTGCTCAGCTTCCTCCAAAATTCTTTATCCTAGCATTCATTGGTCTGTGTGTGTGTGTGTGTGTGTGTGTGTGTGAGAGAGAGAGAGAGAGAGAGAGAGAGAGAGAGAGAGATTTAGCCATTTCTTATATCACCAACCTCCAGTCTCAAACCAGCCAAACTACTACAACAAAGTTCTACTTATTTCAAATGATTAGACATTCTTGGATTCCTCAGGTTGTTTTTATCTTTTCTCTTGCTTGTCTCTGCAGTTGGTGAATACCTAGTCATTTTCCAGACTCACTGATGCCCTCAGGTAGAAATAGACAAGCACATACTGAAATCCATCAAGACCTCTCTTGTGGCACCTGTAAATTCTTGTCACATCTCTTTCTTTTATGTTCCTTTCTCAGCTATTAACCCGTTAAGCTTATTGAGAATGGACACAGTTTCATGCATCTTTATCTTAACCTCAGTCTCAGGACACAGCCAAGTCAATAGATGTCATTTAATAAATACCTACTATAGGAGAGTAGATTTGGACTAAACTTTGAGGAGTAGTTAAGAGTTAGTTAACTAGACAAGTAAGCACCAGTAGCCAGCCTAGGTTACAATACGAGCTCTTGTCTTTAAAAATTGAGTCTAGGGGCTGGGAAGGTGGCTCAGTGGTAGAGTGCTTGCCTTGCATGCATGAGGCCCTGGGTTCGATTCCTCAGCACCACATAAGCAAAAAGAAAAAAGCCAGAAGTGGTGCTGTGGCTCAAGTGGTAGAGCGCAAACCTTGAGCTGAATAGCTGAGGGACAGCGCGTAGGCCCAGAATTCAAAAAAAAAAAATTGAGTTTAGTGGGTCACTGGTGGATCATGCCCTTTAATCCTAGCTACTCAGGAGGCTGAGATCACAGTTCTAAGCCAGCTTTGTGCAGGAAAGTCCATGACATTTTAATCTTCAATCAACTACCAAAAAGCCAGAAGTGGAGCTGTGGCTCAAGTGGTAGAGCATAATCCTTGAGAAAAAGATGCTCAAGGACAGTTCCCATGTCCTAAATTCAAGCCATAGGACCAACAACAGCAACAAAAAAGTGTTGACTAGACAATCAAGAGGTAATTGTAGGGGAGAGAAGAATATGTGCAAATAAAATATAAAACAATATGTAGAAAATACTCTCCAGCTCCTTAGAAGACAAGGCATGTATCTGGGCCTGAGGATTTATGAAATATTCATTTGAAAGCCAGGCTCCAGTGGCTCACAGTTGTAATCCTAGCTAACTCAGAAGGCTGAGATCTGAAGATCACAGTTCAAAGCCTGCTATTTGCAGGAAAGCCCATAAGACTCATCTCCAATTAACTACCAAAAAAGCTGGAAGTGAAGCTGTGGCTCAACTGGTAGAGTGCTAGCCTTAAACAAAAAAGCTCAGGGACAATACCCAATCCCTAGTTCAAGCTCCAGGAACAGCACAGAATAAAAATTTTCTTTTGACTAAACAAATGGAGTCTAATAGTGAGTTTATCACCCCGTGAACTTCCCTTATGATTAAAGAAAACAACTCTATGATTTTTCTCTCCCTATTCCCTGGCTAATTTGCCAAAAGTAGAGGAATTACTCTGCTCTCTGATTAGGAAAATTACAAATGTTCCTTTTTTTGCTCTCCTTACCAATGCTGTGTGTGTGTGTGTGTGTGTGTGTGTGTGTGTGTGTGTGTGTGTGTGTGTGTGTGTGTGTGGACTTGTACTAGGACCTCAAAGCTCTCACATGGCTTTTTAATTCAAGATAGCACTCCACCACTTGCGCCATGCCTCCATTTCTGCCTTTTTGTTGGTTAGTGGGAGATAAGTCTCCTGACTCTATAGTTGGGTGACATTGAGAAACTTCCCTGTCTACTCAACCACTACAAGCCTCAGTTTCCTTATCTGTATAATAGAAAGTCTCTTATATACCAGATAGACATCCTTACAGGTAGAGGAGAGGCACAAGACTGAGAGTCCCAAAAGGGCCTAAGACAACTGAGATGACAGCTTTTAACAGCAGAAACCCCTTTCAAGACCCTGGCAGCCTAGTATTTCTTCACACGGTGTCCTTACACTTGAGTTCAGTCTCAAAGAGAAAACTTGTTCTGCCAATATCAAGCTCCAGTGTGGGGATGAGACTATGTATGGAATACTGAGATGAAAGTTGTTCATAAGTGCATGTGCAGTGAATAGGAAACTGGGCAAACAGGTTTTTGTGTGTGTGTGCTAATTCTGGGGCTTGAACTCAGGGCCTTGCACTCTTGGGAGCTTTTCCACTCAAGGCTGGTACTCTACCAGCATCTGTCTGGCTTTTTGCTGGTTAATTTTCTTTCTTCTGGCATTAGAGATAGAACTCAGTGTTAGGCAATTGCTATACTTCATCCCCAGCTCCTTCACCAAGATTTCTTAGTATACTACAGTGTAAGAAGTAGATCAGGGGCTGGGAAGGTGGCTCAGTGGTAGAGCGCTTGCCTTGCATGCATGAGGCCCTGGGTTCAATTCCTCAGCACCACATAAGCAAAAAGAAAAAAAGCCGGAAGTGGCACTGTGGCTCAAGCTGTAGAGCGCTAGCCCTGAGCTGAAGAGCTGAGGGACAGTGCCCAGGCCCTGAGTTCAGGCCCCATGACCGGACCCAAAGAAAAAAAAAGAAGTAGATCAGTTTAGGATATGGTTTTAGAGATGGGACTGAAAGGGCATAATGATGGATTTGATGTAGAGTGCAGAGGAAAAACAGTATTGTTATGATCTGAATGTGAAATTTTCTCAACAGGCTTATGTATGGGGGTGTGGCTACCTGCTGATGAACGTTTAGGAACTGAGGGTTCTGACCTAATGAATGGATTTACCCTTTGACAGATTCATAATATGAGGCCTTATTGGGAGACAGTGAAAAGTAGGAGGTGAGACAAAATTGGAGGAAGTGGAGGGCTATATCTTGCTCTGGCCCCTTGCTTTATATTCATTTCTTCTTCTCCTTCATGAGGTGAGTAGTCTTTGCCACATGCTCCCACCATACGAATGTTCTGCCTCACCACAGGCTCAGAATCAGTGCAGCCAAGGATCATGGGGTGAAACCAACAAAATGGTGAATTAAAACAAATATTTCAGGCCAGGTGCTAGAGTTTCATGCTTGTAATTCTAGCTACTTGGGAGGCTGAGATCTGAGGAGCACAGTTTAAAGCTATCCTTTTCACAGAAAAATCTGTGAAATCTTATTTCCAATTACTCAGCAAAAACAGTGGAAGTAGAGCTATGGTTCATATGGTAGAGTACCAGCCTTGAGTGAAAAAGCTAAGAGACCATGCCCATACTCTGAGTTCAAGCCCCTGTACCAGCATAAAATAAAATAAAAGGGGGTGGGAGTGTAATCGTGGAGATGGGAGGGCAGGGATGGTAGGGGAGAAACAAAGGAGGAGGCAACAATGCTTGATAAGAAATGTACTCATTACCTTGCTCATGTAATTGTAACCCCTCTGTATGGTATTATCACAATAAAAAACTTATTAAAAATAAATAAAATAGCCAAGAGCTGGTGGCTCATACCTGTAATCCTGGATACTCAGGAGACTCAAATCTGAGGATCATGGTTCAAAGCCAGCATGGGCAGGAAAAGTCTGTGAGACTCTATCTCTGATTTACCATCAAAAAGCCAGAAGTGGAGCTGTGGCTCCATTGGTAGAGTGCTAGTCTTGAGCAAAAAACTCAGGGACAGTGCTCAGGCCCTGAGTTCAAGCCCCAGCAAATAACAACAGAACAACAACAACAACAGCAACAAAATCTGAAAATGGAAGCAAAAATCCTGAGGTCAAATCCCGGTAGTAATCAAAATCTAGATACTACAACAACAACAACAACAAAAAATCCAAGCTGGGCACTGGTGGCTGAGATCCTAGAATCATAGTTCAAAGCTAGGCTGGACAGAAAAGTCCATGAGACTCTTATCTCCAGAAAAAGCCAGAACTGGCAATGTGGCCCAACTGGTAGAGCACTAACTGCAAACACAAAGAGGCTTGGGACAGTACCCAGGCCCTGAGTTCAAACCCCACGACCAGCAAAAAAATAAATCCTCATGTTCGATTGCACAAATGTTATGGGTAGTCTTTGGCTAGAATGTACTGACAACTTTAAAGCCTTTAGAAAAAAAATATTGGAAGCATGAGCACATGGCCTGTAATCCCAGCACTGAGGAGGCTTTTTATTAAGGAAATTAAGAGTAAATTCATTTTTTTATTTTAGTGGAAAGGAAAAATACAGGAGGAAGAATAGTTTAGTGAGCTCTTAAGAGGATCAAAAAGAAAGAATACAATTCAAGGAAAAGGGAAAAAACACACTTCCATTTTAAACCATGTTATTATTTTAATCCTAGATTACTCAGGAAGCTATGCTGGTGAAAACTGGAATTTATTAAGAAGATTATAATTTCACCTGGAGTTCATACAAGTAATTTCCATCTATGTTCTTTGTCAACATCCTTAAATAGCTTTTAATGCTCCCCTTTCTTAATTCAATCTTTACAGCAACTTCCACCAAAAAAGTAGGGGCTCTCCACCTAATTGGTTCTGACATCTTACTCAATGCCAAACCGTGGGAAGGTGTTGAGGAGGATCATTTGTCCCCGTAGGTTATCAGTTAGGAACATTGTTCACTTTGCATCTTCAGATTGGCAAGCACTTTGTGACTTCTGTGCACCATTTGGCACACAGAAATCTCTTCGACCGTTTGTAACCCTGAGCCTTGTGTTCCTGTCTCCCAGATTTATTATGTAGCTATTTCTCTAGATTCTTACCAAGAGGCTGTGGGAAGCAAGATCTTGGTTCCAGCTGGCTTCTCCCTACACTAAACTGCAACCCCAAGGACAGCCCTTTCTAATCAGATGAAAGCCTCATTCTCCTTCAAACCCAAATCTCCTTAATGTGATTGGAAAAGAGAAGCTCAAATATTTTACATACTAATCTGTTTTTAGCTTGACCGCATAGTTCCCCTTTTAAGATTTCAAAATATTAACTGGAGGTAGACAAAGATTTTTTTTAAAAAATAGGACTTAAAAAACTGCTAATCAGCCAAATGCTGGTGGCTCATGCTTTGTAATCCTAGCTACTCAGGACACTGAGATACAGAGGGTCTCAGTTCAGACTGAGCAGAAAAGTCCCTGAGATTCCATCTCGAAAATTACCATTAAAAAGCCATATTGGGCAGCCTGGATTTGGTCATTTATACAGACTCTAGGCATTCATACACAAACAATCAGACAAAAGGAGGATGATACTCTAAGGGGAGGAACCGGTAACTCCTCTGAACATTAAAATACTATTTATCAAGCCTGGGCTTGGAGGCTCACATCTGTAATCCTAGCTAAGAATCTGAGAATCACAGTGGAAGCTAGGCGCTGGTGGCTCATGCTTGTAATCCTAGCTACTCAGGAAGCTGAGATCTGAGGATTATGGTTCAAAGCCAGCCCAGGCAGGAAAGTCCGTGAAACTCTTTGTTTGTTTGTTTTTTGGGTCCGGTCATGGGGCCTGAACTCTGGGCCTATGTGCTGTCCCTCAGCTCTTCAGCTCAAGGGTAGCGCTCTACCACTTGAGCCACAGCGCCACTTCCAGCTTTTTTCTTTTTTGCTTATGTGGTGCTGAGGAATCAAACCCAGGACCTCATGCATGCAAGGCAAACGCTTTACCACTGAGCCACCTTCCCAGCCCGAGTCCGTGAAACTCTTATGTCCAATAAACCACCAGAAAACTGGAAGTGGCACTGTAGCTCAAGTGGTAGCATGCTAGCCTTGAGCTGAAGAGCTGAGGGACAGTGCCCAGGCCCAGAGTTCAAGCCCCATGACCAACAACAACAAAAAAAAAATCACGGTGCAGGAGAGGATCTTTCCACATGAACCTTTTGTAACTGAATGATGCCCTAAGTCCCCATAGATGAAGAGTAGTCTCTGAACCTGACAATATTCCTAGCAAATGGGCTTGTATTTTGGTCCACTTATCCTGTGAACTGTCAGAAGGGAGGAGGCTAGTTATACAAAGAGATTTTAGACCTTGATGACAAAGGTAGCCCTGCTTATACCTTAGAGCATCCAACTTATTTCATAATTGAAGTGTAGTTTGCTCCAAAACATTTAACCTATTGAAGCAGGATAAATTAATGAAAATGAGACCTGCTGAAGGCAACTCAGAACCAAGGTTTTTTGAAACAGAAGTGCTATATTTGCTTCTAAGAGAAAACAGGATGCATTTCTTGCTTCAAGAATTAGCTAGTAGTTGGTGTGGGGGGGGAGGTGGTGGCTCACGCCCGTAATCCTAGCTACTCAGGAGGCTGAGATCTGAGGATTGCAGCTCAAAGCCAGCCCAGGCAAGGAAGTCCAAGACACTCTTATCTTAACCACTTATTTTTTTTTTATTGTAAAGATACTATACAAGCCGGGCACTGGTGGCTCACGCCTGTAATCCTAGCTACTCAGGAGGCTGAGATCTGAGGATCGCGGTTCAAAGCCAGCCCGGGCAAGAAAGACCATGAGACTCCTATCTCCAATAAACCACCAGAAAACCGGAAGTGGCGCTGTAGCTCAAGTGGTAGAGCACTCGCCTTGAGCTGAAGAGCTGAGGGACAGCGCCCAGGCCCAGAGTTCAAGTCCCACGACCGACAAAAAAAAAAAAAAAAAAAAAAAAAAGATACTATACAGAGGGTTACAGTTACATGAGTGAGGTAATGAGTACACTTCCTCTTGAACATTGTTACCCCCTCCATTGTTTTCCCCCTACCATCCCCTCCCTCCCTCCCTTCCCCGAGGTTCTTTTTTTTTTTTTTTTGATTGTGATTAAGTGATTACATAATTTCTGGAAATTCACAGTAATGATGCTCATTTAAAGTCACAAGTTCATTCTAACTTTCCTGGAGCAAATTGTCTATCACAGTCTGTAATATATAACGGTGCTCACATGTTATATACCATATATGTGATCAGCAGCATGGGGATATTTAGTAGTGGTTCAACCAGATGAGTGGGAGTTCTTTGTTTCTTAAGTCCTGTTAGTTTTGTCATATCACCTAACATTTTGGATTTAGCATCCACTTATCAGGGAGACCATGTACCGTTTGTCTCTTCGTTCTTGGCTTACCTCGCTCAACATGATTCCTTCTAGCTCCATCCATTTCCCTGCAAATGCCATTATTTTGTCATTTCTAATGGCTGCATAATATTCCATTGTGTATAGATACCACAATTTTTGGATCCATTCATCTGTGGTGGGGCATCTAGGTTGTTTCCATATCCTAGCTATTGGGAACAGTGCTGCAATAAACATGGAGGTGCACCTGTCCTTGTATATTGGTTTAACCACTTATCTTAACCACTCAGAAAACCGGAAGTGGCTGTGGCTCAAGTGGTAGAGCGCTAGCCTTGAGCTGAAGAGCTGAGCAACAGCACCCAGGCCCAGAGTTCAAGCCCCACAACCACGACCAACAACAACAAAAAGAATTAACTGGTGGCTCACATCTGTAATTCTAGCTACTCAGGAGGCTGAAGACCATGATTCAAAGCAAGCCCAGGCAGGAAAATCCATGAGACCCTTACCTCCAATTAACCACCAAAAAACCGGAAGTAGCACTGTGGCTCAAAGTGGTAGGGTGCTAGCCTTGAGCAAAAAAGCTCAGGGACAGTGCCCAGGCCCTGAATTCAAGCCCCCCAACTGACAAAAAAAAATTAGCTCTTTCTCTCTTTTTCTCTTCTTCCTTCCCTTCTGTTCCGGCATGCCTCCCTCTCTTGTGGCCTGCAGTTTTCTCTCCCCCAATACTCTTTTTCTGCCTGACAAAAAAAAATTAGCATCTGTTTGGAGGCAGGATGCATCCCTTCCTGAGAGAAATGCCCTCCTCCAAAAAAAATTAAATGGTGAACCCAACATGTAAAGGTCCAGAATGGTAAACAAGAGCCAGGAACTTAGCAAGCATAACAATACCAAGACTGATTGAGAGTAAAGATATACACATGAAAAGAGTAACTAGAGATATTATGCCTAAAACAATTAATGAAGCTAGCAGCTTGTGGCTAGCTAGCTTTTTATACATTTCTTCAACAACTTACAAACCTTTGTGGGCATACTAGTAAGGTTAATAGGAATCATAACAAAAGGGGGTTGGTATAGGATTAACAGATCTTGCCCCTTATGTACATTGGAGATGTAATTTGTTAAGTTCTCTCTACACAGGTCACATGCCATAGCTGAACCATCCTGAGTGATATTGAATGATCCATCAAGAAGTATATAGTGGTGGCTTACACAGGCATAAACACCTGTTCTGTCTGTACCAGCCCCTCTCAGATATTCAGTGGGACTACTAATTAAATTAATGTGGTCAGTGGCAATCAGGAGTGTCCATAGGTCCTGTTGTGTTGGCCATGAGGAGGTCCCACTTCAGGTGTTACCCACTCTCCTTTTTTTTTTGTCAATCATGGGGCTTGAACTCGGGGCCTGGGCGCTGTCCCTCAGCTCTTCAGATCAAGGAGCACTCTACCACTTGAGCCACAGTGCCACTTCGGTTTTCTGGTGGTTAATTGGAGATAAGAGTCTCACGGGGAGTTTCCTGCCTGGGCTGGCTTTGAACCGAGATCCTCAGATCTCAGTCTCCTGATTAGGATTACTGGTGTGAGCCACTGGTGCCCAGCTCCATTCTCCTTTACTTGCTGTCTCCATACTAATGGAAGAGTTTTGAGACCACAACAGTAAAGTATGATTATCCCCTGACCATGAGAAGGCAAACAGAAACAAGCAATCTCTCCAAGGTGGACTGTGTTCAATTCTATGAAAAGCACGAGAAAGCAAAGGTGGTTGCCAAGTAGCATTGAAAAGCATAGTAGGGTGGGAAGGTGGCTCAGTGGTAAAGTGCTTGCCTTGCATGCATGAGGCCCTGGATTCAATTCCTCAGCACCACATAAGCAGGGGAAAAAAAGCTGGAAGTGGCGCTGTGGCTCAAGTGGTAGAGCACTAGCCTTGAGCTGAAGAGCTGAGGGACAGTGCCCAGGCCCAGAGTTCAGGCCCCCCCCCCCAAAAAAAAGAAAGAAAGAAAAAAGAAAAGCATAGTAAAGTTGATTCCCATGTGTTAGAGTATTTTAGACTTTGCCTGAAAACCACACATACATCCAGGTACAAAGAACAAAGAAGTGTTTATTGCTGTGAAAGGGGCCAGCAAGACCCCTTCTCAAAAGGAGAAGAAGCACTGGCTATTGTCTGAGGTGACCTATATAACTTAGGAGGTCTAAGAGGGGCTAGAAGGGTCTAGGAGGTGGAGACCCTGGTGTGGGCGTGTGGGCCAGGGGCTTCATCATGGTGGACTAGGATTTCTGGCTGCTGCCCAAGTAGTAGATAAGGGTCCCCGAGCTACCCAGACCTGAAGGTCACTCTAAGGGGCTCTTGTTGCCTTATATGGTAGTAGCTGCCCCAGAGAAGTGCTATCCCAAGGTAAAGGGGGTTGGAGGCTGACTGTTTATTGCCTTTACTAAATGGGCCTAGTGTTGCTTAAGAAAGGAGCATGCTAAGCTGTGGAAAGGGGAAGGAGTGTGCTAAGCTATGGGAAGGGAGCTCATTGGGCTAACACCATGAATTGTGTTATTTTACCTTTGGCATGTCCAGTAGAGTTATATAACATTGCCTTTGGGGTGGGAAGAGCAGGGGAAGAGAAAAAAAGTGGGAGAAATGAGAGAGGAGGTGGCACTGTTCAAAAGGAAATGTACTCATTACCTGGCTTATGTAACTAACCCCTCTGTACATTACCTTTACAATTAAAAAAAGCATTGCTTTTTTATATATCTCTTTTATATCTGGACATACTGTAGGGATCTAAAGCAAATAGGATAGGCAGCATTCAACTCAGAATAATTAAGAGACTTATACTCAGGTTGAATGCTCCATTTAGAATGTCCCACCAGTCAACTGAGTATAATTAGTTGTTACTATAATGGAAGGAGTATTCCAAGTTGTAGAATGGAGTACCAGAGGTGACAGTAGATGTCCAATAGATCCCGTGTCTCTGTAGGACTTACCTAAACAGTTATCAATAGTAAGAGCAGAATATACCCTTGGTTGAACCCCCAAAACCTCCCTTGGAAGCAATTTCCTGAGCATCATTACAGATTTTTAATTTGGTTCCAGGTAGGGAATTTTGGTGCCTGAACTCGTGTGCTGCATATTCTGGGTTTCCTCAGGTTTCTCTGTGAGGAAGGCTCCCTTTGTGGCCTGCTCTCTGTCAATTTTATCCTCTTCAACTTGTTGCATGCAAACACCTCCATGTTGTCTCACTAATCTGAAAGGGACCCACTTGGTTGTTCTCGACCCCATACCCATAACTTGTTTGGTCCCATTTATTGTCCTATGTTAGCATCTTTCCTTAGGACTATAGGTGTAAGGAAACTAAGTCTCAAAGGCAAAAAAGAGGATAGGCTTGTTTGGGGCATGCTATCTGTCCATCTTTTCTCATTATAAGATTTTTTTTGTTGGGAGAAGAGGACCAGGTCATTTAAAAGAGAGAGAGAGAGAGAGAGAGAGAGAGAGAGAGAGAGAGAGAGAGACAGACAGACAGACAGACAGAGACAGAGACAGAGACAGAGACAGAGACAGAGACAGAGAGAGAGAGAGACAGAGACAGAGAGAGACAGAGAGAGACAGAGAGAGACAGAGAGAGAGAGAGTCAGACAGATAGGCAGACAGACATCAGACAGAGAGACTAGCCCCAGTGTATTTGCCAGTCACTGTCAATGACAGGTTAGCAGGCCAATTTCAGGGAAGGGTGGTCCGGCATAGGACAGTCTATTTTGGGGTTTCAAGGCAGTAGCTAAAAGTTGGCATTAAACTTTAAGAATCCCCCCTTTCTTCATCCTGATTGTTAAAGATGTTGAAGGCCACATTAAGTAGCTGTTGTTAGGATTTGAGGGGGAGGGGGGCTGCTCTAGCTTTTGGAGTTTAAGCAGGGCTGTTAACTCGTTGCTATGACTACATTTACAAGACAAAGAAAATTGCTTTACCTTTACAGAGTATCTGGCTAGGTTGTAGCCTAACACCAACCCCCATCCTGTGTCAGCCACACAGGCCAGACAGGCTCAGGGGGAAGGTTGACCCAGGGAGTTTGCTTAGAGGGGACAGACAGTTTTAGCTGAAGAAGAGAGGAAGAATGTAGTGACGGAAGGAAAAAAGCTTGGGTATAGGGAACCTCTGACCACTTGCCATTTTGCTGGAGAGAGTTATCTTTCAATGTTGTGGGGTGCAACAATCCAATTGGTATTGAGGCCAAATCTGAAAGCAAAGGGGAACAAGCAAAAGGATGGGAGTCCTCTGGGGAACTCCATCCAGGATTTCAGCACCAAGGGGCCAGTACCAAAAGGCTTATTACACCAATATTTCTCAGTGGCTGTTAAACTTTTCTGGTGAATATTTTTAAAATTAGAGTAAAAAGTATCACATTAAAGATCTTAGAGGTTGAGAAAACAATTCCTATCCCATTTACCACTCTTTGTTTTTCCAGAGACTTTAACATGTTTTCACATGTTTATTGCTTGGCCTAGAGGATTGTGAGGTAGGCCTGTCTTATGGGAAATGCTAAAAGTAGAACAAAAAGTAGCAAGCTTTGCAGAGGTTAAGGTCTATACTTGTTGTAAGGTAAATCATCCCAGAAGCCACATTTTGAAATATAGAATATTGGAGTCTTTATTATACAGTTAACAGGCTTCAGGCCACCAGTTGTTACAAAGGCCTGCATCACGCAAATACACATAACACAGCCAGGAAACATGCTAAAAAGGAAAGAAACAACAAAAATAATACCAACAAGCCAATTCAGCTCCAACAGAGAGCTGAATTGGGACTCCATGATGACTGGAGATGAGCCAGGAGCCAGGAGACAGAAGATAGGACACAATCATGGAGACACACGTGGCATGGTGTGATGGCCACTAGGCTGGTCCAGGCCTAATAGGTCGGCATAGGGGGCAGATCCTCAGGAAATTCCCAGTCCCAGGCACTGGACTGAAAGATCAGTAACCTATCAGCCAAGTGCCTGCCTCTGCTTCCAGGGAACTGGGCACACACATTACCTGGGAGGCAGGTTATGGGCAGGGAGGTTTTCTTCCCCTAGCATGAGGACAATATGCCAGACCCTACAATCCACCATATGGCCAATATGGCACAGGCCAAACCTGACCTCCTTACTTCATATGATAAAAGACTTAACAGCAATCATTATGAAAGTTTTAACATAGGGCTGGGAAGTTGGCTCAGTGGTAGAATGCTTGCCTCACATGCATGAGGCCCTGGGTTCGATTTCTCAGTACCACATAAGCAGAAAAAAGCCAGAAGTAGTGCTATGGCTCAAGTGATAGGGTGCTAGCCTTGAGCTGAAAAGCAACCAGACCCAGAGTTCAGCCCCCATGACAGACAAAGAAGAAAGAAAGAAAGAAAGAGAGAGAGAAAGAAAGAAAGAAAGAAAGAAAGAAAGAAAGAAAGAAAGAAAGAAAGAAAGAAAGAAAGAAAGAAAGAAAGAAAGAAAGAGAGAAAGAAAGAAAGAAACAGTAATGGATTAAATTCTCCAGTTTTTTTTTTTTTTGGGTCCAGTCGTGGGCCTGAACTCCGGGCCTGGGCGCTGTCCCTCAGCTCTTCAGCTCAAGGCTAGCACTCTAGCACTTGAGTCACAGCGCTACTTCCGGCTTTTTTTTTCTGCTTATGTGGTGCTGAGGAATCAAACCCAGGGCCTCATGCATGCAAGGCAAGCGTTCTACCACTGAGCCACCTTCCCAGCGTTCCAGTTTTTTTTTTTATTACATATAGTGCATTAGGATGCCAATTAATATTGAAACCATTGTAGGTATCACTAAGTTTTTTCAATTATAATAAGAAATGCAGGAACACAAGCCTGTTTATTGTCATTTTTAGCTCTATATCCCAGGCAGCTTACATACTTGGTAAATGGAAATACTAGAGAGTAAAAAAGTAGTGTTTTAGTTTTACATACTTATTTAAAGGACAATTATTTGAAGGACCTTGTCATAAACACTTAAATGAATTCTTGATTTAGTTACTACTTAATTTTATATCAGTGTATTAATTTTTGACCTTAAGGAAAAATGTTTAGATTAGTTTTTTTTTAATTACAGTCAATTTAATTATATACCAACGTTACCAAAGTTTACTAATGTTTTATAAGCTCCAACTTACATACTTTAAATTTTTTTATTTGTTTTTTTAATTGTGAAAATACTGTACAGAGGGGTTACAATTACATGGGCAAGATAATGAGTATGTTTCTTTCTTTATTTATTTATTTTTTTGTCAGTCATGGGACTTGAACTCTGGGCCTGGGCGCTGTCCCTCAGCTCTTCAGCTCAAGGCTAGTGCTCTACCACTTGAGCTACAGCGCCACTTCCGGTTTTCTGGTGGTTTATTGGAGATAGGAGTCTCACAGTCTCTCCTGCCCGGGCTGGCTTTGAACCGCGATCCTCATATCGATAATGAGTATGTTTCTTATCAAGCATTGTAGGTAGCCCCCTCCTTTGTTTCCCCTACCCATCCCATCCTCCCCCCCAAGACACTTTTTTTTAACTCTTAGTTTTAGTGATTGTAAGGGTTGGTGAAAGAAGACCACCATTTGGTTCAGGCAGAAAAGAGTTTATTTGGGAGACCTAAACTACTGGCCAAACAGGAAAGTAGGGTATAGGGTATGTGGCAGCTCAAACAAATGGCAGAGAGAAGCAGAGAGATTATATAGGGAAGGGTGAGAAGAACATGTCTTAGGGGATACAGAAATGACCTCAGAGGATGAGAAAGTGACTTCAGAGCATAGGGGACCTCCCACTGCCCCCTGGTGTGCAGTGACCAGTTACCTGGGTTACAGGTGCTGGGCAGGGACTTCTAGGGAGGGCCACATGTGGTCTTGTAGGGAGAGAGAACAAACAGGAAGGGGTCTATGTATAGTTTCACATAGAGAGAAAACAAACAAGGGCCATTTTTCCCAGAAGACCTAACAGTGATGACATTTTTTACCCATTAAAATATTAGATTATTTTTAATTTGTTCACACACACACACACACACACACACACACACACACACACACACACACACGCAGAAAGTTCTTGAGGCATGCTTAGGTTTTAAAAGTGAAAATCGGCCATAAGTTTTCTGGAATTCCAAAGGCAAATGAACTTTTTACCCATTATATTGTCACTGAATGCAGGTTAGGGGTTGTGACGTTTTCCTCTAAAATTAGGGACTCTTCACTTTAGGGCCCTGACTTCAATCATGGAACAAAAATGTCTGGACAATCCATCATGATAAGAAAACTTGGCAGAGCTTAGTAAGTAAGCAAGTAGCCAAAAAAGTGGGCAAACAGACAAGCAGAAAGGCAGAGGCACACTCTAACAGAATGTGGGTGCTCTCAAAGGGGGAGAGACACACAGCTCTTTGGTACCACAGGTATTGATATGATAAAGTCTGACTTAGAGTTATGTAGGTAGGTGTGTATCTTTCATCTCAATCACTCTTAGTGTTGTTACACTTGCCAAGTTCACAGTTGTTGTTTACTGTTCTGTTTGTTTATGTTTGGGGCTCACCCTTTAATTTTTTGAGGGGGGTGCATTTCTCTCAGGAAGAGATGCATCCTACAACTAAATAGATGTTAATTCTTGAAATAAGGAATGCATCCTGTTGTTTTTCTTAGAAGCAAGAAGTACATCCTATTGTTTCTCTTAAAAGCAAAGATAGCCCGGTGGCTCACACCTGTAATCCTAGCTACACAGGAGGCTGAGATCTGAGGATCATGGTTCAAAGCCAGCCCAGGCAGGAAAGTCCATGAGACTCTTTTTTTTTTTGGGGGGGGAAAGGGGGTCTAGTCGTGGGGCTTGAACTCTGGGCCTCGGTGCTGTCCCTCAGCTCTTCAGCTCAAGGCTAGTGCTCTACCACTTGAGCCATAGAGCCACTTCCGGCTTTTTACTTATGTGGTGCTGAGGAATCAAACCCAGGGCCTCAGGCATGCAAGGCAAGCGCTCTACCACTGAGCCACCTTCCCAGCCCCTCCGTGAGACTCTTATCTCCAATAAACCACTAGAAGACTGAAGTGGTGCTGTGGCTCAAGTGGTAGAGTGTTCACCTTGAGCTGAAGAACACCCAAGCCAAGAGTTCAAGCCCCTGACCAAAAAAAAAAAAAAACACAAAGATGATACTTATATGTTTCTTTTCTTTTTGTCAGTTGTGGGGCCTGAAATCAGGACCTGGGCACTGTCCCTGAGCTGTTTCATTCAAGGCTAGCACCCTACCACTTTGAGCCACAGCTCCAATTCCAGTTTTCTGGTGGTTAATTGGAGATAAGAGCCTCACAGACTTTCCTACCGAGGCTGGCTTCAAATCATGATCCTTAGATCTCAGCCTCCTGAGTAGCTAGGATTACAGGCATGTGGCCTCATGTGAAACTTATAGTGGGGGGAGACACAATCCACAAAGTAGGTGTGCATACCAGGAGTGGATGCATGCATAGGGGTATGCATGCATGCCAGGAGGCTAGGATCATTTGGGGACCACTATATAGTTTGCTGATCATAACAGATTTATTCATAACAACTCCAAATTAGAATCCAGTTAGATGTCATTCAATGAAACAGTATGTTATGGGCTGGGAAGGTAGCTCAGTGGTAGAGCGCTTGCCTTGCATGCATGAGGCCCTGGGTTCGATTCCTCAGCACCACATAAGCAAAAAGAAAAAAGCCAGAAGTGGCGCTGTGGCTCAAGTGGTAGAGTGCTAGCCTTGAGCTGAAGAGCTGAGGGACAGCGCCCAGGCCCAGACTTCAGACCCCACGACTGGACCCAAAAGAAAGAAAGAAAGAAACAGTAAGTTAGTTAGTATATTCACACTGAAGAATATTATTCAGCAGTAAAAGTATGTTTCAATCTTGGTTTTTTTGGTCGTTATGGGACTGTAACTCTGGGCCTGGACACTTGTCCCTGAGCTCTTCAGCTCAAGGCCAAAGCTCTACCACTTGAGCTACAACACCACTTCTGGTTTTCTGGTGGTTGGAGATAAGAGTCTCACAGACTTTCCTGCCCAGACTGGCTTTGAACTGTGATCCTCAGATCTCAGCCTCCAGTGTAGCTAGGATTACAGGCGTGAGTCACTAGCACCCAGCCTGCTTCAATCTTTATGAAAATTTTCAATAACTCCATATTTTTACTTTTCTTGTGCTAATCCTGGGGCTTGAACTCAGACTCTGGGCACTGTCCCTGAGCTTTGTTGCTCAAGGCTAGCACCCTAAGACTCAAGCTCAAGGCTAGCACTCTACTACTTGAGCTCTACTTTCAGTTTTTTTGTAGGTAGATTATTGGAGAGAACAGTCTCATGGGGCTAACTTCCTGTCTGGGCTGGTTTTGAACCACAATTCACACATTTCAGCCGCCTGAGTAGCTAGGATTACAGGCATAAGCCACTGGTGCCTGGATGATATTTTTTTTGGGGGGGGGTCCGGTTGTGGGGCCTGAACTCTGGGCCTGGGCTCTGTCCCTCAGCAATTCAGCTCAAGGCTAGTGCTCTACCACTTGAGCCACAGTGCCACTTCCTGCTTTTTTTTTTTTCATTTTGCTTATGTGGTGCTGAGGAATCAAACCCAGGGCCTCAGGCATGCAAGGCAAGCACTCTACCACTGAGCCATCTTCCCAGCCCCGGAATCATATTTTTACTTTTTAAAGAATTAAGACATTACAGGTCTTTAACTCATATTTCTTACAAGGAGAATAGAAAATGTTACTCTTCTTCATTTCTCCCTACTTTTCACCAAGACCAGCATAAAATCAAAATAAAATAAAACATTACAGAGTACAGGAGTCTTGGTCAGCTGTAGGATGCTTGCTAACATGCATGAGTCCTTGGGTTTAATCCCCAGCATTTAAATAAAAAGATACATAAATAATAATATTGACATAAATTATGTATATACATTAACATGTTTCATCTTAATGGTGGGTTCATGTTCCCCCCTCAATTTATTTTTTACTGATACTAGGATTTGAATTAAGGGCATCTCTTGATTAGGTTGCTTACTTGGCAGGTAGGTGCTCTGTTTGAGCCACAACTCAAGCCTGATTTTTTTGTTAGTTATTTGTGTGTGTGTGTGTGTGTGTGTGTGTGTGTGTGTGTGTGTGTGTGTGTGTGTGTGTGTGTGTGTGTGTATGTGTGTGTGTTGGTCCTGGGACTTGAACACAGGGCCTGGGCACTGTTCTTTACCTTTTTTTGCTCAAGGCTAGTATTCTACCACTTGAAACACAGTTCCTGTGGCTTTTAGCTGGTTTAATTGGAGATAAGAGTCTCATGGTCTTTACTTTCCAGGCTGGCTTTGAACTATAGTCCTCAGATCTTGGCTAGGATTACAGATATGAATCACATGTGCCAAGCTTTTGCTGGTTATTTTGGAGATGGAGTCTCTCAGACTCTTCTCCTTGACTGGCTTCAATTCTTATGTATGTGTCAGTACTGGGGTTTGAACTTGAGGCCTGGATGCTGTCCTTGAACTCTTTTGCTCAGGGCTGGTGCTCTACCACTTGAGCCACAGCACCACATCTGGCTTTCTCTGAGTAGTTTATTGGAGACAAGAATCTGATGGACTTTCCTTCCCAGGCTAGCTTTGAACCTTACTTCTCAGATCTCAACCTTCTAAGTGGCTAGGATTACATGTATGAACCACCAGCACTCTGTGACAACATTCTTGGCAACTGCTATATGTGTTGTCTTTTTAAAATTAGTATACATTAGTTGTACAAGGGTAGGGGGAGTTATTGTGACATCTCCACACATGTATCCTTCAACCTCCCTTATTCCCCCATCCTTTTTTTTTTTTAAATAATTTATTTATTTATTTATTTATTGTCAGTTGTGGGGCTTGAACTCTGGGCTTGGGCGCTGTCCCTCAGCTCAGGGTAAGCGCTCTACCACTTGAGTCACAGCGCCACTTCTGGCCTTTTCTGTGTATGTGGTGCTGAGGAATCGAACCCAGAGCCTCATGCATGCGAGGCAAGCACTCTAACGCTGAGCCACCTTCCCAGCCCCCCCCCCATCCTTATTAAAGTAACTTCAACAGGTTTCATTGCCCTATTTTCATACATGCAACTAAACCACTTCATATTCATTCTCATCTACCTTCTTTGTTACTCATCCCCTTCCACTGGTCCTCCCTCCATTAGAGCTTGTGTTACTTTCCTGACATTCATTTTGTAAATTGTGCATTAATTGCAGTATGGTGTTTCAGACATATTTATATTATATTTTGATCAGTATAACCCTCTCTACTGCTTTTTCCTTCCTCTAAATCCCTGTTGATCAATAGCTTTCATTGAGATTCCTTATGCAGTGTTTATATTGTTGTCTTTCTCCCTTTACTTTTTTGTGGTACAGGAATTTGAATTCAGGACCTCACATTTGCTAGGAATATGCTCTGCCATTTGAACCACACCTACAGTCCTGTGTTTTCTATTTTTGGACCAGTCCCATGAACTGGTATTGGCACAATGCAGTTGGGCTGGGAATGTGGCTTAGTGATAGATGCATGCAGGAAGCCCTGGGTTTGATTTCTCAGTACCACATAAACAGAAAAAGCTGGAAGTGGCGCTGTGGCTCAAGTGGTAGAGTGCTAGCCTTGAGCAAAAGAAGCTCAGGGGTAGTAGCCAGGCCCTGAGTTCAAGCCCCCGAACTGGCCAAAAAAGGGCATGAAATTTATTTCCATTTTTGTGCAGAGCATAATATAATTCTAGTTAAAGTAGTTCCAGGTGCTGTGGCTCCCACCTGTAATTCTAGCTACTCGGGAGGCTCGAGATCTGAAGATCACAGTGCAGTGTAAATCCAGCTTGGGCAGTAAAGTCTGTGAGGGTCTTTTTTTTTTTTTGTCGGTTTGGGGACTTGAACTCAGGGCCTGGGCGCTGTCCCTGAGCCTCTTTGTGCTCAAGGCTAGTGCTCTACCACTTGAGCCACAGAGCCACTTCTGGTTTTTGAGTGCTTAATTGGAGATGAGAAGATGAGAGTGTGTGGGGGGGTACTGATGGCACTAGTACTGGGGCTTGAACTTAGTGTCTCAAGCTCTTGTACTGCTTCAGTTGTGTTGACTTATATCTCCCAAAGGGAGGTTGGAGTTCTAACCTCCCAGTATCTGAACCTTTGTTTAGATATAGAATCATTGAAGGCCTAATCTCATTAGGATGAGGCCACACTATATTTCTTGTTCCTTCCACCTTACATTGATAGGTAATTCAGGGGACAGTCAGAACCAGCATGACCTAAATACTTAGCCTGGTACCTTCACAGGTTCCAGAAAGAAGGATGCTAAAAGCATAGTCCTGGTAATATCACCTTCCTTTGTTCTTTTAAAACTAGGTTCCGGGCAAAGCAGAATTTAATAAATTATCTTAATCTCTTCAATATTTAGAGACAAATGCTATCTAGGCAGAATTTTTATTATAGAAAAATCATTTGGCCAGTTTCTTTAGTTATGTAAATGAAGGCAAGAAGGCTCTCTTAGTCAAGGAATGACAAAATCTGTCCCTGCTCTCTGTCAGTCAGTCAGTCAGTCAGTCAGTCTGTCTGTCTGTCTGTCTGTCTGTCTCTCTCTACTTCAGTAATATTATGTAATGTTCAGGGGTCTTGAGGAGGAAGTAGGTAAATTTGCATGAGAAGGCCAGGGGATTATTGAGAAGGAAGGGACCAAGAGACTTATCTTTTCTAGATTGAAAGTTTGGAAATCTGTGAAAGTGGCTGGCACGTACACTAGCTGGAAAGCAGCAAGAATCTGGACTGCTTGTCTGAGATCATTGCTAAAGCCCCAGGGCTCCTGGGGGGCTGAGCTGTTTCTAAGGTTTAAAGACCCAGAACTGAATCTGGCAGGGGAAGTGATGTTTTCAGAATCCACAGTTGCACATGATTCTCCACTTTAAGCACTACACGCTTATTGATTGATTGATTGCTGGTCCTGGGCACTGTCTTTAAGCTTCTTTGTGCTCAAGGCTACCACTTGAGCCACAGCACCACTTCTGGCTTTTTCTGCTTTTGTGGTGCTGAGGAATTGAACCCAGGGCTTCATGCATGCACTAAGCCACACTCCCAGTCCAACTGTAACTTTATTATTTTAAATACCTGCCATGTGCAAAATTGATCACAGATGGCATAGAAGCAGTGGTACTAACAGACTAACTGGAATTTCCCACTAGACTTTATGAACTCTTCCCAGAGTTTGTAAATAGGACTTAAATGATAAGGAATAGAGGCTTCAAAAGGGGATAGTGATTTCCTGTTTATAAAAGTCAGTGGCTCTCATCTGTAATCCTGGCTACTCAGAAGTATGAGCTCTGAGTATCACAAAGCTTGCCAGGGCAGGAAGGTCCATGGGATACTTATTTCTAATTAACCAGCAAAAAAAAAAAAAAAAAAAAAAACAACCCAGAAATGAAGATGTGGCTTAAGTGATCGAGTGCCAGCCTTGAGGGGGAAAAAAATCAAAGGAAAATCTGAGGCCCTGAGCTCAAACTCCAACACACTAGCTCAGTGGTAAAGTAGGAGATTTAAGTCTCACCTCCAACTCCTGTCTATATTCTTTTTTCTTATTTTTTTGTTGGTCATGGTGCTTGAACTCTGTGCCTGGGTGCTGTCCCTCAGCTCTTCAGCTCAAGGCCAGAACTCTACCACTTGAGCCATAGCACCACTTCCAGTTTTCTGGTGGTTTATTGGAGATAAGTGTGCCACAGACTTTCCTGCTTGGGCTGGCTTTGAACCACAATCCTCAGATCTCAGCCTCCTGAAAAGCTAGGATTACAGGTGTGAGCGACAAGCACCCAGCTTCTTAAATTTTTTATTGTTATTATAAAAGTGATATACAGGGGCTGGGAAGGTGGCTCAGTGGTAAAGTTCTTGCCTTGCATGCATGAAGCACTGTGTTCAATTCCTCAGCACCACATAAGCAGAAAAAGCCAGAAGTGGCGCTGTGGCTCAAGTGGTCAAGCACTAGCCTTGAGCTGAAGAGCTGAGGGACAGTGCCAAGGCCCAGAGTTCAGGCCCATGACTGACAAAAAAAAAAGTGATATACAGAGAGGTTACAGTTATTATAAAGGTGATATATAAAGGGGTTGCAGTTACATAAGTCAGGTAAAGAGTACATTTCTTAAGCCAGACATGGGTGGCTCACACCTGTAATTCTAGCTACTCAAGAGGCTGAGATCTGAGGATCACAGTTCGAAGTCAGCCTGGAGTTCAAACACCCTGACTCACAAAAAAATAAAATAAAATAAAAGAGTACATTTCTTTTTGGACAATGCTACCTACATTCTTAGGGAAGAAATGCTAATTAGCTCAGCCTAGCTATCTACTTTAGTCCAGTCCAGTAGGCCTGATAAAGAGGCCTATTTCTCACTGGTTGTGTGAAAAATGAATACAGGCAAGGGTGATTGGAAACAATGAAATTCCTACCCAACTCAGCTTTATATGTTGGATTTCACAATATGCATTAAATAAATACAGTGGCATTTATATACATCAATGCGTAATAAAATCTGACAAACTGGACACAGGTTGCTAACACCTGTTATCTTAATTACTCAGGAGACTGAGATCTGAAAATCACAGCCAGCTGAGTAGGAAAGTCCACCAGACACTTATCTCCAATTAACTACAAGAAACTGGAAGTGGAGCTGTAGCTCAAGCTCTAGAGCAATAGCATTACACACACCCAGACCCAGAGGTCCTTCCCATGAGCAATTTTCTTCCTAAGAAAAAAATAAAGGCCCCGACATATCTTTTATTTTATTTTTTTTAGCAGTACTAGTGTTTGAACTCAGGGCCTTAAGCTTGCTAGGCAGGGTCTTTACCATTTCAGTATCCCTACCCCCAATATAGTCAAGTATCTTAATCTCTCCCATTTCCTCACTGGGTGGGGGTGTATGAATTCCCAGTGCTGTGGAGATTGGCTTTTATCTCTGCTATTTTGTTTGGTTTATGGGTGGGGAATTTTAGGAAAGGAAAGAACTAGATCTTTCTTCCTCAGGGCTGAGGAAAACTCAGTGCCTGGATCCTTTTAGACAAGGGCCTCTGTGAGCGCCTTAGGCCTAGCTCTTGCTTAGATAAAGTTGAGAGTTGCATTGTTAGTCTGCACTGTGTGTGTGTGTGTGTGTGTGTGCGCGCGCGCGCGGCACGCATGCATCAGTACTGAGGATTGAACTCACAGCCTGGGTGCTGTCTCCTTAGCTTTATCAGTCAAGGCTGACACTCTAACACTTGAGCCATTAGTTCCACTTCTGGCCTTTGTAAGGGTCTTTCAGATTTGTCTATTTTGGGATGGTTTTTTAATGTTGATCATCAGATCTCAGCCTATTGAGTACCTAGGATTACAGATGTGAGCCCTTGTTGCCTGGCCTCCAGAGAGTACTAAAAGACACTCACAAACACTTATCAGATTACCATTTGTACTGGCTTCATCACAGCCATTGAAGTACTTTAGATGCTGGTTGTGTTCCAGGAGGTTATCCCAATGCAGCATCAGAATGATCTCCAGGTGTTAACCCAGTGAAACAATCTAGAGCAAACTTGAGCCAAAAGGAATCTAAGAGGGAAACCTTTTTCTATTTTAAGGTCTAGAAACAGGACAAATAAATTTCCGGTCCTTCTCTCCCTCTGTTCATAACTTGGGTTCTGTACCTCTTGCTCTTACTACCCAGACATTGAGTGATAGAGGGCTGAGGAAAACAAACAAACAAACAAACAATAAACAAGCCCAGAGAAAAGCAGTGATGAGTTGGAGATGTATCTAAATGGTAGTGTGCTTGCCTAGTATGAATGGGTCCAATCCCCAGTAATGTAAAATTCAGAGGTTCTCAACCATTTGAGATTTGAAAACCTGTAGAAATTCCTGTAGGCTTAGGAGTCTGAAGCAGTTCCAAGTCACAAGACTAGCAAAAAAAAAATAAGAGGAGGAGGAAAGGGAGGAGGGGGAGGATGAGAAGGAAGGAAGGAAGAAGGGAGGGAGGAAAGGAAGAAAGGAGAAAGGAAAAGAGAAAACCAAAACTCCCCAAAAAGAAAGAAATGCACTTTTGGTTGTTACAACTAACACACACACACACACACACACACACACACACACACACACACACACACACACACACACACACACACACACACACACACACACACACACACACACACACACACACAGAAGGATTCTACTGGTATCTTCTTGGTAGAGGTCAGAGATGTTGCTGTGTATCCCCAATCAAAGATGTCCATATGATTGAGGTGGAGAAGCCTGGGTTAGGAGAAAATAACAACAAAAGCCACCTGCAAACAAATGGGAGAGAGAGGGGAAAAAAACCCACCTGGCTTAAAGGGTTTCAAACAGAAAATGGTTAATCACTATCAGATCTCAACCTCCTAAGTAGCTAGGATTACAGGCGGGAGCCACCAGTGCCTGGCCAAAAAAAATTTTTTTTAATGTTTTAATTTTTTATTATTGTGAAAATACCATACAGAGGGGTTACAATTACATGGGCAAGATAATGAGTACATTTCTTATCAAGCATTGTTGCCTCCTCCTTTGTTTCCCCTTCCTATCCCTTTTCCTCTCCACCCCCCACCCCCTACCCCCACCCCCCATCCTGCCAAAGTTGTAAAGTTCGTTTTTCTACATAATGTCTTGTACATCTCATTGTTGCAATGGGTCCACCTGTATCCCTATTTAAACAGTTTGTTTTTTCCCTTCCCCTCCACAGATTATGAACCCCAAGATAAGGATTCAAATGTTTTTTTTCTTTCTTGCAATTGTTTCCAACATATTTATAAGATGATTTCTTTGTTGCTTTGTATGTCCCTCCCCCAGGGTATAAGCCTTGCTTTCACTGTATTTGATGCAAAAAAACATTTTTTTTAAGAAAAAAAAAAGGCCGAGCACCAGTGGCTCATGCCTGTTATGGTAGCTACTCAGGAGGCTCAAATCTGAGGATCTTGGTTCAAAGCCAGCCCAGACAAGGAAAGTCAATGAGACTTTTACCTCCAATAAACCACTCAGAAAACCAGAAGTCACGCTGTGGCTCAAGTGGAAGACCGGTTGCCTTGAGCTGAAGAGGTGAGGGACAGCGCCCAGGCCCAGAGTTCAGGCCCGACAACCAAAAATGGAACTTTTTTTGGACAATGTTAACCCTTCCCTCACTCTATTCCCAGTTTTTCCCTCTCATCTCCACCTACAAGTTGTATAGTTCATTTTCAACATAGTGTTTAGTGAGTACCACTCTTTCATTTGTCTCTTTGTCCCACCATTATGTGCCCCCCTCACCCTTCCAAAGAAAGACAAGGAGATGAAGAAGCAAGACAAAAAGAAAACAAAAACAGCAACGAAGAAAAATAACAAACTCTTGTTTTCATTTCGTGGCGTTCATTTTTGAATAATTTTCCAACTGAAGATTTTTAAATCACAGATCTTTTAGCCTTCTGAATAAATGTGTAAGCTCAGTGCTAGGACTTGGCTTAATAATTCAGTTCCAGGTTCCCATCAAATTGACACACATTTAATGAATATGTGAAGCTCATTGTTTCTAATCAAATATTTACTGTGATCCATGGAAAAGATGATGCATCTATAAAAAGCAGAATGCTTTCAAATGTTGACTTACTTGTGAAGGAAGGTTCTGTTCTCAACAAGTTACATTTTTATTTCCAACAAGGACTCTATCATCCTTTCATTTTGCCCTGTATGGTCTTTTTCAAAAGCAGCTTTTATGATTATTCTCTTTATCATTGATTTTGAACATTTTGATTACGACATGCCTTTGTATAGTTTTCTATCTGTTTCCATGTTTGAATGCTTGTTTTTTTGACCATCTTTGATATGTGCATTTTCTAATGTCAAGAATAACTTTGGAAAAAGTGTCAGCCATAAGTTCTTTTTATGACCCTCTTCTTCTTTCTAGAGCGTTCTCTCTCTCTCTCTCTCTCTCTCTCTCTCTCTCTCTCTCTCTCTCTATATATATATATATATATATAAATAAAATGCTGCTTGAAGTTTTCTCAGAGTTCACTAATATTTTGTTTATTTTGTAAATCTTTTCTTCTCTGTGCTTCATTCTGAAGTTAATTACTACTAAGTCATCAAGTTCACTAAGGCCCTAAGTTCAAGCCCCCGGACTGGCAAAAAAGATATCTGTAATATGTATATGTATAATCTGTGCATATGTGTATGTATAACCTGGGTAAAATCTGTATATATGTGAACATCTAGTTTCTGTTTCCTTTAAGACAAGAATTTTTTTTTCAGAAGTTGAATTTAGGTCTTTAAAAATACCTTCTACTACTTAAAGATAATTTTTAAAAACTTAAAAATAAGGGGCTGGGAATGCGACTTAGTAGTAGAGTGCTTGCCTAGCATGCATGAATGAAGCCCTGGGTTCAATTCCTCAGTACCACATAAACATAAAAAGCTGGAAGTGGTGCTGTGGCTCAAGTGGTAGAGTGCTAGCTAGCCTGGAGTAAAAGAAGCTCAGGGACAGTGCCCAGTCTCTGAGTTCAAGCCCCAGGACTGGCAAAAAAAAAAAAAAATAAATAAAATAAATCTTCCAGCTGGGCACTGATGACTCACTCCCTTAATCTAGCTACTCAGGAGGCTGAAACCTGGAGGATTGGGATTTGAAGCCAGCCTAGGCAAAAAGTCTTCAAGATACCATCTCCAATTAACTCGCAAAATGTCAGACTGGATGTGTGGCCCAAATGGTACAGCACTAGCCATGAACAAAATGTTGATCAAGAAGCCCTGAAGTTAAGCCCCAGCATCAGCACACAAAATATCTTCAGTGTTTCTCTTTAACATGTTCAGTTTTTCTTCTACTTTCTTCAACATACAAAATACATGTATTAGTTTTTTTTTTCCAATTTTTTGTTTTTTGGGGTCCAGTCCTGGGGCCTGAACTCTGGGCCTGGGTGCTGTCCCTCAGCTCTTCAGCTCAAGGCTAGCCCTCTACCACTTGAGCCACAGCGCCACTTCCGGCTTTTTTCTTTTTTCTTATGTGGTGCTGAGGAAACGAATCCAGGGCCTTGAGCATGAAAGGCAAGTGCTCTACCACTGAGCCACCTTCCCAGCCCTCCACATTTTTTATTGTGATTTAGTGGTTACATAATTTCCCAAATTTGTGTTAGTTTTATATATTATGGCTTCCTTAAATTCTCAGCTCCATCTCCTTATCTTAGAGAGCTCAGAAATGTTCCTCTTCCCTGTATTGAGGCCTGGAAAGTTTCTCTAAGTATAACCTAGAGCAACCATAGAACCACTTCCACTGTTTCCTCCTTCTTGGGCTTCACATCTCTGCACTGTTTGCTTCTCAGTGTTCGCCAAAATTCCTTGCATATATTCTGTCTGCTTTTTGCATTATATAAGTGCAAAGGGTCTCATATTATGGCTGGTAGAATTATTGAAGAATTTTAAATAGGTGGGTGGCTGGGTACTGGTGCCTCATACCAGTAATTCTAACTACTTAGGAGGCTATGATCTGAGGATTGTGGCTCAAAACCAGCCTGGACAGGAAAGTCCATGAGACTCTTATCTCCAGTTAACTAGCAAAAAGCTGTAAGTGGAGGCAAGTAAGTGGTAGAGCAACATCTTTGAGCCAAAAAGCCAAGCAAGAGCAAAGGCCTTGAGTTAAAGCCCCAGTATCAGCACACATACCCATACAAAAAAGAAGAGGAGGAGGAGGAGGGTATCTGAAGGTTAGAAAGATCACTGATAGCTGGTGGTACTGGACAAAGGGATTAGCAAGGAGCCTGGAACAGTTTAGATCCATGGAAACAACCATATTGGCAATCTGACAGCAAGAAACAAAAACTCATCTAGTCCTAGGACAGATTTCAGAACTGGTTTCTAGAAACAAGGGGGTGAGATTAGACAAAAGCTGAGCCCCAAGCCCAACACACAGGACAGATCCTGTGGATAATAACAAGCCACGATATCAGTCATCCAAACTTTGGAACTAGAACTAGAATACACAAACACACACACACACACACACTATATATATATATATATATATATATATATATACACACACACACACACACACAAGATTTGAGAAAGAGGTGATACAAAAACAGCTACATGGACCTGGTTTGACATTTTAGCTATGAATGAGCTAGTTATGGTGGCGCATACTTGTAATCCCAGCACTGGGAAGGGGAGGCAGGAAAATCAAGGGCATAATTGGCAACATTTGTGCCCAATGTACATCTAGGATTATAGGAGTGCATTACCATACCTGACTAATATTCCTTCTTTTTTTTTATGCCAGTACCGGAGCTTGAATTCAGGGGCCTGGGTGGTGTCCCTTAGCTGTTTTGCTCAAAGATAGCATTCCACCACTTGAGCGTAGCTCCAGTTTTGGATTTGGAATTGGAGGTAAGAATCTCAGGAACTTTTCTGCCTGGGCTGGCTTCAAACTGCGATTCTCAGATCTCAGCCTCCTTAGTAGCTAGAATTTCAGGCATGAGTCATGAGTCCTGGCTTTAACAATCCTTTTAAATCACACTTTTAAACTGGCATTCTTTTTTTTTTTTTTTTTTGGTCATGGGGGGCCTGAACTCTGGGCCTGGGCTCTGTCCCTCAGCTCTTCAGCTCAAGGCTAGCGCTCTACCACTTGAGCCTCAGCCCCAATTCCAGCTTTTTCTGCATATGTGGTGCTGAGGAATCGAACCCAGGGCCTCATGCATGCAAGGCAAGCACTCTACCACTGAGCCACCTTCCCAGCCCCATTAACTGGCATTCTTGGAACATAGTTTACCAAGGTAATTTATAAATACTCCTTAACATATAGAAAGATGGGCTGGGAAGGTGGCTCAGTGGTACAGCGCTTGCCTTGCATGCATGAGGCCCTGGGTTTGATTCGTCAGCACCACATAAGCAAAAAGAAAAAAGCCAGAAGTGGTGCTGTGGCTCAAGTGGTAGAGCACTAGCCTTGAGCTGAAGAGCTGAGGGACAGTGCCCAGGCCCAGACACCCCCCCCCCAAAGAAAAACCATATAGAAAGATTTGCAGTGGTGGGGATTGAACCTAGTTCCTTCAATATGTGTTCTATCAGTAAGCTGTGCCCTAACTGCCTTATTTTTCTTTTTTTCTTTTTCCTTGTTGCCAGTCCTGGGGCTTTCTTTCTTTCTTTCTTTCTTTCTTTCTTTCCTTCCTTCCTTCTTTCTTTCTTTCTTTCCTTCTTTCTTTCTCTCTCTTTCTTTCTTTCTTTCTTTCTTTCTTTCTTTCTTTCTTTCTCTCTTTCTTTCTTCCTTCCTTCCTCCCTCCCTCCCTCCCTCCTTTTCTTCCTTCCTTTCTTTCTTTTTTGTTGGATGTGGGGCTTGAACTCTGGGTCTTGGCGCTGTCCCTGAGCTCTTCAGCTCAAGGCTAGCACTCTACCACTTGAGCTACAGTGCCACTTCCAGTTTTGTGGTGGTTAATTGAAGATAAGATTGTCACAGAGTTTCCTGACTGGTCGGGCTTTGAATGATGATCCTCAGATCTCAGCCTCCTGAGTAGCTAGGATAACAGGCGTGAGCCACTGGCACCCGGCCCAGGCTTTTTCTTATAAGAGACAGAGTCTTGTTATATTTTCCAGTCTTCTTCTATGGCTTCCAACTAGCTGAGATTCCTGGAACGCCACATCATACTAGGCCAAGAAGTTATTCTTGAAAAGGCATGTACCAGAAGTAAAGAGATTTGGCTCAAATGGTTGAATGAAAAAGGAAAGGAAAGCATAAGGCCCTGAGTTCAAACCACAATACTGGCAACACAGACCAAAAAGCATGCATGGTTTAAACCTACCAATTAAAAGAAAATTTTCTCTCAAGACATTATGGTAGCTAGGGGTGGTGGTACACACTTGGAATTCAAACACTAGGAAGGCAGATGCAGGACGATTGTATGTTTGAGGCCAGCCTGAGTTATATAGCAAAGACTGTCCCAAAAGAATTATGGTAAAGGGCTGGGAAGGTGGCTCAGTGGTAGAGCACTTGTCTTGCATGCTTGAGGCCCTGGGTTCAATTCCTCAGCACCACATAAGCAAAAAGTAAAAAGCCGGAAGTGGCACTGTGGCTCAAGTGATAGAGCGCTAGCCTTGAGCTGAAGAGCTGAGGGACAGCACCCAGGCCCAGAGTTCAGGCCCCACGACCAGACCCCCCCTCCCCAAAAAAGAATTATGGTAAAATATTTCATTAGTTTATGTCCATTTAGGCAGGTAAAATATTTGCTGCAGATGTAACAGGTGCTAACTGCTCTCAAATGCACACACTCCCAAATTAGGTAGCCTTTCTTTCTTTCTTTTCTTTCTTTCTTTTGTGCCAGTTCTTGGGCTTGAACTCAAGGCCTGAGTGCTGTTCCTGACCTTTTTTGCTCAAGGCTAGTGCTCTACCACTTTGGACCACAGCTCTACTTTTGTTTTTCTGGTGGCTAATTGGAGACAAGAGTCTCACAGACTTTCCTACTGGCGCTGGGTTTGAACTATGATCCCCAGATTTCAACTTCCTGAGTAGCTAGGATTACAGCATGAGCCCCTAGTGCTTTGCTCTTGGTTCTTTTAGATACACTATGAACAGCTCCATTAAAGGGTACATGTGTATAATATATACTTAGATTGGGTTGCTTAATTAGCTGGCATCCTCCCCTCCTTTCCTGCATATAGAAATCTAAGTTTATTCAAGTGTTAGGCAGAACACCCTGACCTCAACAAAGTTGGTCTATTCCCTATTCCCTAAATGTGGTACAGTATCCAGTTATGGCAAAGAAATATACAGATACCTGTGCTCGGGGATATATCTGGAAAAATTATCTTCCTTGGAAAAAGGAGTGTGGGCTCTCTCTTGCTTCCCTGGTCAGTGATCTCTCTTCACTCCCTTTTCTGCCTTTGAATACAGTTGTGATATTCAGATTCAGGAGACAATCTTATGAACATGAAGTAAATAGCCTAGAGAAAAAAAGAACCAAAACCCTTGTATGTCAAAATGAGGGAGTGAGTCTGGCATAGTAACATATCCCAGTCATCTAGTGCTGGGAAGACTTAGGTAGGTGGATTTCAAGTTCATGGCCAGTCTGGGATATGTGTGGAGATCCTGTTGAAAAAATGATATAGAGTTGGGCACTTGTGGCTCATGCATGCAATCCTAGCTACTCAGGAGGCTGAAATCTAGGGATCAAGGTTTGAAGCCAGCTTAGACAGGAAAGTCTGTGAGACTATCTTCAATTAATCACAGGAAGAACCAAAAGTGGAGCTGTGACTCAAATGATAGAGTGTTAGCCTTAAGCAAACGGAGCCCAGGATCAGGCGACAGTGCTTAGGCCTGTAATCCTAGCTATTCAGGGAGCTGAGATCTGAGGATTTCAGTTCAAAGCCAGCCTTGGCAGGGAAATTCATGAGGCCTTTTTTGTTTTGTTTTGTCAGTCGTGGGGCTTGAACTCTGGACTTGGGTGCTGTCCCTAAGCTCTTCAGTTCAAGGCGAGCACTCTACCACTTGAGCCACAGCGCCACTTCCAGTTTTCTAGGGGTCTCACAGACTTTCCTGCCCGGCTGGCTTTCAACCGTGATCCTCAGATCTCAGCCTCCTGAGTAGCTAGGATTGCAGGCATGAGCCACAGGCATCCAGCTAAGAAGTTGCATTCCAATTTCTTTCTTTTTTTTTTTTTGTCAGTCATGGGGCTTGAACTCTGGGCCTGGGTGCTGTCCCTCAGCTCTTCAGCTCAAGGCTAGCGCTCTACCACTTGAGCCACAGTGCCACTTCCAACCAGACTCTTATCTTCAGTTAACCACCAGAAAACTAGAAGTGGTGCTGTGGCTCAAAGTGGTAGAGTGCTAGCTTTGAGCAAAAGAGCTCAGGGATAGTCCCAAGGCCCAGAGTTCAAGCCCAGGCCCAGAAAAAAACAAAACTATTTACTTATTTTATTATTGTATACATTTACTCTGTACATGTTTTGAAATATCTACACATTATAGAGTGGTTATATCAAAATAATGATAAGCATACACATATCACTTATTTGAGAACACAGTATCTATGCTGCTAGCAACCTTCAAGAATACAGTGGATTGTTATTAAGTATAGTCACCTTGTTAGACAATAGATCTCTTGAATTTATATTTTTGTTTCCCTTGATTAACAGCTCCCTTAATCCCCTCCTCCTTCATCTCTGGTAACTACCCTTTAACTCTTTTTTAAGGTTCCACATAAAAGTGAGGTTGTGAGTTATTTGTTTTTTTTTTTTTTCTGAACTTGGTTTATTTCATTTAACACAATGTTCTCCAGATTCTTCTGTGTTGCTACAAATAACAGGATTTCCTTCTTTTATTTTCTGTGTTGGAGATGGAACCTAGTGTTACCAGGGAAGCACTCTACCCCTTAGCCATACTCCCAGAACTAGGATTTCCTTCTTTACATGGCTGAATAGTATTCATTGTATTTCTATACCACATTGTCTTTAATCACTCATCCATTGATGGGCACTTACTTATTTCTTTATCTTGGCTATTGTAAATAGTGCTGCAATACACAGGAATGCAAGTGCTTCTTGGTTATACTGGTTCAATTTCCTTTGTTTATATATGAAGTAGTTACGTTTTTAATTGTTTGCAAAATCCCCATATTGTTTTCCATGTTTGTTCAAATATACATGTATGATATTTCCTTTTCTCCACATCCTTACCAGTTTTCTCCATCTCCTTTTCCCTCTCCTCCTTCTCCCTCCCCCCCCTTTCTCTCTTCCTCCCCCTCTCAATTTTCCTCTTTCTCTCCCTTTCCATCTCCTCCCTTTCTTTCTTCTTGAGCTGTAAACTCAGGATGTGAACTCAGGGCCTGTGTGCTCCTGAGCTTCTGTGGTCAAGGTTAGTATTCTATCACTTGAGCCACAGCTCTACTTCCATCTTTTTTTGGTGCTTAATAGGAGATAAGTTTCATGGACTTTACTGCCCAGGCTGGCTTCAAACCATGACTTTCAGATATCAGTCTCCTGAGTAGCTAGAATTATAGGTGTGAACCACCATCACACAGTTTAACTCTTTTGTGTGTGCGTGGGGACTATCAAGCTTAGGTTCTTTTTATGTTGATCTGGGGTTTGAACTCAGGACATTTTGCTCTTGCTTGGCTTTTTTTGCCCAAGGCTGACACTCTACCACTTGAGCCACACCTCCACTTCTGGCTTTTGGTGGTTAATTGGAGGTAAGTGGCTCATTATTTTTCTGCCTGAGCTGGCTTCAAACCATGATTCTTAGATCTCAGTCTCCTGACTACCTAGGATAACAGGTTTGAGCCATCAGCACCAATTGAAGCCTAGGTTCTTAATGACCTTGTCAGTAGTTGATACTAGTGATAGCATTTGTGTTCCTCTAGATTTCTTGCTGTGGAAGAAAGGAAAGAAACTATTTGTTAAAGACACTGTTTATGAGATTTTCTATTACCTACAGTCCAAACCATTCTGAACTGACATTGTAGACTTTTAATTAGACTATATTCTTCCAGATAGCTTTGCAAATAGAAGGTAGTAGTAATTCATATTCATATCAGCTATGAATGTAGGTAGGCAAATGGACACTTACCTGAAATTTACTTTTCTTGTGTCAGTTGTGGGGCTTGAACTCTGGGCCTGGGTGCTGTCCCTCAGCTCTTCAGTTCAAGGCGTGCGCTCTACCACTTGAGCCACAATGCTACTTCTGGCTGTTTCTGTTTATGTGGTGCTGAGGAATCGAACACAGGGCCTCATGCATGCGAGGCAAGCGCTCTACCTCTAAGCTACCTTCCCAGCCCTGATATTTACCTTTGTATAAAGGGTATGAGGTCAGGATCTTGCTTTGATTTCTTTTTGCTGATTAGCTGATTTTGAAAGAATCATTTGTTCAATGAATGCTCATTCTTGCACAGAATTAAAATGGCAACCTCAAATAGAAAACAGTATTTATATATACTGTTGCTATTTTCTTTTAAATTCTATATCTCCCTTGCTCCAGGTTTCCATTGTCTTAGGGGAAAACATGTGGTAAGACAAAACTAAATTATACCTCTCTCTCTCTCTCTCTCCTTGTCTCTCTCTCTCTCTCTCTCTCTCTCTCTCTCCGTCTCTCCCTTGCACTTGGTTGTCTTGGCTGGGACTGGGTGCTGTCCCTGAGCTCCTCAGCTCATGGTGAGAGTACTACCACTTGAGCCATAGTGCCACTTCTGGTTTTCTGGTGGTTAATTGGAGATAAGAGTCTCACAGACTTTCCTGTCATTGCTGGTATTGAACCTTGATTTTCAGGTCTCAGCCTGAGTAGCTAGGATTACAGGTGTGAGCCGCCGGTAGCTGGCAGTGCTCTACTTCTTGAGCCACACCTCCAGTCCAGCTTTTTGCAAGTTATTTTGGAAATGGACTCTCAAATATGTTTATGCCTGAGCTGGCATGGAACTATGATCCTACAAATCTCAGCCTCCTGAGTAGTTACTACATGTATGAGCTAACAGCACCCAGCTTCACTTGCCCATCTCTTAGTTTTTGTGGTTCAAAAACCTGAGTCCTGCCAGTGGCAGGTGGCTCATGGCTGTAATCCTAGATACTCAGGAGGCTGAGATCTGAGGGTTGCAGTTCAAAGCCAGCCCAGGCAGGAAAGTCCATGAAACTTTTTTTTTGGGTCCAGTCATGGGGCCTGAACTCTGGGCCTGGGTGCTGTCCCTCAGCTCTTCAGCTCAAGGCTAGTGCTCTACCACTTGAGCCACAGCACCACTTCCAGCTTTTTTCTTTTTTGCTTATGTGGTGCTGAGGAATCAAACCCAGGGCCTCATGCATGCAAGGCAAGCACTGTACCACTGAGCCACCTTCCCAGCCCCAAGTCCATGAAACTCTTATCTTCAATTAACCACCAGAAAACCAGAAGTAGAACTTTGACTCAAGTTGGTAGAGTACTAGCCTTGAGCAAAAGAGCTCAGGGACAGTACCTAGGCCCTAAGTTCAAGCCCCATGACCAACAACAAAACAAAAAAACAACAGAGAATGAAAAATTCCGAGTCCTTAGGGGAAGATGATTAAGGTCACTGACAAAGTGTCATACCAGAAAATATAAAGGAAGAATTTTACGTAGTCTAAAGACAGGTTCTTACTCATCCTACCCTCTAGGATGGCAAGACATTTGTTCCCCTGATACATGTCCTGGGTGCATGTGGAGTTTGTCTAGTAATAGGAAGCAAAACTCCATGCTAGAAAAATGCATTGTCTTGGTCTGGGAAGGTGGCTCAGTGGTAGAGCGCTTGCCTTGCATGCTTGAGGCCTTGGGTTCGATTCCTCAGCACCATATAAGCAGAAAAAAAGCCAGAAGTGGCGCTGTGGCTCAAGTGGTAGAGTGCTAGCCTTGAGCTGAAGAGCTGAGGGACAGTGCCCAGGCCCAGAGTTCAGGCCCCACGACTGTACCCCCCCCCAAAAAAGAAAGAAAAATGCATTGTCTAGTTAGCAATATGAAGTGTCACTAATCCTAAAATAGCTGTGTACTTTTGGTTTGTGTTGATATTGGTGCTTGAACTTAAGTTCTGGGCCCTGTCCCTGAGCTTTTTCCACTTAAGGCTAGCAGCCACAGCTCACTTCTGGCTTTTTGGTGGTTAATTGGAGACAAGAGTCTCATATAAGCCGGGTGTTAGTGGCTCACACCTGTAATCCTAGTACTCAGGAGGCTGAGATCTGAGGATTGTGGTTCATAGCCAGCCCAGACTGGAAAATCCCATGAGACTTTTATTTCCAATTAACTATCAGAAAACTGGAAGTGGCACTGTGATTCAAATGGTAGAGCACTAACCTTGAGCAAAAGAGCTCAGGGACAGCACCCCGACCCTGAATTCAAGCCCCAGGACTGACAAAAAAAATCTCTTACAGACTTTCCTGCCCAAACTAACTTCTAACTGCAATCCTCAGATCTCAGCTTCCTGAGTAGCTAGGATTAAGATGTGAGCCACCAGTATCCAGCAGCTGCTCATTTTTGAGGTAGGCAATGTTTGTCCTTACTTAGGGGATGGATGCTCAACTGTGTTGAGAGGAAGGAGGTGATCCTGGGAGGATGCTAATAACCCCTAGATCATCCAGGTGAGAAATTTCCCTAGTGCCAAGAGTTGCCTAGAGAGAAAAAAAAAATCACACAGGAATCCATGCCCTGGGAGTTTCTGTCTTGAGCAGAGGTCAAACTTTGTCCTTCTTTCTTTCTTTCTTTCTTTCTTTCTCTTTCTTTCTTTCTTTCTTTCTTTCTTTCTTTCTTTCTTTCTTTCTTTCTTTCTTTCTTTCTTTCTTTCTTTCTTTCTTTCTTTCTTTCTTTCTTTCTTTCTTTCTTTCTTTCTTTTTTCCAGTCGTGGTGCTTGAACTCTGGGTCTGGATTCTGTTCCTGAGCTCTTCAGCTCATGGATAGTTTTCTACCACTTGAGCCATAGCACAGTTTTCTGGTGTTTTATTGGAGATTAGAGTCTCCTGGACTTTCCTGCCCTGGGCTGGCTTTGAACCACAATCCTCAGATCTTAGCCTCCTGAAAAGCTAGGATTACAGGTGTGAGCCACTGGCAACCAGCTAATTTTTTTTCCAGGCCTCAGGCTTGAACTCAGGGCCTGGGCACTGACCTTGGGCTTCTTTTGCTTAAGGCTAGCACTCTACCACTTGAGCTACAGCGCCACTCCTGGACTTTTTTGTTTATATGGTACTGAGGTATTGAACTCAGGGTTTCATGCATGCTAGGCAAGCACTACCACTAAGCCACATTCCCAGCCCCCAGGGGTCAATCTTAATGAGAAACATATGTTCTTTATTGGGCTGTTAAATTTAATAGAAGAAATATTGAGGGGCTGGGAAGGTGGTTCAGTGGTAGAGCGCTTGCCTTGCATGCATGAGGCCCTGGGTTCGATTCCTCAGCACCACATAAGCAAAAAGAAAAAAAGCTGGAAGTGGTGCTGTGGCTCAAGTGGTAGAGCGCTTGCCTTGAGCTGAAGAGCTGAGGGACAGCGCCCAGGCCTAGAGTTCAGGCCCCACGACCGGACCCCCCCCCAAAAAAAAGAAATATTGAGCTCAATATTATTTTGGGATATCAATGGAATTTTTCTTTTGTTTTTTTTCATTCCTGGGACTTGAACTCAGGACCTGGGCACTGTCCCTGGGCCTCTTTGTTCTTAAGTGCTCTACCACTTGAGCTACAGAGCCACTTCCAGCTTTTTAAAGTAATTTATTGGATATAAAAATCTCATGGGGGGGAAAGGTTTGGAAAAAATTATATTAAGTGAAGTAAGCCAGGCCCAAAGAAGCATAGGTCCCATGGTTTCCCTTATTTGCAATATCTAGTATAGGTATGAGTCAAGCGGAAAAGGCCAGATAATGTGATGTTAGGAAAATGAACCCTTAAATATGTATTTTAATGTTTTCGTTTCTTTCATGCATGTATTTCTAATGCATTTATAAGATTATTCCTTTATTGCTTTGTATGTCCCTCCCCCACAGTGTAACCCCCGCTTTCACTATATTTGATATCAGTATATCATGTGGAGGAGATGGGGACAAACAAATCGTTTAAGGATTCAGGTGGACCTGTTGCAACAATGAGAAGTACAAAATGTCATGTCAAAACCAGCTTTACAATTTCGGTGTGGGGGGGGGAGGGGGGTATAATTGGGTGGGGGGAGGGGGGTAAAATTGGGTGGGGGGAGGGGGGAGGCAGGGAAGGGAAGTGAAGGGTAAACAAAGGAGGAGGCTGCAATGCTTGGTAAGAAATGTATGCATTATTCTGCCCATGTAATTGTAGCCCCTCTGTACAGTATGTTCTCAAATAAAATAAAATACAATTTAAAAAAAAAAAAAAAAAGAAACAGCAAAAAAAAAAAAAAAAAAAAAAAAAAAATCTCATGGGGGGCTGGGAAGTTGGCTCAGTTGTAGAGTGCTTGCCTCTCATGCATGAGTCCCTGGGTTCGATTCCCCAGCACCACATAAGCAGAAAAAGCCAGAAGTGGCACTGTGGCTCAAGTGGTAGGGTGCTAGCCTTGAGCTGAAGAGCTGAGGGACAGCGCCCAAGCCCAGAGTTAAAGCCCCACAACTGAAAAAAAAAAGTCTCATGGGGACTTTCCTGCTGGGGCTATCTTTGAATGGTAATCCTCAGATCTCAGTCTCCTGAGTAGTTAGGATTACAGGTGTGAGCCATCAGCACCTGACCACAATGAGTTTTGTAATATTTCACAGGGAAGGAAGAGAGCAAAGCAGGAAAACAAACACTATGCCAGTCTTTCTGTAGGTGTGTGTGTGTGTGTGTGTGCACATGCTTGTGCATTATGGTATTGGGAAGTGAGCTCAAGGCATAGGGCTTTTGTTTTGCTTTTTCACTCAAGGGTGGTGCTCTACCACTTGTACCTTACCTCTACTTCTTTTTCTGGTTAATTGAAAAAAAAGTCTCAGGAGCTTCTCTGCCTGAGCTGGTTTCAAACCCTTATCCTCAGATCTTATCTCCCTGAACAGGTAGGAGTACAGGTGGAACCACTGATGCCCAATTCTTTCTAGCTGTTATGTTCCGAAAACATGAGCCTTAAGGGGCCTAGGGAACAGAGGCAGAGACCACATATATGTGCCAGAAAATTAGAAGAAAGATTTGAGTCCAAGCCCCAGTACCAGCACAAAAGGAGATAGAGAGATTTGTCTCTTTTTCATTCTTCTGTTTGTGCAGGGAAGAGTAGAGAGCTTTAGAGGACATCAGATCAATGGGAGATCAAGAAGGGTAGACTGGGGCTGGGAAGGTGGCTCAATGATAGAGGGCTTGCCTTGCATGCATGAGGCCCCTGGGTTCCATTCCTCAGCACCACATAAGCAGAAGCTGGAAGTGGAGCTATGGCTCAAGTGGTAGAGTGCTAGCCTTGAGCTGAAGAGCTGAGGGACAGTGGCCAGGCCCAGAGTTCAGGCCCCATGACCAACAAAAAAAAAAAGAAGGGTAGACTGGGCTCAGTTTTTCCCAGAGCAGCAATTGGACAGTAGAAGACTCAAGAGAGGAAGGGTTTTGTAGAATGTATGTGGGCTGGGCACTGATGGCTCATGCCTGTAATCCTAGCTACTCAAAAGGCTGAGATCTGAGGATTACAGTTTGAAGCCAGCCTGGGCAGGAAAGGCCAGGAGACTCTTATCTCCAATTAGCCATTAGAAAACTAGAAGTGGCTCTGTGGGTTCAAGTGGCAGAGCATTAGCCTTGAGCAAAAGAGTTCAGGGACAGCACCAGGCCCCAAGTTCAAGCCCAATGACCCCTTTCCCCAAAGAATGTCTTCATACCAGTGGGGAACTTGCAAATAACTCTGTGCCTCAAATGTGTTAAAGGCTTTGTAGTTAACCATAGTACTTGAATTCACATGGAGAGACAGTTTGGAAGTAATTGCTAGGACCTTGGGAACTAGAAACAGATACCCTTATTATAAAACCACGTGCCACATCTAGCTAGGCCTGTGCTGTTCCTATCTCCAAAGGCTGAATTAAGGGAGATGAGTCTCAAGAATGGTTGATAGTGTTCTTCCCATAATTTGATAAAAGGAGAGGAGAGAGTCAGAAATAGCATTTGAGAAAAAGTCACAAGTTTACCTGTGGGGCTGTCAGTGAACTGTGAATTCTGAGGTTTCTCTCAGCTCCATCTTATTGATAGAAGGAATTACTGTTCTGCTTGGTAGAAAGGAGACCAGAATCTATTAGGTTCATGAACTTATCTCTTGTCCTCAGCCCTGTGATGCTAGGGTCTAAAAATGTTTCCAGTGAACGTTATTGTGATCTTTTTGGTACCAGAGTTTCCAACAACAACAAAATCAAACTAGATGGCACGATGTAAAAGCAAATTACAAGTCAAAATGTTAAAAATTTCTGTTTGATGAATAGGACCATCATAAATGCCACTTGAGAGACACTGGAAATCAGCAGGTAGGAAGGGAATGTTCCCTAATGTACATTGGTGATTAGATCTAATTGCTCACTCCCCTTTCTGCCAAGAGTGGCATTTGTGCTGAACTCAGGACTAGATTGTCACAAACAGAAGACCACATATGTCAATAAGAGGTCTACATTGAGGAGGGCCTGTGCTTGGATGGGAGCAGACTTGTCTAATTATCATATTTTTAAAGCTTATGGAAGAATTGTTCCACAGTATTCAATAGATATTAAGCCAATATTTAGTAGTCAAAGAGGACTTCTTAGAAGAGTTCACATCTCAGTGAATTGAAGAACTAACATGTTCAAGTATTGTTCTGTGTTGAGTACACCATCATGGCCAGAGATAAAAGGCAGAGGAGCAGGGCCTCAAGAACTAGGTACATTGCTTTTAGAAAGTGGATATGTATACCAGTGATAGGAACAGGTTGCTACAGAGAAAAATGGTGGCCACATTTTTGTATTTCCCATTGCTTGTGAGTGAGTAGGGAATTATAAAGACCTGGGATGATTTGGATAATCTCTGAAACTGCTCCTTATTTGTTATTTGGTCACTCTTCCATTAATTTTCCCACAGTAGTCAATAACTCAACATGGGGCCAGGTGCCAGTGGCTCATGCCTATAATCCTAGTTACTTACAAGGCTTAGATCTGAGGATGGAGGTTGAAAGCCAGCCTAGGCAGAAAAGTCCATGAGACTCTTTTTTTTTTGGGGGGGGGGGGGTCCAGTCATGGGGCCTGAACTCTGGGCCTGGGCACTGTCCCTCAGCTCTTCAGCTCAAGGCTAGCGCTCTACCACTTGAGCCACAACACCACTTCCAGCTTTTTTCTTTTTCTTTTTTTTTTTTGCTTATGTGGTGCTGAGGAATGGAACCTAGGGCCTTATGCATGCAAGGCAAGCGCTCTACCACTGAGCCACCTTCCCAGCCCTCCATGATACTCATATCTCCAATTAACCACCAAAAGGACCTGGAAGTGGAGCTATGGCTCAAGGGGTAGAATGCTAGCCTTGAGCAAAAAAGCTCAGGGACAAGGCCCCAGGATCAGCACTTGTGAGTATGTGCACATGCATAAGGTCACACACACAGACCTCTACATGTAAAATAGACAAGCTTTAGGGACAGAGAAAAGGATTGTGGGAGACTCCACTCATTCTTTAGTTAAATGGGAATGCAGAGACTCTGAAGGTACAGGTGCTGGTATCATTTTGAGAAACTACACCTAGTTCAAAATCTACCAGGAAGAATGATTGTATCTCCTAGACTTGCCTAGTGTTCTCACAGTCTCTCACACCACTGTCAAAATTGTAAGATGGGAGTTTGTATTTATTAAGGGCATGGTCTGAGTTCCTTTTATGCTTTAGCAGTGCTGGGGTTAAAAAGCATTCTTTAAGGGCTGGGAAGGTGGCTCAGTGATAGAGCGTTTGCCTTGCATGCATGAGGCCCTGGGTTCGATTCCTCAGCATCACATAAGCAAAAAGAATAAAGCCGGAAGTGGCACTGTGGCTCAAGTGGTGGAGCGCTAGCCTTGAGCTGAAGAGCTGAGGGACAGTGCCCAGGCCCAGAGTTCAGGCCCCATGACCGGACCCCCCCCCCCCAAAAAAAAAAAGCATTCTTTAAAAAGAAAGGGGCAGGGCTGGGAATGTGGCTTAGTGAGAGTGCTTGTCTTGCATGCATGAAGCCCTGGGTTTAACTCCTCAGTACCATATAAACAAAAAAAAAGCCAGAAGTGGAGCTGTGGCTAGCCTTGAGCAAAAGAAACCCAAGGACAGTACTGAGGCCCTGACTTCAAGCCCCAGGGTGGCACACAAAAAAAGAAAGTGGAAAGGACAAGAGGTAGGCCTACAAGGCCTCCACTGTTATACTCCATTTGGATTTTGGAAATTGCAGAGCTAATTTTGCTGATAGTGGTTTACACCCACCCCCTCATAGTGGAAATTGAATTTAGAGCCTTGCACTTTCAAAGTAGATGCCTCCCACATCTTTACACTTCAATAGGGTCTCCTGTTTTTTTCAGGCTGGTCTGGGATGGAGATACTGGTATCTATGTCTCCAGATTGCTGGGATTACAAGGGTTCTGACCACGCCCAGTGTTTTTAAAGACCTGGGGAAAATCCTAAACTCTAGAGTCTACATTAGAAGAATAAAAGGTGGTAGAGAGGGGCGGGGTTGGTATAACTCAGTGACAGGCCAAGGTTAGGCTGTTGAAAAAAGTAGCCTAGTATTTCCCATACCATGCTTCTAAAGCAGCATGCTTACTAAGTAAGGCCTGAGGGATACTGGAAGAAAAAAAAAATATCACCCGTTAGGACCTTTCCTTCAGGTGCTAGGGTACCAGATGCATTCTGGGGGACTGGAAAATGTCTGGGATCTGGAGAAAGCACAGCTGGATTTTAAGTTGTAACTCCTCCATCCTTAGTTGTGTGAACTTCAGAAAATCATGTCCATTTCCCCCTCCCCAGCCTCAATTTTCCTCCTCCATGATTTTTGACAGAATGACAGAAACGATTGTGCACCATGCCTCACATAGCACTGGAAACATGTCTTAAAGCCGCTGAGTTGAGATTAACGTGCTGAGAAAGCTCAAAGGAGGCAGCATTCACTATCGGTTTGAGGACCAGGGAATTTTTCAGGGTGGACAGTGGGAGACAAGAGAGCCAGCTCCAGTGGGAGGAAGGCCTTTTCGCATGCGCGAAGCTCAGGATCTCAGCACAGCAGCAAGTGGGAGGAGCCAGGTTTCTAAGGGGTTGCTATGGCATCAAGGGGCCAGGGGAGGTTAACCTAACTCTTAAAACATTGCTCCCAACCCCCACTCGCCATCGCCAGGGCCGAGGGCCATTGTTCCCGGCAAAATGGCGTCGGTAATCCCCCCCCTCCCTTCCTGGTCAGAGGCCTAAATAAAGCTGAGGGTGGGAGTGGGACTGGAGGTAGGAACAAAAACTACAACTCCCAGGGTGCACTGCGCCCGCCTGTGAGGCGCAGGGCACGTGCCCAGGCCTAGCGGGTACAAGCCGTCAAAAATCCATTTCCCTGCTTCCCTTTCCCATCCTTGCTTTGGCTGTTGTCTAGACCCTGCGCGCGCGCACTGCAGTCCTGGGGAGCGAAGTGGGGGGCGGGGGGACATGCCGTGGCTATTGCCCTTGCAACATAACAGAAAGACCCGTATATCTAAATCTGTGCTTCGACTTCTAATCCCGAAGCCGGCAGGTATGGCTCTCGCGAGAAAAGCCGGGAGCTGGAAAAGAGGAGTTAAGGGTGGTGGGTGAAAAGGTGCTGGCGGTTTTCACATAGTTACACTGTTACCGCATTTAAATGCTTGCAGATAATTGACAGTGAGGTGGGTAGCTAGGAAGTCGTGTGTGCTTGGCCTGTTTTATTTCTTTTTTTCCTTTAAGAGGGGAAAGGGCACAGCTGCGGTGAGAGCGAGAGCTTCAGAACCCAGAGGAGGTGTCGCGCGTGGCACTACACTGAGATTTTCCTTTTGGAAGGGGGAGAAGCCTTTCTCCTCGACGCGCATCCCTCACTCCGGCTGCGTTCTAGAGGGCGGGGAAGGCGTGTACACGCTCCAGTTGGCTAGCCACTCGGCACCTCGCTGTGATAGGGGGCTGCTCTGAGTTGGGGCTGCTCCTTTGGCTTTCCCCGCCCCTCCCCCTCTCTTTTCCTCCCCTCTCTTCCCCGCCCCCCTCCGCCCCTCTCCAAGCCATCTGAATTCCCTGGCTGGAGTACGCGTGCGCTTGGTCAGCTCCGGGGCGAGCGCGAGCTTGGGCTCGTACCCTATTCCCCTAACCCCGCCCGCTCTTTACCTACCGGAGCTATCTGGTCTGGTGGGCTCGCGGGGAGACGCGCGCACGCGCATAGGACGTGGAGCTGAGCTCGACCCACCGAGGTGGGGAGTAAGAAGCATCCAAGGAGGCGATAGCGGAGGAGGCGGTGTATGTGTGTCTATTCTACGGTTTGGCTCGTTGAGGGGCTGGTGGAAGCTTGAGGGCGAAGGAGAAGCGAAAAAGAGTCTAGAGTCTTCCTCTGTGAGAGCCTCCAGTCTGGTGAGGGTCCCGGGCCGGCTGAGGCGCTGGGAGTGAGGGAGGAGGCCGGGGGGCGTGTCTGGGATCCGGCTGCGAGATGAATGGGCCGGGGATGAATGGAAGGAGGCAGCGGCGGCCGAGAGTCTGTTCGGAGTAAGCGCCCTAGTGGGGGGCGGCTTGACCGAGACAGGGTGAGTGCATTTACCAATGAGTATCAGACGAGGCCGGACTCTTATCTTCGGAGGGCTTGAGGTTCTGCTGTCTAAGAGACCGACTAGGCGGAGAGGAAAATTCAGAGGAAGAAAGTGGGGAAGGGCAGATTTGATTTTGAGCTGTGCAATTTTTGTTTTCCTTTTTTAAATTTTTTTTTATTTTTTTGTTTCTAGGGCGTGTGGGGGGGAACTTTGGAAGCTAACGGGAGACCAGGGAACAGGGAAGATGAGGATACTGAGGGAGGAAAAAGGTTGACAAAGGACCGGGTGATTATTTAAGTGAGATTGAGGCTACTGAAAGGGAGGGTCGTTCCGGGTGTGGGAAGTTCACATAGGTTTCAGTGGGTTATATTCATGGAAATGGGGATGCGGGGTAAACTGCGTTTCACTTAAAGGTTCAATTGATGTGTGCAGGTCCATAGGACTAGATCTGGGTGAGGAATATTGGCTGGCTGGTCGTGTGAAAATTTGTTAGTTTTAAGGCGAGTGAGAGGTTCTTTGGGAAGGGGTGATTTGTGTTTTGCGAATGACACTTGGGGATAAGGGAAGATGATAGGATAGGGCTAGGGTAAAAGTGGTGAGATGGATTCACTGCTCAGAAAGACGTTTTGTTTGATTAGTTAAGAGTGGTGAAACATTTAGTGAGGTATCAGTGGCAATCCTGCACGTGAGTATCTCCAGAGCTTGAGACTGAACCCATTACAACATTTGCAAATGATGCAGCTATCTCTTAAGAGAGAACTGCTTGCTGAGACTATCATATGAATAGTCCTTGCAGTGTGAAAATCTGTTTAGTAGTGATTCCATCCATTTTTTGAGGCTACCTCACTCATTTTCATGTGTAGTACGTTTTAATACCAAGAGAACTTTTGAAGAGGTCTTAGTATATATGACACAGAGCTGCAGGTGTCTTCTAGATCGTCTTTTAATCCTTTGGATTGAAAAAAAATAAACTGGACCGTCCAAATGAAAGATACCTTACACTTAGGATAGCAAAGCTGATTTTGAATGCTTAAATAACTATACATGATAGTTTTGTGGTTATTCTGTATTTATCTCCTTTGAAAATTGGTACTTGTTTTTTGTTGTGAGTATAAATTAAAACAGCTTACTTGGACACTTTGTTCTCTGAATATATTACTTATCTTTTGGTAAGGCTGTCTGGTGATGGTTACATTCTGTTCTGGGTCAAGATGAATAGTTATGGATTTTTAACTTTTCATGATTATTTGTATAAATTTTCTGACATATTTTCAGTCTTCATGGAAATGTTGCAAATTTAAGAACATTTTGGGGGGCCTGTTTTGATATTGGCATGAGTGTAATCCTACAGTTGGAATTTGAATGTGGATACTGTATTCATAGTCTCAGATTAAGATGAATGCTTTGTGTGTATTTATATAGCAGATAATATATATAAATATATATGTATGTGATATACATATATTTGATGTAATGTTTATATATTTCATATTACAAATTATAAATACAGCAGGAGTATAAAATACAGTCAGAGCCTGGAAATGTTATAGTAAGTGTGTGGGACTCCCGCTTTTGAACTAGATGTTCCTAGGGAAGAATAGCATTCTTGTATGGAGGTATATTTGGAGATTGGAATGAATTAAGGCTAGAGTGGTAGTTGCGGTTGAGGGAAAGGACTTTGCTTCTCACTATTCCTTTTTCTTTTTTGGTTGTGCTAAGGCTAGAGTGGTAGTTGAGGTTTAAGGAAGGACTTTGCTTCTCGCTATTCCTTTTTTTTTTTTTTTTTGGTCGTGAACTCTGGGCCTGGATGCTGTCCCTCAGCTCCTCAGCTCAAGGCTAGTGTTCTACCACTTGAGCCACAGTGCCACTTCTGGTTTTCTGAGTGGGTTATAGGAGATAAGAGTCTCACGGACTTTCCTGCCCAGTCTGGCTTTGAACCATGATCCTCAGATCTCAGTCTCCTGAGTAGCTAGTATTACATGTGTGAGACACTGGCATCTGGCTCACTATTCCTTTTGCTAGCATCCTTTACTAAGTTAGATTAGATGCTCCTTAGTAGAGTTCACATCCCACTTTGTATAGGAAAGATAGTTTTCTCTATACATTTGAAAGAGAAAATAGACTTAGAAAAATAAAATTTGCTCTAGAAAGTGATAGGCCCCGGAATTCTGGCTTCTGTATCAGTGTTAATAATTGATCTAACAAGTCTACATTTGTTGGTATAAGTATTTGTCTTTAAGGGGTTTCATTTCTAGTCTTGACTTAACTTTCTTCCATGAAGTAGAGAAGTTTCTGTTTTCTGTAAATTGTCCATTGCTTGACCAAGAAATGATAAAGCCAATATAAAAATCATATTATCAACACATTTCTGGTTTTGTAACTGAACTAAAACTCACTAATGGACAGCTTAAGATTTTGTATATTTCTGTAGGATAAAGAATTGTGTATAACAGCCGAGTGCTGGTGACTCAGGCCTGTAATCCTAGCTACTCAAGAGGCTGAGATCTGAGTATTGCAATTCAAAGCCAGCCTGGGCAGAAAAGTCTGAGAGACTCTTATCTCCAATAAACCACTCAGAAAACCAGAAGTAGCACTGTGTCTCAAGTGGTAGAGCACTAGCATTGAGCTAAAGAGCTCAGGGACAGCACCCAGGCCCAGAATTCAAGCTCCAGGACTGACAAAAAAAAAAAAAAAAAAAGAATTGTGTATAAGAGAAAAAAAGCCCACCATCCTTTCTACAACTAGACCAGCTCAGTTTGCAGATCTCTTGGCTAAAAGCCAGGATTCTTTCAAAGGACTGTATCTTTTCCATTTTTGTTTTGAGATATCATAACATTTTGGATGTTGTTAGTAGATACTTGATGATTGTAAAGGATAGCTATAAAAGCATTTAGAAATTCCTTAAGAAACTTCAAAAGTAGAATTGATTTTTTTTTTTGGTGGTCCTGGGACTTGACCTCAGGGCCTGGATGCTGTCTCTGAGTCTCTGAGCTATTTTGCTCAAGGCTATCACTCTACCACTTGAGCCACAATTCCACTTCTGACTTTTTTGGTCATTACATTACTTTTTTTGGTCAATACATTTTAAGAGTCTCTAAGATTTTCCTGCCTGGTCTGGCTCTGAATTGGCTCTGAACCATGATCCTCAGATTTCAGCTTCCTGAGTAGCTAGGATTATAGGCGGGAGTCACCAGCACCTGGCTTGATGTCATTTAAAAAAACTTTTCTAGTAGAGGTAGTGGTTTTATGAAATATTTTGTTTGGAAAATGTTTAGATTGATAAGTTACAGAAGAAAGCTTTGTGCTCCTGTTTTTCAGAAACATTTTCTTCTGAGTATATTCCCCCCCCTTCCCCATCCCCCCTCCTTCCCCATCCCCAGCCCTTCCTCCCCCCCCCCACCCCCGTTGTGGGGCCTGAACTCTGGGTGCTGTCCCTCAGTTCTTCAGCTTAAGGGTAGCGCTCTACCACTTGAGCCACAGTGCCCCTTCTGTTTTCCTTTTGCTTATGTGGTGCTAAGGAATTGAACCCAGGGCCTCATGCATGCAAGGCAAGTGCTCTACCATTAAGCCACCTTCTGTATGGCTATTTTTATAAAAGGTGCTTTAGATTGAACTCAAGGATTTGTACATGCTAGGCAAGCTCTCTACCACTCAATCACAGCCCAAGCCTTTAAAAAAATCTTAATAGAGGGGCTGGGAAGGTGGCTCAGTGGTAGAGTGCTTGCCTTGCATGCCTGAGGCCCTGAGTTCAATTCCTCAGCACCACATAAGCCAAAAGAAAAAAGCTGGAAGTGGCGCTGTGACTCAAGTGGTAGAGCGCTGGCCTTGAGCTGAAGAGCTGAGGGACAGCGCCCAGGCCCAGAGTTCAGGCCCCACAACTGGACCCCCCCAAAAAAAATCTTAATATAAATGAAATACATTGTTTTCTGTGTTACAGTATTGGTAACTTAAAGAGTTGTGATATTATGTAATAACATATTTTCCATTTGGACCACTTTATACAACCCAATGGCATTAATTATTGCATTGTGCTGCCAGCAGATACTTATAAGTAGAAAATGTGTGTGGGGGGGCATAGTAGGCCTTGAACTGAAAGCTACTTTCTTGCTCATGGCTGGTGCTTTTCCACCTGTACCATGCCTTCACTCTGGTATTTTTCTGGTTAACTGGTGATGGAGTCTTGTGAACTATTTTGCTCTGACTGTCCTCAAATCAGATCCTCCAGATCTCAGTCTCCTAAGTAGCTAGTATTACAGGTGTGAGCCATGGGCGCTGGGTTTTAATTACTGGTACTCTACCCAGTAAGCACTGACTCCCTATTTTTCCTTCACTCCTGGTGACTCTGTGGCTTTGCCTATTCTGGATATTTCATTTAAGTGAAATCATACAGCATTTTATACCTGGCTTCTTTCACTTATCATAGTTTTGAGATTCACCCATGTTGTGCATGTACTAATGTATAATTTCCTTTTATGGCCGAGTAATATTCTATAGTATGGATATGGCACATTTTTTATCTATTTTTGAGTTCATGAATATTTGGTATATTTATGCCTTGAAGCTTTTGTGAGTAGTGTTGCTATGAACATTCATTCATTTATTCTTTTTTTTTTCCTTGCCAGTCCTGAGGCTTGAACTCTGGGCCTGGGCACTATCCCTGAGCCTCTTTTGCTCAAGGCTAGCGCTCTACCACTTGAGCCACAGTGCCACTTCCAGCTTTTTCTGTGTATGTGGTACTGAGGAATCGAACCCAGGGCTTCATGCATGCTAGGCAAGCACTCTACCACTGAGCCACCTTCCCAGCCCTGAACATTCATTCATGTACAAGATTTTATTTGAAGCCAGCCCGGACACAAAAGTCCTTGAGGCTCATATCCAATAAACCACTCAGAAAACCAGAAGTGGTGCTGTGGCTCAAGTGGTAGAGCGCTAGCCTTGAGCTGAAGAGCTGAGGGACAGTGCCCAGGCCTCACGACTGACCAAAAAAAAAAAAAAAAAGATTTTATTTAAACGCCTGTTTTAAATTATTTTGGGTTATGTACCTAGAAGTGGAATTACTGGGGTCTATCTTAGTCATTTGATTAATTTGTTGAGAGACCACCAAATCTGTTTTATATATTGCTCTGCCATTTTACATTTCCACTGACAATATTGGGAGGATTCCAGTTTCTCTACATCTTCTCTAACACCTGTTGCTTTCTTTCTTTTTCTTTTTCTTTTTGTCAATCTTTTTAAAATAAGTTTTTTATTGTGAAAATACTCTACAGAGAAGTTACATTTACATGAGCAAGGTAATGAGTACATTTCTTATCAAGCATTGTTGCCTCCTCCTTTGTTTTTCCCCTACCATCCCTTCCCTCCCACTTCCACAACTACACTCCCTCCCCTCCCCCGCCCAAATTGTAAAGTTCGTTTTTCTACTGTGTCTTGTACATCTCTCTTTTTGTCAATCTAGAGGCTTGAAATCAGAGCCTGGACTCTGTCCCTGAAATCTTGTGCTCTAGGTTAGTGGTCTACCAGTTTGAGCTACAGCTCCATTTTTGGCTTTTTGGTAGATAATTGGAAATAAGAGTCTCACAGACTTTTCCTGCCTGGGCTGGCTTTAAACCATGATCCTCAGATCTCAGATTCCCCAGTAGCTAGGATTACAGGAGTAAGCTACTGTCAGCTCTGTATTTTAGCGGCCTTCTGATGGGTGTAAAATGGTATAATTGTGGTTTTGATTTGCATTTTCCTAATGACTAATGATGTCCAGATTTTTCTCTTATGCTTTCTTTCATTATTTATATTTTTTTCTTTGGAAATGTCAATTTAAGTCCTTTGTTCATTTTTTAAATTTAGTTCTCTAGATACCAGACCCTTATCAGATTTATGATTTATAAATAGTTTCTTCCGTTCTGTGAGTTGTCTTTTTAGTTTTGTTTAAAGTGCTAGGGATTGAACCCAGGGCTTTGGACATATAGGCAAACTCTCTGCCATTATCATTGAGCTACATACTAGACTTTGTCTTTTTTTGTTGTTGTTGGTCTTGAGGCTTGAACTTTGGGCCTGGGCACTGTCCCTTAGTTCTTCAGGTCAAGGCTAGTGCTCTACCACTTGAGCCACACCACTTTTGGTTTTCTGGTGGTTTATTGGAGATAAGAGTCTCATGGACTTTCCTGCCTAGGCTGGTTTTGGACCGCGGTCCTCAAATCTCAGCCTCCTGAGTAGCTAGGATTACAGGCGTGAGCCACCGGCACCCAAAGAGACTTTTTGTCTTTTTCACATTTTTTGGTTTAGTGGTGGTTGTTGTTTTTGAGACAAAAATATCAAACACATGGCCTCAAACTCAAAATTCCTTTTTTTAAAAGTTTTTTTCTTTTTTAATTCTAAAGGTGATAACAGAGGGGTTACAGTTATATAAATCAGGAAATAAGTACATTTCTTTTTGAACAGTGTCACCTCTTCCTTCCTTTTTCTCCTAAACTGAAGATTTTTTTGCCTCAGCCTCCAGTGTTGGGATTACCATCATCCTTGGCTTTCCAACCTTTTAGTAGTATGTTTTGAAATTTGATGAAATCCAGTTTGTTTTTTCATTTGTTGTATGTGCATTCAATTTTTTTGAAGTTTAAAGTTCTTTGTATTTTTTCTATTTCCAGTTAATGGCACCATTATACTTTTTAATTAAATCACAGCATTTAATTATCCTAGAAACATATTGTTTACAAATTTTGGCAAATAAAATTTCTTGTGGGTAGAAAACCATGAACCTTACAGTTAGTAAACTAGCTCTGAAACTGTATCTTTCCTTTTACAGTGAATGCCTTTCTTCAAACAAAATCTGGTGTAGATATACAATGTATAAAAGAAGAAAAGAAGCACTCCTTTGGGTGAAGCATTGAAACAAGATTACATAATTTCTCTTCCCTCAGTATTTGCCAATATTTTGAAGAAACAGTTATTAGAATTTACAGTAACATTGTACCAGGTTTCTATGAAATTTTAACATAAAATGCCCACCAATTATATTTTAAAATTGCTCTTTCATTAGGCATTCAATTTTTTTTCCCCCAAGAGTCACATTTGTATGTGACAGGAAGTTCCAGCCTTATTTTTATGCATGTGGATGAACTTGACAATTTACAATTTAAAAGTATGGGTTTTTTTTTTTTTTTGTCGGCTGTGGGGCTTGAACTCTGGGCCTGGGCGCTGTCCCTCAGCTCTTCAGCTCAAGGCGAGCGCTCTACCACTTGAGCTACAGCGCCACTTCCGGTTTTCTGGTGGTTTATTGGAGATAGGAGTCTCACGGTCTCTCCTGCCCAGGTTGGCTTTGAACTGTGATCCTCAGATCTCAGCCTCCTGAGTAGCTAGGATTACAGGTGTGAGCCACCAGCCCCCGGCAGTATGGGGTTTTTGAAGGGTTTTAAAAATTATTTTTAGGGCTGGGAAGGTGGCTCAGTGGTAGAGTGCTTGCCTTGCATGCATAAGGCCCTGGGTTCGATTCCTCAGCACCACATAAGCAGAAAAAAAAGTCAGAAGTGGTGTTGTGGCTCAAGTGGTAGAGTGCTAGCCTTGCACTGAAGAGCTGAGGGACAGAGCCCAGGCCCAGAGTTCAGGCCCATAACCGGACCCCAAAAAATTATTTTTAATTTTTGCTTGTTATTATAAAGGTGATATACTGAGGTAAAAGCATTTTTATTATACTTATGTAGTTGTACAAAGGAGTTACCCTTCAACAAGTCAGTTTTTTTTTTTGTTTGTTTGTTTTTTTTGTCAGTCATGGTGCTTGAACTCTGGGCCTGGGCACTGTCCCTCAGCTCTTCAGCTCAAGGCCAGCACTCTACCACGTGAGCCACAGCACCATGTCCAGCTTTCTGGTAGTTTATTGGAGATGAGTCTCATGGACTTTCCTTCCCAGGCTGGCTTTGAACCATGATCCTCAGATCTCAGCCTCCTTTGTACCTAGGATTACAGGCATGAGCCACCAGCCCCCGGCAACAAATCAGTTTATAAGTACAATGCATCTTTCTTTCTTCCTTTTCTTTTCTTTCTTTCATTTTTTTTTGTGCTAGGCTTGGGGCTTGAACTCAAGGCCTGGACACTGTCTCCGAGCTTTTTCTTATTTTTTATTTTATTTTTTTTTGCCGGTCGTGGGGCCTGAACTCTGGGCTTGGGCGCTGTCCCTCAACTCTTCAGCTCAAGACTAGCGCTCTCCTACTTGAGCCACAGCACCACTTCCAGCTTTTTCTGCTTATGTGGTGCTGAGGAATTGAACCCAGGGCCTTATGCGTGCAAGGCAAGCATTCTAGCGCTGAGCCACCTTCCCAGCCCTCTGAGCTTTTTCTTTTGACTCAAGATTAATGCTCTACCACTTGAGCCACAGTTCCACTTCTGGCTTTTTTGTGGTTAATTGGAAATAGGAGTCTTACAGATTTTTCCTGCTGAGGCAGTTTTCAAATCTCATCTGGATCTTCAGATCTCAGCCTCCTGAGCAGCTAGTATTACGTTACAGGTGTAAGCCTCTGGTCTACAATGCACCTTGATCAATAAATACCATCCCTTTCATCATTCTCTCCATCCCTCCCAACCCAGCTCCTCCCCTCAGTTTTTCTAGTTTCATAGGATATGCATTGATTATTTTGACTGCATCACCCCCTTCATTTGTCCACTTCTCCTCCCCTTGACTTCTCCCCCTACTTGAGCTTGAACTCAGGGCTTCTCACTTGACTTCTTTACTACTTGAGTCATACCTCCATTTTTAGCTTTTTGCTGATTAATTAGGGGGATGCAAGTCTCAGGGCCTTTTCTGCCTGTGGTGACTTTTGCAGTCTTCATTTCTCAGTGTCTGAATAGCTAGATACCAGCACCTGGCTTTAATGTGAAAATTTTAAACTATAAAATACTTCCACTGTTAAGCGAAACTGTGGTACTATTCAGTCACATTTTTGGGGCAGTCTTGGGGGAGAAATGTTTCTAAGTGCTTATTTTTTGGTACCAGTAAAGGAGTTTGAACTTAGGGGCTCTGCTCTTGCTTGATTTTGAATTCAGGGCCTGGGTGCTGTCCCTGAGCTTTTGTGCTCAGGCTAGTGCTCTACCACTTGAGCCACAAGTCCACTTCCAGCTTTTTTTTGGTAGAGATCAGTCTCATGCACTGTCCTGCCTGGGCTGGGTTTGAACCACAACTCTCAGATCTCAGCCTCCTGAGAAGCTAGAATTACAGGTGTGAGTTAGCAGCACCGTGCATATGTGACTTAAAAAAAAATTAACACATATTAGTTGTACAGGAAGGCTTCCTTGTGACATTTCCACATATTCATACAACTTATCCCAAACAACCTCACCTCCTTTATCACTCTCACCTTCTCCAAGGCTTTTTTGTGGAGTGTGTGTGTGTGTGTGTGTGTGTGTGTGTGTGTGTGTGTGTGTGTGTGTATGTGTGTATGCACACACTCAGCTTTTCAAATTTTTCTTTCAAGGCTGAGGCCCAACCTCTTGAGCCATGACTCTAGTTCCAGCATTTTGCTGATCATTGATCTCTCAGGTTTAGAGATGAGTTTCTCAGATTTTTGTCTGCCTGGGCTAGCTCAGACTATCGCAATACTGAGAAGCTTGGATTATAGGCATGAGCCATTCATGTCCAGCACAAGTCTTGTTTTTTGTGGCTGCCGATACTTGAACTAAGCCCCATACTAGCTTGGCTTTCTTTCTCAGAACACCATACTACTTGAGTCATGCCTCCAGCCCAGTGATTTTTTTTGTCAGTCATGGGGCTTGAACTCTGGTCCTGGGCACTGTCCCTCAGCTCTTCAGCTCAAGGCAAGCACTCTACCACTTGAGCTACAGTGCCATTTCCCATTTTCTGGTGGTTTATTGGAGATAGGGGTCTCACCATCTTTCCTGCCCGGGCTGGCTTTGAACCAGGATCCTCAGATCTCAGCCTCCTGAGTAACTAGGATTACAGGCGTGAGCCACCAGCGCCCGGCCCCCAGTGATTTTTTTTTTACCTGCAATCTCAACAATTTAGGAGATTGACAAAGGATCAAAGGTGGAGGCTGGCCCAAACAAAGGTCCAGACCCTATCTGAAAAACACTGAAAGCAAAAAAGACTGAGACATGCCTCAAGTGATAGAGCTCTGCCCTTTAAGTGCTACTACATCAAAAAAAAGTATTAAGAGCATTAGGTCTGGCACAGTGGCACTTGGGAAATGGAGGAAGGAGGGTGGCAAATTCAAAGCCAACGTGGCTATATAACAAGACCCTGTCTTAAAAGAAAAATAGGGCTGGAAATGTAGCTTAGTGGTACCGTGCTTGCCTAGCATGCATTAAGCCCTGCATTGGAGTCCTCAGTACCACATAAACAGAAAAAGCCAGAAGTGGTGCTGCTGCTCAAGTGGTAGAGTGCTACTCTTGAGCAAAAGAAGCTGAGGAACAGTGCCTAGGCCCTGAGTTCAAGCCCCAGGAATAGCAAAATAAAAATAAAAAATAATTTGATATTTATAGTAAATAAATATTTATAAAAAATTAATATTTAAAAATAATTTAAAGAGGGCTGGGAAGGTGGCTCAATGGTAAAGTACTTGCCTTGCATGCTCGAGGCCCTGGGTTCGATTCCTCAGCACCACATAAGCAAAAAAGAAAAAACTGGAAGTGGAGCTGTGGCTCAAGTGGTAGAGCGCTAGCCTTAAGCTGAAGAGCTGAGGGACAGCACCCAGGCTCAGAGTTCAGGCCCCACGACCGGACCCAAAAAAAAAAAATTTAAAGAGTATATTTTCAAGTTGTTTGTGTAGGGTGAAACTGGAAAAACAGAAGGAAGGACAGAAAAGGGAGGAAAAGAGAGGAGGAAAAGTCTCAAATTATTTGGGTAGAGCTGAACATTTAAACTACGTAACACATCAATATCATTATTTTTGAGATATCTAGTGCCAGTTTGTGGTTAAATAATTGGTAAGAATAAGTCACATGTTTCCTCCCCTCCCCTTTTTTTCTTTTGAGACATCCTCCTCCTTAGCCTCCCAGGTGCTGGGATTGCAGGTTTGTACTACCTGCTTGGCTTTTAGCCCAACTTCCTAAGGAAAACATGTATCAATAAATACTTTGCAGAGACTTTTCATGTATAGCTTAGGGTTTGTTACTGTTGTTATTGTTGTTGTTTGTGATGGTGGTAGTCCTAGTACTTGAACTCAGGGCTTGGGTACTGTCTCAGCTTTTTGGCTTAAGTCTAGCACTCTACCACTTTCAGCCACAGCACCACTTCCGGTTTTCTGGTGGTTAATTGGAGAGGAATTTCATGGGCTTTCCTGCCTGGGCTAGCTTTGAACCTCATCTCAGCCCCCTGAGTAGCTACGATATAGGCATGAGGTACTGGTTCCCAGCTAAAGTAAGTTAGATTTTTTTTTTGTTTTTGTTTTTTATCAGTCGTGGGGCTTGAACTCTGAGCCTGGGCATGGTCCTGCAGCTCTTCAGCTCAAGGCTAGCATAGCACCCTACCATTTGAGTCACAGTACCACCTTGGCTTTTTCTGTTTATGTGGTGCTGAGGAATTGAACCCAGGGCCTCATGCATGGGAGGCAAGCACTCTACCATTGAGCCACCTTCCCAGCCCCTAGGTCAGGTTTTAATAGACCATGTATTATCATTTATTTATTTATTTATTTAGGAACAGTGTGAGAGTGTTTTATAATTTAGTTACTTATAGAAATGAGAATATTTAGCTTAGCACAATTGGTTGCTAAATCTCAGCCTTTAGTTAAACATAATTAAACTGGGACATTCATTTGTTTTTGAAACTGGGAGATGTGTTTTAAAACAAGCATAGGAAATCTGTGCTTAATTAGCCCCAAGACTTATAAAGTGATAGTTCAGTTCTAATTATAGCCACTGCTGCCGTGTGTGTGTGTGTGTGTGTGTGTGTGTGTGTGTGTGTGTGTGTGTGTGTGTGTGTGTGTGTGTGTGTGTGTGTGTGTGTGTGTGTGTGTGTGTGTGTGTGTGTGTGTGTGTGTGTGTGTGTGTGTGTGTGTGTGTGTGTGTGTGTGTGTGTGTGTGTGTGTGTGTGTATGTGTTGCTGAGGATTGAACCCAGGGCTTTGTGTATGCTAGGCAAGTGCTCTACCACTAAGCCATACTCCTAGTTCTGGGAGGATAATTTTTGTGTACTGTGGCATTTCCATTTAGAATTAGTCTTTGAAGGTTTCAGTTAAGGGATAATAACCTTAGAACGTAAGTGGTTCATCTGCTAAGGAAGCTTTCTAAGGTACTGATAAGTTACTCTAAAGCTGTAAACCCAGGTGAATCATAGAATATGACTTATTTGTGGGTTTTAGCACTTATTTAACAAATATTCTTTGCATTGTTGCAATGTTCCAGGATGGGTGTATTGAGTAGATCTAAAAAAAAAGAAGGCACTCCGGGCGCTGGTGGCTCACGCCTGTAATCCTAGCTACTCAGGAGGCAGAGATCTGAGGATCATGGTTCAAAGCCAGCCCGGGCAGGAGAGACCATGAGACTCCTATCTCCAATAAACCACCAGAAAACCGGAAGTGGAGCTGTAGCTCAAGTGGTAGAGCGCTAGCCTTGAGCTGAAGAGCTGAGGGACAGTGCCCAGGCCCAGAGTTCAAGCCCCACAACTGACAAAAAAACAAAACAAAAAAAAAAGAAGGCAAAAAGGCTGTGATTCTGCTGTCTTTGAACTTTCAGTACCTTGGAGAAGAATGAATGAATGAATGAATGATCAACAAATAATTTAAGAAAACAAATGCTAAGAAGAATGTGCTGGGATAATGGGGAGGAATTTCTTTATCTCAAATGTCTAGGGAAGTCTTCTTTGAGATGACTTTAAACTTTAGGAGGCCTGATTATATCTCCTGGTGGAAGCTCCAGGTAATAAAGAAAAATACCTAGACTTTCCTCTCATATGTTTCCCTTCTCTCCCTCCCCTCCCCTCCCCTCCCCTCCCCTCCCCTCCCCTCCCCTCCCCTCCCCTCCAGTTCTCTTCCTCCCTCCACATAGGCCTTGGGCTACTCCTCTAGGCAAACATTCTTATCACTGAGCTACATTTTCAGCCTCCAGTACATTTTTTATACTGGCTGTATTATTGAGTGAAAATTCTTAGCATCTCTTTTATTGTTTGAATCAGGTCTTAGGGTTTTATTTTTCCCAGTACTGAGGCTTGAACTCAGGACCAGGGTGCCGACTTTTAGCTTGTCCCACTCAAGACTGGCACTTTACCATTTGAGTTACACCTCTACTTCTAGCTTTTTGGTGGCTAGATAGAAGAGTTTCACAGACTTTCTTGACAAGGCTGGCTTGGAACCATGATTGTCAGCTCTCAGCCTCCTGAATAGCTATGATTACAGGTGTAAGCCACATTTTTCATTAACATCAATTAGTTATACAAGGGGATTTCATTTTGACATGTCCGTTTATTCATACAGTTATACCTTGATCAGACTCACTGCATTTTTCTTGCTATTGGAAATGGGTTACTGTTTTGTTTTGTTTTTTTAGAAAAACAAAAATCAGTTACATTCCTTATGAGAAGGAACTGTTCCCTGTGGAGATGTTACTGCAGTAAGAGTCAACTTGAGTTCTAACCTTGCCTCAGGGTGATCTTGTGTGTCTCCAACCACAAAGTTTTTTATTTGTTATTAAAACAAAAGCCATACCTCCTTTTTGTTTTTGCAGAGTTCCTTTGCTAATCGGTAGAAGAATTATGCTTTATAATACACATTGAATGCAATGTATCCTATTTCATGTACTTTTGGAATCCAAGGATCTCAATTAAGAAGTGTTTTCCCACCAATTAAAACTTTTTTTCTTTTTTCTGGCTGTGGGGCTTGAACTCTGGCCTAGGCACTGTCCCTGATCTCTTCACCTCAAGGTGAGCACTCTACCACTTCACCCACAGCACCACATCTGGTTTTCTGGTGGTTAATTGGAGATAAGTGTCTCAAGGACTTTCCTATCTGAGCCTTTGAAGTGCAATCCTCAGATCTCAGCCTCCTTAGTATCTAGGATTTACAGGTGTGAGTCATCAGTGCCGGGCCAATTAAAACTTTTATGTTTCTTCCATTTGGTAATTTTAGCAAAAAAAAAAAAGTCTAGGAAGTAGTGCTATGGCTCAAAGTGGTAGAGCTAAACTAGCCTTGAGCAGGAGAGCTCAGGGACAGTGCCCTGGCCCTGAGTTCAAGCACCATAACTGGAAAAAAAAGCCTGAACTCTGATTAATCAAGGGATGTTCGTTTCTTAGAAAGTGGTACTATGCAAAAAGTGTTGGATTTGAAGATGGACATGGTGGTACATCCCTATAATTCCAGCACTGAGGTTCAGGCAATAGGATAGAAAGTTTGAGATCATTCTGGGCTATATAGAGATACCCTGTCTTAATAAACCAAAAACAATAACAATAACAAAAACAAACCAAAAAATGAATGTATGTTGGATTTGGATCTAGAAGACCAGGATTCCAGAATTCTGCCTTTTTTCACTTACTAATCATGCCACTGAACTTCTCTTAGCCTTCCTAATTTTCAGAAGTCAGATTAATATCAAGTAACTCTCAGGCTTATTGTTATGAGTAATTGAGTTAATTAGAATAAGTTTATTTATTTGTTTTTTGCACTGCTGCTGCTGCTTAAACCCAGGGACTTGCATACTGCTTCACAACTGAAATATCCAGAGCAAGAATTTTTTGTCTTTTTGTTGTTGTTGTTGGTCATGGGGCTTGAACTCTGGGCCTGGGTGCTGTCCCTCAGCTCTTCAGCTCAAGGCTAGTGCTCTACCACTTGAGCCACAGCACTACTTCCAGTTTTCTGGTGGTTTATTGGAGATAAGAGTCTCACGGATTTTGCTGCCCGGGTTGGCTTTGAACTGCATTCTCAGATCTCAGCTTCCTGAGTAGCTAGAATTACAGGTGTGAACCACCTGTTCCCAGCAAGAGTTTACAACCTTTTCCTGTGTGAAGGGCCAAATAGTAGATATTTTATGCTTTGTGGGCCATGAAATGTCTCTTGGAACAACTCATTTCTGCTGTGATAGCAGCCATGGGCAATATGTAAGTGAACGAAGATGGCTATATTCCAGTAAAGCTTTATTTAATGGACACTGGACTATGAATTTCAAATAGTTTTCATGGATCACAAAATACTATTCTTTTGATTTTTTTCCATTAAAAATATAAAAACCTGTCTTAATTTTCTGACTGCACAAAACAGTAATGTAGGTTTGACCTGAGGGCAATATGTAGTTTGGCTACCCACTGCTATAAACAGTTAGAGTGACTATTAATTAGGGAAGAGGTAGATGATTGATACAGAGAAATTATTTAATTTTGATGGTAAAAGAAGATGGAGGGCTGGGATGTAGCTCAGTGGCAAAGCGCTTGTCTAGCAAGTGCAACGTCCTGGGTTCGATCCCCAGTACCAAAAAAGAAAAGACCAAAAAAATACAGTTAAAAAAAAAGAAGATGGAGTTTGTTTTAGCCCCTTTTCTGGTTTGTATCTAGAACTTTTTCACATAAAATTTGTCTTTATAGGGCACTAGGGGCTCACACCTGTAATCTTAGCTACTCAGGAGGCTGAAATCTGAGGCTAGCAGTTTGAAGCCAGCCTGGGTAGTAAAGTTCCTGAGGGTCTTATTTCCAATTAAGCACCAAAAGAGCCAGAAGTAAAGCTTGTGGCTCAAATGGGACAACACTATACTTGAACAAAAGAAGTTCAAGGGCAGCACGTAGGCCCTGAGTTCAAGCCCTAGGACACACACACACACACACACACACACACACACACACACACACACACACACACACACACACACACACACACACACACACACACACACACACACACACACACACACACACACACACACACACACACACACACACACACACACACACACACACACACTTTTCCCAGGGGTGTCTTTAAAGGATAAAATGATTTTTGACAGAGTAAAACTAGAGGATAGAAGCAAGAAAAAAGATAATTTTAGTGTTATGAATTTCCAAGGAATGTGATGTGGTTTGCAGTGTGCAGTTCAGGACTGTAAATAGTGTGTAGTGTGTACATGTGGCTACATATTATATATGGCCCCTTATTAAGAGTATTTACAAGTGGACTTGGGAGTTGAGATGCTTGTGTTGAATTCTCCCTCCCTCTGTACCTCCACTCATTTGGCTGGGGATAGAACACAAGACCTTAACACATTCTAGCCAAGCACTTTACCACAGAGTTACACCCTGGCCCTCTGGTTCTGGTTTTTACTAGTTATGTGGTCTCAGTCAAGTTACCTGATTTATCCTTACCTCCCTGTCCTGTCTGTCATTGACAAGTTTTCTTTTTTGTGGGGGGGAGAGGGGGTCTGGTCTGAACTCTGGGCTTGGGCGTTGTCCATCAGCTCTTCAGCTCAAGGCTAATGCTCTACCACTTGAGCCACAGTGCCACTTCTGGCATTTTTCTTTTTGCTTATGTGGTGCTGAGGAATGGAACCCAGGGCCTCAGGCATGCAAGGCAAGCGCTCTACAACTGAGCCACCTTCCCAGCCCCGACAAGTTTTCACTATTGGTTTTTTGTTGTTGTTTTTTGTCCAGTCGTGGGGCCTGAACTCTGGCCCTGGGCGCTGTCCCTCAGCTCTTCAGCTCAAGGCTAGTGCTCTACCACTTGAGCCACAGCACCACTTCTGGCTTTTTTCTTTTTGCTTATGTGGTGCTAAGGAATCGAACCCAGGGCCTCATGCATGCAAGGCAAGCGCTCTACCACTGAGCCACCTTCCCAGCCCCATCACTATTGGTTTTGTCTTGTCCCATTTTTTTTTTTTGCCAATCCTGAATTCAGGGCCTGGGCACTGTCCCTGTGCTTCTTTTGCTCAAGGCTAGCACTCTGCCACTTGAGCCACGGCATCTCTTCTGGCTTTTTTTGTGTATGTGGTACTGAGGAATCAAATCCAGGGCTTCATGTATGTTAGGCAAGCACTCTATCACTAAGGCACATTCAGCCCAGGCCCCAAATCTTGTGTTCAGCAGTTCTCCTGCCTCAACCTCCAGAAAAGAATAGCTAGAACTACAGGCAAGTCTAGCAAGTTAATTTTGGAAGTTTTGCTTGAACTCAGGCCTCACATTCTCACTTGAGTTTTTCTGCTCTAAGCTGGTGCTCTATCACTTCAGCCACACCTTCAATCTTATATGGAATGATTGCAGATAGAGTCTTGAAGACTTTTCTGCTACAGTTGACTTCAAACCTTGATCCTCAGATCTCAGCCTTTTGAGCAGTTAGGATTATATATATGAGCATATATGCACCTAGCTAAGTTAGTTTATTGAGACAGGGTCTTACTAGGTAGCCCAGGCTGGCCTCAGAATCATGATCCTCCTGCCCTTATTGTCAGCTTCTCAGGTGTTACCACCATGCCTGGCACTTATTATTTAATGTTTTGAGCTTTAAGTTCCTTATTTATAAAACAAGAATAACAAAACTACTGACTTGATTCTTATGATGATTGCATGGGAAAATAAATGAAAGGGTTTATCAGAGTTTGACATAGATGTTGCACTCAGAGTTTCAATGGATAATATTCATTTGAATATATGTTGTACATTCTTAATTGTGTTTCCTTTAGCTATTTTAAGAAAAAAAGATATTCTTTTTGTTTGTATTGAAACAAAGTCTTACTTTCTACCCTAGGCTGTCCTCATTCTTGGCAGTCCTACCTGTTTCCTGAATCACTGACATTATAGATGTGTACCACACCAGTCCATTTTGCCTGTGTTTTAAATTAATTCTTTTTGGTGACACTGTCATTTGAACTGATGGTTTCATGCTTGCTAGGTAGATGCTCTACTGGTTGAGCCACACCTTCAGCCCAATTTTGCCTTTTTTGTGTGTTTGCTAGTCCTGGGGCTTGAACTCAGGGCCTAGGTGCTGTCTTTGAGCTGCTTTTGCTAAAGGCTAGTGCTCTACCATTTGAGCCATAGCTCTAACTCCAGTGTTTTTGGTGGTTCAGTGGAGAAGAGGGTCTCAGACTTTCCTGGGCTGGCTTTGAACCACGATCTTCAGATCTCAGCCAACAGAATAGCTAAGATTACAGGCTTGTCAGTGCCCAACTCTATTTTGTCTTTTTTTTTTTTTTGGTCGGTTGTATGGCTTGAACTCTGAGCCTGGGTGTTGTCCCTTCAGCTCAAGGAGAGTACTCTACCACTTGAGCCACAGTGCCTCTTCTGGTTTTGTGAGTGGATTATTGACGATAAGAGTCTCATGGACTTTCCTGCCCGAGCTGGCTTCAAACCCAGATCTCAGCCTCCTGAGTATCTAGGCATGAGCCACTGGCACCCAGCTTCTATTTTTTTTTTTTGTCGGTTGCGGGGCTTGAACTCTGGGCCTGGGCACTGTCCCTGCGCTCTTCAGCTCAAGGCGAGCACTCTACTGCTTGAGCCACAGCGCCACTTCTGATTTTCTGGTGGTTTATTGGAGATAATAGTTTCACGGACTTTCCTGGCCGGGCTGGCTTTGAACCATGATCCTCAGATCTCAGCCTCCTCAGTAGCTAGGATTACAGGCATGAGCCACTGGCGCCCGGCTTATTTTGTCTTTTTAAGAGAACCTTTCTTCAGATTATTTAAAAAAGCTTTACTTCAGGCTGGGAAAGTGGCTCAGTGATAGAGCGCTTGCCTTGCATGCATGAGGCCCTGGGTTCAATTCCTCAGCACCACATAAGCAGAAAAAGCCAGAAGTGGTGAGCACTAGCCTTGAGCTGAAGAGCTGAGGGACAGTGCCCAGGCCCAGAGTTTAGGCCCCACAACCAACCAAAAAAAAAAAAAAAAAAGCTTTACTTCGTGTTATGTTCTTCCATATCTTCTTTTTAATAGTTGTCTAGTTTTTGCCCAGTGCCTGTGGCTCACCTGGTCATCCTAGCTACTCATACTGAAATCTGAGTATCATGCTTCAAAGCCATCTGGGGCAGGAAAGTCCCTGAGACTCTTCAGTTAACCATCAAAATATAAGTGAGAAATGTAGTTGTGGCTCAAGTGGTAGAACGCTGGCCCTGAGTGAAAAAGTGAAGGGACAGTGCCTTGCCCTAAGTTTAAGCAACAGGACTGGCACACACACACACAAATAATTATACTATTTAATTAGTTATTTATTCATTCATTTATTTATCTTTGTGCTGGTCCAAGGGCTTAAACTCAGGATTTGGGCACTGTCCCTTAGCTTTTTCTTTTCTTTTTTTCTTTCTTTTGCCATTTGAGCCACTGTTCCACTTCTGGCTTTTTGGTGGTTAATTGGAGGTAAGAGACTCACAGACTTTTCTGTCCAGGCTGGCTTTGACCCGCAATCCTCAGATCTCAACCTCCTGAGTAGCTAAGATTACAGGTGTGAGCAACAGGCTCCTGACTGATTATTTATTTAAATTTATTTTATTTTATTTTTTTGATCAGTCATGGGGGCTGAACTCTGGGCCTGGGTGCTATCCTTCAGCTCATTAGCTCAAGGCTCATGCCCTACCACTTGAGCCATAGCACCACTTCCGGCTATGACTGTTTATTAGAATTTAAAAATATTGTCATTTGTTGTATGAAGGAGTTGTCATTAACAATGCAGTTTCTGAACACAATCTATCTTGGTCAGTGTCACCCCTTTAAACATTTTTACCCATTCTTCCCCTATCCATTCCTTCCCTCATTCTTACTTTTGTAGGATATACACTGAATTCTTGACTGTAATCCTCCCTCTTCCCCACCCTTTCAAGTACCTGTTTCCTGGTGTTTTATTTTGCTGAATTTGACTTTGCCTTTCTAAGGAATTATACTATTTGAATTCTTCCTCAAATCTACTGTATTTCTTTTCTTTCTTTTTTCTTTTTTTTGGGTCCGGTTGTGGGGCCTGAACTCTGGGCCTGGGCGCTGTCCCTCAGCTCTTCAGCTCAAGGCTAGCGCTCCACCACTTGAGCCACAGTGCCACTTCCGGCTTTTTTCTTTTTTGCTTATGTGGTGCTGAGGAACTGAACCCAGAGCCTCATGCATGCAAGGCAAGCGCTCTACCACTGAGCCACCTTCCCAGCCCTCTACTGTATTTCTGTTAGTACATTTGGATACACTTGCATTACCCAGTGTATTTAAGTTTATATACTAAATCTAGCTTCTACATGTAAGGGAAAACATGCATCCTTTGTCTTTCTCTGGGCTTGACTTTCTTCACTGAATGTAATTTTTCCTATGTCTTTCCATTTCTTTCTTTCTTTTGCTGGTCCTTGAGCCTGAACTCTGGGTCTGGGTGCTGTCCCTCAGCTCTTCAGCTCAAAGCTAGCACTCTACCACTTGAGCCACAGTGCCACTTCCGGCTTTTTCTGCTTATGTGGTGCTGAGGAATTGAATCCAGGGCCTCCTGCATGCAAGGCAAGCACTCTACCACTGAGCCACCTTCCCAGCCCCACCATTTCTTTACAAGTGGTTCTAGCTAATTTTTATCACTGGTTTTAGGTAAGGCTGTAACTCCTCTGCCTACATGGTAACACTTATCATGACATAATTTATTATGCTATAATAAATTTGAAATTCTCTCCTTATTATAGGCTACATTTCAATACATGTGTGTGTCTGTCTCTATATTGACATTTCTACTAGTCATTTAAATATATATAAACATGTACATACATATGTACACATATATAATGAATGGTACAGTATTTGTAATAATAAACAATTGAGTGCTACAAAGTAAAAACGAGACTCTTCTGTGTTCTGAAAAGAGAAAAATATATCTTAAGACTAAAAGAATAAGGCTTAGTGGTTACAACAGTCAGGAGGGCTGAGGTTAGGATAATATCAAGTTTGGGGCCAGCCTAGGTTACACAGGAATACATTGTATTAGAAAACAACAGCAACAAGGCAAAGCTTAGTTGGCAGGGCATTTGTGGCTCTTCTCTTGCCTTGTTATCCTAGCTACAGCTACTCAGGAGGATCATAGTTCAACACTAGCCTAGAAAAATCTGAGAGAGGGGCTGGGAAGGTGGCTCAGTGGTAGAGTGCTTGCCTTGCTTGCATGAGGCCCTGGGTTCAATTCCTTAGCACCACATAAGCAGAAAAAGCTGGAAGTGGCACTGTGGCTCAAGTGGTAGAGCACTAGCCTTGAGCTGAAGAGCTGAGGGACAGTGCCCAGACCCAGAGTTCAAGCCCCATTATTGGCAGAAAAAACAAAACAAAAAACAAAATACTGAGAGACTATCTCCAATTAACTAACATAAGGCCAAGCTAGAAGTATGACTCAATCAGTAGAAACCAACGTACACTAAGTTTAAGTTCTGGAGTGTCAATACTAACAAGCTAGCCAGTCAACCAAAAATAAAAAGCTTATTAAGCGAGGCATGATGATTATCTGAAGTTCCAGCTACTTGGGAAAATGAGGCAGGAGGATCACTTGAGCCCAAAGATTTCATGGCTAGCCTTGGCTATGTAGTAAGGCCCTGCACCCCATAAAAGCCCCACAAATAATAAAAACTGGATATATAGTATAATACTTTTTGTGTAGAAAGTTTCGCTTAAAAAAGTAAAAGAGAGTCTGAAGGGGCTGGGGACATAGCTCAGTGGTAGAGCACATGCCAATGATATGGAAGCCTTTGGCTCTATCTCTAGCACCACAGAAAACAAGTAAATGCAGGATGAAAGCAAAAGAGCCAGTAAACATGAAAATGTAGTATATTACAATAATAATCAGGAAAAAATGTTAAAGATTGACAAGGAAAAACGGATATTGGATTTATTCCCACTTCTGTGTAATCAGATTGGTAATATTTCACACTTGTCAGATTGACTAACTGCATTTTTAAAATTGCCTATTGGGTTGGGTACTCACACCCATAATCCTAACTGTTTAGGAGGTTGAGATTGCAGGATTGAGGTTTGAAGCCAGCCTGGGCACACAAATTAGTACTACTCTTATCCCAAGTTGACCAGCAAAAAGCCAGCCTGGGCAGAAGATTCTTTGAAAATCTTATATCCAATTAATCACCAAAAAGCTGGAAGTAGAGCTGTGGTTCAAGTGGTATAGTGCTAGTCTTGAGCAAAAATCTCAGGGACAGTGCCCAGGCCCTGAATTCAAGCCATAGGACCTCCATAAAATAAAAGCCAGAAGTGGAGGTATGGCTCAGTTGCCAGCCTTGAGCCCAGTAGCAGCACAAAAAATTGCTTATTAATACTGAGTACTTACTCATTACCTTGCTCATGTTATTGTAACCCCTCTGTATTTTCACAATAAAAAAACTTATTAATAAAAAAATACTGAATACTGATAAAGTGAAGAAAGTCAATGTTAGTGGTGGGAGTATGAATCAGTGCAACTACTTGGAGATTGATTCAGCAATATTTAGTAAAATTAAAGATTGTGTGCCTAGCTGGGCACACGTGGCTCATGCTTGTGGTTTGAAGCCAGCCTGTGCAGAAAAGTCTGTGAGACTCTTACCTCCAATTAATCACTAAAAAGCCAGAAGTAGAGCTGTGGTTCAAATGGTGGAGTACTAGCCTTGAGCAAAAAGCTCAGGAACAGCGCCCAGGCCCTGAGTTCAAGCCCCACAAGCCCCTCTCCCCCCAAAAATGATTGTGTTCCTGTGGTCCCATCTACTTGACTATTCAGGTGTCTGAAATGAGATTTCTCTGTAATTTCAACTTCTATAGAAATGCTTTTGTAGTTGCTCGTATCCATACTCCTAGAGCTTAGATCAGTTTATTTACTATTTTATGAAGGGAAAATGGTTGCAAGCACTTTATGATATATAGTTGTGAACTTAAAAGGAAAGACTCCAGGTTTGGATAAGTTCTAGATTTGAGGCCTGACTTCTGTGGAGTTTTCTTGGTGCCAGTCCTGGGGCTTGAATTCAGGATCTGTCTTTCAGCTTTTGTGCTGAAGGCTAGCTTTCTTCCACTTCAGCCACAGCTCTGTTTCCAGCTTTTTAGTTGTTAAATGGAGATAAATGTCTTACCGACTCGGGCTAGTTTGGAACCACAATCCTCAGATATCAACCTTTTCAGTTGCTAGGATAAAAGGTGTGAGCCACCAGCACTCAGTTTAGTGGACTTTTTTTTCACAGCACTCAGTTTAGTGGACTTTTTTTTCACTGAGCCATGTTTCTATATTGTTCAGTATAGAAGAGATGTTATCCTGGTCAGTAGAGCATATCCATTCAGCAATACCAATATGGTTAATACTAGAAAGCTTTTTAAAATGCATTATATACTTTTCTATGTTCCTAAATTGAGCCTCCTGAAAATTATTTAATGTTTTCTTGAGTATCATTGAGTAGTTCTTTAATAAAGTGCTTCTTTAAGGGTTAAGAGGTGGGACATAAAAGCTTTCATTATTTATTGATTATTACAGTGTATTAAGTATTTTATGGGTGTTTTTCATATCAGTCCTATGAGATTTCACAAATGAACTCAAGAATGAGTTAGGTTAAATTAATAGTTCCAAGGCAACCATGATTCGATTATTGGTTTCTCCCACTTGAACTTGCTTGAGTTTTTTTTTTTTTTTTTTCTGTTACTGGGGCTTGAACTCTGGCCAAGGCATTGTCCTTTAGCTTTTCTTGTATTCAAAGCTGCCACTCTACCACTTGGGCCACACCCCCACTTCTGGCTTTTTGGTGGTTAATTGGAGATAAGAGTCTCAAGGACTTTCCTGTGCGGCTTAGCTAAGAGCCTCAGTCCTCAGATCTCAGCCTACTGAGTAGCTAGGATTACATAGACACTAGACTACATTATCCCCTGGGTTTGAACTTCAGGGCGTGGGTAGTGTCCCGGTTTTCTTTCTCAAGGAAAGCACTTCACCACTTGAACCACAGGTCCATTTCTGAGCTCTTTGGTAGTTAACATTAGAGATAAGAGTTAAATACTTTTTTGCCCAGTTTGCTTTGAACTTTGATCTTCAGATCTCAACCACCTGAGTAGCTTGAATTTAAGGTATGAGCCTCTGTTTCTCCTCTATCTCTTACCCTCCCTCTTTCCTTCTCCTTCTCTCCCCTTTGTTCTCCCCTTTTCCTTCTTCTCTCTCCTCTTTCCTTACCTCCTCTCTCTCTCCTCTTCCTCTCTTTCCTCTCTTCTCTTTTAATGGCCAAGAAGCTATTTGATTTATGATGAAAAAGATGAAAGATTCTTAGCTCTTTTCCTCATTTTGAAAATAATTGTTTATTTTTGTTTATAGTATTGGAGGCCTAACCCATGGCTTTGTGCATACTCATTAAACTCTCCACTGCGGTATAGCCCAAGCCAGAATTTATTTTTCTTAATTATTGCTTACCCTTAAACTATTAGTTACTGCATCTTATTGTATCACAATTTTTTTCTCTGAAAAGATTCTTTTTTTTGTTTGCATGTTTTTTGTTGGTTGTGGGGCTTGAACTTGGGGCCTGAGCACTGTCCCTCAGCTCTTTGCTCAAGACTAGCACTCTATAACTTTGAGCCACAGCTCCACTTCTGATTTTTTTTTTTTGTCGGTTGTGGGTCTTGAATTCTGGGCTTGGGCGCTGTCCCTGTGCTCTTCAGCTCAAGACAAGCACTCTACCGCTTGAGCCACAGTGCCATTTCTGGTTTATTGGAGATAAGAGTCTCACGTACTTTTCTGCCCCGGCTGGCTTTGAACTGTGATCACCAGATCTCAGCCTCCTCAATAGCTAGGATTACAGGCGTGAGCCACTTGGGCCAGGCTTCCACTTCTGATTTTTGAGTGGTTAATTAGATAAGAGATAAGAGTCTCCCTGGGAATTTTCTGCCAGGGATGGCCCCTCAGTCTCAGCATGAACCACCAGTACTGACTGATTTTTTTTCTAAAAGGATTATCTATCTATCTATCTATCTATCTATCTATCTATCTATCTATCTATCTATCTATCTATCTATCTATCATCTATCTATCTATCTATCTATCTATCTATCTATCTATCTATCTATCTATCTATCTATCTATCTATGCTTGCCTGTCCTGAAGCTTGAACTTAGGGCCTGGGCACTATCCATTAACTTTATTGTTAAAGACTAGCCACTCTACCACCTGAGCCACAAGTGTTACTTTCAGGTTTTTGGTGGTTAATTGGAGTTAAGAGTCCCATGGGCTTTCCTGCCTGGTTTGGTTTCGAAATGCAATCCTCTGATCTAGATGTGGGCCACCAATGCCCAGATGTCTTTCTTCTATTGTTTTTGTGTGCTGGTCCTGGAACTTGAACTCAGGGCCTGCATGCTATCCCTGAGTTTTTGTGCTCAAGGCTGTTGCTCTACTACTTGAGCTTCAGCTCCATTTCCAGCTTTTTCACAGTTAATTGGAAATAAAGAGTCTTACACAATTTCCTAGCCTGGCCTCAGATGATCCTCAGATCTCAGCCTCCTGAGTATTACAGGTGAACCCATAAGCACCCAGCTGTCTTTTTTCCTTTCTTAATGGTATTCCTTGAAGTACAAAGGTTTAACAGTTTGCTGAGATGTACCTTCTCAGTTTTCTGTTGCATTGCTTGTGGTTTTTTTTTGTTGTTGTTATATCTGGGAAATTATTGTGTAGTCTGAAATTACTGAGATTTACTACAGTGTTTTATCTCAAGGATTGTAGCTCTTACATTTATATCTGTGCTTTGCATTGATTTCTGTGTATAATATGGGATAGAAGTACACCTTCATTCTTTAGAATATTGATTCCATTTATCCTAGTATCTTTAGTTGAAAAGACTGTTTACTCATTAATGATCTTTGTGAACATCAATTGACATACTTGTTAGACTTTTGCTTTTATTTCATTGATCTATGTCTGTTCTTACTTTGTTGCGCATGTTGTGCCTATCTCTTTTTTTTGTAGTTTAGTGGAGATAAAAGTTTGAAGACTTTCCTGCCCAAGCTGGCTTCTAATTTCCAATCCTCAGATCTCGCCTCCTGCATAGCTAGGATTACAGGCATTAGCCACTGGTGCCCAGCTCACATTGCTCATTCTAATGTAATTCTTTTGTAGTAGAAAGAACATATTTTGTATCTTTCAATCCTTTCAAATTTATTTTTTTGTAGTTGCATGGCATACGAGCTGTTCTAGTGAATGTTCCATCTGTGCTTGAAAAGAATATATTTTGCTCTTGTTGAATGGCATGTTCTGTCAATGTCAGTTAGGTCAAGTTGGTTGACAATATTGTCTAAGTTTTCTAGATTCTGATTGGTATTGTGTTTGATTCTATTATTGATAGTGGGACATTGAAATTTTATGCTATTGAATTGTCTTTTTTGACCAGTTTTTCAGATTTTTCATTTTGTATAATTGTTATATAGTCTTAATGAACTAACCATTTGTCCTATCTACCTATCTATCCATCCATATCTTCTTTTGTCTCTAGTAATATTTTTCTTTCAGGTTTTAGGCAGTGTGTGTGTGTGTGTATGCATGCGTAGGTGTATGCATATGCGTGTGTATGCTTATGCACATGTGCTGTACTGGAAATTGAACCCAGGCCTTGTGCATGCTAGTCAGGCAGCATGGTGCTCTGACTCAGAGTTAGAATCAGAATCTAAATGATTGGTTTGTGTGTGTATGCACATGTATACACATGTGTGCTAGTAGTGGGGTTTAACCTCAGGACTTTGAGCTCTTGTTTGGTTGCTTGATCATGGCTGGTATACTACCACTTGAAGCATTCATTGGGCATGTGGGTTTTTGTTTGTTTGTTTTTGTTGGTCATGGGGCCTGAACCACCTTCCCAGCCCTGGGCATGGTGTTTTGCTGCTTAATTGGAGATGGATTCTCAAAGAGGTTTTTTTTTTGGGGGGGGGGGTCCAGTCGTGGTGCCTGAACTCTGGGCCTGGGTGCTGTCCCTCAGCTCTTCAGCTCAAGGCTAGCTCTACCACTTGAGCCACAGCGCCACTTCTGGCTTTTTTCTTTTTTGCTTGTGTGGTGCTGAGGAACTGAACCCAGGGCCTCAGGCATGCAAGGCAAGTGCTCTACCACTGAGCCACCTTCCCAGCCCCTCTCAAAGAGTTTTCTGCCTGTGCTGGTTTCAAACTACCATAATCTAGGTATCAGCCTCCTGAGTAGCTAGTATTACAGGCATGTACCACCAGTGCCCAGCATCAAGAATAATGTTTGACTTTGGTTATTTTGGATTCCTTTTAGTTCTTTATGTATTTTATGGTTACCTTGATCTTATCCATAGGAAAACAAGCTAGAATTGATAGGAATTGAATTGATTATGTTGAGCGGTCTGGATTATTTCTCCTGATTTTTTGTTTTTTAATTTTTTATTGTATTATAAAGGTGATGTACAGAGGGTTTACAGTTACACAGTTAACTAAATCAGATAATGAATGCATGTCTTTTTCGACAATGTCACCCTTCCCTTGCTTTCTCCTAGTTTTCTCCTACCATCCCCACCCACAATTTGTATAGTTCAATTTGATTTTGTTTGTTTTAAGTCAGTATTTTTCCTTTAGTTTTTCAAGATTAATATTTCATACTGCTTTTTTGATGGTGCTGGAGTTTGAAATCTGGTCTCATGCTTCCTTGTCTTACTTGTCTGGTCCTCTACTACTTGAACCATGCCTGCAGCCTCAGGTTTTTTCTTTTTAAAGGAAACTTGAGTTGCTTTAATTTAGTTTCCAATTTCTGGGAGGCTGAAGAATTAAAAGTATTTTGGACAATAAATGAAAATAAGACTGTGCTTACATATCTTCTGCCATGTTCTCTCTGTATGTAGGATTGCTATTTTATTGTTGGCCTTTCTTTTAAATGGGATGTACACATCAGATGGTAAAAGGTACGATACATTCTACAACTGAGCACCACTTTCTGTAACTGAATGCTGTTTTTTTTTTCCCCTAAATATATGAGTCATACAGACTTTTCTACTTAGCTGGCTTGCTTTCAACCTTGTTCTTCTGAGTCCTGAATAGCTAGGATTACAGACATGAATAACTGATGCCAAGCTCATGGTTCGTTTTTGGTGTTGGTCCTCGGATTTGAACTCAGGGCTTGGGTGTTGTCCCTGAGTTTTTGTGCTAGCTTCTATCCCTAGTGCTCTACCACTCAAGCCACAGCTCTGTGTCTGGCTTTTTGGTGGCTAATTGGATATGAGTTTCAGAGACTTTTCCTGCCTGGGCTGACTTCAAACCACAATCCTCAGATCTCAGACTCCTGAGAAGCTAGGATTACAGGAATGAGCCACCAACCCCTGGTACTCATGGTGCTTTTAATTTAATATGTTTCTGAATAAATCCTTGTGACAAAATGTACCTTTCAAGGCATAGATGTGTGGGGGGGTGTTGGGAGGGTGGGTGGGAGTGTAGTTGTGGATGGAGGAGGGAAGGGATGGTATGGTAGGGGAAAAACAAAGGAGGAGGCAACAATGCTTGATAGGAAATGTGCTCATTACCTTGCTCATGAAACTGTAACCCCTCTGTACGGTATTTTTACAAATAAACATATTAAAATAAAAAGGTAGTAACAAATGTGTAAGTATAATTTTGTGATATGGTAGTTAGTAGTTAGAAGGGAAAACTTTCCTTTTTTTGAGCCTTCATGTGAAAAAACATTTTTCCCTCACTATTTTCAACTTTTTTACATATATCCATTAGGAAATTTTTAGAAAATATATGGTACAACAGAAAAATGTCCATAATTCACTTAGTGTTATTTGTGTATTTCAAAGCTTATTGTATACATTATTCCTTTTGTCATTCAATCATATAATATATAGGAAATATCTGTTTTTATGCCAGTACTGGGGCTTGAACTCAAGGCCTGGGCACTGTCCCTGAGCATTTTTGCTCAAGACTAGTGCTCTACCACTTGAGCAACAGCTCTACTTCTAGCATTTTTTGTGATTAATTGGAAATAAAAGTCTCATGGACTTTCCTGCATGGGCTGACTTTGAACCTCCTGAGTAGCTAGGTTATAGTCATGAGCCACTGGTGCTCAGCTTATGAAATATCTTTTCTTTTTTTTTAAATTTTATTTTATTTTATTTGAGAACATACTGTACAGAGGGGCTACAATTACATGGATGAAATATCTTTTCAATCTCACTAAAAAACTTTATTCTCCCCACCCCCATATTTGCAATCAAATACTGGCTTTACTCATGCTAGATAAGCACTCTGCAATTGAGCTACATCCCCGGCCCAAAAATGTTTTTACTTTTATTTATTTATTTGTTTGTTTGTTTACTTATTTATTGTTGGTCGAGAGGCTTGAACTCTGGGCCTGGGCGCTGTCCCTGAGCTCTTTAGCTCAAAGCAAGTACTTGAGCCACAGTGCCACTTCTGGTTTTCTAGTGGTTTATTGGAGATAAGAGTCTCAAGAAACGGGTGCCAGTGGCTCACACCTGTAAACCTAGCTACTCAGGAGGCTGAGATCTGAGGATTATGGTTAAAGCCAGCCCAGGCAGGAAAGTGCATGAGACTATTATCTCCAATAAACCACTAGAAATCCGGAAGTGGTGCTGTGGCTCAAGTGGTAGAGTGCTTGCCTTGAGCTGAAGAGCTAAAGAGCGCAGGGACAGTGCCCAGGCCCAGAGTTCAAGCCCCATGACCGACCAAAAAAAAAAAAAAAAAAAGAGTCTCACGGACTTTCCTGCCTGGTCTGGCTTTGAACCTCAATCCTCAGATCTCAGCCTCCTGAGTAGCTAGGATTACAGGCGTGAGCCACCAGCACCTGGCTTTTTTTAAAAATTTATTTTTATTTTTTGTGTTGATACTGGGACTTGAAGTCAGGGCCTCACATTCTTGCTTGGCTTTTCCACTCTACTACTTTAACCACACTTCTTCCAGCTTTTTGCTGATTAATTGGAACTAATAGTCACTCAGATTTGGCTGACTTTGAACCTCAGTCCTCAGACTTCAGCCTTTTTGAGTAGCTAGAAATATAGGAATATGCCACCAGTGCCCGGATACAATGTTATTTATTTATTTTTTTTTTTGTCCTGGGGCTTGAACTCTGGGCTTGGGCTCTGTCCTTGTGCTCTTCAGCTCAAGGCGAGTGCTACAATGTTATTTTTAATGCTGTATTATACCGCATTTTGAGATGTTTACTTAAACCCTTATTAGGCTTATGTTTAATTTGTGTTTTTCCAAATTATAAGTGCTAAAATGCACATCTGTGTGGTTAGATCTTTGCACAGTCTTAACTTTTCTCTTCCCTTCGTTTGGTATGTTAGGGATTGAACTCAGGGTCTTGCACATAGTAGGCATGTGTTTTTTCAGTGAGCTGGGTCTCCAGACTATGACTAATTTCTTTTAATTAGTTGTACAAAGCTATGCGATTCACTTTGATATTTGCATAATGCATATGATACACTTTAATCATATCCACCTGCATGTTGTCTCTTCTTATTCTTCTTCTCCCCCTTTTCTCCTACATCCCTAATAGTCCCTCTTTTTTTTGGGGGGGGGTCCAGTCGTGGGGCCTAAACTCTGGGCCTGGGCATTGCGCTGTTCCTCAGCTCTTCAGCTCAAGGCTAGCACTCTACAACTTGAGCCACAGCGCCACTTACGGCTTTTTTCGTTTTTGCTTATGTGGTGCTGAGGAATCGAACCCAGGGCCTCATGCATATAAGGCAAGCACTCTACCACTGAGCCACCTTCCCAGCCCACCTAATAGTCCCTCTTTTACTCTCATGTTACCCCCATAATTTCCACATATGAGAGAACACGTGTGATACTTTGTGAAATTGAGTGATTTACCTTAACATGATCTCCAGTTCCATTTTCCAGTAAATGATATAATTTCATTCTTTATAGTTGAGTAAAATTCTGTGTGTGTGTGTGTGTGTGTGTGCACGCCACATTTCACATTTTTTAATGGGCACCTAGATTGATTCCATAACTTTGCTATTTTGAATAATGTAGTTATAAACATGGAGTTTTAAGTATGAGTATCAAGTCTGGATTCTTCTACATGCTAGCATGTGTCTAAACCACTGGGTGACATTTTTAGTTCTTTTTTGATTTTTGCTTTTTTTGGGGGGGGCTTTATTTTTCTCCTCTTTTAAATTTAATTAATTAATTGATTTTTGGTGCCATTCCCAGGGTTTGAACTCAGGCCTGTCCCTTAGCTTTTTTGCTCAAGGCTGCTGCTCTACCCCTGGAGCCACAGCTCCACTTCTGACTTTTTGGTAGTTAATTGGAGTTGAGAGTCTGATGGACTTTCCTGCTCAGGTTAGCTTCTAACCATGGTCCTCAGATCTCAGCCTCCTGAGTTGCTAGAATATCAAACATGAGCCACCAGCACCCAGCTGATTTTTCTTTTTTATTATCTCCATGTCTCTCCATTTATAATACCAGGTACAAATTATTGGCTTAGGTATATATAGGGTAGGTTACTCTGCTGCCTCATTCTGTACAATATAAGAACACAGTCAATGGTAAGCACCAGGATGTTTGAGCTTTTAGGAACAAGATCTTGCTGTGTACATAGCCCAGGTTTCCCTCAAACTTGGAATCATTTCCCTCCTCCTCCTGAGTACTAGAGTGTTCCAAAATGCCCAGTATTGACTAAATTGACTTTGATACTTTTAAGTATATACCCTGGGGGCAGTATGGCTGAATCACATGGTAGTTCAAATTTTCATTTTTTTTTATTGGTACTGGGGCTTGAACTCAGGACTTCACTATTCTGCCCTGAATCACACAAATATTGTGTGATTCTACTTACATGCCTATGCCTCCAGAACTCTTATTTTTAATTTTTTTTTTATCTGTGATGGGGCTTGAACTCAGGACCTGGGTGCTGTCCCTGAGCTCTTTTGATCAAGGCTAGTGCTATACCATTTTGAGCCGCTATACCATTTTGAGCCACTGTTCCACTTCTGGTTTTCTGGTGGTTAATTGGAGATAAGGGTCTCACAGACTTTTCTGCCCGGTTGGCTTTGAACCTTGGTCCTCCGATCTCAGCCTCCTGAGTAATTAGGATTACAGGAATGAGTCACTTGCACCAGCCTATTTTTAATTATTTTTTTTCTATTGTAAAGATGCTGTACAGAGAGGTTATAGTTACATGAGTAAGGTAATAAGTATATTTTTTTTATTGAGAATTGTTACCCCCTCCTTTGTTTTTCTCCTACTATCCCTTCCCTCCCCCACCTCCCCTATTTTTAATTCTTTAAGAAAGGTCTGTGCTGATTTTCATAGTGACTAAATTAATTTACATTCCCACCAACAGTGTGTACGGTCCCCACCTTTACCAACATTCATTGTTGTTTGTTTTCTTGATGATAGTCATTCTGACTGAGTGAGATAGCATCTTTTTTTTTTTTGTCAGTCATGGGGCTTGAACTCTGGACCTGGGCACTGACCCTGAGCTCTTCAGCTCAAGCTCTACCTCTTGAGCCATAGTGCTCATGGACTTGCCTGCCTGGGCTGGCTTTGAACTTCGATCCTCAGATTTTAGCTTCCTGAGTAGGTAGGATTATGCCATGAGCCAACATTGCCTGGCTGGGATAGCATCTTTGTTTTTAAGTATTCATTAATTAACTTATATTAGTTATATAGAGGTGAGATGATACTTTAATGTAGTGTTCATGTGTTTTTTTCTGATAGCTAAGGATATTAAACATTTTGTCATATATTTATTGGTTATTTGTACTTTTTTGAAGAAATGTCTGTTCAATTCTTTTGCCCATTCAAAGATTGGATTATTTGCTCTTTTTCTGTTCAATGTTTTGCATTTTTTATATATTCTGCAGATCACTTGACCACTCTCTTAAGTCATGTTCCTATATGTGATGTTGTTAGATTCAAAGTATTCATGGTTTTGAGTCTTTTTTGCTGTCCTTTTAGTATAGTATATTACTATTTGATAGATTTGTTAAAATCTGAAAGAAAGCCTATACATATTTGTATTATATAAAACTACTACTACATAGTGGCATTATTAACAATAGTAAAATGGTGAGAACAACTCAATCTATTGATAAATGAATAAATGAAATGTGATGTATATATACAGTAGGATATTGTCCACACTTTCATGAAATCCCAAGACTGTAGAGTATGGTTTGCTCCTTTAATACTAGCTCCTGAGGAGGCAGACATTGGTCTATTTTGAAGTTTAAAGCAAGGGTGGGCAAAAAGTCAATGAAATCTCATCTTGGTAAGCTAGGCATAGTGGTATAGGCCTGTGATCCCAACAGTGGGGGAGGCTATAGGTAAAAGGATTGCAATCTGAGGTTGCTTCAAGTAAAATCATACCTAAAGTATAAAAAGGCTGAGTGTGTGACTTAAGTGGTGGAGTTCCTGCCTAGCAAGTTCAAGGCCCTGAGTTCAAACCTCAATATTGCCAAGGAAAAAAGAAAGGGGTCCTAGCAATGCTGTCACAGTGATAACTCTCAAAAGCATTATGCCAAATGAAATAAGCCAGACACAATAGGAAAAATGTTGTGTGGTTCCACTTTACATGAATTTACTACAGTAAGTAAATTCAGACAGATAGAAAGTGGAATGGAGCTTTCCAGGGGTGATTTTGGATAAGTTTTTGTTGTTTTTTAGTGGTTCTGGGGATTGAATCCAGAGCCTCCCTTGGCATGCTTAACATGCACACTGTGCCATTTATCTATACCCCAACCATCCTAAAAACTACTTTTCTTCTCTTTTTAGAGATGGGAGTCTAGTCATGTTGCTGAGGCTCACCTCAACCTCTTGGGCTCACGTGATGCTCCTGCCTTCAGCTTCCCACATAGCTGGTACTATAGGTATACACCATAGCATCAGACTGGACAGGAAATTTTCATATAACAAGTACAGTTTTAGCTTGGCATAATGAAAAATATGGGGATGGGTAGAAGTTATGATAACACAACTCTGAGAATGTATTAATGCCATGAAGCTATTACATATAAAAATGATTAAATTGGTAAGCTTTAATGTTCTGTATATTATTCCACAATGAGAGATCTACTATTAGATGAATTCTAGAATTTCAGACAAGAATCACCTAGATTGAACTCAGGCTTTGCGCCTTTGTTTTAAGTTTAATGTATTGATAGAACTGACAACCAGGTTCCTAACCTATATTCCTGTAATGTGAAAATGTGTTTAGCTGTGGACTAAGTGGTTTGCTAGGTATCCTGGGCTCAGAGGTAAATAAGATAAAACACAGTCCCTGGAGTCTGCCAGTTGCTAAGGTTGGACAGAAAAAAAAGGAGTAAAGTACTTATTAAGAAAAGAGGGATTAAAACTCAGGTGACTTGTTTTCTCCTTAATGATTTCCTTTGTGGGACAGTTTTTAAAATATCCTTTTTCCCCCTTCAGGTTGCTATGGAAATATATGACCACATAGAAGGAAGTTCATTCTGATTATTCTAATACCTGAGATGTAAATATACTGAAGAGTGGAACCAGAAAAATTTAGTGCCAACTTTTCTTACAATGGCCACTGATTCAGGGGAGCCAGCCAGCACAGAAGATTCTGAGAAACCTGATGGAGTTTCCTTTGAAAACAGAGTTCCCCAGGTTGCTACAACTTTGACAGTAGAAGATAGATTAAAGGACAAAAACAATACCATCTCTGCTCCTGGGGAAACCATAGAAAAGAAGAGATTTTTCCGAAAGAGTGTTGAGATGACTGAAGATGAGAAAGTTCCTGAATCTTCCCCCAAAGATGAGAGAATAAAGGCTGCAACAAATATTCCAAGAGTAGAAAAACTTCCTACAAATGTACTAAGAGGTGGACAAGAAATGAAATATGAACAGTGTTCAAAGGCAACCTCAGAATCCTCAAAAGAATGCTTCAAGGAGAAAAGTGAAAAGGAAATGGAAGAAGAAGCAGAAATGAAAGCTGTGGCGACTTCTCCTAGTGGCAGATTCCTGAAATTTGACATAGAACTGGGAAGAGGAGCATTTAAAACAGTGTATAAAGGACTGGACACTGAAACTTGGGTCGAGGTTGCTTGGTGTGAATTGCAGGTGGGTAAATAATCTTCGTGGTTATAATAAATTCCAGTTTTAGCTGACCTGGCCTTCTGAGGATTAAAATGTACCCTGGATTAAAAAATGAAGGGTGTGTCTTCCACCTATCAGAAATTATGTTCCTTTAGGAGTTTATACCAACCTTTTTAAAACCCTGTTGTTTTCTGCTTTTTGGGGTTGTTTTTCTTGTTTTTGCTTTATTTATAGTTCTTAGAACCGAATTCTGGGCCTGGCACATGGTAGGCAATCAGTTCTATCACTGAGCTACATTTTCAACATCTCTTCTCTGGGTTTTTTGTTTTGTTTTGATTTTGTATCAGTACTGGTGCTTGAACTCAAGGGCCTCCTCTCACACTTTCACTTGACTTTTTTTGCCCAGGATTGGCACTAGCACTTCAGCTATGCCTTTAATTCCTATTTTTTGTTGTTGTTTATTTTGTTTTCTAGCACTGAGCTCAAAATAGGGCCTTATGCATGCTAGGCATGTGCTCCACCACTGAGTTATATCGTAGTCCTTGGTTTTCATTTACGTAGATCAAACTGGCATTGAACTTGTACCCAGGCAATGTCAGCTTCCTGAGTGCTGGTGTTATAGGTGTGCCCCACCATGCCTGGCTTCCTCCTCCCATTTGTTATAAAAGGAAAAGTTTATGATGGCTTTCTTTGGACAACTATCTTATGCCTTAGAATTCCCCAAATTCTTGTTAATATTTCATTTTGAAACCTTCAGTAAATGTGTATGTCACTGTTTGTTATACTAAATACTTTAGGGTGAGATAGGAATATATTCAGTATGATTGCCTTTCTCACTCCTGTTTTGTTCCATATCTAGGGCTTGAATTCAGCCTGTTTGTTCTCTCTTGGCTTTTTAGCTCAAGGCTAGCTGTTCTTCCACTTGAGCCACACCTCCACTACTGGCTTTTTGCTGGTTAATGGGAGATGCGATCAGAGTCTCACAGACTTTTTTACCCCACTGTCTTTGAACCGCCATAATCAGATCTCAGCCTCCTGAGTAGCTAGAATTACAAGAGTGAGCCACTGCCTCTTCTTTCCCCTCTCCTTTCTTCTCTCCCTTCTCTCTTTCCTATCTCTCTCTCTTCTCTCTCAGGATTCTTGATCAACTTTTTCATTCAAGTCTGACTCTACAACTTGAGCCACACCTCTACCCCTGCCTTATTTTTATTTTCATTTAACATCTAAGAACATTTTAAGGAAAGGTATATTTAAAATTTTTCTTTTCCTCTTCTGTTTTTTTTTGTTCTCTTCCTACTTTTCTTCCTTTTCTACTCCCCTTTTTTCCCCTTTTTCTTTCCTTGAACAGTCCTGAACTTTTGGACTCAATTATATTTTCAAACATCAGGCTTACATTTAATTTTGAAATTAATACCAAATATGAAGACAGTTGATTTTTAATTAGATACCTTTTCTTTTTGTCGGTAATGGGGCTTGAACTCTTGGGCCTGGGCACTGGCCCTGAGTTCTTCAGTTCAAGGTGAGCACTGTACCACTTGAGCCACAGTGCCACTTGGGGTTTTCTGGTGGTTAATTGGAGATAAGAGTCTCATGGACTTTCCTGCCTAGGCTGACTTTGAAGCTCCATCCTCAGATCTCAGCCTCCTGAGTAGCTAGGATTACAGGTGTGAGCCACCAGCACCTGGCTTAATTAAAAATCTTTATTTTTAATTAAGTTTTCTTTTTTAGTTTAATAACTAAGTTTTTAATTTTATGAGTATATTAATTATACAAGTGTGTTTCATTATGGATTTTCATACATGGAAAATACAGACTACTTTGATAAAATTCACCTTGTTACTTTTTCTCATCCTCCTCCTTTTTGGTTGGTCGTGGGGCTTGAACTCTGGGCCTGGGTGCTGTCCCGGCACTCTTCAGCTCAAGGTGAGTGCTCAACCACTTGAGCCATAGCACCACTTCCAGTTTTCTAGTGGTTTATTGGAGATAGGAGTCTCACGGTCTCTCCTGCCCGGGCTGGCTTTGAACTGCGATCCTCAGATCTCAGCCTCCTGAGTATCTAGGATTGCAGGCATGAGCCACCAGTGTTCAGCTCCTTATCCTCTTCGTTAAAAGTTTTAAACAAATTTCGTTACCCTATTTTCATTCATGTGTATAAAGTACTTTGACGATATTTAGTCTCACCTTCACCCTCTCTCCTCTTGCTGGTTCCTACCCCCAGTAGTCCCTGTTTTTTTTTTTGTTTGTTTTGTTTTTTTGTTTTGTTTTTTTGGGTCCGGTTGTGGGGCCTGAACTCTGGGCCTGGGCACTGTCCCTCAGCTCTTCAGCTCAATGCTAGCTCTCTACCACTTCACTTGAGCCACAGTGCCACTTCTGGCTTTTTTCTTTTTGCTTATGTGGTGCTGAGGAATCGAACTCAGGGCTTCAGGCATGCAAGGTAAGCACTCTACCACTGAGCCACCTTCCGAGCCCAGTAGTCCCTGTTTTATATTCCTCTCATTCACTAATTTTTTTTCTTTTTGCTGGTCCTGGGGCTTAAACTTAGGACTTAGGAGCTATCTCTGAGCCACCTTGTGCTCAAAGCTAGAATACTACTACTTGAGCCACAGGCTTGGAGATAAAAATCTCACAGATTTTCCTGCCCAGGCTGGTTTTAAACCTGGATCCTCATATTTCAGCCTCCTGAGTAGCTAGGATTATAGGTGTGAGTCACCAGTACCTGGTTTCTCATGCACTTTTTTTTTTTTTGCCAGTTTTGGGGCTTGAATTCAGGGTCTGGACACTGTCCCTTAGCTGCTTTTGCTCAAGGCTAGCATTCTACCACTTGAGCCACAGTGCCACTTCCAGCTTTTTCTGTTTATGTGGTACTGAGGAATGGAACCCAAGGCTTCATGCATGCTAGGCAATCACTCTACCACCAAGCCACATTCCCAGCCCCTCTCATTCACCTTTTTAAGGGCTATATCTGCATATGAGAGAGAGAACATGTGATTTTTGCCGTTTTCTGTCTGGCTTCATTTAACATGATGATCTCTAGTTCTATGCTGTAGCCTGCAAATAACATCATTTGCTTCTTTTTTTTTTTTTTTTTTTTTGGCCTGGATAGTACTCTGCTACCATTGAGCTATCTGAACCCTCATCTTTATAGAAACATATTCACAGTAGCCAAATCATGGAATCAGCCCAGGTACCCACTTACTACTGATAAGTGGCTAAAGAAAGTGTGCTATGGGGCTGGACAGGTGGCTCAGTGGTAGAGTGCTTGCCTCGCATGCATGAAGCCCTAGGTTTGATTCCTCAGCGCCACATAAGCAGAAAAATCTGGAAGTGGTGCTGTGGCTCGAGTGGTAGAGTGCTAGCCTTGAGCTGAAGAGCTGAGGGACAGCGCCCAGGCCCAGAGTTCAATCCCCATGACTGACCAAAAAGAGAAAAAAGAAAAGAAAAGAAAATGTGCTATATGTTTATTTTTATAGCTGTCTTGGAAATGTAAGGTTCTGTTTGAGTTACACAGGAAAATGAAAATTGTAGTTACAATAAAGACACACCTCAAATAATATTACCTAGTTTGATTTTTCTACTGTCTTCATCTCAATCTTAGAAGGAGAACATACTGATCGGCAAGGAATTTTTGTTGAAAGAAAAATAAAGCCTGGTTAAATTCACGTATTATATATATTTTTAAACTACTGTTAATATAACTTTATTATCTAAACCAAAGGAAATACTTTTTTTTTTTTTTTTGCAAGTACTAGGGCTTGAACTCAGGGCTTGGGCAATGTCCTTTTGTTTCTTTTGCTTTAGGGTAGCTAGCACTCTACCACTTGAGCCACAGAGCCACTTCCAGCTTTTTCTATTTATGTGGTACTGAGGAATCGAACCCAGGGCTTCATGCATGCGAGGCAAGCACTCTACCATTGAGCCACCTGTCCAGCCCCACTACCAAACACACTACCACTAAGCTACATTCCCAGCCCCAAAGGCAAATGATTTTACAAAACTGTTAAAGGAGGGAGGTGACAAGTGACAGCTTCAGTCTAGTAAATAGCATTAATTTTTCTAGTTAATTCAATCAGTTACTTTGATTTATTTACTGGATAAGCTAAAAGAAAAAGAGACAAAATGATAAATGTAGTAAGCTGAATAAGGACATTCCAAAGATGTCCATATCTTAATCTCTGGCATCTGTGAATATTCCTCAAATTGCAAAATGGAGTTTTGCAAATGAGACTACATTAAAGATATAGAGATGACCTTGCATCATCTGAGTAGACCACTATGATCACAGTGGTCCTTGTAAGAACGACACTGGTTGGCTATAGAGAAAGGTCTATGAATGGAAACAGAAGTTGAAGTGATGCTGCTGCTGGATGTGCAGAGAGCCAAGGAATGTCGGTATCTTCTAGAAAGTTAGAAAAAGCAAGGAAACAGATTGTTCCTAAGAGTTCCTAGAAGGAATGCAGCCCTCCTGGTATCTTAATTTCAGACTAGTGAGGTTTATTGTAAGCTTATGATCCCCAGAACTGGAAGGTAATAGATTTATATTTCAGTCCACTAAATGTATGCTAATTTTTTATTGTAGCAATAGGAATACACTATACTGCAACTGCCATTTTTTTATTCAGCAAATAAATAGTCCTTGCAATGTGCCAGATCTGTACTAAGCACTAGGGACACAATGGGGTGAAAAAGCAGACATAGGCTCTGATTTCAGAAAGTTTATGGTAGTGGGAGTTTATAGTCAGTAATAAGATTGGAGTTAGTGAAAAGATGAAAGGGCTGTTAAATATAGGTTTGTTTAAAGGAATGATAGGGTTGAGCTAGAAAGCAGTGGGGCTGGACTTTGCTACTTCTTTTTTTTAATATTTTGAGATGATTTTCTACTTAGGGAAAAGTTGCAAAGAGAGTATAGAATGCTGTTTATCTAGTCACCTCTGTCTCTTCTGGTTAACGTATTAATCTGAGAACATTTGTCAGAACTAAGAAATTAACCTTATTCTTTACTACTATCTTAAGTATAGAATTTATTTAGAATTTATCAATTCTCCTATGGATAATCATTTTTCAGTTCTGTGATTCCATCCGTGGTCTTACATGTGTCTCTTTCAAGCTATGAAAGTTTTTCAGTCCATCCTTGAACCTTCAATAGAAATCTGTTATGGGTTATTTTATAGCTAGTCCATCAATTTGAGTTCATTTTGTTTTCTCATGATTAGAGTTAGACTGTGCATTTTTGGTAAGAATATCATCACAGCATGTGCACATATTGATGGTATATATCATGGTAATAATAACTTTGTGGCCTTCATTGTCCAGAAGTAGTCAGACACATGGGGAAATTAACTTCTTTTTAAAATTTTTGTTGGTCATGGGGCTTGAACTCAGGGTCTGGGCACAGTCTCTGAGCTCTTTTGCTCAAAGCTAGTGTTCTGCCTTCCAGTTTCCAGGTGATTAATTGGAGATAAGATTCTCATAGATTTTCCTGCCTGGGCTGGCTTTGAACTGTGATCCTCAGATCTCAGCCTCCTGAATAGCCAGGACTACAGTCATGAGCCACTAGCACCCAGCTTCTTTCTTTGTATTTTTAAAATTATCTTTAAGTAATTGTAGGGGTTTCAATTCAACATATCAGTTTAAAAGTGCAATTAATCTTGATTAGTGTCACCTCTTCCTTTGTGGGGGAGGTTGGCTTTTAAATGTAGGGCACATGCTTATTGATTTAGAATGAGGACTATTGTCTTAGGTATAATGCTCTATGTGATTTGTAGGCTAGATAAATGAGAAGCTAAACTATAATAAGAATCTGCTGTGGTGATTGTAGTGAAAATAAAAAAACCTAGATAGTCACTTCTGGATGAGGACAAGCTCTATGTTCAGTGGTTTTGGAAGACAGGTTCTATATGTTGATTCTCTCTCTCTCTCTCTCTCTCTCTCTCTCTCTCTCTCTCTCTCTCTCTCTCTCTCTCTCTCTCTCTCTCTCTCTCTCTCTCTCTCTCTCTCTCTCTCTGTCTCTGTCTCTCTCTCCACTTGTGGGACTTGAACTCTGGGCCTTGGCGCTGTTCCTGAGCTCTTCAGCTCAATGCAAACACTCTATCACTTGACCACAGTTCCACTTTTCCACAGTTCCTGAGCTCTTCAGCTCAATGCAAACACTCTATCACTTGACCACAGTTCCACTTTTCCACAGTTCCACAGTTTTCTGGTGGTTTATTGGAGGTAAGGGTTTCACGGACTTTCCTTCCTGGGCTGGCTTTGAACCTTGATCCTCAGATCTCGGCCTCTGGAGTAGATAGGATTACAGGAGTGAGCCACTGGCGCCTGGCTGTAGATTCTCTTTTTTTTTGGGGGGGGGGGGTGCTGGTACTGGAGATCAAATCCAGGACTTCCAATATGCTAAGCAAGTGCTCTACCACTATAGCCCTAGCTCTTTTTTTTAACTGTATGTATTTTTTTTGTCTTTTCTTTTTTGGTACTGGGCATCGAACCCAGGACGTTGCACTTGCTAGGCAAGTGCTTTGCCACTGAGCTACATCGCAGCCCAGCCCTTGGGGCTTAAAGTCAGGGCCTGGACACTGTTCCCAAGCTTTTTTGCTCAAAGCTAGCACTCTACCACTTGAGCCACAGCTCTACTTCCAGCTTTTTGGTGGCTAATTGGAGATAAAAGTCTCATAGACTTTGCTGCTTGGGCTGGAGTGGAACCACAATCCTCAGATCTCAGCTTTCTGAGTAGCTAGGATTATAGGCAGGAGCTACCAGCACCCTGCAAGCCCTAACTCTTTGATAAATAGTTTTTGACCACTTTTTTTTTGGGGGGGGTCCGGTCATGGGGCCTGAACTCTGGGCCTGGGTGCTGTCCCTCAGCTCTTCAGCTCAAGGCTAGCGCTCTACCACTTGAGCCACAGCACCACTTCCGGCTTTTTTTCTTTTTGCTTATGTGGTGCTGAGGAATCGAACCCAGGGCCTCTGGCATGCAAGGCATGTGCTCTACCACTGAGCCACCTTCCCAGCCCCAGTTTTTGACCACTTTTGATGGGTACTTTTATTTGACCATTACTGTTTCAAAGCTTTAATGTACTAATGTGACTAGACTGTGACTGTTATATCTTGATTTCTTGTGATTCTTTGATATCACCTTTTAAAAATTATTACCCTAAAGCCAGGCACTGGTGGCTCATGCCTGTATTCCTAGCTACCCAGGATGCTGAGATCTGAGGATTGTGGTTCAAAGCCAGCTCAGGCAGGAAAGTCCGTGAGACTTTTATCTACAGTTAACCACCAGAAAACTGGAAGTGGCGCTGTGGCTCAAGTGGTAGAGTGCTTGCCTTGAGCTGAAAGGGTCAATGACAGTGCCCAGGTCCAAAGTTCAAACCCTACCACTGACAAAAAAATATTTCCCTAGTGTATGTCTAACTTTAATTCTGTGTTACACCATTTCTCTACAGAAAGTGGTTTGGAAGTGATCTATATGGAGAGACAAAGTGATGAATTAGAAAGCACTTAGGATTCACTGTAGAATGTATCAAGCCAGTGTTGAATCACCACTTAGGAAGCTTGGACAAGCCAAGCAATATAACATTTTGGATCCTTAGTAATAAATTGGGAATTATGTATCTATTACTTAGCTTAAGAAATAAAACATTGAGGATTAAAGATAATTCATCTTAATCACATGACATTATGTTTGAGTGTTCAATAAGTGCCAATGATAAAATACTGAGCAATCTTATGTTCATCAAGAATATTCGTTAATAGTCAGGCATCAGTGGCTCACACCTGTAATCCTAGCTGTGAGGAGGCAGAGATCTGAGGATCATGGTTCAAAGTCAGCCCAGGCAGGAAAGCCCATGAGGCTCTTACCTCCAATTAACTACTCAAAGAGCTAGAAATAGAGCTAGTGGTAGAGCACTAGCCTTGAGCAAAAAAGCTCAGGGACAGCACCCAGGCCCTGAGTTCAAGCCTGAGGGCTCACATTCACACCCACAAAGAATATTTATTAATAGAGTGTTTTGTAATTTAAGCATCATTTCAAAGCCTTTGTATTATTTGTACTGAATTGAACAAGTTATTGTATAATAAAGCTGTTTTTTTTCCCTCATAACAGTACCAGGGCTTGAACTCAGGACTGTTTGCTCTTGCTTGGCTTTCTTGCTCACAGCTGGTGTTCTACAACTTGATTCATATCTCTAGTCTGGCATTTTATTGGTTAATTGGAGAAGGAATTTTACAGACATGAACCACCTCTAGGTCTCAGACTCTTGAGTAGCTAGGATTACAGGTATGAGGCACTGGTGCCTGGCATTGTAATATAGCTTCTATAGCATTTCTTCTGTCTTTCACATTTGCAGAAACATTCATGCAGCCTCTGACCTTGTTCATTGTTGGTGTTTGCATTAACAGACATTGCTGATAAAGCAATAGTTTACTTTTTAGACATGAAATGTTGGTTATCTTGAACAAATACATATGCCTGAATAAATACATATAGTCATGTTGGTATTATGTCATGTCTCAGGAAAGGTTTTGTGTACACTTTTACTATTCCACACATTAAAATAGATTAAATGTTTAGCTAGCATTTATAAATGGACATTATTTCTTTTTAAAGTAGCATGGAGTAACAGAAATCTATTTGGTATATTTGCATTTAATATCTTCAGAAATAAAAATTAATATTTATGACACTGAAATTCTGTTTCATGCTTTTTTGGTGATCTTACCTTGAGAAAGCAAAATATAGGCATCATCACTTTAATAGTCTAGAAATTTTATGGTTTCTGACTGTGTCAACTCCATTAGCAATCGCTACTCTCTAGTTTGCTTTGTGTAGCTTATCTTTCCTTTCTTGCGTAAGAACTCTGTGGATGATATGTGAAAGTTATTCTGTCAAAGTAGTTATCATTGCTATAATATTGTGTATGTCTCTGTGTGTGTTTGAGATTAAAAGAGGATTGCAATTGTAGCTGAAAGCTCTACTCTTAAGTACATCCCTCTGGATTTTCATCCTAGTTTGACAGGCTTACTTTCCACTCCCTGAATTAGAGGTAGAGTTTTAATGGTCTTGGCTCTATCTTTTTAGTGGACTTTACCTCTAGCAATATGTCTAGGGAAGCAGTTGTAATTTTGTAACGTTGTTTACTCCTAATGCTGACTAGTTTAAATCTGTAGGATCAAAGGATGAAGTAGGGTAGTTTGCACGTGAAAACCTTGTGTTCTACTAACTTAATCAGGAGGCTGAAAAATTTATTCATTCTTCAGAGTAAATCTGCTGATCTATCAGATATGGATGACATCTATCTAATTATAGGGGCATTTAGGATTTATTAGTTATCTTAGGTAAGGCAGAAAAGCATAAACATTTTACTTGTTTCCAGGTGCCTTTTAAGGTTTGCATTGCCTACTTTTTTTTCTTTGAATCCCTTTACCTTTTCTTTTTCTTTCTTTCTTTCTTTCTTTCTTTCTTTCTTTCTTTCTTTCTTTCTTTCTTTCTTTCTTTCTTTTTCTTTCTTTCCTTTTCCTTCCTTCCTTCCTTCCCTACCTCCATCCCTCTCTCTCTCTCTCCCTCTTTCTTTCTTCTTTCTTTTCTTTCTCTCTTTCTTTCTTTCTTTCTTTCTTTCCTTTCTTTCTTTCTTTCTTTCTTTCTTTCTTTCTTTCTTTCTTTCTTTCTTTCTTTCTTTCTTTCTTCCTATCTATCTGTGAATTTACCCCTTCTAGGAATCTCAGTGAAGTGGTAAAATGTTCTTTTGTGTCTGTTTTTGTTTTCCACTTAGCATAATATTTTCCAGATTAATGAGTATTATATCACGTGTCAAAATTTGTTTGTTTGTCTTAAGGCTTGAATTCAGGGCTTGGGTGCTGTTCCTGAGCTTTGTTTGATCAATGCTAGTGCATTACTGTTGAGCCACAATTCTGTTTTTGGCTTTTTAGAGCTTAACTGGAGATAAGAGTCTCGGACTTTACTTCCTGGGCTGGTTTCCAGCCATGATCCTCAGATCTCAGGCTTCTGAGTAGCTAGGATTACAAGTAAACCACCAGCACCCAGCTATGTGTCAGAATTTTGTGTCTTTGAAAGCTTCATAGCTTTTTATTGTGTGCACATACCATTTTGTTTATCCATTTATTTGTTATTAGGTATTTGGGTTATTTCTACCTGTTGGCTCTTGTGAATAGCACTGCTATGAACACGGTGTAAAAATCTCTATTTGACTTCATACTTTCAGTTCTTTTGAGTATATACTTAGAAATAGAAATGTAGGCACCTACGGTAATTCTGTGTTAATATTTTGAGTAACTGGTATACTTCTTTCCACAGTAATTGCACCATTTTACATTTTGGCCAGCAGTTTTTTTTCAGTTTTCCCACACCATTGCCAACTCTTTGTTTGTTTGTTTGTTTGTTTGCCATCATAATGAGTATGCCATAGTGTCTCATTCTTATTTTGATTAGTCATATCTCTAATGACTACTAATGCTGAACATCTTTTATGGAAGATCAAGGTCTGCCATGGTCACTTCCTGGCTTGCTGGTATGGAGATATTTCCTTTTATTTTTAATTTTTATTTTTTTTAGTATTTAAATTATATCAAGGTATTTTTCAAGTTGACATAATTCTATTTAGACACAGCAGCCAAAGTAATTCTTTTCTGAACGTAAGTCAGAACCCTGTTATTCCTCTGCACACAGTGTTCCACTGGCTTCTTTTCTCAAAGGAGAGTCCTTACTGATTTCCTATTCCCTGAGTAACCTGGGTCTCTGCTACTACTCTAAGTCCTGCTCCCAGATATTTCCTTTTATTTTATTTTATTTTTTTTGGGTCCTGTCGTGGGGCCTGAACTCTTGGCCTGGGTGCTGTCCCTCAGCTCTTCAGCTCAAGGCTAGCACTCTACCACTTGAGCCACAGCGCCACTTCCGGCTTTTTTTTCCTGCTTATGTGGTGCTGAGGAATCGAACCCAGGGCCTTAAGCATGCAAGACGACCACTGAGCCACCTTCCCAGCCCCAGATATTTCCTTTTATAAGGGTACTAAATCATAATGCATTAGGGCCCCACTCATATGATATTATTTAACTTTAATTACCTCTATAAAGACTCTATGTCCAAATGTAGTTAGATTGGCAATTAAAGTTTCAGTATGTAAATGTTAGGTCCTGGGGAGAGGCACAAAGTTTCAATCCACAACATAGGACGTCTTGTTGACTTTCTTGCCTATTTCTAATTCCTCAAGTGTGTGAGTGGTGCTGGAAGCCTGGTAGACGGATTCATTTTTAGTCTAGAAAGAAAGAAGAGAGGCATGGAGAAGGAGAGGAAGAGGGAGGGAGAAGAGCGGAAAAGAGATTTTACAGTTTAAGTGTGTAGGGAACAAAGAAACCACCCTGATGTCTAATAATGTATTAGCACAGAGTTGACTGTATTGGAAGGGTATCTATTTCTTGATCACTTACAATATTGTCATCACATAAGGCAATCTTTTGCCCCTCTAAGTAAATCAAGGGGACTCACAAAAGGGCAATTGAGCATAAGGAAGAAATAGTCACTTTTAAGACTGTAGTTATTAACCTGAGTAATCAAGTAAAAAGAGTATCTAAAGTAGCTATTTAAGTAAAACCAGTAAATAAAGACACTGAAGCAAAGGAATTGTATTGTATATGACTTCTTATTTTCGGTGCTAGAAGCTAAAAGATGGTGGAATGCAGATCATTAAAGGGGAAGAGATTTTACCACCCCATAATCTCAAACCATGTAAAATATCTTTCATCTGCAAGGGTGAAGCATATTCCTGGACATATAAAGACCATAGTTCAGAAAACTATGCAACAGTTACAAAGAAAAAAATAAATCTCTGAAATCTCTGTAACTAACATGTAGACATTAGATGGATAGAGTATTGATAAAAGTACTAAAAGGGCTGGGTGTTGGTAGTTCATCCCTGAAATCCTAGCTACTCAAGAGGCTGAGATCTGAGGATCACAGTTTGAATCTAGCTCTGGCACAAAAGTCTGTGGGACTCTTACCTCCAATTAATCACCAAAAAGCCAGAAGTGGAACTTTGGCTTAAGTGATAGAGTACTAGCCTTGAGCAAAAACACTTAGGCACCGTGCCCAGACTCTTGAGTTCAAGCCCCAGGACTGGTAGAATACTCGAACACTTCCCTAGTGTATGAAAGTCCCTGGTTTACATCCCCATCACCACACAAAACCTAAGACTGTAGTTAAAAGGGAGTAAATGAGGCTGGGAATGTGGTTTAGTGGTAGAGTGATTGCCTAGCATGAAGCCTTGGATTCAATTCCTCAGTACCACATAAACAGAAAAGGCTGGAAATGGCACTGTGGCTCAAGTGGTAGAATGCTAGCCTTGAGCAAAAGAAGCTCAGGGACAGAGCTTAGGCCCTGAGTTCAAGCCCCACTACTGTCAAGAAAAAAGGGGGAACCAAATGCAGGGAATTTATAATACATAATACAGGGATATATTGTTTTAACAAAACTTGAGTCGAGGGAGTAGCAGTTGTGTGGGAATGTACAGAGTGGGATTGATTAAGTCTTCTACATGGCTCATTAATATTTTAAATTATGTATTTTCAGTGAGTGAGGGCTGTTTACTAGGGAGAATAAATGGATGATTTGCTTACTTATGAGAAATATGGTTTTGCTTTTGAGTATCATCAGTAAAAGGCTGTAAACCACTAGTAAAATGCTAAACGATGGCCAAGTGTTGTGACTCAGGTCTTTAGTCTTGGGTTTGTGGGAGGTGGTGATCAGGAGAATCTTATTTTGAGAGAGTCTGTGCAAAAAGTTAGCAAAACCACCATCTCAATTTATGACCCAAGGGTGAGGTTACACATTGAAACTCCATCCCCAAGGGAGGCTTAAATAGGATTGCTATCCTGGCTGGCCTGAGATAAAACTGGATATTTTGTTTGAAACCTAGCTAATGGCTCAGGGCATGACCCTCCTTCTCCTGATACCCCACATCCAACAGAGGCTATTGATAGGTTATGTAAGTGAGTTTATAACATAGTTATAAAATATAACAATTATTGCTCAGCCTCATAGGATGAGTTAAAGGTTATCAGTGATTATATATAGATTTTGAGAAAAAAAGTAGAAGGTACACACACACACACACACACACACACACACCTAGAATAAAGCACACTAAAGCTATTTAGGCATGTGCATAACAATTTCTATGACTTTAATTTGGAGCTTGTTCTTACATTTCAGGACCGGAAGTTAACCAAAGCTGAGCAACAAAGGTTCAAGGAAGAAGCAGAAATGTTGAAAGGTCTACAACATCCAAATATAGTTCGATTTTATGATTCCTGGGAATCAATATTGAAAGGAAAGAAATGTATTGTATTAGTGACTGAACTAATGACATCAGGAACCTTAAAGACGTAAGTTGACTCTGGTAGAGCCAACCAAGTTTTATTTGAAATAATCCTCAGAGAAATTACTATGCTGATGATTTATGCATAAGAGAACTGCGCGGGCGGTCAGGAGTTGAATCAAGCTGTTGGACTTACCTTAAAAGTGATCCCAAAATTTGCTTGTGGAATGATATTTCAAAGATTTTAGATGTGGTGTCATCAATAATTCTATAATGGTGCTAAAAGAAGCCCAAATAAAAGATTTGTGGCGTTGCTGATGAGTTCTTGTTGGGTGTGCCTGCACTGGAGGTTGAACTCTATTAGTTTCAGCTTTTTGTTGGTCATTTGGACATAGCAACCAGTCAGTCCTCAGATCTCAACCTCCTGGGCAGTGGTATGGCTTGAATTGTTTTCTTCAAAAAGGGCTGCCTTAGATTTCAAGAGAAATCTTGAACTTCACTTTGATGGGCAGTGAAGGAATTACAACACGTGAAAATGATCAAATAAAAATTTATTGACTTCAAACAAAAAAAATAATCCTCAGGAGTCATAAAAGTGGTTTATAAATGAAGTAACTTTTTGGGATGGGTGCTAGTGGCTCACGCTTGTAATCCTAGTTACTCAGTAGTCTGAGATCTGAGGATCCTGGATCAAAGCACCAAAACATCTGAAGTGGAGCTGTGGTTCCAGTAGTGGAGCCCTAGCCTTGAGCAAAAGAACTTAGGGACAAAGCCTAGGCCCTGAGGTTAAGCCCCAGGAAAAAAGGGCACAAAAGAAAAGGAATGGAGGGGCTAGGAAGATGGCTCAGTGGTAGAGCACTTGCCTTGCATGCATGAAGCCCTGGGTTCGATTCCTCAGCACCACATAATCAAAAAGAAAAAAGCCAGAAGTAGCGCTGTGGCTCAAGTGGTAGAGGGCTAGCCTTGAGCTGATGAGCTGAGGGACAGCGCCCAAGCCCAGAGTTCAGGCCCCATGACTGGACCCCCCCCCCCAAAAAAAAAAGAAAAGAAAAGGAATGGAAAGCAAAGCAGAGCAAAGAAACAAATGTAACTTTTTGTGGTAGTACAAAAGTTTAAACTCAGAACCTTGTGCATCATACTCAGAAGATCTACCTCTTGACTCATACTTCTAGGCCTATAAAATATTACTTGATTAAAAATTTAGAATGTGTTTTAGAGTAGATTAAAAGAAATTAAAAATTTGAAAACATCATGGAATTTTACAATTAAATCATTATACAGAGAATATAATGTCATATTGTAAAATAAAATGATTAGGAGTTTGGCCAAATTTATAGTACTAGTCAGCAATAAATAATAATTACGGAGCCGGATGCTGGTGGCTCATTCCTATAATTCTACTTACTTAAGAGGCTGAGATCTGAGGATGTTTATTCAAAGCCAGCCCCAGCAGCAAAGTCCATGAGACTCTTCTCTCCAGTTAACTACCCAAAAAATGGCAGGAAATGGAGTTGTGGCTCAAGTGGTAGAGTGCTAGCTTTGAGCAAAAAGCTTATGGACAGTGCGCGCACACACACACAATATACTAATGATGAAGCTTTGTTTCTAATTGTGATTTTTGCTAGTAAAATCTACTGTATATAATTAAGTATGGAATATATTTTTCCTAGAACTTTTACACTAAATATGTAAACATATGATCATATCCTCTGGAGACTAGATAATTATTAGGAAGTAGAGAAAGTCTTTTTTGGTGGTGCTGGATCATTTCATGTCTGTGTTGTAAAGGACATAATATAGTTAGGGGCCTCATTCTTGTTTGGCAAGTGCTCTACTACTTGAACCACAGGTACAGTCCTTTTTGCTTTAGTTATTTTTTTCAGATAGGGTCTTGTGGTTTTTCCTGGACTACCATTTGACTATATGATCCGCAATACTCAGATCTCAGCTTCCTGAGTGTCTAGGATTAGATGCATGAGCCACCAGCTTCTAGCCCCTATGTTTCTTTTTAAGTTGTGCTTCTGTTCCCAAAGGCCACTCTGGCATAATTCTTTTTTTTTTTTTAATTAAAAACGGTATGCTTAGGATCTGGAGGCTTGGATTAAATGATAGAACACTTGCTTTGCAAGTGCAAAGTCCCTGAATTTAAACCCCAGTTACCACCAAAGGAACAAAACAAAGACAAAAACAAAAACCCTATACTCAGTAGGACATCTTTTTTGGTGGTGGGAAGGTAAAATACTGGGTGTGTGTGTGTGTGTGTGTGTGTGTGTGTGTGTGTGTGTGTGTGTGTGTGTGTGTGTGTGTGTGTGTGTGTGTGTGTGTGTGTGTGTGTGTGTGTTGGTATTAGGGCTTTTTGACTCACAGCTTTGAGCTTTCACTTGTTTGGTGGAGGGAAGGTAAAATACTGGTGGGTGTGTGTGTGTGTGTGTGTGTGTGTGTGTGTGTGTGTGTTTGGTGGAGGGAAGGTAAAATACTGGTGTGTGTGTGTGTGTGTGTGTGTGTGTGTGTGTGTGTGTGTGTGTTTGGTGGAGGGAAGGTAAAATACTGGTGTGTGTGTGTGTGTGTGTGTGTGTGTGTGTGTGTGTGTGTGTGTGTGTGTGTGTGTGTTGGTATTAGGGCTTTTTGACTCACAGCTTTGGGCTTTCACTTGTTTTTTTTTCCACTCAAGGCTAGTGTGATTTACCAATTGAGCCACAGCTCCACTTCCATTTTTTTGCTGATTAATTGGAGATAAGAGTCTCATGGATTTTATTGTCCTGGCTGGCTTTTTTCTCAAATCTTAGCCTTTCAAAGAGCTAAGATTATAGGTATAAGCCAGTAGTACTTGGCTTTCAAATACATGTTTTGTTTTTTTTTTTGGTTGGTCATGGGGCTTGAACTCTGGGCCTGGGCACTGTTCTGAGCAATTCAACTCAAGGCTAACACTCCACCACTTGAGCCACAGTGCCACTTTGGTTTTCTGAGTGGTTTCTTGGAGATAAGAGTCTCATGGACTTTTCCTGCCTGGGCTGGCTTTGAACCAAGATCTCAGATCTCAGCCTCCTGAGTAGCTAGGATTAGAGGTGTGAGCCACCAGTGCCCAGCTCAAATACTTTTATTGAAGAACTGGGAAGTGAATCTAGAGGAGTTGAGCCTTGCAGTTATTGAAGGTTTGGAAATCTCATCTAATAATGTTGTCTTTGATTTAAATTGTTTTGCCATACCAGATAATAGAAAACAACCCAAGGATAACGATCATAGTTCATAAATGTTCAGCTCACTAATATGTTCATATAGTAACCTGGATATATTTGCTCATGCCTAGTCTTTTATCTCTTTGTATAGGTACTTAAAACGATTTAAAGTCATGAAACCAAAGGTCTTAAGGAGCTGGTGCAGACAAATTTTAAAGGGGTTACAGTTCTTGCACACGAGGACTCCTCCTATTATCCATCGAGATCTGAAGTGTGACAACATTTTCATCACAGGACCCACCGGATCTGTGAAGATTGGGGATCTAGGACTGGCCACCCTAATGCGCACATCATTTGCTAAAAGTGTCATTGGTGATTAATATTTTACAGTTTACTGATTGGGTATTTGAGAGATTTCTCAGTTGTATAGGTCTAGAACAGAGGTGAGTCAACTCTGGCTCATGGGCCAAATTTGGTCCACTGCTTATTTTTATGAATCAAGTTTGATCAGAACACAGCTACATCCATTCATTTACAGGTTGTCTGTAGCTGTTTATCCACTATAGAAGTAAATAGTTGCATAGTCCATATGGACTGCAAAGTCTAAAATATTTACTATCTGATACTTCACAGAAAAATTTACCAGTTACTGGTCTTGATTGTGAATTTGTTTTGAAATAGCTATTATATGTTCATTTATTTCACAGACATCTATATTTCTTTTGTAAGAAATATGTCTGGATTATTGAAAGGTTCTGAGGATTTAAGGAAGTTTACTAAGTTAATCCAGAAAAAAATTGAACCAATAAGGACATAAATGAAATCAGGTTTGAAAAATTAAAACCTAGTCTTGTGTATTAGAAATTATATCAATATGGAAAAGTAAGGAGATTCTTTAAGTATTTTGTATAGATAATACAAATTTTAAATTTATGAACTTATATTGGGGAGCAGAAATTGGCATAGTTAATTTCTATGGGAAAAGGAACTTTGGATGATATGTATTGCTTATTGAAAATGTGGTTGTGGTATATTGTAGGAACTCCAGAATTTATGGCTCCAGAGATGTATGAAGAACACTATGATGAATCCGTAGATGTCTATGCTTTTGGCATGTGCATGTTGGAAATGGCTACTTCAGAGTACCCTTACTCTGAGTGCCAGAATGCAGCTCAAATATACCGTAAAGTAACCAGTGTAGGTATAACTTTATTCTTTTACTTCACAAATTGCTACATTTTAGGTTGAAGCTAGTAAACTTGATTTAGTCTAATGTACTTTGGGGCTAGTGCTGTGGCCCAGTGATAGAATATTTGCTTAGTATGTTTAAGGCATGTATTTAAAATTACATAATATTTAAAATTACATAATTTCTTTATATTTTTATTGATTGGTGGGCAATTAAGTTGTTTCCATAGCTTGACTATTGGGGATAATGCTGCAGCAATCATCATAACAGTACAGATAGTCCTTCAGCATGTTCCATGTTTTTAGCTTTTGTTGAGGAGTCTCCATTTGTCATAATAGTTGTAATAATAATATACATTTCCTCCAACAGTATACAGGGGTTCTTTTTTTTTGCCAGTCTGGGGACTTGAACACAGGGCCTGGGCACTGTTCCTGAGCTTCTTTTGCCCAAGGCTAGCACTCCACCACTTGAGCCACATTGCTATTTCTGGCTTTTTCTGGTATTGAGGAATTGAACCCAAGGCTTCATGCATGCTAAGCAGCTACTCTATCACTAAGTCACATTCCCGGCCCTCCTCTTCCTATATATGCTCTACTATCAAGCAATATCCCCAGTCAAAGGTTCCCTTTTCTTTTCTTTCTTTTCTCTTTCTTTCTTTCTTTCTTTCTTTCTTTCTTTCTTTCTTTCTTTCTTTCTTTCTTTCTTTCTTCCTTCCTTCCTTCCTTCCTTCCTTCCTTCCTTCCTTCCTTCCTTTCTTCCTTTCTTTCTTTCTTTCTTTCTTTCTTTCTTTCTTTCTTTCTTTCTTTCTTTCTTTCTTTCTTTCTTTCTTTCTTTCTCTCTTTCTGTCTTTCTTTCTTTCCTTCTTTCTTTTTTTTTTTTTTTTTTTGGTCCTGGGGCCTGGGTACTATTCCTGAGTTCCTTTTGCACAAAGCTAGCACTCTACCACTTGAGCCACAGTGCCACTTATGCCTTTTTCTGTAACTAATAGGAGATAAGAGTCTCATGGACTTTCCTGCCTGGGCTGGCTTTGAACCACAATCCTCAGATCTCAGCCTCCTGAGATGCTAGGATTACAGGCGTGAGCCACCGGCACCCAGCCTAAGGTTCCATTTTCTACACATCCTTGCCAATACTTACCTTTCATCTTTTTGATAAGGTATATTCCTTTAATGTATGCTTATATTCCTACAAAGATAGATGCAATCTTCAATTTTTATTAATTTTTTTGTCAGTTGTGGGGCTTGAACTCGGCTCCTGGGCACTGTTCCAGAGCTCTTTTGCTCAACTAATGCTCTACCATTTTGAGCCATAGTTCCACTTCCAGTTTTTGTTATTTGGAGATAGAGTCTCACGGGGACTTTTCTGGCTGGGCTGTCTTTGAACTGTGGCTCTCAGATCTCAGACTCTTGAGTAGCTAGGATTACAGATGTGAGCTACCAATCTTCAGTTTTTAAATGGTGAAATTCAAAGTCAGATGTTATGACTTGTCTACCTTCCCATAGCTGTTGATACTGATGGGTTTTGACCCCAAGTCTCTATGACTCTAGAGGTTTATAAAAGTAGACAATAAGATATAAGACCTAAATCCAGAATCTAGGCCACTCTATAGGACAAATGACATAGTTTTCCAACAAATTAATTTCATGGTAAAAAGGAGAGAAGCTTTTGCTGAATATAAGAGACTTTAGAGGAGTGTTGTGGTAGTAAATGTTTAACACCAGATTCTCTTGTGGAAAAGAAAACACCGATTTCTAGTATTTGCTGATTTTTGTAGTGTAAATGCTTCTACAATTGGTAATTTCAGGTTACCAGTATGACCTCAGTGAATGCTAAGTTGGGAAGAAATGTACAATGACATTCATTCTTTGGTATTTCCACCACATATACTCAATAGCTGTAAACCTCAAATGCATAAATATGCAGGCATTCTATCACCTGACCACTCTATTAGTCCCTTTTTGCATTGAGATAGGGTCTGTGATCTTCCTATTGTGTTTCTCTTCGTCACTGGAGTGTTAGGTGTGCAGCATTATGTCTAGCCATTGATTGAGATGGAATCTTGTGAACTATGCTCAGGCTGGCTTTAAACCACAATTTTCTGATTCCAGCTCTCAAGTAGTTAAGATTACAGGTTTGCACCACTGTGTCTGGCTTAATAGCATGAGTTATTTAAAAAAGGAAAGAAGAAAAGAAAAGGTCCTGGCCAGGTGCTGGTGGTTCATGATTATAATCCTCTTCAGGAGGATTATTAAAACTCTTCAGGAGGCTGTTATAAGAAGAATATGGTTCAAAGCCAGTTTGGGTAGGAAAGTCTCCAGCTAACCAGTAAAAGCCAAAAGTGGAGGTCAATGGGTAAAGCACCATCCTTGAGTGAAAAAAAGCTAAGGGACCATGAGTTAAAGCCATAGTACCAACAAGCAAACAAAAAAGGTCCTATGTGATGCCTTATATATACTTTAAAATATTACAAGATGTGAAAGATGTGGGAGTAGGTAGCTGAAACAAGGTTTACAATGATGATTGCTATTGAAGGTGGTCATGGTTATATGGGATTTATTATACTATTCTACTTTTTATTAAGTTTCATCGTTTCTATAAAAGGCAAAAAAAGCTATAATGTCTTTTTTTGTTGTTGTTCATGGGGCCTGAACTCTGGGCCTGAGCACTGTCTCTCAGCTCTTTAAATCAAGGCTAGTGCTCTACCACTTGAGCCACAGCACCACTTCCAGTTTTTTTTTGTTTATGTGGTGCTGAGGAATTGAACCCAGGGCCGCATGCATCAAGGCAAGCACCCTACCACTGAGCTACCTTCCCAGCCCCTGTTTTTGCTTTTAACATGGAGAGTCATAAATGTAAGTGTTTTGTACTTGATTTGTAAGTTACAGTACACCAACTGTTTTCATTTAGGAGGAAAGACATTCTATTTACTCAAGGCTGGAACATGGGTAAGATGTCAGTGGAAAGGTTACAGAGGGTATAGTGTTGTATACCTGTATAATATCAGTTATTTAGGGGGTTTCTGGCAGGAGGATCCTGAGTTTGAGGCCAGGCCAGGCACTCTGTCTCCAAGCAAACAAACAAGATATTTTTTTCTAATTCAAAAACCTAATTGTTATGCTATATGTGTATTTCAGGATTGTACATGTTCCCCTCTTTTATATTATAGTATCAGCATTGTCTATATCATTGGGATTATTTTTAGTACCTGTTTATGATCACATAAATAAAATATAATGTATAAATTTGCCTTTGTTGGAAGATTTAGATTATTTACAAATCGCAACATCTTTTTTGATTTTGCCAGTCCTGGGGCTTGAACTCAAGGCCTGGGCACTGTCCCTGAGCTTCTTTTTGTTCAAGGCTAGCACTCTACCACTTGAGCCACAGCACCACTTCTGGCTTTTTCTGTTTATGTGATACTGAGGAATCGAACCCAGGACTTCATGCATGCTAGGCAAGCATTCTACCACTAAGGCACATTCTCAGCCAATGTCTTTTTTAAAATTAGTCCTGGGCATTTGCAGGGAAATGGATGGAGCTAGAAGGAATCATGTTGAGCGAGGTAAGCCAAGAACGAAGAGACAAACAGTACATGGTCTCCCTGATAAGTGGATGATGAATCCAAAATGTTAGGTGATATGACAAAACTAACAGGACTTAAGAAACAAAGAACTCCCACTCATCTGGTTGAACCACTACTAAATATCCCCATGCTGCTGATCACATATATGGTATATAACATATGAGCACCGTTATATATTACAGACTGTGATAGACAATTTGCTCCAGGAAAGTTAGAATGAACTTGGGACTTTAAATGAGCATCATTATTCCACAATACTGTGAATTTCCGGAAATTAAGTAATCACTTAATCACAATCAAAAAAAAAAAAAAAAAGAACCTTGGGGAAGGGAGGGAGGGAGGGGATGGTAGGGGGAAAACAATGGAGGGGGTAACAATGTTCAAGAGGAAGTGGAAGTGTACTCATTGCCTCACTCATGTAACTGTAACCCTCTGTATAGTATCTTTACAATAAAAAAAATTAAAAAAAAAATTAGTCCTGGGGCTTGAACTCAGGGCATGATGGGCACTGTCCCTGATCTTCTTTTGCTCAAGGCTAGCACTCTACCACTTGAGCCTCAGCACCATTTCTGTCTTTTTCTGTTTATGTGGCACTGAGGAATCGAACCCAGGGCTTCATGCATGCTAGGCAAGCATTCCACCATGAAGGCACATTCCCAGCCAGCAACATCTTTTTTGAGGAACTTATGTGCATGTATTTATCTCTTGTAATACTTGAATGTGTTTTGTGATAAAAAAAATAATGTTTAGCTGGAAATGTGGGCCAGCAGTAGAGTGCCTGCCTAGCAAGTACAAGTCTCTGAGTTCAAACTCCTGTAACGAACTACCAAAAATGTTTAATTAATGTGCTGACTTGAGGTTTCAAAGGCTTTATTAATGACAAGAAATCATTTTTCCTCTCCCAGGGTATAAAACCAGCCAGCTTCAATAAAGTCACTGATCCAGAAGTGAAAGAAATCATTGAAGGATGTATTCGTCAAAACAAATCTGAAAGGTAGGTGTAGTGTAGGGAAATGACGTAAGGTAATGGTTGCATTTTTCTCTTACTTTGTACTGAGTCTTTTTATTTGGGTCCGGTTGTGGGGCCTGAACTCTGGGCCGGGGCGCTGTCCCTCAGCTCTTCAGCTCAAGGCTAGCACTCTACCACTTGAGCCACAGCGCCACTTCCGGCTTTTTTTCTTTTTGCTTATGTGGTGCTGAGGAATTGAACCCAGGGCCTCAGGCATGCAAGGCAAGCGCTCTACCACTGAGCCACCTTCCGAGCCCCTGAGTCATTTTTTTGACCTCATGCTTTTCCTTTGTAATGAGTTTGACCTTTGAGTGGGAGCCAAACTGTGTAGAGCAGTGTATCAGTGAATGTGTTTGCTGGTTTAGAAATGCTGCTGTATCTTTTCAGTACTAGGGATTGAATCCAGGGCTTCTAACATATTAGGCAAGTGCTTTATAGTTTGAAAAATGCCCAGAGGCATGTTTGCCATTTTAGACTTTAATATCATATGCTGAATTATCCTTAAAATAACAATTAGATTGTCTTTCTATATATATGTTGTGATAAACTTTCATCATCATTAGCTATCAGTTTAATAGTTAGTTGGCCCTCACAAGTTAGCAAATAATTGAGACTAAACTTATTTATTTGATCATATATCCTGCGTCAAAAACAATGGGAAGCTAAGATGGATACTTTCATTCAAAAAGCATTATTGTAGGTTTATTTATATCACAATTTGTGTTTTTCTGTAGACTCTTTTTTAGTGTTAATTTTGACTTCCCTTTAATTTGAATCTTGGACAATTGCTTACAAGCTGGTAGGTTCATCTTTTGTTTTTCACCTCCACATTAATGATGATTAGTAAAGATGATCTATCCTATAGAATAATTCCATGAGTATGTCATTGACTCTCCCTGTTTGTTTGTTTGTTTGTTTTTGTTGCCAAGCTTGGGGCTTGCACTCAGGGCCTGGGCACTGTCCCTGAGCTTCTTTTGCTCAAGGCTAGTATTCTACTAGTTGAGCCGCAGCACCACTTCCAGTCTTTTCTGTTTATGTGGTCTGAGGAATTGAACCCAGGGCTTCATGCATGCTAGGCAAGCACTCTACCATTAAACCACATTCCCAGCCCCTTGTTTTGTTTCTTGCCAGTCCTGGAGCTTGAACTCTGGGCCTGGGCCTTATCCCTGGGCTTCTTTTGCTTAAAGCTAACACCCTACCACTTGACTCACAGTGCTACTTTTGGCTTTTTCTGTGATTAATTGGAGATAAGTGTCTCAAGGACTTTCCTGCTCATGCTGGCTTCAAAGCACAATCCTCAGATTCCAGCCTCCTGAGAAGCTAGGATTACAGGCATGAGACACTTGTGCCTGGCTGTTTGGTTTTGTGTGTGTGTGTGTGTGTGTGTGTGTGTGTGTGTGTGTGTGTGTGTGTGTGTGTGTGTGTGTGTGTGTGTGTGTGTGTGTGTGTGTGTGTGTGTGTGTGTGTGTGTGTGTGTGTGTGTGTGTGTGTGTGTGTGTGTGTGTGTGTGTGTGTGTGTGTGTGTGTTCTTGGGGCTTGAACTTAGGTCTTTGGGGCTATACCTAGGTGCTCAAGGATAGCAGTTTACCACTTGAGTCACAACTGCCCTTCTGGCTTTCTGGTGGCTAACTAGAGATAATAGTTTGTCACAGACTTTCCTGGTCAGGCTAGTTTAGAACCTCAATCCTCAGATCTCAGCCTCTTGAGTAGATAGGATTATAGCATGAGCCACTGACGCCCAGTTTCTCCCTGTTTTTAATAGTGTCTACCCAATTTCAGAGTTGCATATCTCAGGTTGTATAAAACCACTAAAGAAAGACCTATTTAATATTGGCTTTATTATAAAACATTTTTAGTGTTTGTACAAAATGATGATTGAATTATTAATTTTAGTGAAAATATGTAACTTAAGATATACCATTTTAGTCATTTGAAGTGTATAATTCAGTGGCATTAAGTACATTCCTTTGTATACAATCATTACCACTATCAGCTCCAGAATTTTCTCATCATTCCAAAGTAAAACTTCGTATGTACTAAACCTCAACTCCCCATTTCTTCTCTGTTCTCCCTTCTAACCCTGTGGATATGCCTGTTTTAGGATCCTCACATAAGTGAACCAAACAGTGTTTGTTCATTTGTGTTGACTTTATTTAATCTAACACAGATTTTTTTTTCAAGGTTGATTCCCATTGTAGCACATATTAGAGTTTTCCTCCTTTATTTTGTGCCAGTACTGGGGCTTGAATTCAGAGCCTGGTTGCTATCCCTTAGCTTTTTGGCTAAGGTTCGTGCTCTACTACTTGAGCCATACCTCCACTTCCACTTTTTTTCTTAATATATATATATATATATTTTATTGTAAAGATACTGTATAGAGAGGTTACAGTTACATGAGCAATGTAACGAGCATTGTTACACCCTCCTTTGTTTTGCCCCTACCATCACTTTCCTCCCCACCTCCCCAACTCCTCCATACCCCCCAAAGTTGTAAAGTTCATTTTCACATATTGTCTTGTACATCCCATTGTTACAGTGGGTCATCCTGTATCCTTATTTATTTCCCTTACCCTCCCCATATTAGAATAATGTATATACAAGATGTAGGACACTGGCATCAAATACAGTGACAACAGTACCATGGGGAAAGAACATACAAAGAAACAAAAAAAAATCACACAGTACATTATAAGTACATTAAAAACAGCAGCAACAAAGATAAAACCTCTTGTGTCCCTATCTTGGGGTTCATTTCGCTTAGCATCAGGTTATATGGTCATATGTACATAGCTTTTGACCACTTGTGCTTGTCCTAGACGTATACTAGTTATTGCAGATAAGGGAAACCATGCGACCTATGTTTCTTTGGGCCTGGCTTACTTCACTTAATCCACTTCCAACTTTATGGTAGTTAATTTGACATAAGACTCTCATGGACTCTCCTGTGCACTGGCTTCAAACTGGAATCCTTAGGTCTCAGCCTCTTGAATAGGTAGGAATATATTGCAGAAGCCACTATTGTCCAGTTCCCCCTTTTTAAGACTGAATAATTGCCCAATTATATGAATAGGCTACATTTTGTTTATAAGTTCATTTGTTGATAGACATTTAGGTTATTTTTACCTTTTGCTTACTATGTGTTGTGCTCTACAAATGTTGGTATATGGCTAAGTTCCTGCTGTCAGATTTTTTGAATATATACCCAAGAGTAGAATTCCTGGATTATATGACAATTATATGTTTTTATTTTTTATTTTTTTTTGTCAGTTGTGGGGCCTGAACTCTGGGCCTGGATGCTGTCCCTCAGCTATTCAGCTCACGGCTATCACTCTACCACTTGAGCCACAGCACCACTTTTGGCTTTTTCTGCTTATGTAGTGCTGGGGAATTGAACCCAGGGCCTCATGCATGCAAGGCAAGCACTCTACTACTGAGCCACCTTCCCAGCCCCAACAATTCTATGTTTACCTATTTGAAGAACTGCCAAATTTTTATCACTGCACCTGCAACATTTTATATATGAAATCTGTAGTTTTTTTCCTCTTTTTTCCTGGTGGTGCTAGGGTTCAAACTCAGATCTTCATGCTTATTAGGCAGGCAGTACATCTTAGCACATTGATTATTTGTAAATTAAGGTTTCACTTTTTGCCTGGGCTGGCCTCATTACATGATCTTCCTGAGGAGCTAGGGTTTAATGTTTCTTTTTTTTTTAATCTTTTTTGGGTTTAATGTTTATTAAATGATATTCATCTTGTAACAGAAAAACTGATAACAAGATGTATGCTTTGTTTATTAGGTTGTCTATCAGAGATCTTTTAAACCATGCATTTTTTGCTGAGGACACAGGACTTAGGGTGGAGTTAGCAGAGGAAGATGATTGCTCAAATTCATCCCTGGCTCTAAGGCTATGGGTCGAAGACCCTAAGAAATTGAAAGGAAAACACAAAGATAATGAAGCTATTGAATTCAGCTTCAATTTGGAAACAGATACACCTGAAGAAGTAGCATATGAAATGGTAAGTAAATCTTACTGTTGTTGGCCCCGTTTCTTGTGGTATCAGGACCGATTCCTTTCTCCTTTTCCCTCTTTTCTCCCTTTTTCTTTTCTTTTTGTGCCAGACTTGGGGCTTGAACTCAGGGCCTGGACAGTGTCCCTGAATTTTTTGGTCAATTCTAATGCGCTACCATTTGAATTTCAGTCCTTAGATCTCAGCCACCTGAGTAGTAATTAGGATTATATAGCTACCAGTCCCTGGCTTATTTGTTTGTTTATTCATTCATTCATTCATTCTGGGCCTGTTCTGGGCTTGAATTCTGGGCCTGGGCACTGACCCTGAGCTTCTTTATGCTCATCAGTAGTGCTCTACCACTTGAGCCACAGCTCCACTTCTGGCTTTGTGGTATCTAAAAGTCTCATGGACTTTCCTGCCTGATCTGGCTTTGAACTGAGATCCTCAGATCCCAGCCTTCTGAGTAGCTAGGGTTACAGATGTGAGCCACCAGTTCTGGTCTCCTTTTGTTGTAATTTAAATTATTTTGCTATCATGAAGTATATATTAACAACAGTATATTAAATTTGTATGTACAAGACAAAGAAACATAAAATACTACTTTGAAAACAGAACATTCATTGTAACCACTCTCATGTCCTTCCCAGCTGTATCTCATCCCTCATCATAGCAGGCAATATTTGCCCTGACTTTCTCCTTACTCCTTCCTTTTGTTTTTCCTTGTAGTTCATCAAAGTGGAATATATTGTTCTGTTTTGAAAACCTAAATATAAAGAATGTATCTGTTCTTTACCCAAGGGGAAATATTGGATGATTAGATAAAGAGTTCCTGGGGAGAATAAGCTTCCCAGAGTTTCTGGGTCATTGTCTGGCTTCAGCTTCCCTAAGGGTGTACAAGAACAGTTTCTGGGGAAATTAAAGCCTAAGGTCACCAGTGAGTGTAGGGAAAGAAGCCCATGACTGGGCACTGGCAAGGCTTTTGTATGGACTAGAAATTAGTAGTCTGCTAATGGTTGGATGGGGCAGGGGGGGTGAGGGTATTCTGATATTTTTGTTTCTAATCTCTCCATACCCAGCCCCCACCCTCAGTAGCTCACAGAAGAAAAGTACTGAGGGGTAAAATGCCTGTCCACACCTGCTCCCTGCAGCTGTAGTGCTCCTGGGAGGGGTAGGCAGGACCAGCTGGGTCCTGTCTGAGCTGCTTTGACTCCTGACTTTAAGGACAGGTGGGACTGGGACAATGACAGTTGGATCTTGATGATGATAGCCCTGAACATGACTGCCATTCTAGTCACACTATTTTAATCTATAATTATTATCTTATGTCTCTGGTATGTAACTATGATCTGGGAGTTTTATTTAATGTTTTCTTATACTTCTCTTAGCTTCACTCCTATATTGGGTTTTATGTTTCCTAAATTCCATCTCTCTTTCCTGACTTATCTTTTTGCTTTAATACACACTTTCTCTTGCATTATTTTTATGTTATTGTTATTTTTGCTCTGTGTGTGTGTGTGTGTGTGTGTGTGTGTGTGTGTGTGTGTGTGTGTGTGTGTGTGTGTGTGTGTGTGTGTGTGTGTGTGTGTGTGTGTGTGTGTGTGTGTGTGTGTGTGTGTGTGTGTTGGTCCTGGGTGTCAGTGCTTCCTGGGGTTGATCTTGGGACCTGGGCACCATAACTGAGCCTTTTTGCTCAAGGCTAGCTCTCTACCACTTGATCCACAGCTTTACTTTCAGTTTTGGGTGGTTAATTGGAAATACAAGAGTCTCACAAACTTTCCTTCTTGGGGTGGTTTCAAACTTTGATCTTCAGATCTAAGCCTCATAATAGCTAGGATTACAGGAATGAGCCACCAGTGCTTGGGTTGTTATTATTATTTTTATTGCAATACTAGGACTTGAGTTCATCTCTTGCTTGCTGTACAATCATTCTACCATTTGAGCCATGCCTCCAGCCCTCTTCCAGCTTTTTGAAATTGTATGTTACATACTTTTATATTATTTTAATTATTTTCATGGACCTAGTGTTTCAGAATGAATAAAAACAAGGTAAAATGATTTCAATTAAGATTTAAAAGGAATATGAGATTAAAAAGGAATAAAATACATCCTCAATCCCACCAATATGCAGAGAGAGAAAAATCACTAAATACTGACTGTACAGTGTTTTCTGCCAGCTTGTTTTTTTTTTTTTAAATAAAAGGGGATTCGTTCTAGCTCTCAAGTTTTCGTTAGGGATCCATTTATTTCTCATCTGTAAAAGTTTGTATCTTCATTTTCTTCTTAGTGTTCTAAAATTTCACAATGATGTACCTTGGTTTGATATGTCATGGTTTAATGTTTCTTAATCTAGACCCCATCAACTTGTTAACCCAAGTATTTTGGTTTCTAAGAAAGTTGAAGTAGTTTGTTGATACTTTCTTCTTTGTCTTCTGTTTCTGGAACTACTGCTAATTTGGATGGTGGATCTTTTAGACTGTTGCTCCAATATTCATATCTTTTCTATTTTCTATTCCTTGATCTGTTTGTTTGTCGTGGAGCTTGAACTTGGGCCTGGGCACTGTCCCTGAGCTCTTCTGCTCAGGTTAAGCACTCTACTACTTGAACTACAGTGCCACTTTCAGTTTTTCTGGTGGTTAATTGAAAATAAGAGTCTCATGGACTTTCCTGCTTGGGCTAGCTTTAAACCATGATCTGATCTCAGCCTTCTGAGTAGCAAGGATTTAGACCTTAGCCACCAATGCCCAGCTTCCTTGGTCTTTCATTCTCTACCCTGGAAGATAATATCAGCTTTAGTTTCTATCCCTTCTTTGAGTTTTCATTTCTGTTATCATATATTTTTAATATATATATATTTTATTGTAAAGATACCTTACAGAGGGGTTATAGTTACATGAGTAAGGTAATGAGTACATTTCCTTTTGAGTATTGTTCCCCCCTCCTTTGTTTTTTCCCTACCATCTCTTCCTTCCCCACCTCCCCAACTCCTCCCTCCCCCTCCCCAAGTTGTAAGGTTCGTTTTCAATATAGCATCTTCTACTTCTCATTGTTACAATGGGTCAACATGTATCCTTGTTTCAGCATTGTTATTTCCTGTCCCCTCCCCAAATTAGAAAATGTATATACAAGGTGCAGGGTACCAGAATCAAATACAGTGAAAACAGGGGTTATACCATGAGGGAAGAACATACAAAAGAAACAAAAAATTTACATAGTACATTACAAGTACATTAAAAACAACAGCAACAAAGAGCCTCTTGTGTCCCAATTTTGGGGTTCATTTCACTTAGAATCAGGTTATATGGTCATATGTACATAGCTTTTGACCTTTTCTACTTGTCTGGTAAGATTATCCTAGATGTATACTAGTTATTGCAAATAAGAGAAACCATGGGACCTATGTTTCTTTGGGTCTGGCTTATTTCACTTACTATAATTTTTTCCAAGTCTTTCCATTTCCTAACATATGGAGCGGTATCATTCGTTCTGATGGAGGCATAGATTTCCATTATATATACACCACATTTTTTTGGTCCATTCATCTACTGAGTGGCATCTAGGTTGGTTCCATATCTTAGCTACAGTGAATAATGCTGCGTGCTATCATTTATTTGAACTTGAAAAATCTTTTAAAAATTTTGTCTGTTCCCCTTTTAAGTAGACATCTTTGTTCTCATAGGTGCAACCTCAAACCACTATCAAGTAAGTGTGTGTGTGTGTGTGTGTGTGTTCCTGTATTGTGGTTTGTGCATACCATGTGGCCAGCACTTTTTGTTCTGGCTATTTATTTATTCATTTATTTATTGGCTATTTATTTTTTTGTGCTGTTCCTGAGGCTTAAACTCAGAGCCTGGGTGTGCTCTCTGAATTTTTGTGCTCAAGGCTCTACTGCTTGAACCACACAGCTCCACTTCCAGGTTATGGGTGGTTAATTGGAAACAAGAGTCTTTTTAAAAAAATAGGTTTTTTATTGTGATAACACCGTACAGAGGGGTTACAATTACATGAGCAATGTAATGAGTACATTTCTTATCAAGCATTGTTGTCTCCTCCTTTGTTTTCCCCCCACCATCCCTGCCCTCCCATCTCCACGACTACACCCTCCTACCCTCCCCGCCCCCGCCAAAGTTGTAAAGTTCGTTTTTTGACAGCGTCTTGTACATCTCATTGTTGCAATGGGTCCACCTGTATACGTATTTAAACAATTTGTTTTTTCCCTTCCCCTCCCCAAATTATACCAACATCAAATACAGTGAAAACAGGGGTTATACCATGGGGGAGAGACATATAAAGCAATAAAAAAAATCACCTTATAAATACAATAGTAAGAAAGAAAAAAACCACTTGGGTCCTTACCTTGTGGTTCTTTTCGCCTAACATCAACTTATCTGACCATTTCTACTTGTCTCAGACATATACTAGTAATTGCAAATAAGGGAAACCATGGGACCTATGTTTCTTTGGGCCTGGCTTACTTCACTTAATATAATTTGTTCCAACTCTTTCCATTTCCTAACAAACGGGATAATGACATTCTTTCTGATGGAGGCATAGAATTCCATTGTGTATATATACCACATTTTATTGATCCATTCATCTACTGAGGGGCATCTGGGTTGGTTCCATATCTTAGCTATGGTAAATAGTGCTGCAATAAACATAGTTGTGCTGGTAGCTTTAGTATGGTCTTGTTTGTGATCATTTGGGTAAATGCCCAAAAGTGGGATTGCTGGGTCATAGAGGAACTCCATGTGGGGTCTTTTGAGGAACCTCTATACTACTTTCCAAAGTGGTAGAACAAGTTTACACCCCCACCAACAGAAGGTTCCCTTCTGTCCACATCCCCTCCAGCATCTGTTGTTATTAGAGTTGGAAATAAGAGTCTTATGGACTTTATTGCCCAGGCTGGCTTTGAACCAGCCTCAGCCTCCTGAGTAGCTAGGATTGTAAGCATGAACTACCAGCTCTTCCCCCCCCCCCCAGCTGCCCTTAACTGCAGCCATCCTATTTATGCTTTCTGTACTTTTTTGGGTTCTTTTTTTTTTTTTTTTGATTGGTTGTGGGGCTTGAACTCTGGTTTTGGGCACTGTCCCTGAGCTCTTCAGTTCAAACAGTACATACCACCACACTCAACTCTTTTTTAAAAAAGATTATTGTAAAGTTTATTAGGGGAGCAATATTTCCCCCAAGAGGGAGCACATGGCATCCATCCAGGTAGCAGGAAGAGTCTGGGGGTAAGAAGTGAGGTTGATGGGACCTCAGGTGGTCTGGGAGGAGAGAGAGAGGGGCCAACTGTAGTGCCCGAACTCCTGGGCAGAGAGGAGTTCAGGTCTGGGTGGAGCTGGGGACCAAAGGTGGGCATAATGCTTATATTCCCAGCTCTCCAACCTTTTTTTTTTTTAGATGAAATGTGAAACTTTTTTTGCCTGGGTTGTTCTGGAACCATGAAACTCCTTTCCTCTTTTTTCTCCCTCCTTCCCTCTTTCCGTCGAACTTCTTCCTTTAATTTCTTTCAAAAAGTCTCACTTCAGGCTCTGAATTTGCTATGTAGGCTCACCTCTATCTTGAGATCCTCCTTCCACATATTGGGATTATAGGCATATGCCATTATATCCTGCCTAAGCCTGAAGTATTTCAGTAATGCGTGATAATGCTATAATTTCTCACTATGAAGCCTGGGATAGCCTGTAATTCCCAATCCTTTTGCCTTACCTTCCCAAGTGCTGGTATTATAGGTATGAACCACCATACCCTTCTTGCTTTACTTACATCCACATTACAGGCTATCACATGTACTTATGTCTTTGATTAAGGATTTTTAGAAACAAATTAGCTATTGTTTAATAGCATTTGGGAGTTGAGTTATAAAATAATGATGGGCATTAAAAGAATGATCCAGTGTTTAATGTTAAGTAAATAGTTTATTTATTGTGTTTTGTTTGTAGGTCAAGTCTGGATTCTTCCATGAAAGTGATTCCAAAGCTGTTGCTAAATCTATTAGAGATCGAGTAACCCTGATTAAAAAGACAAGGGAGAAGAAGCCTGCTAGCTGTTCTGAAGAACGCCGGGATTCTCAGTGCAAGTCTACAGGGAATGTACTCCCTCAGCAACAGACTGCAACTTTGCCACCTGCTCCTGTTCAGCACAATGGGGCTGAAAGTGAAGAAACAGAAGTTGATCAACATGTTCGACAGCAACTTCTCCAGAGAAATCCACAGCAGCCCTGCTTCTCTGTTAGAGGTAAAATAGTTACACTTCATAAAAACAAATCAATGTCCAGTTATATTCCCTTAGTTTTAAATGGCATGTGTGTGCTTTTCAGAGCCTTTGGCTATCTATTATTTTATCTAGCCTTTTACAAAGCCCCAGAAGTAGACACCAGGGAGTTTGTTCTCCCCACTCTCCCTCCTGTTCCTGAGCTTTGCTCAAAGCTAGCACACTACCATTTGCCACAGCTACACTTCCAGCCCTTTTGGTGGTTAATTGGAAATAAGAGTCTTACAGACTTTCTTGGCCAGGCTGACTTTAAACTGCGATTGCCAGCTCTCAGCCTCCTAAGTACCTACCTGAGTAGCTAGGATTACAGGCATGAGCCACTGGCATCCAGTTCTATCCCCTTTTTAAAATTAAGTGGAACGTCTGTCAGTGACTGTCTACTGTGTTAGTTGTAGGAGGATTATACTGTGCCAACTAATTTTGTTCACAGAAAAAAAAATGACCTTGCTAACAAGTTAAGAGTCTTGCTAAATTTTAGTTGTTCATGGCTCTGATACTCAGGATGCTGAGATCTGAGGATTGTAGTTTGAAGCCAGTTGAGAAAGGAAAGTTTCTGTGACTCATCTCCAATTAAGCACCACAAACCTGGAATTGGAGCTTTCTAGCCTTGAGCAAAAAAGCTCAGTAACAGTGCCCAAGCCCTGAAGTTGAATCCCCAGAATCAGTACAAAATAAATAGCCTAACATAAATCCTTTTTTTTTGGTTGGTTGTAGGGCTTGAACTGTGGGCCTGGGCGCTGTCTCTCAGCTCTTGAGCTCAAGCACTCTACCTCTTGAGCCACACAGCACCCCTTCCGGTTTTCTGCTGGTTTATTAGAGAGAAGAGTTTCATGGACTTTCCTGCCTGGGCTGGCTTTGAACCAAGATCCTCAGATCTCAGCCTCCTGAGTAGCTAGGATTACAGGTGTGAGCCACCAGCACCGGGCTAACAGAAATCTTTCTTTTTGTTGTTGTTGGTTGTGGGGCTTGAACTCTGGGCTTGGGCACTGTCCCTCAGCTCTTCAGCCCAAGGCTAGTGCTCTACCACTTGAGCCACAGCACCATTTCCGGTTTTCTGGTAATTAATTGCAGATAAGAGTCTCACGGACTTTCCTGCCCAGGCTGGCTTTGAACCGCCATCCTCAGATCTCAGCCTCCTGAGTAGCTAGGATTACAAGCGTGAGCCACCAGCACCCTGAGTAATATGCATCTTTTAACAAAGATAGTTTAGAACTAAAGATAAAATTTATTTCTCGGGCTGGGAAGGTGGCTCAGTGGTAGATTGCTTGCCTTGCATGCATGAGGCCCTGGGTTAAATTCCTCAGTACCACATGAGCAGAAAAATCCAGAAGTACCACTGTGGCTCAAGTGGTAGAGCACTAGCCTTGAGCTGAAGAACTGAGGGACAGTGCCCAGGCCCAGAGTTTAGGCCCCACGACCAACAACAACAAAAAAATTATTTATCGAGAAAGAATTTTCTAGATGTTGAAACAATTAGCATTTTAGGCACTGTTATAAACATAAAATCTCTAAGTTTTTCTGCTGTAATTGACTGTGTAAAGACATAGTACTTGGGGCTGGGAAGGTGGCTCAGTGGTAGAGCGCTTGCCTTGCATGCCTGAGGCCCTGGGTTCGATTCCTTAGCACCACATAAGCAAAAAAAGAAAAAAGCCAGAAGTAGCACTGCGGCTCAAGTGGTAGAGCGCTAGCCTTGAGCTGAAGACCTGAGGGACAGTGCCCAGGCCCAGAATTCAGGCCCCATGACAGGACCCCCTGCCCCCCCAAAAAAAGACATAGTACTTACATAGAAAATAATCAATTTTTTTGCAAAAATAGCATTTTTCTTCCATTTCTAGAAGAGAATATGACACATTAAAAAAAAAATCTTTGTGTATGGGGTAGGTATTAGAGCTTGAATTCAGGTCCTAGGCACTATCCTTTACCTTTTTCCACTCAAGGTTGGTGCTCTACCACTTGAATCACCTCTCTACTTTCAACATCTTAGTGGTTAGAGATGAGCCTCAGGTACTATCCTGCCTAAGCTGGCTTTGAACCATGATCCTCAGATCTCAGCCTCTAGAGTAACTAGGACTAGCCGGGATTACAGGCATGAACCAGTGGTGCCCCATGTGAGATCTGTGTGTGTGTATGTGTATATGCGTATGTGGCCATTGGTGTAATCCAGGGCCTTGCACATGTTAGACAAGCAATTGATCACTGAGCTATATCACCAATCCTGGGGTTGATTTTTTTCTTTTTTCTTTTTTTTGCATTAACTGGAGTTTGAACTCAGGGCCTCCAGCACACTTGGCTTGATTTCTCAGCTTACCCTGTATACTGTACCTCTTGAGCCATGCCTCCAGATTATGAAGTTGATTTTTATGTGCTTGTATTTAGGTTTGTTTTTTTAAAGAAAAAATTAAGGCTGGGGAAGATAAGTGTGGTATTGTTTGCCTAGAATCCCAGCTTTGGCGAGGCTGAAACAAGAGCACTGAGAGTTTGAGGCTAGCCTGGCTATACACCAAAACCTTGTCTCACAGCCTCCCCGACCTGTTTTTTAAGACTAGAAATTCACTCAGTGGTAGAGTACATATTTGTCATGTATGAAGCCCTAGGTTGTATTAAAAAAAAAACAATAAAAAAGAGGAGAAAATTTTAGTTATGCCACTCTATTGACATTTCATTGATTCATAGAGTTTACATGGTGTTTTTTTTTTTTTCCTTCATTCGTGGGGCTTGAACTCTGGGCCTGGGCACTGTCCCTCAGCTCTTCAGCTCAAGGCGAGCACCCTACCACTTGAGCCACAGCGTCACTTCCGGCTTTCTTTTTCTTTTTGGCTTATGTGGTGCCGAGGAATCGAACCCAGGGCCTCATGCATGCAAGGCAAGCGCTCTACCACTGAGCTACCTTCCCAGCCCTCTTTTAGGTTTTATATAGAGAAAATACATATAAATATAAAATATATCAATATATAATATATAAATATATGATGTATATATAAGATATATGTATATACACATGCATAAATGTGTATATATATATGTTATTTGAGCTGTCTGGTTGTATAGTAGAAAAGACATTAAAGCAACACTTACTGCTTACTGCTACTTATTTTTAGCATTTGGACATTCTACTTGAAGTTTTTCTTTTTACCTGTTGCTTGTTCTCTTTGTTATAGGTGACAATTTGCCTGACACAGGAGCTGGATCAGTTATGCCTTCAGAAACTTCAAGTCAGCCCAATATAGCCTATTCATCAAACCAGCCAATTGGTTCCCAACTGGTTTCTAACATCCCACAGGCTGATATAAATGTTCCAGGGCTAATTTATCCATCTCAGCAATTAGTAGGACATTGCCAGCAAATTTCAGGGGTGAGGTGAAATGTTAGATTTTTAATATACAATCATATATTTCCTAAAATGGAAAAGTTTATTCTTAATGTTTCCCCCCTTATTTCACAGTTGCCGATGCAGCCAAACCTAACTCAGCCCCAAGTTTTACCTGTGGTTCAAGGTCAGTCTTCTGTTTTGCCTGTACAAGTTGTTGGACCTACAGTTGTTTCACAGCCACAAGTTTCTCCATTATCTACCCAGAAGATCTCACAGGTAAATGTAATACCTGTTTTTATAAGCTATATATTAATTTAAACAAATATAATACTGCCTAGATGTTTCTTTTCTTTTTTGTGCTGGTACTGGGCCTTGAACTCAGGGCTTCACACTCTTGCTTAGCATTTTTGCTCAAGGCTGGCACTCCACCACTTGAGACACACCTGTACTTCCAGATTATATTTTTACTGGTTAATTGGAGGTAAGAGTCTCTCATATTTGTCTCCTTAGGCTGTCTGTGAACCATGATCCTCAGATTTCACTGTCTCCTGAGTACCTAGGATTACAGGCCTGGTCTACTAGTGCCCCTGTCTAGATTTTTCTGACAAGCAAAGATTCTCTTTCCTAAATTTATCATAGTGCCCGGCGCCGGTGGCTCACGCCTGTAATCCTAGCTGCTCAGGAGGCTGAGATCTGAGGATCACGGTTCAAAGCCAGCCCGGGCAGGAAAGTCCGTGAGACTCCTATCTCTAATAAACCGCTAGAAAACCGGAAGTGGTGCTATGGCTCAAGCGGTAGAGCGCTCGCCTTGAGCTGAAGAGCATAATGACAGCGCCCAAGCCCAGAGTTCAAGCCCCACAACCAACAAAAAAAAATGTTGGGCTGGGAAGGTGGCTCAGTGGTAGAGCGCTTGCCTTGCATGCCTGAGGCCCTGGGTTCGATTCCTCAGCACCACATAAGCAAAAAGCCAGAAGTGGTGCTGTGGCTCAAGTGGCAGAGCACTAGCCTTGAGCTGAAGAGCTGAGGGACAGAGTTCAGGCCCCATGACTGGACCCCCAAAAAAAATGTTATCATAATTTACATAAAGGTTACTGAGCGCTAAAAGTTAGTTTATGCTTTCTTGCATTCAAGACATTTCTCTTGAGGATGCACCTAATGTAGTATAAGTAGAATCTAGAAGCACTACTTGTATAATTAGAGAAGAAACAGCAAACTCAGTATGTAGACAAAAGATCTATTTAGAACTCTAATTTCTTTTTCTTTGTTAAATAGTGTTTTTCTTCATATTGTCCTTTTCCAGCTTGACAGTAGAGGTCTATGTGTCGCAGTTAATTAGAAGTTGTTTCTCATAGACCTTCATATTTTTTAGCACATTCCTCTACATTCTTGGCTTGATTTTGGTTCGTGTTTATTTCTATTGGATAAATAAGGAAAAGCGTTTTGACTTTCAAACTCATGAAGTCAGTATTACTCATTTCTAACAATGAGTAAACAGTCTTTGAGTTCATGTATTCAACATTGTGTCCTGGTTGCCTAAGTTATGGACTCTGAACACATAATTGGGCTTTTCTTTGCTGTTACTAATTTTCTGCCTCTCCACACACCTCGTTACCATTTCCTGAATGTGCCTTTCCTATGTGGGAGTCAGATGGTCTAAGCCTTTCGCAGTGTCTACCAGCTGGTTTCTTTTTATGAGATTGATGTATAGTCGGTTCTAGTTAAGCAACAAACTTTTAATGATTGCTACCTTCTGAGATTATAAAAAAGTTATGATATGAGGGGCTGGGGTTTTAGCCCAGCGGAAGGGCGCCCACCAGGCGCGCACAAGGCCCTGGGTTCGGTCCTCAGCCCTGGAAAAAAAAATTTTGATATGATCCTTGCCCTCAAAGAGGTCACAATCTTATAGGAGAAAGCATACACATACTTAGCAAATGCCTACAGTCTGCTGGAAGTAGATTTAGTCTGATATAGTTGAGTGTGCCTAGTATTTGGAAAGCGTTTATGAGTGATATGGTAAGTATCTATAATTGAGATGAATGTGTGGTTGATTTATCTCTTTCTACAAATATACTATAAAGTATGTTGAATGGATGCCTGGATTTAATTTAGGTTTAGCCACATATGTATAGAGACATGTATTTAATTAAGTCTTGGTTCCAGAATTTAAAGAAGTTTACAAGACTGTTCTGGAATATTTTTTTGCTTATTGAAAAATAATGCCTGTGTCAGGTATGGTGGCATTCATCTGAAATCTTAAAACTTGGGAGGCTGAGACAAGAGGATTGTAACTTTGAGGCCAACCTGAGCTACATAGTGAGTACCAGGTCAGTCTGGGCTGCATAGTGAGACCCCATCTTTAAAAAAAACTGGTAATAATAATAAATAACTTTAAAATGATGCCCATAAAATTAGGAAGAAGTGACAATTACCTGTTATCCCTCTTACTAGAGATCACTTGCTGTTAGTGTTTGAGGATATAGCCTTTGGATTTCTCTTTTCTCTATAAAATACATGATTTTATAGACACAAATTTCTATTGTACTGGTATTTTTGGTAGTCTGTCCTTATCAACTACTATGTAAAAAGCACCTAAGCAATCATTTGACATTTGGCCTTTTCTGAACATGGTGGCCCAAGCTCTAGGAGTCATTACAGACAATGTACATTTATTAATCAGTCCTCTCCTGACTTTCTGAGCGAACACTTATGTTCATTTTACAGTATTGAAACCCTTTGAGTTTTCTCTTAGGACTTTTACTGGCTTGTATGTGAAGATAACCAGTTCTTTTAATCTGTGTCAGAGTTTCAATGAGTTAAATGTGGTAAGTGCAATAAACAAGAAAGCATGAGCAGTATATTGCTGGGACTACTCTCAGATGCTTCATGTATTCAACTCACATTTACTCATGGAATTTTATAAACCTAATGCTATATCACCTTTTGGGTAATTTGAGGAACATTTTAAAATACAGTACTATTTTATCAGTCTGTTTGGAACAGTCCCATTAAATGGGCACGGTATGTGCATTTGTAATTTCAATTTTCCTTGCACCAACACTAGGAACTGCAGCTGGCCCTTGGAGCAGATGAACAAACTTCAACCTAACACATGACTTTAGACTTGTCCGTTACTGAAATTCCACAACCAATCCCTTCTGCTGTTTTTCCTCAGACATTGCCTACTTCACAGATGACTTTCCAGCATCCAACAGTTGGTCTTCAACTTGAGCCTGGCCCCACATGGGAATCAGGCATTAACTAAAGCACCAGATGCCAATCAGCCTTCTAGTTCCTTCCCGGTTAATCACTCTTGAGCTTTGTTGAATCATTCTTCTGCCCAGTATATTAGCAGTGCACAGAATGCAGCTTGCATTGTTCAGCTTCCTTCTGATTCAATTGTGGGGCATTCATGGGTCTTTCAGCCTTCACCAAAGGTACACTTAATATCACAGCCATACCAGTGATACATCAGAAATGAACAACTCCAAGTTTTTCAGTGCCACAAAACCAGATTGTGCATTTGAAGGAGCCTTACTTCCAAGCCTCTGTTCTGCAGCAGCCATTATTTTTACAACCTAAGATTATGTTAGCTCCACAGAAAAATGTTCAGCAGGATTGTATTCTGCAGGAGTATGAAGCCCTTATAAGTCAGCAGCAACCAAAGGTTGGTATTGAAAGTGTGACTCAGTCCAGGGAATAGCCATCTTACTCTGTTGACCACACTTATCCAGGCCCATTCACAGAACTACCACCTTTCCCACTGAAGGCTCCTGAGCAGCTGTCCTTTGTGACACATCCCCAGGAACAAACTTTTTATTCCCCACAGTCAACTTACCAAAGGCCAGCTGCAGTACAGCCTATGACTTCACTGCTAGCCCCAGAGCATCTATCTACTTGACACTATACAATCCCCGTCAGCCAACTCCATGCAGACTTCTTAACCAGGCCCACCTTCAGTACAGTCCACTTGTCTTGTGCAGACAGACTAACTGGCATATGCAATCCGGTCAGTTCACCCTAGGAAGCCTATGAATCAGCCTGCTTCTCAGACACTGCCTATTGAACGTGTCTTTCACTCAGAACAGACTGTTTACACCATCCAGGTAACTGAACAGACAACCTTCATAACCCAGCAAGTATACACAGTAAACCCTCCAGAGAGTAAACACATACATATTACAAACTCTGCAACTGAGAAGTTAGACTCTGTACCATCTTGTGTAACACGGACTTCTGAACAAGAAACCTATTTGATAGGGCTGGGAAGGTGGCTCAGTGGTAGAGCGCTTGCCTTGCATGCCTGAGGCCCTGGGTTCGATTCCTCAGCACCACATAAGCAAAAAGAAAAAAGCCGGAAGTGGCGCTGTGGCTCAAGTGGTAGAGCGCTAGCCTTGAGCTGAAGAGCTGAGGGACAGTTCCCAGGCCCAGAGTTCAGGCCCCACAACTGACCGCCCCCCCCAAAAAAAGAAACCTATTTGATACAACTCAAAGACAGTACTTCTTTAACATTGGAGCAAAAGAGGTACTTGACACCACCCTCAAGTGCATAGACACATTCTACTGTGCCTTTATTTGGTGTTCAACATTTAGTGTCTACATCCCAAGCAAATGTCAGTTTGGGATACCAGCAACTAAAATCTCAAGCCCAGTCATTTAGCATTACATCTCAGGGGAAGTAGAGGAAAAATTCAATACCTTGACCTTCATTCAGCAGACCTCTTCACAGGCTCAGTTCCAGCCCCCTCATTTCCCCCCACAGCTATCCCAATCACATTTAATACCAAGCCAGGTTTCTCACTCAGCTTTCATTCAGCATCAGCAGATGACTCATTCATTTCATAGACAAGCACAGAAGATTCATCAGTTGCCTACTCAAGAAGGTTCCATAAATAAAAGCAGCAGTGTTTGTAGCCAACATTCTTCTGCTTCACAGCAGCATCAGATACCTGTTTGGCAGACACCTATCCAAATTCAGCCATTACCAGGTATTCCACAGACCATTCCAAACACACTCCAGATTTTACCTCCCTTGTAACAACAGTTGCTGCCAGTGGCAGTAGAACAGCAATATAAAATACAACCTTTAGAGCAGCCTCAAGTATTTCAGGCATTAAACGGTAGTAAGACTTTTCCCCCACCATAAAAACCAGTGCAGCACCAGCCAGCATGCCTCCAGCAGCAGTGGGCTGGCTAGCCCACAGTAGCAGCCATTTTCTAGTTTAGCATCTGTTCCTGGCTTCTCAGAGCCACAATTACAACAACAGATCCTCTATCAAAACTCTGGGATAGTGCTTCAAAATCGGATGTCATCTTTTGTTTACCTTCTTTCTGAGCATTCGAGTACAGGCTTCTACTACCTGTCAGAACATTTCTGTGTTACAAACACAGCAGCATTTACAAGGCCAAGAAATTCTGAAGGTAAATCCTCCTGGGGGAACAATGCACATTACTAATTTTTTTTCTGTTGTGTTCCAGGATCAGAGAGAGAGTGAGCTCTAGTTAACAGAACCCTTGGCTGGGATTCACAGTCACTATTCCTGGCCTATTTCCTTATTCACTGGGAGACCCTGAATTAAGTCTTTTCTAAGTTTCCATGATTCTAAAGTAAAAAAGAATTAGGCCAAATTGCATCAACAAAAATGAGCACCTGTTTGATATCTAGAAATGAATAAAATACAAGAATTCCTTTTGCCACTGAGTTTTGTTGTCTATATGAAATACAGATGATAGTCATTATAAAAATTAAATTATACAGTACAAAATTTGCTGGGGAAGAAATTAGAAAGTGGGCTATAGTTTTAAAGTAGCCATCAGGGTAGGTATCATTGAGAAAATAACATTTGATCAAACAGTAGAATTAGGTAAGAATCAAGAATGTATGTTCTAGGCAGAGGGAATATAGGTGCCAAGGAATTAAAGGAGGAATGTGTCTGGCATATTTGAAGTTTTAACAAAGAGTTCAGTGTAGCTGTTTACAATCTTTTGGTTCTAAAATGCTAGGTGGCTATGCTTCTCTTATTCTAGATTTATAATAAAACACTGCCTTGGTGGGATGGAAATTAACACTATGGAGTGACTCCTAAGTGCCAAATGTTGTATGTTGTGTGTGTGTGTATGAGAGAGAGGGAGAGAGGGAGAGAGAGAGAGAGAGAGAGAAAGAGAGAGAGAGAGAGAGAGAGAGAGAGAGAGAGAGAGAGAGAGAGAGAGAGAGAGAGAGAGAGATTGAGGTTGCACATACCTTGGTAAATGTTTTGCTGCTGAATTGTGGCCCCAGATCCCAAAACACTACTATAAAGGCATTGCATATGATGCCTCATATCAGTCCTGTGGTCAGAGTCCTTGCTCCATGGGTAAGGAAGGTGAGGATCACAGAGGTGGAGTAATTTATTCAGTATCAAAAAGGAGAGATGGGCTGGGAATGTGGCTTAGTGGTTGAGTGCTCGGCTAGCAAGCATGAAGCCCTGGGTTTGATTCCTCAGTACCACATAAACAGAAAAGGCTAGAAATGGTGCTGTGGCTCAAGTGGTAGAGTGCTAGTTTTGAGCAAACAAGCTCAAGGACTGTCCAGGCCTTGAGTTCAAGCCCCAGGTCTGTCAAAATAAAAGGAAAGACAAGCTGGGCACCTATGTCTCATGCCCTGTAATCTTAGCTACTAAGGAGAGTGAGATCTGAGTCTCGTAGTTTGAAGCCAGCCTGGTCAGGAAAGTCTGTGAGACTCTCATATCCAATTAAACAGCCCAAGTCCAGAAGTGGAGGTGTGGCTCAAGTGGTAGAGTACTAGCCTTGCAAAAAAAAGTTCAAGGACAGTGTCCAGGCCCTGAATTCAAGCCCCAAGACCGGCACACACACAGAAAAGGAGAGACAAACTTCCTCTAGAGGCTGTGAGTTCAGTCATTATACTACATAACTCCTTTTGCTAGAATTGGAACAAAAGGGCATGATAACTTTTGTGAGATTTACTTTTAGCTCATGGAATTAATTAAATTAGTTAAAAGAAAGAATGGACAATCTAGTTCTTTGTTTTTCCCTCTTTGACATTTAGATATATCTGAAAGACTAAAGTTTGAGTTTGGCTAATAAAATCTTTTGAGATCCATACATAAAAGATATGCTGTATTTTAAGAGTTATTTTTGTGTCTGTGCTGGTCGTGGGACTTGAACTCAGGGTCTGGGGACTGTCCCTGAGCTTCTGTGTGCAAGGCTAGCACTATACCACTTGAGCCATAGGTTTAGATTCTTGTTGGTTAATTTGAGATAAGATTCTCAGGGACTTTCCTGCTAAAACTGGCTTTAAACTATAATCTTCAGACTTTACCTCCCTGAGTAACTAGGATTACAGGCATGAGCCACTGGCAATCAGCAAGAGTTATTATTTTTCATATGCGAGTACTGGGGCTTGAAGTCAGGGCCTGGGCAACTGTTCTTTAGCTTTTTTTTTTTGCTGAAGGCTGGTGCTCTAACACTTGGCATACCCACTTCTGGCTTTTTGGTGGTTTATTGGAGATAATTGTCTCTGGAACTTGTCTGTTCCAGCTGGCTTTGAACTGTGATCCTCAGATCTCAGCCTCCTGAATAGCTAGGATTATAAGCATAAACCTCCAATGCCTTCTTATAAGAGTTATTTTCTGGTGGTGATATATTACTATTCCAAAAAGCACATGCTTCAGATATTATTTATTTTTATAACATTTACTGTTCATCAAGGGCATAAATTTTAATGAATTCCAAGCATTGTATTATGTGCATACTGACTCCTAGCAAGACTAAGCAAAGATAACTATCTTTGTAGCCTAAATTTCTTTACTCAGGGTTTATTTCTGTGGAATAAGTTTTTACAAAGCACAAAGGTTTTTTACAAATCAGAATATCCAATTCTGTGGGCAAGTTTTATGCATACTTTCCTTATATAAGTAAAAAAATGTTCAAGCTGGTAACCAGTAGCTCACACCTGTAATCCTAGCTCTGAGGAGGCTGAGATCCAAGTATCAGCATTCAAGAGCAGTCTGGGTAGAAGTGGAACTGTGGCTCAAGCCATGAACCAAAAAGCTCAGAGACAGTATCTAGGCTCTGAGTTCAAGACACACTACCAACACACACACACACACACACACACACACAGAGTATTTTATTTGAGATTTCAGATGCACCTAATAGTTGAAAAATATTGTAGCATGAACACCCTTGTTTCTTAGCTTTTGCTATATTGATCGATATTGATACTGATATTGAGCTCTTCAGGCTGTTGTTTACCCACCTGACACAGAATATAGACAGACTGTTGTTTATCTCTATTAATCTATCTTGCTTTTCTAATGCATTTCAAAGCTTAATTTTCTTTTTTTTTTTTGGGGGGGGGGTCCAGTCGTAGGGCCTGAACTCTGGCCCTGGGCGCTGTCCCTCAGCTCTTCAGCTCAAGGCTAGCGCTCTACCACTTGAGCCATAGCACCACTTCTGGCTTTTTTCTTTTTGCTTATGTGGTGCTGAGGAATCGAACCTAGGGCCTCAGGCATGCAGGGCAAGCGCTCTACCACTGAGCCACCTTCCCAGCCCCAAAGCTTAATTTTCTGACACCAGTATCCATAACACTTTTAGCATACATATCCTTGACTAGAATTCAGTATTTTCTTTGAATATTTTGTTCAAATTCATACCCAGTAAAATGCACAGAGTATAATTTTGAGTTTTGACTAATGTTTACAGTTGTATATAAATAATTGTTAAAATTTATCAGGTGTTAACCATAAAATATATTGCAAATAGTCAACTGTGCTATTTTGTTGGTCATCGTGGGGCTTGAGCTCTGAGCCTGGGCACTGTCCCTGAGTTCTTCAGCTCAAGGCTAGTACTCTACCACTCGAGCCACAGCGCCACTTCCTGCTTTTTGTTTATGTGGTACTGAGGAATAGAATCAAGAGCTTCATGCATGCTAGGCATGCATTCTACCAGTAAGCCACATACCTAGCCCCAGCTGTGCTATTATATGCATGAAAAAGCATAGAAAGTTTGTGACAAATAGGCTTGCTGGGTTCCAGTAAAGCTTTGTTAACAAAAACAGGTGTGCACCAAATTTGTCCTATAGGGTATAACTTGCCACCCTGATTGAGAATATTGCTATTACTACCAAGGTCCCTATTGGGCTGAAAACCTACCTCAGGTGGATAGAACATCTGCCTAGCAATGTCAAGGTCCTGAGTTCAAACTCCAGTTCCACCAAAAATAAATTCCTTGGTGCCCTTCAATCCCTGTAGTCTGTCTTCCCCACACTATTCCAATATGCAAACCTGAGAGAGAGACAGAGAGGGACAGAGAGAGATGGATGTAGCTCAGCTTATTCTGGATATTCATATAAATGAAATCAGAACAATATATACTCTTCTGTCATTGAACATGTTTTTGAGATTGATCCAAGTTGTGTTATATGAATCAGTACCTTCCTCTAGCTACAATTACAGGCATGAGCCACCAGCACCCAGCTTGTTTTTTTTCCTATTGATATATATTAGATTACACTGATTTCAAGTATTAAAACAGTCTTGCATTCTTAGAATAAACTTACTTGTTCATGTCATATTATATTTTTATACATTGTTGGATTAATTTGCTAATTTTTTGTTAAAGATTTTTGTATTTTAAGTTTGTGAGAGATATTATTGTGACATTCACTTCTACAGATTCAATCAGGTGCTGAGTATAGGGTACTACTATCCCTAAGTAAAATTATAGATTCATGTAGTTCTCCTGTTAGCTTAGTCATTTTTTTTCTATCTCTTTTGAAACTCTCTTGTTAGTTACATAAACAAGATGGTGGATTGATTTTTTTTTTTTTTTTACCGTTATGTCCCTTTTCACATCTAGTAATTTTCTTTCCTGTAAAGTCTACTTTATCTGATGGAACAAATGCACTCTTGCTTTTTTTTTGAGTAATATCAGCATGGCACATCCTTTTCTGTCCTTCCAACCTGTCTTGTGTTTAAGGTGAATTTCTTGCAGAAAGCATATAGTTGGTTTTTTTTTTTATTGTTACTATAAAGGTGATGTACAGAGGGGTTACAGTTACATGAGTCAGGTAATAAGTACATTTCTTTTTGGACAATGTCACCCCTTCCCTTGCTCTTTCCAAGTTTTTCCCTCCTATCCCCACCCACAAGTTCGTTTCCAACATAATATCTACTGAGAACCACTGCTGTATTTATTTGTTCACCATTTGTCCCTCCATTTCTGTGCCCCCATTTACCCTCCTAAAGACAGATGAACAAGTTTAAAAAAAAAGAAAAAAAAAGAACAAAGAAAAAAACCTCTTGTTTCCATTGACTGGAGTTTATTTCAATAAATATTTATGTGATCACAGGCACATAGGCAATTGAGCCTTTGTGATCCATCTCTAAGAACATGTTTTTGCCAGTCCTCGGGCTTGAACTCAGGGTCTGGGCACTGTCTCTGAGGTTCTTTTACTCAAGGCTAGTGTTCTACCACTTGAGCCACAGTGCCATTTTTAGCTTTTTGTCTTTATGTGGTACTGAGAAATCTAACCCAGGTCTTCATGCATGCTAGGTAGGCACTCATCCACTAAGCCACTTTCCCAGCCCCTATATAGATTATTTTTTTGTTGGTCGTAGGGCTTTGAACTCTAGGCCTAGGCACTATCTCTGAGCTCTTCAGCTAAAGGTGAGTGCTCTACAACTTTAGCCACAGCACCACTTCTGCTTTTCTGGTGACTAATTGGAGGTAAGAGTCTCATGGACTTTCCTGCCTAGGCTGGATCCTCAGATCTCAGCCTCCTGAGTAGCTAGGATTACAGGTGTGAGCCACTGATACCCAGCTATAGATGTTTTTAATTCATATTTTTATCCATTCTACCAGCACTGTTAATTTGTTTATTAAGACCATTTCCATTTGAAGTAAGTATTTATATGTTAGGACTTATGCCTAACATTTCTGTGTTTAATTTTTTTTCTATGAATTTCCCTTCTCTATTTCTCTTTTCATGTCTGCCTGTGGGCTACTTAAAATTTTTGCAGGACGTCTTTCTTGTTTTATTTATATTTTTTGGAGTATAATTATATAGTTTTCATTAGTTGTTTGATGGTACCAAATATATATGTGTGTATGTTACATATGTGTGTGTGTATGTGTGTACATGTGCATATTCTACCCTAATGATACTTTATTTTTTAGGTGGAGCATTGAAACTTTTTTTACATTTAAACTGCTTTTCAGCTCACATTTTTTCTGTATAATTGTTTCAAATATTTCCTGCACATATATGTGCATCATAATAGATCCTTTTTTTGTGATGGTTCTGGGGCTTGACCTTGGGGCCTTGGTGCTATCAGTGTTTTTGTACTCAAAGCTTGCACTCTACCACTTAGCCACAGCTCATACTTCCAGATGTTGTTATAAATTATGTATCAAACATTAATTTTTTTTGTCAGTCATGGGGCTTGAACTCAGAGCCTGGGCACTGTCCCTGAAGTCTTCAGCTCAAGGCTAGCGCTCTACCACTTGAGCCACAGTGCTACTTCCATTTTTCTGGTGGTTAATTAGAGATAAGGGTCTCAAGGACTTTACTGCATCCTTGAACCACATCCTCAGATCTCAGCTTCCTGAGTAGCTAGGATTACAGGTCTGATCCACTGGTACCCAGCGCTCAACCATTAATTTAAGATAATCACGAGAAGAATGATGTATTCTTCTATATTTTTTCAATTCAACACATCAGTTTATGAGCACATCTTCAACAATTCACCCCTTCCATCATTCTCCCTCATCTCTACCAACCCCATCTATCTACTTAAGTTACCCAGATCCATTTTCACATTTGTACATTGAGAGTAGGGTACTGAGGTTCCTGAGTAGAATTATAGATTTCTTTGCTAATTATTCCTCTCTCCATTTGTCTTCCCCTCTCCCCTTGAATCCCATCTCCCTGTGATAAATCATGTTTCAGTTTCCTGGTATTTATTTTGTTAGATTGTAAATAGTAAATTGAGCACCATTGGAATTGTACCCTTTGTATACAATACTTTAGTCAATTTGTGCATGTAGTGATATGACCTGGTATAGTTTTTTTTCTTTCCTTTTTGTTTTTGCCAGAATTTGTGTTTAAACCCAAGGTTAGGGCATTCTCCTTTAGCTTTTTCACTCAAGTCTGGTACTGTACCAGTTGAGCTCCACTTCTGTTTTTTATTATTAATAAGTTTTTTATTGTGAAAATATTACACAGAGGGGTTACAATTACATGAGCAAGGTAATGAATATATTTCTTATCAAGCATTAATGCCTCCTCCTTTGTTTCCCCTTACCATTGCCCTCCCTTCTTCCACACACACCCCTTTTTTTGCAATTGGAGATAAGACTCTCCTAGACTTCCCTGCCCAGGCTGTTTTTGAACCTTGATTCTCAGATTTTAGCCTCCTGAGTAGCTAAGATTATGGGTGTGAGCTACTGGCACAGGGCTTTATTCACCGTTATTTTAATCCATGAATTGTTATTTCCTTTCTGAAATTCAAAACATACTCCTTTTTTTCCTTTATAGAGCTTCCTTTTTCATTCTTTAATACATCTGATAAAGACAGGTTCACTTTTGTTTTTTCATCTGAGTTTTTCTCCTTCATTCTGAAGATTTCTCTTCCTGGTTATAGATTTTGTAATTTACAGTTGTTGTGCTACTTCCTTTAGTGCTCCATATTTTCAGATGAGAAATTTGCTGTCATTAAAATTGACCTCCTAAGCTAGGCATCGTTGGCTCATGCCTGTAATCCTAGCTACTCAGGATGCTGAGATCTGAGGATTGATGTTCAAAGCTAACACCTGCAGGAAAGTCTTTGAGATTCCAGTCTTCACTTAACTACCAGAAATGGAGTTGTGGGTCAAAGTGGTAGAGCACTAGCCTTGAGCAAAAAAGCTCAGGGACAGTGCTCAGGTCCTGAGTTCGAGCCCCATGACCCACAAAAAAAATGACCTAATACCAGTGTATATCTTTTGAAGTTCACTCAGCGTCATGGATTTGTGTTTTATATCCTTAGCCAATTTTGGGATGTTTTCACCTATCACTTTTTTGAATATTTTTTTGTTTCTATGTTTTTGTTATCTCTTTCTACTGCTCTAATTATGTGCTTTTTTTCAGTGCTAGAGATCAATTCTAAGACCTTATGCATGGTAGACAAGCACTGTACTGCTGAGTTACATGCATATTGTTGCTTTTTTAAAATGTTCCCTCTATTCCAATGTCCTATTTTTTTTTTAATATTATTATAGCCGGGCACCGGTGGCTCATGTCTGTAATCCTAGCTACTCAGGAGGCTGAGATCTGAGGATCGCAGTTCAAAGCCAGCCAGGGCAGGAAAGTCCGTGAGACTCTTATCTCCAATAAACCACTAGAAAACTGGAAGTGGCGCTGTGGCTCAAGCGGTACAGCGCTCACCATGAGCTGAAGAGCTGAGGGACAGCCCCCAAGCCCATAGTTCAAGCCCCACGACTGGCCAAAAACAATTAATATTATCATTAAGTAGTTATACAAGGGAGTTGCCATTTAATAAAGCAGTTATATAAATACAACATATCTTGATCCGTCACCCTTTTCAATATTTTCACCCATCCCTCTTCTACTCAGACCTTCTTTCCCTTTTCTTAATTTTGTGGGATGTACATTGGATTCTTGTCTACATTGTCCTAGTCTTCTTCTCATCATTTGTCTACCCTTTTCCCCTCAACCCCATTGACTCCTTTTGAGCACCCACTTCTTGTTATTGCATGTTGCTGAAGTTTGATTTTGGCTTTCTAAGGATTTATGCTATTTGGATCTCATTTGAATCTACCATATTTCAGTATACATTTGTATACAGTATACTTTGTATACACTTGCATACTACCCAATATATAGTTTGTAAGCTAAATCTAATTTCTTCATATAAGGGAAAACATGGATCCTTTATCTTTCTGGGCCTGACTTACTTCACTTAACATTTTTTTCCCAAGTCTTTCCATTTCTTTGCATTCTATATGAATGGTATTGTATCATTCTTTCTAATGGATGAGTACCCATTGTGTATATATACAACATTTTCTTGATCTAGTCCATTGAGGAGCATCTGGGCTGATTCCATACTTTCACCATAGTGAATAGTGTTGTAATAAACATCACTTTCCAAATGGATTAAAGATTTCAATGTAAGACCTGATACCATGAAACTATTACAGGAAAGAATAGGGGGAACATTAGGGTTCCTGGGCAGAGGTAGAGACTATTTGAGTAAAGATCTAGAAGCACAACAAATCAAAGAAAAAGACTTGATAGATGGCACTGTGTCAAACTAAAAAGTTTCTGCACAGCAAAGGACATACGCAACAAGCTAAAAAGCCTACATATAGAATGGGAGATTTTTGTGAGCTATATGGCAGACAATGGACTAATACCCCCAAAATAGTCATCCCTCGCTAATCACGGTTCACATAGTGCTGCTTCACTACACCGTGGAGTTTTGTTGTTGTTGTTGTTGTTGTTTTATTGTTTTGCTGGTCCAGGGGCTTCAATTCAGAGCCTAGACTCCCACTTGAGCCATAGCAACACTTCTGGCTTTTTCTGAGTAGTTTATTGGAGATAAGAGTCTAAGGATTTTCCTGTCTGATGCTCAGATTTCAGCCTCCTGAGTAGCTAGGATTACAGGCATGAGCCACCAGCACCTAGCTCCTTTATCTTTTTACCACTAGATTCTACATGTGGGGGAGAACATGCAGTATTTGTCTTTCTTAGTCCAATTTAATATGCTTAATATGATGTTTTTCAGTTCCATTCATCTTGAAAATGATATAATTTGCGCTGGTAGCTTATGCCTGTGATCCTAGCTACTCAGGAGGCTGAGATCTGAGGATTGTGGTTCAAATCCAGCCCAGCCCGAGTAGGAAAGTCCATGAGACTCTTATCTCCAATAAACTACTCAGAAAACTGGAAATGGTGCTGTGGTACAAGTGGTAGAGTGCTAACCTTGAGCTCAAGAGCTGAGGGACAGTGCCCAGGCCCAAAGTTCAATCCCCATGACTGAAAAAAAGAAAAGAACATAATATTCATTTTTCTTTAGGGCTGAAAAATACTCTATTGTGTATATGTGCCACATTTTCTTTGTCGATTCATCACCTAAGCTGATTCCATAGCCAAATTAAGTAAATTTTTATTACTCTGTTCACAAGTTCACAGATTCTATTTTCGTTCTCATCTAGTTCATTATTTAGCCCATCTTACTAGTTTTTTTTTTTTTTTGGGGGGGGGGGTCCGGTCATGGGGCCTGAACTCTGGGCCTGGGCGCTGTCCCTCAGCTCTTCAGCTCAAGTCTAGCACTCTACCACTTGAGCCACAGCGCCACTTCCGGCTTTTTTCTTTTTGCTTATGTGGTGCTGAGGAATCGAACCCAGGGCCTCAGGCATGCAAGGCAAGCGCTCTACCACTGAGCCACCTTCCCAGCCCCATCTTACTAGTTTTTTAATTGAGATTATTATATTTTTCAGATCTATAATTTTCCATATGCTTTTAAAAGTTATAATTATTTCCTGAAGTTTTTTATGGTTTCAGATAAACATAATTGCTTTGTGAGGGTCTTTTTATGATGGCTGCTTTAAAGTCCTTCTCAGATCTTGATTCATCTTGTATTAGTGTGATTTGATTATCTTTCCTCATTTGAGTTGTGATTTTTCTTGTTCTATTATCACGAGTGATTTCTATTGTACTAGAATTCTTTGATATTATGTTTGGAGACTCAAATATTTTCTGTGTGCCACTACTGGGGCTTGAACTCAGGGCCTGGGTTATGTAACTTAGCTTTTTTTTTTGCTTAAGGCTTATGCTGTACCTCTGGAGCCACAGCTCCACTTCTGGATTTTTGATGATTAATTGGAGATAAAAGAGAAATGTACTCATCACCTTGCTCATGTAATTGTAACCCCTCTGTATGGTGTTTTCACAATAAAAACCTTATCTAAAAAATAAAAAAGAGTCTCACAGCTGTGCACTGGTTGCTCATGCTTGTAATCCTAGCTACTCAGAGGTTGAGATCTGAGGATCAGGGTTCAAAGCCAGCTTGGGCAGGAAAGTCTAGTAAAGTCCGTGAAACTCTTATCTCCAATAAACTACTCAGAAAGCCATAAGTGGCACTGTCTCTCAAGTGGTTGTGGCTCAAGTGTTAGAGTACTAGCTTTGAGCTGAAGAGCTGAGATACAACACCCAGGTCCAGAGTTCAAGCCCCAGGACTGACAAAAATAAAAGAGTCTCACAGACTTTCCTGTCTGGGCTGGCTTCAAACCACAGTCCTCAGATCTCAATCTCCTAAGTATCTGGAATTACAGGCTTGAGCCACCAGTACCTGGCTAAGACTCAAATATACTTAAATCTTTTTTAGCTTTATCCATTTCTGCTTAGTTTTCTCGCTCTGGTTTATCTTATACTTGGTCTCTGCTGGTGCTACCTATAGAGTTAAAAGTGTTTCCTGATGCTGGCAAATATTGTTAGATGGGGGATAAGGGATGCTGATGTCCTTTATATCTGTCACTGCTGGTTCTTCTAGCGTATATGAATACTTACTTGGCCACTGCCAAGAAGAATGCTAGGAGTTTTGAGGTCTATATAACTCTGCCACTGGGTAGATGACCAGTAAGTACATAATGGCCTAGATTGCTATCTTCTCTTTGGCGAAGAAGGATCAGGAGATTCTTGGCTTGTATCTTTTCATGCTTCTTAGTGGAGCCCTAGTACTTTCCTAGGTCTGAGAGGTTTTGTGCTGTCAGGTGAAAACTTGTAGATGCTGGCCCTTAGTCATTGTCTGCTGCTAAATTAAGGGCTAGGAAATAATAGGCCTGCTGGCATCCCCTATATGAATGCCAACCCCCCCCCCCCTTGCTGTTGTCTGGTGATGAATGAGGATTTATCAATCTGCTTCGGGTTCCTTGTTACTCTTATGGTAAAATCAACCCTATACCTATTGCTTAGCTGTGGTAGGTGGGATTGCCACTCTTTTTTTTTGGGGGGGGAGGGGTTCCGGTTGTGGGGCCTGAACTCTGGACCTGGGCGCTGTCCCTCAGCTCTTCAGCTCAAGGCTTAGTGCTCTACCACTTGGGCCACAGCACCACTTCCGGCTTTTTTCTTTTTGCTTATGTGGTGCTGCGGAATTGAACCCAGGGCCTCATGTATGCAAGGCAAGCGCTCTACCACTGAGCCACCTTCTCAGCCCCAGCCACTCTTAATCTGCTGATTGACCTCACTGCTGCTGTTTTGTCTAAGGGGTGGTTTGAATCAGGTTATTCTTTCTGTGTGCACATCAGGCCTATTAGCCCAGCTTTCATTGTAGTTATCACCCCAAGTTTGCAACACTTTGTTGCAAAAGTTATTGCCTGTAGTTTGTGTGAGTTCTTTCTATTGCACAAATTGTTGCTAGTACAGAGAAATTTTGCTAACTGCTGTTACCCATGGAAGGTATGGGGTGATGAGGCCCACCTGTTTCTACTGTTGCTAGTGGACAGGACTGAAGAGGGATTGAAATAATCAAGGGAGGTAGAAAAATATAACTAGAATCATAGTGCATGGAAGAGCCCAACTCATGCAGAGGAGCTCCAATGTGCTATGGCTTCAAGCTACAGAATCAGTCTTGACCAACTCACAGCAGATTTGTTGTCTTGTTTCAAGGAATCTAACCTTTTAGAGAATGAGGATCCATCATACAGGGTTTAACTGGGTAGGAAAATGACTTTTGTTAGTTTTCACCCAAAGTCTCTTTTTGTTGCCACCAGTAGCACTGCTTACATGATGGGGTCAGTAATTTTTTAAAATTATTTTCCAACACGATTGATATTTGCCTTTTTAGTGGAAAATGAGTCATTGGCTTATCTGCTTGGAATGGCACTATAGTAAGTAGTAGTTTTATATTCATGACTGTAAGTTCAATAATAATGCTTGTTAAGACAACAGAAACAAAAGAATGTTAAGTGTTAAATTTATTAAGTGGTATGGGGTGGCTCATGCCTGTGATCCTAGCTACTCAGGAGACTGAGATCTGAGGATCACAGTTCAAAGCCAGCCCAAGCAGGAAAGTCTATGAGACTCTTATCTCTATAATTAAACACACACACACACACACACACACATACACACACACACACACACACACACACACACCTCAACACCAAAAACCAGAAGAGCTGTGGCTATAGTGGCAGACCAACATCCTCAGGCAGAAAAGCTCAGGGACAGTGCCCGGGTCCTGAGTTAAATCCTCAGCACTAGCACAAAAAAGTGGTAATTGATTTAATATAAAATCTTAATGAAGCAAGGTGCCAGTGGCTCATGCCTGTAATCCTAGCTTCTCAGGAGGCTGAGATCTGAGGATCGCAGTTCAGAGCCAGCCAGGGCAGGAAAGTCCGTGAGACTCTTACCTCCAATAAACCACTAGAAAACCGGAAGTGGCGCTGTGGCTCAAGCGGTAGAGCGCTCACCTTGAGTTGAAGAGCGCAGGGACAGCGTCCAAGCCCAGAGTTCAGGCCCCACGACCAACCAAAAAAAAACCTTTTTTTTTTCCTTTTTTTTGGGGGGGGGGGGAGGTCCAGTCGTGGGGCCTGAACTCGGCCTGGGCACTGTCCCTCAGCTCTTCAGCTCAAGGCGAGTACTCTACCACTTGAGCCACAGTGCCACTTTTGGCTTTTTTCTTTTTGCTTATGTGGTGCTGAGGAATCGAACCCAGGGCCTCAGGCATGCAAGGCAAGTGCTCTACCACTGAGCCACCTTCCCAGTCACCCCCAAATCTTAATGAATAAGATGTACTTGATGAAATAATGTCAATAATTTGATTGGTATAGACAATAACAAGAGACATTCTACTTGATTTGCAAGATAAACTAAAATATGAAATGTAGCAATCATGCTTTCTGAAATTGTATCTTTAGCTTGAATTTTGCCATTATCATAACACACTTTATTTCTATACTATTTGCAGCCTATATCCCAACCAGCTGGAGCTGAGCAAGTAGCTATTCAAAAACCAGATGTAGTTCGAAGGTAAGTATTATCAAATTAGTACCATGAAAACAATGAGGGTATGTTCAATCATATGCAGTAATTAGATAATTAATATAGCTTAGCAAGAGAAGCATTGTATTCTTGTTTTAGTGTATAAGTTTAATAAAAATGGGAGGAATTATTTTTACTCTTTTTGTGTTTATAGCAATCATACAGTGTGAAAGTATTGAATATTTTATTGTGTTTATTAGAATTTTAGTACCATTTATTTCTATTATTTAGTATTAGTGTGCTGTTTTTTAAAAAGCTTAAGAGAAATAAGAAAAATATAATTAGAGTAAAATTCCAAAAATCTCAAGATATAAGTTATAATTAGATATATAATTATAATTACTTGATAGTTATAAACTATTTTTCTATATGTTGTATATATTGGATAATTTGTGTTCTTCTATCTTCAAGTTCACTGATTTCTGTGTCCTGATTTATTCTAATGTTTTGCCCATTCATTGACTTTTATTTCTGTAGTTGTATGTTTAGTTCTTTTTGGTACCAGTCCTGGCCTGGGTACTGTCTCTGAGCTTTTTTGCTCCAGGTTAGTGCTCTACTACTTGAACCACAGTTCTGCTTCCAACTTTTTTGTGGTTAATTAGAAATAAGAGTCTCTGAGACTTTCCTGCCCCAGCTGGCTTTGAACCACAATTCTCAGATCTCAGCCTTCTAAATGGCTAGTATTACAGGCATGAGCCTGGCACTGGGCCATTAGGTTCTTTTTCTAATATTTTCTTTTTTCCATTGATTTTGTTTTTGTCATGTGTTTTTAATTTTTTTGTTATCTTGAAGTACTTGTACAGAGTTTCAATTAAACATGTCAGTTTATGAGTATAATGCATCTTAATCTATGCTACCCCTTTCATAATTCTTCCCCATCTTTTCCAGCCCTACCCATACCCTAATTGTCATGTATTTTCTTTATATTTGTAATTACTCATTGAATCATTAGAAGGTGTATAATTTTGTAATACATTGCAAAAATCATAAGGAACCTCAATGAAAGCTGTTGATCAATAGAGGACTTCCCAAGACTATGTCAGTAGGTTTCAATGCTCTGTTTTCATAGTTGCAAATGATCTATTTGGATCATATTGAACCTCTGTAATCTTTGTTATCCCAACATACTCCCACTTGAACTCACACACCATAGAACGTATTTTTCCCACTCCTTATGCTCTTATTGATCAACAGCTTTCAATTGAGGTTCCTTATGATTTTTGCAGTGTATTACAAAATCATACATCTTCTATCTTTTTCCCCTCTTCCTTCCTTTGTGCCCTTCCCCTCCTAAGTCATCCCTTAGATTCATGTGCTGTTTATCTTTTTATATATGTATATGTATTCACATATATAGTCAATGAATATGTATGTCTTCTAGGTCTAGCTCTTACCTGTGATCTGAAAACATAATTTGGTTTTTGTGGTCTTGGTTTATCTCACTCAATGTGACGTCCCCCCGTACCATCTATTTTTCTGCAAATGATATGATATCACTTTTCTTTTTGATTATGTAATATTCCATAGTGTGTGCTTATGTTGAGTGTATGTGGCTTCTCACCCAAGTCTGGCACTGTGCCACTTGAGCCATAACCTTACTTCTGGCTTTTTGCTGGTTAATTGGAGGTAAGACTCTCTTAATAGTCTCTTAGATTTGTCTCTCCAAACTGCCTTGAAACCATACTCCTGCATAGCTAGAATTACAGCCATAAACCATGAGGCACTTGGTAGTATATCCCCCATTTTGAGTGAGAAGTTTTTGTTTTAGAATTGTTTTTTTGTTTGTTTGTTTGATCATGGGGCTTGAACTCTAGGCCTGGAAGCTGTCCCTCAGCTCTTTAGCTCAAGGCAAGTGCTCTACCACTTGACCCACAGCACCACTTCCAGTTTTCTGAGTAGTTTATTGGAGATAAGAGTCCCAGGAACTTTCCTGCCCGGGCTGGATTTGAACTACAATCCTCAGATCTCAGCCTCCTGAGTAGCTAGGATTGATTACAGGTGTGAGCCACCTGTGCCCAGCTTATTTTAGAAGTTTTATTTGAACATATTGGTAAAATGACATCCAAACAAATAAGATAAAATTTATTAAGAGCATCCTCTAATAAAAGGCTCTACAATTGGTCTATCACTGATAACATTTTTCTTTCATTCCTATTATTGTTAAGAAAATGTAGCAAAATATACACTATAATCTCAATTTTTTCAGAACTTGAAAAACTGCTTTGTTGAAATATAATTTGCATATCCTACAACACACCATTTAACTATGATTCAGTGGCATTTAGAACATTCACAGAGTTATACAATCATAACATTTTTATTCATAAATTTGTGTTTATTGTTAGAAAGATACTAATATATATGCTAAAGAAAACTCATTCTGTTATATTAGTTGAATACTTGTATTCAAATACAATTTTAATATGACTGGAAACGTAATTTTTTTTTTTTGGGGGGGGGGTCCGGTCGTGGGGCCTGAACTCTGGGCCTGGGCACTGTCCCTCAGCTCTTCAGCTCAAGGCTAGCGCTCTACCACTTGAGCCACAGCACCACTTCTGGATTTTTTCTTTTTGCTTATGTGGTGCTGAGGAATCGAACCCAGGGCCTCATGCATGCAAGGCAACCGCTCTACCACTGAGCCACCTTCCCAGCCCCTTATTTTTTATTTTTTATTGTAAAGATAATTGTACAGAGGGGTTACAGTTACATGAGTAAGGTAATGAGTACATTTCCTATCGAGCATTGTTACTTCCTGCTTTGTTTTTCCACTACCATTCCTTCCCTTCCACCATCCCCAAATTCATAACTTTTTAAACTACATTGTTCCAAGTGGAGATTTGGCTCAAGTGGTAGGTTGTCAACCTTGAACAGAAAAAGATAAGCAAGAGCTCCTGGGTTTAAGCCCCAGTCTAATTATTATTTATAATTACAAAATGTATTGTAGTATTTATTGACTTTCCTTAAACTCATTATTTAGGACTTCTAATTGTAAGGTTTGGGTTGGGTTTTTTATTTTAAAAATTTTATTGACTGTATCAGAATGAATCACTTTTTAAAAATTACTAGCTCAAATCAAGATGTGGCAACTATGAAGGAAAATACCAATAACCCTGATAACTCAACCGGAAATGGCAAACAGGACCGGATCAAACAGAGAAGAGCTTCTTGTCCACGACCAGAAAAGGGGACTAAATTTCAGCTTATTGTCCTCCAGGTCAGTGGATGAATGTGGTTTGGTTAGAGTGCACTTACAGTGTAATGCCATGCATGTAAGTATAAAATATTATGAAACCAGCGCTGGGAAGGTGGTTCAGTGATAGAGTGCTTGCCTTGCATGCATGATGCCCTGGGTTCGATTCCTCAGCACCACATAAGCAGAAAAAGCTGGAAGTGGTGCTGTGGCTAAAGTGGTAGAGTGCTAGCCTTGAGCTGAAGAGCTGAGGGACAGCACCCAGGCCCAGAGTTCAGGCCCCATGACCAACCAAAAAGGAAAAAAGATATTATGAAACCATCTGCAAAGCATCTTTTCAGCCATTAAAGATTTCTGATAAGAGTATCATATATTAATTGTTAAATATGTGGAATATAGGAGAAATGGAAGAAAATAAAAAATTGTTTTTAACTCCCTCTCATAGCTCCTGCTAATATTTTAATTTGTTTTCATCTCTTTTTTTCTGTATGGGTACATAGTGTTTTATATTAAGATTGTAATCCCACTAGTAATAGTAGCAAAAATGTATTGACTTATTTTGTAGTAGGGACTCTACAGATGTTACACACACACATATATATATATTTTTCTTTTTCTTTTCCTTTTTTTTTTTTTTTTTTTTTTTGGTTGGTTGTGGGGCTTGAAACTCTGGGTCTGGATGCTGTTCCTGGGCTCTTCAGCTCAAGGCAAGAACTCTACCACATAAGCCACTTCCAGCTTTCTGATGGTTAATTGGAGATAAGAGTCTCACAGACTTTCCTGCCTGAGCTGTCTTTGAACTTGGGTCCTCAGCCTCCTGAGTAGCTTAGATTATAGGCGTGAGCCATCAGCCACTGGCTGTATTCATTTCTGTTATATAACCTTTCAAAACCCCTGTACAATAGGCTATAATATACTCATCTTTAATAATGAGCATGTTGAGGATTAAGGAGGTAAAGCAATTTTCCTGAAGTCATCCAAGTAGCAAGTGTTAAAGTCAGAGCTGATTCCAGATCAGACTTTGTTTTTTGTTGTTTTTTGTTTTTTGTTTTTGGGTCGTGGGGCCTGAACTCTGGGCCTGGGCGCTGTCCCTCAGCTCTTCAGCTCAAGGCTAGCACTCTACCACTTGAGCCACAGCGCCACTTCCGGCTTTTTTCTTTTTTTAAATTTAATTTAATTTAATTTTATTTTGTGAACATACTGTACAGAGGGGTTACAATTACATGGGCAGGATAATGTGTACATTTCTTATCAAGCATTGCAGCCTCCTCCTTTGTTTACCCTTCACATCCCTTCCCAGCCTCCCCCACCACCCCCCTCTTTTTTTTTTTTCTTATGTGGTGCTGAGGAATTGAACTCAGGGCCTCATGCATGCAAGGCAAGTGCTCTACCACTGAGCCACCTTCCCAGCCCCCCAGATCAGACTATAAATGAATCATTCCTTCTGTCCTTTTTCATTTAGATTTAGATTTATTCTTTCTGCTAGTCTTTTCTTCCTCCTCCTCCTCCTTCACCTCTTCCTTCTCTTCCTTTTCTTTTTCCTTTTCCTCCTGTCTCTTCATTCTCCCTCCTCCTCTCTATTTTCTATTCTCTCAGCTATTCTTTTATCTCTAACAACTTAGAACACAGATCTGTGTATCTTCCCCTAGGTATTTGCTTAGGATAGATACCCAAAGTAGAATTGGTATGTGTATGAAAATTTGGGGGCTAGAGGCATAGTCAGTGATAGAGTAGATATTTACCATATACAAGGTCCTAGGTTTAGTCTCCAGAACCTTAACTAAAATTAGGATGATTTTGAAAGTTTCCAATTACATGTTGCTAGAGTAACAGATTTTTGCAAACAAATGACTGAATTTAGGTATTACATTGCAGATAGACATAGTGACTTTTGGTATTTTTGCTTTATATTAAAAAACGTATATACAAGTTTCATTTTCTTTCCCATTGAATCACAGTTTTATCTTTTACTCAGTAATGTGTGTTTGTCAGATTTGTCATAGAATGGCTGTTTTGATGGTGTTTCACCAAGGGAAAATGGAATTTTCTTACATTCTGAAATATTTCAATAATTTTTCATATGTATTGTATATAGCCTTATCTATATAGTCCCTGTGTAATTTACGAAAAGAAGACATTGACTCTTAAACTGGTAAAAATATATGTATTTAGGTGTCAACTTCTGGAGACAATATGGTGGAGTGTCAGTTAGAGACACACAACAGCAAAATGGTTACCTTCAAGTTTGATGTTGATGGTGATGCACCAGAGGATATTGCAGACTATATGGTAAGTGTAGTACAACAAAATTATTTTCTCTTTATTTTTCTCTGTCTCTTTTTCTCCCTAATTCTTCACTTATTTAGAATTATCTCTTTTTAAAGGATGCAATTAGTTTTTAAAATCTGTACAGAGCTAAATTGTTGATGATCAGAGATTAGTCACTGTATCTTCTCTGCTTTCTGTATATTCATCTGGAGAAATATGAGAGGATTTTATTCTAGATCAATGTCTGTTCATCCTTAGCTCTATGATATATATCTGATGAGTTTAGAAAAAACAATTTGTTGCATGTGCTTTAATTGAATCCGTATCTTTAAAGGTGAAACCTAAGTATCAATAGTTTGCAAAGGTACCCTGGCAATTCTAATGTGTTAGTCACTGATCTAATGTCTTGCATCTAAGTGTTCAGGTTATGTTCCTTAGTATATTTTTAGTCCTTTAGATATTCTTTGAATTTTTAAACTTAAGTTAATATTTTTGGGGGGAGAGCCAGTCCTGGGGCTTGAACTCAGGGCCTGGGCACTGTTCCTGAGCTTTTGTGCTCAAGGATAGCACTCTATCACTTGAGGCTCAGTGCACTTCCAGCTTTTTGGTGGTTAATTGGAGATAAGTGTCACAGATTTTTTTACCTGGGCCGGTTTCCAACTGAGATCCTCAGATCTCTGCCTCCTAGCTACGATTATGGGCTTAAGCCACTAGCGCCCAGCTTTAAGTTAGTATATTTTCAGATTTTTCATGGGGATGGGACTAGGGTGGCAAATACAATACATAATGCTTTTGTATATGCATTTGTGGCTAAAGTAGAAGTAAATGATTTAAAAGTCAGTAGTTTTGTCAGTTTTGTTTCTAGTTTAATATATTATGTTCTAAAATGTGTCTATTTCATTTCATCCACGGTTAGCCTGAATGAAGATCTGTGGCCATTTGTTGTCTTTGGAGATGTTTCATTTTTGACTTGTGATTTAAAGCTTTTAGGATTGGACATTCTAAGGACTTTTTTGGCCAGCCCTGGGGCTTGAACTCAGGGCCTGAGCACTGTCTTGGAGCTTTTGTGCTCAAGGCTAGCTCTACTGTTTGAGCCACAACTCCACTTTGGGATTTTGGGTTTTTAGGGGAGTGGTTAACTAGAATAAGAGTTTCACAGACTTTCCTGCCTAGGCTGGCTTTGAACCACGACCATCAGATTTTAGCTTCCTTAGTAGCTAGAATTACAGCTGTAAGATCCCGGTGACCAGCTGGACATCCTACTTTTAAATATCACCTCAGTTACATTCTCAATTAACAGATTTATATAGCTCCAATATTTTGGAGTATATTGTCTTTTTTCTCTAATAGGTAGTTTCAATCTGAAAAATATCAGTGACTACCCAGGCATAGGGAGCTCACACCTATAATCCTAGCTATTCATGAGGCTGAGATCTGAGTAGAGTGCTTTGTTAACAGCCTGGGAAGGACATTCTGAGACTCTTATCTCCAATTAACAACAAAAATCTGGGAATGAAGCTGTGGCTCAAGTGGCACTGGCCTTGAGCATAAAAGCTCAGGGACAGAACCCAGGCCCAGAGTTCAAGCCCTAGGATTGGCAGGAAAAAAAATGTATGGCTTCAAAACAGTATAATTCAATGTACTATGTAGCATTGGTCATATTTATTATTTTACTAATCTCTTGAAACAATTAGGTTTATACTCAGTTTTATTTTCTTTTTTTAACCATTAACACAGTATTATAATTTTGAAGAAATAATTCATTTTTGTGAATAAACTGACTATTTTGGGGCAGGTTGAAGATAACTTTGTGCTGGAAAATGAGAAAGAAAAATTTGTAGAAGAATTGAGAGTTATAGTAGGTCAAGCTCAAGAGATCCTTCATGTCCATTCTGCTGCAGAAAAGGCTGCTGGTGTTGACTCTGTTACCTTGGAATCCAATAATAACCAAGTAAGACCAATTGTTTAGCAAGTAGGTCTTTTTTGGATATATAGCCTGGACATCTTTATTTATCTATTCATTTTTTAATTTAGACAGGATCATCTGAACAAGTACAGATAAATTCTGCATCTACTCAAACCAGCAGTGAGTATATTTAATAAAATTTACCATTGGGCTTTTGAAACATGGCATTTGGAAACTTTATATACTTTGACTGAGAAAGATATTAGCCAATAAAGTGATTTGACTAGTTGGGATTTTCCCGTACATTAAAAAAGGACTGCTAACTCAGAGATAAAAATCCAAAGTGCTAGTTCTTTATATGATGAATTTACTTCTCAGTTGTTATATGATATGTTGCCAGAAAGCAGACACAATACTGATGACATTTAATAGCCTAAACTTAACTGGTAAGTTGTTTATTCTGATATGAGATATAAGTTTCTTAACTAAAACCGTTATGATCTAAGTTTGGCTCTTTTGGTTTTGGGGTGTTTTTTTTTCTGAGTGATTGTGGGGCTTGAACTCACAGCCTAGATGCTATCCCTAAACCTCCTTGTGTTCAAGGCTAGCACTCTACCACTTGAGCCATGGTGCCACTTCAAGTTTTTGAGTGGTTAATTGGAAATAAGAGTCTCATGAGAACTGCCCCATGAGACTCAAAGCGCAGGCTGGCTTTGAACTGCAACCCTCAGATCTCAGCCTCCTAAATAGCTAGGATGACACACAGGAGCCACTGACAACTTGCTAGAAAGTTTTGTATTTTAATAGTCATTTATGTCTTGATTCTCTCCTCTGATGATATACTTCAGCTCTGATCATTAACAGTTGTTTTTTATAAATCAGATAATAAGGTAAATGTTCAGACTAAAGCTAGAGTTCTGTTTTCTTTTTTAACAATTTTATCTGAGAAGTTGGCTCAGCGGTAGAGTGCTCGTCTCACATGCATGAGGCCCTGGGTTTGATTCCTCAGCACCACATAAACAGAAAAAGCTGGAAGTGGCACTGTGGCTCAAGTGGTAGAGCACCAGCCTTACGTTGAAGAGCTCAGGGACAGTGCCCAGACCTAGAGCTCAAGCCCCATGACAAAAAAAAAATGCATAGGCATTGACTTTGCCTTTCTAAGGAGTTACACTACTTGAGTTCGCCTTTGAATTTGCCATATTTCAGTTAATACATTTGTAACCACTTGCATACCACAAGTATGTGGTATGCAACTTGTAAGTTTAAAGACCAATTCTAGCTTCCACACATAAGGGATATCATGCAACCTTTTTCTTGCTGTGTCTGACTTAATATAATTCACTTAATATAATTTTTTCCAAGTGAAGATGAATGAAGAGGAGAAGGGGTGGAGAATGCTATCAAGAGTTTTATGTATAGACTACAAAATTAAGAAAAGTAAAGGTCAGGAGGAGATGGATGAGAATGTTGAAAGGGTTAACACTGATCAAGATGCATTTTATTCATAAACTGCTTTGTTAAGTGGCAACTCCTTTGTACAACTACTTGAAGATAATTAAAAAAAAAAAAGAATGGGTGGGATGCTGGGTGCCTGTGGCTCACGCCTATAATCCTAGCTACTCTTGAGGCTGAGATCTGAGGATCAGGATTCAAAGCCAGAGATTCAAAGCCAGACAGGGTAGGAAACTCTGAAATTGTTATCTCCAATTAACTACCAAATGAAAAACTAGAAGTGGAGCTGTGGCTCAAGTAGTTGAGTTCTAGCCTTGAGTAAAAATGTAGGCTTGAGCAAGAAGAGCTTACAGACAGTGCCTGAGCCATGGGTTCAAGCCCCATGACCAGCACCAAAAGAAATTGTTTTAAAGTTGTGGGAAAGGGGTGGAAGCAACAACAACTACAAGAACAACAACAAAAGTGTGGGAGTAATTGAACCAGATAATATCCTGAAATTTGATTCAACTCTTTTAAGATGCCATGGGTTTTTGTTGTCTTACTCTTTTTTCCCCCCAGTCCTGGGGCTTGAACTCAGGCCTGGGTGTTGTCCCTGAGCCACTTTGTGCTCAAGGCTAGCACTCTACCACTTGAGCCATGACTCCACTTCTGGCTTTTTCTGAGTATTTTATTGGAGATAAGAGTATCACAGATTTTCCTGCTGGGGCTGGCTTGAAACCATCATCTCCCAGCCAGCTGAGTAGCTAGAATTGTAGGCATGAGCTATTGGGCCCGGCTTTTACTTTATTTTTATATTATCATACAGTAAAATTGACTTTTTTCTTTGGTTGAAAAATGCTGCAAATATTAATTCCTTTATAAATTTATACCACCATAATTACTACTTAAGGACCACCATAATCAGAATGCAGAAAATAAGTTTTAGTGGGAAACATGCATTTCCATTAATTGAAAATTAGTGCCTTGGTTGTATATACTATTAATACGTATCTAGTGTTTACATCTTCAGACTGTTTTTCAGGATTGGAAAATCTGTTTTTAATATTTATAATTATCTTAGCACAGTTTGAAATAGAGATATAACATAAATTGGCTTTTTAACCTGGTTTCCTTAGTCAGTGAACAAATTGACCATTGCTAGAATAATACTTTTTTTGTTGATCATAGGCCTTGAACTCATGGCCTGGATACTATTCTTGAACTCTTTTTGTTCAAGACTAGCACTCTACCATTTTGCACCACAGCTCCACTTCCAGTTTTCAGGTGATTAATTGGAGATAAAAGTCTCTTGGACTTTCCTTGCCCAGACTGGCTTTGAACCACGATCCTCAGATCACAGCCTCCTGAATAGCTAGGATTAAAGGCATGAGCCACCAGTGCTGGGCAGGATATTAATTTTTTGCTAATTCTTTCTACAGATGAATCTGCTCCTCAATCATCCCCAGTTGGTCGATGGCGATTCTGTATCAATCAAACAATAAGAAACCGTGAGGCCCAGTCTCCTCCTTCTCTCCAGCCTTCCGTGGCTATGGTTGCTGGGCTATATCCATTTCCTAGTACGTTTTTATTCTTAGCCAGGTTTGTCCAGAGTTGGAAGATATGGATGTAAAATTTATACCATATTTTTTTATGACAGTCCTATGGCTTAAACTCAGAGTCTGGGTACTATCCTGAGCTTTTTTGCTCAAGGCTAGTGCTTTACTATTTGAGCCATAGCTCCAATTCTAGCTTTTTTGGTGCTTAACTGGAAATGAGCATTTCATGGACCTTCCTGCCCAGGATGGCTTTGAGCTATGATCCTTGGATGCCAGCCTCCTGAGTATATGGGATTACAGCATGAACCACCATATTTTTTTATTGATATTATAAAGGTGATGTACAGAGAGGTTAAGTTACATACATCAGGTAAAGAGTACATTTCTTTCTTGACAATGTCATCCCTTCCCTTCTCTTCCCTTGCTTTCTCCCAGTTGTTCCCCTCACATCCCCACTCATAAATTGTATAGTTGATTTTCAACATAGTGTTCAGTAAGTACCATTGCTGCATTTGTTTACCCTTTGTCTCTCCATTTCTCTGTCTACCCTTGCAATCCCAATGAAACATAAATGAACAAACAGAACAAAAAGAAAACAAAAGCACTAAAAAAATCTTGTTTTCATTTGCTGGAGTTCATTTTATGTCATATTTTTAGCTTGTTTAATGTTTATGATAGTTTTCATAGGAATTTTAATGACAATATTAATATACACGGTCAGTAGTATTTATTGAATACTTATGAAGATAGAAAAATGCTTTTTCTTGACTAGATATTGTGTTTTGTTGTTTCTTTTTTTTTATTGTGAAAATACCATACAGAGGGGTTACAATTACATGGGCAAGGTAATGAGTACATTTCTTATCAAGCATTGTTGCCTCCTCCTTTGTTTCCCCTTCCCATCCCTTCCTATCTCTCCCCCCCCCACCTTTTTGTTGTTTTGTTTTTGTTTTTGGTTAGTTGTGGGGCTTGAATGCAGGGCCTGGGCACTGTTCTGGAGTTCTTTTGCGCAAGGCTAGTGCTCTACCACTTTGAGCCACAGTGCCACTTCCAGTTTTTGAGTAGTTAATTGGAGATAAGAGTCTCACAGGGACTTTTCTACCGGGGCTGGCTTCGAACTGTGATATTCAGTGCTCAGCCCTCCTGAGTAGCTAGGATTAAAGGTGTGAGTCCCAGTGCCCAGCTTACTGTGATGTTTTGAGTCTTATTTATAAGTATATTCTCATACTGACTTTTATTTATATCTAGCTTTCCCTGTCTTTTTTAGTTTGGGGACTAGTCCATTTCATTCATCAGTACATACTTACCTATTCTATTCCTTTGTTATTATTCCAGGTTCAAGAAACACAAGTAATAAGGAAATATCAAAGGATACACTGTACTCTACAGAAAGTCATTCATTCCAGCATGCAATTTTCACCTCCAATTTACATCACAAGGATGTGGTTGATGGTAAGATTTCTGAATGTGCTAGTGTCGAAATTGAGCAGCCATCTATGCTTTACCCAGGAGAAGATAACAGGCAGATAATAGCACCAACTCCTAGTAGTCCCAATTATTCTGCTACTTCGGTGTGTGCAGTTCCACTTGAATGTAAGGGACTCATCAGCCAAGCAGGCATGTTCATACCTGTGTGTCCATGTCAACCAACTGCCAACCAGCCTGATGTGCTCATGTCTCATCCTGGTGAATCAACTCCGGTTGCTGGTAATACTCTTCCAACTTTGGCATTTGTGTCTGATCGAACACCTCAGTCCTTATCAGTACAGCAGCCAACTATGGATGCAGAGTTTATTTCCCAAGAAGGAGAAGCAACAGTGAACATTGATACAAGTTCTCCTAAGGCTGTCATTCCCACTCAGACCCCTGGCCTTGAACCAACTACTCTTCTACCCACTGCTGTCCTGGAATCAGATGGGGAAAGACCTCCAAAAATGGAGTTTGCAGACAACCGAATCAAAACACTGGATGAAAAATTAAGAAACTTGCTCTATCAGGAGCACAGCATCTCTAGTGTCTATCCAGAGAGTCAGAAGGATACCCAAAGCATCGACTCTCCATTTTCTTCCTCTGCTGAAGAAACACTATCTTGTCCAATGCCAGAAGTCATTGCTATCAGTCATTGTGGAATTCAAGATAGCCCTGCACAATCCCCTGTCTTGCAACAGACAGTCCCTAAGATTCTGTCCAATGCGGCTGCAAGTCAGCCTGCTAATATATCAGTGTTCAAAAGGGACCTGAATGTGATTACTTCTGTACCAAGTGAATTGTGTTTACATGTAAGTATCATTCTTTTTTATCCTTATTCTCCACTTAAGATTTTTAAGGAAATACCTTTTTTTTTTGGTTGGTCATGGGGCTTGAACTCTGGGTGTAGGCACTGTCCCTCAGCTCTCCAGCTCAAGGCTTAGGTTCTACCACTTGAGCCACAGCACCACTTCTGGGTGGTTTATTGGAGATAAGAAACTCACAGACTTTTCTGCCTGGGCTGGCTTCAAACCACAATCCTCAGATCTTAGCCTCCTGAGTAGATATAGGATTATAGGCATGAGCCACCAGCACCTGGATTCTATTTGTATTAATAACAGAAAAGAAATTGATTTATAGATTGTATAGGGGATAGATAGATTTCTATTTAAGAGGAAACTGTTTCTTCATGAATATTTTATAGTACTAATTTAATCATATCTTGGGGAATTTAACTTACTTCAACAAAAAGAAAGTAAAAATCATATATAGTCCTATGACTTCCCCCCCCCTCCCCACAGATAATGCAAGTCACAGATAAAGAAGAGGCCATAAGTAGGAGGATCATAATCTGAGGCCTGCTCAGGCAAAAATGTGAAGCGCTACCTGAAAATTTAAATCTTAATATCTATTTCTCTGAAGTCCTTTTTTTTTGGGGGGGGGGTCCGGTTGTGGGGCCTGAACTCTGGGCCTGGGCGCTGTCCCTCAGCTCTTCAGCTCAAGGCTAGTGCTCTACCACTTGAGCCACAGTGCCACTTCAGGCTTTTTCTTTCTTTTTGCTTATGTGGTGCTGAGGAATCAAACCCAGGGCCTCATGCATACAAGGCAAGCGCTCTACCACTGAGCCACCTTCTCAGCCCCTTCTCTGAAGTCCTTGAGATTAGAAGTGTTTTGAATTGTGGAGCCTTTCAAATTTTAGAATATTTGTAAATACATAATGAGATATCTTATGGACTGGACTCAAATCTAAACATAAAATTCTTTTATGTTTTATTGACTTATGCAGAGAGCCCGAGGGGCAGTTTATGTTTTTAGTGAACTTAGGTTTTAATTGCAACCACATTACTTGAGGCCATATGTGGAATTTTCTACTTGTGCCATTATGTTAGTTTCAGATTCTAGATATTCAAATTAGGGATGTTCTCCCTTTTCTCCCCTTCCCCTATAATGTATGTACCTTAATCTCCCTTTTTTAATTTTTATTTTATTGCCAGTCCTGGGGCTTGAACTGAGGGCTCTAGGCACTGTCCCTGAGCTTTTTTTGCTCAAGGCTAGTACTGTACCACTTGAGCCACAGCACCACTTCCGGCTTTTTCTGTTTATGTGGTGCTGAGGAATCAAACCCAAGACTTCACGCATGCTAGTCAAGCACTATACCACTAAGCTACCTTCCCAGCTCTCTTTCTTATTTTTCTTGCTGAGGATTGAACTCCATGTCTCATGCAAGCATTCTACTACTAAGCAATCCTTCAAAACAATTTCCCTTTTCTATCTCTTCAAATTATAAGTATAACCTCTAGTAATTTGATGCTTAATCCTTCTTGACATTTCTTTTGGGGAGTACAGTACTGGAGTTTGAACTCAAGGCCACTAACTCACTAGGTCGGCACTCTACCACTTGAGCCTCACCTTTACCCTCTATTGCTTTAGATTCAATTTTTCAGGTAGCGCTTCACATTTTTGCCTGAGCAGGTCAGATTATGATCCTCTTACCTATGGCTTTTTGTTTATCTGTGATGACACATATGCATGACCACATTAGGATTACTGATTAAGATTAGGTTTTATTAACTTTTTTGTTGGACTGGCCTCAAGATGTGATCCTTCTGATTACCTCCCAAGTAGCTGGGATTCTACATGTGAACCACTGCATCTAGATTTTTGTTAAGCTTATATAGATCTATTTCCATACATAGCGCAATCTTCATTTCAAAAAATTGTGCTAAAGCTGGGCACCGGTGGCTCACGCCTGTAATCCTAGCTACTCAGGAGACTGAGATCTGAGGATCACGGTTCAAAGCCAGCCCTAGCAGGAAAGTCCATGAGACTCTTATCTCTAATAAATCACTAGAAAACTGGAAATGGTGCTTGGTTCAAGCGGTAGAGCGCTCACCTTGAGCTGAAGAGCTAAGGGACAGCACCCAGGCCCAGAGTTCAAGCCTCACACAGACAAAAAAAGTCACAAACTGATGGAAGTGGAGCTGTGGCTCAAGTGGTAGAGCGCTCGCCTTGAGCTGAAGAGCTAAGGGACAGCACCCAGGCCCAGAGTTCAAGCCCTACAACTGACAAAAAAAAAAATTGTACTATATGCATATTGGTCTTCAAGTTATTCTTTTTACAGTATGTCATGGACATCTTTTTCTATTTGTTATTTTAGTAGTTTACAAAGGGTTTTGGGTTTTTTTGGTTGGTTGTGGGGTTTGAACTCTGGGCTTGGGCACTGTCCCTGTGCTCTTCAGCTCAAGGCTAATGCTCTACCACTTGAGCTACAGCACCACTTCTGGTTTTCTGGTAGTTTATTGGAGATGAGTCTCACGGACTTTCCTGTCTGGGCTGGCTTTGAACCGCGATCCTCAGATCTCAGCCTCCTGAGTAGCTAAGATTACAGGCATGAGCCACTGGGCACCTGGCTACAAAGGGGTTATAATTCCACAAATCAGATCATGAGTACAATGCATCTTGATCAGTGTCACCCCTTCCATTGTTCTTCATCTTTCCCTATCTCACCTATACCCTCAAGTTATGGACATCTTTTAAAATGTTCACCACTGTATTTCTTTGTCCTTGTTATTGTGGAAAGAATATATACTTGTGTATAAATTGAAAAATATAATATCCCTAAACTTAAAGACATTTTGCTAAATATATCTAGATGTAGTTTTCATTTTAATATTGTATGCATCAGCATAATTCTTTGTATATTTTTATATAGAAATCAATTCATGTTATTTTTGTTGTTGTTGGTCATGGGGATTGAACTCTGGGTCCTGGGTGTTGTCCCTGAGATCTTCAGCTCAAGGCTAGCACTCTGCCACTTGAGCCACAGCACCACTTCCAGTTTTCTGATGGTTAATTGGAGGTAATAGTCTCAGGGACTTTCTTGCCCAGGCTTGCTTTGAACTGCTATCCTCAGATCTCAGCCTTCTTAGTAGCTAGGATTACAGGCATGAGCCACCAGCACCCGGCTTGATTCATGTTATAGTTATCTAATATACTTCTTTAAATACGTATGCTATTCTGTTTTTTCTAATAATTAATGGGTATCAAAAAATAATTAATGGGTATCTATTCACTTTATTTGACACCTATATTATTATTCTCTGACTAGATAATCAAAAATTGAAATTTTAGAACCAGTATATATGCTTAAAACCAATGCAGAATGAGAACAAATTTAAAGTAGCTGTTACGTTACTCCCTCCCACTCTAAACACTGTTAAGGTTCTGGTTCTAAATTTTGCAGTCATTGCTACTAGTAACTTGTCAGTAATATATTAACTAGTCCATTTCTTGATTTAGTAATCTGTATGTAGTACCTATTGGCTAGTTGCTATAGAGGATAAAGAAATTATTTTTATTTTCCCTATTTGTCTTCCCTATATAACTTTCAACTTTTGTCTACCAATTACTGGGGTCACAGGTAGGTACTACCACACCTAGTGAGAAAAAAGCTTTTAGAAGAAAGCTATTCTTATGATGACCGATCAGTTCTCTAATCCATTTGTCCATAAATGCATTAATCTATTCAGTACAGTGGAGCCCTCATGATCTAATCATCTCTTAAAGGTTCTACCTGTTTCTCCTTCTCAGTACTTCACAAGGAGAATTAAATTTCAACAAAGTTTGATATAGACATTCAAATTACAATTTTGGTTTCTCATGGCTAGTACAGAAAAATAAAACTTGGTAGCACTAGTCAATGAGCAGAAGTATCAGGTACCCAGTTGAGTCCTGGTGTCAGACTGGCAGGTACCTAGTTGAGTCCTGGTGTCAGACTAGGGGAAGAAAAAGACAAGAAATCAAACTGATTTTTTTTTTTGCCTGTCATGGCGCTTGAACTCAGGGCCTGGGCACTGCTTCTGAGCTTCTTTTGCTCAAGGCTAGCACTCTACCACTTGACCCACAGCCCTACTTCAGGCTTTTTTCTATTTATGTGGTACTGAGGAATCAAACCCAGGGCTTCATGCATGCTAGGCAAGCACTCTACCACTGAGCCATATTTCCAACCCACTCAAACTGATTTGTATGGGCTGTGGTTCAGTTCTTCAGGGATTTTTGGTGCCAGTGCTTGGGCTTGAATTCAGGGTCTGGGTGCTGTTTCTGAGCTTCTTTCGATCAAGGCTAGCATTCTACCACTTTAGCTATAATTCCACTCCAGCTTTTTGATAGTTTATTATAGGTCATCTCATGGACTTTCCTGTCCAGGCTGGCATCAAAGCATAATCCTCAGATCTCAGCCTCCTGAGTAGCTAGGAATACAGTTGTAAGCCATTAGTGTCTGGCTGTTCTTCAGTTTTCCTGAGTTTATCACTAATAGTTTTTATTGTTCGATATTCGCTATATAAACTACTTGGTTATCTGTAACTAGGCATAGTCTTAATTCATTTCCTATTTTTCTTATCTTTTAATTTTTCCATATAATCATTTTCACCTCTTTATCCTTCTGAAACTTTTATACAGGGAAAATTGAATATGTTTTTTATGCCAGTCCTGGGACTTGAACTCAAGGCCTAGGTACTGTCCCTGAGCTTTTTTGCTCTAGGTTAGTGCTCTATTCCTTGAGCCACAGCTCCAGTTCCCAAAAATTTTTGATGGTTAATTGGAAATAAGAATCCTATGGACTTTCCTGCCTAGGCTGGCTTTGAATCACAATCCTCAGACATCAGCTTACTGAGTAGCTAGGATTACAGGTGTAAGCCACTGGTGCCCAGCTGAATGGCTCAGTTTATATTGTATTTGCAAGCTCCTATTCAGTCACTTTTACATAAATAATTATTTTTAAAATTTATATTAACTTTAGTTCATTTGTTATCTTATGATGCAGTGTCAACAATGGAGATATATTTTGATTATTGTTAAACTTTTTATTTTCTGGACATCATAGAGGATGCTTGAACAAATCTAGATGGTATCACAATATACAGTAAGGCTGTCTGATATAACTTATTGTTCCTAGGCTACAAATCTATATAGCATGCCACTGTCTAAAATCTATAGGCAACTCTATTTGTGCACCTAAAAGTAGGAAAGGGTACGGTCAAAATACTAGTCAACAGGAATTTTTCTGCTACCATTATAATCTTTTTTGTGTCTGTTGTGGGGCCTGAACTCTAGGCCTGGGCGCTGTCCCTCAGTTCTTCAGCTCAAGGCTAGCGCTCTACCACTTGAGCCACAGCGCCACTTCCAGCTTCTCTGCTTATGTAGTGCTGGAGGAATCAAACCCAGGGCCTCATGCATGCAAGGCAAGCACTCTACCATTAAGCTACCTTTCCAGCCCCTCCCATTATAATCTTAAAAGACCACAATTCTATATGAAATCTATTGTTGAGAAAAATGTTTATTTATAGTGCCTGATATCTTTCTCTGTATTACTAATGCTACGTCCTTGGCTATTTCTGTTATTTAAGTATGCCTTTTTCTTTTTCCTTTTTCTTTATTGTTGTGGGCTTGAACTCTGGGCCTAGGCTCTGTTCCTTTGCTCATGTGCTCAAGGCTAGCACTCCACTGCTTTGGGCCACAGCTCCACTTCCAGTTTTCTGACGGTTAGTTGGATGGAGATGAGTCTCACAGGCTTTTCTGCCTGGGCTGGCTTTGAACTGTGATCCTCAGATCTCAGCCTCCTGAGTAGCTAGGATTATAAGCATGAGCTACTAGCACTCAGCTCCTTTCTCTTTTTTTGTGTCAATATGGGGGCTTGGACTCAGGGCCTTCCAATCTTTAGCTTTTTTGCTTAAGGCTGGTGCTCTACCACCTGAGCCATACCTCCACTTCCAGTTTTCTACTGGTTAATTGGAGATAAGTGTCTCAGATTTGTCTGCCTGAGAAGGTTTCAAATCTCTCTCCTCAGATCTCAACCTCCTGAATAACTAGGATTAACAGGCGTGAGTCACTGGCACCTGGCTAGAAGATCTTACATTGTTGGGTTTCTACACATGTTTGGTGCATTTTAGAGTATGTTCCCTTTTTATTCCCTAGTAAGATTCTTTGTTCATCTGTCTATAAGGGCAATATGTAATTAATGTAGCCTCCCTTTCATTATTGTGAGAAAGGCATGGAACATGCTTTCTGGAACTGTATATTGCAACATTTCCCTAATGTGTCTGGAGGATGGCTCAGTAGTTAAGTCGTAAAGTCAGGAGGGCTTACCATTCTTTTTTTTTCTTTTTTTGGGGGTCCAGTCATGGGCCTGAACTCTGGGCCTGGGCGCTGTCCCTCAGCTCTTCAGCTCAAGGCTAGCGCTCTACCACTTGAGCCACAGCGCCACTTCCGGCTCTTTTCTTTTTGCTTATGTGGTGCTGAAGAATCGAACCCAGGCCCTCAAGCATGCAAGGCAAGCATTGTACCACTGAGCCACCTTCCCAGCCCTCACCATTCTTTTGGATGTTTTTCCCTTCCTTCACTGCCCTGTCTCTTGGCCTTGAACCATTCTTTATACTCTTGTTGGGGATGAAGAGAGTTACTTGGCTGCTGTTTGTAGTGTTTCTAGGGTTAGGAAGGTAACTCAGTGGTAGAGTGTTTGCCTTGCATGCATGAGGCCCTGGGTTCGATTCCTCAGCACCACATAAGCAGAAAAAGCCAGAAGTAGCGCTGTGGCTCAAGTGGTAGAGCTCTAGCCTTGAGCTGAAGAGCTGAGGGACAGCGCCCGGGCCCAGAGTTCAGGCCCCACAACCAATAATAAATAAATAAATAAATAACAGAATCTACATATGTCATGGTCTACTTTTTATTCCTTCAATCATATATAATTATGTCTAAATATTTTCTATTGTGTCTAAGGATGTGGATTAATAAGAAAGCTACAACTGCCAGACACTGGTGGCTCATACCTGTAATCCTAGCTACTCAAGAAGCTGAGATTTGAGGATCACGGTTCAAAGCCAGCCCAGGCAGGAAAGGCCCCAAGACTCTTACCTCCAATTAACTACCAGAAAACCGGAAGTGGTGCTGTGATTCAAGTGGTAGAGCGCTCGCCTTGAGCTGAAGAGCTCAGGGACAGCACCCAGGCCCAGATTTCAAGCCCCATGACCAACAAAAAACACAAAAAAAGAAAGATGTAACTTTAATATGCCATTCTGACTATTTACTACATATTTTAAATCCCTGGATCAATTTAAATTGTAATATTATTGAGATACTTCTTTTTATCTCATTGAAGTAGTATATTTATTAATACAGAATAGGACTTTAGAAACTAAAAGCTGAGTGCTCCAGATTTTACTTTTTTTGTACTATTACTAGGACTTGAACTTGGTGTTATCGAGCCTATCACATGGCTTTCTTGCTCACAGATGAAATATTATCACATCAGATGTGCCTCCATTCTGGCATTTTGCTGGTTAATTGGAGATGCAGTTTCATGAACTTTTCTACCTTGGCTGGCTTCAAACCTTGATTCTCAGATCTCAGCATCCAGAGTACCTAGAATTACAGGTGTAAGCCACTGCTACCCAACCATACTTTTATTTTGATAACTTCTGTTCTGCCCTAAATGCTAACAATGTTTACCCAAGACAGTAGGCCAGACAAATGCTAAATCCCATTCTTTGTGCTTTTAACCATTTTGATTAGTAATGACCATTCTATTGTTTCCCAGGGTGTTTGTGATTCTGTGTATTAGCTTTTGGATTAAGGGCTGGGAAGGTGGCTCAGTGGTAGAGCGCTTGCCTTGCATGCCTAAGGCCCTGGGTTCGATTCCTCAGCACCACATAAGCAAAAAGGAAAAAAAAAGCCAGAAGTGGCGCTGTGGCTCAAGTGGCAGAGCGCTAGCCTTGAGCTGAAGAGCTGAGGGACAGCGCCCAGGCAGAGTTCAGGCCCCAGACCGGACCCCCCACCAAAAAATAAAACTTTTGGATTAATTATTAGAGAGGATTTATCTTTCCTTGTTTTTGGAAGTATAGGGGTTTCCTAGCTAGGCAGACCTTATAGCACTTGAGACATGCCACCAGCCCCTATATATGTCTTTAAAGCTTTCAATTAGATATAACAGTTTCTAATTCTGCATTTTATTTAGGGGACATTGTAGAGGACAAGAAGCAAAGAGTGTTTTTCTAGCTAGTGTGGCCTGATGAAAAAAATTTTAGAGCATGATTAAGTAATTATTCATTATAATGTAAATTTCTATGTAAAAAATTTTATTTCCTAATACTTTTCTCTCATTTAACTCCTTAAAATACCTTATTTTGGGCTGGGAAGGTGGCTCAGTGGTAGAGTGCTTGCCTCACATGCATGAGGCCCTGAGTTCGATTCCTCAGCACCACATAATCGGAAAAAGCCAAAAGTGGTGCTGTGACTCAAGTGGTAGAGCACTAGCCTTGAGCTTAAGAGCTGAGGGACAGTGCCCAGGCCCAGAGTTCAAGCCCCACTACTGACAAAACAAACAAAAAAACCCTTGTTTTTCCAGATTACTATATGTCAGGCATAATTTTCTTATGTAGCATAATGGACAGTTCATTGTAATCCCATGGGATTTCAGTAAACTTTTTAAGTTAATTGATAAATGTAAAGAGAGTTATTTTTATTGTAGCTTTCAGTTTTCAAAGATGACATGAGGGCTGGGAAGGTGGCTCAGTGGTAGAACGCTTGCCTTACATGCATGAGGCCCTGGGTTCGATTCCTCAGCACCACATAAGCAAAAAGAAAAATAAAGCCGGAAGTGTCGCTGTGGCTCAAGTGGTAGAGCGCTAGCCTTGAGCTGAAGAGCTGAGGGACAGTGCCCAGGCCGAGTTCAGGTCCTACGACTAGACCAAAAAAAAAAAAATAGTACTCAAAGATGACATGAAAAAAATGACATGTAATATCAATATAGTCATTTATTCATCCAAAACCAAATAATATTTTTTTTAATTTTTGTTGGTCATGGGCCTGAACTCTGGGCCTGGGCACTGTCCCTCAGCTCTTCAGCTCAACCACAGTGCCACATCTGGCTTTTTCTGCTTATGTGGTGCTGAGGAATCGAACTCAGGGCCTCATGCATGCAAGGCAAGCACTCTGCCACTGAGCTACCATCCCAGCCCCCAAAAAAATATTTTTAAAGAAATGGAAAAATCCAAAATTCCAATATGATGTAGTACTGTTAATGCAACTGTACGTCTATTTCTGATTAATGATTCATTCACATAATAAACTATTGTAGGGGCTGTGTGTACTAAAAGAATTGTCAACCTTACCTAAATTATTACCACTTTAGTTTTTCTCTTCTTTTTTTTTTGTCTCAATTAGGAGATGTCCCCAGATGCTTCACTTCCAGGGGATCCTGAGGCCTATCCTGCTGCTGTGTCAACCGGTGGAGCCATTCATCTGCAGACAGGAGGTGGATATTTTGGCCTAAGCTTTACTTGTCCTAGTCTCAAAAATCCTATTAGCAAGAAATCCTGGACTCGCAAATTAAAAAGCTGGGCATACAGGCTACGGCAGTCAACCAGCTTTTTCAAGAGATCAAAAGTCCGTCAAGGTAGTGTGCTTACAGTCAGGGACATAGACTAGGTAACATCATTTTTCATTTACTTTTTTTTTGTTCATACACAAACAAATCTTGTCACTTTTTCCATGTAGCCCATGTATGTGACTTGTCCCATTAATATCATTGTCATCTTCTTTTTTCCTTTGGTAATAAATTTAGTTTTCCAAATTACTCATTTCATATAGATCTTAAGTCTTGGGATAAATCTTATATTGTCTGATTTAGAGTTAGGGTCTTATATAATATTGCTTATTGCATTAACACCTTTGAATTATCTAGCAGGAGTTAAGCTTGTTCTACTTCGTTTTTGATTGTGGAAACATATTTAATCTCAAAACCGATTTTCTCTTCTCTGCCTATAATTTGACCAAACTTCCAGTGGAAGCAGAAGATTTAAGATCAACAATTGCTCCTGATCCCATTCCTCTGACACGAGAGTCCACAGCTGATACTAGGCCTCTGAGTAGATGTAAAGTGATGAGTGGATCATTTCAACGGGGTCGGTTCCAGGTTTGTGTCTTTGGTTGAATCCTTATCTATAAGGGCCTTATTAAAAAAGAAACATCAATGTCAGACATGTAACTCAGTAGAAGAGCACTTGACTATTATCCATGAGGCCCTGGGTTCCATCCCTGGCACTGTTAAAAACATAAAGTAGTATCATTTATTTGTAGGTTGATCTGGAGATGATGATAACTATAGATCCTTTCATATTTAATTTGTTTACCTTGCCACATATCCCCTCATCTTTGGAGGCCATCAGTAAAGATGAGTCTAAAGAATAGGAGGATTTCAGTGACTTCAGGAGAGCACTGAAATGAATCATCATGTTTTTGGTGGGCACTAGGGTCATCTTTTTAATCAATCTTATTTCTTGTCTTTTATAATCTCTACAATTAGAATGATGGGATTTTATTTGACACAACTTTGATTATGAGATTTTATTTGAGCAGTATGGAGCCAACTCTTTTCATCCAAAGGACCCAATTAAAAGACTGAATCTATGTTTTAGGAATATCAGCACAACCTAACATCCACTTGTCTATGCTGTGTATTGATGTTGAATTTCTTCATTGAGGTTTGCTTCTTGGTTAGGTAGAGCCAGACACTTTTTACCTTTTTATATCGCAGGTGATTACAGTTCCTCAGCAGCAACCAGTAAAAGTGACATCTTTTGGAATAAAGCACAGACCAGCATTAAAGGAAATGACAAACCAATCTAGTGAAGAAGCCCTAGTCTTTACTGAAGCTGCAAAAGCTCAGTTGGTAGAAGTAGAACCTGCCACGCACAATCCTCAAACTTTACTTTCTTCTCAGAGGTTACGGACACTTCATGAAACTTTTAAAGAAGATAAAGGAATTCCCAAGCAAGGTGACAACTTGTTATCTTTCAGCACAGCTTGTGAGACCAATGTATCTACAATGACCTCAGCAAAGGAATTGGAAGAAACATCAGGCACAGGAAGCAACCTGCAGTCTGAATCTGAACTTTTGCATATAGAAAAAGAGGTCCTGACTGCTGGGAAACAGTGTCATTCTAATAGTGAATTTTTAGCCACTCTTGGTGGCAATAGAAAATCAGTGGCAAAAACCAGTTCAGAGAGTAGTCAGTGTTTACCACTCCATGAAGACCAAACTTATGTTCAGACACAGAGTTCACTCTTCTATTCACCATCATCCCCGATGAGCAGTGATGATGAGTCAGAAATAGAGGATGAGGACTTGAAAGTGGAGCTTCAAAAATTACGAGAAAAGTAAGAACTCTTTCTCTTCTGTCACAAATCTGGTTGTATAATAGAACATAATGCTTGATAGCTGATATTTTAATGATTAAAAAAGTTTCTAATGATTGAAAACCACCCACCAAAAAAAAAACAACAAAAAAAAAGAAAACCACCCACAATGTTAATGTCTCACATTTGTGAATTTTAAAATCCTTACGTATAAAATATTTTTGTAGGGCCGGAAGGTGGTTCAATGGTAGAGCGCTTGCCTTGCATGCATGAGCCCCTGGGTTCGATTCCTTAGCACCACATAAACAGGGAAAAAAAGCCAGAAGTGGCGCTGTGGTTCAAGTGGTAGAGCACTAGCCTTGAGCTGAAGAGCTGAGGGACAGCGCCCAGGCCCAGAGTTCAGGCCCCACGACCAGACCCCCCCAAAAAATTTTTTAATATATATATTTGTAATTTGAAGACTAATTATAATTGATTATTTACTAGTATGTTGGTGTTTTTCTTTGTTGTTCATGAGGCTTGAACTCAGGGTCTGGGCACTATCAATGCCAAGGCTACTGCTGTACCACTTGAGCCACAGCACCACTTCCAACTTTCTTGTGGTTAATTGAAGATAAGAGTCTCATGGACTTTCCTCAGATCTCAACTTCTTGAGTAGCTAGGATTACACGCGTGAGCCACAGGCTCCACCTTATTTTCTAGTGTGCTTTTAATTATTCTTCTTGCTGAATTTTTCAATCCTGAATTTTCAATCCTTTAGAACTTTTAGATTAAGATTTTATAACTAGGGCTGGGAAGTTGGCTCAGTGGTAAGAGCATGCCTGAGGCCCTGGGTTCGATTCCTCAGCACCACATAAGCAAAAAGAAAAAAGCCAGAAGTGGTGCTGTGGCTCAAGTGGCAGAGTTCAGGCCCACGACCGGACCCAAAAAAAAAAAAAAAAAAAGATTTTATAACTATTCTCAGTATGCTTTTTTTTTTTTTTTTTTTTGCCTTCAGGGCCTGGGCCCTGTCCCTGACTTCTTTTTGCTCAAGGCTGGAACCCTACTTCTGGCTTTTTCTGTGTATGTGGTACTGAGGAACTGAACCCAGGGCTTCATGCATGCTAGCCAAGCACTCTACCAATATGCCACATTCCTAGCCCCCTTGTAATGCAATGTAATAAGTAAACATCTAATTCATATAGTCAGATAGTGGTTCATCTTTAAGAAAAGGTAAGACCCTTCTAAGATCAAGCTTGTTATTTGGTGAATGAGACCAACTGTTTTTTTGTGTGTGTGTTGGTACTGGGGATTGAATTCAGGGCCTGGGTGCTATCCCAGAGCTTTTTTTGCTCAAGGCTAGCTCTACCAGTTTAGCCACAGCAGCATTTCTGGCTGTTTTGATAGTTAATTAGATAAGAGAGTCTCCCAGACTTTCTTGCTTTCAAACTACTATCTTCAGGTCTTAGCCTCCTGAGTAACTAGGATCACAGGTGTGAGGCACTGGAGCCAGGCTATCCACTGGCAACCAGCTAAGTTTTTTTTTTTTCAATTAAGAGTACTATTTAGTTAAAAAAAAAAAGGCAAACATTCATCTAAGTTTCAGCTAGTCAGTATTTTTGCTGGTGAAGTTTATTAACTTTGTTTAAGGATACTGTAGTCATATATTTTGTCATGCAGAGTAGTATTTTGTATTTAGTCAAATTTTTAAGAACTTGGTGTTAAGTTGATGAATTCTCTAATCCTATTAACATGGCTCAACTTCAAAAGATACAAAAAGATTAGTTTAGCCTCCTTCCTGCCACTGAACCTGTACCCCACAGTTAGTTTAGTAGAAGCAAATAATACTGTTTCTAGTATATTCACAAAAGTCTATGTATTACAAATACATGTGTATGTTATTTGTTCCCCTATAAATAGTAACATACTATATACTTATTTTATCACTAAGAAAGAGAGAGAACGAAAAAGTGAAAATGAAATATATCATCAAGGGAAATTATAGGATCAAGCTAGCAGGCTCAAGAGCCCCATTTTTCTATTTTGCAGTTCTATAGTGTTTCCCTTGACTACTACTTTACCAATATATTTTGTCACGTAGAGTGGTATTTTGTATTTAGTCATTTTTGTGCCAGTCTTGAGGCTTGAACTCAGGGTCTAGGCACTGTTCTGTGCTTTTCTTATTCTTTTCCGCAATGCTACCACTCTACCACATGAACCACAGCTCTACTTCTGGCTTTCGGTGGTTAAAATGGAGATAAGAGTCTCACAGACTTTTCCTGCCTGGGCTGGCTTCAAACCATGATCCTCAGATCTCAGCCTCCTGAGTAGTTAATCAATATTTTTTTGCAACCCAGTCTTATCATGTAACCTAGGTGGGCTTCAAACTTGTGATTGTACTGCCTCAGTGTTAGGACTTAATTTTTTTTTTTTTTGGGTCCGGTCGTGGAGCCTGAACTCTGGGCCTGGGCGCTGTCCCTCAGCTCTTCAGCTCAAGGCTAGCGCTCTACCACTTGAGCTACAGCGCCACTTCTGGCTTTTTTTTCTTTTTGCTTATGTGGTGCTGAGGAATCGAACCCAGGGCCTCATGCATGCAAGGCAAGCGCTCTACCACTGAGCCACCTTCCCAGCCCTTAATTTTTTTTTTGTTAATTGTGGGGCCTGAACTCTGGGCCTAGACACTGCCCCTCAGCTCTTCAGCTCAAGGCTTAGTGCTCTACCACTTGGGCCACAGCACCACTTCCTGCTTTTTCTGCTTATGTGGTGCTGAGGAATCGAACCCACGGCCTCATGCATGCAAGGCAAGCACTCTACCACTGAACCACCTTCCCAGCCCCTTAATACATATTTTAAACCAGTCCCAAAAGGCTGTTAGCTTTTGTAGTCGTCAGTAATGAGTATGAGCACTTGATTTTGAATTTGAGACCTGGATTCTCTCTCATAACCTCATAGAAACCAAGACCTGGAGGGGTATTTAAGAATATTCTATTGCAAGGGAAGGAGTAACATTGTTCAAAAAAAGTCATTACCTGACTTATGTAACTGCAACCCCTCTATACATCACCTTTATAATAACAATTAAAACAATATTCTATTCTCTGGGCATCAATGGCTCAGGCCTGTAATCCTAGCTACTCAGGAGGCAGACATCTGAGAATCATGGTTCAAAGCCAGCACAGGCAGGAAAATCCATGAGACTCTTACTGCAATGAATCACCAAAAAAGATGGGAAGGAGCTGTGTGGCTCAAGTAGTAGAGAGTTAGACTTGAGTAAAAAAGCTCAGAGGGCTGGGCACCAGTGGCTCACACCTGCAATCCTAGCTTCTCAGGAGGCTGAGATCTGAGGATTGTAGTTCAAAGCCAGCCCAGGCAGGAAAGTCCATGAGACTCTTATCTCCAATTAACCACCAGAAAACCGGAAGTGGCACTGTGGCTCAAGTGATAGAGGGCTAGCATTGTGTTGAAGAGCTTAGGGACTGCTCAAGCCCAGAGATGAAGCCCCACGACCAACCAAAAAAAAAAAAAGTTCAGAGGTCTAGGACTGTAGCTTAATGGTAGAGTCCTTGCTTAGCATGCATGAAACCCTGGGTTCAATTCCTCAGTACCACATAAACAGAAAAAGCTGGAAGTGACACCGTGGTTCAAGTGGTAGAGTGCTTGCCTTGAGTAAAAGCAGCTCAGAGATAGCACTTGGGCTCACACCCTAGGACCAATACCCAAAAAATATACTCTTCCCAAGTGTGGTGGCCTATGCCTAGATCTATCTAGCTACTCAGGAGGCTGACATCAAGAGGATCATGGTTCAAGGCCAGCTTGGTCAAAAATATTACTGGACCTTCACCCTAAATAAAATTTTGTTCATGGTGGCATATGCCTGTCATCCCAGCTGTATGAGAAACATAAATAGGACCATGATCCAGGTCATCTTGGACATAAATATAAGACCCTGTTTGAAAAATAATGTGAAAAGAGCTGAAGGCTTAACTCACGTGGGAGAGTACAACGTCCTGAGTTCAAGCCCCAATAATGCCACAAAAAACTATTCTTTTTTGTGACAGTACTAGGATTTGAACTCAAGGCCTGGATGTTATCCCTTAGCTTTTATGCTTAGGGCTAGCACTATAATACTTGAGTTACACCTCCACTCTCAACATTTTGGTGGTTAATTGGAGATCAGAATCTCTTGGAATTTCCTACCTCGACTGGCTTTGAATCTTGATCTACAGATCTCAGCCTCCTAAGTAGTTAAGATTACATATGTGAGCCACAAGCTCCCAGCTTCAATGTTCTTTTGATAGTAACTTTTAGACACCAGGATGGTGTTTTCAAGGCCTAGAATCCTATAAAACAACAAAAGTGAGCTGAATTTTTATCTTGAATAAACTCTAGTAGTGAGGATTCACACCAAAATTGATGCATGGAAACATACTCAAATAGTAGAGAAAAAGCAATCAAAATAGTGTCTTACCTCTTAGAGGAAATTTCTGGGAACCATTTGGTATATTTCTTGGTGCCAGATGGTTATAAACACGTTTTTTTGTGTTTTACAAAAGCAGGTTTATCATATACATGTTATTTTACAATTTTTTTCATTTGCAACTGGTGCTCTACAGCTTGAACCATGCCCTCTAGTTCCTGACTTTTTAAAACATTGTTGCCTATAGAAATTTGGATAGGGGCTGGGAAGGTGGCTCAGTGGTAGAGCACTTGCCTTGCATGCATGAGGCCCTGGGTTCGATTCCTCAGCACCACATAAGCAAAAAAAAAAAGAAGAAAAAAAAAAAAGAAATTTGGATAAGGCGTGGGAATGTGGCTTAGTGGTAGAGTGCTTGCCTAGCATGTGTGAAGCCCTGGGTTCAATTCCTCAGAACCACATAAACAGAAAAGGGCAGGAGTGGTGCTGTGGCTCAAGTGGTAGAGTGGTAGCCTTGAGCAAAAGAAGTTCAAGGATAGTGCCCAGGCCCTGAGTTTAGGCCCCAGGACTAGCCAAAATTAAAAAAAAAAATTTGGATAAAATAGTGTCTGCATGCTATTTCAGTATTTATTCTCTCCATAGACATTTAAATTTCCCCCATAATTTGCTTTATTTTGGTAGGGGGGTTCAGTCATGGGGCTTGAACTTTGGGTCTGGGTGCTGTCACTTCAGTTCTTCAGCTCACGGCAAGCACTCTACCATTTGATCCACAGAGCCACTTCCCCATAATTTGCTTTTAAGACAAAACTAAATTAAACATTTTCCTAATTTTACGTCTTTATATGATTACTTCTGTAGGGTATATACAAGTGCAATTGCTGAGTTGAATTGATAGTTAACATTGTAATAACACATTGTAGCTATACCACTTTATACTCCAAGTAAATATACAAGGGGGCTTATTTACCCACATCTTAATAGTTCTTGAATGGATATTACCAAGATTTTCATTTTATGCTAATAAATTGAATTTATTTTTTTAGTTTTATTAGTTGGGTATGGTAGCACATACCAGCCATTTGGGAAACCTGAGGCAAAAGTATTGTCAAGTGTGGTGTTGCCCCTCAAGTTCTTTAATTTAATTTTGTTCATCTGCTTAATTTTGAGATTATGTATCATCTTATATTTGTTACTATTTAAATTTTGCATTTTTTCTTCTTTGGAATTATCTTTTCAGATTCTTTGCTCTATATGTGTGTGTATTGGTTTGGGGCTTGAATTCAGGGCCCCTAAGCACTGTTTCTTCATTTTTTGTTCATAGGTGGTGTTCTACCACTTGAGCTACAACTCCACTTCTGTCTTTTTGGTGTTTAATTGCAGATAAAAGTCTCATAGACCGGGCACTGGTGGCTTATACCTGTAATCCTAGCTACTCAGGATGCTGAGATCTGAGGATCATGGTTCAAAGCCAGCCTAGGCAGGAAAGTCTGTGAGACTCTTATATCTGAATAATCACAGAAAAAAACAGAAGTAGTACTGTAGCACAAGTGATAGAATGCTGGCCTTGATCAAAAGGAGCTTAGAGACAGTGCCCAGACCCTAGTTCAAGCCCCATGAACTAAACAAAAAACAAAAACAATCAGGTAAATCAAGTCCTAGTACCAGTAAAAAAAAAAAAAAGTCTCACAGACTTTCCTGCTGGACTGGCATTACCCATTTTTTATGTTGTTTCTTAATTTCTTATTGAGTTTTATGACCTTATTAACCCTTTGCATAGGTGTGTTTACACACAAAGTCATAAGCTTACACATGGACCCAAGCTTGAACTCAGAGCTACTTTGCTTGGCTTTTTCACTCAAGGCCAGCTCTATACCACTTGAAACTTCCTTAGCTCATTGCAATATCTTGAAAATATTGCTTTCTGCCAGTTGCTGGTGGTTTACACCCATAATCCTAGTTATTCAGGAGGCTGAGATCTGAGGATCATAGTTCAAAGCCAGCCTGGGCAAGAAAGTCTGTGAGACTCTTATCTCCAGAAAGTCTGTGAGACTCTTATCTCCAATAAACCACTCAGAAAATGGAAGTGGTGCTGTGGCTCAAGTGGTAGAGCACTAGCCTTGAGTTAGAGTTGAGGGACAGCACCAAGGCCCAGAATTCAAGCCCAGGACTGGCAAAAAAAATATGCTATAGTTGTCTGTGTCACTATATTGAAATTTTAGAGATTTGTCCTTATTAGTTTGTTCATATATTTCTATGACTGCTTTGTTTAATGTCTTGCTTAGGAAGGTATTTCTGATTCTAAAATTGTGAAAATATTCTGTAATTTCACTTTTCTTAGCCTCAATTTCTTGTTAAACTGTCTTGTACTAGCATAGTTTCTAGATTCAACATTATAAGACCATGGTCATTGAAATGTTTTTTGTATAATTTTTCATCCAGACACATTCAGGAGGTGGTAAATCTGCAAACCCAGCAGAATAAAGAGCTGCAGGAGCTCTATGAACGCCTGCGATCCATTAAAGATAACAAAGCCCAGTCTTCAGAGATTCCTTTGCCACCTACATCACCACGCCGGCCAAGATCTTTCAAAAGTAAACTTCGCAGCCGTCCCCAGTCCTTGACACATACGGACAATAGCATGGTTACAAAAGGTAACTCAATCATAAAAGTAATTTTTAAAAAAATCTGTCAGAGCCAGGGACATGCCTCTGAACTCATCACTGGAGACCTGGAGGCAGGGGGATCACAAATTCAGGGCCAGCCTAAACTGCAGTACAGACTGTCTAAAAATTCATTAGGCAAAGGTTAGCAAAATTAGAAATACAATGATAATATAATTTGGTTTTTGTTAGACTAAAGTGATTTAGAGAAGTACACATTGTTCTAAAATGTTTTTTCTATTCTTTTGATGATAAATGTTGTTTTATGAAATAACAATGAAAATAACAGATTGATTTTTGGAGAACAGCTGAATTTGTTTTATCTTTTCATTGGGTAAACTAGAAGACCAATATAATTTCCCAGAATTGTTTTGGAAATCTTACCAGTCAGTGACAATTGCTGTTCTAACATTGAAAGTATACTGATAACAAAGATAAACGTTAAAATATTGAGGTGAGGTTCAGTGGTAGAATGCTTGTTTTACATGCATAAAGCCACTGATTTGATTCTTAATGCCACACACATCAAATATTCTCATGCTATCTGAAAAAAAGAGATCATTGGTATTATCTGGAAATGTAGCTTAGTGGTAGAATGCTTGCCTAGCATGCGTGAAACCCTGGGTTTGATTCCTCAGTACCACATAGAAAGAAAGAAAGAAAGAAAGAAAGAAAGAAAGAAAGAAAGAAAGAAAGAAAGAAAGAAAGAAAGAAAGAAAGAAAGAGAGAATATTAGTAGCTGGGTAAAGTGTCTTATACCTATAATTTTAGGTATTCATGAGGCTGACTTGGAAGACTATAGTTTGAAGCTAGCCTGGGCATAAAAATCTAAGAGACTTTATTTCCAAAATAACCAGCAAAAAGCTGGGTTGGAAGCAGGGCTCAACTGGTAGAGCACTAATTGATCAAGCAAGTCAAATAAGTGCAAGGTCCTGAGATCAAACCCCAGTACTGGCTAAAAGTATGTTACTTGAAAAAGGGAAGGGTCAGTATATACTTAGTCAATTTCTCTCGCCTGTAATCCTAGCTACTTAGGAGGCTGAGATCTGAGGATCAAAGTTCAAAGCTAGCCCAGGCAGGAAAGCCCATGAGACTTTTATCTCCAATTAACTGCCAGAAAACCAGAAGTGGCACTGTGGCTCAAATGGTAGAATGCTCACCTTGAGCTGAAGATCTCAGGGACAAAAAAAAAAAAAAATAGGTTAAATTTCTTTGGTTACAGCCGGGCGCTGGTGGCTCACGCCTGTAATCCTAGCTACTCGGGAGGCTGAGAAGTGAGGATGGAGGTTCAAAGCCAGCCCGGGCAAGAGAGACCGTGAGACTCCTATCTCCAATAAACCACCAGAAAACCGGAAGTGGCGCTGTAGCTCAAGTGGTAGAGCGCTGGCCTTGAGCTGAAGAGCTGAGGGACAGCGCCCAGGCCCAGAGTTCAAGCCCCACGACCGACCAAAAAAAAAAAATTCTTTGGTTCCATATTCAATCAGGTTAGGTTGAGGGTACACTCTAAGACATGTGTGAAATCTCAATAAAACTTGTAGTGGGCAATGTAATGGCTCCTTAAAGAGCAAATATGTAGAACAGTTATATAGTAAAGGAGAATTAAGAGTGCAGGTAGAATTTAAATAGCTCATCAACTAACTTTTTTTTTTTTTTTTGGTCTCTCATGGGGCTTGAACTCTGGGCTTGGGCGCTATCCCTCAGCTCTTCAGCTCAAGGCGAGCGCTCTACTGCTTGAGCGCCACTTCTGGTTTTCTAGTGGTTTATTGGAGATAAGAGTCCCACGGACTTTCCTCCTTGGGCTGTCTTTGAACCATGATCCTCAGATCTCAGTCTCCTGAGTAGCTAGGATTACAGGCATGAGCCACAGGTGCCCAGCTTCACCAACTAACTTTAAGCAAGGAAGATAACATTGGATCCAGTGGCACTGTGGCTCAAATGGTAGAGTGCTAGCCTTGAGCTGAAGAGCTCAGGAACAGTGCCCAGGTCCAGAGATCAAGCCCCACAACCAACAACAACAACAAAAAAATACAAGCTAGTCATATGTGGTGGTTGACTCCTGCATTCTCTGCATTGAGGAGGCTGCAGCAGATGTGTGGCAAGTTCAAGGCTAGCCTGAGTTCCACAGGGGGACCTTGTCTCAGCAAACCAAAAACCTGTACTTTGATCTTCCTAAAGTCAGAGATAAGGGTATATTTGAATTGAAAGAAACTGTGAGGATTTAATTGAATACCTAAGATCTTCATTGTATTATGTGTGGTCCCCAAATGGCTTGTTTATTTATTTTTAAATAAAGCCTTTCTATGTTTTCTAGTCTGGCCTTAAAACTCTTGTGCTCAAGTGATCCTCATGTCTCAGTCTCCTGAGTAATGGGATCACAGGCTATAGAACTTAGAAAATTTTGGGGTGGCTCAGTGGTAGAGCACTTGCCTTGCATGCCTGAGGCCCTGGGTTCAATTCCTCAGCACCACATAAGCAAAAAGAAAAAAGCAAGAAGTGGCACTATGGCTCAAGTGGTAGAGCGCTAGCCTTGAGCTGAAGAGCTGAGGGACAGCGCCCAGGCCCAGAGTTCAGGCCCCACGACCGGACCCCCCCCCCCCAAAAAAAAAGAACTTAGAAAATTCTTTTGTTTTGGGGCTGGGAAGGTAGCTCAGTGGTAAAGCGCTTGCCTTGCATGCCAGAGGCCCTGGGTTCAATTCCTCAGCACCACATAAGCAAAAAGAAAAAAGCCGGAAGTGGCGCTGTGGCTCAAGTGGTAGAGCGCTAGCCTTGAGCTGAAGAGCTGAGGGACAGTGCCTAGGCCCAGAGTTCAGGCCCCACGACCGGACCCAAAAAAAAAAAAGAAAGAAATTTTTTTTGTTTTGTTTTGGTGATACTGGGGCTGGAACTCAAGGCATTGCACATCCTAGGCCTTACCACTGAGATATATCCCTAACCCAACCAAAAGGCTTGTTTATATTTATGTTTTGTGTTCACCAACATAGGTTTTTTTTTCAGTCATTGAAAGTACCTTATAAAGCCAGGTGCCATTGGCTCATGCCTATAATTCTAGCTACTCAGATCATTCAGGATGCTGAGATCTCAGGATAGCAGTTTGAAGGCAGCCTAGGCAATAAATTACTCCGAAAAAGATGGAAGTGGTACTGTGGCTCAAGTGGTAGACCACTATCCTTGAGCAAAAGAAGCTCAGAGACAGTGCCCAGACTCAGAGGTCAAGCCCCAGAACTGGCAAAAGAAGTAGATTATGGTAGTCTCCAACGATTGTTGAATTAATATGTTGCTCCATTCAGTTCTGTTAATTTTTACTTCACATATTTTGTAACTCAGTTGTTAGTTGCCCGTATTTATAATTGCTTGCAGTCTTGATATTATTGTGTGTTTCTGATATTATTATAGGCAATCTACCTTACTTTTATTTATTTCATGATGACACTGGGGGTTTAACTCAGAGCCTCCTACTCTTTCGTAGCTCTTTTGCTCAAGGCTAGACCTCCACTTCTAGCTATTTGCTGGACAATTGGAAGTAAGAGTCTCTCAGGGGGCTGGAAGGTAGCTCACTGGTAGAGTGCTTGCCTTGCATGAATGAGGCCCTAGGTTCGATTCCTCAGCACCACATAAGCAGAAAAAGCTGGAAGTGGCACTGTGGCTCAAGTGGTAGAACACTTGCCTTAAGTTGAAGAGCTGAGGGACAGCCCCCAGGCCCAGATTTCCGGCCCCACGATCGACCAAAAAAAACACAAAAAACAGTCTCTCAGATGTGTATGTTCAGGGTGTCTTAGAACCTCGATTATTACATCTCAGAGTCCTGAGTAGTTAAGATTATAGGCATGAGCCACTGGTGCCAAGCCCACCTCTCTTTCATTTACTGCTTATACACTATACTGTTTTCCATTCTTTTTTTGTCTGTCCTAAGACTTGAACTCAGGGCCTCGGCACTGTCCCTGAGCTTCTTTTTTGCTAAAGGCTACTCTACAATATGAGCCACAGCGCCACTTCTGACTCTTTCTGTTTATGCGGTACTGAGGAATCCAACCCAGGGCTTCATGCATGCTAGGCAAGCACTCTACCACTAAGCCACATTCCCAGCCCCCCATTCTTTTTTGTCAGTCATCTTGAACTCAGAGCCTGGGCTCTCTCTGTCCCTGAGCTTTTGTGCTCAAGGCTATCACAGTACCACTTTGAGCCACAGCTCCACTTCTAGCTTTTTGCTGGTTAATTGGAGATAGTCTCAAGGACTTTCCTGCCCAGACTGGCTTCAAACTGAGATCCTCAGAGCTCAGCCTCCTGAATAGCTAGGATTAAAAGTATGAGCCACCAGCACCTGGCCAGATTTGTGTTTTTTAATCCAATTATTCTTAATGAGGGATATTATATAGTTAGCCCATTTTTTAAAAAAAGAAACCTATTCTATCAATCTCTATCTTCTACTTGGGCTCTAAAAACCATTTTGATGTAATATAATTTTAAAAAGGTAGAATATGTTTGTTGTTATGCTTTTGGGTTTTCATATGTCATTTGACTTTGTTCTCTTCCTTGATTTTTGCCTTCCTTTCTATATATTTTTTATATTTTCTAGTATGAGTTTTAATTTATTTGTTTGTTTTATTTATTTTGATTTTTGGTTATTTTGGTAGTCATGGGTATTATAATTAAAAATTATATATATATATATATATATATTTTTTTTTAGGGTTTGAACTCAGTATTAGGATTTTAACTCAGAATGTTACACTTATTATTCAGGTGGTCTACCATTTGGACAAGCCCAGCACTTATTTTACTTTAGTTATACTTTAGATAGGGTCACATTTGCCTAGGGGTGGCCTTTGACTACAATCCTCCTGTCTATGTTTCCTGCATAACTGGAATTTCAGGTGCTCACCACCATACCTGTCTTATTGGTTGAAAGGGGGTTCCAAACATTTTGCCCCAAAATTCAGTCCTCCCAATCCTCACCTTATGAGTAGCTGAGTTGCAGTTGTACGACACCAGACCTAGCCTAAAATTAGCTTCTTAATTTAGAACAATCTAGTTCAGATTAACACTAATTTAATTTCAATGGTATACAAAACTTATCTCTATTTGAGTTCCCTCCCACTTTCTTTGTACTGATGTTATATGCATTACATTTTTATAAGTCCATCAACATAGTTTCATAAATTAATATTTTCTACTCATCTTTGAAACCAATAGGAAGAAAACTTTTATAAACACAAAGTATATTTATGCCAAATATTGTGTTTACTGATTCAGTTTTCTTCCACAGTGTGCTTTATTTCTTCAATGTGGACTTTTTTTGTCTTACATCTTTTTTATTTTATTCAAAAGGGTTCTCTTTAGTATTTCTTATGAGGTAGGTCAAATAGTGATTAATTTCAAGGTGTTTTATTTAACTAGGAAATTTTTCATTTTTCATTTTTAGTATAGAATTTGAATAAAATTTGTATGTAATAGTATAGACTTCAATGTATAGAATTTGTTTCATAAACAAGAATATAGAGAACTATCTTAAATTCAATCAGGGGCAAGTAAAAGGATCTAATATAATTCCACTTAAAAAAGTTCTTTCCCTTCCACCAAATGTAAAATGAAAAAACATGTTTATGTTTTGTTTGATAACTAGAAAACAGAAGGATATTTTGGTGATTTCCAATTCAAGTGTATCACTATCTAGCTCATAGAAATATCTATTATTCTTAATACTTCTTGTTCTGGACTAGAATTAAATTTCCTTAATTATTTATTCCATGTAGAATCCTATTATAATCAGATTTCTAAAATAGCTATTTGAAATACTTTGTCAATGAAACTAAATTTTGCCATAAAGTTGATATGAAAAGTAATCAGAAATATGGAATTGAAAGAAAAAAATTCTGCTTAATAATGATCTATTATTTATCAATTACTCTAATATTTATCTGATTTTTAAAAATAATTTCATTATGCTATATGACTCCCAAAAATGTAAAAGATCAAACCATGTTGACTCAAAACTTTTCAGGACTCTAGACAGTCATGTGAATTAATAAAGATATGTTTGCCAGCTGGTGGCTCCCACCTATAATTCTAGTTAATTAGGAGGCTGAGATTTGAGGATCGCAGTTCAAAGCCAGCCTGGGCAAGAAAGTCCAGTAAACCACCCGAAAACCTCAAGAGGTAAAGCACTTGCCTGAAGCTGAAGAGCTGAGGGACAGCGCCCAGGCCCAGAGTTCAAGCCAAAAAAGGATATATTGACAAAAAAAAGGATATGTTCCATTCTTTGTGTGGGGAAAGCATGTGTGGTATTAATAGGGTTTGAACTCAGGACATGGGTGTTGTCTTTTTACATTTTTGCTCAAGGCTAGCACTCTAGAACTTGAGCCACAGCTTCAGATCTGGAGTTTTGGTGGTTAACTGGAGATAAGAGTCTCCTAGACTTTCCTTCCCAGGCTGACTTCCAACCTCAGTCCTCAGATCTCAGCCTCCTGAGTAGCTAGGATTAAAGGTATGAGTCACCAGCACCCAGTTTTCTATTCTGAATAAACACAGAAATCATCAAATATTTTCTAAAATTGGTTCAATGGAAATTCAAATTTTGTGGTGTTCTTCATATCAATTCCAGGCATTAAACTAGTTATCAGAATGAGTGCTGAAAATATGTATTTCTTCTGCATGTTCCCATGAGTTACCCATTTTTCCTTTTTCAAATCTCTTTCCCATTAAACTTTGTATTTTGATTTTTTAATGTTACTGAACCCAATTCTTCTAACTTGCCTCTTGAAAGGATCCCAGTAAAGCTGTTGCAACAAGGAAAATGATTTATTCAAAATACCAGCAAAACAGGAAGATTGCAAAGAAAAGCCAGCTTAGTTGGGCACCAGTGGCTCATGCCTGTAATCCTAGGTACTCAGGAGGCTGAGCATTGAGGATTGTAGTTCAAAGTCAGCCCAGGCAGGAAAGTCCGTGACTTTTTTTTGTCAGTCATGGGGCTTGAACTCTGTTACTGGGCACTGTCCCTGAGCTCTTTAACTCAAGGCCAGTGTTCTACCACTTGAGCCACAGCACCACTTCTGGTTTTCTGGTGGTTAATTGGAGATAAAAGTCTCACAAAAGTCCATAATACTCTTATCTCCAATTAATTTTTTTTTGGTCCGGTTGTGGGCCCTGAACTCTGGGCCTAGGCACTGTCCCTCAGCTCTTCAGCTCAAGGCTAGCGCTCTACCACTTGAGCCACAGTGCCACTTCCGGCTTTTTTCTTTTTGCTTATGTGGTGCTGAGGAATCGAACCCAGGGCCTCATGCATGCAAGGCAAGCGCTCTACCACTGAGCTACCTTCCCAGCCCCTCCAATTAATTTTTTAAAAGGAAAGAAAGAAAAAGAAAAGAAAAGGCACATGTGGCACTCTGGCTCAAGTGGTAGAAATTCTAGCCTTGAGCAAAAAGGAGCTGAGGGACAGCACCCAGGTACAGAGTTCAAGCCCAGGAAACAGGAACACAAGAAAGAAAAGGAAAAAAAAGGAAAACCATTATAAACAAAGCACAAGTTTAAACTCCTTTTATCCTTAGACAAAGGGGAATGGAGGGATCAAGTTAGGAATAGACTGATGGCTAGAGAATTTTAGACACCTCTTGGTCAGCAGTTGGGACATTGTGAAACTTGGTGGTTGGTACACACAAGAGTACAAGGTCAGAATGCCCCATATTATCTTGAAAACATCTTGGTTCATCTTAGAGATATGTATCTTAGGAGAGATATTACGTAAATTTAGAGCAAACATTCCTTAAATGACTAACCCATCCATATTTAGTTTTGAGCAGAAATCAAACCCAAAGGTTAAGGTAACAAAGGAGACAGATAAAATATGAAAGCTAAGAAGCCAAACTTGTTCAACTGTGTTTTAGTTCACTGCCAGACACTTTTGTAGGCCCAAATGAAGAATCAGTGCTTTCAGTAAAAATGAACACCAAAGGCTGGGAATGTGATTTAGTGGTAGAGTGCTTGGCTAGCATGCATGAAACCCTGGGTTTGATTCCTCAGTACCACATACACAGAAAAAGCTGGAAGTGGCGCTGTAGTCAAGTAGTAGAGTGCTAGCCTTGAGCAAAAGAAGCTTTTACTTGTTATTTATTTTCCTGAACTAATTGTGTATTTTTGTTTTTGTTTTTGTTTTTGCTAGTCCTGGTGCTTGAACTCACTGCCTGGGCACCTGTCCCTGAGCTTCATGTATGCTAGGCAACACTCTACCACTAAGCCACATTACCGGTCCTAATTGTGGGTTCTTTTGTACTAGATTTTTCCCTTTTTTTTCAGTTTTAAGCCTGGTTTCCTAAGATTCACTACTGGGCCAGTATCATTAAGTTATGAATTAATGATTGATCAAAAGACTTCATTAAAACCAGGTGCAGGTGGCTCAAACCTTTCATCTCAGCTACTCCAGATGCTGAGATCTGAGGATCACAGTTCAAAGCTAGCCATGCATGAAAGTCTGTGAGACTCTTATCTCCAATTAAGGACCAGAAAACCAGAAGTAGTGCTGTGGCTATAAGTGACAGAGCACTAGCATTGAGCAAAAAAGCTCAGGGACAGTGGCCAGGCCCTGAGTTCAAGCCCCACAACAGACAAAAACAAAAAGGTTTCTTCCTGGAATTTTGTGTGTGTGTGTGTGTGTGTGTGTGTGTGTGTGTGTGTGTGTGTGTGTGTGTGTGTGTGTGTGTGTCTGTGTGTCTGTGTGTCTGTGTGTCTGTGTGTGTGTCTGTGTGTGTCTCTGTGTTGATACTAGGACTTGTACTCAGTGCCTTGAACTTTAGCATGGCTTTTCCTCTCAAGGCTGTACTCTAAAACCTGTGCACTTGTGGATTTTTGGTAATAAATTGGATCTAAGTCACACAGATTTTTCTGCCCAGGCTGTCTTGGAACTACAATCCTCAGGTATGAACCTCCTGAATAGCTAGGATTACAAGTGTGAGCCACTAGAGTGTGGCTTGAATGTCTTTATTAGAGAATCTCTATGAGAAAGCATACCGTAAAACTTCAGGTTTACCAAAACCGTTTGTTTGTTTGTTTGTTTGTTTGTTTGTTTGTTTTAATTTATTGATTAATCGATGGATTGAGTGATTTCTGGTTCTGGGGTTTGAACTCAGAGCCTGGGTAATGTCCCTGAGCTTTTTGTATGCTTTACCACTTAAACCACAGCTCCATTTCTGGCTTTTTTGGTGGTTAATTGGAGATAAGAATCTCATGGACCTTCTTGCCAAGACTGGCTTCACACCACAATCTTGAGATCTCAGCTTCCTGAGTAGCTAGGATTGTAAGCATGAGCCAATTGCACCAAGCTCCATTTATTTTTCTGTATGCTATTGTAAGGCCGTGTTCTGTACCTTCTCTTTTTTCTTGTCATGCCCGAGTTCTGTTCCCAGGAATATGTCAGAAGATTCCAAAGTCTCCTAAGCTGATATAGGTCTTCCAGAATTCCTTTTAAATTCCAGCCTAGGTTCTTGTCTTTCCCAACTCAACTCAGAGCTTTAAGCAGCTGAGTTGTTTCCAACACTCCTTTGCTTTCAATGATGTCCTGCAAGTAGCTCTCTGTATTTATTTTTCACCCACCATTTTCCTCCATTGCCAGCAGAGCCAAGCCTGGATTGAAAGCAGATATGCATCACACTATTGGAAATAGTTTTTTTTTTTTTCTGAGATGCTGTGAAATACTGACTATGCTTGGGGGAAGGCACATTTAAGGACACTCAAAACAGGTCTGATCTCTCCATTGTCTGCACTGTTGCTAGCTTTTAAGCTACCACAAAACATAGCTAAGAAAAAAAGGGAATTGCCTCATGGTTAAGTGTGACAGGCACCGGCTGTTTGTCATTTACAGATGAATTTTATTTTGTTTTATGGCATTGGGTAATTATCAGTGCTTTCCATTGTTTTCATTGTTTTGCCCATATTTGGATTGCTGTAGAAGACAAGCAAGTTAACCTGCATTCTTGTGTGCAGTTCATGGGGCTTGAACAGTTTGTGTGCTGTCCTTGAAGGTATATTTGCCCAAGACTCTGTGCTCTACTACTTGAGCTACAGCTCCACATGCAGCTTTTTTGGTAGTTAATTGGAGATAGGGTCTCATGGACTTTCCTGTCCAGGTTGGCTATGACCCTCAATCCTCAGATCTCAGCTAGGATTACAGATATGGGCCACCAACTCCTGGCCCTTACTCTGCATTTTTAGAAATGAGTCTGAACTTCTACTTTCTAAAAGACTCTATGTTGAATTAGTGTTATTTCTCCTTTAAATGTGTCAAAAAAAATTTTCCAGTGAAATCATTTGAGTTCAGATTTTTCTTCTGAGAAGGTTTTTTTTTGGGGGGGTCCAGTCGTGAGGCCTGAACTCTGGGCCTGGGCGCTGTCCCTCAGCTCTTCAGCTCAACGGTAGCACTCTACCACTTGAGCCACAGCACCATTTCCAGCTTTTTTCTTTTTGCTTATGTGGTGCTGAGGAATTGAACCCAGGGCCTCAGGCATGCAAGGCAAGCGCTCTATCACTGAGCCATCTTCCCAGCCCCTTCTGAGAAGGTTTTTAACTACAAATTTAATTCTTTTTTTTTATTGTGAAAATACTGTACAGAGGGTTTACAATTACATGGGCAAGATAATGAGTACATTTCTTATCAAGCATTGTAGCCTCCTCCTCTGTTTCCCCTTCCCATCCCTTCCCATCCTCCCCCCGCCTCCCCCAATTCTCCTCCCCCCCCCACCAAAGTTGTAAAGTTCGTTTTTCGACATAACAACTTGTACATCTCATTGTTGCAATGGATCCACCTGTATCCATATTTAAACAATTTGTTTTTTCCCTTCCCCTCCACAAATTATACCAACCTCAAATACAGTGAAAGCAGGGGTTATACCATGGGGGAGGGGCATACAAAGCAACAAAGAAATAATCTTATAAATGTGTTAGAAACAATCACCTGAAAGAAAAAAAAACATTTGAATACATATCTTAGGGTTCATTTCTCTAACATCAACTTATCTGACCTTTTCTGCTTGACTCAGACATATACTAGTTATTGCAAATAAGGGAAACTATGGGACCTATGTTTCTTTGGGCTTGGCTTACTTCACTTAATATAATTTTTTCTAAGTCTTTCCATTTCCTAACAAATGGGGCAATGTCATTCTTTCTGATGGAGGCATAGAATCCCATTGTGTATATATACCACATTTTCTTGATCCATTCATCTACTGAGGGGCATCTGGGTTGGTTCCATATCTTAGCTATAGTAAACAATGCTGCAATAAACATAGTCGTGCTGGTAGCTTTAGTGTGGCCTTGTTGGTGATCAATTGTGATCAATCCCCAAAAGTGGGATTGCTGGGTCATAGGGGAGTTCTATGTGGAGTCTATATTTTTGGGGGGGTCCGGTGGTGGGGCCTGAACTCTGGGCCTGGGCACTGTCCCTCAGCTCTTCAGCTCAAGGCGAGCGCTCTACCACTTGAGCCACAGCACCACTTCCGGCTTTTTTTCTTTTTCCTTATGTGGTGCTGAGGAATCAAACCCAGGGCCTCATGCATGCAAGGCAAGCGCTCTACCACTGAGCCAGCTTCCCAGCCCTATGTGGAGTCTTTTGAGGAACCTCCATAATGCTTTCCAAAGTGGTTGAACAAGTTTACACTCCCACCAACAATGCAGTGAGGTTCCCTTCTGTCCATATCCCCTCCAGCATCTGTTGTTATTAGAGTTCTTGATTATAGCCATTCTAACTGGGGTGAGGTGGAATCTCAATGTTGTTTTGATTTGCATTTCTTTTATGGCTAGGGAGATTGAGCATTTCTGCATATGTCTATTGGCCAGCCTTCTTTCCTCTTCAGAGAAGTTTCTCTTTAAGTCTTTAGCCCACTTACTTATTGGGCAGTTGTTTCTTTGAAGATTTGTTGTTGGGGGATTTAATTTTTTGAGTTCCAGGTATATTTTAGATATGAGACCCTTGTCTGTTGTAAGGCTAGTGAAGATCTTCTGGTTATATATTTAATGTTGGTGAGTTTTTGTGCTTTGGGAGAAACTGTTCCATTTCATCTGTTTTGTGATATAGATATATCTATATCTATATCTATAGATATAGATATAGATATAGATATATATAGAGAGAGAATTGTTCATTATTATCTGCTTAATATCTTAGGGAATCTGTAGTGGCATTACCTTTATTTTCCTGCTCTGAGTTTCCCAGTTGTTCTGCTGTTTTAAATATTCTTTATTTCTGTTATTATTTTTATTTACTTTTGAGAGAGAGTTTGAAATGGGATTTTGCTATATACCAAAGTCTGGTGTTGAACACATAGTTCTCCTGCCACAGCCTCCTGAGTGCTAGGAATACACACATGCATAACCATGTCCAATTCCTAAGCTTTTCTTGTGTGTTCTAGTCCTGGGTCTTGAACTCAGGGCTTAGGTACTGTCCCTGAGCTTTTGTGCTCACGGCTAGTGCTCTACCACTTGAACCACAGCTGCACTTCTGACTTTTTTGGTGGTTAATTGGAGATGAGTGTCTTGGACTTTCCTGCCCTGGCTGACTTTGAGTTCTATCCTCAGATCTCAGCCTTCTGAGTAGCTAGGATTACAGGTGTGAGCCATCAGGACCCTGCTTGAAGCTCTTTTTATTAGCAGTATACATTTATTGTACAAGGAAAGTTACACTGTCCCATTTCCTCACATGTATATAATGTACCCCAATCAACCTCAACCTCAACCACCACCCCCATCACTTTCTCCCACTCCCTGGTCCTAAAACAATTTCATGTTTTTTGTTCTACTTACACACATACAAATAAACGGGTTCAACCATGTTCACTATCATTTACCATCTTCATTAGACCTCCCCCCATCTTACTAGTGCTCATTTCCTCCAATTCAAGCCTGTTCTGTTTTTCTGTCATTTGGGTTTTTTTCTTTCTTTATTGTGTATTAATTGCACCAAGGGCATTTCTGATGTGCATATATTGTGCTTTACTCAAAATAATCCTATTACTCTTTCTTTCTTCACCCTTCCCATCCCCTGTTGATCAACAGCTTTCATTGAAGGTTTTTGTTTGTTTTGCCAGCCCTGGGGTTTGAACTCAAGTTCTGGGCACTGTCCCTGAGCCTCTTGGTACTGAAAGCTAGTGCTCTACCATTTGAGTCACAACACCACTTCTGGATTTTTCTGAGTAGTTCAATGAAGATAAGAGTCTCATGACTTTTCTGCCCTGGCTGGCCTCGAAATGGGATCTACAGATCTCAGCCTCCTGAGTAACTAGATTATAAGCATGAACCACCAATGCCCAGCTTCATTGAAGTTCTTTATGCTGGCTTCACACACAGTTGTATTTTATTTCATTTATTCCTCCTTCATCTTGCTATTTTTCTAATTTACATTATTGTTTTAGAGGTGATATACAGCGGAGTTACCTACATTTTACCTACATATGTTCACTCATTCTCTCCTTCCTCCCTTCTCCACCCACATTCATCTTTTTTTCCTTACTCTGCTCATGCTCCTATGTAGTCCATAGTTATAATCTATGTTAGAATCAGACTTAGAATCTATGTTCTACATATATGTATATAGGTATATACATGGATGTACATGCCCTTGAGTATGTATGTGTCTTTTATGATTGGCTTCTACATATGAGAAAACATATAATATTTGGCGTTTTCAGCTTAATTTATCAAAATCAACATATGTTCTCCAACTTCATCCATTTTTCAAATGACATCACTTCATTTTTCTTTTTTCTTTTTTTCTCTTGTGTGGGTACTGGGACTTTTTTGTGTGTTCTGGTCCTGGGGCTTGAAAGCAAGGCCTGGGTGCTGTCCCTGGGCTTTTTTGCTCAAGGCTAGCACTCTACCACTTTGCCAAAGCTCCACTTCTGGCTTTTTTGGTAGTTAATTAGAGATAAGGGTCTCAGGGACTTTTTTGCCTGGAATGGCTTCAAACGATCCTCAGATCTTAGCTTCCTGAGTAGCTGGGATTACAGGCATGAGCCACCAGTGGCCAGCTCTGGTGGTATCTCTTACTGAATATGACAGTGCTCATGTCTACATTACCCATAGGGTAAAAACAGGAAAGATGATGCTGTCATTTTAATAGTGCTTTTATTTTGGTCAACCTGCTACTATTCAGAATCCTCAAATATTTTTTTCAGTGTATTAGGTCCAAATTTTATGGTGGACTAAATATGTGTAGCATGTCCATCCTATAGTCTATTGTCCTTGGGTTCCTTGCTTAAAATGTTTTTTTTTAAGCCTAGCTTCCAGGAATGCCCCCTCTATCTTCATTGCTTAATATTCAGCTGAAGTTTGGTCTAACATTGAATTCTCTCTGCTAGTTTTGAATTCTTTCTGCTAGTTTTGTTTGGGTTCTGATGCCCACACAAAACTATACTTCAGAAAATAAGATGGAGGATGGATAGCTTTATAGTACATTGCAAACATATGTGATAACAGCATAAAGAACCTCAGTAAAAGCTGTTGATCAAAAAGGGGACGGTAGGGCTGGGAATGTGGCTTAGTGGTAGAATGCTTGCTTGGCACTCATGAAGCCCCAGGTTCAATTCCTCAGTGCCACACAAACAGAAAAAGCTGAAAGTGGCACTGTGACTCAAGTGGTAGAGTGCTAGCCTTTAGCAAAAGAAGCTCAGGGACAGTGCCCAGACCCCAAGTGAAAATCCCAGACTAGCAAAAAAGGGGGAGGCAATTTTGGACAGGGATAGAAAAATAGACTTTGTTGGGGGTACTATTAGGAAGGGGCTGGGATAACAAGAATGAAGAAAATTGAATCCTGTGTAAATAGATTATTTGCAACAATGACAATAGAACAATCAAACCTGCTAAAATTTACATGGGAAAGCAGGAGATGAGGAAGGTAATGGAGGTAAGATTGATTAGAATATATTGTAAGGGGGGGAAGATGGGAGAACAAGGATGGTAAGGGGAAACAAAGGAGGAGGCAACAATGCTTGATAAGAAATGTACTCATTACCTTGCTCATGTAATTGTATCCCCTCTGTATGATACTTTCACAATTAAAAAAACTTAAAAAAAAGAATATATTGTAAACGTGTGGGAAGGTAACAATGAAATCCCCCCCCAACTGTAAAACTAATGTAAGATAATTTTAAAAATAAAAATAAAAGCTATGCAGGTCACAGTGGTTTACGCTCTGATCCTAGCTACTCTGGAGGCCAAGATTGGAGGATCATGGTTCAGAATATTCCTAAGATACTCTAGACGCATAAAACTGCAGGCACTAACATAAATTTATTTCTAGCTCTCTTCTTAATCCCACCTGATGCCATTATCCCAGGCTAAGAATCCAATCTGTAAAGGCATCAGCTCTGAAGTCGTCCTCAACTTTGCTGTGCAATTTGTTCCTTCATTGAAGTTGCCAGAGAGGTAGATGTATACAGATGGATAACAAGAAAAATTGATACTTTTATTATAAAATAACATATATGATAAAATAATAACATGCTCGTGTGTGTGTGTATGTGTGTGTGTGTGTGTGTGTGTGTGTGTGTGTGTGTGTGTGTGTGTGTGTGTGTGTGTACATGCACCAGTACTGGGGCCTGAACTGTGGGGATACAGGCACACATGCACACATCAATCCTGGGGCTTGAACTCAGGGCCTAGGCACAGTGTGGGCTTTTTTGCTCAAGGCTAGCTCTCTATCACTTGAGCCACAGCTCCATTTTAGAAACCATTATTATTAGAAACCATCCTTATATATGAATGTTCCAGTTCATTCATTATACTTGTTAATCAATTTTCACTAATATGTTTGCATTTAATATTTAATCTTTTTAAATCTAAATTTTCAGTAGTTAAAGGTTCATAGATATAAATGCCATCATTGAACTTACTGTGATCCTCCTTATTTAGCAATTTCCTCATCCATTTCCCAGATTATTATATAGGCTTGCCAAAGTACAATGGAAATCTTGTCAATACTAAGTTACCAATAACAGTCAGGATGCCTAGACTCTAGCTCCCATATCTAACCCTGTGTGTTTACTTTCTCATTCTTAGTCTCACTGTCTATAAAATTACGTGTTCATTGTTGGGTATGTCTGTATAAAACCCTTGTTATAAGTTTCAAAGATGACACACAGTACTTTGAATATTGTTGATATAAAGGCTTCTTGTATTTTGTATTTTCTATATTTTATCATGATTACAAAAAGAAGACCACATAATTATATGCTTATTTAATTAAATCCTTCGAAATGTTAGTGATTAATGTTCACAAATGTACTTCCTAAAATTAATTTTTGACCACTCTTTAAGTTCTTGGCTTACAAAAATGGTTTGGGGCTGGGAATATGGCTTAGTAATAGAGTGCTCGCCTAGTGTGCATGAAGCCCTGGGTTTAACTCCTCAGTACCATATAAACAGAAAAGGCCAGAAATGGTGCTATGGCTGAAGTGGTAGTGCTAGCTTTGAGCAAAAGCAGCTCAAAGACTGTCCCTAGACCCTGAGTTGAAGCCCCAGTACTGGCACACAAAAAGATTTTGTAAGCACAAATAATAGTACTAAGTTATAAAGACTAGTGTAATGTTCAAATTAGTATATTTTTTAAATTTATTTTTATTTATTTTTTGGGGGGGGTCCGGTCGTGGGGCCTGAACTCTGGGCCTAGGCGCTGCCCCTCGGCTCTTCAGCTCAAGGCTAGCGCTCTACCACGTGAGCCACAGCGCCACTTCGGCTTTTTTCTTTTTGCTTATGTGGTGCTGATGAATCAAACCCAGGGCCTCATGCATACAAGGCAAGCGCTCTACCACTGAGCCACCTTCCCAGCCCCCAAGTTAGGATAATTTATACTGATTGAGTCATCAGTAAAACTGATTTCATTTGTTTGAATATCTTATGCTTTAGGATATCCTATGCCGAGGCTTATTAAACCATCTGTGTTGTCTTTTCCACTATTCCAGATAAACATTCTTTTTATTCATCTTTAATTTGGACATTTTGGGGTAGTTTTATTTTGTTAGTGGTACTGGAGTTTAAACTCAAGCACCTTATACTTGGTGAGCAGTCACTTTACCACTTGAGCCATTCCAGTAGCCCAATTTTAGGGAGCTTTTTGAGGCAGGCTTGCTATGTACTCTTTTTATCCTCTTGCCTCAGCCTCCCAAATGCTGTGATTGAAGTCTTGTATTTCTTTGCCCATGTCTTTCTAAATTTTAACCATATATCAGAAATATGAGTACAATTTGAAAAGTGATTAAAGTTTTTAGAAACTTGTTGAAAATCACTAACATTTCATTGCTATCCTGATGGAAATTGCTTGCAATATCTTGAACCATGTCAATTTACTTTTTCTGGACCTGGTTTCCCCACTACGAAGTAAGTAGCTTTGATTGCAATTCTCAGATTCTTTTCTTTTTTGGTTTTCTTTTTTTGTATTTCGTTTTAGAAATACTGAGGCTTGAACTCAGAACCTCACAGTTGGTAGGCAAGTGCTTTACCACTTAAGGTAATACCCCCAGCCCAGTTCTTTCCATTTTTAACATTCTGTGATTCTTTTTCTCTCTCCTTTTGTGGTGCTAGTGATCAAACCCCTACCCTTGTGCTAGGCAAATACTGTTTTACTGAGGTATATCCCTAGCCTTATGATTCTGTAAAAAAAACATTAAGTATTTACCTGAAGAAGCTTATGAAAAGACTAAAGTTTATATTAATTTTTCATGATTCCGCACACTTGAATTACCCCTAAGATAATTTGTTAAAATATGAATCAGGAGTTTCTTGCTTGATGTCCAAGAAACTTTGGGGACTGAAAGGGGAATAGTTAGTAATTAAGACAATAGCTTTATTTTGTGTGTGTGCTGGTAATGAGTCTCGAATTCAGGGCCTCACACTCTTACTCAGTTTTTTTGCTCAAGACTAGCATTCTACCATTTGAGCCACAGCACCACTTTTAGCTTTTTGGTAGTTCATTAGAGATAAGTATCTCATAGACTTTCCTGCCCTGGATGGCTTCAAACCACAATCCTGAGTAGCTAAGAATACAGGTGTGAGCCACTGGCAACTGGCTCAACAGTAGCTTTATTGTTTTTTTTTGGGGGGGGGGGAGGGGATCCGGTCATGGGGCCTGAACTCTGGGCCTGGGCGCTGTCCCTCAGCTCTTCAGCTCAAGGCTAGCGCTCTACAACTTGAGCCACAGCACCGCTTCCGGCTTTTTTTTTTTTTTTTTGCTTATGTGGTGCTGAGGAATTGAACCCAGGGCCTCAGGCATGCAAGGCAAGCCCTCTACCACTGAGCCACCTTCCCAGACCCTCAACAGTAGCTTTAAATTGGGACTGTTCCAGGTAAACTAAAATATGTGGTTGCCTTTATCGGTTCCCTGTGTGTGATTCTATTAGCTGCATGGTTCTAACAAGAGTTATCTAATAGTTATAATTTTTTTCACAGTTTCCGTGTTTATTAATTTTTTTCAGATTTACTTGGTACGGAGGGTAGTACAGCTTCATGCCAGCAATCTCCAGCCAGTAAAAAAGGAATGTTCACAGATGACTTACATAAACTGGTGGATGACTGGACAAAGGAAACAGTAGGAAATTTTCCTATCAAGCCAAGTTTAAACCAGCTTAAGCAGAGTCAACAAAAACTAGAAACAGAAAACTGGAACAAGGGATATGAAGTAAGTTGTTTATCCCCAAACTTCTTGATAAAAACTAAAGCCATAAAAGTTTATTTTTTTAGGCCAATGGTCATGAGAATGTGATGTAACTTGATAGCATTAAGATTTTGATGTTGGTTTAGATTTATGAAGCCCTTCAGCAAATTATCTTTTAGACCAAGTCAATGAACTTTCAGGTAGGTGCCAGTTAATAAATATTTTTAGACATTCTAAGCCACATGGTAAGAACTTATCATCTTGTTTGTAGTTTCAAAGCAACCCTAGACAATATAGAATTGAATAGGGTGGATTTGAGCCATTTAAAAATAATTTGTGAAAAGATATGGCAAGCCATATTTTCTGGCTCTTGTTTTTAACTATTGTATCTTAAAAACAAATACGGAAAAAGAAGCCTATGGAATGAGGATTAATGTGATCACATGAGTTTTGAGGAAAAGCTATCCTGTGCTACATATCAGTATTTTTTATGCTAGTCTTGGGGCTTAAACTCATTTTGTGCTACAGGGTAGTATTCTACCACTTGAGCCACATCTCCATTTCCAGATTTTTGGAGGTTAATTGGAGTTAGGAGTCTTACAGATTTTCCTACCTGGACTGGCTTTGAACTGTGAACACCAGATTTCAGCCTTCTTGAGTAGCTAGGATTACAGACATGAGCCACCAGCACCCAGCTCAGATCAGTATTCTTTGTTTTTTTTTGGTTTTTTTTGGGGGGGGTTCCGGTCGTGGGGCCTGAACTGTGGGCCTGGGTGCTGTCCCTCAGCTCTTCAGCTCAAGGCTAGCACTTTACCACTTGAGCCACAGTGCCACTTCCAGCTTTTTTCTTTTTGCTTATATGGTGCTGAGGAATTGAACCCAGGGCCTCAGGCATGCAAGGCAAGCGCTCTACCACTGAGCCACCTTCCCAGCCCCTCAAATCAGTATTCTTAAAGCCAATAAATTATCTTAACTATCTTTGTTTAGTATCAAAAAAATGTCATAAGACAAGTATTATAAGATGTTTTGAGTTTCTTAGGGAGATGCCCAATTATTGTTTATACAAAAGCATCTAGAATAATATAATTTAGGTAAAATATATATGTTGGATATGTACTTATCCATAGAGAAATATGGATTTTATTTTACCTGATAATGAGTTTTTTGGTCAGTCCTAGAGCTTGAACTCTGGGCTTAGATGCTGTCCCTGAGCTTCTTTATGCCACAGAACCACTTCTGGGTTTTTCTGAGTAGTTTATTGGAGATAAGAGTCTGATGGACTTTCCTGCCTAAGCTGTCTTCAAACCGCAATCCTCAGATCTCAGCCTCCTGAGTAGCTAGGATTATAGTCATGAGCCACCAGTAACTGGCTTACCTTATACATTTTGTGCTCATGTTTTAAAATTCAGAATAAGTAATCCTGTTCAAATGTGAGTCAGATCTTAGAACCTGAACTGTCATAATCAGAAGAGATATATCTAAGTGTATCTGTATTATGTCATGAAGTCTTTGAGCAAATTATCCTATAGACCAAGAGTAAGCACACTTTCAGGAAAAGACCAATTAGTAAATACTTTCAACTTTTTTTTTGGGGGGGGGGTCCGGTCGTGGGGCCTGAACTCTGGGCCTGGGCGCTGTCCCTCAGCTCTTCAGCTCAAGGCTAGCGCTCTACCACTTGAGCCACAGCGTCACTTCCGGCTTTTTTTCTTTTTGCTTATGTGGTGCTGAGGAATCGAACCCAGGGCCTCATGCATGCAAGGCAAGCACTCTACCACTCAGCCACCTTCCCAGCCATACTTTCAACTTTCTAAGACAAGTAATTTAGACTTCTCAACTTGTGTCTATGTGTCTATCTTCTGTTTGAATGTGTGTATAGTTTTTAAGTAAAGAAAGTGTGAAAATACATTTATGGGGCTGAGAATATAGGTCAGTTTTAGAACACTTATCTGGTATAGTGCAAGAGTTCCATTCTTAAAAATTATATTAAGTGAAGTAAGCCAGGCCCAAAGAAACATAGGTCCCATGGTTTCCCTTATTTGTAATATCTAGTATATGTATGAGTCAAGCGGAAAAGGTCAGATAATGTGATGTCAGGAAAATGAACCCTTAGATGTGTATTTTAAGGTTTTTTTCTTTCATGCATGTGTTTCTAACACATTTATAAGATCATCTCTTTGTTGCTTTGTATGTCCCCCCCCCCCCCGACAGTATAACCCCTGCTTTCACTATATTTGATGTCAGTATAACTTGTGGAGGAGATGGGGAAAAACCAGTTGTTTAAGGATACAGGTGGATCTGTTGCAACAATGAGAAGTACAAGTTGTCATGTCTAAAACGAGCTTTACAACGTCGGTGCGGGGGGGGGGAGGGGGGGAAGAGAAGGATTGGGATTGGGGGGGAGGGGGGAGGCTGGGAAGGGATGTGAAGGGTAAACACAGGAGGAGGCTGCAATGCTTGGTAAGAAATGTACGCATTATCCTGCCTATGTAATTGTAACTCCTCTGTACAGTATGTTCACAAATAAAATAAAATAAAATTAAAAAAAAAAAGAGTTCCATTCTTAGCATTGAAGAAAAAACAGTATGCTTTAAGCTGGTCTTGTTGGCATACAAAGGTAGTCCTAGCACTTAGGAGGCTGAGGCAGTATCCTGAATTTGAGGTTACATAATGGGGCATCACTGTAAGACTTTGTCTCAAACAATGTTTATTAGATAAGTGCCAGTGGCTTCCTTCTATAAATCCTAGTTACTCAGGAGGCTGAGATCTGGAGATCACAGTTCAAAGCCAGCCCAGGCAGGAAAGTCCATGAGACTCTTACCTTCAAGTAATCACCAAAAAGCCAGAAGTGGAGCTGCAGCTCAAGTGGTAGAATAGTAGCCTTGAGGAATAGCGCTCAGGAACAGTACCCAAGCCCTGAGTTTAAGCCCCACGCCTAGCACAAAAAGTATTTTTAAGGCGGGAGCCGATGGTTCACGTCTGTAATCCTAGTTACTCAGGAGGCTGAGATCTGAGGATCACATGGTTCAAAGCCAGCCTGGGCAGGAAAGTCAGTGAGATTCTTATCTCCAATAAACCACGAGAAAACCAGAAATGGTGCTATAGCTCAAGTGGTAGAGTGCTCGCCTTGAGCTGAATAGCTGAGGGACAGCGCCCAGGCCCAGAGTTCAAGCCCCACGACCAACAAAAATAAAATTAATACTGAATAACAATATTTAAGTCATAGATTTCTCAAAATAGTAAATAATGCATCCTCTTGGGGGCTTTGAATTCTTTTCTTCCTGGCACCAATTAATACCTAAATAGTATCCCCATTGTAAGATTCTGGACATTTTGAGGCAAATTTCAAGACAGAAGTGTATTTTATTCTGCTATGGTGAGATCCTCTAACATACTATGCAGATGGAGGTTTTGTTGACTATTCAGATGGTGATTGGTTGCAGTATCAAAGGAGTATGTTTGGAGGAAGGGCGAGGAAAAAATAGTGTGTGAATAAAACCGCCAAAGGTTTTTTTGACAGACTTGGGTTCCATTGTCAGGTAGTCATTTACTTATCATGTGACTTACTATACTTTTCCTTTGTTTTCGTGTCTTTTAAGCAATCATAATGCCTGCCTAGCAGAATTACTGAAGATTAAATGAGTTAATACTTACAAAGCTGTATCATTACTGGTGTCACATTGTAAGTGCCTATATATGGCAACTATTTTTGTAATGTGACATTTATTCAATGATATCTTAGTATAGAGAGCTAACTTTACCAATGTGCTCACATGTTACTGTTGAAATGTATACGCTGCAAGGCAGAACAGTTAGGAGTATGAACTAACATAAGATATGTAATTATCTTGAACACACAGATTGGTGCTCCCCACGTGATAGCCACGTGGGAGTAGTAAACCAAAAAGTGAGCCAGAGGCCAGTGACTCACACCTGTAATTCTCGCTACTCAAGAGGCTTAGATCTGAGGATCACAGTTCAAAGGAAGCCCTGGCAGGAACATCTATGATACTCTTAACTCCAATTAATCACCAAAAGTGGTGGAAGTGGAAGTTGTGATTCAAATGGTAGAGTACTAGCCTTAAGCATAAAAGTTCAGGGACAGCATCCAGGTCCTGAGTTCAAGGCCCAGGACCAACATGTGTGTGTGTGTGTGTGTGTGTGTGTGTGTGTGTGTGTGTGTGTGTGTGTGTGTGTGTGTGTGTGTGTGTGTGTGTGTGTGTGTGTGTGTGTGTGTGTGTGTGTGTGTGTGTGTGTGTGTGTGTAAAAGCATCTGACATATAGAAATGGATTTAGATTGCTAAATGCATATACAAAATAAACTGATCTTTTGTTTCTATGTTTCTTTTGTTAGAATACTCCATCTACTATGGGCTACACATCAACATGGATTTCTTCTCTTTCCCAAATACGTGGAACAGTCCCAACTTCTTTGCCACAAGGACTTCCACTCCCCTCCTTTCCTGGGCCATTATCATCTTACGGAGTATCCCATGTTTGTCAGTATAATACTGTAGGAGGCACAGGGTATCCCTTACAGTGGGTTGGAATCCCAGGAACAACACAGCAGTCTGTAGTGATTCCTTCCCAATCTGCAGGACCATTCCAGCCAGGGATGAATTTGCAGGCATTTCCAGCTCCACCAGCACAGAATCCATCTACGATCCCTTCTACAATCCCTCCTGGTCCTAAATGAACCAGAATAGAGATGATGAAGAAAAGGGAGATTTTATTTTCCAGAATTATTTTCAGGATACCTAAGATATTAAAAGTTTTCTTCTTCTTGGGTTTTGCCATATTTTCCTTCATTTGAGTTTACTTTCAAATGTAAGTGTTTTATTGTTCCAGTGTGATATTTGATAAGGCTTATCATTCTGTAGAAATGTGCAGTTTGCACATAGAACACTGCACAGAGAAATGTTTTTTCACTTCAAATCCTATCCTCTTTGATACTTGATTTTTTTAAAATACTCTTCAGAATGCTTTAATAAGCTCAGCTTGAGCATTACCATTTCCAGGATACTTTCCATTGCATTGCTGAGAAGCCCTCTTTTTTTAAAAAAAATTGTTTTTGCTACAGCTGTTATCTGCAGCTGTATGATACTTTTCTTTCAAATGTACAAAGATGATTTCAATTTACTCTCCCCAAATGTGGACAAAGTGAGATCCTCCAATAGCTGGAGTCTTGTGGGATTCTTCACATTTATCTTACAAGTTTACCTTTCACAGGAGGCAGGGTAACACTGCAGGAAATGTTTTGTCAACCAATACAGAACATGAGCCCTTTTTAATGTGATTTTTCTTCCCGTCGTCACAGCAGTAGGAGTGAAGCCTTGTTTTGAGTGAGGCGGAGGGAAAGGAAAAATGAGAACTGTAACAGTTCCTTGATTCTACAGATACTATAGCTGCTTTTGGATTTCAGTAATAATTCAAAGCAGCTCTCTGCTTCTTGTGTGCACACTACATTGCTTTTGAGCACTCAAGAGGCATCAGTTTGGCTTGCATTCTTTTGCAAAGGATATTTTGCAGCCAATAAGAATCTCATTTGGGGGAAAATCTTTATATTCCTAACAAAGGGGATTGAAGTTAACACCTTTATTGATCTATTATTCTGAAGGGAAATGAACTTAACACAGTAGGTTTTTTTTGTAGGTTCTGAGACTTACACATGAAACACTGGCTTTACAGGGTCCTAAGAGATGTGGGGTATACACTGTCCTGCAGAGAAAGAGAGAGTAGACCCTAGAAGGATACTATTTAAGTTGCCCTTAGCATTTTGGATTACCATTTTATGGTTGTTATAATTTCTTATTAGTAATCTAGAGCATCGTAGCTGATTTTTAGATCTTAGATGAGTTTGGCAGCCTCTTTAGACTATGAGAGAGATCACTGTCAAGTTGCACTTTACTGGGTTTTATCCAGTTTTAGGAGGAAGGGAGGCAATGTCACCTTTGGTTTTTAAGAAAGTTAACTATAATAAAATTAAATATAATAAAGACTGGTCACAGGGTTTCCTAGTGCTCAGTCTGTGAAACCCAAGTAGAATTTTTTTTAAGGGGATCTAACTACTAAGTCTACATGTTCAAACTACTTAGCTTCCACTGAAGATTTCAAAGTCATTTCTGGTCCACATTTACCCAATTAGGAGTTTTGTCTATTGGTGAGCATTCCAAATTGTCACTCACCATTTCTGTTAATGAAATGGATTTTTCTTCCATATTCCTCTAAAAAAAATTGTACCTCCTTGGTCTTGCCAGGTAATAAGGAAAACTTAATATGTATACTCCTTTTTGGGTTTTTATGCAATATACTTTATAGCATTCAGTTTCCTCTTTTTAAAGTATGTCTTTTATTGCTTACCTAAAGATACACCCACCGTTGCAGTTCTTTCACGGTTGGGAGCATCAAGGGTAGCATTTTGAGCATCGCTGTTGCTAAGAGCCACAGTTGTTTTGGGTTTTTTGTTGTTGTTGTTCTTTTTTTTAATAAACTATCATCAGTTTCAGAGGAGTCTTTCCAAACCTTATGTAGAGATTCCTCCCATTTCTCTGGTATTGCTTTATTTGCAAGTTGAAGTGATTTTAGGACATTCATGCAAATTCTTGCACTGCAGTGTTTCCTGTGTGTCCAAAAACAATCCTCCTGAAATCCATAACTTTCAAAGAAAAAAATCTGTTCATATTTTCGTAGATGAGTTGATTTTGCATAATTAAATTGAGATATATAACATAAAGTGAACTTCTTCCTTAATGGCCGTCTTTTAAAATACCCCAGGGTATAAAACAAAAAGCTCCATGGGTAATATGTACAATTCCACTTAGTAATGGCTGCTCTGTATCCTATGGCCTGCATTTTATCACCCACCTCAGTTTTACATAGAATTCATCATTCTTATTTGCCTGCAGACTTTTTGCAGTGCCTTGTAATATTTAGAATCTTTTCAGATTTTTGCTGGAAAGAAAAGTAGTCTTCTAAAGTTTGAAGATGGTGAATAGTGTACTGCTGTCTCCATGCTGACAGCAGTAGCTGGGTTAGCATATATGTTATATATACTTTGTGTATATGTAACATGTGTAAGTTTAAGAATACAGAAAAAAGTGAGTTTTTGCAGAGATGAAGAAAAATAATGTTATTCACATTGCTGTGGGGTTTATTTCCTTTTCCCCATTACTTAAATGTTTGATTTCAATTATAGTCATTTTGACTGTAAATATTGGCTAGTTTTCTATCTAGGATTTCGCATTCTTTCATATTTTTTTCTGAGTCATAAATTGTGCTGGTTTCATCCTTGCCTGAGGTACTTCTCCCCAGAAACAACTAATGCTTGAATAACTAAAGCTCAGAAATTCCCTTCTTACTTAACAACGAGCCTACTATATAAAATAGGCCTTCTTGTTCATTTGAAAAAAAACACACACACACAAACCCATCCTCTTCATTTTCTTGTAGAAGAGAAAAAGGTCGTGCGTTACCATTGTGCTTGTAATGTTTATTTGGGGAATAGTTTGTATGTCCAGCCACCATGTTTACTTCTTAAAGTACAAGTCTGATGAAGAGTACTGTATCTCCATCTGTGGCAACGTGAGCATCTCATCATGAAGTATCTGCTGCTATGTCTGTGAAGTTGGGTGTAACATCATAAGAATATGAAACAAGTATTGATGTAAATCTAATGAAAATAACCCTCTATGTGTATTTGTAGCAGTCTTGAAAATTCTATTTAAGGTAATTTGCTGTAATATAACAAATACTCATTTTGTTTTTCATCCCTCCCTTGCTTCTATCAAGCATGATTACTAATGGTTTGACAGCAAAATTATCTGTGAAAGTTTAAAAGGCACTTTTCCGCTGGGATTTTTGGATTGAGTGGAGTGTGATCTATAGTATGGTGGGATGTTATCATCTTAGAACCCCAGGTTTACTTCCAGTCTAGTTACTTTTGTTTATCTACCTCGTTTTTAGTGCTGTTTTTGATGCACAAGTAAACACTACCTGTGAAACTTACTTTTGTTCCCCTTGATTCTCAGTATTTTTTTTTAGATTATAAATCTGGCTTGCCTTTTTGTTCTAGCACTCATCATGAGTTTGCGATGAGAGGTATCATCACTCTGTGGGCAATCTGTGTTTAAGTGATGAGAGCCATGTGCCTATGTGAAATAAGCTTAAGAGGATTTGGGGATGGAGAGCAGAGAAATAAATCTGACTGGTGGCAGTATAGGACTTTATTATAAGTGTTAGTTATAAAATAAGCAAACTGTCACAAATGTACTTAAATTAGTTCCAGTGCCTGTAACATTGCATTTATTTTTACAAGAGATGCATTTCTCATCTCTGTGCCTAAAGGGCTATGGGTTGAAATTACTTTTAACTATCACAATGGAATATTTGACCAGTCCTCCAGCAGTGACCTGTCCTTTAAAGTATTAGCATACTGCTAAGTATTTGCAGTGATATTTTGTTATCTTAAAATGGCCCACTGCATTTTAAGTTGAATTGCTTGTAGTTTGTGATAAGGGGTTTATATAACTGTTATCCTGTCTGTACAGTTTCTGGAGGCATTGGCTTGCTTCTGTGCTGTATTTTCTGAGAGATAAAAATGATGCATTCCTCTTTCAACCCAAATCTTAGCAAATGTTTGTAACCAGACATTCCTGGTTTCACATGTTTACTGTGTAACACTACAGCATAGTTTATATTGGTAAGTACTGTATTTCAGTCACCCTGCATAAATACATTCCTGAGGTATATTTGCCATCACTTTGGGATTCAGTTACTTCATCTTCTGTTTGGTTCAGATAAACTGAAGCCATTTGAGGTGATTTGAGGTGCAGACCATTTTCTAGAATCAATTGTTTTTTTAATCTTTATCAAGGATTTGTTTTCTCCCCTTTGTTTAGAAGATGAACTAGAAAATGGTGGGTGTATGTGTGTGTGTGTGTGTGTGTGTGTGTGTGTGTGTGTGTGTGTGTGTGTGTGTGTGTGTGTGTGTAGAAAAGGCCTTAGATTTAGTAAATGGAATTTTTAGGATTAAAATTTAAAAAAAAAAAGCCTAATCCAGGTTATGAAATGGAAACAATCAAATGGGAAAATATAATCGAAATACAATTAGTATGCAATTTGAATGGAGCCACATGCTTTCAGGTCATCCCAGAAATAGTGTTTTTGTGAAGGATGAATATAAATATTGGTTGGGGATTTTGACCCCAACATATGAAGGAAAGTGAAGTAGTAACTACGTTACCCTAAAGTTATTTTCAACTGGGACAGTGGAATTGTGTACCAATTAATTCTGGAAGATTTTCTTTTCTTTAAAAAAAGGCTAAAAGTCAAGCAAGAAGGGAAGAGAGAAATTCAGCTCTGAGAAAAAAATGTGCAGTGTCAACTAAACTCTTAAATGTGTTTGTCATCCTTTAGTTTTATTTGAAGTTGCATTTTGATTTGCACTGTAATTTAAGGTTTGAGATTGAGATTTGTGGTCCTCAGCAGATAAAAGTGACTAATCGGAAAGTGCAGTTGTTCAAGGTCTGTCATGCTCAATCACTTAAAGCTGTAATTTGTTTGATATGAATATTAAGCATGTAGACCTCGTGCAGCATGGGAGCCACTCAGGAAGTTTATGCAATTAATAAACTTTCATGCATAATTTACTATGAAGTATGCAGAATTTCAGCCACTTCTCTACACTTAACATTTAGTTGTATATGTGAACTCTCCTTTCTTAATTGGGGAATGTAGCATTATAGAGAATGTTGTTAAACTTAAGTTTAATTCTTTCTGACATTAATGTTTTCTTTTTTTAATTTTAATTTTGGGGAAACCAAGTGATCTGCCTTTCACCAGTTGTCTCATTTTGATTCTTTGAAACTGTGATTTTTATTTCACTTGTACCCAACTGTTGTTAAGTATTTTGTTTCCTGGAAATTTTGTTTTGAAGCAGACAATAAAGTTTGTGTTAAATGAGTATGTTATCTTATTAAATTGATGTCACAGTCACTGCAATAATCGGCCTTTAAGTAGTTCTTTATTTACCAAATGGAATTTAGGAAAAGTAGTCCTATAGATTATGCTGGTGTGTATGTGTGTATATATATATATATATATATATATATATATATATATATATATATATATATATATCTCCAAAACACCAATTAACCACACCATGTTTTGCCTTTTTTTTGGGGGGGGGGGGTGGAGCTTGAACTCTGGGCCTGCGTGCTGTCCCTCAGCTCTTTAGCTCAAGGTGAGTGCTCTACCACTTGAACCACAGTGACACTTCTGGTTTTCTGGTGGTTAATTGGAGATAAGAGTGTCATGGACTTTGCTGCCTGGGCTGGCTTTGAACCATAATCCTCACATCTCAGCCTCCTGAGTAGCTAGGATTACAGGCATGGGCCACTGGTGCCCAGCTGTTTTGCCTATTTGAACACATTTCAAACACAGTTCCAGTTAGATCTCTCCAAATTTGCAAATGAGTCAAAATTGTAACATTTTCCTCAGCTAGGATTTTGACTGAATTTTTTAGAGGTATTCAGTTTAATACTCTTAATTTTACTTCTTTTTTTAACTGTATTTTTTTGTCTTTTCTTTTTTGCAGATTGAATATTGCACTTGCTAAGAAAGCACTTTGCCACTGAGTTACATCCCAGCCCTAATTGTACTTCTTGACTGAATATTTTAATTTATACAGCAGTCCTAAAATATGTGGGATTAAAGAGTTTGCTTGAGCCGGGCGCTGGCTGGTGGCTCACGCCTGTAATCCTAGCTACTCAGGAGGCTGAGATCTGAGGATCGCGGTTCAAAGCCAGCCCGGGCAGGAGAGACCGTGAGACTCCTATCTCCAATAAACCACCAGAAAATAGGAAGTGGCGCTGTAGCTCAAGTGGTAGAGCGCTCGCCTTGAGCTGAAGAGCTGAAGGACAGCGCCCAGGCCCAGAGTTCAAGCCCCACGACCGACAAAAAAAAAAAGAGTTTGCTTGGGGGACTGGGAAGGTGGCTTAGTGGTAGAGTGCTTGCCTTGCATACTTGAGGCCCTGGGTTCGATTCCTCAGTACCACATAAGCAGAAAAAAAAAAAACAGAAGCAGCGCTGTGGCTCAAGTGGTAAAGTGCTAGCCTTGAGCTGAAGAGCTGAGGGACAGCGCCCATGCCCAGAGTTCAGGCCCTGCGACCGGACCCCCCCCCCAAAAAAAAGTTTGCTTGGCCAGGCTCTGGTGGCTCTCATTTGTAATCCTAGCTACTCAGGAGGCTGAGATCTGAGGGTGAAGGTTTGAAGCCAGTTAAAGCAACGAAGTTTGTGAGGCTCTAATCTCCAGTTGACTACCAAAAAGCTGGAAGTGGAGATATTGCTCAAATGCGAGAATGCCAACGTTGAGCAAAATAACCCAGGGACAATGCCCAGTCCCTGAGTTCAAGTCCTAGTACACACAAGTTTGCTAGAGTCACATGGCTAGTAAGTAGTGACACCTACATCCAATCTCAGATCTCTGTGATTCTGCAGCTCATGAGAGAACTCAATAATCTACAGTGACTTGTGAAACTATCAAACTGGGTTAGATCACATGCTCATGTGGTAGTTTGTGGAGAACTATGGATGTGCATATGCAAAGCGTCCTATAGCAAAGAGTAAAAGGCCTATCAGAAATACTCAAGCTTGTCAAGCACGGGTGGCTCACGTTGTAATCCTAGCTACTCAGGAGGCTGAGATCTGAGGATCATGACTCAAAGCCAGCCTGGGCAGGAAAGTCCATGAGAGTCCTATCTTCAATTAACAACCCAAATACTGAAAGTGGAACTGTGGCTCAAAGGTCTAGAGCGCTAGCCTTGAGCCCAAAAGCTCAGGTACAATACCCAGTACCTGAATTCAAGCCCCACAACCAAAAAAACAAAAACAAAAAAACCCACTCAAGCTGTGAGGCATAGTGGTACACACCTATACAGTCAACTATTTGGGAGGCTGAAGGAGGAGCTCCACAGGATCCCAGAACTTTGAGGCCAGCTTGGAAAACCACCCTTTCTCAAAATAGGAAAGAGAAAGGGGAAGAGACCTTGTAGTATGACCTGAGATCTCTTGTCTCAGGTGATTTCTAGTTGGAGGTTCAAGATACATAGTGGGGGAGGGGAGGGATGGAAGGGGAAAAACAAAGGAGGAGATAGCAATGCTTGGTAAGAAATGTACTCATTACCTTATGTAACTGTAATCCCTCTGTACAGTATCTTTACAATAAAAATTGTATTTTAAAAGCAAGATACATAGTGGTAGATGCATGAAGTCTTTTATTCAAAGCCTCTTGAACTTGCATTTTCTCATTTGTAAAATAAAAGTGGTCATATTTACTAATTGAGTTTACTATTTTGTTGATGGTTTTCACATTCAGCTTGCACTTGGGAAATCAAACTGGCTTGGACATAGTTCTGATTATTATTAGTGGTAATACACAGCTTTTATAGACCAGCAGACCAGGATTTTTTTATTTTTTTTATTTTATTTATTTTGGTTGGTCATGGGGTTTGAACTCTGGGCTTGGGCGCTGTCCCGGCGCTCTTCAGCTCAAGGTGTGCGCTCTACCACTTGAGCCACAGTGCCACTTCCGACTTTTTTTTCTGCTTATGTGGTGCTGAGGAATCGAACCCAGGGCCTCATGCATGCAAGGCAAGCGCTCTACCCCGAGCCACCTTCCCAGCCCAAAACTGCTTAACTTTTTTACTTCAGCTTCCTTTAAAAAGGATAACTGGCATCAGAGGCTCATGTTAGCTACTCAAGAGGCTGAGATCTGGGAATGGTAGTTCAAAGACAGCCCGTGCAGAAAAGTCCATGAGACCTTTATCTTCATTTAACCACCTAAACTCTGGAAATGGGACTGTGGCTCAAGTGTTAGAACATTAGCCTTGAGCTAAAAAGGTAAGGGACAGTACCCAAGGCTCTAAGTTCAAACAAAAGCAAAAAGAAAGGAAGAGGAAGAAGGAAAGAAAAAGATAACTGGTTTCTGGAACTGTTAAAAATAAGCATATAAAGAGCTTAGCGTTATGCTGTTTATGCTTTTTTTTTTTTTTTTTTTTTGCAATAGTGGGATTTAAACCCTGGGCCTCATGTGTGCTAGGTAGACACTTTGCTACTCCAGCCTGAATTATGTCTACTACACAGGGGGTTGGTTAAACAATAGTAACTACTATTCAAGGAACTTCATAAATCACTACTTTTATTATTTTTTATGCCAGTACTGGGGCTTGGCCTCAAGGTCTGGGCACATGGGGCATTTTGCTGGTTAATTGGATATAAGAGTTTCATAAACTTTCTTGTCCTGGCTGGCTTCAAACTTTGACCTTCATATTTCAGTCTCTTGAATAGCTATAATTACAGGTGTGAACCACCAGCACCCATCTACAGATCACTAAGAAGAGAAAAAGATGACAAAACCCAATTCTAGGCTGAGATTAGAGCACTGCAGGTAGAAGTCAGCCCAGTCAGGAAAGTCTGTAAATCTCTTTTCTCCAATTATCTGCCAAAAAATACCAGAAATGGAACTGTGGCTCAAGTGGTAGAGCACTAGCCTTAAGCAAAAATGTTCAGGGACAGTGCCCAAAAGCGCCAGGACCAGCACACACACACACACACACAAATGGTAACTGTCTGTGTTTCTGTTATAAAATAAGTAGTACTGGTTTTCTTTATAAACAAAATAGGTTTATTTAGTTATTCTGAACACTAATAGAAGTCCAAGATTGGGCAGTCGACCTCTTTAGCCTCTGGTAGCATCCCCTCAACCCCAGTGGCTACATCACAGCATGGCCGAGAAGTGGAAAGGGAAATCATGAGGTGAGGAAGAAGCCATATATGGCTAGGGCAAGAATGCTCTCAAAAAAGTGTGACTGGGGGGGCTGGGAAGGTGGCTCAGTGGTAGAGTGTTTGCCTTGCATGCATGAGGCCTTGGGTTTGATTCCTCCGTACCACATAAGCAGAAAAAGCCAGAAGTGGTGCTGTGGCTCAAGTGGTAGAGCTCTAGCCTTCAGCTGAAGAGCTGAGGGACAGTACCCAGGCCCAGAGTTCAAGCCCCACAACTAACAAAAAATAAAGTGTGACTGGGCTGGAAATGTGGCTCAGTGATAGAGTGCTTGCCTAGAATGCATGAAGCCCTGGGTTCGATTCCTCAGTGCCACATAACCAGAAAAGCTGCAAGTAGCACTGTGACTCAAGTGGTGGAGTACTAGCCTTGAGCAAAAGAAGGTCAGGGACAGTGCCCAGGCCCTGAGTTCCAAGCCCCAGGACTCACAAAAAAAAAGTGTGACTGTCTGCACGAGGGCAGAGCTCCCATCACCTAATTAGCCAGCTTCCAAATACCTCTGCACTGGGACCAAACTGGTAGCACAGGAACTTTTGGGGAACACAAACCATTTCTAAACCATAATGTTCCCCCTCTAGGCCTTGAGATTCAGGACCTCACAATGCAAAATGCATCTTATTCCATGCAAATAGTCTCAATGTATTCACCTGTTCTGCTGTAAGGTCAAAAAGCTAAAATCCCATTTGAAACTCAAGGAAAATTCCCAGCTGGGAATCTCCAAAACGAAAAGCAAATTATTGTTACTCCTGGGAAATAGCTCAGTGCTACAGTGCCTGGCATGCTTGTTGAGACCCTGGGTCCAATCACCACCTGTTGAATTTCAGTACACACACACACACACACACACACACACACACACACACACACACGCACGCACGCACGCACGCACACACACACACACACACACACACACACACACACAGTAGCAAGTGGGGCTCCCAAATCCTTGGGGCCTTTGGCAGCCCTGTGTCCATAGATTTGATGATTGAAACCCACATGGCTGCTATGCAGCATGTTTTCTGCACATCCATGCATGGTGCCAGTTGTCCTGCTTTCCTGGGGTTGCAGTGATGGTCCTATGACTCTTTTAGGCCCCTACAGCTGGCCCCCTAGGCTTTCCTTTAAACAAACACTATAGAAGTTTAACAAAATGAATAGCAGGAAGTTTGTGATGTCAGAAGTAAGGTCCAAGGGCAGGGAGCACACAAATGGAGAGAGGAAGCGTGTTCGAATGCAATTATATTTAATGTACATATGTGAAATGGATTTGGGTAACTTGAGGGGAAGGGTGGAGTTGGAAAAGATGGGGGAGAATGATGGGAGGGGTGACATTGATCAAGGTGCATTATACTCATAAACTGACATGTCTAATTGTACAACCATTTAAGGATAATTTTTAAAACTGAAAAGAGATGAAAATCTCTGCAGAAACAACTCTGAAGTTCCTGCTTCTGCATCATGTGAATTTCACCCAGATTAGCTGCTTGCTTGCTACCTTTGGGGCAATGGGACAAAGTCATGCCTTGTACCTACCTGCTTAACCATGGCTGTGAATTTTGTTTGCAAGCCAGGAGCAGTATACTAAGAGGGGTCCTGGGCAACAAGCCTTTGGAAAGCCTTTTTCTCTGGCAGGCCTCTGGGCCTATGAGAATGCTGGGGCTTGAACTCAGGGCCTTGCACTTTCACTTGGCTTTTTCCTCTCAAGTCCGGCACTCTACCATTTGAACCATACTTCCACTGCTGGCTTTTTTACTTGTTAATTGAAGTTAAGTGTCTCACAGACCTTTCTGTCTGGGTTCTCTGCAAACTGTGATCCTCATATCTCAGCTCCTTGAGTAGCTAGGATTGCAGGTGTGAGCTACTTGTACCTGGTAACTTCTTAAGATTTCTGAGATGTCTTTCAGGCCTTTCCCCTTATTATCTTGACTATTTAGTACCCAGCTCCTAAAATGTTCGATTTAGTTTAGTAAATAACAACAGTTAATAATATTTTGAATGTATTTTAAATTTAGTAGTACTTTTTAAATTTAATTTTAATTAATAGACATTAACCATATGAAGGGGTTTTAGTGTGACCATTTCTTTTATTTTTGCTAATCTTTAGAAAACAGTTGATTGGCTATACCCTCATTTTATTCTGATGAACACACTTTTTCAGCAGGCTGTGAAATTTCTAATGAGTCTCACTCTAAATCTCACTGAAAGTAGCCACTAATAACCATGCAACAGCCTAAATGTCTTGCTGTTTAGCTATCCCTCTGCCATAGACTTATTTCTCTGTTCTTGCATTCACCCTTTCACAAAGCCATGAAGCACAGACACACTGGCAGCTACGCTTTCTGTACTAATGTGACATAATAGTCCCCATTTCCATCAGCACTTTAGTCATAAACACTTATCCAATTTCTAAGATGTGTTAGCTTTTTCCTAATCTCCTTATCTTCAAAGCCCTCAACGGAATCATCCATAATGCTCTGTTTATAGCATTGTAAGCCTCTAGATTCTTCTAATCTCTGCCTGTTATGCATGACCAAAGCTGTTTCTACATTTTCAGATATTGTTAAAGCAACTAACTCACTCCTTGGTACCAATTTTCTGCACAAGTCTGTTTTGTGTTACTGGAATGACGTACTTGAAATTGGTCGCATTATTAAAAACAGTGAGGTAATGTGTAGTATAATTTTCTTCTGTGTCAAATTTACCCCATTTCTTTAAAAAATGATTTTTCTCTTTGTAGTCATCCCCCACTTCTATCAGAGTAAGATGGATTTGTTTACAAAATAAATTTAGTCTCATTAAACTTCAACTAATTGTTTACATAGGTGTAACAGGATTTATAAGTCCTCATAGACCTTCTTCAAACTTGCCTTGCTGAACCAGAAGTATGGCTCAAGTGGTACTGTGTTCCTGCCCGCAAGGAGGAGGTCCTGAGTTCAAAGCCTAGTAGCACCAAAATAGTAATATTATTATTATTAAGCTGGGTGCTGGTGGCTCACACCTATCATCCTAGCTACTCAGAGGCTGAGATCAGAGAATCAAGGTTTAAAGCCAGCATGAACAAGAAAATTGTGAGAATTTTATCTTGAATTAAGCACCAAAAAACCAGAAGTGGAGCTGCGGCTCAAGTGTTACAGCACTATTCCTGAGCTTAATAGGTCAGGAACAGTGACCAGGTCCTGATTTCAAGCCCTAGGCCAGCACAAAAAATGTGTAGTAATAGCACAAGGCCCTGATTTCAAGCCCTAGTAGTAACATTCATACACATATACATGCATACACACGCACCATTTGTTCAAGGGATTGTGTCAAGTATGACTTTAAAATATTAACATTAGTCCCTTAAAGCTTGTCTGGTCACATCTGAAGCTACAACCTTTTAGTCAAAACTTAAGTAATATAAGTAATATTTGCAATTGTGTTCTTTGTTAAGCAGAAGAAATTATTTTTATTGAACTGCCACAAATAACTATTGCCCAAAAATATTTCACCCATAGTTTAGAGTTCTGGAAGGCAGGAGAAGTCAATGCTTTTTCTTTTTCTTTTCCTTTTTTTTTTTTATAGGTTGTGGGGCTTGAACTCTGGGCCTGGGTACTGTCCCTGAGCTCTTCAGCTCAAGGCTAGTGCTCTACCACTTGAGCCACAGTGCCACTTCCATTTTTCTGGTGGTTTATTGGAGATAAGAGTCTCATGTACTTTTCTGCCAGGGCTGGCTTTGAACTGCGATTCTCAGATCTCAGCCTCCTGAGTAGCTAGGATAGGTGTGAGCCACTGGCATCCGGCAATGTTTTCATTTTTGTCCACAAAATATCCTCTGTACAAAATTGCTATGAAGCCTGGAGATTTAAAAAAATGTCCCTTACTCAGCAAAACAGAATGTTAAAGAATGCTAGGGTGGTGGTGGCTCATATCTGTAATTCTAGCAACTCAGGAGGCTGAGATCTGAGAATAACAGTTCAAAGCCAGCCTGGGCAGAAAGTCTGTGGGACTGTTATCTCCGATTAACTACCAGAAAACCAGAAGTGGAGCCATGGCTCAAAATGATTGAGCACTAGCCTTGAGCAAAATAGTTCAGGGACAACGCTGAGGCCCTGAATTCAAGTACCACAACCAACCAAAAAAAAGAGAATGCCATTAAAATTATTACCATTAATTCATTCAGTCCTATATAGTAATTCTTGTTCTGTATGATCATAGTTGGAAGTTTCATGATGTCACTTTCTTCATTACAGTTCTGGAAATTCTTGTCCAGGCAGATGGCATGAACTTAAAGTCATCAGGAACTAGTATATGTCAATCCTGCATGAGTCATCTTAAAGAAGAAACAATCTTGAACTACAACTGGTGGTAAATGCTTTTAAGAAACAAAACAATGAAAGTGCAAATGACAAAGGCTTAGAATGGCTATGTTTAGGAATTAGATGGATAGTTTATCATAACCAGCAATTATTAAGATTTGGCAGGGTGCTGGTGGCTCATGCCTATAATCCTAGCGACTCAAGAGGCTGAGATCTGAGAATCACTGTTCAAATCCAGCCTGGGCAGGAAATTCTGTGAAACACCTCCAATTAACCATACAAAAAGCTGAAAGTGCATACACACACACACACACACACACACACACACACACACACACACACACACACACAAGATTTGATTATTTCCAAGGAATGTAATATTGAGCATAATAACCAAAATTATGACAGACAATGACTTTCTAGGAACATACAGTTTGGGAGACACTCGCATCGATAACATATCCATAAATATAACTTAAAGAAGAATAAGTATACTTCTGTAAGTTAACATATTAAATAAGCCTAATTAGTTTAATATCTCTCTTTACAAGGCCAGAGACATGCCTTCTAGATTTTTCAGAGGCCCGATTAGAAAATGCAAAGATAATTTGAGGCCAAAACTCAATTTAGAATTTTGTTTTGCGAAATTTACCAAAAATTGTTACAAGGATTAAAACAAATATGACCTCAGAAATAGAAATAGCAAGGCATTGCTGGTTCACACCTGTAATCCTAACCACTCAGGAGGCTGAGATCTGAAGATCATGGTTTGAAGACAGCTCACATAGATTTCAAAAGGGAATCTTTTCAATATTAAAAGATCTAGGTTCTTTGTTTACATGGATATAAAATATATTCACTTTTTAAATCTATTATTATTGAAAAGGGAGAGAGCATAGAAAATAAAATTTTCTATCATCTGAGAATCCTTTCTTTTGGCTGCTACTGAGACTTGAACTCAGGGTCTTGCCACTGTCCTTAGCATTTTATGCTCAAGCTGGTGCTCTGCTGCATAAACCACACTCCCACTTTCAGTTTTTTGCTGATCAATTAGATAACACAGATTTTTTTTTCTTTTTGTCTTGGTTGTTCATTTATCTGCCTTTGAGGAGGTAAGAGGGGGCACAGAAATGGAGGGACAAAGGGTGAACAAATGCAGCAGTGTTACTCACTAGACAGTATGTTGAAAATGAACTCTACAACTTGTGGGGGGCATGGATGGGAATAACTGGGAGAGAAAGAAGGAAGGGGTGACAGTGCTCAAAAAGAAATGTATTCATTACCTGACTTATGAAACACTAACCCTTCTGTACATCACCTTTATAATAATTTTTTTGGGGTCCAGTCATGGGGCCTGAACTCTGGGCCTGGGCGCTGTCCCTCAGCTCTTCAGCTCAAGGCTAGTACTCTAGCACTTGAGCCACAGCACCACTTCCGGCTTATTTTCTTTTTGCTTATATGGTGGTGAGGAATCAAACCCAGGGCCTCATGCATGCAAGGCAAGCGCTCTTACCACTGAGCCACCTTCCCAGCCCCCTTTATAATAATTTTAAAAAGAATTCTTTAAAAAAATAGTTCAATGGGGCTGGGAAGGTGGCTCAGTGGTAGAGTGCTTGCCTTGCATGCGTGAGGCACTGAGTTCGATTCCTCAGCACCACATAAGCAGAAGCCAGAAGTGGTGCTATGGCTCAAGTGGTAAAGCGCTAGCCTTGAGCTGAAGAGCTGAGGGACAGTGCCCAGGCCCAGAGTTCAGGCCCCATGACCAACAAAAAACATAGCTCAAGCCCCAGAATACAGACACACACACACACACACACACACACACACACACACGCGCGCACGCGCGCACACACACACACACACACACACACACACACACACACACACACGAACAAGCCAGAACTGATGGCTCACTACTGTAACCCTAGCTATTCAGGAAGCTAAGATCTGAGGATCAAAGTTTGAAGCCATCCTGAGTAGGAAAGTCTGTGAGGTTCTTATCTCCAATTAACCATCAAAGTCAAAATTGGAGATGTGGCTCAAGTGTACTAGCCATAAAGAGGGAAAAAAACTAAGGAACAGGATTCAGGCTCTGAGTTCAAACCCCAGTGCTGGCACCAAAAAAAAAAAAAAAAAGAGCCAGCCGGCACTGATGACTCATGTCTATGATTCTACCAACTGAAGTCTGAGATCTAAGGATACTGATGTTTTTTGTTATTATTGTTGCTTTTGTCTGTCATCGGTCTTGAACTCAGGGCTTGGGTGTTATTCCTGAGCTTTGCTGCTCAACGCTAGTACTCTACCACTTTGAGCTCCACTTCCAGTTTTTTGGTGGTTAATTAGAGATAAGTGTCTCAAGGACTTTCCTTGCCCATGATGGCTTTGAACCATGATCCTCAGATTTCAGCCTCCTGAGTAGCTAGGATTATAGGCATGAGCCACCAGTGCCCAGCTAGAATCCTGGTTTAAAGTCAGTCCAGGTAGAAAAATCTGCAAAGATCTATTTCCAATTAACCAGCCAAAAAGCTGGCCTGGAGGTATAACCAAGTGGTAGACCATCAGCTGTGAGCCAAAATACCATACAAGAACACAAGGCCCAGAGTTCAATATATGGTACTGGCACTAAAAGAAAATGAGACTCAGATTTTCTGCCCAGGTTGGTTAAAGAGTGTAATTGGACAAAATGGCATTGCTAGGAGTTAGTTGAACAATATCCAGTTGTGAGGAGGAGGCCTCTTTAGAAAGGTAGTGTGAACAGGGACTTGTGACAAGAGCCAAACTCCTAATAAAAGGCCAGCTGAGCAAAACAAAAGAGCAAAACAGTTCAACTAAAGGCTAGAAAAAGGGAAGAACAATGAGTGATGAGAATCACAGTCCATACTTTATAAGAAAGGGAAATGAGGGGGCTGGGAAGGTGGCTCAGTGATAGAGCACTTGCCTTGCATGCCTGAGGCCCTGGGTTCGATTCCACATAAGGAAAAAAGAAAAAAGCTGGAAGTGGAGCTGTGGCTCAAGTGGTAGAGCGCTAGCCTTGAGCTGAAGAGCTGAGGGACAGCGCCTAGGCCCAGAGTTCAGGCCCCATGACCAGACCCCAAAAAAAAGAAAAGAAAAAAAAAAGAAAGGGAAATGAAGACCCACCAATCAGATGCTTTTTCCAACGGCCCACAAGATTTGCCCCCAATCTGAACACAAAAACCCATAGACGATACCATGACCACATTTCAGTCTTTTTGAGTCCCTTCTGTGTGGGAGTTTTTTTCTCTGTTTCAATAGAACATTTTGTTTAATGATCACTCATTGTTCAAACGTTCGTTCCTTGACTGTCATCAGGCCTGAACTTGACTCCCACAACCCAGTCTCAGTGCAATGTAATTTTTTATTAAATTATTTCTATTGTTATTATAAAGGTGATATACAGAGAGGTTACAGTTACATAAGCCAGACTAAAAGTACATTTCTTCTGGGGCAATGCCACCCCTTGCTCTCTCCCAGTTTTCCCCTTCCATCTCCATCCACAAATGGTATAGTTCATTTTCAACACAGTGTCTGGTGAGTATCATTGAATGTAATATTTTAATGGAATGCGGGAAGAAACCCAAGAAGCCTGTCCAATTTTGCTTGACCTATTAGTGCAGTATTTTATAGTCCTGAACATAGAATAGCATAACTTTAAAATGAAGGTTTTCAAAGAAAAAAGGAAAAGAATGATTTCTCTGGATTTTCTGGCTTACTTTAGAGGAAAGTGGTTCATGTTCCTATGATCCAGGCTAGATGCTGGTGGATCATACCTGTAATTCTAGCTATTCAGGAGGCTGAGATCTGAGGATTGAGGTTCAAAGCAAGCTTGGGCAACAAAGTCCATGAGACTCTTATTTCCAATTAAGCACCAAAACAGGTAGAAGTGGAGCTGTGGCTCAAGTGGTAGAGTTCTAGCCTTGAGCAATAAATCTCAGAGACAGTGCCCAGGCCCTGAGTTTAAGCCCTAGGACTAACAGCAAAAAAAAAAAAAGGTCCTATGATCCATCTTGGGGGAAAGGAGTTCTTATCTATGAAATAATTGTAGAGGGAAAATGGTGCGGGACACAGAAGGGAAGACAAGATTAGAAGGAAAATTTGCTTCTGAGGTTGCTTCTAAGGCCTTCCTTTATCTTTTAAGTACACAGCATGCCAAAGTGTCATACTTTGGGCTATTGTTTTCTGAGCCCCAATGTCCTAATATGTGTTAGATGATGTAATAAAATGAGATTCAAATGTGAAAGTGTTTAATTTTGGAGATAAGACCCACAGAAAAGCCACTTACAATGTGCTATCATTAATGCACACCACTGGGTAAAAAATGAAAGGACATACAAAACAGCTGAGGGTATGGCTCATATGGTAGAGGGCTTGCCTAGTAAGTGCAAAGGCTTAATTTCCAAACCTCAGTACCAGACATGCATGTGCGTGCACATGTGCACACACACACATACAATTGCATCTGTGACTGGAGTTTAGAGAGAGCTGAAGTCCTTCAGTGGGGGAGGTCAGTCTCATGACAAGCTCAAGGCAGGTGTGAAGAAATACACCACAGATGATAGTGAAATTAAAGGCCAAAGGCCTTGGGAAAGATGGGGGAGGGGGAAAGGATCACAAAATTTCAGTGTTAGAGCCACGCACCTGTGGCATATGCTACTCAGGAGGCTGAAATGTGAGGATTGAGGATCGAGGTTCAAAGCCAGCCTGGAAAGGAATGGCTATGAGATTCTTATCTCCAATTAACCACAAAAAGCTGGAAGAGGAGCTGGACTCAAGTGGTAGAACACTAGCTTTGGGCACAAAAGCTTAGGGACAGTTCAAGCCCCAGGACTGGAGAAAAATAAAATAAAATTCAGTATTGGAAAGGACTAGCACATATATCACACATTTCAAATCAGGACATATGCTCAGGAATTTTCTATGCCATTTGGCTTTGAACCTCAATTATAGGTGAGCCACCAGTACCCAGCTCAAATTGGCATCTTAAAGACCAAGAGTCCTAGCTGAGTGCTCTTAGCTTCTGCCTATAGTCTTACTCACAAGGCTGAGATGTGAGGATAATCATTTGAAGCCACCCCTGAAAGGAAAGTCAGTGGGACCCTTTTTTTCATTTGTCAGTTGTGGGGCTTGAACTCAGGGCTTGAGTATTGTCCCCTGAGTTTTTTTTTTTTTTTTTTTTTTGCTGGTCCTGGAGATTGAACTCAGGGCCTGGTTTCTGTCCTTGAGCCTCTCTGAGCTCAAGGAAGTTGCTCTACCACATGAGCCACAGTGCCACTTCCAGATTTTTCTGTTTTTGTTCTTTCTTGTTTTAAACTTTTTTCTGTTTATGTGGTACTGAGGAATCAAACCCAGAGCTTCATGCCTGCTAAACACTCCACCACTGTCCCTGAGCTCTTTTGCTCTCCAACACTTTGAACCACAGCACCACTTCCTCAGTGAGATGCTTATCTCTAATTAACCACTAAAAAGCTGGAAGTGGAACTGTGGCTCAACTGGTAGAGTGCCAGCCTTGAGGAAAAAAGCTAAGGGACAGAGTCTAGGTCCTGAGCTCAAGCCCCAGTACCCACACAAAAGATAAAGAACAAAGAAAATAACCACAGGCACAATGTGATGGGCTGTATCCATTATTTTAGTTATGCAGAGAAAGATTTCATTGTTACATTTCTATGTATGTTTCACTCAATCTTTCCAACCAGAACTTATATATTTCCTCCTCCAGCTCAATAACAAAGCCTCTGGAAGGTACAGTAATGATGGAACCTGTGTAATCATAAGGATAAGATTGAGGTTCTTCCAAAAAAATTTTTTTATTGTAAAAGTGGTGTAAAGACAGGTTACAGTTACATAGGTCAGGTAATGACTACAGTACTTTTTGAACTGTGTCACCTCTTCCCTCTTTTTCTCCCAGTTTATCCCTCCTGACCCTCCTCCCCCACAAGTTGTATAGTTCAGTTTCAACATAGCGTCTAGTATCACTGCTGAATTACTTCACCTTTGTCCCACCATTTATTTCTGTGCTTTCCCCTACCCTCCCCAAATCAGCTAAACTTACACACAAGACAAAGGGTACCCACAGTCCTTCTTTTGGCTGTCCTACAAACACATTTGTCATTTGCCTGCTATGTACAAGTGCAAAAATGTCCAGCCCTAACATAATCCATGGACAACTGCAAAATGTATTCAACTGCTGCATCCAGAAATAGTGGCATTCCTGAACACCTCCCATCCTCTTCTAGTTCAATATGGCTCCTTTAGATCTTATAGCCTATAATTAAACATAATTGCCACCAATATTTCTAATATGTTCCAGGACCCACGGCCCATGTCTGTAATCCCAGCTACTTGGGAGATAGGAGAAGCTGTGTCAGAGACTAAAAGTACAGGACCTTAAACTCAAAATAAATGAAGTGGGGAAGCCAGGCGCCAGGCTCACGCCTGTAATCCTAGCTACTCAGCAGGCTGAGATCTGAGGATCACAGGTCAAAGCCAGATGGGCCAAGAAAGTCTGTGAGAGAGACTCTTATCTCCAATAAACAACTAGAAAACCAGAAGTGGTGCTTGGCTTAAGTGATAGACTGCTAGCCTTGAGCTGAAGAGCTGAGGGACAGAGCCCAGGCCCAGAGTTCAAGCCCCATGACTGACCAAAAAAAAAAAAAAAGTGGGGGGAATGTGGCTCAAATGACAGTGCTTGCCTAGCAAGTAGGAGTCCCTGAGTGTAACCAATAAGAATATTAGATCTACTATGAAATAATTAAAAACAACCAAATTTTCTTTTTAGAAAAGAAGACATTGCACTAAGTAATCAATTACCAGTTGTAAGGAAATATCCATTCCACCTGAATAGGAGTCAGGGAAATAAATTTCAGGTGTAAAAAAAAACTCATGGGAGGGGCTGGGAAGGTGGCTCAGTGGTAGAGCGCTTGCCTTGCATGCATGAGGCCCTGGGTTCGATTCCTCAGCACCATATAAGCAAAAAGAAAAAAGCTGGAAGTGGCGCTGTGGCTCAAGTGGTAGAGCGCTCGCCTTGAGCTGAAGAGCTGAAGGACAGCACCCAGGCCGAGTTCAAGCCCCACGACTGGACCCCCCCCCCAAAAAAAAAAAAAAAACTCATGGGATAAAGAAAAAAATTTTGGTACTGATTTGGGGCTTGAACTCTGGACCTGGGCACTGTCCCTGAGCTTCTATGCTCAAGGCTAGCACTCTACCACTTGAGTCACAATGACACTTCTGGCTTTTTCTGTTTATGTGGTACTGAGGAATGAAACCCAGGGCTTCATGCATGCTAGGCAAACACTCTACCACTAAGCCACGTTCCCAGCCCTTCTCCATCTTTATTCCTTTTCAAGACACTGCTCTCTCTCCTTTCACTTGTCTTGTTTTCATGAATAACCTAAACGTACTGCTTCATTGTCTTCTTATTCCTTGCCATTTTGCTTTGTTCAATGAGTGCTTTACAGTGAATTCTTTGGTAGTTTGGGGCCTTTTTGCTTTTACATCCCAATAGACGTTCTTAGATAATTCTTAGATTCCTTTAGATCTCTCTTGGGTTCTGGATTTTTGTGGTTTGCCATAATCTAGCACCTTCCAGTACATTCCAAGAAAGATGTGAGTACACGTTCAAATCTTGTTTTCTGCTCTGTATTCAATGATGACAGGGTTTACAGGGGGTTTCAACAGAGAAGTGCGTTGAAAATAGTTTTGGGTTTTTTTTTTTTAAGATTGCGATGAAATTAGAACGCTTGCAACTATTTTGAAGAGCTTCTACATGTTGAAGAGCTCCTACACAGACTGATTCACAGTTTGGAAACAAAGACCCTAAGTATAGGGTTCCAAAGAAGAGTATCTAGTTTGCGTTGGCAGTGATCTCCCTGACCAAAGAGACCTGCAGAGCAAAGGCTATACAATTTCATTTTGTCTCTGCATTGTCTTGGGCAAACCTAAGTTTTACCATTTCTAACTGAGCTACTACTCTTCAAAGAATTTCAGGAGCCAGACGTGGGTTGGTATAGAAATGGTAGTGGTTATTATTTTTTTTTTGGGGGGGTGGGGTCCGGTTGTGGGGCCTGAACTCTGGGCCTGGGCGCTGTCCCTTGGCTCTTCAGCTCAAGGCTAGCGCTCTTCCACTTGAGCCACAGCACCACTTTCGGCTTTTTTTCTTTTTTTCTTTTTTTTTTTGGTAGTGGTTATTTTTATGCTTCATGCTTTTTTTTTTTTTTCTTCTTCATTGCAAGCTATGCAGATTATTTGATCTATGGAAGGGAAATTTCTCCTTCCCAGAGAAGTTTAGCTTACTTTAGCCTAATGCAATCAATTCGCTCTATTTCCTTTCCCATAAAGCATCGCTCCTACCTCCAACACCTCGTTTTCCTAGGAATAGCAGTAAAGTACCTGAGGCAAAACAGTGGTCAGCAAAGAGTTGCCTGAAAATTCTAAACGTACGTCTCCGTCCCCCACCTCTGGTAAACCCGGTAAGCCTCAAGGGTGGTGTTCTCATTCGCTGGCTGTATCACGAGGCCACACACGAGATGACTACAACTCCCAGGATGCCGATCGGTCCCGCCCCGCCCCCTTTTCCAGCTAGAAAGCGTTTATCATAGAGAAGACGAGGCAACATGGCTCCCGGAGGTGGAAGGAAGAAGCTTCACCACCTTTGAAATGGTGACGAGCAGTGGAAGAGGACAAAAAAGAGAGACGTGACGACAGCCTTGACAGCGCTTTTGTCCTCCCAGCCTCTTCAGGGTCTGGTCAGCCTCACCCCTCCTCTCCATCCTTATCCAATCTGTGGTCTCTTTCCCTCCGCTTCCCAGTCCCCGCATCCCTCCCGTCGGGAATCCTGTCCCCGCCCCCCTCGCCCCCCACGGAGTGCGCACGCGCTCGCCCCCAGCTTCGCGCCCAGATCTTCGCCAGCCTGCTTGCGCAGCCGCTGTCTCATCTGCCCACTGACCAAGCATGGGCGTCCAGGGCTTCCAAGAGTTCCTGGAGAAGCGCTGTCCGGGGGCCGTGGTGCCCGTGGATCTTCTCAAACTCGCGCGCACCGTTTCACGCCAGCAACAGCAGCAGCACCTGCACCGCCAGCTGCCGCCGACGGCAGCCTTAGCGCCCGGGGCTGCGCGCGCCACCCGGGGCTCCGGTCCTCTTCCGCCGCCGTTCCCGCCTGCTGCCTTGGGTGCCTACGCCGGGGGCGCGGGGCCCGCTCGGCACCATCACCCTGCTCACCACTTCCATCACCACGGCCAGGCGCAGCCCGGGCTGCCCCCGCCGCTGCCCCCGCCGCCCCCTCCGCTGCCTGGGGCCCGGGTGCTAGTAGACGCGGGCTCAGCGCTGCCGCGGCTCTATGGCGGCTACCAGACGGATTGGGTGTGTGGCGGCCAATGGAACGCCATGCTGGGCTACTTGTCAGCGCTGTGCCAGGCTTGTGCCTATCCCGGCGGCGACGGCCTGGAGCTGGTGGTTATGTTCCCGGGGGGCCTGGGCAAGGACCGATTGGCCGAGTGGGGCCGTCGGTGCCAGGCCGAGCGGCAGACAGCGCAACTGATCGTGGGACACGTGGGCAACAAGGGCACCCCTCCACCGCGGGCCTGGTTCCTGCCACCTGCCTGCCTGAGCCACTGCGTGAGGCTAGCACTCATCCGCTTCCGGGTCAAGGTGAGGGAGGGGCCGGATTTTAAATAACACTTTTCACACCTATTCCCTACCCACCTAACCACTCCGCTAATCTAATTGCTCAAGCTAGTTTTGTTCACCTTTACCCTCCATGCCACCCGCCCCCCCCATCAATTTACTCACCTCATTGACCACATCTCCATCCCTGTCATCCTAGCATTTCCCTTTACTTTCACTTACCCAGTTGGCCTACCTCCAGGTTTTAGCACAATTTAGTAAGAATTTCTTTTGAGCCTTACCCTTCTCCCGTGGCCTTTTTCAAACTGCAATACCTTGTCCCTGCATTTTTCCTGTTGACATCCTCCTGTAACTCTTTTCCAACCTCACAACAAATCTGCTCATCATGTTAATTAGACACCTTTCTTCTACATATTCTCCTATTTTAATCCAGTGCTTCTGACCATTCAACCTTTTTCATTTGATCATGATTCTGTCTCCTCCTGCTTTAGCCTAACAAATTTTTTAAGAGAAAAAGAAAAAAAGCAGCACTGATTCAGTCACTGTTCAACAAGTATTAACCCACTGTAAGGTTTGAAAGACATGGGAGACACCCTTCCCTTAGAAAATCAAACATATACACACAGAACATTTGTTTAATTATATCAATGTGTACTGTGACTGTGCTTTGCTTTGTGGTGCACACGGTAAGTACAGTACTTGTTTGTGTGTGTACATGTGTGTGAAGGGGTTGGTAATCTGGATAAAATGGTGGGGGGAGACTTCCTGAAGAAGTTGGGCCTCACCTAGATCTTCAAGGATGGGTTGGATTTGAATGGATTATGGGTTTGGGATGAGGTTGCTTTAAGTGGGAGAAAGAAAATGAGCAGAAGCAAAAAGGAATACCAAGTGTATGAGGCCCTGGGGGCTGTTAAGTCCAATCTGCCTGGAGTTGGGTCACTGCATATGGGGCCCAGGGAAGAGCTTGGCAGCATCTCCAGTTCTTGGCACCACTCTATTGCTCTGTTGCTTTTAGGTTTCAAGTTCCTACGTGGAAGGAATAGCAAGGCATGAGGAGTAAGGAGGTGGGCAGGAAGAAGTAGCAGCAAGAAAAATTGTACAGGGTTGAATCGGATGAAACTACAAATCCATTCCCCAACCTAGGGAATGTAGTCATTGGATGGGGATTGTGGGCTTCACCAGCTAGAGAAGTGGTGCCTGGTGGAGTAATGAAAGAAATCTCAGCTAAGAGATTGCAAGATTTGCTACAAAGAGAAGCTTGCAGTGCTTACTGAGCTTGTGGTGAGAGTCCAGTAATGCTAGACTGCAAGTGGCCAAAATCAAATCTTTGCCTCGATGAGATACATCACAGTTGTTTTAATTTCTTAAAAATCCAGTTATGAGCTGGGCGCTGGTGGCTCACGCTTGTAATCCTAGCTACTCAGAAGGCTGAGATCTGAGGATCACAGTTCAAAGCCAGCCTGGGCAGGAAAGTCCGAGAAGTAGCTCCAATAAACCACCAGAGAACCAGAATGGCTCAAGTGGTAGAGCGCTAGCTTGAGCTGAAGAGCTGAGGGACAGTGTCCAGGCCCAGAGCTCAAGCCCTATGACTAACAAAAAGAAAATCCAGTTATGAGGCTGGGGACTGAACTTGGTGGTAGAGTGGGTACTGTATAACAACCCCACTTGTCCTAGACATTCCAAAGTAGATTCATTCACAGCCATTCTTTCCACATTGTTTTTATTGCTTCTACCCAGGCTTTAAGGATATGTTTGTTTCTTGGTATGAAGACTTCAACTCAAGGTTTTCCCCACATGCTAAGCAAGTGCTCTAATATTTCAGTCACCTCCCCCCCTCAGCTTTTATCTTCCTTTTCTAACCTCATTGTTACCAGCAACCTGATTGTTGGCAGTAGTGACAACACTGATGCAATGCTTACTCTGTGTGTGTGTGCCTGTGCGTGTATGCACGCACATGCACCCATGTGTGCAGGTGTATTGTGCTGGGGGTTGAACCCAGGGCCACAAGCACACAAGGCAAATATTCTACCACTGAACTACAAAACGCTAGCCTGCTTTAAAAAATTGAATGCCTCGGGGCTGGGAAGGTGGCTCAGCGGTAGAGTGCTTGCCTTGCCTGCATAAGGCCCAGGGTTCGATTCCTCAGTACCACATAAGCAGAAAAAGCTGGAAGTGGCACTATGGCTCAAGTGGTAGAGCGCTAGCCTTGAGCTGAAGAGCTGAGAGACAGCACCTAGACCTTAGAGTTCAAGCCCCACAACTGACCAAAAAAAAAAAACATTGAACATCTCATTGGATCCTCGCAATAACCTAAGAAGCACTGTTACCTTTGTTTTCCAAATGGAGAAACTCAGGCCCAGGAACTTTAGAAATTTTCCCAAAGATACCCAGCAATAAGTGGCAGAGCTGGGATTCTGGGATTTGTGCCCATGCAGTCTGGCTTCAAAGCTCATGCTCTTAACAACAGTTGCTCTAAGTTGAAGCTTTCTAAAGTGCCACTGTGATTAGGCCATTTCCATACTCAGCTTTTCCTTGGTTTGCTTCTTTCATTTATGTTATTCCTACTGAGTACTTGCTGTAAGGGCAAGTACTATGCTGTTTGCTGAAGATTCAGAGGTAAATAAGGGAATTCCTGCCCTCAAAGAGGTTAGGCTTTAGTGAAAGAGACACACTGAAAAGTAGAATTATAGATCCTGCACACTAATTGCAAGTGATGAGATGTGGCCCCTCTGAGAGACATGGTAAGTTCTGAGTGAGTGAGTGAGTGAGTGAGTGAAGTTTGGGAGAGGCTTCACAGATCAATGCTGAGCCAGGAAGAGGCCTAAGGATAATGCCGTAGATAGTGGACAATGGTGTGGTCTTAAAATGGCTGTTGGAGTTCTGAAGAAATTTTGATTGGAGATGGGCAGGAGAGATGAACACTGAGTATAGTTTGTGGTTTCAAGACTTTGTTCGTATATTTCTGATAGTCAAAAGTTTTTGAGAAGCAATTCCATTATATACATATATACACACATAAATATACACACACACCTGCACACACATATATACATATATACACACATGCACACATATATGTATGTATGTTTTTTGGGTTGTGCTGGTACTGGGGCTTGAACTCAGGGCTTGGGCTATTTTGCTCAGGGCTAGTGCTCTACAACTTCTCATAGCTCCACTTCCAGCTTTTATTTTTGGATGCTTAATTAGAGATAGGGTCTTAGAAACCTCGACTGGCTTCATGATCCTCAGATCTCAGCTACCTGTGTAGCTTGGATTACAGGCATGAGCCACGGGCATCAACCCCAAGTATGTATTTCAAATGCCAACACTGGCCAGACACTGGCAGGTGCTGTAGTCCCAGCTACTTGCCAAACTGAGTTTGAGGCCAGCCTGAATAACCCTGTCCCTAAAATTAGAAGTGAAAAATAAAAATTCCAGCAGTTCATAAAAATGGTTGGTTTGAATAAATGGGTGGATATGTTTTATGAAAGGTAGATTCTCACTGGTCAGTAGTTGAATGTTCACTGTAAAATTGTGTCTATTCTGCTGTATGTTAGAAGTTCATCATAAGGACTAGGAATGTGGCTCAGTGGTAGAGTGCTTGGCTAGCATGCACTAAGCCCTGGGTTTGATTCCTCAGCACCACATAAACAGAAAAAGCCAGAAGTGGCACTGTGGCTCAAGTGGTAGAGTGCTAGCCTTGAGCAAAAAGAACCTCAGGGACAGTGCTCAGGCCCCAGTACTGGCAAAAAACCAAAAACCAAAAAAAAAAAACAAAGTTGGTAATAAAATTTTGGGGACTGATTTAGTCCCAGCAGTTCTTTTCAGTCCTGAGCTCCATTGGAGAATATATAAATCTTACTGTCTATGTTAAATTGTAAACCCATTCTGAATTTTTGTCCCTTCATAATGGCTTGTATATTTTGGGTATAGGATTTCCTTTTTCCTAAATGAACAGGTAACTAATCTTAAGAGAACGGGTTGAAGAAGTGACTTTAAAAAGTGTATAGTTTGGGGCTGGGAAGGTGGCGGTGGCTCAGTGGTAGCGCGCTTGCTTTGCATTTCTGAGGCCCTGGGTTCGATTCCTCAGCACCACATAAGCAAAAAGGAAAAAGCCGGAAGTGGCACTGTGGGTCAAGTGGTAGAGTGCTAGCCTTGAGCTGAAGAGCTGAGGGTCAGTGCCCAGGCCCCAGAGTTCAGGCCCCATGACTGGACCCCCCCAAAAAACGTGTATAGTTTGCTTGGTGTGGTACAGCATGTCTGTAACCCCAGCATCCTAGAGTCTGGGATTGAGGGTTTTGGGGCTATAAATAGTGAAACCTCTATCTTCAAGGAAAAGTGTATGATATGGGGTGTGTGTGTGCGTGTACACGCGTACCAGTACTGGGGCTAAACTTGGGGCCTTGTACTATTTCTTTTTGTTGGTCATGGGGCTTGAAATCAGGGACTAAGCATTGTTCCTGAGCTTTTTCGCTCATAGCTAGCAATCTACAACTTTGAGCCACAGTACCACTTCCAGTTTTCTGGTGTTTAATTGGATAAGAGTCATAGACTTTCCTGCCTGGGCTGGCTTCTAACTGTGATCCTCAGATCTGTACTTCCTGAGTAGCTAGGATTACAAGTGTGAGCCACTAGCACTGCCTTGCACTCTTGCTTGCCTTTTTTTGCTCAAGGCTGACACTTTCTCACTTGAGCCATAGCTCCACTTCTGGCTTTTTGGTGGTTAATAGGAGATAAGAGTCTCACAAGGACTTTCTGCTTGGGCTGACTTTGATCCTCAGATCTCAGTCTTCTGAGTAGCTAGGATTACAGGCATGAGCCACTAGTATCAAGCTTAGTGTGGCTTTTAGTGCATTTAAGACTGGCTCCAGTTTAGCAAGCATAATGTCCTGAGTTCAAACCCCAGGACCTTCAAAAGAAAAAAAAATGACTGAGCCTGGTGCTGGTGGCTCATGCCTGTAATCCTAGCTATTCAGGAGGCTGACATCTGAGGATCACGGTTCAAAGCCAGCCCAGGCAGGAAAGTCCATGAAACTCTTATCTCCAATTAAACACCAGAAAACCAAAAGTGGTCCTGTAGCTCAAGTGGTGGTGTGCTCACCTTGAACTGAAGAGCTCAGGGACAGTGCCCAGGCCCAGAGTTCAAGCCCCATGACCGACAAAAAAAAAAAAAAGACTGGCTCTAGAATTGTGTGTGTAAATGCCCATGTTATCACTGAATGAAGTTCTCTTGGTTCTGATAAATGATGTTGGGATAATGATCAATTTCCACAATTATAGTATAGACTCATTGAAAGGTATTTGCCTTTCAGAATAATATTCCATCTTTTTGTGTACATGTGTTGGTATCACAGATTGAACTCAGGCTGGCCTTATGTTCTCACTGGGCTTTGTTGCTTGCTGCTGGCCCTTTACCACTTGAACCACACATCCAGTAAGGCAATTTGCTAGTTAGTTAGAGATGAAGTCTCAAAGACTTTTCTGTCTGGGCCAGTTTTAAACCTGGATCCTCCAGGTCTCAGCCTCCTGAATAGCTAGGATTATAAGCATGAGCCACTAGCACCCAGCAGTAATGTTCTTTTTTTTGGCGCGGGGTGGTGGTGGTGGTGGTGGTGGTGGTCATGGGGCTTGAACTCTGGGCCTGGGCACTGTCCTTCAGCTCTTCAGCTCAAGGTGAGTGCTCTACCACTTGAGCCACAGTGCCACTTTCCATTTCTGGTGGTTAATTGGAGATAAGAGTCTCACAGACTTTCCTGCCCAGGCTGGCTTTGAACCTCAATCCTCAGATGTCAGCCTCCTGAGTAGCTAGGATTGCAAGCATGAGCCATTGGTGCCTGACTAATGTTTTATCTTGATGGTGACAATTTTTCACTTGGCTGATTTGTCTGCCTAGCATTTCTTTTGACTGTATATTATTGCTTCAGAACAAAACCCACTGTGGGATCCTTTAGTTTTGTACTCTAAGGCAAGACTACAAGATGGCCTTTCTTCTAGGCTCATTTTCATTTATAAAAAAAAGAATGTAGGGTGGCAGTATTAAACAATAGATAAATTGCTGGCTTGTCTGTTTAGCTTTAGACAACTTAGGACTTCCCATGAAAAAAGTTGGTATTTTATTGTTGGAATGAATTTTGTTATTTTGTTTCAGTTATTTATTTATTTTTTTATTGTCAGTCTTGAACTCTGGGTCTGGGCACTGTCCCTCAGCTCTTCAGCTCAAGGCTAGGACTCTACCACTTGAGCCACAGCACCACTTCTGGCTTTTTGTGCTTTTGTGGTGCTGGGGAATCGAACCCAGGGCCTCATGCATGCAAGGCAAGCACTCTACCACTGAGCCACCTTCCCAGCCCCTCAGTTATTTCTCTGTATATTTTTGTAAATGAAAATCACCAGTGGCAGGAAAATTCAGCAAATCTACAAATTGCTTGCCTGGCCTTTTTCAGAGGGTCTCAAAAGTTGAACAGCTGGCTGGGTGCCGGTGGCTCACGCCTGTAATCCTAGCTACTCAGGAGGCTGAGATCTGAGGATCGTGGTTCAAAGCTAGCCCGGGCAGGAGAGACCGTGAGACTCCTATCTCCAATAACCACCAGAAAAACCGGAAGTGGCACTGTGGCTCAAGTGGTAGAGCGCTCGCCTTGAGCTGAAGAGCTGAGGGACAGCGCCCAGGCCCAGAGTTCAAGCCCCACGGCCGACCAAAAAAAAAAAAAGATTATATATATTATCAATACGCAGAAAATATGTAAGCTGTTTACCAAGGGAGTAAATTATACCAGAGATGTTACAGGAATGTGGAGTAGCAGTTCTACAGTTCTCTGCATGTGTGACTCGGGTTTGGCTTCAGAGTCTCGCTAGCCAGACAGGCACTCTTATTGCTTGAGCTTCCATTATCTCTCCCTCACTGCCATCCACTTCTAGCACGCACAATTTTTTTATTTTAATTTTTAAAAAATGTATTGCTTCCACAGAGGGGTTACTGTTTTATAAGTCAGGTAATGAGTACATTTCTTTTTGGACAGTGTTACCCTTTCCTTTGTTCTCTCCCAATTTCTCCCTCCCATCCCTGTCCACAAGTTGTATAGTTCATTTTCAACACAGTGTCTAGTGAGTACCAATGCTGCATTTGTTTTCCCTTTGTCCCTCCATTTCTGTATGCACTTTTTTTTTTTTTTGTCGGTCATGGGGCCTGAACTCTGGGCCTGGGCGTTGTTCCTCTGTTCTTTAGCACAAGGCTAATGCACTACCACTTGAGCCACAGAGCCACTTCCAAGTTTTTCTGCTTATGTGGTGCTGAGGAATCGAACCCAGGGCCTCATTCATGCAAGGCAAGCACTCTACCACTGAGCCACCTTCCCAGCCCCTGTATGCACATTTTTTAACTAAACACTTCATTATCAAGCATCATAGTCAGTGCCTTGTTAATTTTTAGAAAGAGGATTTCAAACAGTTCACAAAAAATCTGTACCTTATTCTCTCCCCCCTCTCTCTTTCTCTCTCTCTTTCCCTCCCTCCCTCCCCCCCTCTTTTTTGTCAATCATGGGGCTTGAACTCTGGGCCTAGATGCTGTCCCTCAGCTCTTTGGCTCAAGGCTAGCACTCTACTACTTGAGCCACAGTGCCACTTCCAGTTTTCTGAGTGGTTCATTGGAAATAAAGAGTCCCACAGACTTTCTTGCCTGGGCTGGCTTTGAATTGTGATCCTCAGATCTCAGTCTCCTGAGTAGCTAGGATTACAGGCGTGAGCCACCAGTGCCCCGCACCTTATTCTTTAATGCCTACCACTCTTACATTTCCCAAAACTCTCAAAACTTCTTTTAAAAGTTTTCAAGTGCTTATATAAATTACATGAATACTTTTTTATGTTCTTTCAGCTTTAACAGGGACTAAGGCAATAAGGTGAAATATCTACTGGTATAAAAGAACAAGTAGAAAATGCTTCAGCAAATGCATATTGTACTAGAGTATCTAACCATGTCTTCTATCCAGCTTTTTGGTAGTTAATTGAAGGTAAGAGTCTCATGGACTTTCCTGCCTGGGCTGGCTTTGAACCAAATCCTAGATCTCAGCCTCCTGAGTAGCTAGGATTACAGGCAGAAGTCACCAGAACCTGGCTTTTGAAGACCTTTTTTAAAACAGCAAATACGGAGGTTGGAGTTGTGGCTCAGTTGGCAGAGCACTAGCCAGTGAGCTGAAAGCATCAGGAATTGAGTTCAAGTCCTTGTCTTGGGCCTAACCAAAAAAGAAAAAAAAAAAAAAAGCAAATACAAGAGTGATGAGAAATATGTCAGGTGAATAAAGAATAGGAGAATTGAGATTATCTTGTGCAGAGTTAGTAATTATTTATATGCTTATTAGAATCATTCCAACAGTATGTACAACTTTATTTGTATATGTGTACTGGTATGGGGCTTGAACTTGGGGCTTGACCTTTTTCACTCAAGGCTGGCACTATACTACTTGAGCCACATGTCTTTTTGATGCTTAATTGCAGATAAGAGTCTAACAGACTTTTCTGCTGAGGCCAACTTTGTCTTCATCCTCAGATCTCACCTTCCTGAGTAGCTAGAATTACAAACATAAGCCACCAGCTCCTGGCCTCAGTTTGCTGTTTTTGTTGTTGTTTTGCAATCCTAGAGATGGAGCCTAGAACTTTGCACATGGTGGACAAGTACTCTACCACTATACCCCTGCCCTCACGCACAAATAATTTTTAAATGCCGTATTTTTTTGTACTTTGCAATTTCCTTAGCTATTATCTTTATCTCTTATTTATTTATTTATTTATTTTGGTCCTGGGGCTTGAACTCTGGGCCTGGGCACTGTTCCTGAGCTCTTCAGCTCAAGGTGAGCCCTCTACCACTTGAGCCACAGTGCCACTTACGATCTTTATTTCTTTTCACTGTTATCCTTTTTAAAAAAAATTAATGGGGTTTAAACTCAAGAACTTGTGCTTACTGTGCTGGTACTCTACCCTAGGAGAAAAGCTTCCAGTCTTCCTTTTTTGCTTTGTATTTTGGAAATGAACTGTTTTGCCTGGGTTGGCTTCAAACTTAGATCCTTCAGATCTCAGCCTCTCAAGTAATTGAGGATCACAGGTGTGAGCCATTAGTGACTAACCCAGTAAATAGTAAAGAATAGCATATTAATTTCCTTATTCTATTGCCACTTTATATCTGATGTCACCACTTTGGGCGGCTACATTTCCATTCTTCTTGGCCCTTTTTGAGATAATTACCATCCTAAAGCCATCCTGTCCTTGAACTATTTGACTTGCATTCTGTACTTTTTGCTACTTCATTTTGAGACAGTCTCAACATCCTAAAGCTACCCTCCTTAGATTCTAGCATCCTGCTATTTATTGATTGATTTTGAGACAGGGGCCTTTATGTGTTGTCTAGGCGGGGTTCAAGTAATCCTACCTTGGCCTCCTAAATAGCTGGGACTACAGGCTTGTACTACTGTGTATCACTAACAGACACTTAAATATACTCACAACTATAGTTGTTGCTCAATAAATCATTTCACTAGTCAGCTTTCATTGCCCAATTGCTCGTTTAATATTTCTTTTTCCTTTTTCATCCATTTTCCCCCATGTTGGGGAACTCAAGGTTGATACTATTTCAGCCACCTGCTGGGCCATCATGCCCTTTATGTTACAGATCACTCAAAAGGAAACCTTTGTCCACTGCACCTACAGGTTTAGAGTGGCACCAATAAACCAAGAGATGAGTGCACCTAGAAACTTCAAATGCCTGGCTTTTCCTAGCCTCCCCCTTGGGCAGAAGACTGCAGTGTTTGAGATTATAGTTCCCCACACTTTTTTTTACAGTGGGAAGACTGGCAAATTAATTAACCTTTATCTCCTTTTCTCCCAAACTCTGCCCTTTTTATGTGTAAATTGGCATCAAGTTCACTGGCTGAGTTTGCTGTATCAGCTGTGCCCAGAAACCCCATTCACTTATTTTCCTCATGATTTTCTGGCTTTTTCTTAAATGTTGGTGCTCTCAAAACTGATGTCCTAGGCTGGGAATATGGCTTAGTAGTAGAGAGCTTGCCTAGTATGCATGAAGCCCTTGGTTCAATTCCTCAGTAGCATATAAAAAAAAGTGTGGCTCAAGTAGTAGAGTGCCAACCTTGAGTGAAAGAAGCTCAGGGATAGTACCCAGGCCCTGAATTCAAGCCCCACGACTCGCAAAAAAACCCAAGTCTGATGTCCTGGTCATATTATTTTATATTTGATTCCAATGCAAGTGAGCTCATTGCTGTGTGTTTATGTGAGTGCATGTGCTCATCCACATTACGATACCAAAATCTGAATTCAGGGCCTGGGCACTGTCTCAGCTTTTTTGTTCAAGGCTGGTGCTTAGGACATACTTCCACTTTTTAGCTTTTTGGTGGTTAATTTGAGAGCTTCAGAGATTTTTCTTTTCTGCCTGGCTTTAAACTGTGATCCTGGGGCTGGGAAGGTGGCTTAGTGGTAGAGTGCTTGCCTTGCATGCATGAGGCCCTGGGTTCTATTCCTCAGCACCACATGAGCAGAAAAAGCCAGAAGTGGGGCTGTGGCTCAAGTGGTAGAGTTCTAGCCTTCAGCTGAAGAGCTGAGGGACAGCGCCCGGAGCCCAGAGTTCAGGCCCCACAACTGACAAAAAAAAAAAAAAAAAAGACTAAACTGTGATCCTCAGATTTCAGCCTCCTGAGTAGCTTAAGATCATAGGTGTAAGCCACTGGTACCTGGCTGATCTCACTCATTCTATGGCTTTAACAACTGACTATATTCTGATGATTTTTATAGCTCTATTCCTTCCCTCAACCTCTCAAGAACTGTCAACACATCTTTTCCCTTTAGCTTGTTCTATTTATGGTATTGTCTTTTTCTGTGAATTGTGTATTTTCACCATTGAAGCCAGAACTTGTGGAGTTTTGGATTCTTCATCTATCATTTCCCACATAGGCTGCAATGCTTCAGTTCTTCAAAATTATCTAGACCAGTTATGTTTGTCTGTTTCCAATCCCATTCTTTAGTTCAGGTTATATATATATATATATATATATATATATATATATATATATATATATATATATATATATATGAAGCCTGAAAATTGCCCTAACGCGTTCCTTTCTCATAATGCCCTTGGACACCATCTGCCACACTGGTGCCATTCAGAAAACAAAAGCTGACTTAGTCATTTGTCCAGTAATATGCACTGACTACTGCTAGAAATAGCTAGAGATTCAATCTTTGCATTTTCTCTTCCTCTCCCTTTCTCTCCCCTTTTGTTCTCTCCTTTCTTCACCATGGACTAGTCAGTCTATAAAGAACTGATTTGATAATTATGTGAGTGTGTTTGATAGTGGGTTGTTTCCCAATGAAGCATTGAGAGATGGTCTTTACCAAAAATTACCATGCTTTCCTGTTTCAACAATGCATGAATGGAGCCTGCTGCTAGCCCTCCTCCTCAGCTGGATGCTCAGAAGCAGCAGCCCTTAACCACTTCCTTGCATTGCCCTCAAGCTGCCCCAAGGCCTCTGCTGCACTGCACAGCCGCTGAGCCCCTGTTTAGCTGTAGTCATTAGGATCAGGGAAATGCACCACCAGGACTTGGAGGAGGCCACTATCAACTTCCAGGTCACCCTGGAGCCCTGTACCTCCTTCATCTCCCTCTCTTACTACTTTAGCTGAAATGATGTGTCTGTGAAAAAACTTGCCAGATACTTTCTTCACCAATCTCACAAGGAGAAGGACAATGATGAGAACCTGAGGAAGCTGCAGAACTAATGAATTGGTCAGATCTTCCTGCAGGATGTCAAGAAGCCAAACAGTGACGACTTAAAAGAATGGGCTGGATGCCATGCCGTATATCACATTTGGACAAAAAGTTGAATCACACATTACTGGAACTGTACCGTATAGATACCGACAAAATTGACCCCCTACCCCTTATGTGACTTCACTGAGACATGTTACCTGAATAAACAGGTGACCCAATTTACTCAAGATAAGAGCCTCTACATCTGGATAGTTAGTATATCTCTGTCAAGCACAGCCTGGGAGAATGAAAAAGAAAGAAGCTTTAGAAGGATGTCCTCAAATCCAGTGGCTGCTTGTCACTAAGGCAAAGTATGTATGTTGGGATTACCTTTCCCCTTTCTATAAGTAGTACTGGAATATTCACTTAAATTCTTTTTTTCTTTTGTGTGTTGGGGTATGGGTACCGGGGCTGGACTCTGTCACTTAGTTTTTTGCTCAAGGCTGGTGCTCTGCCACTTGAGTCACATCTCTACTTCTGACCTTTCATTGGTTAATGGATATGAATCTCTTGGACTCAGCCTGGGCTGGCTACAAACTAGATCCTCAGCTCAGCCATGTGCCACCAGCATCCAGCCCACTTAATTTCTTTAGTTTGTATCATTCCTTCAAATAAAGAAAATTGGTGGGCTGGGAAAGTGACTCAGTGGTAGAGTGCTTGCCTTGCATGCCTGAGGCCCTGGGTTCGATTCCTCAGTACCACATAAGCAAAAAGGAAAAAGCCAGAAGTGGCGCTGTGGCTCAAGTGGTAGAGCGCTAGCCTTGAGCTGAAGAGCTGAGGGACAGTGCCCAGGCCCAGAGTTCAAGGTCCCATGACCGGACCCCCCCAAAAAAAGAAAGAAAATTGGTACCAACCCCTTCCCCCCCCCCAAAAAAAAATCAAGCCTTGCGAAGTTAATTGCAGCCTGTGAAACTGAGCTAGTGGACCTGTATAAGCCATGTCCATGGATTGTATGAGATAATAAATGTTTTAAACCACTAAGTTTTACACAAAAATAGATCACTAAACAATTTTAAATCGTAGTTTGTAGAACATGTAATACTTTTTTCCCTATTGGTTGTGGGGCTTGAATTCAGAGCTTGGACGCTGTCCCTGAGCTCTTCAGCTCAAGGCTAGTGCTCTACCACTTTGAGCCACAGCAACACTTCTGGTTTTTGAGTGGCTAATCGTAAATAAGAGTATCACAGACTTTCCTGCCCAAGCTGGCTTTGAACAGCAGTCCTCAGATCTCAGTCTCCTGATTAGCTAGGGTTACAGGCCTGAGCCACTGGTGCCTGGCTTCATATAATACTTTTTTCTCCAAATGAGGTTTGGAACTCAGGGCTCGCACTTGCTAGGCAATCACTCTGATTCTACTTATGCCATGTCCCCAAGAACTTTTTGCTTTAGTATGTTTTTCAGACAGAGTGTAGTGCTTTGTCTTGAAGCTGATCTTCAACTGATGCTCCTTACCTCAACTTCCCCAATACATGGTACTAAAGGTATATGCTACCTCTTCCAGCTTTTTTTTTTTTGAGTTAGCGGGGAACGGTACCTTTTCACTGAAGCAGGTCTCAACCAACAATCTTATTCCACCTTCTGAGTAGCTGAGATTACAGGTATGTACCACCATGCTAGGCCTTGAAGTATTTTTTGCCAGTCCTGGGGTTTGAACTCAGGGCCTGGGCACTGTCTCTGAGCTTCTTTTTTTGCTCGAGGCTAGTCCTCTACCACAAAGCCACATTCCCAGCCCTTGAAGTACTTCTTGTACCCACATCTATTCATAGTAGGAAAAAAATGCAAGAAAGTAAGATATTTAAAGGAAAGCAGGGCTGGGCACTGCACTGTCTCTTAGTCCTGTAACCCCAGCTACTCAGGAGGCTGAGATCTGAGGATCATACTTAAAAGCCAGTCTGGGCAGGAAAGTCCATGAGACATCCCCAATTAACCACTAGAAAACTGGAAGTGAAGTGATAGAGGGCTAGCCTTAAGCAAAAAACCCAGGGACAGCAACCGGAGTTCTAGCCCCATGACCAACACACTCACACACACACACACACACACACACACACACACACACACACACACACACCAGCAACCTGAGTTCTAGCCCCATGACACACACACACACACACACACACACACACACACACACACACACACACACACACACACACACACACACACACACACACACACACACACACACACACACACACACACACACACACACACACACACACACACACACCAGCAGCAAGCCTGTTTCTTGGTGGAATTGGTAAATTTTCCTACCCATAGAAATAAACTGTGTCTCCTGAAATATTGTAATTTAAGATATCACCTAAAAGTAAGCCATTAAAAAAAGCCATTGTAAGAAATAGCAAGCTGAGCACAAAAAAATTGGTGAGTATAGCCGGGCGCTGGTGGCTCACGCCTGTAATCCTAGCTACTCAGGAGGCTGAGATCTGAGGATTGCGGTTCAAAGCCAGCCTGGGCAGGAAAATTCATGAGACTCTTATCTCCAATAAACCGCTAGAAAACCGGAAGTGGTGCTGTGTCTTAAGCGGTAGAGTACTCGCCTTGAGCTGAAGAGCACAAGGACAGCACCCAAGCCCAGAGTTCAAGCCCCATGACTGACAAAAAAAAAAAAAAAAAAATGGTGAGTGCTGAAAAGAAGAGAATTGAAGACAGGTTTGGAATTTATAGTTTTTTACTCCAGATAGAATGAATGATGATGCCATGATAGGAAATGATATGTTAGAGGAAAAATTTGTCAGGTCTTGGAAGCCTTTTGTAGGTAGTTTTATTAAAGAGTTTCTGCTGAGTATTACAGAAACTACATCATAAGCATTTTTAGAGATATGAAATCAGGATGTTATAGATTGGTGGCTGAACATTTTTGGGACAAATTGGGTCCAGAAATTCAATTATTTGTGAGATTTTTAGATAGCATGTTACAACAGATGTAAAGAGCATCCACATAGCTGTACACTTATCCATGTGTGTAACCTCTGGTTCTCATAGTATGGTCTATGAGCAACAGAAGTGTGGCATTGTGAGAAATGAAAATTCTCAGGCTCTGAGATTGAGTAAAGCTTCCTATCAACTGCTAGTGAGGATCTCAGGCCCTCAGTCCAGTGCCCTGCAATGAGCTGAATCCTACCAATTGCCATAAGTGAGCTTGGAATTGGATCCTTCCCCAGTGAAGCCTTAATGCAACTACAGTCCCACCTGACAAATTGATGGCTGCCTATGAAGACATAAAGAATTCAGATCTACCCAACCAAAGACAGGTTGAGGCACATCAGTCTGTTTTTTTTTTTCCTTTTGGTTGGTTGTGGGGATTGAACTCAGCCTAGACACTGTTCCTGAGCTTTTCTGCCCAAGACTAGTACTCTACCACTTTAAGCCACAGCCACTTCCAGCTTTTTGGGGATTAATTGAAGATAAGAGTCTTACGGACTTTCCTGCCCTGCCTGGCTTGGAATATGAATTCTCATATCTCAGCCTCCAGAGTAGCTCGGAGTACAGGTGTGAGTCACTGGTGCTCACATCGGTCTGATTCTGATTTATGCTAACCTTGTGAAACGCTGTACTTCAGTGTAATTCATGTGATAAGATTATGATGCAGTCTGACTTGTGGAATTGCAACCTATTGGGCTCACCTGGAAATGCCGGATATTGAGTGTTTAGAAAAGTGTGTGAATTTTTTTCCTTTCTCTGCTTCTCTTTTTACAGACTCCAGGCCTGGCACATGCTAGGCAAATACTACTGAGCTACATTCTTGGTCATATTCTTTTTTTTTTTTTTTTAAATACTGATTGGTCAAAGTTAATAAACACAGCTGGGCACTGGTTCTGTAACCTAGCTACTCAGGAGGCTGAGATCTAATGGTGGTTCAAAGCCAGCCCAGGCAAGAAAATCCATGACTCTCTTTTCTCCAATTTACCACCTAAAAGCCAGAAGTGGAACTGTGGCTGAAGTGGTGGAGCTTTAGCTTTGAGCAAAAAAGTTGAGGAACAGGGCTGGGAAGGTGGCTCAGTGGTAGAGCGCTTGCCTTGCAAGCCAGAGGCCCTGGGTTCGATTCCTCAGCACCACATAAGCAAAAAGAAAAAAGCCGGAAGTGGCGCTGTGGCTCAAGTGGTAGAGCGCTAACCTTGAGCTGAAGAGCTGAGGGCCAATGCCCAGGCCCAGAGTTCAGGCCCCACAGTCGGACCCCCCCCAAAAAAAGTTGAGGAACATTTTTCGGGCCCTGAGTTCAAACCCCAGTACTAGCATACACGCAAAAAAAAAAAAAATAGAAAATGTGACTACAGGTACTGCTCCTATAGTAGTGTCATTATTGAATTTAGGAAGGTTATGCTTAAAGCAAACAACACTTTCCAAGCACCTAAACTTGTAGCGTTTGTTGTATTCCTCTTCAGAATTCACTTTGTGCTAAAAAAAATTCCAAATGATTCAGGTGAAGAACTAGTAATTAGCATTGTGATGTTCACCAAACAGAGTTGTGAATTATTAGGCACATGTTCTAGAAATAAACTGTAATATTATATGGAGGTTGACTGGCATAGTTTAGATACAGTACTCTGAGATACTGAAAAATGACTTGTAGTCCTCAACATATAAGGGTTGAAATAAAGTATTTGATTAGTTTGGTTGGCTTCCCAACTCATCTAGGCACTTTGAGTTTTCTTGTTTTTAAGCAGGGTTATTCAGAAATACCTTCACAAATGTATGATTGTATTTGCTTGTTCCTAGTCAAATTATGCTGTGGAGAAACTCATTTGGCAAGAGATGAACTGGCTCACTTTCCTTTGCTGAAATTGGTTTCCAAGAAATGAAAGTGATGGCCTGAATTATGTTCCCACAGTTGTGGAGTTGACTGTTGAATCCCAGAAAGAGATCGCTGCCATGTTTTATGAAAATGAACGAATATTGTTCAGTTTAGCCTTACTCATTGTTCATCATGTGAATGAAGAGTGACAGTGGATATACTGAGTTGACAAGCTGTGGTATGGAAAATGAGGCATGATGTCATTGAAATGCTAGAATTCTACAAAAATATTGGGAGTAGTTTCCCTACATATAAAAAAGTCTTACACAAAACATCTGCTTTCTATTATGAAATGGGATGAAATTGATTACCCCTAATGAAATATTTTAAGACTAAATTTTGTTACTGCAGGTCTGGGGATGTAGTAAGTGCGGGTCCCTGAGTTCAGTCCCTACCACTACACATGTAAAACTTTGTACTGCACATTATAACATAAATCTCTTGGGCTGGGAATATGGCTTAGTGTAGAGTGCTTGCGTAGCATGCATGAAGCCCTTGGTTTGATTCCTCAGCAAAAGCTGGACGTGGCACAGTGGCTCAAGTGGTAGAGGGCTAACCTTGAGCAAAAGAAGCTCAGGGATAGTGCCCAAGCCCTGAGTCCAAGCTCCAGGAGTGGCAAAATGAAGAGTTTTAGGGGGATTTTTTTTGTCCTGTCTGGCCTCAAACCACAATCCTAAAATCTCAGCTTCCTGAATAGTTAGGATTATAGGCATGAGCCATTGGCACCCAGCTTAACTTGTCCTTTTAATTGAACATATAAGCATCAGTGTTTTGCATGCATATAATTTTAATATCTTGACAGCATACTTTAGTTTAGAAATTACATTTCTGGTAGTAGGTTTATCTTGTTACTCTTCATTCATTCATGTTAGTTACTTAGCTCCTTGTAAGCATTTACAGCCCTTAGTTCAAGGACTTAGAAATTTCTGAAACTTTTCTCTATCCACATTCCTGTCTTCTTTATTGCATAATCCCGAAGCTCTTTTTGGACTTCTGTTATTTTATTCCTAAGGATACTTTCCATCCTGACCTGTGAATCCTGACAGTTTTTGGAAGAAAAAGCAAGTCTATATTCCAAAATCTGGTCTCAAATTATTTGTGAGGACCTCTGAAGAGATGATCTCTTCAGAGCAGATTATGATTTATTTCCTAACTTTGCCCCCGAGTGTATGTGCCAGGTATTTCATTAATTATTTTGGAGGTCAGTATGAGGGATTAAAATCGGGGCCTTGTACATGTTAGAGAAGTGCAGTAGTACTTAAGACTTGTCCAATCCTGTTGCTTTTAGTTTGTATGGAGATAGGGTTTCATGTTTTTGCCCAGACTGGAATCAAACCATGAATCAGTTTTCTAATATCTCCTGCTTGTGTAGTTTGTGTGTTGTATTTCTGATAGCTATGCACTACCATGTTTGTGCATGTGGTTGATTGACATCCCTACAGTTGAGAGGCAAGGTCATTTTATCTGTATTGCTTTGAATTGGCCATAAGGGTTTTTTTGTTTTGTTTTGTTTTTTTTCTGCTCTTCTTTTTATATGTTAGTTTTGTGATGATCAATTTTGTGTCTTAGTGGTTATTTGTTGAACTACAGAGTGTAGTGATGCATGTTACGTCCTTAGTAGTTTCAGACTATTTAGTAATTATACTTCAACACACAGAAGCCTTGTAGTTGATATGGAAGGCAGCCTTAACTGCAATAACTTACCCTGCTAAAGCAGTTAGGTATAATCACCCCTTCCTGAATTAATATAATGTAATGCATCTATGTAATGTCTGATTTCTCTTTGCTGTGAGATTGAGAAGGTAGAAGACAGAACCCGCCTGAGTCAGATACCAACTTGGCGTAATTAACATGATAGGTGATGGCAAGGCTCCTATTCCATATGGGAAATAATGGAGGAAGTTATGTATTGCCTTTGGTTTGAAGTTAATTTAAATAACAAATATGTATTAAGGTGTTCATATGGTCCAGGCAGGGTGCATAAGACACAGATGACTACCATAATTATGTCACTAATAAGGACCATAACATACTTGTTCTTTATGGCCTAGTGATTGTTGAATTACTTGTGAATTGATCTGAGATGAGTGAGTGCCCTGTTTTCCACTTGCCTTTATTTAAAAACAACATATTTGATCAAAAGAGTGTTAATTTTTTTTGGGGGGGTCCGGTCGTGGGGCTTGAACTCTGGGTCTGGGCGCTGTCCCTCAGCTCTTCAGCTCAAGGCTAGCACTCTACCACTTGAGCCACAGTACCACTTCCAGCTTTTTTCATTTTGCTTATGTGGTGCTGAGGAATCAAACCCAGGGCCTTAGGCATGCAAGGCTAGCGCTCTACCACTGAGCCACCTTCCCAGCCCAAAAGAGTATTAATTTGAAGGTAGATCTTACTGGGTTAAAATTCAAGTTCTGCCACATGGCTAGCTATGTGATTTGGGCCAAGTTAATCAAATTTTCCAAGCTTTATTATTTTCATTTTTTTATTTTATTTTTCTGTTGGTATGAACTCAGGGCCTGTGTGCTGTCCCTGAGTTCTTTTGCTCAAGGCTAGCACTCTACCCCTTTGAGCCCTAGCACCACTTCTGGTTTTCTGGTGGTTAGTTACAGATAAAAGTCTCATGGACTTTCTTGCCTGGTCTGGCTTTGACCCATGATTCTCAGATCTCAGCCTCCCAAGTAGCTAGAATTACGGGCGAGAGACACCAGCACCTGGCTATTTTTTTATTTTTATTTTTATTTTTATTTATTTATTTTGTTGGTCATGGGGCCTGAACTCTGGGCCTGGGTGCTGTCCCTCAGCTCTTCAGCTCAAGGCTAGTGCTCTACCACTTGAGCCACAGCACCACTTCTGGCTTTTTTTGCTTATGTGGTGCTGAGGAATCGAACCTAGGGCCTCATGCATGTAAGGCATGCACTCTACCACTGAGCCACCTTCCAGCCCCATTTTTTAAAATATATTTTTATTGTGAAAATACTGTACAGAGGGATTACAATTACATGGGTAAGATAATGAGCACATTTCTTATCAAGCATTGTAGCCTCCTCCTTTGTTTCCCCTTCCCATCAATTTGTATCCTCCCCTTCCCCCCGTCCCCCCCCCCCACCAAAGTTGTAAAGTTCATTTTTCGACATAACGACCTGTACATCTCATTGTTGCAATGGGTCCTCCTGTATCCCTGTTTTAACAATTTGTTTTTTCCCTTCCCCTCGACATATAACAACATCATATATAGTGAAAGCAGGGGTTGTACCATGGGGTAGGGACATACAAGGCAACAAAGACATAATCTTATAAATATGTTAGAAACAATTGCATGAAAAATATCTCTCTCTCTCTCGCTCTCTCTCTCCTCTCTCTCTCTCTCTCTCTCTCTCTCTCTCTCTCTCTCTCTCTCTCTCTCTCTCTCTCTCTCTCTCTCTCTCTCTCTCTCTCTCTCTCTCTCTCTTTTGTCAGTCATGGGGCTTGAGCTCTAGGCCTGGGAGCTGTCCCTGAACAATTCAGCTCAAGGCTCATGTTCTACCACTTGAGTCATCGCGCCACTTCTAGTTTTCTGGTGTTTTTTTTTTTTTATTGTGATTAAGTGATTACATAATTTCCCAAATTTCACAGTATTGTGGAATAATGATGCTCATTTAAAGTCACAAGCTCATTTTAACTTTCCTGGAGCAAATTGTCTATCACTGTCTATAACATATAATGGTGTACACATATACACCATACATGTGATCAGCAGTATGGGGATATTTAGTAGTGGTTCGACCAGATGAGTGGAAGTTCTTTGTTTCTTAAGTCCTGTTAATTTTTTTTTGGGGGGGGGGGGTCGGTCATGGGGCCTGAACTCTGGGCCTGGGCGCTGTCCCTCAGCTCTTCAGCTCAAGGCTAGCGCTCTACCACTTGAGCCACAGCGCCACTTCTGGCTTTTTTCTTTTTGCTTATGTGGTGCTGAGGAATCAAACCCAGGGCCTCAAGCATGCAAGGCAAGCGCTCTTACCACTGAGCCACCTTCCCAGCCCAAGTCCTGTTAATTTTGTCGTATCACCTAACATTTTGGATTTAACATCCACTTATCAGGGAGACCATGTACCGTTTGTCTCTTTGCTCTTGGCTTACCTCGCTCAACATGCTTTCTTCTAGCTCCATCCATTTCCCTGCAAATGCCATTTTTTGTCATTTCTAATGGCTGCATAATATTCCATTGTGAATAGGTACCACAATTTTTGGATCTATTCATCTGTGGTGGGGCATCTGGGTTGTTTCCATATCCTCGCTATTGTGAACAGTGCTGCAATAAACATGGAGGTGCATGTGTCCTTGTATATTGGTTCCTGTTGTTCAGGATAGATGCCTAGAAGTGGTATGACTGGGTCATAAGGGAGGTCAATCTTTAGCTTTCTGAGGACCCTCCAGACTGCTTTCCAAAGTGGTTGTATAAGTGTACATTCCCACCAGCAGTGTAATAGGGTTCCTCTTTCTCCACATCCCCTCCAGCATTTGTCTTTGGCTGATTTGTGGATGTGGGACATTTTGACTCGGGTAAGATGGTATCTCAGGGTTGTCTTTATTTGCATTTCCTTTACCACCAGGGATAATGAACATTTCCTCATGTGTTTCTTGGCCATTTTTATTTCTTCATCTGAGAAGTCCCTCTTTAGTTCCCTTGCCCATTTAGCAATTGGTTTGTTAGGTTTGGGAGGGATTAGTTTCTTGAGTTCCCTGTATATACTGGATGTTAATCCCTTGTCTGATATATTGCTGGTAAATATTTTTCCCAATTAGTTGGTTGTCTTTCTAGCTTGGTTGCGATAGATTCAAATGTGCAGAAGCTTTTTATTTTAAGGTAGTCCCATTTGTCAAGTCTCTCTCCAATTTGTTGTGACCCTGGGACTCTGTTCAGGAAGTTCCTTCCTGTGCCTATTAGTTCAAGTGTCTCTCCTACTCTGTCCTGCAGTAGTTTCAGAGATTCAGGTTTAATGTTAAGGTCTTTAATCCATTTTGAGTTGATGTTGGTGCATGGTGATAGGCTGGGGTCCACTTTTAGTTTTCTGCATGTGGCTGCCCAGTTTTCCCAGCACCAGTGGTTGAAGAGGCTGTGTTTCTTCCATTGTATGTCTTTGGCTCCTTTGTCGAATATCAGCTGACTGTAGGCTTGTGGATTTATTTCTGGATCTTCTATTCTATTCCATTGGTCTTCAGGTCTGTTTTTGTGCCAGTACCATGCTGTCTTTGTTATTATAGCTCTGTAGTAGAGTTTGAAGTTCGGCATGGATGTCCCTCCCATGTTGTCTTTATTCCCTAGAATTGTTTTGGCTATTCTAGGTCTTTTGTTGTTCCATATGAATTTTTGGACTGTTTTCTGTATTTCAGTGATGTACATCATTGGGATTTGAATAGGAATTGCATTGAATTTGTATATTAATTTTGGCAGTATTACCATTTTCACTATATTAAGTCTGCCTATCCAAGAGCATGGGAGGTCTTTCCATTTCCTAGTGTCTTTTGCAATTTCTTTCTTTAACTTTTTATAGTTTTCATTAAATAGTTCTTTTACATCTTTGGTTAGGTTAACTCCTAAATATTTTATTTTTGGGGAGGTTATTGTGAATGGGGTTGCTCCCTTTATTTCCCTCTCTGCTTGTACATTGTCAGTGTACAGGAAGGCAACTGATTTTTGTGGGTTTATTTTGTATCCTGCTACTTTGCCGAAGTGCTTTATGATTTCTAAGAGTTTGGGGATGGAGTTTTTGGGATCGTGAAGGTATAGTATCATGTTGTCTGCAAAATGGGATAGTTTAACTTCTTTCCCTATGCGGATCCCTTTAATGTCTTTTTCTTGCCTTATTGCCCTGCCAGCCCCATTTTTTGGGAGGGGGGGTCCGGTCATGGGGCCTGAACTCTGGGCCTGGGCGCTGTCCCTCAGCTCTTCAGCTCAAGGCTAGTGCTTTACCACTTGAGCCACAGCGCCACTTCTGGCTTTTTTCTTTTTGCTTATGTGGTGCTGAGGAATCGAACCCAGGGCCTCATGCATGGAAGGCAAGTGCTCTACCACTGAGCCACCTTCCCAGCCCCATTTTTTTTTTTTTTTTTTTGTTGGTCGTGGGGCTTGAACTCTGGGCCTGGGCGCTGTCCCTCAGCTCTTCAGCTCAAAGCGAGCGCTCTACCACTTGAGCTACAGCGCCACTTCCGGTTTTCTGGTGGTTTTATTGGAGATAGGAGTCTCACGGTCTCTCCTGCCCGGACTGGCTTTGAACCGCGATCCTCAGATCTCAGCCTCCTGAGTAGCTAGGATTACAGGCGTGAGCCACCAGCACCCGGCCCCAGCCCCATTTTTTTAAAGAAAAAAAATATCTTGTTTCCATTTTCTGAAGTTCATTTGATAAATATTGTTTTATATGATTGGAGGCACATAGCAAACTTTTTTTTGCCAGTCATGGTGCCTGAACTCTGGGCCTGGCACTGTCCCTCAGCTCTTCAGCTCAAGGCTAGTGCTCTACTACTTGAGCCACAGCACCTCTTCCAGCTTTTTCTGCTTATGTGGTGCTGAGGAATCTAACCCAGGGCCTCATGCATGTAAGGCAAGCACTCTACCACTGAGCTACCTTCCCAGCCCCAACTTTATTTTTTTTAATTATAGAACACCCATTTCACAGGGTTAGAAGAATAATAAAACATATCTTAAAATTTCTAGTCCAGTGACTATACTGTGAGCCCCATGAGAACAGGGATTTTGTCTTTCATCCTCTGCTGTATCTCCACACCTAAATCAGTCCCTTACATAGTAAAACACCAGTTGAAAGATGAAGCAGTTCATGCATTGCCTGCCCTGTGCCAGTATTCTTTGTACTAGAAATACAGCAATGACCAGAACAGATTTTTTTTTAATTCAGCCTTGATCTGTGGACATAGATCAGTGGTAAAGTACTTGCCTAGCATGTGCAAGGCCCTGGGTTCTGTCCCGTCCCCAGCAACTCTCTCTCTCTCTCTCTCTCTCTCTCTCTCTCTCTCTCTCTCTCTCTCTCTCTCTCTCTCTCTCTCTCTCTCTCTCTCTCTCTCTCTCTCTCTCTCTCACCTTCTCCTAGCTACTCAGGAGCCAGAGATCTGAAGATAGCCATTCAAAGCCAGCACAGGCAGGAAACTCTGAAACTCTTATCTCAAATGAGTCATTAGAAAGCCAGAAATGGAGCTTTATTACTAGTGGTAGAGCACTAGCCTTCAGCACAAAAACTCAGGGATAGTGCTCATGCTCTGAATTCAAGTCACACACACACACACACACACACACACACACACACACACACACACACACACACACACACACACACACACACACACACACACACACACCACACACACACACACACACACACACACACACACACACACACACACGGCAATGCCCTGTCTTTCCTCTGTGTTCCCATGACATCCTGTGCTCATCGCTTCTCACTTGTGTTGTCTCTTACTCTTGCATCCTAGCACTCAGTAGGCTCTCAGCTCATATAAATTGAACTGACTAGAGAGCCATTAATTGAAAGCTATAGAAGGTTGTTCAGAATCTCACCTATCACTTTCTCTAAAGATTCGTTGTTTGAATACATTATGGATTAATCTCCCCTAAAATATTTCACTCTCCTAGAAGATTGCAAAGTCAACAACTAAACTGCACCAGTTTGAGCCAGACCCAGGAAGATCTTGTGCTTATAGATGATAGCAGTCCTTACATTTGGAAATGGAGCCAGGGTGCTCACTGTTCTGAGGATCTTTGTGTCACTGGACACAGGATCAGTTCAAACCCTTCAAGGTTCCTAGAGAATGTGTACCTCACCTTGGGCTGCTGAGCTTGTGACATAGGGTGCTCTGATCATGGCAGCTAGGGTGATCAAGTTAGTAATACCATGACAGAAAAGAATGTAAGGATGTATCTTGTTAGGTAAGGCATATATAAAAGGTTTTTTTGTTTTGTTTTTGTTTTTTTGTTTTTAATGCTGGGTTCTGAGGCTTGAGCTCAGAGCCTGAGTACTGTCTCTTACCTTTTTTGCTTAAGGCTTGCTTTCTATCACTTGAGCCACAGGTCTACTTCTGCCTTCTTGATGATTAATTGGAGATAAGAGTCTCATGGACTTTCCTGCCTGGGCTGGATTTAAACTGCAGTCCTCAGATCTCAGCCTCCTGAGTAGCTAGAATTATAGGCATGAACCACCAGTGCCCTGCTGTTTATAGACGCTTTATTCAGAAAAGTAGGAAACAAAGCACATTTCAGTAGGCTGGAGACATGGGTTGTACATAAAATCTCCACTGGAAAAAAAAATGAAAAAAATAAAAATAAAAATAAAATAAAATGTCCACTGAATCCTTTGTGTAAGGCATGTTTATAAGGCTCTTATGTCAGTGTAAAAGATCTTTAGGAGCTGGGTGCTGGTGGCTCACACCTGTAATTCTAGCTACTCAGGAGGATGAGATCACCCTGGCAGGAAAGTCTGTGAGACTCTTACCTCCAATAAACCACTAGAAAACGAAGTGGTGCTGTGGCTCAAGTGGTAGAGCACTTGCCCTGAGCTAAAGAGCAGAGGGACAGCACCGAAGCCTAGAGTTCAAGCCCCACGACCGACCAAAAAAAAAAAAAAATCTGTAGGTCCTTTTCTCTGTGCATACTGTTTTCCAGCTACCCTCATTTGTCTTGACCACCCTCTTTTACTTGCATCTTTTCTTAGGACTGGTAAGTTTCAGACTCCCAGAGGCCAAGTCTCCTTAATTAACATAGGTGTGATGTAAGTGTGAGACTGTCAGGTGCTTCTTTTAGGAGATATTTATTTATATTTGCCCATCTCAATGATATATTTATTTTTGTTCAACAAAGTCTCCTTTTAGTCCAAAAATGAATTTTACCAAATTTTTTTCTTGAGATATTTTCCCAGAATGTACGTCTGCAAATCTCAAGAAAATCATTAAGGCAAGGCTAAAAACATGGTTAGCTGCTTTGTCTAATGGGGGAAACAGAAAGCTTAAATTACCTATTACTACACTGTTTATTCTTAGCTCCTGGCTCATGGTTCCCATGCCTTAATGTCCGTAATTCAGCATTCCTCATTAGTAGCTATTGAAGTCTATTACTCTTTGCCCTGCACAAGATTTGATAGCTATGTTCCACTATGTTGTATTTTGCTAATAAGTTGTTAGGCTATATGATCTATCTAAAAAACTTAAATTTCTCTAATCATGAGGATTGTATGGAGTTTTTGTTAAAAATAGATTCTAACCTGACCATAAACCTTCTGAGTCAGTTTCTTCAGTGGAAGGGCTAGACTGGCACTTCCAAAGAATGATTTAAAAGTGATTCTTTTGCCGGGTGCCGGTGGCTCACACCTGTAATTATAGCTACTCAGGAGGCTGAGATCTGAGGATTGCGGTTCAAAGCCAGCCCAGGCAGAAAAGTCCGTGAGACTCTTATCTCCAATAAACTACTAGAAAACTGGAAGTGGCGCTGTGGCTCAAGCGGTAGAGCGCTTGCCTTGAGCTGAAAAGCACAGGGACAGTGCCCAGGCCCAGAGTTCAAGCCCCTAGACCGACCAAAAAAAAAAAAAGAAATGATTCTTTTTACTGTACAGTCCTCTATATTGTTTGATCCTCCATGTATGTTTTCTTATTCACCTGTAATTTTTACTAGAGTATATTAATTATGCAAAATAATGGGTTTTATTATAACATTTTCATACTTCCATCATATATACCCTCAATTACCTTTTTCCCCTCATACTCAAATAATTATCTTCGACTTTCATGTATTTATTTTGTGCCTATCCTAGGACCTGAACTCAGGGCCTGCGTGATGTCCCTGAGCCTTTTTGCTCAAGATTAGCCATCTACCACTTGAAGCATACCTACGCTTTTAGCCTTTTCTTGGTTGTTGTTGGTCATGGGGCTTGAACTCGCCTGGGTACTGTCCCTGAGCTTTGTTGCTCAAGCTATCACTCTCCTACTTTGAGCCACAGCACCACTTCTGGTTTTCTGGTGGTTAATTGGAGATAAGAGTCTCATGAACTTTCTTGCCCAGGCTGGCATTGAACTGCAGTCTTCTGAGAATAGGTTTATAGGTCTGAGCCACAGGTGCCCAGCTCATGTCTTTATTTTTTATGTATTTACTTTTGGTGCCAGTCCTGGGGCTTAAACTCAAGGTCTAAGTGCTGTCCCTGAGCTTCTTTTTGCTCAAGGCCAGTGCCCTACCACTTGAGCCACAATGCTACTTCTAGCTTTGTTGGTAGTTTATTGGAGATAAGAGTCTTATGGACTTTCCTGTCTGATCTGGCTTTGAACTGCGATCCTCAGATCTTAGCTTCCTGAATAGCTAAGATTATAGGTATGAGCCACAGGTGCCTGGCTCATGTCTTTATTTTTGTCTAGATTCCACAAATGAGAGGAAACATTTGTCTTCCTGAGAAATGGCTTGTTCTTCCAGTAAATATGATGATCTCTGGTTCTATCCATATTCCTGCAGATATCACAATTTCATTCTTCTTTGTAGCTGACTAGTACTTCACTGCATGTGTATATTATATTTTCTTTATTGTTTTATCTACTGATGGCTACCTAGGCTGATTCCATGGTTTGACTATTGTGAGGAATGCTGCAGTAAACATGGGTGTGAAGGTGTCTCTCTAGTGTATGCTTACATGCATTCCTTCAGGTATATAGCCAGGAATGGCATTGAAGGGTCATAAGGAAGGACTGCTTTTAGTTTATTTTTTATTTATTTTTTATTTTTTTGTGCTGGTGCTAGAGCTTGACCTTAGAGCCTTGTGCTCTTCTTCGGCTTTTCACTCAATGCTGGCACTCTACGACTTGAACCACCCCTCCATTTCTTGTTATAATTTTCTGCAGAACCTTCATGTTGATTTCCATAGTGGCTGAACTAATTTACATTTCCACACATGTATGAGGTTGCTCCCACTTCCTTGCTTCTTTATTTTCACTCTTTTTTTTTTTTTGACAGTTCTGGGAATTGAAGTCAGGGCCTCAATTTTTTCTTTCTTTTTCTTTTCTTCTTCTTCTTCTTTTTTATTTTTGTACCAGTCCTGGGCCTAGAACTCCAGAGCCCAGGTGCTATCTCTGAGCTTTTTTTCCCAACTTTAGTGCTCTACCACTTGAGTCACAGTTCCACTTCTGGTTTTTTGGTGGTTACTTGTAGATGAGAGTCTCACAGACTCTACTATAACCTAGGCTATATGTGTATAAATGACATAGGGCCATGATGAATGGAATAACATGAGATTGTATCAAGCACAGAGAAAATAGTAATACAGTGGAGATATGATAAACACAAGCTGTAGGAGACTGTAGCTGGTGTAGTACAGAATACTGCTTTATAGTAGATAAATGTTTGTAGTGATGTTTACATCAACATTGCCACAAACTGATGAATAGTCGACTGAGCTAGGAAGTCAAGGCAGCTATTACATCACTGGGCAAATAACAATCATAACCTTGTAGGACTACTCTTGTATGTGTGAATTATTGGCCCAAAGTTATGGAACATGTAATAACTGTCCTTAATCCTTCCCTGGTCTGTCTGAGATTATATTAAATTTCCCTTGTAGTGTCTTAAGTGTTTTTATGGTTGTTCTTGTTGAATTATAATGAATGAATCCTAAGCCAGGCACCGGTGGATCATGCCTCTAATCCTAGCTACTCAGGATCGTGGTTCAAAGCCAGCCTGGGCAGGAAAGTCTGTGAGACTCCGATCTCCAATAAACTACCAGAAAACAGAAATAGTGCTGTGGCTCAAGTGGTAGAGTGTTAGCCTTGAGCTGAAGAGCTCAGGGACAGTGCCCAGGCCCAGAGTTCAAGCCCCATGACCAACAAAAAAAAAGGAATCTTTTTTTTTTCTTCTCATATAATCCTTCGCTTATATCATTTGTTGCATAATCTTATCTATCTATCTATCTATCTTTGTTGTTGGTGGTGGTGGTGGTGGAGGAGGAGGTGGTGGTGGTTGTGAGGGCTGAATTCTGGGCCTGGGCGTTGTCCCTCAGCTCTTCAGCTCAAGGCTAGCGCTCTACCACTTGACCACAGCGCCACTTCTGGCTTTTTTCTTTTTGCTTATGTGGTGCTGAGGAATCAAACCCAGGGCCTCATGCATTGCAAGGCAAGCGCTCTACCACTGAGCCACCTTCCCAGCCCCTATTAAGCAGTTTTTATGGTTGTTCTAGTTGAATTGTGAAGTATGGAGCTGTTCTTTTTTCTTCTCATATACTTCTCCAGTGATGCCATTTGTTAAATAATCTATATAATTCTGATGATTATTTAAAAATGGAGGAGGAGCTGGGCATTGGTGGCTCACGTCTGTAATTATAGACACTTAGGAGGCTGAGATCTGAGGATCATGGTTTGAAATCAGCCTAGATAGGAAAGTCTGTGACACTCTTCTCTCCAATAAACTATTCAAAAAGCTGGAAATGGAGCTGTGGCTCAAGTGGTAGAGCACTAGCTTTGAACACAGAATCTCAGGGATAGCATTTAGGCCCTGAGTTCAGCCCCAGGACTGATACACAGAAAAAATTATTGTTTGGTGCATTGTACTTATAACTTATCTTATAGAATTTAAGCCTCTTTTTGGAGCTACTTAATAATAATTTTAATCAATGTTAATTTAGTTGATTCTAGTAATGGTATTATAGGTGTGCTAATTATTTTTTTCTACTTTTGTGGTTTAAACTCAGGGCATTGTGCTTACTTGGTTGGTACCCTACCACTTGAGCTACATCTCCAGACCAGCTTTTTGCTGATTTTGGAGATGGAATCTTGTGGACTTTTCTATCTGGACTTGACTCAAACAGCAAACCTCTGGATCTCAGCCTTCTGAGTAGCTAAGATTGTAGACATGAGCCACTAGCACTCAGCTGGTTATGCTATTTTTAAGACCTGTCTGTAAGAAATAATGAAGTATTTATGTTTGAAGTGATTTGATGTCTGGAATTTCTCAATAAGCATATGAAAAGATGTTCAACATTACTAATCATCAGAGTGGTACAAATGAAAAAACCACGAGAGCTATCACTTTACACTCTTTGGTATAGGTACTATTCTATTAAATGAACACAGAAAAAAAGTCTTGTTAAAGATGTGGAAAAATTGGAACACTTGTTCACTGTTGGTGGAATTGTAATTGATGTGATGATAGTGGGGAGATTCCTCAACAATTAAAAATATAACTGCCTTGATCTAATAGTCCTACTTCTGGACATATATCTACAAAAATATTGGTGCAGAAGGTAGTGGTCCACAACTATTACCTCAGCTACCCAGGAGGTAGTGATTTGAAGGATTGGATTTGAGGCCAACCCAGACATAAAGCTAGTGAGATCCCTATCTCAGTCAATAGTTGGATTTGGTACCTCATCCCTGTGTTCCTAGGACACTTATATAAGGAGGATCATGGTCCAGGCTGGTTTGGGTACAAACATGAGGCCATATTCCCCAAAATAACTGAAGCAAAAAGTCTAGGGGTTTGGCTGAAGTGGTAGAGTATCTTCTTAGTAAGCACAAGGCCCTGAGTAGAACCTTCAGTACTGCCAATATTGAAAAGAAAAGCAAGTCAGGAACCAGTGATTAAGCCTGAGATCTGTGGATCTTAGATCAAAGCCAACCCAGGCAAAAAACTTTATTTCCAACTGTAAACTCTTTATTTCCAACTAATGACCAAACAGCTGGAAATGGAGGTGTGGCTCAACTGGTAGAGCACCAGCCTTGAATATAAAAGCTTAAGGGTAAGCGCTAGACTCACTTCAAACCCTAGTGTACACACACACACACACACACACACACACACACACACACACACACACACAAATACACACACAAATGATTGAAAGCAGTTTCTCAAATACTCACACATATATATTTATAGTAGTGTTCACGATAGTGAAGAGATGGAAACAGCCCAATTTTCTATTAATAGATGGATGGATGAATAAGTAAAATATGGTATGTGCTTAAATTATAATATTATTCAGCCATGAAAAGGAAAGAAATCCTATAACATTATACAGAATAATCATTTAGGACATTGCATGTAGTAAAATAAGCCAGTCAGTAGGACAAATACTATATGATTCAGTTGATAGGAGATGAGCTGGGAATGTGGCTTAGTGGTAGAGTGCTTGCCTAGCATGCATGAACCCCTAGGTTCGATTCCTCAGTACCATATAAACAGAAAAAGCCAGATGTGGTGCTGTGGCTCAAGTGGTAGAGTGCTAGCCTTGAGCAAAAGAAATGAGTTCAGGGCTGGGAAGGTGGCTCAGTAGTAGAGCGCTTGCCTTGCATGCCTGAGGCCCTGGGTTCGATTCCTCAGCACCACATAAGCAAAAAGAAAAAAGCTGGAAGTGGTGCTGTGGCTCAAGTGGTAGAGCACTAGCCTTGAGCTGAAGAGCTGAGGGACAGCTCCCAAGCCCAGAGTTCAAGCCCCACAACTGGACCCCCCCCCAAAAAGAAATGAGTTCAAACTCCAGAACTGGCAAATAAAAGAAGATAGATATGAGATATGCAAAGTGATCAAATGCATAAAAACAAAATAAAATGGTGGTTACCAGAGGCTGCTGAGGAGAAAAGGACTGTGGTTCAATTAATAGCTTGAATTTTGCAAAATGATAAAGTTCTAGAAATGTGATTATTATTGGCATGGCTGAGTTGTGTACTTTATTATATTGTTGTTATTGTTATTGTTGTTATTATTTGTCAGTCATGAGGCTTGAACTCTTGGCCTGGGCATTGTCCCTGACCCCTTCAGCTCAAGGAGAGTGCTCTACCACTTGGACTGAGCTTCACTTCCAGTTTTCTGGTAGTTAATTGGAGATCAGAGTTTCACAGACTTTCTCCTGCCCTGGTTGGCTTTGACCCATGATCCTCATATCTCAGCCTCCTGAGTACCTAGGATTACAGGCATGAGCCACTGACACCCAGCTTGAATTATGTACTTTAAAATCGTAACTTTTGTGCATTTTTATCACAATAAAAATATACAAAAAGGAAGGACAAGGTAAATGAAACAAAAATGTCAACATTGATAATATTTGAAACTGGATAATGTTGTCTTGGAGGTTTAAGTTACAGTCTATGTATGATTAATTGTTTTTCCCCTAATGAAACCCACTCCTGTGAGCTACTCAAGAGGTTGCACTTTGAGGATTGAGATTTGAAGTTAGCCTAGTCAAGAAAGTCCATGAGACCTATCTCCAATTAACCACTGAAATGCCAGAAGTAGAGATGTGGTTCATGTGGTAGAGCACCAGCCTTGAGTAAAGAGCTAAGAGTTAGGGTTCAAGCCCTGAGTTCAAGCCCCAGTGCTGGAACAAAAACATTTAAAAAACAAAAACAAAAACAAAGCCAGGTGCTTGTGGCTCACATCTGTAATCCTAACTACTCAAGAGGCTGAGATCTGAGGATCATGGTTCAAAGCTAACCCAGGTAAGAAAGTCTGTGAGACTCGTATCTCCAGTTAACCACCAGAAAACTGGAAGTGAAGCTCTGGCTCAAGTGGTAGAGTACTCAACTTGGGCTGAAGAGCTGAGGGACAGTGCCCAGGCCAGAGTTCAAGCCCCCTGGCTGACAAACCCCCAAAAATCAAATAAAATGTTAAATAGAACATTATAGAAGTAAATATTCTGAGAAGTCTGATGAAATTTTATGCCATCCTGCCTCAAATTCAGTATGGATCCAGGATTCAGTGGAGAGCCATTCCTCCTGTGCCTATATATGCTGCACACACTGTCACCTAGTGGCTGTCTTGATGGTTAAACTCAGTAGTATTACAGTGTTTGTGATTAGGTAACTTTTATTTTACAATAATGGCCCCCCTTGCACCAGTAGTGATACTGGTGGTTCAGATATATTGAAGGGAATCAGTAAAATGCTTTGTTATGTCAACTCAGTAAGGAAAGAAAAAGCCTCATGCTGAGCTTGCTAAAATCTCATGGGGGAAATGAATCTTATCCATGAAGATTTCTTCTATGGTATTTAAAAGCAGGGGAGGAAGAGTGATAAGAAGATGCATCTGATCAGGGTATATTGTATGCATATATGGACAGATTAAAATGAAACTCCTTTGTACAACTAGTTCATGTTAAAACAAATGTGGATTAGAAAAAGAGATTGTGGTGGGGGCTGGGAAGGTGGCTCAGTGGTAGAGCACTTGCCTTGCATGCCTGAGGCCCTGGGTTCCATTACTCAGCACCACATAAGCAAAAAGAAAAAAAAAACAGAAGTGGCGCTGTGGCTCAAGTGGTAGAGCGCTACTAGCCTTGAGCTAAAGAGCAGAGGGACAGCACCCAGGCCCAGAGTTCAGGGCCCACAACTGGACCCCCCCCCCAAAAAGAAAAAGAAAAAGAAAAAGAGATTGTGAGATAAGCACTGGTGGCTCACACCAATAATCCTTCGTACTGAGGAGGAGGCTGAGATTTGAGGATCACAGTTTGAGGCCAGCCTCAACAAACAAATCCCAGAGTCTTAATTAACCTACAAAAAGCTGGAAGTGAAAGTGTTTGTCAAACAATAGAATGCCAGCCTTCAGAAAATAAAGCTAAGGGGGAGTGTGAGGCCTTGAATTCAAGCTCTTGCACTAGCACAAAAACAAGGAAAAAAAAACTGTGTTGAAGGAAAAATTAGTTTCAATGGTTTTGCCATTGCATCTTCATTGTCCTAAGTTACTATCACAATGAGTGGTAAGTTCTTAGTTAAGATGGGAAAGGCAAGCCAGAGTTCCAGTGGCTCATGCCTATAATTCTAGCTACTCAGGATGGTGAGATTTTAGGATTGTTGTGTGAGGCCAGCCTGAGCAGGAAAGACCAGGAGACTTTTTTTTGGTTGGTCGTGGGGCTTGATTTCTGGGCCTGGACACTGGACACTGTCCCTCAGCTCTTCAGCTCAAGGCTAGTTCTCTACCACTTGAGCACAGTACCACTTCTGGTTTCCTGGTGGTGGAGATATGAGTCTCATAGCCTTTCCTGCCTGGGCTGGCTTTGAACTGTGGTCCTCAGATCTCAGCCTCCTGAGTAGCTAGGATTTTAGGTGTGAGCCACCAACGCCCAGCTCCATGAGACTTTTATCTCCAGTTAGCCAACAAAAAGCTGGAAGTGGAGCTGTGGCTCAAGTGGTATATTGCCAGCCTTAAGTAGGAAACCAAAGAGACTGTACCCAGGTTGTGAGTTCAGCCCAGTACAATATTTTTAAAAGGCATAAGTTTGTTTGTGTTTGTGTGTGTAGGAAAGTAGCATAGTCTATAGAGTTTGGCATTTCAAGTATTAACTGGAGGTCTTGAACATATTCCAACAAATGAGGAAGAACTATTGTAATAATAGCTTATGAAGTTATTGCAAGGTTAGTGGGCATGCAGTGGGTTTTGAACAGTGCCTGATAACTTAATTGATAAGTAATATTACTTTGCTACTTGAGATGTAGATAGTTTACAATATACTGAAACATTTTGTACTGACTTCCCTACAATCAACTGGAGAGATGGTAGTGCTTCTCTTTTCCTAAAGCGGCTGTTTATTTTTTGTGCTGACTATGGGACTTGGAGTCAAGGCCTGGGTACTATGCTAAGCCTTTATTTTTTATTTTTATTTTTTGTCGGTCGTGGGGCTTGAACTCTAGGCCTGGGCACTGTCCCTCAGCTCCTCAGCTTAATGCTAGTACTCTACCACTTGAGCCACAGTGCCACTTCTTGCCTTTTCTGTTTATATAGTGCTAAGGAATTGAACCCAGGGCCTCATGCATGCAAGGCAAGCACTCTACCACTGAGCCACCTTCCCAGCCCCTGTCCTTAGCTTTTTTGTTCAAGGCTGGCAACACTATCCTTTGAGCCACAACTGCACTTCCATATTTTTGGTAGTTAATAGGAGGTAAGAGTCCCTTGGATCCATCCTGTCTTGGATGGCTTTGAGCCTCACATCTCAGCCTCTTTAGTAGCTAGGATTACAAGCATAAACTATCAAAACCAAGGCTGTTTGGTTCTCTTTTTTTTTTTGCCAGTCATGGGGCCTGAACTCTGGGGCTGGGCGCTGTCCCTCAGCTCTTCAACTCAAGGCTAGTGCTCTACCACTTGAGCCACAGCACCACTTCTGGCTTTTTCTGCTTATGTGGTGCTGAGGGCCTCAGGTGTGCAAGGCAAGCACTCTACCACTGAGCCACCTTCCCAGCCCTGTTTGGTTCTTTTTAAGAGTGTTTTTTTAAGCTACATATAATCACGTGCATGCATGTGTACGTGTGTGTGTATGTGTGTGTGAGAGAGAGAGAAAGAGAGAGAGAGAGAGAGTTGGGTCTTGAACTCAGGGCCTGGGCACTGTCCCTGAGTTTTTGTGCTTAAGACTAGTGCTCTACCAGTTAAGCCACAGCTCCATTTCTGGCTTTTTTTTTGCTAGTTAAATGAAGATAAGAGTCTTTTGGACTTTCCTACCTGGGCTGGCTTTGAACCACTGTCCTCAGATCTCAGCCTCCTGAGTAACTAGGAATATAGGTGTGAGCCACCAGTGCCTGGTTAGCTTCATGTAATCTTAAATTTCACCAAATTTTACATTGAGTTACTAAGCTTTCTGATTTCTGACAAAGCCAATCAGTTTCTGTGACCTGATACATTCTTTTTTTCTTTCCTAGGTCTTTCAGAGCCTTGAAGACCACCATTTGGAAGTGGTGGCTTTTTTTCGGGACAATGGCTTTCATGGCCTTCTTGCTCATGACTCCGAATATGCTCTCTACAATATTCCCTTTTACTACAGTTCTCATGCTCTGAAGCTGAGCTGGAATGGAAAGAACCTCACTACCAACCAGTTCCTGATGCAAGAGGTAGCCAAGCAGCTGGGTCTGAAGCGGATGAATTTCCCCATTTTTGCAGCACTACTAGGTAGGTAGTTTTCTCCTGTATTAGTTTTTTTTTTTTTTTTGGGTCCGGTCGTGGGGCCTGAACTCTGGGCCTGGGCGCTGTCCCTCAGCTCTTCAGCTCAAGGCTAGCGCTCTACCACTTGAGCCACAGCGCCACTTCCGGCTTTTTTCTTTTTGCTTATGTGGTGCTGAGGAATCGAACCCAGGGCCTCATGCATGCAAGGCAAGCGCTCTACCACTGAGCCACCTTCCCAGCCCTTCTCCTGTATTGTTAAGATATGAACGCTAAAGACAGTTAACTTGTTTTGGATTTATCTTTTTTTTCTTTTTGGTTGGTTGTGGGGGCTTGAACTCAGGGCCTGGGCACTTTTCCCTGAGCTCTTTTGCTCAAGCCTAGCACTCTACCACTTTGAGCCAGAGCTTCACTTCTGGTTTTCTGGTGGTTAGTTGGAGATAAGAGTCTCACAGACTTTCCTGTCGGGGATGGCTTCAAACCATGATCCTTAGATCCCAGCCTCCTGAGTAGCTAGGATGACAGGTGTGAGCCGCCAGCAACTGGCTTTAATTTAGCTTTTGAGAGACCTCATGTGAAACATGGTTACATCAGGCACTTGGGCTTCTTAATAGAGTGTCCTAAAAATCAGCATATCTTTTTAAATTAAATTTAATTATTTTCCATAACATCATTTCTTTCTCTCTCTTTTTTTTTTTGCCAGTCCTGGGGCTTGAACTCAGAGCCTGGCTGCTCTTTTGCTCAAGGCTAGTAGTGTTCTACCACTTTTTTTTTGTTCTACCACTTTAAACCACAGTTCCACTTCAGTTTTTGAGTGGTTAATTGGAGATAAGAGTCCCATAGGGACTTTTTTGCCCAAGCTGGCTTCAAATCATGATCCTTAGATCTCAGCCTCCAGGGTAGCTAGAATTATAGGTCACTGGTGCTAGGCTAGAGGTGTTTTAAGAAAACATTTGTACCAGGAAATGGAAACAAGATGTGTTTTTTTTTTGCTTTTGTTTTTGTTTTCTTCTTGTCTTATTTGTTTATCTGTCTTTGGGAGAGTAAAGAGAGGCACAGAAATGGAGGGACAAAGGTGAACAAATGTAGCAGTGATATTTACTAGACACCATGTTGAAAATGAACTATACAGCTTGTGGGTGGGTTGGGAGGGAAAAAACTGGGAGAGAATGGGACATTGTCCAAAAAGAGATGTTACCAGCTGGGTGCCGATGGCTTATACTTGTAATCCTAGCTACTCAATAGGCTGAGATCTATGGATCTTGGTTTGAAGCCAGCCCGGGAAGGAAAGGCTGTGAGACTCTTATCTCAAATGAACCATGAGAAAACTGGAAGTGACACTGTGGCTTAAAGTGGTAAGAGTGCAAAAAAGCTCAGGGACAGTGCCCAGGCCCTGAGTTCAGGCCCCACAACCAACCAACCAATAAATAAATAGTCACAATTTTTAAAAAAAGAAGAAATGTACTCTACCTGACTTATATAACTGTGACCCCTTTGTACATCACCTTTATAAAAACAGTAACAATTTTTTAAAGAAAATATTTGTGTATTTAATGAATGACAAATGTACTTTATAGGTAACCACATTCTCCCAGATGAGGACTTGGCTGCCTTTCACTGGAGCTTGTTGGGACCAGAACATCCTCTTGCATCACTGAAGGTAATGTGTATCATTTTCGACTTGTACAGATTAGGAGATAACAGGATTTTTGCTTTTGTTTTTGGCCAATCCTGGGCTTGAAATAAGGGCTTGGTACTGTTCCTGAGCTTTCTGGGTCAAGGTTAGTGCTCTCAAAACATGCTTCTAGCCTTTTGGTTGTTAACTGGGAATGAGAATCTCAATCTTTCTTGTGTGAGGTGGCTTTGAACCCTGATCCTCACATCTCAACATCCTGAATAGCTAGCATTATAAGGTTGAGCCACTATATGTGGTAACAACAGTTTTGAATGGAGTTTGGTGGAGTAATTATCTTTCATTCCATTTAAAATATTTAGCATATGACTCCAGTAAATGCAAACAAGGCTTTCTTTTTTTTGCTGTTTTTTTCTTTTCTTTTTGTTCTGTTTGTTCAACTTTAGAAGGAGAGTAAGGGGAGGCACAGAGATGGAGGGACAAAGGATGAACAAATGCAGCAGTGGTACTTACTGGACACTATGTTGAAGTGAACTCTACAAATTGTGGGTGGAGATGGGTGGGAGTGCAAGGAAGGGGTGACATTGTCCAAAAAGAAATGTATTGACTTGTGCAAGCGTAACCACTCTATGCATCACTTTTATAATAACTATTTAAAAATTTTAAAAATACATTATATAAAAATTGAGTTGTTGAAATACTCTTTATATCTTAGGATTCACACAAACTTTACTAAATGCCACAATAATGGGCTATAAAGGACAAAAGCAGAAAATTTACAAAAGAAGAGATGCAGTGATTGATAGATAATATGACTTAGCTATCAGTCATGTAAGTTCAATGAGCACTTTGTTACTTTTTTTTTTGGTCATGGGGCTTGAGCTCTAGGCCTGTGTGCTGTCCCTGCGCTCTTCAGTTCAAGGCTATAGCTCTACCACTTGAGCCACAGCACTACTTCCGGTTTTCTGGTGGTTAATTGGAGACAAGAGTTTCATGGACTTTCCTGCCCAGGTTGGTTTTGAACCATGATCCTCACATCTCAGTCTCCTGAGTAGCTAGGATTACAGGTGTGAGCCACCGGCTCCTGGCCATCTTGTTACTTTTTGTTAACAGTTTAGGAAATATTGAAGTATAGCCTCCTGTACTTCTGGTGGCACTGTCAGTTGGGGATTACACTAAATTTCTGTTTGTAGCTGGGCACTGATGGCTCACACCTATAATCCTAGCTACTCAGGAGGCTGAAATTTGAGCATCTCAGTTCAAAGCCAGCTAAGGCAGAAAAGTCCTAGAGAGACTGTTATCTCCAACTAGCCACTCAAAAAGTGGAAGTGGTAGCCAGGCGCCGGTGGTGGCTCTCGCCTGTAAGCCTAGTTATTCAGGAGGCTGAGATCTGAGGATCACAGCTAAAAGCCAGCCCGGGCAGGAAAGTCCGTGAGACTCTTATCTCCAATAAACCACCAGCAATTCATAAGTGGTGCTGTGGCTAAAGTGGTAGAGAGCTCGCCTTGAGCAGAAGAGCACAGGGACAGTGCCTAGGCCCAGAATTCAAGCCCCATAACCGCCCCCCCCCAAAAAAAAGTGGAAGTGGTGCTGTGGCTTAAGTGGTAGAGTGCTAGCTTTGCACACAAAGAGGATCAAGGACAGCACCCAGGCACTGAGTTCAAGCCCCACAACTGACAAAAAAATATTTTATTTGTTCCTTCTTTATCCTAAACAGTTATTTTATACCTTCTCTTTCCTCCAGCCTTTAATACTATCAGCTCATTTGTTTACCCACAGCATGTGATATCTTTTTCTGTTTCACTGAGAAAATGGAAATCGTGATACAAATCTTCCATAAACTCCCACCCTCTCTTTTCACCTGTGTATAATTTGTTTGTCCTTGAATGTGCCCCCTACCTTCACGTTCCTTAAGCCAAATCTAATTGTATTAGATCCTATCTAGTCTTGCCAATATAAGGGTAAAATTAATTCAACAATTCTCCCCCCCTTCTGCATCATTCATTGGTTCTTTCCTATAGTGGATGTATAACCATGATCCATCTTTTATTGTGATTGTGTACTGGTCTTGGGGCTTGAATTGCTGGGCCTAGGTACTGTTCTTTAACTTTTGCTCTACCACTTGAGCCACAGATCATCTTTTGGGTCTTTTTGTGGTTAATTGGAGATGAGAGTCTCACAGACATTTTTGTCTATACTGACAAAACTTGATCCTCAGATCTCAGCTTTCTGAGTAGCTAGGATTACAGATGTTAGCCACCAGAGCCTGGCTGCTGCTGCTTCCTTCTTCTTTCTTCCTTCTTTCTTTCTTCGCCTTCTCCTTCTGTTGTGGGGCTTGAACTCTAGGCCTGGGCACTGTCCTTGAGCTCTTCAGTTCAAGATGAACACTCTACCACTTGAGCCACAGCACCACTTCCAGTTTTCTGGTGGTTAAGAGTCTCAAAGACTTTTCTGCCCAGGCTAGCTTTGAACAGTGATCCTCAGATCTTAGCCTTCAGAGTAGCTAGGATTACAGGCGTGAGACACCTGCACCCAGCTCTTTTTTTTTTCTTAATGATGGAGGTTAATTAGACATATTTTGAAAGGAAAGTTAATGCTGTTTATAACAGACTTAATGTGAGCTATGCGAATGAAAGATGTAAGTCCAAATGATCCCAAGAATTTTATCCTAAAAAACTGGAATTATAAAATTGTCATTAAGGAAAATGAGGGAAGATAAGGAAGGAACAGCTTTAAAGGAAAATCAGTTTCCATTTGGAAATATTACTGTAAAATACATGTTTGATATATAAACGAATATGTTTAGTAAACAAATATTAAAATCTGGAGTGTAAAGGAGAGGGCAGACAGATAAAATCTTAGAGGTCACCAATTGGCAAATGTTCATAAAGTCATGATCCCAGGTGCAATCAATCATGTGTGCAATTAGAACAGAAGGGAACTAGGGTGAACTCTGAACACCCCATTGTTGGAAGATAAGAGAACAACAAAAGAGATTTACAAAACAGCGATTAGTGAGGTATGAAGGAAAACAAGAGTGTGCTGTTGTAAAGCCAAGTGAAGAATGAGCAGCTGTGCCAAATACTGCCAAATAGTCAAGTAAGAAATCTTATCACTGGCCTGCCAACTTAGATGTTTTGGTGACCTTCTTGAAGGCAATTTTAGCATATCAGATTGAAGAAAGAACAAGGAACAGAAAACAGAAAAGTAAAGACAAGTATAGACAACTCACTCTAGAGGACTTTGGTATGAGAAGAAATGTAGAACAGTAAATAGATTGGAAATAAAATCAAGAGGAATTTGATTTTTGTTTTTGTTTTTTTTCCAGTCCTGTGGCTTGAACTCAGGGCCTGGGCTCTGTCCCTGAGCTCTTTGGCTCAATGCTAGCATTCTACCACTTTGGAATCACTGCTCCACTTCCAGTTTTCCAGTGGTTCATTGGCGATTAACGTCTCACAGACTTTCTTGCATGGCCTGGCTTTAAATTGCAGTCCTCAGATCTGAGCCTCCTGAGTAGCTAGGATTAGAGGCATGAGCCACCAGCACCCGGAAACAGTAGGATTTTTCTTCTTATGCTCTATGCCAGTATTGTAGCTTGAAATAAGGGCTTCAGTCTCTTGCTTTGATTTTTTTTGGGGGGTCCGGTTGTGGGGCCTGAACTCTGGGCCTGGGCGCTGTTCCTCAGCTCTTCAGCTCAAGGCTAGCGCTCTACCACTTGAGCCACAGTGCCACTTCCGGCTTTTTTCTTATGGGATGCTGAGGAATTGAACCCAGGGCCTCAGGCATGCAGGGCAAGCGCTCTACCACTGAGCCACCTTGCCAGCCCTTGCTTTGATTTTTTTCACTTAGGCTGGTACTTGAGCCACAGCTCTTCCTTCTTTTTGGTGGTTAATTCGAGATATAAAATTCTCAGACTTTCTGTCCATGCTGGTTTCAAACCTTGATTTTTAGATCTCAGCCTTTTGAGTTGCTAGGATTATAGGCATGAGCCACTAGCATCTGGCTTTTTCTTTTTTCTTTTTTTGGTACTGGGGCTTAAAGTCAGGGCCTTGTGTTCTTGCTTGTCTTTTTTGCTCAAAACTGGCACACACTTCCTGGGCAATTCTGATTTTTTTCTTTATGATAGACCATGCTCAGTTGAACATGGCAGTATACACTTGGGAGTCTGAGGCATCAGGACCTAGAGTTTGAAGCCTACCTGGAATATATGGCCAGACCTTGTCTTGAAGAAAAAAGAAAAACTAACCCCCAAAAAACATTTATAACTACTTTTATTTTCAATACTGCTGTTCTAATCAAGCCATCATTATGTCTTGCCTGGATTATTATTATAGTTTATTGTTGGCCTTCTTACACTCTACCCTACCCTATCTATTCTCACACCCTCATCTGTTCTCAGATGGTTATGATGATGTAACATCAGAGTGAATCTTTAAAATAAAACTAAACATAAAACCCTGGGGCAAACACTTGAAGATCCAGGAATTTGCTGTGTCATTCTTATGAATACTCCCAACAGCTCAGGAAATAATAACTGACAAATAGGATTGCATCAAATTAAAAAGATTCACAGCAAGGGAACTATGATCAGCTCCAAGAGACAGCTTGCAGAATGGGAGAAAAATCTTTATCAGCTACCCAGAGGATTTGTACAGGGGATTAATATCCAGATTATATTCAGGAACATCTGTGATTAATATCCAGGAACATCCATGAGACTCTTATCTCCAGTTAACCACCAGAAAACCAGAAGTGGCGCTATAGCTCAAATACCAGAAGTGGCGCTATAGCTCAAATGGTAGAGTGTGTGCCTTGAGGTGCAGATTCAGGGACAGTGCCCAGGCCCAAGTTCAAGCCCCATGACTGACTAAAAAAAAAAAGCTCAGGGACAGTGGCCCGAGTTCAAGCCCCAGGATAATCACCAAAAAAGAAAAAAGAAGAGTTTACTCTAAAACTGCAATTTAAAATTACCATTTGGGAGATAATTGCTCATATATATATATATATATATATATATATATATATATATATGGTATGCTAAATAACTGTGTTGTGCTCTATTTTAGTGTTTTAGGAAAATGGAGACTAAAATGTGTTCTTTGGCATATGTGTTTTATCTTCTTTTTTTGGCATAATATGTATATGTGCATATTTTTTAAAAATTAGAAATGGGACCGTTTGGGAAAAGGAACAGGACCAAGAGGAGTGGGAGGGAGGAATAGAAGGTATATAGAGGTAATGATCAAAGTACATTATATGTGTATATAAAAATTTCATAGTTGAAGCCAGGCACCAGTGGCTCACGCCTGTAATCCTAGCTACTCAATAGCCTGAGATCTGATGATCACTGTTCAAAGCCAGCCCAGGCAGGAAAGTTTGTGAGACTCTTTATATCCAATAAACCACCAGAAAACTGGAAGTGGTATTCAAGTGGTAGAGTGCTAGCCTTGAGCTGAAGAGCTGAGGGACAGCGCCCAGGCCCACAGTTCAAGCCCCACGACCGACCCAAAAAGAAAAAAAAAGAGTGCTTGCCTTGAATTCATGAAGCCCTGGGTTCGATTCCTCAGTACCACGTGAACAGAAAAAAACAGAAGTGGTGCTGTGGCTCAAGTGGTAAAGTGCCATCCTTGAGCAAAAGAAGCTCAGGGACAATGCTCAGGCACTGAGTTCAAGCCCAGGACTACAAAAAATGTTGGGGGGGGGAACCAAAATAAACCCAAAATCCTTTAGTGACTATCACTTACCCAATCCTTACTATGGTTTATACTATATAGTTTATACGCTATCCTTACTATCATGACCTTCTATACTCTAGTGTACTCATGACCTCCTATATGTTTGGTCATGTATTTCTTTTATTCCACTAATAGTGAAAAGATTTTTGTACTTAACCATTCCTTCCACTTGGATTTTTTTTTCTTCTTTCATAACCATTTCCTCATTCCTAGAGATCTTGTCAAATGTAGGCCTTTCCTGATGATCCTATTTAAAACAATATATGCACATGTGCATGTGTTGTACTTGCCTAGATATGTATATTTGTATTCCCTAATCCCTTCTATACTACATTTTCTCCATAACATTTATCTGCATCTAGCCCACTTTACATTTACTTATTCATTTTGCTTCTTTGCTTCCTCTCATTTCATCCCAACATGCCTACACTTGAATTTAATCTTCTGTGAAGGCATTGCTGTGTCTCTGGTGGCTGGAACAGTGCCTGGCACATAGTGTAAAGTAAAGGAATGAATGGGATAGCATGTGAGAAAATCAATTTTTACCACAAGATTTTTATAAAAGGTATACCCTAAGCCAGGTGCTGGTGGCCCACGTCTATAATCCTAGCTACTCAGGAGGCTGAGATCTGAGTTTCTCAGTTCAAAGCCAGTCTGGCCAGTAAAGTCTGTGAGACTCTGACCTCAAATGAAATGAAGCTATGCCTCAAGTGGTAGAACAGAAGAGCTCAGAGACAGTGTCCAGGACTTGAGTTCAAGCCCCAGGACCAGCACCAAAAAAAGTATACCCTTTACCTTGGTAATTTGGAAGTTTATAATTAATTGCAGCGTGAACAACAAATACCCATATTTCTTTATAGCACCATTTTTTTCTTTTGAAAGTGCTTAAGCTCTAGGCACCAGTTGCTCAAGCCTGTAATCCTAGCTAATCAGGAGGCTGAGATCTGAGGATCAGAATTCAAACCTATCCCATGCAGAAAACTCTAGTAATTCGAGTTAAACCAGTTAACTGGAGTTAACTACCAAAAAAGCTGGAAGAGGAGCTGTGGGATCAAGTGATAGAGTGCTAGTCTTGAGCAAAAAAGCTCAGGGACAGCACCCAGGCCCTGAATTCAAGCTCTAGTACACACACACACACACACACACACACACACACACACACACACACACACACACACACACACACACACACACACACACACACACACACACACACACACACACACACACACACACACACACACACACACACACACACACACACACACACACACACACACACACACACACACACACACACACACACACACACACACACACACACCACAAAACTGGTGAGGTACTACAATAATATAATCACTATTGTACCATCATATAGGTCTAACAACAGTTGTGAAGATTTTGCCAGATTTGCTGGGATTTGTTGTCATTGCTGAAGTAATTCAATGCCAATGCCAAACATCAAGTTATTTCACTCCTATACTCTGTTGTGTGCATCTCTTTAACACCCATTATCTTCTTATATATACATTCTAACAAAATGAATGTGAATTTCTTGTTATCATGAGCCTTAAACCTGCTGTTTACAGATTTTCCTGATGTTTTTCAAAAAGACTTCTTTGTTCTTCAAATTTGAACCCACATTACTTTTTTAATTTTTGGTCATTGGGATTGAACTCAGGGCCCGAGCACTGTCTCTGAGCCCTCAAGGCTAATGCTCTACCACTCAGAGCCACAGTTCCATTTCCAGTTTTCTGGTGGGTAACTGGAGATAAGAGTTTCACAGATTTTTCCTGCCTGGGCTGGCTTTGAACTGTGATCCTCAGATCTCAGCCTCACCAGGATTACAGGTGTGAGCTACTAGAGCCTAGTTTACACAACATTACTTTTAACAGCAAAAAACATCGGAACCAGCTGAAATCTCTCATGACCATCAATTAACTAATAATGGCAATGTCATTAAACAGTAGTTTCCTCTGTAGGAGGATTATGGATATAATTTCAATGTCTTTTTACTTTTAAATTCTTCCCAAATGTTTTGTACTAACAATTAAGGGGGGAAAACTATTTATAAAAATAGTTTATCTTTCCATGGATTTACTGAATTTGAATTTTGTATTGCAGCCCAATTCACTCTTTTTTAGTGATCATCCATCTTCAATGTTAGTGTCCTTTACTTGCCTTGTCTAGGTCCGAGCTCATCAGCTGGTTCTCCCACCCTGTGATGTGGTAATCAAGGCTGTTTCTGAGTATGTTAGTTCCATCAAAGACCCCTCAAACTTGGATGTTGTTGGGAAGGATGTTTTCAAGCAATCTCAGGTAAGGTAGCCTTCTCCTTCCCAAGATGTCTTACATTCTCTAGCACCACTGGCAGATGTCCTGTTCCTTGCTGTGTCCCCCAGCTTCTTTTCCTATCTGCTTGCCTCTCTATGTTTACAGAATGAAGCCCTAAAATTTTCTTATAAGGTTATGACTAGGCCTGAGTTGAAAGGGTTATTTCTTTACCTACTGATGATATAAGTAATACAAGTTCATTTGGAAAACAAACACACTACTTCAAAAACCTCCTTACTTTGCCTGGTGCTGGTGGCTCATACATATAATCCTAACTACTCAGGAGGCTGAGATCAGAGGATTGTGGTTCAAAGCCAGCCCAAGCAGGTAAGTCCTGTGAGACTCTTATCTTCAAGTAACCACTCAAAAACTGGAAGTGGTGCTGTGGCTCACAGTGGTAGAGAGCTAGCCTTGAGCAAAAGAGCTCAGGGACAGCACCCATGCCCTGAATTCAAGTCCTACAACAATAACAAAATCTTCTTACCTAGAAATAACTTGTTAAAGTTAATACTCTGATGTGTCCTCATTTGTGTGTGTGTGTGTGTGTATGTATGTGTGTGTGTGTGTACGCATGTGTGTGCACATACAGAGTCTGACACATGCTAGGCTATATTCCCAGCCAATTTTAACATAAAAGTGGTATTACTTATCAGGCAATAAAATAAGTAATGTAAAATAGTTTTTTGTTGTTGTTGTTGGTCGTGGTGCTTGAACTCTGGGCTTGGGCGCTGTCCCTGTGCTCTTCAGCTCAAGGTGAGCGCTCTACCGCTTGAACCACAGCGCCACTTAGTAATATATTACTTAAAACCAGTCCATGTTAAATAAGAATCAAAGATTCACTTTTAAGCATGGAAGAAAGGGAATCAACTGAGATTTTATGTTACAAAATGAAACTAAAAGTCATGAAAGCAAGTTAGTTTTTGTGTATGTGTGCCAGTCCTGGGGCTTGAACTCAGGGTCTGAGTGCTGAGCTTTGTGCTTAAGGCCAGTGCTCTGCCAGATAAGCCCCAACTTTTTGGTGGCTAATTGGAGTTGAGTCTCATGGACTTTAATGCCTGGGCTGGCTTCAAACCACAATCCTCAGACCTTAGCCTCCTAAGTTGTTAGGATTACAGGCATGTGCCACCAGCACCTGGCCTAGTTTTATTTTTAAATTAGCATACAAACTGACTTGTGTATGTGACCACAGTTGGATTACTTTTTAATATAGTTAAAGATTTATGTAATTACCATCACAATGAGGATACTGAACAATTGTACAGTCCCCCCAAACTCTCACATTTTCCCTTTGTGATAACATCAAAACCAATCCTTGTGCTGCCCACTGGTCACATTTGTTGTCATTGTATTTATGTCTTCTACAGAATAGCACATATGTGGAATTGTACTGCTTGTAATCTTTTAAGAATGACTACTTTCATTTAACATAATGCTTTTGAGATTCCTTGAAGTTGTTGGATATTAATGATTCATTCCTTCTTGTTGCTGAGTAATGTTCATTGTACATGGATATACTATAGTTTGTTTATTCCTCCCTCAAATGATATTTAGATAAATTATGATTGTTGTGGTTACAAACAGAGCTGCTATAAACATTATGTGAAGGCTTTTCTATGAACACAGTTTTTCATTTCCCTAGTGTAACTATGTAGGTTTGGGATTTCTGAGTCATACAGTAAAGCATATGTTGTTCATTTGGTTTTTTATGTTTTTGTCAGTCATGGGGCCTGAAATCTGGGCCTGGGCGCCGTCCCTCAGCTCTTCAGCTCAAGGCTAGTGCTCTACCACTTGAGCCACAGCGTCAATTCCGGCTTTTTCTGCTTATGTATGTGGTGCTGAGGAATTGAACCCAGGGCCTCATGCATGCAAGGCAAGAACTCTACCACTGAGCCACCTTCCCAGTCCTTATTTGTTTTTCTAATGCCAGTATTGAGGCTCAAATTCCAGGCCTCATGTTGGTATTATACCACTTGAGCCACACTTCTGCTTCTGACTTTTTGTTGGTGAAATGGAGATAAGAATCTCTCAGGAAGGGGCTGGGAAGGTGGCTCAGTGGTAGAGCGCTTGCCTTGTATCCTTGAGGCCCTAGGTTCGATTCCTCAGCACCACATAAGCAAAAAAAAGAAAAAGAAAAAAAAGAATCTCTTAGGTTTATTTGCCCAGGCCAGCTATGAACTGCGATCCTCAGAGCTCAGTCTCTTGAATAGCTAGGATTACAGGTGTGAGTCACTAACCTATCATACTTTTAATTTGCATTTTATAAATAACTAATGATGAACATTTTATTCTTGTGCTTCCTTGTCATCTATATACATTCATTGGTAAATGGTTTTTTTTTAAGAACAGTGTTTTGCACATTTAAAAACTATTCATTTGCTTATTGTTGAGCTTTAAGATGTCTTTGTATATTCTGTATATGAGTCCTTTATCAGGCATCTGTTTTCTCACAGTACTTGGTTCTTCTTTTAATTTGTTTAACAGAACAGTTTGCATAGGAACATTTCAATTTTTTAGCAGTTATTATCTTTTCTGAAACCTTTGGTTTCATGTCTAGGGATTCTTTGAATAATCACAGGCATGATAATTTTCTATGTTTTTTAATACTGGGAAGAACTCAGGCCTTGCCTATGCTAGGAAGTTACTCTACCACTGAGCTATGTTCCCAGTCTTTTTTTCTTTTTTTTGGAAATAAGGTCTGCTTGTGTAGTGCTAGGATTATAGGCATGCATTACTATGCCTGGCTCTTCCTGTGCTTCTTTTTAAGTGATACATTTTACATTTGTATCTTCAGTTTATTTCTGTATAGTGTGAAGAGGTTTTTGTTTTTGGATTTGCATGTCAATATCCACTTGTCTAAATACAATTTATTGAAAGGGACAGGATTACCTTTTCTCCCTTGCCTTTGCACTTTTGTCAGAAATCAGTTGGTTATATTTATATGTGCATATTTCTGGGCTGTCTTCAGTTGATGGATATGTCAATTTTTTTCACTTTCTCAATTACACTAGCTTTATAGTAAATTTTAAAATTGAGTAGTGATTCCTCCAATTTTATTCTTTTTCAGTATTATTTTGTCTTTTTAGGTTCTTTTGCCTTCTCATATAAATTTTAGAATAATATTGTCTCTATCTACAAAAAAGAAATCCTGCTGGGATTTTGATTGGAATTTTGTTATATATCTAGATGAATTCGGTGAGTATTTGAATCCATGAATATGATACACCTCTCTTATTCAGGCATGCTTTGATTTTTTTTTCATTAGCTATAGTTTTTAGCATATAAGCCCTGTACATTCTTTTTATTTATTTTTACTTTTATTGCCTTTTTTTTCTTGTGGTACTGGGTATCAAACTTAAGGCCTGGTGCATGTTAGGTAAGTGCTCTACCACTGAGTTAATCCCTTAGTACACGATATTTAGAATGTAGTATTTCATATTTGAGTCATGTATGATAAAGAATGTTTTTTATTTTAATTTCTAATTATACACTGTTAATATATAGAATTATGATTTTGGTGTGTTGTCCTTGTAACTTGTGACCTTTGTAAATCATTTATTAGTTCTAGACTTGGGATTTTTTTTTGTGTAGATGATCATATTGTCTGTGACTAAGGACAGTTCTAATTTCTTTTTTTGTAATATACATAGCTTGTTTAGTATTTCAAAATGATGCAGAACAGGAATGTAGAGAGTAGATATCCTTGTCTTATGCATGATCTTAAGAGGAAAGCATACAGTAATCATTAGCTATAGATTTTGTAGATGTATCTGAACAGGTTGAGGATGGTTCTCTTCTGTTTTAGTTTGCTAAGATGACTCACATTATCATTACTATAATGAATGTACAGTATGTTTCTCCAAATGCATTTTATCATGTATTGATAAGGTAGCAATATTTTCTTCTTTTGTGGTAGTTCTAGGGGTCGCACTCAGGGTATTTTGTTTGCTTGGTAGCTGCTATGACAAGTCTCTAGCTCTTTTTGTTTTAGTTATATTTTAGATAGGGCCTCAGGCTTTTTGCCTGGGCTCTCTTTGGACTATACTCCTCCTATCTATCTACCCCTGCTGAGTAGTTGGCATTGCAACTGTGTCTAGCTTGTTTCTTGAGATTCATATCTCACTAACTTTTTGACCAGGGTAGCCTTAGGATTGCTCAGACAATGCTCCCAATCCCCACCTCCCAACTAGCTGGGATTACAAGTGTGAGTCACTGTGCCTGACCCTTTCTTCTCCTTTGATCCATTAATATTTCCTTCCTTTCTTCTTCTCTCCCTCCATTCCTTCCTTCCTTTCTTTTTTTCTTTTTTTGTTGGTCATGGAGCTTGATTTCTGGGCCTGTCCTTGAGCTCTTCAGTTCAAGGCAAGCACTCTACCACTTGAGCTACAGCACCACTTCTGGTTTTTTGGTGGTTAATTGGAGATAAGAGTCTCCCAGACTTTCATTCCCAAGGCTGGCTTGGAATGATGATCCTCAGATCACAGCGGCCTGAGGAGCTAGGATTATAGGCATGAGCCACAGGCGCCCAGCTCCATTAATATTCTTTAATGAGGGGCTGGGAATGTGGCTCAGTGGTAGAGTGCTTCCTAGCATGCATGAAGCCCTGGGTTCGATTACTCAGCACAACATAAACAGAAAAAGTAGCGTTGTGGCTCAAGGGGTAGAGTGCTAGCTTTGAGCAAAAGGAGCTCAGGGACAGTGCCCAGGCCCTGAGTTCAAGCCCAGGAGGACTGGCAAAAAAGGAAAAAAATAATATTTAAAATTATTTTTAAAATACTAAAACTATCTTTGTATTCCCATGACATAATTCTGTTGTATTATTCCCTTTATGTATTGTTTTGAACTATTAGTACTTCATTGAGTATTTTTACATGTAATTTCATGGAGTATGTAGGTCTGTATTTTCTAGTTGTTCTATCTTGGTCTGTTTTTGCTAGGCAGTGTAGATTCATAAAATGAGTTGGCAAGTGTTCCTTCCTCTTTTTTTTTTGCCAGTCCTGGGGCCTGAACTCGGGACCTGGGCACTGTCCCTGAGCTTCTTTTACTCAAGGCTAGCATTCTACCACTTCCAGCTTTTTCTGTTTATGTGGTACTAAGGAATCAAACCCAGGGATTTATGCATGCTAGGCAAGCACTCTACCACTAAGCCACATTCCCAGCCCCCTTCTTCTTATTTTTGAAATGTTTGTATAGATTTCATTTTTTATTTTTTGGGTCCTGTAGTGGGGCCTGAACTCTGGGCCTAGGCGCTGTTCCTCAGCTCTTCAGCTCAAGGCTAGCTCTCTACCACTTGAGCCACAGCCACTTCCGGCTTTTTTTCTTTTTGCTTATGTGGTGCTGAGGTATCGAACCCAGGGCCTCATGTATGCAAGGCAAGCGCTCTACCACTGAGCCACCTTCCCAGCCCCAGATCTCATTATTTGATTGGTAGAATTTGCCAATGATAGACATATTTGAAATGATTGTTTAGAATTTGGTGACCTTTTTAAATTATTTATTTATTTATATTTTAAAGATGATTTCTCCCAGTTTTTTCCCTCCTGACCCTCCCTCCCCCACATGTTGTATAGTTCATTTTCAACATAGTGTCTAGTGAGTATCAATGCTACATTCGTTTACACTTTGTCCTACCATTTCTGTGCTCCCCCTTACCATCCCCCAAACAGATAAACTTATATATAAGACCAAAGGTACCGAAATAAAAAACAGTGACAAAGGAGAAAACAAAAACTAAAAGCAAAGTAACAAAAAACCTCCAATTTCTCTTTCTTGGAGTTCATTTTGATATAAATCATTTTATATGATCATATGTACTTAGCTATTGAGCCTTTATGATGCTGTCCTAAGAATATCCTCCTTTGGTCTCACTTTTTCCTTTTACTAAATTTTTAAAAGTTTGGGTTATTTTTCTTTTTGTTTTTTTTGGTCATGGGGCTTGAATTTAGGGCGTTGGCACTGTCCTTGGTCTTTTGAGCTCAAGGCTAGTGCTTGAACCACTTTGAACCACAGCTCCACTTCCAGTATTCTGATGGTTAATTGGAGATGAGTTGTATGGACTTTCCTACCTGGGCTGGCTTTGAATCACAATTGTCAGAACTTAGCCTCCTGAAAAGCTAGGATTATAGCCATGAGAAACCAGCTCCTGGCTCTCTCTCTCTCTCTCTCTCTCTCTCTCTCTCTCTCTCTCTCTCTCTCTCTCTCTCTCTCTCTCTCTCTCTCTCTCTCTCGTTGGTTGTGGGGCTTGAACTCTGAGCCTGGGCACTGTCTCTAAGCTCCTTTTGTCAAGGCTAGCCCTCAACCACTTTGAGCTATAGCACCACTTCTTTCTTTTTCTGTGATTAATTGAAGAGTTTCATGGACTTTTCTGCCCCAGCTGGCTTCAAAGCACAATTCTCAGATCTCAGTTTCCTGAGTAACTAGGGTTACAGGTGTGAGCCATCAGCACCCAGCTCCATTTTTGTTGTTGTTGTTGTTGTTTGTTTTTAATACTATCCTCAGTGGGAATAGTGTAAACTTTAATTATTCTAGTACAGAAACCTCTTTCTCTCTCATGCACACACACATGTGTGTATATGTATACATATACACACATACATAACACCCACATATATATATACCATATATATGTATATATGTGTGTGTGTGTATATATATATATATATATATATATATATATATATATATATATATATATATATATATACTTTTTTTAATGCCAGTACTAGGGCTTGAACTCAGGGCCTGGTGCTCTCAAGTTTTGCCAGTTAGAGTTTCCCAGATTTGTCTGCCTGGGCTAACTTTGAACTGCATCCTTAGATCTCAGCCTCCTGAATAGCTAGAATTATAGATGTGAACCACTGGTACCTGGCTCCCGCTGGATTTTTTTTTTATTGTGAAAATACCATATAGATGGGTTACAATTACATGGGCAAGATAATGAGTATATTTCTTTTTTTTAAATTTAATTTAATTTTATTTGTGAACATACTGTACAGAGGAGTTACAATTACATGGGCAGGATAATGCGTACATTTCTTACCAAGCATTGCAGCCTCCTCCTTTGTTTACCCTTCACATCCCTTCCCAGCCTCCCCCCTCCCCAATGAGTATATTTCTTATCAAGCATTGTTGCCTCCTCCTTTGTTTCCCCTTCCCATCCCTTCCCATCTCCCACCCCCCCACCCCCAGATGTCCTGTTGGATTTTTTAAGTGAATAAAAAATAAAATCGAGTGTTTGGTTTGGGGAGCCTAGTATTTCTACAACTTTTTTTTTCAGGTAAGGGGTAGGTTTATTCATCATTCCAGCTGGCACCAGGCCATCTTGGTCCTCCACGCTGTGAGGAAAGGCCTGGGAAAGAGAGCTGGGAGAGCTGACAAAGAGAGAGAGCTGGGAAAAAGAGAGAAGAGCTAGAAAAGAGAGAAAAGAGCTAGAAAAGAGAGTGTCTAGGAAAGGTGAGAAAGAGAGAGCTAGGAAAGAGAAGGGAGCTGGGAAAGAGAAGAGAAGGAAAGAGCTGAGAAAGTTAGAAAAGAGCAGAGAGAGAGCAGAGAGAGGGTGTTTGGGCCTGGGTTAGGCCTTTTCTAGGGTATGGGCGGAGAAAGGTGTGGCCACATCAAATTCAGATGTGACCTCAGCGGATGCAGATGTGACCTCTTCCAGGTGTCCCAGTTGCCTGGGTAACGCAGTTACTGGGCGGAGACTTTGCTGCGAGGAGGGTGGAGTCTGCTGGCTATCCAGGAGTCCACCTTACATTCCAGCCTTTTAATAATCATGAAATAGGGTGTGGAGTCTCTCTGGCTACTTCCTGCTGACAAGGGGCGTCGACAATAGGGGTAAAAGGCTGGAATTTGGTCCCCTCCCAGAGAAGGCAGTGAGCAGCAGCTGTCCCTTGGTGGATTGAGTCCTTAGATGAGGTCTGGAGAAGTCTCATGAGCATTGAGGGGCTGGAAAAAAAAATACTAGAGAGCAAATAAATGGCAAGAGGAAGGACTTGGGGCTGAAAATGTTAGTAGAAATGTCCCTAGCTACCTCTGATATTTGATGACTAGGTAGAGAAGTCAGGTGACAAAGGCAAGAATATAAATTCCTGTTCAGTTATAGGTAGACAGGTTAGACATTGGATGGCAGGCTTCTTACTTCTACTGACCTCCCGGCTCTGGTTAATTTTGAAAGAGCAGGCAAAGTAGCTGATGAGACATCATCTCCTCTTACTCCTCTCCATGTTCCCTGTTCCCCAGACTGGCTGAGTCTAGGTGCTCGTTGCTGGGATGGCTTGTCCCAGTTGGTATTCAAGGAGGATTGAACTCAAGGCTTGGGCATTGTCCCTGAGCACTTCTGCTCAAGGCTAGTGCTCTACCACGTTGAGTTACAATAGCACTTCCAGTGTTTGGCTGGTTAGGGATAAGAGTCTTGAGCCATGCTTCCAGCCTGGCTCTTTGCATCGCACTCTTCACTCTTGTGTATATGCAAATATTCAAAAAATTTGAAATAAAAGCCATTTTAGTTTGAAGCATTTTGGATAAGGGATTCTCAATCTATAAAGTGAAGAGTTCTACTCTGCTGAATCCTCTGCAGAAATCATAAAGGAAAAGGTAGGACCTGATTAAATACTAACAGAGAGAAAATAATGAGTTTCTGTGTAAAATAAATCTTGGACTGAGAATGTGGCTCCGTGGTATAGTGTTTGCCTAGCATGCATGAAGCCCTGGGTTTGATTCCTCAGTACCACATAAACAGAAAAAGCCAGAAGTGGCACTGTGGCTGAAGTGGTAGAGTGCTAGCCTTGAGTAAAACAAGTTCAGGGACAATGCCCAGGCCTTGAGTTCAGGCCCCCAGGCTTGACAAAAAACAAAGAAAAAAAGCTGAAAAAAACAAATCTTATGCTAAGCCCAGTGCTGGTAGCTTATGCCTGTAATCCTAGCTACTCAGGAGGCTGGGATTTGAGGATCAAGTTCTAAGCCATTCAGGGCAGAAAAATCTGTGAGACTCTCATCTCCGGTAAATTAGTCAGAAAAAGCCAGAAGTGTCATTGTGAGCTCAAGTGGTAGAGCACTAGCCTTGAGCAAACAATCTCAGAGATAGCACCCTGGTCCTGGTTCAAGCCCTAGGACTGGCACACACATACACACACACAAAACAAATGAACAAAAATTAAATCCTGTGCTAAGCATTAGGATATAAATATAAATCACCCATTTTTTGTTCTCACAGAATTTCAGGTTGAATGGAGAGGCAGAAGCAAACAAATAAGTACAATGAAGAAAGAATACAGAGGTTTCGGAATGTGGCTTAGTGGTAGAGTGCTTGCCTAGCATTCATGAAGCCCTGGGTTCAATTCCTCAGTACCACATACACAGAAAAAGCTGGCAGAGGTGCTCTGGCTCAAATGGTAGAGTACTAGCCTTGAACAAAAGAATCTTAGGGACAGTGTCTAGGCCCTGAGTTCAAGCCCCAGGAGTGGCCAAAAAAAAGAAAGAAAGAAAAGAAAAGAAGAAAAGAAGGAGAGAGACAGAGACAGAGAGAGAAATAAAGAACACAGAAACTAGGTTGCCTGTGGCGCACCTATAATCCGAGCTACTCAGTAGGAGACTAAAATCTGAGGATTATGGTTTGCAGCCAGCCCCGGCAAGAAAGTCAGTGAGGGCTGGGAATGTGGCTTGGTGGTAGAGTGCTTCCCTAGCATTCATGAAGCCCTGGGTTCAATTCCTCAGTACCATAAACTGAAAAAGCCAGAAGTGGCACGGTGGTAGAGCGCTATCCTTAAGCAAAAGAAGCTCAGGGACAGTGCCCAGGCCCTGGGTTCAAGACCCAGGACTGGCAAAAAAAAAAGTCCTTGAGACTTATCTCCAATTAATCACAGCTGTATCTGGCTGTGGCTCAAGTGGTAGAGCACTAACTTTGAGCAAAAAGGAGCCCAAGGACAGTATCCAAGCCTAGGATTCAAGTCCCAGAACTGGCAAAAAAAGAAACAAAAAGAAAAAAAAAAAAGAAAGGACAGGGCTGGGAAGTTGGCTCAGTGGTAGAGCACTTGCCTTGCATGCCTGAGGCCCTGGGTTCGATTCCTCAGCACCACATAAGCAAAAAGAAAAAAGCCAGAAGTGGTGCTGTGGCTCAAGTGGTAGAGTGCTAGCCTTGAGCTGAAGAGCTGAGGGACAGCGCCCAGGCCCAGAGTTCAGGTGCCACGACCAGACCCCCACCCCACCCCCCCCCAAAAAAAAAAGAAAAAAGGACACAGAAGACTAACTAGGAAAACATGGTCTGGAAAATTTTTAATGAAGTAGGACCTCTTGAAGAATAAGTGTTTGCCTGCGGTGACACAGGAACAGAAGGGTTTGCTGAGAGATGCAGATATAATTCGGTATTTCAATAGATTGGGTCAGAGGTCTCTACCTACTGACAGTGAACAGTCTATAAAAATAGTATTAAATACAAAAAGCTAAGTAAATATATTAATATGATTGCATTCATGTGAAAATGTAGTGATACGATTCCATTTATGTGAAAAAAACCAAAACTGTATGATTTTACCAATGTGTTTGTAAATACAGCACAATTTCTGAAAAAAAATCTACCAAATTGGATGACTTCTTGTGAAGAGAGTGAATGCAGAATTAGCCACATAAAAGTAGATTCTGTTCATAATTTGTAGTTTTTAGGAGATTGCTTTCAATTATTACACATGTTCTTAAATATAATAAAGATATCAATGAGTTAATAATGGAATGTTGATAACAGTAGAGTATTAATTAATGTTTTCTAGATTTAAAAACACTTTTCTCAGCCAGTTATATCAAATTCAAATTTTTGAGAAAGTACATGGTTTTTGTTTCTAAGGCCAAAGGCTGGAGATCTCAGTTCCGTTTTTTGTGTCTGGACATACATGCAAGTAAAAAGTCTTGGAATATTTTCCTGGATTCTGAGTATTGAAAATCAGTCTCTGAGAGAGAGACTGATTTGAAAATTTTCTTTTTTATTGTATGTTTTGTTTTTTGTAAGAAAGAAATATTATTTGTTATAGCTAGTAGATGATTTTTTTGTAGAAGATACTTGGCACTGGAGCTGTATGGTGAAGTGGATATTCTCATGCATTGATGATGGGAGTGTAACTTGAGAAATCTATTTTGGAAAGAGATTTTAGTATCATGTGTCATGAGTCTGAAAATGATCATACTCTTTGACCTAGTAATTACACTACTAAGAATTTGCTCTGTAAAATAACCCAAAGACTTAGGTAAAATATAGTTATGAGAATATTATTTATAATGAGAAATTAGAAATGTGATTAATAAGTGACATTCTGTAAAGATGTTAAAATTCTATTTCAAGAGAATTGGGAAAGGGCTGGGAAGTTGGCTCAGTGGTAGAGCGCTTGCCTTGCGTGCCTGAGGCCCTGGGTTCGATTCCTCAGCACCACATAAGCAAAAAGAAAAAAGCCGGAAGTGGCACTGTGGCTCAAGTGGTAGAGCGCTAGCCTTGAGCTGAAGAGCTGAGGGACAGCGCTCAGGCCCAGAGTTCAGGCCTGACGACCGGACCCCCCCCCCCCAAAAAAAAAAAAAAGAAAAGAAAAGAGAATTGGGAAAGGCTTGATAAATCTCTTTTAGTCGCCTTCTTCATGTGGAGATTAAGTAGTAATTTCTTGTTTTGGCAGTGCTAGAGACGTACACTCCTGGCCCATTAGTTTTATTTATGGTGCTGGATATTGAACTCTCACGTTTTTGTCACATACTGTACTACTAAGTTATATTGTCAACTCCAGTCCAATAAGTTTTTTTAACCTTTTTTTGCCAAAGATGATTTTCACTTCTTCCTGAACTTTGTATGTACTCTTTTGTGCCTCTATTCTTTGATTCAGTATATTTGAGATTTATTAAATATTATTATGTGTATCATTATTTTCTTTGTTTTCTTTCTCCATTTCTCCCTCTCACCCCCTCTCCCTGTCTCCCTCTCTTTCCTTCTCCCTCTCTTCCTCTCCCTCTCTTTCTCTGTCTCTCCCTCTCTTTTTCCCTCTTTTCCTTTCCCTCTCTATCTCCTTCTTCCTTTGCCTCTACCTCTCCCTTTCTGCCTCTCTCCCTTTTCCCATCTTCTGTCTCCCTCTCCCTCCTCTCTCCCTGTCCATATCTCCCTTTCCCTCTCTCTCTCTCTCCAGCAATTTAAATTTTTATAACAGGCTGCTAAACTCTCTTCCAAACTGTATCAATGTACACTACCATCAGAAGTATCATTAGAGTTCCACTTACTCTATCCTGATGAGTACTTAATATTGGTATTTTTAATTTTAGACCTTCTGGTGAAAATGTAAAGGCGTCACATTGTAGTTTTTGTATGTATTTTTGTGCTTTGGGCTTTCATGTTCATACCTTTTAAACTAATAATTAAAATTTAAGGGTATTTGCCAATTGGAGATCCAGAGGAAACTTACGGACAATGTACTATTTGTTGTATAACTTACAATAGCCAAATGTGAGAAATAACCTAAATGGCTGTTTTTGTGTCAGTGGTTATATAATTTATAACACATTTCTAATGGTAAAATATGAGACCATTTAAAATTATCTAGACAAAATGTTAATGTAATAAAAGCAGGGTACAAATTATACATATAGTATCAACTGTAGAAAAATATGTATTAGAATGGACTGGGTATACTTAGCTGGGCATGGATTGTTGTGTGCTTAGTCATCTCTTGGGAGGCTGACACAGATTGTGAGCTTGAGACCAGAGTAAGAAAAGCAAAGAAAAGAAAAGAAAAGAAGGAAAGGCAGATAGAGGTAGGAAGTGAGAGAAGGAAGAAAAGATTATTCTTCAAGAACAAGAATAATAAAAATTTTAAATACTGTAAGGAAACACACCAAAATACCTTTGGATGGTCATTCTTTATGATTAATCCTCTCTGATCCTAATTTTTTTTCTAAATAATCTGATCACTTTTGAAAAGAATGGAATGTAAGTGAACTTTGTTGATGGTATTACAGATTTTATGTTTTATAATGCTTTTTTCCTATCTAATCTTTTATTCAAAGTGGAAAATTACTCTCTTAAGTTTCTTTAAATATTTCATATCTGCTATTGTTTTGACTACCAAATTGTAAGTTGTATGAAAGAGACACTCATGTTATTTTTTTTCTGAAAATCTGATGTTCCAATATCCAGTCCAGGACAGAAGATAAAATAGAACGATTCAAAAAAGCAGTTGAATACTATTCAGTCACAACGAAACTCTCTTCGCTACCAGTGGGTCCCTCCTTTCTAGGTAAGGTTTCCTGTTGACCCCAAGATGTCCTGTTCATAGGGGAAACTGATTGGACCTTCAGGAACCCAAGGATCAGACTAGATTCATACTCTTTTTTTATGTGCTGGTCCTGGGGCTTGAATTCAAGGCCTAGGCACTGTCCTTGAGCTTTTTTGCTCAAGGCTAACACCCTGTCACTTGAGCCATGGCTCCACTTCTACATTTGCCCCTTTTTGCTATGTGTTCATGGAAGTCATGGTTGTCTAGTAGGTATTTCTCCTGTTGATTTCCATGTTATAAGAAAGAGTTGTGCCTTCTCATATTTGTAGATAATGATGATACCATTTCCTTAGCTCAGCTTCTTTTTGTTCTAACCTCCATTTTGCCTGTGTATGTGAAAAATAATCCTGTCTTTGGCATCAGGCCTGCATTTGAGTTCTGCCTCTGCTGCTTACCAGCTATATACCCTTTGCAAGTCTAATTTGTATGAAGTATGACTCAAAACAACTACTCTATAGGATTATCAGATGAAATAATTTATACAAGAATGCCTATATAGCCGAGCACAGGTGGCTCATACCTATAATCCTAGCTACTCAGTAGGCTGAGATCTGAGGATCACGGTTCAAAGCCAGCCCAGGCAAGAAAGTTCGTGAGACTCTTATCTCCAATAAACCACCAGAAAACTGGAAGTGGCACTGTGGCTCAAGTGGTAGAGCACTAGCCTTGAGCTGAAGAGCTGAGGGACAGTGCTCAGGCCCAGAGTTCAAGCCCCATGACTTGCCAAAAAAAAAAAAGAATGCTGATATAGCACATTGTAGCTGCTCAATTTTAATTTTTTCTTGTGCATTCTAATTCACATTAGGCAATCACTCTACCACTAACCCATATCCTAATACCATAAGTTACTCATAATGTTCTTTTTCACATGAAGATGGGTTAGCAGAATATAATACAGGAAAATTATTAGGATTAGCTGAAATATAGACCTTTTTTTGGCTTCAGGCTTTCGAAATAATCGGATTGGAAATCCTCCTCTTCCACGAAATCAAGTAGGCACCATTTCTGCTGGAAAGCCAATGGTGAGTATTGTTGAAAAAGCCTGAGACCATCTGTTAGCATTAGATTCTGGTTGCTTCCCAATTTTTATTATCTTTGTTGAGGCATGGGTTAATCGACTACGAAAGTCATGCATAATTGTATTAATTCTACTTTGAGGCCAGTAGATTGTATAAGGATAGTATCCAAATAAGGAATCATTAGGGCACTATGGAGGTACATAAGCAACTATCTGTTTTGGTTCATTGTTCTGCCTCTGTTGGATTATTGTCAGGCATCACTGTTAGACTTAGTTCTTTTTTTTTTTTTTTTTTTTTTTGCTGGTCATGGGCCTGAATTCTGGGTCTGGGCACTGTCCCTGAGCTCTTCAGCTCAAGGCTAGCACCACAGCACCACTTCTGGCTTTTTTTGCTTATGTGGTGCTGAGGAATCGAACCCAGGGCCTCATGCACGCAAGGCAAGCACTCTACCACTGAGCCACCTTCCCAGCCCTAGAATTAGTTCTTGTGAGCAATTTTTATCATTACATTCACTGTGCATTATTTTTTAAATGATCTACGTAACTAGAGGATAGAGATGGGAGTGGAGGAAATGGGAGAGAATGAGGGAAGGGGTGACATTGACCAAGGAGCAGTATACCCACAACCTGACTTATTGAATTGTAACCCCTTTGTACAATTACTTAATAATAACAATAAAAAGGAGTCATTTCTTAATGATCTCAGTAGGTACTTTGTACCTCAGCAGTCCTTATGACTGGCATCGTTCACTGTGTTACAACTTCTGAGTGGGAAAATGTTCAAGAGCTTTTTTTCTGTCTGTTTTTAATCCTCTAGTTTTCTCACCAAATGCCCCAGAAAACGAAATATCCACCACCGTTCCCAATGGGACCCAACTCATCCCTCCTCTTCTCCTCCCCCCACCCTCTGGGAGAATCCAGTGCTTTTTCTGAGGATGCCATGCTACAGGACAACCCCTTTGCCAGTTGGGCTGTCTCTTATGACAATTCTGCATCCCAGTTTCCCAATTACTTGACTTCCAAACCATCACATCATTTGGGACCAGACTCCTCTCATTCCTCTTCCTCTGATGGGGATGAGCCAAATGGAACCAATTCTGAGTAAGTATCTCAAAAGAGAAGCCTTCTGAAAGAATGTGAGGAACTTTGTGTTCTTAGCTTCTCTCCATTGTTAATCTTTACTCTTTGAACCTGTGTAGGTGGTCATTTTCAGAGATGTAGGCCACTGAGAAAAAGGCAAAATAACAGTAGGTTAAGAGAGTTGCTTAGCTTTGTCACCATAGCATGACTGGCATTTCTCAGTTTGTGGGGGATATACACTGAATGGAAAAGAAGAAAAAAGATTTTTGTGAGTTGAATCATTGGAAAAGTTGAGTAGGAAGTTATTGCTTAGTAACTAACAGTTTTGAACTAAAGTTTAAACTCAGGGTCTGGGCTCTGTCCCCAAGCTCTTTCACTCAAGGCTCGTACTCTACCACTTTGAACCACAGCACAATTTCCAGTTTTGTGGTGGTTAATTGGAGATAAGCAAGACCTGGGCACTGGTGGCTCATGCCTGTAATCCTAGCTACTCAGGAGGCTGAGATAAGAGGTTCACCATTCAAAGCCAGCCCAGGCAGTAAAGTCCCTCCAATTAACGACCAGGAAACCAGAAGTGGTACTGTGGCTCAAAATGGTAGAGTGCTAGCCTTGGGCAAAAGAGCTCAGGGATAGTGCCCAGGCCTGGAGTTCAAACTCCATATCCAACAAAAAAAAATTTTTTAAGAGTTTCACAAGGACTTTTCTGCCTGGGCTGGCTTTGAACCATGATCCTCAGATCTCAGCTTTCTAAGTAGCTAGGATTACAGGTATGAGCCACCAGCACATGGCTGAGGTGTTTCTTTGGTTGGTTTTATTTGTTTGTTTTTGTTTCTAAATTGACCCATCTCTTGTTAGATTATTCCCCTAACAGGTTTCCCTGGGAAACAGCACCATAATTATTTTCTTAAAATATAAGCAGATTCTAAACATGCCTTTTTTTTTTGTCAGTCATGGAGCTTGAACTCTGGGTCTGGACGCTATCCCTGAGCTCTTCAGCGCAAGGCTAGTGCTCTACCACTTAAGCCATAGCACCACTTCCGGTTTTCTGGTGGTTAATTGGAGATAAGAGTTTCATGGACTTTTCCTGCCTGGGCTAGCTTTCAGCTGTGATCCTCAGATCTCAGCCTCCTGTACTCAGGAGGCTGTAGCTAGGATTTGGGGCATGGGCCACCAACGCCAGCTATGCCTTCTTTGTTTAATGCTGGAACTGAGATTTGAACTCAGGGCCTGCAGGCTATCTCAGATTTTACACTCAAGGCCACCATTTGATCCACAGCTTCACTCGCAGCATTTTTGGTGGTTAATAGGAGATAAAAGTCTTAGGGACTTTTTCTGCCTGGGCTAGTATTGAACCTTGATCTTCACATCTCAGCCGCCTCAATAGCTAGCATTGCATATGTGAGCCACTGTGCATGGCTTAAACATGCCCTCTTTCTTTTTTCCAGTCATGGGGCCTGAACTCTGGGCCTGGGCACTGGTTCCTCAGCTCTTCAGCTCAAGGCTAGTGCTCTACCACTTGAGCCATGGCACCACTTCTGGCTTTTACTGCTTATGTGGTGCTGAGGTATCAAACCCAGGGCCTCGTGCATGCAAGGCAAGCACTCTACCACTGAGCCACCTTCCCAGCCCCTAAACATGCCCTCTTAAAGGTACAACATGTGTGATTCCCATGTCCTTTGATCATTTTAGTTTGTGTCAAGTAAAAGAAGCCAAGAGGACAGTGATGGGCCACTGAAAGGAAAGCTATCAAGTTCAGGGCTCATTCAGTGTCTGAGGGATCTGAGCAGACATCTTGAGTGGAAATATCCTTATCAACTTCCCTTTTCTGCCCTACATTGTATTTAGTCATGTCACAGAAGCACTTCAACAGCAACCTGGTTGGGAAGATGCCAGTGGCGACCGAGGGTCTTGGGTACAGCCTGCTGATGCAGGAGTATCAGAAGCCAGCCTGGGGGATGAAGAACCTCACATCCCATCTCTGTTATCTATGTCTACAAGGAGTCATATGGACATCACCATTCCACCCTTACCTCCAGTAGCTCCAGAAGTTTTACGGGTTGCTGAACACAGACACCGGAGAGGTCTTATGTATCCATATATCTACCATGTTCTCACTAAGGTTAGCTGACAGATCAGTACCTCCCTGACTGCTTCTTACCCATACTTCATCCTGTCTAAGTTACCAGAAAAGAACATCTGACCATTGGAATCTAAAGGGAGGTAAAAGAAGCATCACGCTAAAAAGTCTCTCCTTGCATAAAGGGCCTCAGATGATTCCAGACCAGCAGGAGATGGGATGATACAATAAACAAGGCTTATAAAAGAGAAATGTAACTCTGAGGTGTGTGTGTGTGTGTGTGTGTGTGTGTGTGTGTGTGTGTGTGTGTGAGAGAGAGAGAGAGAGAGAGAGAGAGAGAGAGAGAGAAGGAGGGAGGGAGGGAGAGGGAACGAGAACATCCCTGGGCTTGAGTCCAGGGCCTCATGCCCTCATCTCAAGACTAGAGCTCTACCACTTGAATCACACCTCCACTTTGGGGTTTTTGCTTGTTAATTGGAGATAAGAGTTTCACGGATTTGTTTGTCCAGTATGGCTTTGACCCATGATTCTCAGAACTCAGCCTCCTGAGTAGCTAGGATTATAGGCAAGAGCCATCTGCCTTCAGCAAATTGTGTTGTGTGTGCACACGTATGTGTGTGTGTGTACACACACATGCCAGTGCTAGGGCTTTAACTGGGAGCTTCTTGCTCTCATTTGGCTTTTTCGCTCTACCACTTAGTGCCAGAGCTCCACGTGAGACCATGAGACTTTTGAGTCCACCAAGTTGATAAGCACTGGTTCAAGAGATAGAACATGGAAGAGGCTTTGTGCCTTTTTCCTTGTCTCTCCTCTATTTCTATGAAGCTGTTTCCCTCCTTTGGTCTTACCATATAATGTATCTCCTAACATAATGTCTAAGATGGGCTCTCCTCAGTAGTCAGCTGTAGCTAGTCATAGCTGGGACTTTAAAATGAAATCTAATTTATAAAATGTCTGTGGGCCTTTGGACGTCTTACAGCTTTTAATCTGAAATTCCTTTTTTCTACAAATAGAAAATTGATTGACCAGGCTTCAGAGGCTACAGTTCATTATGTGTACTTTTATGCTCAGTTCCTAACCTTGAAGGAACTCATTTTTTTTCCTTTCCCTGTACCCTTATTAGGGTGAGATTAAGATCCCTGTATGTATTGAGGATGAATGTAACATGGAGCTTCCTCCAGCTGCTCTCCTATTCCGGTCTGCTCGTCAGTATGTGTATGGAGTCCTTTTTAGTCTGGCAGAGACACAGCGAAAATTGGAACGCCTGGCCATACGTCGGCGGCTACCTGTGGAAGGTAAGTATACTTCTAGTTCTCTCAAAGCTTGACACAATGGGAAAAAAGCCGATGGAAGCACATTTAACTTTTGGCTATGAAACAATCTGTAAGAAAATGCATCATAACCAGGCACTGGTGGCTCACACTTTTAATCCTAGCTACTCAGGAGGCTGAGATCTGAGGATCGCAGTTCAGAGCCAGCCCAAGCAGGAAAGTCTGAGACTCTTATCTCCAATTAACCACTGGAAAACCAGAAGTGGTGCTATGGCTCAAAGTGGTAGAGTGCTAGCCTTGAGTGAAAGAGCTCAGGGACAGCACCCAGGCCCCTAGTTCAAGCCCATGACTGACAAAAAAGTGCATCATGCATCCATGTTGATATAGAAAGTAAACTAATGTAAGCCTCCATTTTGTAGTCATAAAGTGTTCAGAATGACTACTCCTTATAAGAACCATGCTGGGCTTTGCGAATGTAGAAGTATATCTGACATAGTCTCTCCTCAGATAGTTGTTTGTTTGGGGATTTTGTATTGCACGTCATTAAAACTGTTGGGTTTTAAGCTTAGATTACTTTTTCTAATGAATATGTTCAAAAGCATACTTTAGAGCCAGGCAGTGGTGGCTCATGCCTGTAATCCTAGCTACTTGGGAAGCTGAGATCTGATAATTGTGGTTCAAGGGAGGAAAATCCATGGGACCCTTATGTCCAATTAACTACCAAAAAATGGGAAGTAAAGCTATGGCTCAAGTGATAGAGTGCTAGCCTTGAGCAAAAGAAACTCAGGGACAGCACTCAGACCCCAAGTTCAAAGCCCTGGGACTGGCCCACACAAAAAGGATACTTTAGGAATATGGATATGGCTCAAATGGTAGGCCACATGCCTGCCAAGTGTGGGACAGCTGAGGTCAAACCTCCATACCATGAAAAAAAAACACTTTAGATATCTTCCCCCAGGAAGATAAATTTACTATGTAGTCCTTATTTCTCCTTATAAGTAGTACTAAAATTCCTGGACATTATGTATGAAACAACCAAAAAAGAGACAGGCACACAAGCAATATATACTGGTGCAATAGTGAGGTCTTTGGGTTTTCTTTTTGCCTCACACATTTCAGACTTGGTATAAGACAAGCTGGCAAGCAGCCTGGAAATTTCAACAGCAACAAATCAATAAAAGCCCACCAGGCCAGGTGCCAATGGCTCACGCCTGTAATCCTAGCTACTCAGGAGGCTGAGATCTGAGGATCACGGTTCAAAGCCAGCCCAGGCAAGAAAGTCCATGAGACTCTTATCTCCAATAAACCACTAGAAAACCGGAAGTGGCTCTGTGGCTCAAGTGGTAGAGTGTTCGCCTTGAGCTGAAGAGCTGAGGGACAGCAACCAAGCCCAGAGTTCAAGCCCCACAATCGACCAAAAAAAGAAAAAGAAAAAAATAAATAAAAGCCCACCAGAAGCCTGTTTTCTCTTGCCAAAGGACCAAAAGTAGCAACCTAACAACACAGAAAATTGTAGATAGTAATTGTTGTACTCCAGCGAAACACCACAGAATAAGAGGTGGCTTCCCCTCACCCCCACCAACAGAGGCCTTATGAAAAGCCTATACTTCTACCCTTACTTGGGCTATGATGAGGTGCTTACTCAGCTACTGCTCAGAGTGTCACACAAGATCACATGAAGGATCAAGACATGTACTTCTACCATGAGATAGTATCCGCCTTTACACATTTGAAGACTCAGAATAGATCTGCCCAAACACAAGATCTAAATGAGATCCAGAGTGTTTTTAAATAATAATCACAATTGTTGGCCTCAACTGAAAATTGATTGTCATATTAAAAAACTAGGAAGGTTTGAAATTCAATTCAACACCAAGATGATAGAAGTTTAAATGACCTGAGACGGATTTCAAAGCAAACACGATTAAATGTTTTAATAAACAGTTGTAAATATACTTGAAAAAATTGAAAATACAAAATCTAAGCTGAGAAATAGATTTAAAGACAAACAAATGATGCTAGGCACTGGTGGCTCAGGCCTGTAATCCTAGCTACTCAGGAGGCTGAGATCTAAGGATCATGGTTCAAAACCAGCTCAGGCAGTAAAGTCTAAGATTCTTACCTCCAATTAACCAGGATAAAGTCAGAAGTATAGCTATGGCTCAAGTGGTAGAGTTTCAAGCTTGAGGGAAGAAACTAAGGGAGAGTGCCCAGGCCCTGAGTTCAAGCTCACTCTTGTGCTCTCTCTCTCTCTCTCTCTCTCTCTCTCTCTCTCTCTCTCTCTCTCTCTCTCACAGACACACACACACACACACACACACACACACACACACATACACACATACACATACACATACATGCACACATGCAAAGACAAAGGTAAATGAACTAAAATATATAATAACAAAACCAAATTCTTAATAGATGGGTTAGGGGCTGGGAATGTGGCCTAGTGGTAGAGTGCTTGCCTAGCATACACGAAGCCCCAGGCTTGATTCCTCAGTATCACATTAACAGAAAAAGCCAAAAGTGGTGCTGTGGCTCAAATGGTAGAGTACTAGCCTGGAGCAAAACAAGCTCAGGGACAGTGCCCAGGCCCTGAGTTCAAGCCCCAGAACTGGAAAAAATAAAATAGATGTGTTAAATGGCAGAGTGGCAATGAACTTAAAGACTGAATAATCATGAAAGTCGAAAAAAAAAAAAAAAAGAACAAGGGCCTGTACAACTATAAAATGATCTAGTATATGTATCATCAGAAGATGAGAAAGAGGGTGACATTACTAAAATATGTAATGCAATAATGGCTGGAATATTCTCCAATTTGACAGTAAACATCCTACAGATTCAAGTAAATTACAAATAGTATAAATCCAAGGACAAATGGATTTATCTCTGTCAAGAAAAATCATGGTCTAACTTCCCAAAAATCAAAACAAAGAAAATGTATTGAAAGGAGGCAGATAGAAATGATTATTTATAAAGGGAAAATAATACAAGTGATCCCTCATTTAGAAGCCTTTGAGTTCAGAAAGAAGCAGCACAACATTGAAAGCAAAGAATTGTCAATTCAGAAATTGTTTTCCAGCAAAAGTGTCCTCTTATGAAGAAGAAATCATATTTTCAGAAGGAAAACAAGGACAATTTTCACAAGTAGACCTACCCCCCCCAAAAAAAAATCACTAAAGGTAGTTCGTTTTGTAGAAGAATGATACATGACGAAATCTTTCAAAATCAAGAAGGAAGAAAAAATTCTGGAAAGAACAAAAAATATCAAAATGATAAGTACAATAAAGTCTTGAGTTTCTAAATGTATATTTCACTGAATTATAAATTTGTGTTTCACTGAATTAAAAGCTATTATACTATTTTTGTTTTGTTTGTTTTTTGGTGCTGGTATTGAGGCTTGAACTCAGGGCCTGAGGATGAAGAGAAACTGCATGTTGTTAGGGATATAAAATGGTACTACTAATTCAGGGCGATAATTTTCAGTTCCATTCAAAACTGAAAATGGATACACCATATATTCTAGCATTTATATTCTTGGGTATTTATCCCAGAGAAATAAAGACTTGTTTTCTTTTTTTTTGACTTGTTTTCAATTAACTTGGTCACAGAGCAGCCTTCTTTCTTTTCCCTTTTATTTTCTTTTTGGGTGCCAGCAGTGGGACTTGAACTCTGGACTTGCGCTCTAGTTTACCTTTCTTTGCTGGTGTTCTAGCCTTTGAGTCACACCTCCACTTCCAACTTTTTTTTCTGTGGGTCCTGGGCTTGCACTTAGTGCCTAGGTGTTATCCCTGAGCTTCTTTTGCTCAAGGCTAGTGGTCTACCATTTGACCCATAGTTCCACTTCTGGTTTTTGATAGTTTATTGGAAATTAGAGTCTCATGGACTTTATTGCCCATGTTGGCTTCAAGCTGTGCTCATCAGACCTTAGCTCCCTTAGTAGCTAGGATTATAGTCATGAGCCACTGGTGCCCAGCTACTTTCAAGTTTTTGTGGTTAATTGGAGGTAAGAGTCTCTTGAATTTTCTGCTCAAGCTAGATACAAACAACCCTCTTGTCTTATCCTCCTGAGGGCCTATCTTCTTCCTTCTTCCCTGTCCTCCTTCTCTCTTTCTTCTTCATTGTTGTCCTCCTCCTCCTTCCTCTTCTTTCTTCTTCCTCTTCTTTTTTTTTTTTTTTTTTTGTCGGTTGTGGGGCTTGAACTCTGGGCCTGGATGCTGTCCCTCAGCTCTCCAGCTCAAGGCAAGCATTCTACCACTTGAGCTATAGTGCCACTTCCAGTTTTCTGGTGGTTTATTGGAGACAAGAGTCTCACAGCCTTTCTTGTCTGGGCTGGCGTTGAACCATGATCCTCAGATCTCAGCCTCCTGAATAGCTAGGATTACAGGCATGAGCCACCAGCACCCGGCTCCTCTTTTTTCTTCTACTTCTTCTTTCTTATTCTTTTTTTCTTCTTTCTTCTTCCCTTTTTCCTCCTTCTCTTCCTTTTCCCATCTTCCTTCTCCCTTTTTCCTTTCATCCTCCTTTTTTTTTTTTGGATTTCTTTTTTTTTTTTTTAATTGTGAAAAAACTGTACAGAGGGGTTACAATTACATGGGCAAGATAATGAGTACATTTCTTATCAAGCATTGTAGCCTCCTCCTTTGTTTCCCCTTCCCATCCCTTCCAAGCCTCCCCCCACCTACCCAATCCTCCCCCCACCCCCCCACCAAAGTTGTAAAGTTTGTTTTCAACATGACAACTTGTACTTCTCATTGTTGCAATGGGTCCACCTGTATCCTTATTTAAACGACTTGTTTTTCCCCTTCCCCTCCACAAATTATACCGATATCAAATACAGTGAAAGCAGGGGTTATACTGTGGGGGAGGGACATACAAAGCAACAAAGAAATAATCATATAAATGTGTTAGAAACAAATGCATGAAAGAAAAAAACATTTAAATACATATCTAAGGGTTCATTTTCCTAACATCAACTTATCTGACCTTTTCTGCTTGACTCATACATATACTAACTATTGCAAATGAGGGAAACCATGGGACCTATGTTTCTTTGGGCTTGGCTTACTTCACTTAATATAATTTGTTCCAAGTCTTTCCATTTCCTAACAAATGGGGCAATGTCATTCTTTCTGATGGAGGCACAGAATTCCATTGTGTATATATACCACATTTTCTTGATCCATTCATCTACTGAGGGGAATCTGGGTTGGTTCCATATCTTAGCTATGGTAAATAATGCTGCAATAAACATAGTTGTGCTGGTAGCTTTAGTGTGGTCTTGTTTGTAAACATTTGGGTAAATGCCCAAAAGTGGGATTGCTGGGTCATAGGGGAGCTGTATGTGGAAGAGAAACTTCTCTGAAGAAGAAAGAAGGATGGCCAATAGACACATGAAGAAATGCTCAACCTCCCTAGCCATAAAAGAAATGCAAATGCAACATTAAGATACCACCTCACCCCAGTTAGAATGGCAAAAAATCAAGAACTCTAATAACAACAGATGCTGGAAGGGATGTGGACAGAAGGGAACCTTACTTCATTGTTGGTGGGAGTGTAAACTTGTTCAACCACTTTGGAAAGTAGTATGGAGATTCCTCAAAAGACTCCACATAGAGCTCCCCTATGACCCAGTCATCCTCCTTTTTTTAAAAACTTCATTTTATAGCTGAGCCTTAGCCCCAAAATAATCAATGGTTAGACAGGTATATACATGCCACAAAATACTACTCAGCCAAAAAGGAATGAACCACTGATTTTCAATGTGGATTGATTAAGGTATTAATATTGAGTGAAAATGACAACCTGAAAGGATTTTATTTTTTATAACATTCCCAAATTGACAAAATTGTAATGATAGAGAATAAAACAGTATCTTCCATGAGTGCTAGAAGGTGTTAGGTGTGCAGAGTGGAACTTTTTGTGGTTATAGAATAGTTCTGTGTGAGTGTGCGTGTATGTGTGTTAGTCACGTGCATGCACACAGGTGTGCACCAGTACTGGGGCTTGAACTCAGGGCTTTGCTTCACTTTTCCACTCAAGTCTGGCATTTTACCACTTGAGCCATACCTTTACTTCTGGCTTTTTGGTGGTTAATTGGAGATAAGAATATTTCAGATTTTTGTCTGCCCAGGCTGGCTTCAAACTTCATTCCTTAGATCTCAGCCTTGAGTAGCTAGGACTGCAGGCATAAACCAACAGTGCCTGACCCAGCTTGCTTTTCTTTTTTTTTTAAACTAGTACTTGGGCTTGAACACAGGTCCTTGTGTGCTCACACAGCTTGCTTCTCATTGCTAGTGTTCTACCACGAGTCATGCTTAGCTTTTAAAAAATTGTTAGTGTTGGCTGGGAAGGTGGTTCAGTGGTAGAGTGCTTGCCTTGCATGCCTGAGGCCCTGGGTTCGATTCTTCAGTGCCACATAAGCAGAAAAAGCCAGAAGTGGTGCTACGGCTCAAGTGGTAGAGCACTAGCCTTGAGCTGAAGAGGTGAAGGACAGTGCCCAGGCTCAGAGTTCAGGCCTTTTGACTGGCCAAAATAAAAATAAAAACAAACAAAAAATTGTTAGTGTTATTATAAAGGTGATATACAGAAGAGTTACAGTTATACAAGACAGGTAAAGAGTACATTTCTTTCTTTGCCAGTCCTGGGGCTTGAACTTAGGGACTGGGCACTGTCCCTGAGCTTCTTTTACTCAAGGCTAGCACTCTACCACTTGAACCACAACACCACTTTCAGCCTTTTCTGTTTATGTGGTGCTGAGGAATTGAACCCAGGGCTTCATGCATGCTAGGAAAGCACTCTACCACTAAGCCACATTCCCAGCTGAAAGCACATTTCTTTTGGACAATGCAGCCCAGCTTTTTTATGGTTAAATGGAATTGATGTCTCCTGGTCTATTGTAACCAGACTGGATTCTAACTGCAACACTCCAGGTCCAGCCTCCTGTGCAACTGGTATTACAGGTCTTAGCCCCCTGATGCCCAGCTAGTTCTGTACTTGATTACAGTGATGATTACATCAACTTACGCAACATAAAACTACACAAACACATATTTCCCCAATATTAGTTTCCAATCTTTAATGTTTTATTATAATTATTGGGTTTTTTGCCAGTCCTGGGGCTTGAACTCAGGACCTGGGCACTGCCCCTGAGCTGCTTTTGCTCAAAGCTAGCACTATATCACTTGAGCCACAGAACCACTTCTGGCTTTTTCTGTTTATGTGGAACTGAGGGATTAAATCCAGGGTTTCATGTATGCTTAAGGCAAGCACTCTACCACTAAGCCACATTCCCAGCCCTAGTTTGACATTCTTTATTCTTTTGAGATGTCCCATAATCTGTTACGAATCCAGATAATCACATAATTTCTCCTCATACCTTTTTTCTCGTATTGCCTGTTAGAATTACTTTAGGAATGAGTTAAGAGATATGTGACACTTGACCTTAATTTCTTCCTCTGCAAAATGAGAAGGATGGCTTATGATAATATAGTCACAATCATTCTTTCTATGGGCTTTTATAAGATATCAGATTCTATACCTAAAGTGCCCATCATGTATTAATTACCTAATGCATATTCCTCCTCTGTGATTACTGCTAACAATAAAAATTATTGTGAAGCTGGATGCTGGTGGCTCACCAGCTGTAATCCTAGCTGCTCAGGAGGCTGATGTCTGAGGATCACAGTTGAAAGCCAGCCTAGGTAGGAAAATCTTTAAGATTCTTACCTCCATTTAACCACCAGAAAACTGAAGTGGCGCTATGGCTCAAAGTGCTAGCCTTGAGCAAAAGAGCTCAGGGACAGTGCCCAGTCTCTCAGTTCAAGCTCCACAACTGAAAAAAATATCATTGTGACCTAATCTGAAAGATATAAGTAGGGCTTGGAATATATCTTAGTCTAGAATGCTTGCCTAGCATGCATGAAGCCCTGGGCTCAATTCCTCCAAACCACATAAACAGAAACAGCTGGAAGTGGTGCTGTGGCTCAAGTGGTAGAGTGCTAGCCTTGAGCAAAAAAGTTCAGGGACAATGCTCAGGCCCTGAGTACAAGCCCCAGGACTGGCCCAAAAAAAGATGTAAGTAAACATAAACATCTTTAACATAAATTTATTTTAAAGATGTTGAAGTTAGTAGATCCTGTCTCGTGTAGCCAGCTTCAGAAATTTTCAAAATCTCTACAGCCTAATTTTCCTCAATTTCTGTTTTTCAGTTCCTTCAGTGATTCTTAAGGAATGGTCTGCTTATAAAGGGAAGTCACCTCAAACCCCTGAGCTGGTATCTGCACTGACATTTCGAGAATGGACTTGCCCAAACCTCAAGAAGCTCTGGCTAGGCAAAGCAGTTGAGGACAAGAACCGCAGGATGCGGGCTTTCCTGGCCTGTATGAAGTCAGATACCCCCAGTATGCTTAATCCAGCGAATGTCCCCACCCATCTGTTGCTCATGTGCTGTGTACTCCGGTAAGCCATGACTTTTACAGATTTATTATTGTTCTTCTAAAGGTGATATACAAGTGACTTACTTTTTGCTTGGCTCTCTACCTCAGAAACATTGGGATTATATTTTTGGCTGCAGTAGTGCTTGAACTTGGGGCTTGGGTGCTGTTCCTGAGTTCTTTTGTTCTTGGCTAATGCTCTACCACTTTAAGCCACAGTACTACTTCTGCTTTTTGGTGGTTACCTGGTGCTCAGTGACTTATGGTCTTTCCTTTCTGGGCTGGCTTTGAACTATGATCCTTAGATTTCAGCCTAGTAACTAGGTTATAGGCATGAGCCACTAGCACCTGGTTTGGAAATTATTTTTCTATGAATAATCTCCTCAATGAATAATCCTGTCATCATTAGTCCATGCCTAAACCCTCACTTGTTTGGCTTTAGTTTAGTTTTTGTCACCTTCAATCCTCACTGCTGATTAGTTCTCTTTGATGTATGTCCTCCCAAGCCATCCTCCATATATTTTTTTAGATGTATGTATATCTATGCACAGATTATAGTGGTTTTCTTTTTGGTGCTGGGATTGGAATGCATAGCCTTACATATAGTATGCAAATCTCCAGGTTATAAGATTTACTGTACAGGTTGGAATGTTTTAGGGTTTGTTTGTTTGTTTTGTTTGTGATGAGGCTTGAACTCTGAGCCTGGGCCCTGGTCCCTCAGCTCTTCAGCTCAAGGCTAGCATTCTACCACTTGAGCCACAGTGCCACTTCCAGTTTTCTGGCGGTTTATTGGAGATAAGAGTCTCACGAACTTTCCTGCCTGGGCTGGCTTTGAACTGCAATCTTCAGATCTCAGCCTCCTGAGTAGCTAGGATTACAGGTATGAGCCACCAGCATTGGACATTTTTTGTTTTTGTTTCTCCTATGTCAGCTTTCAGGCTTCAACTCAGGGCCAGAGTGCTGTCCCTGAGCATTTTTGCTCAAGGGTAGTGCTCTACCATTTGAGCCATAACTGCATTTACCACTTTTGGCTTTTTTGGTGGTTTGGTGATAAGAGTCTCACAGAATTTCTTTCCTGGGCTAGCTTCAAACCTGGATCCTCAGATCTCAGCTTCCTGAATATCTTAAGGATTACAGGTGTGGGCCAACAAGTACCCCAATCATGTGTCAGTTTTGTGTTTTGTTGTTGATGTTGATGTTATTTTTCCAGTCCTGGGCTTAAACTCAGCATAGGTGCTGTCCCTAAGCTTTTTGTTCAAGTCTAGTGTTCTACCACTTTGAGTTACAGTGCCGTTTCCAGCTTTAGGTAGTTAATTGGAGATAATAGTCTCAGGACTTTTCTGCCCTGGCTGGCCTTGAACTTCGATCCTCACATCTCAGCCTACTAAGTAGCTAGGATTACAGTTGATTTATGTGGATTATACCCGATATATGTGTCAGGTTTTGTGTTTTTTTTTTTTTTTTTTTTTTGCCAGTCCTGGGCCTGAGCACTATCTCTTTTGCTCAAGGCTAGCACTCTACCACTTGAGCCATAGCACCACTTCCGGCCCTTTCTGTTTATATGGTACTGAGGAATTGAACCCAGGACTTCATGCATGCAAGGCAAGCACTCTACCACTAAGCCACATTTCCAGCCCTGTGTGTCAGTTTTTAAACAACCTCCTACCAAAGCAATTTCATTTTTTCAGAAATAGCTTTCTGACTAAGATCCTACAAATAAAACCATCCTAATATTATTGGATTAGTCAGATTGTATATCTGTAGCATAACTGAGACTTCCTGAAATGTAATAATACCTTTTTCCATCTTTGGTGCCCCCACCCACCCACCACCTGCACACTAGGGAAGTAAAGTAAGGTAGAGTTTGATTTTTTTCTTTTATTTTTTGTATCTTTCCATAATTTTCAGCTGTCCTGCAATCTCTTTTCATGATTCCCAATGTTCTTCCTCTCTTGCTTTTCAGAACGTAGTATACCCTTTGTTACCTGACTCTTCTCATTCACGGAGTCAAAATAGAGAATACTTCTAATCTGCCATCTTTTCCACCCTCCTCAATTTCCTTATAATTTTATATCTTCCATGTCAGATCTTTAATGTAATGGGTATTTATTTTGTGAATGATGAGGGAGATTCTTACTTTATTTTCCTTCATAACTAAGAAGTTCCTAAGTCCCATTTATTAAATGTTCTCTTCTTTTCTTCACTGATTCTTAGTACCACCTTCTCACATACCAAGTTCCTACACATATATTAGAATCCATTCCTGGATTCTATTTTGTTCCATTGCCCATTTGAGCCCTCACAGTATCACGAATGAGAATTTATAAGTTTCTTAGATATTATGTAAGGCATATCTCATGAAGATTTTTGCAATAGGAATAATAGTTTTATTCCTTCTACTGCCTAACATGTCTGAGCCATGGCCCCACATTGTCCTAGATTAACTCTATAATTGTATATTTTGTTTTTCTTCTTCCTAAACCTCATAATAGTAGTTCATTTTTTCCATTTATTTCGTTCTCTCGGCCATATAGAATATATCCAGGAACATGAAAATTGCCTAAGAACAGTAAAAGTAATTATCATAAAGACTATGTTCTAATAGTGTAATAGGGACTATATACTTACTGAGGAGAATTCCTTAGTCTCCTGTTCAGCCTGTTTATTTTTTACATGAATTTTACTTTATTTAAAACATGTAAAAGGAGTTAATTCCAAAATCACACAAAATATAATAAATATAAAACTTTCTTTGTTAAAAATCAACTGGGGAGGGGCTGGGAAGGGTGGCTCAGTGGTAGAGCGCTTGCCTTGCATGCCTGAGGCCCTGGGTTCGATTCCTCAGCACCACATAAGCAAAAAGAAAAAAGCCAGAAGTGGCGCTGTGGCTCAAGTGGTAGAGCGCTAGCCTTGAGCTGAAGAGCTGAGGGACAGCGCCCAGGCCCAGAGTTCAGGCCCCATGACCGGACCCAAAAAAAACAAAATCAACTGGGGAGCTGGGAAGGTGGCTCAGTAGTAGAGCACTTGCCTTGCATGCATGAGGCTCTGGGTTCAATTCCTTAGCACCACATAAGCAAAAAGAAAAAAGCCAGAAGTGGTGCTGTGGCTCAAGTGGTTGAGCGCTAGCCTTGAGCTGAAGAGCTGAGGGACAGTGCCCAGGCCCAGAGTTCAGGCCCCACGACTGGACCCCCCAAAAAAAAATCAACTGGGAAGGTGGGGCTGGGAAGGTGGCTCAGTGGTAGAGTGCTTGCCTAGCATGCAGGATGCCTGAGTTCAATTCCTCAGTACTACATAAACAGAAGAAGCCAGAAGTGGTGCTGTGGAGCAAGTGGTACAGTATTAGCCTTGAGCAAAATAAGCTCAGAGACAGTGCCCAGGCTCTGATTTCAAGCCCCAGGACTGGCAAAAAGAAATATCAACACTCTATATTCTCAATTAAAGGCTAAATTTCCAATATCACCTCTATTTGGTCAAAAATTAAACATTTACAATAATCAGCTTACTAAAAGTGGTATTTGAAATACTTAGAAGAGAAAACTAACTCATTCTTGTGCTTTTATTTCTATCAAAATATCTATGCCTTCTTTTATTCACAGAACCAAATGCTTCTGTTACTAAAAATACATATCTAACAGGGCACTGGTGGCTCATTCCTATAAGCCTAGCTACTCAGGAGCTGTGATCTGAGAATTGCAATTTAAAGCTAGCCCAAGCAGGAGAGTCAATGAGACTTTGATCTCTAATTAACTACCAAAAAGGACAAAAGTGGAGCTACGGCTCAAGTGGTAGAGCATTAGCCTGAGCAAAATAAATTCAGGGACATTGTCCAGGCCTTGAGTTCAATTTCCAAGACTAGCACAAAAAAAAAAATCCAAAGCTTTTATATCCTTTTCAGTAATTTTAGAATTACAGCTGTTTGGGGGAAGACAGAGATGTCCAAACAAACACATCCTCTTAAAATTACTGGAGATGACTTTGTTTTTTCATTTATTATTAATTTATTTATTTATTTTCTACTGGTACTGGTGCTTTAACTCAGGCCCTCCCCTTTTCCCTTAGCTTTGTTGCTCAAGGCTGGTGCTCTACCACTTGACACATACATACACATACATAACTCCACTTCCAGATTTTTGGTGGTTAATTGGAGATAAAAGTCTTAGAGAGGGCTGGGGATGTGGCTTAGAGGTATAGTGCTTGCCTGGCATGCAGGAAGCCCTGGGTTTGATTCCTCAGTACCACATAAACAGAAAGTCCAGAAGTGGCGCTGTGGCTCAAGTGATACAGTGCCAGCCTTGAGCAACAAAAGCTCAGGGACAGTGCCCAGGTCTTGAATTCAAGCCCCAGGACTGGCAACAAATAAAAGAGTCTTAGAGATTTTCCTGCCTGGATTGATTTTGAACTGTGATCCTTAAATCTCATCTTCCTGAGTAGGTAGAATTACAGGCATGAGCCCTAGCACCTGTCAAGATGATTGACTTTATAACACAACATTTCAACTTAGATTATGAAATCCAATGCTCATATTAATAAAAATTCCAATCGCCACACCTAAGGTGGGTCATCTTTTTCTACATGAGAACTTGCGTAGGTCATGCAGAAGCCACAGTAGAAACCTTCCTGGGATGTAAATTTTAATGCTAGACACTGCTCTATACAGTGTCTTCCAACCTGATTTGGCTTAGTTTCTTCAGGAAGTGTGATCCTGGGGCTTGAATTCAGGGGGCCAGGGCTCTTGTCTCTAAGCTTTTTTGCTCAAGGCTAGTAGTACTCTACTACGTGGAACCACAGCTCCATTTCTGGCTTTTCAGTAATTAATTGGGGATAAGTGTGACAGACTTTCTTGTCTGGCTGGCTCTGAGCAGCAACCCTCAGATCTTAGCCTGTTGAGAATCTAGGATTATAGATGTGAACGACTGACATCCTGCAGGAGTGATATTTAATGCATTGATGGAACTATGTTCAGATGCCCAAGGATGTGGTGTCTGGGAAAATTCTGAGGCACAATGTGAAGCAGAAGAGACTTAGTTTAGATATGGAAACTGGAGACCCATTAGACACACTGTGAGTCTTCTTTGGTAATGGCCTTGAGTACAGAAGATTATCAGGAGCCAGGCATCAGTGGCTCACCCCTGTAATCCTTGCTTCTCAGAAGGCTGAGATTTTAGGATCACAGTTCAAAGCCAGATAGGGTAGGAAAGTCTGTGAGACTTTTATCTCCAATGTTCAGTAGCTCAAATTGGATTGATTGTTTTTTTTTAAATAATTTTTGTACCTCATCTTTCATTTTTTGGTAGCTGATAAAAATTTCTATTTTTTTCAGTGCAACTCTTTGTCTCACTACTAAAGGCCAATCATTAGCCTTCTGGGCAAGGCCAGTTCCTTGGGTTTTGTATAGCAGTCTGTACATGGTCTCTATCACTTCCAAGTTTCACGTTTGTTTCCATATTCTTCTGAGCTAAAAAGGTCTGCCATAGAATTACAAGTAGATGACCCATACAGTTTAAAACAGCAGCTCTATTTTTTTTTTATTTTGGTCTATCATGGGGCTAAAACTCAGGGCCTGGGTGCTGTCCCTGAGCTCTTTGGCACAACACTCTGCTCTACCACTTTGAGCCACAGTGCCATTTCCAGTTTTCTGGTAGTTAATTGGAGATAAGAGTCTCATAGAGGGCTGGGAAGGTGGTTCAGTGGTAGGGCTCTTGCCTTGCATGCATGAGGCCCTGGGTTCGATTCCTCAGCACCACATAAGCAAAAAAAAAGCCAGAAGTGGCGCTGTGGCTCAAGTGGTAGAGTGCTAGCCTTGAGCTGAAGAGCTGAGGGACAGTGCCCAGTCCCAGAGTTCAGGCACTGGTACCCAGGATAGCAGCTCTATTTAATTCTATCTTTGTCTCTTTGGTATAGGATTCTTCCTCTAGTGAAGAAATACTGAAAGCAATCAATTCTTGATCAAGAAATGAAATTCTTTGCTCAACAGTGGGGTGACTCACACCTATAATCCTAGCTATTCAAGAGGCTGAGATCTGAGCATTACAATTCAAAGCCAGCCCAGGAAGGAAAGTCTGTGAGACTCTTAAACTCCACTTAACAGCAAAAAAGCCAAAAGTGGAGCTGTGACTCATGGCTTAGCACTAGCCTTGAGCAAAAATTCTAAGGGACAGTGCCCAGGCCCTGTGCAGTACCTGCACAAAGAATATATTCACTTAATATTTTCTTTTGTGTAAAAGGTACTGGAAAAACTGCATATTTTTGTAAAAGTATTGAAGAATATAATACTATGAGTATAAGCTTCATGGAGACACATTTGTTTCTTTGGTATGTTGAGAAATATTTTTGTTTTCTGCGGGCAGATCCAGTCATCCAATCTCCCATAGCAATTGCAAAAGCCAGAATACCTGAGGAACTAGTTCAGCACTGAAAAATGTAGAACAGCTGTTGTCATTCTTCTATGTAGGCATCTCCCTCACAGCCCCCAGGAATAGTGAGAAGTCACTGCTTGAGGCATCTTAGGGCACCTCCTGTTATCTCTCAGCCAGCATAAGCACAATGGGATGCAGAGAATCCTGTTTATTCTTACTTTAGACACACTTATGACAATTTAGTCATAGAACTTTTCAGTGTGTAACAGATTAGGAGCAGCAAATTGTAGGTAAGACAGACAGCTAATGTTAGAACCAGTGCCAGTGACAGCAGTAATAAGTGATAGGCTACTGTTTGAAAGCAAAGAAAAAGAAAGATTATTTGAAAGCAAAGAAAAAGAAAGATTATTTAGCTGAGTGCCGGTGGCTCATGCCTGTAATCCTAGCTACTCAGGAGGCTGAGATCTGAGGATCATGGTTCAAAGCCAGGAAAGGAAAGACCAAGAGACTCTTATCTCTTATCCAATTAACTGCCAGAAAGCTGGAGTGGCTCAAAGTGGTAGAAAGTTAGCCTTGAGCAAAAAAACTCAGGGACAATGCCCAGCCCCTGAGTTCAAGCCCAAGAACCAACATCAAAAAGGAAAAAAGAAGAAATGATTCCAAAAAGAAGAAATAAGGGCTGGGAAGGTGGCTCAGTGGTAGAGTGCTTGCCTCGCATGCATGAGGCCCTGTCAATTCCTCAGCACCACATAAGAAGAAAACCCGGAAGTGGCACTGTGGCTCAAGTGTAGAGTGCTAGCTTTGAGCTGAACAGCTGAGGGACAGTGCTCAGGCACACACACACACACGCACACACACACACACGCGCACACACACACACACACACACACACACACACACAGAAAAATCTCGAAAGTCAACACTAAAATCCTATTAAAAACTAGGCAAAATACATGAATAGACATTTTGCTGAAGAGAACATATAATAGCAAATAAACACAGGAAAATGTGTTTAATATCATTAGCCATTAGGCAAATGCAAATTAAAACCATAATAAGACATCACTATTGTAAGGTCTGCTCCTGGATGGTGAGCAGACTCCACCCTCCTCGCAGCAAAGTCTTCGCCCAGTACCTGCGTTACCTAGGCAACTGGCACACTTGGAAGAGGTCACATCTGCATCTGCTGAGGTCACATCTGAATTTGATGTGGCCACACCTTTCTCTGCCCTACCCTAAATAAGGCCTAGCCTAGGCCCAGACGCCCTCTTTCCCAGCTCTTTCCCAGCTTCTTTCCCAGGCCTTTCCCAGCCGTGTGGAGGGCCAACATGGCCTGGTGCCAGCCAGAATGATGAATAAACCTACCCCTTACCTGAATACCACGTGTGGTGCTGTTCTTACTCAGCTACCTCTTTTTAAAAAACCTAACAACTATGCTATGTAAATTATTTATGTATATATGCCAGTCCTGGGTCTAGAACTCAGGGCCTAGGCACTCTCCTGAGTTTCTTTTGCTCAAAGCCAGCACTCTACCACAGTGCCACTTCCAGCTTTTTCTATTTATATGGTGCTGAGGAATTGAACCCAGGGCTTCATGCAGGCTAGGAAAGCACTCTTCCATTAAGCCACATTCTCAGCCCATGTAAATTATATTTTAATAAAAGAATCATCAGAGTCTGAAATCTAAGGGTCCCATTATGAAGCCAGCCCGGGCAGGAATATCCATGACACTTAGCCTCTATCTTTCTTTTTTGGTCAGTTGTGGGGCCTGAACTCTGGACCTGCGCACTGTCCCTCAGCTTTTCAGCTCAAGGATAGTGTTCAACCACTTAAGCCACAGTGCCACTTCTGGCTTTACCTACTTATGTGGCACTGAAAAATCAAATCTAGGGCCTGCATACAAGGCAAGCACTCTACCATGAGCCACCTTCCCAGCCCCAACACTTAGATTCTTATCTCCAGCAAAAAGCCAGAAGTGGAGGTATGGCTCAAGTGATAGAGTACCAGCCTTGAAAGGAAAAGCTAGGTAAGTATATAAATCTTTGAATATAAAAATTTAAATTAAGCTGTGCGCTGGTGGCTCATGCCTGTAATCCTAGCTACTCAGACAGCTGAGATCTGAGGATCTTGGTTCAAAACCAGCCCAGGCAGGAAAGTACATGAGACTCTTACCTCCAGTTAACCACCAGAAAACTGGAAGTGGCACTATGGCTCAAGTGATAGAGTGCTAGCTTTGAGCTGAAGAGCTGAGGCACAGAGTTCAAGCCCCACTATATACAAAAAGAAAAAATTAAAATAAAACAAAAATATATCTTTTTGTTAGTCCTTGGGTTCGAACTCAGAGCCTTATGCTTACTAGTCAAGAACTTGAACCACATCTATGGTCTTATTTGCTTTCAGGTTATTTTGCAGGTAGGATCTTGATTTTAGCCCAGGGCTAAGACTGGATTAAGATCCTCCTATCTATGGCTTCCTGTGTGACTGGGACCACAGATACACACCACCATATCCAACTTATTTGTTGAGATGGGGGTCTTGCTAAGTTTTTTGTCCAGTCTAGCCTTGAATCACATTGTTCCTAATTCCTGCCTTCCTAATAATTTCAATTATAGGCATGAGCCACCATGCTGAGCTAAATCTTTTTTTTTTTTTTTGGCAGTACTAGAGTTTGAGCTTAGAGACTTCTTCTTGCAGACATTCTGGCAGTTAATCCATGCCTCCCTCCAAGGTAAAATTGTTTTATGTGTGCCAGTCCTCAGGTTTGGACTCAGAGCTTGGGCTCTGTCCCTCAGCTATTAGCACTTGAGTTACAGCTCCATGTCCGGCTTTTTTGTAGTTAATTAGAGAGAAGAGTGTCATGGACTTTCTTGCCTGGACTGGCTTTGAATTTTGACCCTCAGATCTCAGCCTCCTGAGCTAGTTAGGATTATAGGAGTGAATCACCAGTGCTTTGGTTAGAATTTTTTAAGGTATATTTCTGTAGATGCTAAAATTAATACAGAATAAAAAGATAATTTTAAGAAGTAAGAATGTTAATGAAAAAGTAAAAGCTAATCCTCCTCCCCTCAAAGCAGGGAAGATATTTTGTATAATTAAAATAATAATAAAAATAATAAACTACTACACTTGTATAACAGAATGCATCGTGTTAAAATGACAAAGTAGGGGACTAGAAATAGGACAGTGTGTTAATAGTTGCACTATATAAAGGATCTTGGAAACCAGAATCTCAAAATTCAGACTTGTTTGCTTCCAGGAAATAAAACCATTCTAGCTAGGTGATCATAAAGCTATAACTTATAGTCTCATAGTCATCTAAGAACAAGAAAAGTGCTATTCATAGGGAATTGTCTTAGAACGGCCAGAGCTTTTCTTTCTGCATGTCTGTTTTACTGTTCTCTGTACTTGTTAGCTAAAATTCTCGACTGTTGGGCAAGCCTTGACAATAGCTTGTGACTATTATACAAAAAAGTGACATCGGGCTGATGCATCGGGCTAGCTACTCAGGAGGGGGAGATCTGAGGATTGCAGTTTGAATTCATCCTAGACAAGAAAGTCCGTGAGACACTGATCTCCAATTAACCACCAGAAAACTGAAGTGTGATTATGGCTCAAGTGGTAGAGTGCTCACCTTGAGCTGAACAGCTGAGTGACAGCGCCCAGGCCCAGAGTTCAAGCCCTATGACAGACAAAAAAAAATTAAATCATTAAAGACGAACAATCCATACTGACAAACTGCTAGAGCATCAGTTGTAATTTGGGCAAACTGGTCTGCAAAACAGCTTTGTTTTTTTTTTAATAAGTTTTTTTTGTGAGGATACTGTACAGAGGAGGGGTTACAGTTACATGAGCAAGGTAATGAGTACATTTCTTATCAAGCATTGTTACCTCCTCCTTTGTTTTTCCCCTACCATCCCTTCCCTCCTATCTCCACAACTACACTCCCCTCCCACCCTGCCTAAATTGTGAAATTCGTTTTTCAACATAGTGTCTTGTACATCTCATTGTTGCAATGGGTTTACCTGTACAACTTTTTGCTTTGTTTTGTTTTTTATTGATTTCCCCCTTGTGCTTTGTCTCACCATTCTCTTGTTCCCCCTCCTTCCCGAATTCAGGTAAATGTATATACAATACCAGGGTGTCAAAATCAAATGTAGTGACACAACAGGGGATAAACCATAGGGGGAAGAACATACAAAAGAAAAACAGTGGGGTGGGGAAGGTGGCTCAGTGGTAGAGCGCTTGCCTTGCATGTATGAGGCCCTGGGTTCAATTCCTCAGCACCACATAAGCACAAAAAGCCGGTAGTAGCACTGTGGCTCAAGTGGTAGAGCACTAGCCTTGTGCTGAAGAGCTGAGGGACAGTGCCTAGGCCCAGAGTTCAGGCCCCATGACTGACAAAAAAAGAAAAAAACAGTTATATGTATCAAAGACCTTTAATGTGAACAGAACCTTTGAACTTCTAATTCTACTTCTAGGAATTTGTCCTAAGGGGATGAATAATCAGAGATACAGACATGATTTAGTATATGAATATATTTGTAGTATTAGTAATGAAAGAAAAATAGAAATGGCCAGTGAAAGAATTTTTTTTTGCTGGTCCTGCGGCTTAAACTTGGGCTTGAGCACATCCTTGAGCCTCTCTGCTCAAGGCTAGCAGTCTACCACTTAATCCATAGCACCACTTCCGGTTTTATCTCTTACTGAGGAATCGAACCCAGGGCTTCATGCATGCTAGACAAGCACTCTACCACTAAGCCTCAGTGAAAGAATTTTGAGTGAGAGAAACTTTATTTATTTTCTTTTGAGCTAGGGTCTCGCTATGTTGCCAGGCTGTTCTCAAATGCCTGAGCTCAATTTAGCCTCTTGCCTCGGCCTTCCAAGTGCCAAATTCCTGGAATTGTAGGGAAGGATATAAGAAATCGATATGTTTACAAAATGAACATGTAGTTATTAAAAGTCATGTTTTTGAAAAGCATTTAGTGAATAATAAGTTTATATAATATAATATTGAATGAAAACGCAAGATAAAATTTTAGTATTTCGCTTAACCTCATCTTATCTGGTCATATATACATAGCTTTTGACCTTTTCTGTTTGTCCTAAACTTATACTAGGTATTGCAAATAAGGGAAACCATGGGACCTATGTTTCTTTGGGCTTGGCTTACTTCACTTAATATAATTTGTTCCAAGTCTTTCTATTTCCTAACAAATGGGGTAATGTCATTCTTTCTGATGGAGACATAGAATTCCATTGTGTGTATGTATGTATGTATGTAAGTGTATATAGATATAGATATATATATATATATATATATATTCCTCTTCAGAGAAATTTCTTAAGACTTTAGCTCACTTATTAATCAAGCAGTTGTTTCTTTGAGGATGTGTTGTTGGAGTATTTAATTTTTTGAGTTGCAAGTATATTTTAGATTTGAGACCCTTGTCTGTTGTATGGCTAGTGAAGATCTCCCAATCCGTGGACTTTCTATTGATCTTGCTAACTATGTCCTTTGCCATGCAGAAGCTCTGCAATTTCATGCAATCCCATTTATCCAATCTTTCTTTGATTTGTTGTGTTTCTGGGTCTCTATTAAGAAAATTTTGGCCTGTGCCAAGGAGACCTAGAGTTTCTCCTATTCTTTCCTGTAATGTTTTCAGAGTGTCTGCTTTGACTCCGAGGTCTTTGATCCATTTGGAGTTGATTCTTGTGCAGGGTGATATATAAGGATCTAGCTTTAGTTTTCTATAGGTGATTAACCAATTTTGCCAACACCATTTACTGAAGAGGCTGTCTTTCTTCCATTCTATTTTTTTAGCTCCCTTATCGAAGATTAGGTGGCTATAGGTCTGTGGGTTCATTTTTGGGTTTTCAATTCTATTTCATTGGTCCTCAGGTCTGTTCTTGTACCAGTACCAAGCTGTTTTGATTATCTCAAAAGACTCCACATAGAAATCCCCTATGACCCAGCAATCCCACTTTTGGGCATTTACCCAAATGATCACAAACAAGACCAAACTAATGGATCAAGAAATGTGAGATTATATATATATATATATATATATATATATATATATATATATATATATATGAATTCTATTCCTCCATCAGAAAGAATGACATTGCCCCATTTGTTAGGAAATGGAAAGACTTGTAACAAATTATATTAAGTGAAGTAAGCCAGGCCCAAAGAAACATAGGTCCCATGGTTTCCCTTGTTTGCAATACCTAGTATAAGTTTAGGACAAGCAGAAAAGGTCAAAAGCTATGTACAGGGGAAAAACAAAGGAGGAGGCAACAATGCTTGATAAGAAATGTACTTATTACCTTGCTCATGTAATTGTAACCCCTCCATAAAGTATTTTCACAATAAAAACTTATTTTAAACAAAAGCTATGTACATATGACCAGATAAGATGATGTTAAGCAAAATGAACCCTAAGATAAGGACACAAATGGTGTTTTCTTTCTTGCTATTGTTTCTAATGTATTCATAATGTACCATTTTTTTTTTGTTGTTTGTTTCTTTGTATGTTCCTCCCCCACGGTATAACCCCTGGTCTCACTGTATTTTATGTCGGTGCCCTACACCTTATATATACACTTCTCTAATTTGGGGAGGGGAAGTGAAAAAGCAAAATGCTTAAATAAGAACACAGATTGACCCATTGTAACAATGAGATATACAAGACACTATGTTGAAAAATGAACTTTACAATTTAGGCGGGGTGGGGGGTGGGTATAGTTGTAGAGGTGGGAGGGAAGGGATGGTAGTAGAAAAATAAAGGAGGAGGGGTTGGGAAAAAAAAAAGAAAGAAAAATAAAGGAGGAGGTAACAATGCTTGATTGGAAATGCACTCATGACCTTGCTCATGTAACTGTAACCCCTCTATAGACTAGTATATTTACAATAAAAATGTATTTTAAAAAAAGATCTTATGGGGCTGGGAAGGTGGCTCAGTGGTAGAACGCTTGCCTTGCATGCCTGAGGCCCTGGGTTCGATTCCTCAGCACCACATAAACAAAAAGAAAAAAGCCAGAAGTGGCGCTGTGGCTCAAGTGGTAGAGCGCTAGCCTTGAGCTGAAGAGCTGAAGGACAGCGCCCAGGCCCAGAGTTCAGGCCCCATGACCGGACCCAAAAAAAAAAAAAAAAGATCTTATGGACTTTCTTACCTGGGCTGGTTTTGAACTGCAATGCTTAGAGCTCAGCCTCCTGAGTAGCTAGGATTACAGGCATAGGCTCTGGTGCCTGGCTTTTTTGCTGGTTTTTAAAAAATCATTCCATAGGATGAAACAGTTCTCAGAAAGTTTCTGGAGGGCTAGGAATGTGGTTTAATGGTACTTTCCTAACATGCATGAAGCCCTGGGCTCGATTTTTCAGTACCCCATAAACAGAAAAAAGCGGAAGTGGCACTGTAGCTAAAGTGATAGAGTGCCAGCCTTGAGCAAAAGGAGGTCAGAGACAGTGCCCAAGCCCTGAGTTCAAACCCCAGGACTGGCAAAAAATAAAAACATAAAAGTTTCTAGATTCCAAAGCAGACTGTCTGGTTGCCCAACCCTGGCTCTTTCTAGAGCACCACACTCTCTCCTAGAAGTAGTAGCTGGGCCAGAATCCCCAGAAGCAGAACAAGTTTCAGAAACAATGCCAAGTTTCTAAATTCTTGGATAGCTCCAGGAATTATACATGACCATTATCTTGTGTGCTTTCCCAGAGCTAATGACAGACTGCCCTGATATATTTGTATTTTTTCTCTCTCTGGGTCTCTATTGCTTTCTGCATTCTTAATGTCTAAAACAGTAAGATATATACAGTGTAGGGGCCTTCCGTTCAAACAGTCATAAATAAGTATTTATTTCTTGAATTAGTAGATTTCCTATCTTGGAAGCTATTATCTAATCATTTGCCCAAGCCAGAAATCTATGAATCTTAAGATTTTTGCCAGGCACCAGTGTCTCATGCCTGTAATCTTAGTATCAGAAGGCTCAGATTTGAGGATCACAGTTCAAAGCTAGCCCAAACGGGAAACTTCATGAGACTCATGTTCAATTAACTACAAAAAGCTGGAAGTGGAGCTATAGCTCAAGTGATAGAGTGCCAGCCTTGAAAAGAAAAAAGATAAAGCTAAGGGTTCAAGACCCAGTGCTGGTGCACACACACACACACACACACACACAGACGCGTGCGCGCGCACACACACACACACACGAACCAGGCACCAGTGGCTCACATCTGTTATCCTATTCAGGAGACAGATTTAAGGATCACGGTTTGATGACAGCTGGAGCAGGAAAGCTGGTGAGACTCATCTCCAATTAACTACCAAAAATAAAAGCTGGAAGTGAAGCTATGTCTCAAGTGTTAGAGCGCTAACTTTGAGTAAAAACTTAGATCAGAAATAGCACCCAGGCCCTGAGTTCAAGCACTAGGACCAGCACAAAAAAAAATCTTGGACTTTTGCTTTTCAATCTCCGGCATCACAAAAAAATATATATATATTGATGACCAAATCCTACCTATTTCTAAATCCTGGGTGGCTCTTGTCTTTATCCCCTGGCCAAGTCTGTGACTTTTGTCAATATATTAATTCAATCCCATTTTTGCCACATATTCAATTGCCTCCTATGTAGTATCTATGCCTTTTTCTTTTTCCTGTTATGGGGCTTAAACTCAGGGCCTGAGTTCTGTCTCTGAGCTTCTTTGGCTCAAGGCTAGTGCTCTACCACTTGAGCCACAGCACTACTTCAGGCTTTTTTCTGTTTATGTGGTACTGAGGAATCAAACCCAGGGCTTCATGCATGCTAGGCAAGCACTCTACCACTGAGCCACACTCCCAGTCTATATCTATTCCTTTTTAACTCCTCCCCTCTGAGCCAGTTAGTATCAAACTGATCAATATCATTGTCTTGCTGAAATCCTTACATGTCTTTCCACAATTCCAGGATAATAGTCCAAGTTCCATAATACTGTTTGGAAACCATTCTTGATCTGGGCTACTTTCTAATCTTCCCTCCTATCCAAATATACTTACTTATAGCAATACTAAGCATACTCTTTCCCAATCTAGAACGGCCTTTTCCTATCCTGGATCTCACTGAATTATATAGACACCTTGAAATTCAGATCCTGCTGACCTTTATGGGATGCTATCTCTGATATTTTTTTTTGCCAGTTCTGGGGCTTGAACTCAGGACCTGGGTGCTGTCCCTGAACCTCTTTGTGCTACCACTTGAGCCACAGTACCACTTTCAGTTTTTTTGAGTAGTTTATTGGAGATTAGAGTCTCACAGGGACTTTTCTACCTGGGCTGGCTTCAAACCATGATCTTCAGATGTTAGCTTCCCTGAGTAGCTCGGATTACAGGTGTGAGCTGCTGGCATCTGACTCTTTCTGAATTTTTTTCTTTATTATTTTTTGTATATATTTTTTATTGTAAAGATATTGTACAGAGGGGTTACAGTCACATGAGTAACGTAATGAGTATATTTCCTATCGAGCATTGTTATTTCCTCCTTTGACTTTCTGAATTTTTGTACTCATTGAATTTTTCTGTGCTCATAAAATCCTGTACATTCTTTTTTTTGTGAGTATGTTCTGGCCTTGGAGCACGAAAGGATGGCCTAGGAGCTGTCCCTGAGCTTTATTGCACAAGGCTAACACTTTTTTGCACAAGCCACAGCTCCACTTCCGTTTTTTTGGTGGTTAATTGGAAATAAGTGTCTTACAAACTTTCCTGCCAGGGCTAGCTTTACACTATGATTCTCAGATCTCAGCCTTTTGAGTAGCGAAGATTACAGGTGTCAGCCATTTGCACCTTGCCAAATCCTGTACATTGTTTACTCTTGGTATTTAATACACTGTCCTGTCATTTCATTTATCATTTATATACCTGCCTATCTTCTCTGGCACCCAGACAAGTTATCAGATCTTGGATAATGGCAAAAATCTAGCCTTAGGTTTGAGCCAGGGACAGGTGTGTGTGTGTGTGTGTGTGTGTGTGTGTGTGTGTGTGTGTGTGTGTGTGTGTGTGTGTGTGTGTGTGTGTGTGTGTGTGTGTGTGTGTGTGTGTGTGTGTGTGTGGCCAGGGACAGGTGTGTGTGTGTGTGTGTGTGTGTGTGTGTGTGTGTGTGTGTGTGTGTGTGTGTGTGTGTGTGTGTGTGTGTGTGTGTGTGTGTGTGTGTGGCTAGGTATGGAACCGAGGCCTTGTGTGTGCTACGCAATCATTATTCTACTGAGCTACAAACATAGTCCTTGTTGTTGCTGTTTTAACGAGTCCCAGGCTGACTTGGAATTTTTTTGCTTGAAATCAGGGCCTGGTTCCTGTCTTTGAGCTATTCAGCTCAAGGCAAGTGCTCTACCACTTGAGCCACAGTGCCACTTCCAGTTTTCTGGTGGTTAATTAAAGATAAGAGTTTCAAGGGCTTTCCTGGCTGGGCTGGCTTTGAATAGCACCCCTCAGATCTCAGCCTCCTGAGTAGCTAGGATTACAGGCATGAACCACCAGCACTCGACTGTAAGGTTTCTTTTTAACTTAGTCATGATGCTTTTATTTTCTAGGTACATGGTTCAGTGGCCTGGTGGCCGAATCCTGCATCGCCATGAGCTAGACACCTTCCTTGCACAAGCAGTATCTACCCAACTTTATGAACCAGATCAACTTCAAGAACTCAAGGTAAGGGCTGGGAAGGTGGCTCAGTGGTAGAGCGCTTGCCTTGCATGCCTGAGGCCCTGGGTTCAATTCCTCAGCACCATATAAGCAAAAAGAAAAAAGCCAGAAGTGACGTTGTGGCTCAAGTGGTAAAGCGCTAGCCTTGAGCTGAAGAGCTGAGGGACAGCACCCAGGCCCAGAGTTCAGGCCCCGCGACCGGACCCCCCCCCCCAAAAAAAAAAAAAACAAAAAAAAACAAAGAATACTGATCTGAGCTGGGTGCTGGTGGCTCATGTCTGTAATCCTAGCTACTCAAGAAGGCTGAAATCTGATGATCACAGTTCAAAGCCAGCCCAGGTAGGAAAATCTGTAAGACTCCTAATGCATGTGTCTAATATACATACTGAGTTGTTCCTTTCTGTTCTAAATGTAGTATTACTGGGTCTTGGAGTAGCTCCTTACATCAGATCACACCTAGGAGAGGAACTACAACTACTTACTTTTTTCCTATTAAACTGTCTAACATGCCACTGTGAAAATCTTGCTGTTTTCTCAATCTTTTTATGTGTATGTATGTGGTACTAGGGATTGTGCTTCTAAATATTTAAGATATTGTTTGTGTAATTTTACTTGAATTTTCTGCATCTGCAGATTCAACTAACCTCTGGTTGAAAATATTTTGAAAACTTGCATCTATCCAGATGTAATAGCACACATTCATAATGCCAGCACTCAGGAAGCTAGGGCAGGAACTTCATATGTTCTGTGTGCCAAAAACTTTTAGCACATATTTTATCACAGGATATATCATTTAATTATTACAATGTTGGTCACTTTGTTCCTACTTTTCCCCATTATATGTAAAATTATCATTAACCCTTTTTTCTTCTGGCAATACTGGGGATTGAACTCAGATCCTTGTACTCGCAAGGCAGTTGCTCTACCACTTGAGCCACACCTCTAGTCCCTTATTGTATTGGTTCCTTTTTTTGCATAGGTTCCTTTTGAGGTAAGGTCTCCCTTTAGCCTGGGCTATGCCTGGTGATGACAAGCACACACCACTATACCCAGCCATTAGTTAAGATAGAATCTCATGAACTATTATGTCCCTGCTGGCCTGGAACCATCTCTGTCTTCCAAGTACCTAGGATTACAGGCTTGAGCCACCATGCCTGGCTTAGAGTCAATATGAGGCCAAGTATGGGATTTTTCACTTTTGATATCATGCCAGTGTTGAGACAGTTTCAGATTTTGGAGCATACAATGTTCCAAAATATTTCAGATTTTCACTGGTCATGGTGACACATGCCTATCACTTCTAGCTATGCAAGAGGCATAAGTTAGAATAATCACAGTCTAGGTCAGCCCAGGCAAGAAGACACTCTTCCTGAAAAAATAACTAAAAGCAAGAAGACTTAACTGGTTGACTACCTGCCTAGCAAGTATACTACGTTCAATCTCCAGCACTAGGGGGAGAAAAGATTTCAGATTAGGGATGCTTCATCTAAAGTTCTTTGTTAGTACATTCTTAATAATATTTTCCCCTCTGTCATACTTTCAGATTGAGAAGCTAGATGCCCGAGGAATCCAGCTTGCTGCCCTCTTCATGAGTGGAGTTGACACAGCTCTATTTGCTAATGATGCCTGTGGCCAGCCAGTCCCTTGGGAACATTGTTGCCCCTGGATTTACTTTGATGGCAAGCTGTTCCAGAGCAAGCTCATTAAAGCAGGTCGAGAACGAGTATCCCTGGTTGAACTCTGTGATGGCCAGGTACCAACATATTGGATAGCCACTACTGCTGTGGGAGTAAATGAATGGGCAGGGAGGAGAAAGGAGCTAAAATAGCGAGGAGCAGAAGTGGGAAACATGTGTCTGACCTGAACTTAATTTAAATTATCTTGGTCACAAAAGCCCCAAGTCTGATGTGTACATGTTGTAAAATTATCTGTTGGAGGGGCTGGGAAGGTGGCTCAGTGGTAAAGTGCTTGCCTTGAATGCATGAAGCCCTGGGTTCGACTCCTCAGAACACATAAACAGAAAAAGCCGGAACTGGCACTGTGGCTCAAGTGGTAGAGCGCTAGCCTTGAGCTGAAGAGCTGAGGGACAGCACCCAGGCCCAGAGTTCAGGCCCCACATCCACAACCACCACCACCAACAATATATATATATATATATATATATATATATATATATATATATATATATATATATATATGTTGGAAAGGGTTTGTTTTTATATTTATTTCCTTAGGATGACTATTTCTTTTCTTTTCTTTTCTTTTTTTTTTTTTTTTTTTGTCGGTCGTGGGGCTTGAACTCTGGGCCTGGGCGCTGTCCTTCAGCTCTTCAGCTCAAGGCAAGCGCTCTACCACTTGAGCTACAGCACCACTTCCGGTTTTCTGGTGGTTTATTGGAGATAGGAGTCTCACGGTCTCTCCTGCCCGGGCTGGCTTTGAACCGCGATCCTCAGATCTCAGCCTCCTGAGTAGCTAGGATTACAGGCGTGAACCACCAGCGCCCAGCTTGACTATTTCTTTTCAAGTGCAATACTTTCAGGATCTAATTTCCTTTCTTTACAAAAAGTATAAGTAGGGGCTGGGAAGGTGGCTCAGTGGTAGAGTGCATGCCTTGTATGAAGGAGGCCCTGGGTTGTATTCCCCAGCACCACATAAGCAAAAAGAAAAAAGCCAGAAGTGACTGAAGTGGTAGGGCACTAGCCTTGACTCAGCTAAAGAGCTGAGGGACAACACCTAGGCCCAGATTCACTCCCATGACTGACTAAAAAAAACAAAAAACAAAAAAAAAAAACTGAAAAAAAAAGTATAACTCACTTCTGGAACCGGTTTCTTTCTTTTTTTTTTTCTTTTTTTTAACCAGTACTGGGGCATCAGGAACTGGGTGTTATTCCTTAGGTTTTTTCCATTCAGAGTTGACATTATACCATTCGAGCCACAGCTTTTTGGTGGTTAATTGGAGAAAAGAGTCTGAATGACTTTTCCATCCAGGCTGGCTTTGAACTATGATTCTGAGATTTCAGGATCCTGAGTAGCTAGGATTACATGTGTGAGCCACTAGCAATGAGAGGTGTTTTGTTTTTATTTTAAACTCGAGATGCTGAGATCTGATGATCCTAGTTCAAAGCTAGCCTGGCAGAAAAATCCCCAAGACTCTTCTGTAGTTAACCAGCAAAAGTCCAGAAGTGAAGGTGTAGTTCAAATGGTAGAGCACCAAACTTGCGAGAAAAAGCCAATATCTGCAAATTCAATGCAATACCTATCAATATACTAAGCTCATTCTTCAAGGAAATAGAAGAGGCAATCCAAAAATTCATATGGAACAATAAAAGACCCTGAATAACAAAAACAATCCTTAACAGAAGGAACATTGCTGGAGGAATGTCAATACCAAATTTCAAACTCTACTACAAAGCCATAGTACTCAAAACAGCTTGGTACTGGCACAAGAACGGACCTCAGGAGCAATGGAATAGAATTGAAAACCCAGAAATGAACCCGCAGACCTATAGCCACCTAATCTTCGATAAGGGAGCTAAAAAAATAGAATGGAAGGAAGACAGCCTCTTCAGTAAATGGTGCTGGCAAAATTGGTTAATCACTTGTAGAAAACTAAAGCTACATCCTTATATATCACCCTGCACCAGAATCAACTCCAAATGGAACAAAGACCTCGGAGTCAAAGCAGACACTCTGAAAACATTACAGGAAGGAATAGGAGAAACCCTAGGTCTCCTTGGCACAGGCCAAAAAATTTTTTTTTCTTTTTTTCTTTTTTTTTTTGGTCCGGTCGTGGGGCCTGAACTCTGGGCTGGGCCTCGGCGCTGTCCCTCAGCTCTTCAGCTCAAGGCTAGTGCTCTACCACTTGAGCCACACCGCCACTTCTGGCTTTTTTTTCTTTTTGCTTATGTGGTGCTGAGGAATTGAACCCAGGGCCTCAAGCATGCAAGGCAAGCGCTATACCACTGAGTCACCTTTCTAGCCCCCAAAATTTTCTTAATAGAGACCCAGAATCACAACAAATCAAAGAAAGATTGGACAAATGGGATTGCATGAAATTGCAGAGCTTCTGCATGACAAAGGACATAGCTAGCAAGAACAATAGAAAGCCCACAGATTGGGAGATCTTCACTAACCATACAATGGACAAGGGTCTCATATCTAAAATATACCTGGAATTCAAAAAATTAAATCCCCCAACAACAAATCCTCAAAAAAACAACTGCCCAATAAATAAGTGGGCTAAAAACTTAAAGAGAAACTTCTCTGAAGAGGAAAGAAGGATGGCCAATAGACACATGAAGAAATGCTCAACCTCCCTAGCCATAATAGAAATGCAAATCAAAACAACATTGAGATTCCACCTCACCCCAGTTAGAAAGGCTATAATCAAGAACTCTAATAACAACAGATGCTGGAGGGGATGTGGCCAGAAGGGAACCTCACTGCATTGTTGGTGGGAGTGTAAACTTGTTCAACTACTTTGGAAAGCAGTATGGAGGTTCCTCAAAAGACTCCACATAGAGCTCCCCTATGACCCAGCAATTCCACTTTTGGGCATTTACCCAAATGTTCACAAACAAGACCATACTAAAGCTACCAGCACAACTATGCTTATTGCAGCATTATTTACTATAGCTAAGATATGGAACCAACCCAGATGCCCCTCAGTAGATCAATGGATTAAGAAAATGTGGTGTGTGTGTATGTCTCCATCAGAAAGAATGACATTGCCCCATTTGTTAGGAAATGGAAAGACTTGGAAAAAATTATATTAAGTGAAGTAAGCCAGGCCCAAAGAAACATAGGTCCCATGGTTTCCCTTATTTGCAATAACTAGTATGTGTCTGAGTCAAGCAGAAAGGTCAGATAAGGTGATGTTAGGGAAATGAACCCTAAGATATGTATTCAAATGTTTTTTCTTTCAGGTGATTGTTTCTAACACATTTATAAGATTATTTCTTTGTTGCTTTGTATGTCCCTCCCCCATGGTATAACCCCTGCTTTCACTGTATTTGAGGTTGGTATAATTTGTGGAGGGGAAGGGAAAAAACAAATTGTTTAAATATGGATACAGGTGGACCCATTGCAACAATCAGATGTACAAGTTGTTGTGTCGAAAAATGAACTTTACAACATTGGCCATTGGGGGTTTGGGGAGGGGGTGGGAGATGGGAAGGGATGGAAAGGGGAAACAAAGGAGGAGGCTACAATGCTTGATAAGAAATGTACTCATTACCTTACCCACGTAATTATAACCCCTCTGTATGGTAAAAAAAAAGCCAAGTAAGAGTGTGAGTTCAAGTACCAGTACTGGCGCGCGCGCGCGCACACACACACACACACACACACACACACACACACACACACACGAACGAAATGGAAGAAAGTAAATAAAATTGATGACAACATAGAAACAAAGGAATTTATTGCAGTAAAAACTTGCAAACCTGGGGGAAAGCAAGAAAGGAAAATTTTAGTCGTCACTCTTATAACAAGGTCTGGCATACTAGTTTCAGCAACCCTCCTTTTTGTAATGCATGCCATTTTCTGTTTTGATAAATAAAATTTTATTGCAGTACAGCCACATTTATCCATCTGCATATTCCTGTGACTTCTCTCATGTTACAATTACAGCATAAAATAATTGTAGCAGAGACAATGTGGTTTGCAAAACTTTAAATATTTACAATCCTGCACTTTAGAGAAGAATTGTGTTCACTTCTGAAATGGAGGTACTTACTTATCCTGTCAGAAACTCAAGGTCTCCAATCCTGGGTGTTGGGGGGCAGAGGTTAAAAGGCTTTGTATATATCAGGGTATTGTTCTTTTTTAGCTAATTTCTTCCCTCTCCTTTAAAAAAATTGCCTTACTTATTGCCAGTTTTTCATCAACCATCAGTATATCCTTATTCCATTTGCACTGACTTGGTTATTGTGTCCTGTAGGCCTTTACGGGAACTAATCTTGACCGTGATGTGGTTTCATGCATGGAGCTGACAGCTTCCTTTCCAGAAGCCTTCCTATGCATGTAATCTGACATCATTGAACTCTATATTCAATTCTCTTTTTTGGGCGGGGGTCAGTCATGGGGCCTGAACTCTGGGCCTGGGCACTGTCCCTCAGCTCTTCAACTAAGGGCTAGCAATCTACCACTTGAGTCATAGCACCATTTCTGGCTTTTTCTGCTTATGTAGTGCTGAGGAATTGAACCCAGGGCCTCATGCATGCAAGGCAAGCACTCTACCACTGAGCCACCTTCCCAGCCCTCATATTCAGTTCTCTTAAGGGGAAATAGAATGGAAAATTGCACCTAGAGTGCCTGACACATGGGAAAAGTTTGAAAAATAGCAGATGTGGTTATTGTGCTCTTTTCTTTCAAAGGCTGACCTGGCAACCAAAGTAGAAAAGATGAGACAGAGTATCCTTGAAGGAGTCAACATGAGTCATCCACCACCTTCTGCTCTTCTTCCATCACCTACTTTTGTACCTCCCATGGTACCATCTCTCTACCCGGTTTCACTTTATTCCCGAGCCATGGGCTCAATGCCACCTCCTCCTCAAGCAAGGAGCAGGGGGTTTGCAGGTCAGTACTTAAGAATAATGTATTTGCCATCTAATTTTGTTGTGGGTTTTTTTGGTAAGAATATTGCGGTTTGAACTCAGGGCCTCATGCTCTTTCTTAGCTTTTTTGCTCAAGGCTGGCACTCTGCCACTGGAGCCACACCTTCACTTCCAGTGCTTTGCTAGTTCATTGAAGATAAATCTTTCAAGTTTGTCTGGCTGGGGTAGCTTTGAACTGGGATCTTTAGATCTCAGCCTTCTGAATATCTTGGATTATAGGCATAAGCCACTGGTGCTTGGCTTCTAATTTAATTCTTAATTACCTACCCAGTATTTGCCAGTTACAGAATCTCTAGGATTTATTTTTTGTTTGGTTGTTTATTTATTTTTTTTATTTTATTTTTTTGTCGGTCGTGGGGCTTGAACTCTGGGCTTGGGCGCTGTCCCTCTGCTCTTCAGCTCAAGGCGAGCACTCTACCACTTGAGCTACAGCGCCACTTCCGGTTTTCTGGTGGTTTATTGGAGATAGGAGTCTCACGGTCTCTCCTGCCCGGGCTGGCTTTGAACCGCGATCCTCAGATCTCAGCCTCCTGAGTAGCTAGGATTACAGGCGTGAGCCACCAGCACCCGGCTGGTTGTTTATTTTTTGTCAGTTGTGTGGCTTGAACTTGGGGCCTGGGTGCTTCCCTGAGCCCTTTTACTCAAGGCCAGCACTCTACCACTTTGAACCATGGCTCCACATCGGTTTGCTGATGGTTAATTGGAGAAAAGATTCTTACAGACTTTCCTTGCCCAGGCTGGCTTTGGACCCTGATCCTCAGATCTCGGCCTCTGATGTAGCTAGGATTACAGGCATGAGCCACCAATATCAGATGAATCTCTAGTTTTATATTCATTTTTATCTCATTTATATTCTATGCTATGTTGTGGTAGTTTGAAGAGTAGCTCATTGTGATAGAAGGCGATAGCTTGAGAAAAAAGAAGGGTCATCAAATTCCTAGTACTTTCTGTAGAGTTGTTCGGGTCCCAGCAATGTGACTCTTTTTTTTTTTTTTTTTTTTTTTTTTTGTCGGTCGTGGGGCTTGAACTCTGGGCCTGGGCGCTGTCCCTCAGCTCTTCAGCTCAAGGCGAGCGCTCTACCACTTGAGCTACAGCGCCACTTCCGGTTTTCAGGTGGTTTACTGGAGATAGGAGTCTCACAGTCTCTCCTGCCCGGGCTGGCTTTGAACCGAGATCCTCAGATCTCAGCCTCCTGAGTAGCTAGGATTACAGGTGTGAGCCACCAGCGCCCGGCAGCAATGTGACTCTTACCAAAACCCAAATTGTGGTATCTGGACTCATGAAAAAGATAGGTGTTACTTCATCATTTTGAGAACAATAATTCATATGAGCTGGATCTTTATGATTGCCTTTATTTTATTCATTTCTTATAGATAATTGCCCGCAGGAGATTATAAGAAGGGCAGTGGGGCTGGGCGCCCATTATGGGCTCATGCCTGTAATCCTAGCTATTCAGGAAGCTGAGAGCTGAGGATCATGGTTTGAAGTCAGCCTGGGCAAGAAAGCCCAGGTAGGAAAGTCTGTGAGACTCTTTATCTCCAATAAACTTCTCAGAAAAAGCCAGAAGTGGTGCTATGGCTCAAGTGGTAGGTGGAGTGCTAACCTTGAACAAATGCAGCTCAGGGACAGTGCTCAGGCCCAGAGTTCAAGCCACAGCAGTGGCCAAAAAAAAAAGGGTAGTATAGTGGGAGTGAAGGCCAGTGTTGGAAGATGCTGGTGGTTTGATGGAGCCTTATTTACTCTGGGGATAGATTTGACACATTTCCTTTCTTCGACTCCAGAAGCATCAAGAGAAACATCATGTTCATGTTCCCCAAAGGAATAGCAATTTAGTGAAGAAATCTTCACACGAATACCTCTATATACACACACATATGTCTAAATTATGGAGACAGCCTGATGTGCTGTTTTTGTTAATATTTTTATTGTTGTTGTAAAGATGATATACAGAGGGCTTATAATTTCATAAGCCAGGTAATGAGTACATTTAGTTTTGGACAATGTCATCTCTTTGGGCTGCCTCTTATTAAGGAATAGATAAACATGCCTAGGTAACTCAGATACTGATTTTGATACTTCAAACAACATATAACCTGGTTAAACAAGAATATTTTTGTGTGGTGCTGGGGATAGAATCCAAGACCTTGTGTGTGCTAGGCAGCGAAATGTTCTACCACTAAGCTATATCTCCAACCCTGAAGCTGGCTATATTTTTTCTTTGTTGGTCTTGGGGCTTGAACTCAGGGCCTGGACACTGTCTCTGAGCTTTTTCGCTCAAGGCTAGTGCTCTACCACTTTGAGCCATGGATCCACTTCCAGTTTTCTGGTGATTAATTGGAGATAAATCTCATGGTCTTTCCTGCCTGGGATGGATTTGAACCACAATCTTCACATCTCAGCCTCCTGAGTAGCTAGTATTACAGGTGTGAGCCACCAGTGCCTGGTGAAGCTAGATATTTTAGTGGGGACATTTTCACATGAAATAGCAAAACTCTATGACCAGGTACGTGTATCATTGCTATGGATGAAAGTGTGTGCTATCTATTGCTCCTCTGTAAAAATATGAAAGCTAGAAGTTGACATTAGTCTTAAGGTCACAGAATTCAGCATGGATATTTAGCTTAAGGCTCGGCTTTCATGAGCAGTATGAAAGTTAGCTCCAATATAACCCTTTGTTGATTCAAATAATGGTCTAGTTTTACAAATGAGGGAGCCAGCCATTCTATACCTTTAAGGTGACAAAAATACATCTCTCATTTGATTTGTGTTGATTTTATTATATAAGTCTCACTAGTCACCTTAATTAATGCCACATTCCTGGAAGGTCCTCCCCATTGCCCCAGTACCAGTGGTACTTCAGTTACTGGTGGCTCACAAGAGCATCCTGCCTCCTGAGAGGATACAATAAGATTGTCAAGTACATTTTTCTTGTCCCTCCTAGGAGACTAGTTCCTAGCTCCTAGTTTTCAATTTATTTATTTGTTTGCTTGCTCACTTATTTATTTTTTTACTTATTTATTTCATGTGTGCCAGTGCTGGGCACTGTCCCTCAAGGCTATCACTCCAATTGAGCCACAGCTTCACTTCTGGCTTTTTGGTGATTACTTGGAGAAAAGAGTCTCACAGACTTTCCTGTTTGGACTAGCTTCAAACCACAGTCCTCAGATCTCAGCCTCCTTAGTAGCTAACATTATAGGTGTGAGCTACTGGCACCTGGCTAGGTCTCTCACTTTTATATAAACAAAGGTCTCTTTTCTAGCAACCTGTTAAATGAATTGCAGATAGTTAGCTTTTTCTTTCTATTTTTGGTCAGAGATTAGGAATCAAACTCTGTACCTGATACTTTTGCTTATTGGCTAGCACTCTACCAAGTGAACTATGCCATCAACCCCAACTTTGGCTTTTTTTTGCCAGTCCTGGGGCTTGGACTCAGGGCTTGGGCACTGGCCCTGAGCTTCTTTAACTCAAGGCTAGCACTCTACCACTTGAGCCACAGCTCCACTTTGGGCATTTTCTGTTTATGTGATACTGAGGAACCAAACCCAGGGCTTCCTGCATACCAGGTAAGCACTCTACCACTGAGCCACATTTTCAGCCTGAAGCAAAAATTTCTTAAATAAATTAAATAATTAAATGTCCCAAACCACAAGAAATATAATTCATTTTCTCAAGAAATGTCTGAGGGGCTGGGAAGGTGGCTCAGTGGTACAGCGCTTGCCTCACATGCATGAGGCCCTGGGTTTGATTCCTCAGCACCACATAAGCCAAAAAAGCCAGAAGTGGGGCTGTGGCTCAAGTGGTAGAGCACTAGCCTTGAGCTGAACAGCTGAGGGACAGCATCTAGGCCCAGAGTTCAAGCCCCACAACCGACAAAAAAAAAAAAAAAGAAAAGTGTGAGGCTATATCCTAGCTACTCAGGAGACTGAAGATTTGAGAACCTCTGAAGCCAACTTGGGCAGATAAATCTGAGAGATTCTTACCTCCAATTTACTAGCAAAATGCCAGAACTGGAGGTGTGGCTTAAGAAGTAGAGCACCAGCCATGAGCCAAAACACTGAGCAAACAAGTTGAAGCCCTGAGTTCAAACCCCATTACAAGCCTAAAGAAAATAAAAGACAAAAGGAATACTGATTCCTACTGTGATAGATCTTTATTTGAAAAATGAATCCCTCACAACTCAGTTACTAAAGTATGTGTGTGTATAGGTCTTTCTCCCTATATTTTCTTATCACAGCCCCTTACTATCACAAAGTCTTCTTATCAAAGATAAGTAGAAATAAGCATAAGTAGAGTAGGGTGCCAGTGGCTCATGCCTGTACTACTAGCTACTTAGAAGGCTGAGATCTAAGAATCATGGTTCAAAGCCAGCCCGGGCAGGAAAGTCTGTGAGACTCCTATCTCCAATTAAGCAGCAAAAAGCTAGAAGTGGCACTGTGGCTCAAGCGGTAGAGTGCTAACCTTGAGCAAAAGAAGCTCAGGGACAGGGCCTGGGCCTTGAGTTCTAGCCCCAGGACTGGCACAGAAAAAGAGTAAGTAGGTTGTAGGATCTTTTGCTCAACCTCTTGTTCTATCCTACACTTCCCATTCATTTGTTCTTTCCTTTCTGTCTTGCTAGGTCTCCATCCAATCCCTCCTCAAGGAGGAAAACTAGAGATTGCTGGGATGGTGGTGGGCCAGTGGGCTGGCAGCAGATCCTCCAGAGGTCGAGGATCCTTTGGCATGCAGGTGGTTTCTGTTGGTGGGCCTGGAAAAGGGTATGTATGTATTCAAATAGGTTTGTATGAGCTAGTATCAGTCAAGATGTCCCTGGGAAAATGCCCAGTTGTTGAATCCTGTTCAGGAGCCTTAACCAGTTTTCAACTTGGTTTAGCAAACAATAATAACCCTGCCTCGAAGAAAGAGTTTTCATACTGAAGGAGAATATGGGGAAAAAAAAACAATTCAATATAACAGGGAAGTAATAGAGGTAGAGGTTGAGAGTAGTCAACACTAAGGAGGGGCATCTCACTTAACAGGGCCAACTTCCTAGAGATGAGTAGATACCAGAATAAAAAGGGGGATATGAGCTTTCTGTGTTTCTCATTATCACCTTTCCTTCCACTTACTAAAGGCATGGAAAAGAACCAAGTGGTAGAGGGCCCAAAGGACACAAAAAAGGAAGTAAACAAGTAAGTACCTCTTTTTTTTTTGTCAGTTGTGGGGATTGAAATCAGGGCTTGGGTGCTTTCCCTGAGCTCTTGTGCTCAAGGCTAGCACTCTACCACTTTGAGCCACACCTCCAGTTCCTGTTCTCTGGTAGTTAATTGGAGATAAGAGTCTCGTGGACTTTCCTACCTAGGCTGGCTTCAAACTATAATCCTCAGATCTCAGCCTCCTGAGTAGCTAGGATTAGAGGCGTGAGCCACCAAGGCCCAGCTATAGTAAGTACCTTTCTTGAAATTATCTTGCTTCCCTGGCTCTGTGTGTGCGCACACACATGCATGCACCAGTCCTGGGGCTTGAACTCGGGACCTAAGTCCTGTCCCTGAACGTTTTTTGCTCAAGGCTAGTGCTCTACCACTTGAGCCACAGCTCCGCTTCTGGCTTTTTGGTGGTTAATTAGCGATAACAGTCTCATGGACTTTCCTGCCTAGGCTGGTTTGGAACCTTGATCTTCAGATCTCAGCCTCTGTTTGATACCTATTGCACCTTGTAGCTAAATCGCAAGAGATCACCTGAGGCATAAAAACCTGAACTGCTGATAGGAAGCAGCTTTCTCACCTTGTATAGGGATTAAACTTCATTCCTCTCCTCTCCAGCAGTGAGGTCTAGTGAGGGTTAGTCATCTACAACTTTTCCTTCAGGGCTACAGAGGCTTGGCCTTTTCTCTAAGTAAGACAACAAGATAGAAATGAGACACATGCCCTGAAGACCTTGCCTTGCATAGTATGTGCTACATAAAGCCAGAAAGAGGTCAGAGTGAAGCTAACAGAATGTCTGCAGCCTGGCTGAGCTTCTTCTTCTTTTTTTTTTGGTCTGGTCGTGGGGTCTGAACTCTGGGCCTGGGCACTGTCCCTCAGCTCTTCAGCTCAAGGCTAGCGCTCTACCACTTGAGCCACAGCACCACTTCCGGCTTTTTTTTTCTGCTTATGTGGTGCTGAGGAATCGAACCCCGGGCCTCAAGCATGCAAGGCAAGCGCTCTACCACTGAGCCACCTTCCCAGCCCTGGGTGAGCTTCTAAAGAGAAAGGCCAGCAACAAAGATGCTTAGAAAATTGGACTTATGCTTTGCAGAATATGTGGGAGGGAGGCATTGTCATTCTGCTTAGTCTTAACAACTCAGATCTTCATTTTCTTCTTGTCTTGATTGTATCATAGTTCCTATGGGTCCTTGTTCCTCATTAGACATGCCCCACCTCCAAATATAAACAATGGGAAACTATTCTTTTTAAATTCTGCGGTTATCATGGTTGATTTCAAGACTTCCCACTCCCTGGGCTTGCTTGTTTGACTGGTGCTCTACTACTATAGCCATACTTCCATGCTGGTTATTTTGAAGACAGTCTCTCAGACTTTTCTGCAAAGACTAGCCAAGAATCAGGATTCTCTGGATCTCAGCCTCCTGAGTAGTTAGGGCTATAGACATGAGCCACCAGTCCCCAGGTAAAAACTATTCGTGTGTGTGTGTGTGTGTGTGTGTGTGTGTGTGTGTGTGTGTGTGTGTGTGTGTGTGTGTGTGTGTGTGTGTGTGTGTGTGTGTGTGTGTGTGTGTGTGTGTGTGTGTGTGTGTGTGTGTGTGTGTGTGTGTGTGTGTGTGTGTGTGTGTGTGTGTACGCGCGTGCGGGCACACGCATGCCCGTAAACATGCATGCACGCCAGTCCTGGGGCTTGAACTCAGGGCCTGGGCACTGTCTCTAAGGGTTTTTGTTCATGGCTAGCACTCTTCTGCTTGAGGCACAAACTCCACTTCTGATTTTCTGGTGATTAATTGGAGATAAGAGTCTCATGGACTTCCCTGCTTGGGCTAGCTTTGGACTGTGATACTCAGATCTCAGCTTCCTGAGTAGATAGGATTACAGGCAGGAGCCCACAGCACCTGGATGAACTATGCAAAATCATATACTGAGGCTATTGTCATATGTGGGTTGTAGTGCTTGTATGGCGTACATAAATCCCAGAGTTGATCCCCAGTGCCATCAAACAAATAAAAATATCTTGTGCCAGATTTAAAGTGCTACTATCCTTATACTATATTTAGAGCTAATGTTTCTTAAGTGCCTGCTTTCTGCCAAGGCCCCTTCCACTAATAATTTTGTTATTAGTTCTAATCATAAATACAAGTTTCCTTTAGTGTTATTTTGAGCCCAAAGTGGAAAAACATAAAAACATTTTTTAATGAATTCCAAAGCCAGTGAGTTTGGATGTTTTTTAAACCTTCCCAGAACTTTTCAATAAGATAAAAAGTATTATGTCCAGAAAAAAAAACTAGTCATCCAGTAAAGTTCCCATAAAGTGTCACAGCCTTTGTGAATTCACTATGACTCAGGGTCTGATCATCAGGCATATAGTCTGAAAAACCTATTTTTAGTACAAAAAAGAATAGATCCATCTCTCTGGTTGACTCACACTAACCAATATCACAGAAATAGCTATGTGGTTATGACTGGGGGTCTTAAAGGGAAAGGAAGGGAATAAGATATAAGTACTGATTTTTGATCATAAGAAATGCTTACGAAGTCTGGCACCTGTGACTCATTCCTGTAATCCTAGCTACTCAGGTGACTGAGATCTAAGGATCAAATATCAAAGCCAGCCTGGGCAGAAAAATTCATGAGACTTTTTTTTGCCAGGCCTGGGGCCTGAACTCAGGGCCTGGTCACTGTCCCAGAGCTTCTTTTGCTCAAGGCTGCCACTCTACCACTTGAGCCACAGCACCACTTCTGGCTTTTTCTGTTTATGTGGTACTAAGGAGTCAAACACAGGGCTTCACGCATGCTAGGCAAGCACTCTACCACTAGCCCATTTTTCCAGCCTCATGATACTCTTATCTCCAATTAATTACAAAAATCCAGAAGTGGGGCTGTGGGTTAAGTGGTAGACCACCCTCCTTGAGCACACAAGCTCAGGAACAGAGCCCAGGCCCAGATTTCAAGCTCTAAAAACAGCAAAAAAAGAAATCAGTCAGGCACCAGTGGCTCACACCTGTAATCCTAGCTACTCAGGAGGCTGAAATATGAGTATCTATCTTAGTTCGAAGCCAGCCCAGACAGGAAAGTCTGTGAAACTCTTATCTCCAGAAAACCAGAAGTGGAGCTGTAGCTCAAAAGGTAGAATGCTAGCCTTGAGCTGAAGAGCTCAGGGTCAGTGCCCAGGCCCAGAGTTCAAGCCCCACGATCAACAACAACAACAAAACTCAGCAATTAGGCAGCAGCAGCTGTGTCCAGGAAATACATATTAGATTAAAACAAAATCAATGCAAGAGTTTCCCTAGCGTAGATAATAGTTGCCCACAGCAATTCTAGTTAAGAGAAAGATTTCCTTTTTTCTTATCCATAAGATAGGAGGAGTAATATGTACTTCATAGGTTTTGTAATGATTTAATGAGACACTGCAAATAATGTAGTTTAGAACATGTGTCTGGCATGTAGTAAGAACTCAGTAAATCGGCTGTTCTTGTGGCATACACCTGTAATCCTCAGGATACAGCACGCTGAAGTAGGAGGATCATGAGTTTCAAGTCTGGGCTACATAGTGAAACCCATCTTAAACCAAAAATGACCTCAATAAACAGTGACATCATTGTTGCAATTTCAAGCAGACTTCTGATACTAGGCCCTTTGTGACTTGGTCTAAGAGAAAGAAAACTGGCAGTGATGTTTAAAATTATGTGTACTCAGTCAGACATGGGTCTGACTCTTGTCTCTAGCAGTGAGAGTTGTTAACTATATTGGAATCTACGCGGTGCAGGGCTATGGAATTAGTTAGCTCAGGCTGTAGATAATTTAGGGCAAGACCCTCATTCTTCTGAACCTCAATTTCTTCCCATTTAAAACAGAGTAAACAGGGCTGGGAAGGTGGCTCAGTGGTAGAGCGCTTGCCTTGCATGCATGAGGCCCTGGATTCGATTCCTCAGCACCACATAAGCAAAAACAAAAAAGCCGGAAGTGGTGCTGTGGCTCAAGTGGTAGAGCACTGGCCTTGAGCTGAAGAGCTGAGGGACAGCGCTCAGGCCCAGAGTTCAGGCCCCATGACCAGACCAAATAAATAAATAAATAAAACAGAGTAATTAGTACCTATCAGGGTATTCATATGGTTTTGATAAGCTCATGTATTGTTAAGAGTTATTGAAAAATACTAAGTGTGCATGTATGAAAATATCACAATGAAATACCTTTGTACAATGAATATATGCCAGTAAAAAGAGGGAAAAAAGTAAATGCAATATACCATAAATTTTTAATAAGTTTTTTCATTGTGAAAATACCGTACAGAGGGGTTACAATTACATGAGCAAGGTAATGAGTACATTTCTTATCAAGCATTGTTGCCTTCTCCTTTGTTTTTCCCCTACCATTCCTGCCCTCCCATCTCCAAGACTACATTCTCCTCCTCTCCCCGCCAAAGTTGTAAAGTTGGTTTTTCAACATAGTATTTTGTACATCTCATTGTTGCAATGGGTCCACCTGTATCCCTATTTAAACAATTTGTTTTTTTCCCTTTCCCTTCCCCCATAAATTTTTATTTGTTTATTTGTATTCTTTTTCCTGATTGTTTGTTTTTGCCAGTCCCAGGGCTTGAACTCTAGGCCTGGGAACTGTCCCTGAGGTTTCTTGTTTTGTTTTGTTTTTTGTTGTTGTTGTTCATTTTGTTTTTTGCTCAAGGCTAGTGATCTACCACTTGACCCACAGCTCCACTTCCAATTTTTTGGTGGAATTAGAGATAACTCTCAAGGACTTTCCTGCCTGGACCGGCTTTGAACCTTGATCTTAGATCTCAGCCTCCTGAGTAGCTAGGATTATAGGTGTGAGCCACTAGCAAACAGCCTTGCTGACTCCTTTTTCTGTTTGGCTACCCTTGTCTAATGAGTCTGAAAAGATGAATTGTTCCAGCATATCAAATGTCCTTACACTGTAGTGCTGGTCTTTCTGAGATTATTCCTAGGCCCCTGGAATTTTATATGTTCTCAAATTCCTAAGTCATTTACTTGAAATAATGATATTATTATTATTTCTTTTTTGAGTCCCCCAGGTGGCTAATTCCATCTATTGTCTGGATTTTTACTAGCTCCATTGTACTTCCAATGTTCTTGGGCAACAATTCCTAATAAGCCCTATATTGTACAGACTTTGGAGCCAAATAATTTAGCTTTTCATCTGATCTGCTGTTGACCAGTTTTGTGACCTCGGCAAGCTATTTAACCTCTCTGTGTGGTGTTCTCCTTATCTGTAAAATGGAGACAGTGGTATCCACTTTACAAGGTATGAGGATTAAATGAGCTAATACATGTAAAGTATTTTGCACAGAGCCTGAAACTTAGGAAATGCTCAATAAAAATTGGTAGTCATTATTTATAATTGACAACAATTTTATCTTTTTGGAAAGAACAAGGCCTTGGGATTAAGTCAGTGATCTTTGAGCTTATATTGTCTTATCTGTAACACCATATATAGCCAGGCACCAGTGGCTCACACCTATAATCCTAGCTTACTCAGGAAGCTGAGATCTGAGGATTGTGGTTCAAAGGCAGTCCAGGCAGGAAAATCCCTGAGACTCTTATCTCCAATTAACCACACCAAAAAGCTGGAAGTGGAGCTGTGGCTCAAGCAGCAGAGCACCAACCTTGGGCAAAAAAGCTCAAGGACAGCACCCAGGCCTGAGTTCAAGCCCCAGTACCAGCACAAAATGAGTAAATAAAATGAGCAATATGTACTGGAAGTGCATGGCTCCAGTGCTAGAGTACCAACCAAGAGCTAAAAGAAATAATAGAATAGTAGTAATGTAGTATTACCATTAGAAATCAGAATCTGTCAATATTTCTAATAATATTGATCAAGAGTTGGTACTTCACTGCTTGATAATACAGTTCATGTCATTCAAAATAGCACTCACATTCCTGAGATTACATGAGAAACAAAGATTGCTTGGCTTGGCTTGGCTTTTGTTGTAGTGGTCCTGAGACTTGAACTCAGAATCTGAGCACTGTCCTTGAGACTTTTTTTAGTCATGGCTAGCACATTACCACTTGAGCCACAGCTCCACTTGTAGCTTTTTTGGTGATGTAGATAAGAGTCTCAGAGAATCTTCCTGCCCAAGCTAGCTTTGAACCATTATCCTCAGACCCTCCTGAGGAGCTACAATTACAGGCAGGAGCCACTGGCATCTGATTGCTTTTCAGTTATAAGAGTTCTGTGAAATATCATGCGAAGATCTGGGCTTTTTTCTTTCCTTTCATTCACTCATCCAATTGCTAGCATTGGTCAGTATTTCATGGCAGTTAAGAGAACAGAGGCTGACTCACCTGGAGTAGAATCTTGACTCCATTACTTTATATCTTGAGCAAGTTAGCTTGATCTTCCTAAGCCATAGCTTCCTCATCTGTAAATGGAACATCATAATATTTACCAGTTAGGTCATATAAATGTTAGAAAAATATAAAGCTTTCTAAGTAGTAGCTGTGTCATTATTGTCTCATCACTGGATCCATTTGCTATATCCTAACTTCTCAGGCAAGATAGTACCCAAATATATTAGATAGTATTTCTGAAGAAGTGAAGCAGCTTCCTCAGGCTAGCTCATGAACATGCTTGGGAAGGGCCAGCTAGTTTGGGATTTTCATTTCATCTGAACATCTCTGGTTTTTGTTTTTGTTTTTGTTTTTGTTTAACCAGGGTTCTGCAGATGGAATTTCTAAATCTCTAGAGCTTCATCAAGGTCGATCCCACTCCCAGATAAATGGAAACAATGGCACATTGATTAAGGAAGAGAAAAATGATCGTCTTCCAGCTCCTTCACAGTGTGCCTTATCCAGAGACAGCAATGTATGTGATAATGCTAACCGCTGCTTCCCTGTGAAGAATGGAGAGAAGAACCACTTACAAGAGCAGAAGCTAGAAACGGTAGCACACGGGAAAGAGGACTAGAGGACTAACAAGCTGAACATAGTCTTACCAGTTAGGAAGAGGGGAAAACTGTACTTTTCTGATTGGAGGCCCAAGTTAGAGGAGGTTATAATGCTCACCCTTGATTTGTCCAGGATTTTCATGGGATGTCCTATTGTATACACATTTTCCCCTTCCATATTTTTTTCTCTGGGGCTCCAGACTTCGAAAGCTGGGAAATTTCTGTTTAAAGATGAATAGCAACAAGACTAGCTCTAATTCTTAAATTGAATCTATCGCACCAGTATTCACTTTATCTCCACTGGGAGTCTAGTAAGGCAGTAACTGTCAGAAAGAAAGCAAGGGTTAACACATAAAGTCCTATCGTAAAATTCCAGCTTTGTTTTTCTAAGTGTTTAACATTATAGTCATTTACACACTTGTGTGATAAATATGGGATTGAGGGGACAACTGTCTATGGCGAGGTGGTGGGGAGGCCTTGATATAAGATCTGTATCCACCTCCTCTTCATTCTTTTTTTCTAACTCATCTACTCCAGGATTTTGTATGCCACCTCTAGCTCTGGCCTGACAATCAGATAGGTAGATGTTTTCAGGGCAGTGAGTAGTATTGGTTATTTTATTTTGTGTTTTATTTTATACTTTTTTAAAAAAAAAACAAAAAAACAAACTACCAATGGCCTTTGTACTGGGAGATTCAAGTGAGTCAGAAAAGTACTGGGCAGATTTTTCCTGCCTCTCAACCAGTGCATTGTTTGTAAAATAGAAGATATGGTGCAGTTCACCCACTCTCTGCTGCCCACACCCTGAAAGGGGTAAGAATCAATGTTATGAAACTGAGTACAAAAGGGACTCAAAAGACTCAGTGTGTATGTGTGTGTTATGTGTGTATGGGTGTGTGTATGGGTGTGTGTGTGTGTATATATATATATACATATATATATATATATGAGAATGTGTGTATCTGTATGCATACACATACCCTTTATATAAAGAGACAGATCTATTTATCTATACATATTTTATATATATATATATATATAAATGTGTGTGTATATGTATATGTATACACATGCATACCTACATGGTGATTTCCCAGAGGATTTACTGAATTTCCCAGAAATGCTTCCACTGCTATGGAGTGGTGGGTTTAAAAGATCACACTTTAAATCTGAAATCCTTACTAAGTCACTGCCCGTCACAATTATAAGAAGATGGGCTACTCTAAATCAGACACAAAGTACTTTCCAGAGATTGTCTGTTGAGAACAACAAACACTTGGGTTGTTACAAGCTTCACTTTGAACAGAGCCCTCACATCCCATATACTGAAAAAGGGAGGTTGAAATGTGATTGGGAAGAGTTTGGCATTTCTTTATGAAGGTTTGGAAAGGAAACGGGGATGGGAGGTGATTACTATTAGAAAGGCCTTTCAGCCAATTTTGGAAGAAATTTCTTGTGGAACTCCAGGATCAAATTGGATCAGGTAAGAATTGGTTGACATGCGTCCCTGGAGGGAGAACTAGCATTGGAAAGATGGGGTAGGGAAGTGTGAGGAAATTTGACAAGTTGATTTTACATCCTAGATTGTTTCATTTGTTCATTGACATTTTGACTACCGGATCTTTTCATTTGCTTTGCAAGGAAGAATTCAGAGGACACTAGCCTCGGCCTTGAAAAATACTCTGTAAAAGATTCTCGGCCCTGTGTGGCCAAGATCTGTCCAGGATAAAGAGGCTATTCCTCCTTGCTGGAAATAATCTTGAAACAACCTTGCATTTCCAGTTTCCCTCCTTGGGAAGCCCTAGTATGAGGGATGGAAACATGGCTGCAACAGATAAGCATTATATCTTCATTCAGGAATTGAGGCTTTCAGCCTCACCTACTTTCTTTTGGGCTTTATGATATTATTGCCCAAGAAGTACCATTTCTACAGGAATACAACTGACTAGACTTCTAGCAGGGTTCTCTTTTTGAAAAAGAAAATAACCCATGCACCTTAACCCACAGCAGATCCTTGGTGATTTTTTTTCCCAGACAACCAGAAGGCTGTTTGCTAACTGCTCACTTACAATGACTGTATCTCAAGAAACTGAAAACTGTCCGGCTATTTAATTCTAGTCTGGCCCAGTTTAAATGAACCCAGTATTTGCAGGGGAAGGAGCCCTAGAATGCCTTGCCACCTGCCCAAATACTTCTTACATAAACCTAAGAAGGATGACAAAAGTATACACTTAGCCATATGTAAGCAGGAAAAAGTATATGACAACTTTCTCTTTTGAATGAGCTCCCAATTTGATCCCTCTTGGACCTTCCTAACTTTTCACAACATCTTAAAGGTTAGGACTTTTAGACTCAGCAAGGGAGGGGACTCAGTAAATTGAGATGGCTTGGAATTTTCTTTATGTGCCACAGAGAGATGAACCTTTGGAACTCTAAAAGTAACCAGAATCACTAAACTGTGAGAGAATGGTTATACACATATGGATATATATTGAATAGAAAGTATTTGGAGTTAAATGTAAGGTCTCTTTTCAGTTGCTGTTTCCATGCATCTTGAATGTATCTGACATAGTCGGGTGCCAGTATTGTTAACTCATAGCATTAAGATTCTTAGTTTGTAGGCATTCACTGTGAGAAGTAAAACTGCTTCTTTCACAGGGATGATTCCAGTTTACCAAAAGGCTTGCTTGTTTCCCTTCTACACACCTTGACTTTTACCTTAGCTTGACCTAGGGTGAAATAAGTGGTTCACCTCCAACTCTGATTTTTTATTTGTATTCAGTATTTGGGGTTTAAAAGATTGAAAGAAAGAACTATGAAGGGCCATATTCCCAAATTTAAATTCATATACCAAAACACATGAATAAAAGCCACAAAGCTAAGGCTGATTACTGGAAAACAAACTTTTTTCTAAGCAGAGGACAAATTGGGGAAGAGAAGATCTAACTGATGTTTGCTGTGCCACTTGGAGAGACTCTCATCCTTTATCTGAGGTTCCATTTCTGACTGGGACGTGGCCACTTTCAAACAAAATCATGTTGGAAACCCCATAAATGACCCCTTCACTTTGTATGGCCACAAGCTAAAACACACTGGTTGTGTATGGCCACTGATCCCCAAGGGGTTGCAGATCTTAATTTCTGCTAGCATGTCTTGGGGTCATTCTGGACAGTCTGGTCTGGACCAGACCTGACAGACTTCTGCTCATCTGTATCATTTTCATTCTGACCCAGTAGAATTTTGAATAAACTAAAGCCCAAAAACTGGTACTTATTTTGGTTAGGGACATTTGATTTGTCTCCATCTTGATTTTCTGACATTGTTGGCCAAGTCACATCACTATTTTTTAATCAGAGCAAAACAGCCAGACAAGGCATTAGGGTGGGTGGTTAAGGTGGGTGGTGGGGGCAGGAATGCTTAGGTAGGGTAGAAAGAATATGGGAGTAGCTTTTTGGTTATGATGAGCCAGTCCTTTGGAATCTTAGAAGGCTCCTGTGGGCATACCAGTGCCACCATTTCAGCCTCTAAGACCCCCCCCCCTACACACACACATACTCCTTTGAAAGGACAATACAAGTAGACCACAGTTAAGTAGTTAGTGTAATTCTACTAAGGTTTAATCATACTTGTTCACTTCCGGGTGCATATTTCCTAAATATGCTTGGGGTTGGGTGGGGGGTAAGTTTTCACTATTCCATTGTATTTGCCCTATATTTTCCCCTCCCATGACTTTGGCATCTTATTTGACTTGCTCTTTCCCCTTCGCTTATTGCAGTAGTCTGCTGGTGCAGGTAGACGGCGGCTCAGTGCACCTATTTCCCTATTACTGCTGGTTACCTTCAATATTGTCCAAGACTATTTTGGTGTTCAAAAACAACTGTCTTTTTTAAAAAACAAAACCATCTTCACCAAGTTAAAAACAAAACAAAACATCCCCTGTGCTAGGGTGCCCATTTCAGCTTTTGCCATTGCCCCTGTACTTTTTATAAATGCTGTTTTCATCTGTGTTGGTAGTAACTAATGGCTAGTGAATTTCATGTAAATGAAGCAAACTGAATATTTCAGATTTTATTAATCTCATAACCCTGCCAAATCTGATGACTTCATTTTAATGACTTCCTAGAAGGCATTTCCCCTCCTACCTTTTATTTTATTCTATTATTAGACTAACACACTAGATAAAGAAACTTTAACTGCAAAAAGTCAGTGATTTTTAGTGCTCCCTGGTAAATAATGTTAATGACAAAAGTAAATTCTTTCATTGTTTTTTTTCCTGTGTTACTATCTCTTCTCCTGTGCTCTTGACAGTGTGTTTAGTGGATGGATAATACGTATTTCTCTTTCCCACTCCCAGATTCCAAATTCCCTGCCTTTTTTGGCCCACCTCACCACAAAAGCTCCATAGTTTATTAATGTAAGTTTGAATGGATGCTTCTTTGGGGAAACTGCAGAAGTTAATGAAAATGTTTCAGAAAGGAATGAGAATGTCTCTGGAGTTGTTCTGTGATGGAATTTGGTCTGTTGTTCTGTTAATGCTGATGGAAAGAAACTTACAGCGCTTAATAAAAGTTTATTCTTTTAGTAAAAAAATGTGAAATAATACTGGGTGTGTGGAATTTTATTTTCCCATCATTTGATACCTTTCTACAGACTGAAAACATCGCACAGAGATGTTGGTATCAGAGCATGTCAGAGCAGGAGACCCCTCACAAGAATTATCAAATTGAGGGGCTGGGAAGGTGGCTCAGTGGTAGAGCGCTTGCCTTGCATGCATGAGGCCCTGGGTTTGATTCCTCAGCACCACATTAGCAAAAAGAAAAAACCCAGAAGTGGCACTGTGGTTCACATGGTAGAGCGCTAGCCTTGAGCTGAAGAGCTCAGCACCCAGGTCCAGAGTTCAAGCCCCACGACCGGACCCCCCCCCAAAAAAAAAAAAGAATTATCAAATTGAATAGTATATTTAGCTTTCTGATTCATCTTTTGATTTCGATGATCTAAAGCTAGTTTTCATTTAACATTTCCCACACAGAACCTTTTTTAAGTTTGCTACTCCATGAGTGATATTCCTATCAACTCAGTTGCCTAAACTACAAACTGACCTAGGGGGATTGGTTATCATTTATGGGTTTTGTTTGTGTGTTGGGTTTTTTTTTCTTGGCGGTTGTAGGGCTTGAACTCAAGGCTTGGGTGCTGTCCCTGAATTTTTCTGCTCAAGGCTAGCACTCTACCACTTGAGCCACAGCCTTTTGTGGTTAGTTGAAGATAAAAGTCTTAAACACTTTCCTGCCATGGCTGCCTTCAAACCTATCTGAGTAGCTAAGATTACAGGCTTTGAGCCACCATCACCCAGCTAAAGAGCTGGTTATCATAAGACTCCTGCCTTTTCCTTGTTTTTCAAATCCAGTCAGTGACAAGATCTGTTTATTACATCATATCTTGCCTGACCTCATTTCTGTGGCTCAGTTCAGGCCTCATCATTTCTCACCTGGACTATTGTGTTTGCTTCCTAGTCTTAACTCCTAACTAGGCAATTGTAAGCACTATTTTGTGCCTGAGTAAATGGACTTTTTTCCACTGAAAAGGCCTATATGTGTGTGTGTGTGTGTGTGTGTGTGTGTGTGTATGTGTGTGTGTGTGTGTGTGTGTGTGCACATGTGTGCATGTGGATGTTAGTACTTACCTCAGAGCCTTAGATTCCCCACCCCATCCCAGCTCTCAACTTGAGCAAAGGTTTCACTTAAGGCTTTTTGCTGGTTAATTGATAAGCATCTGCCTGAACTAGCTGTGAACTACAATCTTCAGATCTCAACTTTCTCAGTAGCTAAGATTACAGGCATATGAGATGCCACCAGTGTCTGGCTTTTGTCCAGGGTTTTTTTTTTTTTGGCTGGGGGTCCAGTCACGGGGCCTGAACTCTGGGCCTGGGCGCTGTTCCTCAGCTCTTCAGCCCAAGGCTAGCGCACTACTACTTGAGCTACAGCGCCACTTCCGGCTTTTTTCTTTTTGCTTATGTGGTGCTGAGGAATCGAACCCAGGGCCTCATGCATGCAAGGCAAGCGCTCTACCACGGAGCCACCTTCCCAGCCCTTGTCCAGGTTTTTTAATCAATTTATGACACAAGTGAGGTTTGAGAACTATTGCATATAGACAGGCACAGATGACTCTTGCCTGTAATCCTAGCTAGGAGACAGATCTAAGTATCTCAGTTCATAGCTAGCCTGAGCAAGAAAGTCTATGGCACTCTTTTTCTTTTCTTTTCTTTTCTTTTTGCCAGACCTGGGGCTTGAACTCAGGGCCTGGGCACTGTCCCTGAAATTCTTTTGCTCAAGGCTAGCACTCCACCACTTAAGCCACAGCACCATTTTTGGCTTTTTCTATTTATGTGAGAAATTGAACCAGGGCTTCATGCATGCTAGGCAAGCCCTCTACCACTAAGCACATTCCCAGCCCATCTATTGCACTCTTATCTCCAATTAGCCAAAAAGCTGGAAGTGGAGCTGTGGCTCAAGTGATGAGTGCTAACCTTGAGCACAAAAGCAAAGGGACAGCACTCAGGCCCTGACTTTAATCCCCAGGATCAGCAGCACATAAACACAAAGAATTGCTTTAATCTACCATGCTTATCTGTTTCCAAAGTCCTAATATACTACTGAACAACAGCAGTGGTACTGTCTTTATTGATCTCTGGCCACTTTTTTTTGTCAGTCATGGGGGTTGAACACGGGGTCTGGGTGCTGTCTGTCCCTGAGCTCTTCAGCTCAAGACCAGTGCTCTACCACTTTGAACCATAGCACCACTTCCAGTTTTCTGGTGGTTAATTGGAGATAAGAGTCTCATAGACTTTCCTGCCCACCCTAGTTTTGAACTGCGATTCTCAGATTTCAGCCTCTTGAGTAGCTAAGATTATAGGCATGAGTCACCAGCACCCAGCTTTCTGATCACTTTTCTAGCTCTAATGACAATGAAGTTCACCACACATCCATTAAGTTAATAACAGCTTCTCATTTTCTGTACCATTTTGTAGAATGTCTCTCTTTGCCTCTAGTAGTCTTTACTCCTCCATCCTAGATACGTACAAAATTCAGCTATGCCTTTGATTCTTTTTCTGATTATCAACTAAGGATCCCTGTGCCAACTCATCACAGCTGTCCCTACAGCACTTTGTTGCATCCTGCTCTTGGATTGAACAAACAAGCAGTGTCTATGCTTGATTATCTCATGTCCTTGGCACTGAAGTAAGTAGACTGGGTCTGAGCAATGGGCCTTGATGGTGAAGGACATTCTTTGTTTGCAGATGTATTTTGAGTTGGTGGGTTCCAGAAAAGTCTTACTCTCCTTAGATAATTGGTTCTTTTTGGGGGGGGGGGGTCCGGTCGTGGGGCCTGAACTCTGTGCTTGGGCGCTGTCCCTCAGCTCTTCAGCTCAAGGCTAGCGCTCTGCCACTTCAGCCACAGTGCCACTTCCGGCTTTTTCTTCTTATGTGGTGCTGAGGAATCGAACCCAGGGCCTCAGGCATGCAAGGCAAGTGCTCTACCACTGAGCCACCTTCCCAGCCCCAGATGATTGGTTCTTGATTTCCCTTGTGTCCACATTTGATTTGTCTTGGCTTATATTTAACATCTTTATTAGATTTAAATGTTCACTGGTTTTTACTTTGATTGTGTTCACATATGATTTGCTTTCTACTTTGCTAAGATTAATTTCATTGTACCTTGGGTGTTTGGGGGGCATATAAGCCCTGTGTTAGTTGTATTCAAGATGGTAGGGCTTTGTTGCTAGAGCCTCCCCTGCTGCCCACTAGCGCTCCAATAAAGACTCCAATTCAGCCTTTTAAGTGGTGGCTTCTCTGTTCTCATGACTGGATCTACCATACAACAGCATCTGCTGTATAGCATGTACTTAACAAAGTGTTCAATGAAGATACGTGAAGGGCATCCAAAACACCTTTGAACAGTGTTTTGTACAATGCAGATTATAGACTTGAAGCAAAAGATATATTGGTAGCAAGATCAAAGGAAGATTAAGTGTGAGGGTTCATCCCTAAATAGTAGTTTTTAGTTTTTAAGTGGGCTTTAAAATTGGTCTGTGAGAGAAAAAAAGGTGCAGAGTCATCTTTGAGCAGTAAAGGAATGCTTGAAGTAGAGTCTGAAGCTCGGACTATAGAGGCTTTATTGGGAGTGGGGGGAGGGGGTGCTAGTCCTGGGGCTTGAACTCCGGGCCTTGGTGCTATCTCTGAGTTTTTGTGCTCAAGGCTAGCACTCTACCATTTGGGCCACAGTTTCATTTCTGGTTTTCTGTGGTTAACTGGGCTGGATTTGAACTGAGATCCTCAGATCTAAGCCTCCTGAGTAGCTATGATTACATGCATGAGCCACCAGCACCCAACCTTTAGAAGCTTCTTATTACTGTTGAATGATGCTAACTAGTCTTGCCTTCCCCCAACCAATTTGTATCTTACATATACAAATTATAAAAAGAAACCGTTGAGGGACTGGAGAGGTGGCTTACGTAGAGTCCTTGCCTAGCATGCATGAAGCCCTCAGTACCACAGGAAAAGCCAGAAGTGGTGCTGTGGCTCAAGTGGTAGAATGCTAGCCTTGAATAAAAGAAGCTCAGGGACAGTGCTCAGGGCTTGACTTCCAGCCCCAGGACTGGCAAAAATAAAATAAAAGGAAACACCTGAAACTAAAGGGAAGCAATAGAAGCCTGCTTCAGTTTGGAAACACTTCATACTTAAATGAAAACTATTATTTACAAATATATGTTTTATGTAGTTTCACTACAGTCACAGATGTTTTGTTTTGTTTTTGTTTTTGATGCGGGTTCTGGGGCTTGAACTCTGGGACTTGGCATTGTCCCTAAGTTTCCTTTGCTCAAGGCTAGCACTCTACCACTTGAGCCACTTGATTTTAGTTTCTTTTTTCAGTTATAAGAACAATAACCAGGGGGCTGGGAAGGTGGCTCAGTGGTAGAGTGCTTGCCTTGCATGCATGAGGCCCTGGGTTCAATTCCTCAGCACCACATAAGCAAAAAGAAAAAAGCCGGAAGTGCTGCTGTGGTTCAAGTGGTAGAGCGCTAGCTTTGAGCTGAAGAGCTGAGGGACAGTGCCCAGGCCCAGAGTTCAGGCCCCATGACGGACCCAAAAAAAAAAAAAAAAAAAAAAAAAAGAACAATAACCAGGAACTTAGAACGTATAAAGACACCAGGGGTGATGAAGAGCAAAAATAAAAACCTATCTCTGCGTAACTTTAAGTCAGACCTACTGCCTTTATCATATAAATAACCCTAATGTCAAAGAGCCTACTGTTGCTCTCCCTTTGAGAGCACTCACACTGTTAGAGTGCGCCTGTGCCTTTCTACTTGTCTATTTGCTTTTTGTCTGCTAGCCTCCTTGCTTAGTTACTCAATAAAACTGCCAAGTTTCCTTTACAAAATTAAAAAGAATTACTTCTTCCTTATTCCTCCTTTGCTAACCTACTCATCTAGTAGGATTTATTCTTTCCTTTATTTTCCAAGTTTTGATCTTTTTCTTCTATGGATAGTATTCCTTTACAGCATATTTTACAGTTCTAGTTTAGTAGTCATGAATTTCTTTAGCCTTTGTTTATTATAGAAGGATTGTTTTTTCTGTCTTAATTATGAAAGCTACACTAGGTTGAAAATTACTATTTTTCAGGGCTTGAATTATGTCCTTCCATGCCCTCCTTTCATTTAGAATTTGTGTTAAGAAATCTGTTAGGAGGGAAGTGGCGCTGTGGCTCAAGTGGTAGAGAGCTAGCCTTGAGCTGAAGAGTGCAAGGACAGTGCCCAGGCCCAGAGTTCAAGCCCCATGACCAAGAAAAAGAAAAAGAAATCTGTTAGGAGTCAGGCTCTGGTGGCTCACAATGCCTGTAATCCTAGCTATTCAAGAAGCTTAGGTCTGAGGTTCATAGTTTGAAGCCAGCCTGGGCAAAAAAGTTCCTGTGAGACTTTTTTTGGGGGGGTGGGGGGTCCGGTCATTGGGCCTGAACTCTGGGCCTGGGCGCTGTCCCTCAGCTCTTCAGCTCAAGGCTAGTGCTCTACCACTTGAGCCACAGTGCCACTTCTGGCTTTTTTCTTTTTGCTTATGTGGTGCTGAGGTGAGGAATCGAACCCAGGGCCTCAGGCATGCAAGGCAAGCGCTCTACCACTGAGCAACCTTCCCAGCCCTCCTGTGAGACTCTTATCTCCAATTAAACACTCAAAAGTGGCTCTGTGGCTCAAGTGGTAGAGTACTAGGCTTACAAAAGAGGCTTAGGGACAGTCCCCAAGCCTTGAGTTCAAGCCCCACAACCAACCAAAAGAAGAAAGAGGGGGGCAGGGAAAAGAAAGTGAAATGAACAAATAAATAAATCTATTAGTCTAAGCTAGGTGCTGGTGGCTCATGCCTGTAATCCTAGCTACTCAGAAAGCTGAGATTTGAGAATCACAATTCAAAGCCAGCCTACGAGGAAAGTCTTTAAGACTCTTATCTCCAATTCACCATCTGGTCCTGAGACTTGAACTCAGGATTAAGATTTTGTGCTGAAGGCTCTACCACTTCTGAGTCACAGCTCCACTTTTGGCCTTTTGGTGGTTAATCAGATAAGAGTATCACAATAGCCAGGCTCGGTGGCTCATGCCTGTAATCCTAACTACTCAGGAGCCTGAGATCTGAGGATCACAGTTCAAAGCCAGCCTGCTCAGGAAAATCCATGAAACTCTTATCTCCAATAAACCACCAGAAAACCGGAAGTGGTGCTGTGGCTCAAATGGTAGAGTGCTCGCCTTGAGCTGAAGAGCTGAGGGACAGCACCCAGGCCCAGAGCTCAAGTCCCATAACCGATTAAAAAAAGAAAAGAAAAGAAAGTCCATGAGACTCTTATCTCCAATAAACCACTCAAAAACCTGAAGTGGTGCTGTGGCTCAAGTGGTAGAGCACTCGCCTTGAGCTGAAGAGTGCAGGGACAGTGCCCAAGCCTAGAATTCAAGCCCTACGACTGACCAAAACAAAAAATGTCTCACAGTTGCTGGGTGCTGGTAGCTCACGCCTGTAATCCTACCTACTTAAAAGCTGAGATCTGAGGATCATGGTTTGAAGCCAGCCCTGGAAGAAAAGTCCACGAATTTTTTTTAATATTTTATTTTATTTTATTTGTGAACATACTGTACAGAGGGGTTACAATTACATGGGCAGGATAATGCATACATTTCTTCCCAAGCATTGCAGCCTCCTCCTTTGTTTACCCTTCACCTCCCTTCCCAGCCTCCCCCCTCCCCCCCACACCCAATCCTTCCCCCCCCCACCGACATTGTAAAGCTCATTTTTGACATGACAATTTGTACTTCTCATTGTTGCAACAGGTCCACCTGAATCCTTAAACAACTTGTTTTTCCCCATCTCCTCCACAAGTTATACTGACATCAAATATAGTGAAAGCGGGGGTTATACTATGGGGGAGGGACATACAAAGCAACAAAGAAATAATCTTATAAATGCGTTAGAAACACATGCATGAAAGAAAAAAAACATTAAAATACATATCTAAGGGTTCATTTTCCTAACATCACATTATCTGACCTTTTCCGCTTGACTCATACATATACTAGATATTGCAAATAAGGGAAACCATGGGACCTGTGTTTCTTGGGCCTGGCTTACTTCACTTAATATAATTTTTTCCAAGTTTTTCCATTTCCTAACAAATGGGGCAATGTCATTCTTTCTGATGGAGGCATAGAATTCCATTGTGTATATATGCCACATTTTCTTGATCCATTCATCTACTGAAGGGCATCTGGGTTGGTTCCATATCTTGGCTATGGTAAATAATGCTGCAATAAACATAGTTGTGCTGGTAGCTTTAGTGTGGTCTTGTTTGTAAACATTTGGGTAAATGCCCAAAAGTGGGATTGCTGGGTCATAGGGGAGCTCAATGTGGAGTCTTTTGAGGAACCTCCGTACTGCTTTCCAAAGTGGTTGAACAAGTTTACATTCCTACCAACAATGAAGTAAGGTTCCCTTCTGTCCACATCCCCTCCAGCATCTGTTGTTGTTAGAGTTCTTGATTTTTGCCATTCTAACTGGAGTGAGGTGGTATCTCAATGTTGTTTTGATTTGCATTTCTTTTATGGCTAGGGATGTTGAGCATTTCTTCATGTGTCTATTGGCCATCCTTCTTTCTTCTTCAGAGAAGTTTCTCTTTAAGTCTTTCGCCCACTTATTTATTGGGTAGTTGTTTCTTTGAGGATTTGTTGTTGGGGGATTTAATCCAAAAATTCATATGGAACAACAAAAGACCCCGAATAGCAAATACGCTCCTCAACGGAAAGAACACTGCTGGAGGAATATCAATACCAAATTTCAAACTCTACTATAAAGCCATAGTAATCAAAACAGCTTGGGGGGCTGGGAAGGTGGCTCAGTGGTAGAGCGCTTGCCTTGCATGCTCAAAGCCCTGGATTTGATTCCTCAGCACCACATAAGCAAAAAAAAAAAAAAAAAGCCGGAAGTGGCGCTGTGACTCAAGTGGTAGAGCGCTAGCCTTGAGCTGAAGAGCTGAGGGACAGCGCCTAGGCCCAGAGTTCAGGCCCCATAACCGGACCCAAAAACAAAAACAAAGAATACAAAACAGCTTGGTATTGGCATAAGAACAGACCTCAGGACCAATGGAATAGAATTGAAAACCCAGAAATGAACCTACAGACCTATAGCCATCTAATCTTCGATAAAGGAGCTAAAACAATAGAATGGAAGAAAGCCTCTTCAGTAAATGGTGCTGGCAAAATTGGTTAACTACATGTAGAAAACTAAAGCTAGATCCTTATAGATCACCCTGCACCAGAATCAACTCCGAATGGATCAAAGACCTCGAAGTCAAAGCAGACACTCTGAAAACATTACAGGATGGAATAGGAGAAACCCTAGGTCTCCTTGGCTCAGGCCGAAATTTTCTGAATAGAGACCCGGAAACACAACAAATCAAAGAAAGGTTGGACAAATGGGATTGCATAAAGTTGCAGAGCTTCTGCATGGCAAAGGACATAGCTAGCAAGATCAATAGAAAGCCCACGGATTGGGAGAAGATCTTTACCAGCCATACAACGGACAAGGGTCTCATATCTAAAATATACTTGGAACTCCATGAAACTTTTATCTCCAAGAAACTACGCAGAAAAAAAGCCAGAAGTAACATTGTGGCTCAAGGGGCAGAGTGTTAGCTTTGTGCAAAAGAAGCTTAGGCACAGCATCCAGGCCCTGAGTTCAAGCCACAGAACTGGCACAAAATACAGTTAAAAAAATACATGGCCTATATCATATATAGGGGGTGGGGGGACAAAATCAGAACAAATAAACCAAAAAAACAAATGACAGCGTTATATAAACCAAACTATGACTTTTTCATTGTTCTTTCTATTTGTCTCCTTCCCTCTCTCCCTATGGAGTGCAAGAGGCAGTGGACTTCACATGATATAGGTCTGGACAGAGGACTCTGTTTCACTCCATAGTCAGCACATGGAGCTAGGGGCAGGCCCTAGTTAGTGGGCACTTTGCAGCCTCAGGCTCAAAGCTTCATTGCTATTCTCAAGTAATGCCTCAAGTAATAGGATTCTGTCCTGGTCAGAGAGGGCAGAGCCGCAGAGAGCTCTGGTTCCCATTCCCTCAGTCCCAGCTGCCTCCTACCTGGTGTTGCTCACCAGGGAGTCTCTAGACTCCTACACTGCCAGGGAACAGCTGCCTTTGTCATCTCAACAACCTCTAAGGGCACCTCTATTGGTAAAGTTGCCACTGCACTCCTCTGTAAGTGAATACAATGTCTACTACACTAGTGCTTCTTCTGCTTGACTTGGCAGGAGCCAACGCTGTCAGGCTTCCTGAGGCACCGCCTCTAGCATTTGAGCTAACAATGTAACTTCCTATTGTCCAAACTTCTCTTTGGGGCCCTCCCTTGATCCTCCTCCCTCTCCTCAACCACTCTTAGAAATGACTTAAACCCAAATTCAATAGCAGAGTGTCCTATGATTTGTTAAGCTTGATTGCTCCAGGTCTCATAGTAACAGCTTCCAACAATAGGTTCTCTCAAAAAAGTGACTTACTGTTGCACACCTAGATAAAGCCAGTCATATAATGTCTTTTTTCATCAAGCCTAGCCTCCCACACTGGAGTGAGTAGTCGCTACCTCACAAATACCTGTACCAAGGTTAAGGCCTGTGTACTTGAGAGTGATCTGTGGGCTAGAGTTAGCAGTCAGTCCATTTTTACCATGTATTGGAACCTTTGATTTCCCTTTTGACAGTTAGGAGAGCCAGGGACTAGCTCAGAACATCTGGCTTTTCTTTCTCTGTGATTGTCTGCTTTCCTGCCACCATCTTTGTGGTTTCTGCTTCTTTCCTTCTCTTCAAATCGAGTCTCTTCTATGTCACTAAATTCTCCTTTAACAAAAAGTAAAAATGGCAGATGCTTCAAATTCTGAATTTTGTCCCTCCTCCCGCATAGTATTTTTGGAAAGCAATTCAGCAGTATGTTAAAAAAAATTCTTTACTGTGTTGAGGGTTGAATTCTGAGCATTGGGCATGCTAGGCACACACTATACCACTGAGCTATATCCCAGATGCTAGAAGTCTGTATTAAAATGGAAAATAACAATTTTCCATAGCCCAGTAAACTCACTTTTGAGTATCCACCTAGAGAAATACACCTGGCCACGAAGTGGCCCATACCAGGTTGTTCATTGAAGCAGTATAAAAGTGAAAAATTAAAGCCACTTTATCTTTCAGGGGAGTAAAGAAATCAACTTTAGACACACACAAATGAAGGAATTCTCTGTGGTAGTTTAAAAGAAATGGTTTTGTTTGCAATGGTATAAAGATCTCCAAGGCATCTTGTCGAAAATGAAAAAATATGATATTATCCTGTTCATGTAAAAATGGCAAATTGCACATTATATTCCATATTTGTTTTATTTTTTATTAATACTTTTTTATTGTTAAAATACCGTACAGAGGGGTTACATGAGCAAGGTAATGAGTACATTTCTTATCAAGCATCGTTGCCTCCTCTTTGTTTCCCCTTCCCATCCCTTCCCTCCCATCTCCCGCCCCCCCCATATTTGTTGTATTATCCTGTTTTTAATACCCGCCACACCCACTACTAGTGAGGAAGATTATGATTAGAGGAATTAGAATGTTTGAATGACTACAATTCCAGTTCACAATCACAATCAAGCAGAACTAGGAGCCTGCTACATCTTTTTGTGGGGCTCTGCTCAAAAAAGGAAGTGGGGATGCAGTGGAAGCGACACGCTGGAGTGAAGATGGAAGACTTCCAGGCTTCAGAGACTTCTTTTGTGGTTGACAAAGTGAGCAACATTGTCAAAGAGGCCATTGAAAGTGACATCAGTGGTAATGCCTGCCAGCACAGCAAAGTCAATCAGTGGACCACAAATGTTGTAGAACAAAATTTAAGCCAATCTGGAGAAACCATTCAAATTATGCAAAAGAATGGCGCTGGATTACACACAGCAAGTTCCTGCTTCTGAGACAGTTTCACTGACTGGATCTGCACCGTGCGATGGGAGAACAAGACGATGTACTGCATAATAAGTGCCTTTGGACTACCGCGTCCAGCCTGGGCTTCCGGTGTTGCATCTCTACTCCAACTTCTAACCACCAGCTGTGAATTAAGTGAACACCTTCTTCCTCTTTACGTGTATTGTGGCAGTCTTCAAACATGTAGAGAAATAAACCAAATGACTGTCCTGCTATACAAACGGCACCCTGTTAGACAGTAATTCTCTGTAATATGCAGCTTGTATTGCCACATCTTAACTCTGTATTTCTTTTCAAAGGTGCTAAAAACTGAAATCTGTTAGTGGGAAACGTTCTGTCCTTTCTTAAATGATTCAAAAACACTAATTTTCCATAATTTATACTTCTGTTAGTATAATAAATTTTTCAATTTTTTTTTTTAAGGAAGAGAGGGCTGGGAATGTGGCTTAGTGGTAGACTGCTTGCCTAGCATGCATGAAGCCTTGAGTTTGATTCCTCAGTCCACATAAACACAAAGAACCAGAAGTGGTGCTGTGGCTCAGGTGGTAGAGTGCTAGTCTTGAACAAAAAGAAGCTCAGGGAGCTGAGAAGGCCGCTCAGAAGTAAAGTGCTTGCCTTGCATGCATGAGGCCCTGGTTTCGATTCCTCAGCACCACATAAGCAGAAAAAGCCAGAAGTGGCCCAAGTGTGAGAGTGTTAGCCCTTGAGCTGAAGAGCTGAGGGACAGCGCCCAGGCCCAGAGTTCAGGCCCCATGACCGACAGGAAAATAAAAAAAAAAAGAAGCTCAGGGAGAACTGGCAAAAAGATGAAAGAAAGAAAGAAAGAAAGAAAGAAAGAAAGAAAGAAAGAAAGAAAGAAAGAAAGAAAGAAAGAAAGGAAGGAAGGAAGGAAGGAAGGAAGGAAGGAAGAAAGAAAAAGAAAGAAAAAGGAAGGAAGGAAGGAAGGAAAAGAAAAGAAACAGAGTACACTCGTAAGGGAAATTATGGGTTAAAGAAAGATAGCTCAGGGGCTGGGAAGGTGGCTCAGTGGTAGAGCGCTTGCCTTGCATGCCTGAGGCCCTGGGTTCCATTCCCCAGCACCACATAAGCAAAAAGAAAAAAAAAAGCCGGAAGTGGCGCTGTGGCTCAAGTGGTAGAGCACTAGCCTTGAGCTGAAGAGCTGAGGGACAGCGCCCAGGCCCAGAGTTCAGGCCCCACAACCGGACCTCAAAATAAATAAATAAATAAATAAATAAATAAAATTTTCTGCAAGAACCTAAACTATTAACAATGGCTTTTTCTGGGAAGAACTTAGGGACTGCGTGTAGAAAGAAGAAAATATTTTTCCTATAGGTTTTATCTACTGTTTGAATATTTTTACAATTAATATATACATTTTACAATAAAACTCATGTAAAGGGAAAATTCCTATTTGTGATTATTTTTCACATGCCCAGGCAGAAATTTATAAATTGTGGCTGGGCGCCAGTGGCTCACACCTGTAATCCTAGCTACTCAGGAGGCTGAGATCCGAGGATTACGGTTCTCTAAGCTAGCCCTGGCAGGGAAGTCTGTGAAACTCTAATCTCCAATAAACCACCAGAAAACCGGAAGTGGTGCTGTAGTTCAAGTGGTAGAGCGCTAGCCTTGAGCTGAAGAGCTCAGGGACAGCGCTCAGGCCCAGTGTTCAAGGCTCACGACAAAAAATATATATATAAATTGTGAACTCTCCCAAATATATTGGTTCATACTATGTGAAGTCTTTTATGTCGATTATTATTATTATTATTATTATTATTATTATTATTATTATTATTATTATTTTCTGTCGTGGGGCTTGAACTCTGGGCCTGGGCACTGTCCCTGAGCTCTTCAGCTCAAGGCGAGTGCTTTACCACTTGAGCCACAGTGCCACTTCTGGTTTTCTGGTGGTTTATTGGAGATAAGAGTCACAGACTTTCCTGCCCAGGATGGCTTTGAGCCACAATCCTCAGACCTCAACCTCCTGAGTACCTAGGATTACAGGAGTGAGCCACCAGCACCCGGCTGTTGTAACTATAGATAGCATACTGCACAATATAATTTTTTTGAGGGGGTCCGGTCTTGGGCCTAAACACTGGGCCTGCGTGCTGTCCCTCAGTCCTTCAGCTCAAAGCTAGCGCTCTACCACTTGAGCCACAGCGCCACTTCCGGCTTTTATTTTTCTGCTTATGTGGTGCTGAGGAATCGAACCCAGGGCCTCATGCATGTAAGGCAAGCACTCTACCACTGAGCCACCTTCCCAGCCCCACAACACAATTTTTTCAAAATTACATTTTAACTAACATCTTGGCCAGCCTCCCATCTCCCTGTCTCTAACAATCATTCTAATGTTTCTATCAGTTCAAACTTTTCAGATTCTGCATAGAAGTTAAATCATGTGGTATTTATCTTCCTGTGCTTAGCTTATTACTGAACACAATGTATACCAAGTTCATCCATATTGTTAAAAATAACAGAATTTCTTTCTTAGGACTAGACTGTATTCTATTTTTTTTTTTTACTAGATTTTAAAAATACCCTTTCTGGAACCTGTAAAAACATGTTTTAATGGCAGCCAACTATACGACTGTATTGAGAGTTCTTAAATTAAGCAACTATTTCTCATGATATGTTTGTGCTCTTGGTGTGTTCATCTAGTGATTTCTATATACACTCAAAATTCTTCAATTCCTGGCTGGGAAGGTGGCTCAGTGGTAGAGGGTTTGCCTTGCATGCATGAGGCCCTGGGTTCGATTCCTCAGCACCACATAAGAAGAAAAAAAAGGATGTGGCGCTGTGGCTCAAGTGGTAGAGTGCTAGCCTTGAGCTGAAGAGCTGAGGGACAGCGCCCAGGCCCAGAGTTCAGGGCCCATGACCGACCAAAAAAAAAAAAAATCTTCAATTCCTTCTCCTGTAATTGCAGAGATGGGGATGACATGTTGGAATTCCACAATCTTTTCTGGAATCATTTCTTTTTCAAATATATTCAAAAAATCTTTAGGATTCTGGAATTGGTGTATCAGTGTATGAAATTTATTTTGGGCATCTGGTGAGTCCATTTTATTAATGGCCAGGAGTGCAGGTTTTGAATGAAGTTCTTCGTACAACTCCAACTCTTTTGTAAGTAGCATTATGGTTTCAAAGGTAGTTCTATACTGAGTTTGGGAAGAAAGCTGAAATCCAGAAACATCAGTAACAAAGAGCAGTTGTCTTGTTCTTATTCTATATGCTTGAGGAATTGGTGGGCCATTCTTTTGTTCCCATGTCCCCCTATCAAATCCAGGAGATCAGCTACTGATATCTGGTTGAAGTCACTGTACATAATCTTTCCAAGTTCAGGCTTTAATTTTGTCAGTGCATAAGAAATCAATGGTTTTGCATGAGAAACTTGACTTAGGAAAGAGGATTTTCCAGCATTTGAGAATCCAACTAGGCCAACATCAGCTATCAGTTTTAAGTCAAGGTGAATTGTTCACTTCTGGCCTTTCAAAGGTAGGAAATTTGTAAGGAATTTACCACCAAGGCAACCTTCAGGTTACAAAATTCTGTCTTCCTCTTTGTTGAGTTCTCCTATAATTTTCCCATTTTCATCAGTTACTGAAATACCCACAGAAACGGGGATTTCAGTCTTTTCCTTTGAAGCCTTTCAATGCACTGACCTGACTGTTTGCTCCTTCTCCAGCCACAAAACATTTCTGAGGATATTTGTCTTTCAGTTGTCTTAATGTCATTCTTTTATTTGCTACAACCCATACATCACCACATTTTCCACCGTCTCTACCTAAACGAGGATAACCCATTCCACCACTTCCTCCCTTGGTGATGACTCTTAGCTTATCAATGAATTTTCCATGCTTTCTGAACAACATGCAGCTGCAATGCACCATGACAGCTTCAGGCCAGGACTGGAATAAATTCCTGATAAATTATCGCAAAATACAAATCTTTGGGGTTGGGGATTTAGCTCAGTGGAAGAACACATTGCCTGGCAAGTGCAGGGCTCTGAATTTGGTCCTTAGTGCTCTCTCTCTCTCTCTCTCTCTCTCTCTCTATATATATATATATATATATATGAATATAAATATGTAGATAAATATAGTAAAGATTTGTGTGTATATATTTTACATATATTACAAATATATTACATATACTTATTACATATATTACATATAAATATATTTATTACAAATATATACATACACACAAAATCTTTACTACATCTAGAGCCAATGATTTGCACTACTTTTATTAAAAAAATTTTACTCTCCATACAACTCAGTTTCAAATGGATTTAGTATTAATCTAATTTTAAATATAAAGGTATACAATAGCATTTTAGTGCTGACATTTTCTATAACTTGTGGTTCTCAGATAAAAACTGGAAAGTGTCTTTATAATTTGTATATAATTCCAAAGTCCTGGGTGGGCCCCAGTGGCTCACACCTGTAATCCCAGCTACTCAGGAGGCTGAAATCTGAGGATCACAATTCTAAGCAAACCCAGGCAGGAAAGTCCATGAGTCTCTTTATCTCCAGTAAACCACAAAAAGCAAGAATAGAGTTGTGGCTCAAGTAGAAAAGATCAGGAACAGTGACCAGGGCCTGAGTTTAAGCCCCAGGACACACACACACACACACACACACACACACACACACACACACACACACACACACACACACACACACACACACACACACACACACACACACACACACACACACACACACACACACTCCTTGTAATGAATTCCACCGCTCTATCTTCAATTATGAGAAAAAAATCTTGGTTTTGTTTTGTTTTAGTGTGCTGGTACTGGGGTTTAAATTGAAGGCCTAGAGGCTCTCCTTGAGCTTTTTCTGCTCAAGGCTAGCACTCTACTACTTAAGCCACAGCTCCATCCATGTCAGGCTTTTTGTTCTGTCGGTCGTGGGGCTTGAACTCTGGTCCTGGGTGCTATCCATGAGCTCTTCAACTCAAGGATAGCACTCTACCACTTGAGCCACAGAACTACTTCCAGTTTTCTGGTGGTTAATTGGAGATAAGAGTCTCATGGACTTTCCTGCCTGGGCTGGCTTTGAACCTTGAACCTCAGATCTCAGTCTCCTGAGTAGCTACCATTATAGGTGTGAGCCACCGGTGCCCAGCTATGTCAGGCTTTTTTTTTTTTTTTTTGGTCTGTCATGGGGCCTGAACTCTGGGCCTGGGCACTGTCCCTCAGCTCTTCAGCTCAAGACTAGCGCTCTACCCCTAGAGCCACAGTGCACTTCCGGCTTTTTCTTATGTGGTGCTGAGGAATCGAACCCAGGCTCTCATGCATACAAGGCAAGCACTCAACCACTGAGCCACCTTCCCAGCCCCAGACTTTTTTTTTGGTCCAGTCGTGGGGCCTGAACTCTGGGCCTGGGTGCTGTCCCTCAGCTCTTCAGCTCAAGACTAGCGCTCTACCACTTGAGCCATAGCGCCATTTCCGGCTTTTTGCTTTTTGCTTATGTGGTGCTGAGGAATCGAACCCAGGGCCTCATGCATGCAAGGCAAGCGCTCTACCACTGAGCAACCTTCCCTGTCCCAGACTTTTTTTTTAAATAAGTTTTTTATTGTAAAAATACTGTACACAGAGGTTACAGTTACATGAGCAAGGTAATGAATACATTTCCTATCAAGCATTGTTGACTCCTCCTTTATTTTCCCCTACCATCCCTTCCCTCCCACCTCCACAACTACACTCCTCCACCCCAAATTGTAGTTCGTTTTTCAACATAGTGTCTTATACATCTCATACAATGGGTCAACTTGTATTCCTACTTAAACATTTTGTTTTTTCCCTTCCCTTCCCCAAATTAGACCAACATCAAATTCAGTGAGGACAGGGGTTATACCATGGGGGAGGACCATACAAAAAAAAAACAAAAAAATCACATGGTACATTATAAATATGTTAGAAACAATAGCAAGAAAAAAAACTACTTATGTCCCTATCTTGGGGTTCATTTCGCTTAACATCATCTTATCTGGTCATATGTACAATGCTCAATCTCTCTAGCCATAAAAGAAATGCAAATCAAAACAACATTGAGATTCCATCTCACCCCAGATAGAATGGCTATAATCAACAACTCTAATAACAACAGATGCTGGAGGGGATGTGGACAGAAGGGAACCTTACTGCATTGTTGGTGGGAGTATAAACTTGTTCAAACACTTTGGAAAGCAGTATGGAGGTTCCTCAAAAGACTCCACATAGAGCTCTCCTATGACCCAGCAATCCCACTCTTTGGCATTTACCTGAATGATCACAAACAAGACCATACTAAAGCTACCAGTACAACTATGCTTATTGCAGCATTATTTACCATAGCTAAGATATGGAACCAACCTAGATGCCCCTCAGTAGTTGAATAGATCAAGAAAATGTGATGTGTGTGTGTGTGTGTGTGTGTGTGTGTGTGTGTGTGTGTGTGTGTGTGTGTAATGGAATTCTATGCCTCTATCAGAAAGAATGACATTGCCCCATTTGTTAGGAAATGGAAAGACTTGGAACAAATTATATTAAGTGAAGTAAGCCAGGCCCAAAGAAACATAGGTCCCATGGTTTTCCTTATTTGCAATAACTGGTATATGTCTGGGACAAGCAGAAAAGGTCCAAAGCTATGTACATATGACCAAAGATGATGTTAAGTGAAATGAACCCCATGATTGGGACACAAGTGGTTTTTTCTTTCTTGCTATTGTTTCTAATGTATTTATAATATACCATGTGATTTTTTTTGTTGCTTTGTCAGGTTTTTTGATGGTTAATTGGAGATAAAATTCTCACAGCCAGATGCCAGTGGCTCATAACTATAATCCTAGATACTCGAGAGGCTGAAATCTGAGGATCATGATTTGAAGCCAGCCTAAACAGCAAAGTCAGTGAGACTCTTATCTCTAATTAACTACTACCAAAACCAGAAGGAACTGTGGCTCAAGTGGTAAGAGTGCTAGCCTTGAGAGAAAAAAAATCTCAAGGACAGTGCCCAGTCCCTGAGTTCAAGCCCAAGGATGGCACAAAAAGAAAAGAATCTCATAGACTTTCTTGCCCAGCTGGCTTCAAACCACAATCTTCAGATCTTAGCCTTTTAAGAAGCTAGGATTAGAGGCGTGAGCCACTGGTGCCTGGATGGTAAACACATTTTATTTCTATTTATGGTTCCTATTTCCCAGGCCCTGGATATTTGTTTGCACTGTTTTACCAATTTTGGAAACCAGAGATTCTAAACTCTTTAAAGAATTCTAATAATCTCATCATGTATTCATGTACTTTACTGCAATAGCTATGAGCATGCTTTTACTTTGTAATAATTTCTTGCCAAGGTGTACTGCCTGAGCAGTAGTTCCTGTCCCAGGAAATAGGCCAAAAAGTTTATCTTTGAACACATTCACCAAGGCAGTCATTGGTGACAGAATCACAAGACTGTTTCTCATCTCAGCTCTCTTCCTGTTTGTATTGACCCGCCTCTCTTCCAGGGCTATCACCATGGTTGCCTGTGCTATTGCTTCTAAAGTAGTTGTTTCTGGCCTAATGTTCCCTTTGGGGCCTTTGCTTGTGCATACCAGGTGGTCTGATCAACTGTTCAGCATGCACACTGCCTGCAGTGCTCACAATCCATGTGACCTGCCCATTAGTGCATCCTTTTCCTTCTGCTCAAGTGAATGCCCCATTGTCACATTGGACCAGAATAACAAAAACCAAGTTCAAAGAAAAAATTGTTAAGAACTTCAAGGCAATGACAGCAATGTATCAAAGCAAGCCAGAAGTCCCTAGGGTAGCATACCTGGGAAGCTGACCCTTGGAGTAGATTGGTGTTCTTAGCTGACCATCCTACTAGTTTTTATTCCAAGAGTGTACAAGCCATGCTTTGCTTTAATGATTTATATTGTTGGGGGGGGACCCTGTTGAAGCTGGTGCCTGGATGGCTCATACCTGTAATCCTAGCTACTCAGGAGCTGAGATCTGAGGATTAAGGTTTTAAACCAAGCCAGGCAGAAAGTCCATGAGAGTCTTATCTCCAATAAACCGTCAAAGGCTGGAAGTAGAGCTCTGGCTCAAGTGGTAGAGTGCTATCTTTCAGCAAAAGAAGGTTGGAGACAGCACCCAGCCCTGATTTTGAGCCCCAGGACAGGTACACACACACACACACACACACACACACACACACACACACACACACACACACACACACACACACACACACACACACACACACACACACACACACACCTGCCAATTGATTGTTTCCTCTATTACACACTAATTGCTGTTTTCCCCACCAGTGGCATAATCCAGAGGGTAAGAACCTTGACTCTGGACATGCATCACCAGAAACCCTAGCTTGGATATATACTAGCTATGTTGACCTTGAGTATGTGAATTAAAGTCTTTTCAGTCAGCTTCCTTATCCATACAATGGACCTCATATGGACACTGGAAGCATTGAGTTAAATGCACATGAAGAGTTTATAACAATGTTAAAAACACAGTCGAACTACAGATAATGTGATAATTATTTTCTCTTTTACATTCACTGTCCATGCTTTCAAGTGTGTCTTGGAACAAGCCTATTTCTCATGTAATCTTTTTTTTTCTTCTACATTTTCGCATAACCCATTTTATTCTCATGCTTATTCTAGTCCACTTTAGGCCACATCATCATTTTTGCTCTCAACAGCTAGATGCATATCTCTGCAGAGAAATGGACTAGAAAAGATTCTGTTAAGTTTCCTTCTAGGGAATACACAGCTGTCAGAAGAAATAACCTATCCGATTGAATGCTTACAACAGGAATGTATTTACTGTTATTTGTATAGTTAAAATTAAATATTTATAGCCTGTCCCTGGTAGCTCATGTTTGTAACCCTAGCTACTCTGGAGTCTGAGATCTGAAGTGGGTTTTGTTTTTGGTGTTGTGTTTTGTTTTTGCCAGTCCTGGGGCTTGAACTCTGGGACTGAGCACAGTTCTAGGTTAGCAATCTTCCATTTGAGCCACACACAGTGCCACTTTTGGCTTTTTCTGTCAGACCTGGGGCTTGAATTTGGGGCTTATGTGCTGTCTCTGAGATTTTTCTGCTGAAGGCTAGCACTCTACCACTTTGAGCTACAGCTCCACTTCTTGTTTTCTAGTGATTAATTGGAGGTAAATGTCTCACGGATTTTCCTTCCTGGGCTGGGTTTGAGTTGCGATCTTCAGATCTCAGCCACTTGTGTAGCTAGGATTACAAGCCTATGCCATGGGCACCTGGCAGATCTGAGGATCTTGGTTCAAGGAAGCAAGCAGAAAAGTTCATGAGACTCTTCAATAACCGTCAAAAAGCCAGAAGTATGGCTCAAGTGGTAGAGCATCAGCCTTGAACAAAACAGTGAAGAGAGAGCATGCGGCTTTTGAGTTGAAGCCCCAGTATGGGCACAAAAATAAATATTTATCACTGTTAAGTAGAGGTGGACAGGAGAGGATGGCTTCCCAGGCAACTTTGGACCATGAAGGCAAATTCAGATTATGCAGTGCATCCTAGAAGAGACTAGATCATACATTTCCAGGGGGCAGGGAGAAGACAACATCTCACATCTCAACCTTGACAGTGGAAGGAATTCCTTTGTCAGCAACTGTGACTACTTCAGGTCATCTTTGAAAATGCTTTTCCCTGTATTCAGTTTTGCTATTTTTGTGTCTATTTATTTATTTGTTTGTTTTTATTTTCTTGTCGGTCATGGGGCTTGAAATCTGGGCCTGGGTGCTGTCTCTCAGCTCTTCAGGTTAAGGCTAGTGCTCTACCACTTAAACCACAGTGCCACTTCCAGTTTTCTGGTAGTTTATTGGAGGTAAGAGTCTCAGAGCTGCTGGCTCACTCCTGTAATCCTAGCTACTCAGGAGGCTAAGATCTGAGGATCATGGTTCAAAGCCAGTCCAGGCAGGAAAATCAGTGAGACTTTTACCTCCTTCCTTCTTTCCTTCCTATTCCCCACCCCCTCTCTGTCTCTCTCCTGTTTTGTGTTTTGTGCCAGTCCTAGGGCTGGAACCTTAGCTTTGAGCCACAATCTAGCTTTGTTGGTAATTTTTTTTGGTGAGCTGTGGGGCTTGAGTTCAAGCCCTCTGAGTTGTTTTTGCTCAAGGCTAGTGTTCTACCATTTTGAGCGACAGCTCCACGTCCTGTTTTCTGGTGGTTAATTGGAGATAAAATCTCACAGACTTTCCTGACCAGGCTGCCTTTGGACTGTGATCCTCAGTTCTCAGATCTCAGCCTGCTGAGTAGCTAGAATTAGAGGCATGAGCAATTACTGCTGCTCCTCTCTCTCTCATGCCCTCTCTTGTGCTGTCTCTTTCATACTTTCTCTCATGCTCTCTCTCTTTTGTCAGTACTGGAGATTGAATTCAGGAGTTCATGCTTGCTACGCAAGTTCTCCAGTATTTATTTTAGCCATGCCCAAAGTCCTTCAATGAGTTTTTCTATGTCCCTAGCTAAGTCTTCTTGTTAGTCAAATCACAATTAATACGCTACCTTCTTTGAGAGAACTTCCTTGGTTACCCTATCTAAATTTCTCTGTTCTCTCTCCAGATCATTGTTTCTTTTATAATTTGTCTTGTTTCCTGATAACACAGTGCAATCAGAAATTGTCTTATTTAATGGGGAAAGAGGGAGGAATAAAGGGTATTATTCTGATTAAAATATAACATACATGCCAAACACAACTAGTTTAAAACTAATATACACTAAAAAAAATGACCAATGGGCTGGGAAGGTGGCTCAGTGGTAGAGGGCTTGCCTTGCATGCCTGAGGCCCTGGGTTCGATTCCTCAGCACCACAGAAGCAAAAAGAAAAAAGCTGGAAGTGGCACTGTGTCTCAAGTGGTAGAGCACTAGCCTTGAGTTGAAGAGCTGAAGGACAGCGCCCAGGCCCAGAGTTCAGGCTCCACGACCAGAAAAATAAAAGAATGACCCCCCCCCCCCAAAAAAAAAGAATGACCAAAAATTTGTCTTACTTGACTCATTTCATTATTTGTCTCCATTGCTGGAGTTTGATTCATGGGAGAGTAGGAATCTTGTCTGTTTTATTAAATAAGTCAGGGGATGATGGCTTATGCCTGTAATCCTAGCTACTCAGAAAGCTGAGATATCAGGATTGTGGTTCAAAGCCAGCCCAGGTAGGAAAGTCTGTGAGACTCTTATCTCCAGTTAATCACCAAAAAGCTGGAAGTTAAGCTGTGGCTTAAAGTGGTAAAGCACTACTTTGAGTTAAAATGTCCAGGGCCCAAAAGTTCAAACCACACAGACAACAATAACAACTATAACAAAAATCACACATTCAAACCTCAGTGTCTAGCATACAGTAGGTGATCAATAAATATGAATGAAATTTTATTTGACTGATTCTGAGGCAGAACATGAGCTCCATGAAAGTCGAGAATTTCTCTGGGATTCATCAACATCCTCAGCACATAGCAGTAAATGCTTCATAAAGGATTGTTGGGGGCTGGTAAGGTGGCTCAATGGAAGAGTGCTTGCCTTGCATGCATGAGGCCCTGGGTTCGATTCCTTAGCACCACATAAGCAGAAAAAGCCAGAAGTGGTGCTATGGCTCAAGTGGTAGAGCAATAGCCTTGAGCTGAAGAGCTGAGGGACAGTGCCCAGGCCCAGAGTTCAGGCTCCATGGCTGACAAAAAAACAAAACAAACAAAAAATAAATAAATAAAGGATTGTTGAGAATGGAGCACTGATGGTTCATGCCTGTAATCTTAGTTATTCAAGAGGCTGAGATCTGAGAATTCCAGTTCAAAACCAGCCTAGGTAAGAAAGTCTGTGAAAGTCTTATTTTTTTTGGGGGGGGGGGTCCGGTCGTGGGGCCTGAACTCTGGGCCTGGGCGCTGTCCCTCAGCTCTTCAGCTCAAGGCTACCACTTAAGCCACAGCGCCACTTCCAGCTTTTTTCTTTTTGCTTATGTGGTGCTGAGGAATTGAACCCAGGGCCTCATGCATGCAAGACAAGCGCTCTACCACTGAGCCACTTTCCCAGCCCCATCTGTGAAAGTCTTATCTCCAAGTAACCAGCAAAAAGCTGAAAGTGGAGCTGAGGCTCAAGTGTTAGAGTACCATCCTTGAGCGAAAAAGCCAACTAAGAGTACTAGGTCCTGAGTTAGAGCTCCAGTACCAGTACCAAAAATAAAAAATAAAAAATTGTTGGGATGAAGCAAGATGATCTAGAGTTTGAGGCTACTCTGTGCTACTTCGCAAATTCAAGGCAAGCCTGAGGTACATGGTAAGGATCTGAATCCCAAAAGGTTGGATTTCAGGATAGAAAATTCTTGTCAGTTTATTACAATCCTAGATGTTAAAATAAACCTCCCAATCTTAGAAAGAAAATCCCTGGGGAAATGGATTGTGATTCAAGTGGCAGAGCACCAGCCTTGTGTGAAAAAGCCAGATAAGAGCACAAGGGGGCTGGGAAGGTGGCTCAGTGGTAGAGTGCTTGCCTTGCATGCATGAGGCCCTGGGTTTGATTCCTCAGCACCACATAAGCAGAAAAAGCAGGAAGTGGTGCTGTGGCTTAAGTGGTAGAGCACTATTCTTTAGCTGAAGAGCTGAGCACCCAGGCCCAGAGTTCAAGCCCCACAACCAACAACAACAACAACAACAACAACAAAAAGAGCACAAGGCCTCAACTCAAGTCCCAGTATAACACTAAATATATATATATATATATATATATATATATATATATTTTTTTTTTTGATCCTGTCGTGGGGCCTGAACTCTGGACCTGGGCGCTGTCCCTCAGCTCTTCAGCTCAAGGCTAGCGCTCTACCACTTGAGCCACAGCGCCACTTCAGGCTTTTTTGTTTTTGCTTATGTGGTGCTGAGGAATCAAACCCAGGGCCTCAGGCATGCAAGACAAGCACTCTACCACTGAGCCACCTTCCCAGCCCCTAAAAGTATATTTTTTTTAACTCTGGAGCTTTAAACTGAAAATTTTACACATTAAGTCTTATAACAGTGCTGTGTCAATATAGCATGCAAAGGGCTTTGTATAGAGAGGTAAAAAAATTTTTTTTCTGTCAATCTACTGGGGCTTGAACTCTGGGCCTGAGCACTGTCTCTCAGCTCTTCAGCTCAAGGCTAGCGCTCTACCATTTGATCTACAGTGCCACTTCTGGTGTCCTGGTGTTTTATTGGAGATAAGAGTTTCAGAGAGGGAAGTGGCGCTGTAGCTCAAGTGGTAGAGCGCTCGCCTTGAGCTGAAGAGCTGAAGGACAGCGCCCAGGCCCAGAGTTCAAGCCCCACGACCGACAAAAAAAAAAAAGAGTTTCAAAGAGGAGCTGGGAAGGTGGCTGAGTGGTAGAGCGCTTGCCTTGCATGCATGAGGCCCTGGGATCGATTCCTCAGCACCACATAAGCAAAAAGAAAAAAGCCGGAAGTGGCGCTGTGGCTCAAGTGGTAGAGCGCTAGCCTTGAGCTGAAGAGCTGAGGGACAGTGCCCAGGCCCAGAGTTCAAGCCCCACGACTGGACCACCCCCCCCCCAAAAAAAAATAATTTCACAGACTTTCCTGCCAGGGCTGGCTTTGAACTGCGATCCTCAGGTCTCAGCCTCCTGAGTAGCTAGGATTACAGGCGTGAGCCACCGGCACCTGGCTTGAGAGGTAAATTTTTAAAAATGTTTTTTTGTGCCATTACTAGGGCTTGAACTCAGGGCCTCATGCTCATACTTGTCCCCCTTCCCCCGCCCCTGCTTAAGCTCAAGTTCTACCACTTGAGCCACACATTCACTTCTGGGCTTTTGCTGGTTAAGTGGATTCTCCTTCCTGGGCCAGCTTTGAATCTGGGTCCTTAAATCTCAGACTCTTGAGTAGTTAGGATTATTGACATGAGCCAATTCACTCAATAAATTTCCATTTCTGAGGGATGAAATGTAGTAACCTCTTCACCTGTAAATGAATCAAAACTACTTGATTTTGTGGGGTGCTGGTGGCTCATGGCTATAATTCTAGCTACTCAGGAGGCTGAACGAGGACCAACAGCTCTATTTTTATTGTTGTTGGTGGTGGTGGTCATGGGCTTGAACTCTGGGCCTGGGTGCTGTCCCTCAGCTCTTCAGCTCAAGGCTAGCGCTCTACCACTTGAGCTACAGCACCACTTCTGGTTTTCTTGCGGTTAATTTATGGTAAGAGTCACACACTTTACTGCCCCAGCTGGCTTTCAACCATGATCCTCAGATCTCAGCTTCCTGAGTAGCTAGGATTACAGGCGTGAGCCACCGGTGCCCAGCCAACAGCTCTATTTCTTTCTTTCTTTCTTTCTTTCTTTTTTGGTCCAAGACTTGCACTTAAACTCTGTACCCAATGCTCATTGGTTGGTGTTCTACCAACTGAGCTATGCGTCCAACCCCAGGACCACAGTTCTAAACCAGCCCACGCAGACAAATCAGAGTCTCTTATCTCCAATTAGTAAGTAAAAAGCTGGAAATGGAGCCATGGTTCAAATGTTAAAGCTCCAACCTGTAAGGAGAAAAATTTGAGTAAGAGCTTGAGGTCCTAGCCAGGCGTTGTGGGTCATGCCTGTCATCCTAGCTACTCAGGAGGCTGAGATCTGAGGATCGTGGTTCAAAGCCAACCCGGGCAGGAAAAGTCTGTGAGACTCTTATCTCCAATAAACCACTGAGAAAACCAGAAGTGGTGCTGTGGCTCAAGTGGTAGATGGCTAGCCTTGAGCTAAAGAGCATAGGGACAGCATCCAGGCCCAGAGTTCAAGCCCCATGACGGACCAAAAAATCCCACAAAAACAAAACCAAACAAGAGCTGGAGATCCTGAATTCAAGCTGCAATACTGGCTGGCTTAGGCTTACATGCATGTGTGAGTGCACATGTATGCGTGTATGCACACACACATATCAGAACTTAATTTTTTATAATGTTTTTGGTCAGTACTGAGGCTTTAATGAAGGGACTGGGTACTCTCCTGTAGCTTTTTCTCTCAGTTGACCACAGCTCCACTTCTGGCTTTTTTGGTTGTTAAACAGAGATAGAATATCACACACTTTCTTGCCTAGGCTGGCTTCAAACCATGATCCTCACATCTCAGCCTCTTGAGTAGCTCAGATTACAGATATGAGCTATCAGTGTCCTGCATTAAAAAAAAATAAAGCAAAGTTAGGACACTATATGATTTCTAGTTGGGCCAGGCGCTGGTGGCTCATGCCTTGTAATCCTAGCTCCTCAGGAGGCTGAGGTCTGAGGATCATGGTTCAAAGCCAGCTGGGGCAGTAAAGTCTATGACTCTTACCTCCAATTATCCACAAGAAAACCAGAAGTGGCACTGTTGCTCAAGCGGAAGAGCACTTGCCTTGAGCTGAAGAGCTTATGGACAGCGCCTAGGCCCAGAGTTCAAGCCCCATGATCGACAAGAAAAAAAAAAAAGATTTCTAGTTGGCCTCTTCAGATCCAGTGATTTCTTTTTTTTTTTTTTTTTGGTCCAGTCATGGGGCCTGAACTCTGGGCCTGGGCGCTGTCCTTCAGCTCTTCAGCTCAAGGCTAGCGCTCTACCACTTGAGCTACAGTGCCACTTCCGGCTTTTTTCTTTTTGCATATGTGGTGCTGAGGAATCGAACCCAGGGCCTCATGCATGCAAGGCAAGTGCTCTACCACTGAGCCACCTTCCCACCCCAGATCCAGTGATTTCAATGTAACCAGTTTGATGGGATTTTATAGCTAAAATTCTATTTATGAATATAATGACTAATTTATAAATTGTAACAAATATATTTGCAAGCATTAAAAATTACATGATAAAACATCATTGGTGCTAGTCACGGTGGTCTACTCCTGTAATCCCAACAGTTTAGAGTCTGAAGCAAGTGGATCAATTTCAAGGCCAGCTCAACTGTGTAGTAAATCCTTTTCTCAGAAGCCAATCCCCCCCCAAAAAATTATTGGGCTAGTGAATGCACGCCACTTAACACATTCCAATTTAAATTTATTCTATTCTTTCCCACCAAACCTGCTTTTCTGTCTCTATATACTAGCTTAATTATCAGGCGCTATGACACTAAGACCAGAAATAAACTCATATCCCTTTCCCTTATTCACCCAATGTTTTCAATTAATCTACAAATGCTGCCTATCAGCTTCTAAAATATCCAAATTACCTGATGATTTTTTTTTATCCCTCATGCAACTATCCTGGTTCCATTTCTTCTTTTTTCCAGATTAGTGAAACCGTATCCCTCTCCTGTCTCCCTGTGAAACTAAAAAAGCTTAAGCTGCAGGGCTTGTCACATGCCATATGGTCACATGGTTGTATATTTTAAATTTTTGCAAAATATATTTAAATCTCAGTCGTTTAAAACTGCTCTCCCTTTCCACTGAGGGCTTGGTTACTTTTCCCTTGCATTAGGTGGCATCCAAGCTGCCTCAGACATTTTTTCATCCATTTAATAAGAAGCTGATTTGGTGGGGGGTTGCATTTAGTTTGGATTTCATAGGATATTTATATACAGCTTATATTATTTCTAGTATAGGCCATTGTTATTACCCAGTGGCTTCTAAAAATATCTGACTACCCACCTTTGGATCTTTTTTTTCTTTTCTTTCTTTCTTTTTGTGGGTCGTTGGGCTTGAACTCTGGGCTTTGGAGCTGTCCCTCAGCTCTTCAGCTCAAGGCGAATGCTCTACCACTTGAGCCACAGCACCACTTCCAGATTTCAGGTGGTTCATTGGAGATAAGAGTCTCACGAACTTTCCTGCCCGGGCTGACTTTGAACCGTGATCCTCAGATCTCAGCCTCCTGAGTAGCTAGGATTACAGGCGTGAGCCACCAGCACCCAGCTTGAATTTAATCTTGATTCATAAGTTTATATCCTTTTCTGCATTTTCCCACCTGGTACTTGGACTTGTACTCAGGGCCTGGGCACTGCTTCTTAGCTTTTTCATTCTAGGCTAGTGTTTTACCACTTCAGACAGCTTCACTTCCAGCTTTTTGCTGGTTAACTAAAGAGTCTCACAGATTTTTTTTTTTTTTTGCCTGGGCTGGCTTTAAACCATGATCCTCAGATCTCAGCCTTCTGAGTAGCTAGGATTACAGGCATGAGGCACCAGTACCTGGCTATATTCTTTTCTCAGAGAAGTCCACCAACCCCACAGTCCCAAAAGTATTATGTAAACGTCAGTAAAAGTCAGAGATACTTACTCCTACTCAAAAATCTTCAGTGGTTTCTTATTCCTTACAAGATTAAATATAAACTCAAAAAAAAGGAAAAGAAGAAACTAATCCTTTAAAGTGTTGGAGGCATGCTTCAGTTGGTAGAATGCTAGCCAATGAGCAAAAGTGTCAGGTATGGAGTTCCAGTCCGAGTCTCAGACCTAAAGCAAAAAGAAAAGAAAAAGATAACAGGGATGAGAATGTGGCTTAGTGGCAGAGTGCTTGGGTAGCATGCATGAAGTCCTGGGTTTGATTCCTCAGGACCACATAACAGAAAAAGCCAGAAGTGGTGCTGTGGCTCAAGTGGTAGAGCGCTAGCTTTAAGCAAAAGATGCTCATGGACAGAGCCCAGGCCCCGAGTTCAAGCCCCAGGACTGGGAAAAAAAGATAACATATAAACTTTTTGTATTTTTGCAAATACCTCCTACCCCCTTTGTTTGTGCTTTTTGTTCCAACAATTTTCAACTTTTTTTTTTTTTTAGCGATTATTGCTTCATATGGCTCAAGGCTTCTGTTTTTTAGGGCTTCTGGCACTTCAGGCAAATGGCTGTACCCCTTAAGTCACACCATCCCAGCCCAATCCTAAATGAGCTTTAATTTAAATTTTTTTTGCCTCTAGGAGTATGAACTTCCAGCCTCCTACTTGCTAAACAAGTACTGTACCACTTGAGCCACATCCCCAGTCTCTGTCCAAGCATTTGTACAGTTTATTCTTTCATATACAAAGCATGATTGCTTTTATATATCTTCCATGTTTCCCTGAAATCTTACTTAGAATAAAAAAAAAAACCTGTTTCTGAGGCTCCTTCACATGATTTTTTTTTCTTCCTTCCTTTTTTTTTTTTGTGATTATTGCTTCATATGGCTCAAGGCTTCTGTTTTTTAGGGCCTCTGGCACTTCAGGCAAATGGCTGTACCCCTTAAGTCACACCATTCCAGCCCAATCCTAAATGAGCTTTAATTTATTTATTTATTTTTGCCTCTAGGAGTATGAACTTCCAGCTTCCTACTTGCTAAACAAGTACTGTACCACTTGAACCACATCCCCAGTCTCTGTCCAAGCATTTGTACAGTTTATTCTTTCATATACAAAGCATGATTGCTTTTATATATCTTCCATGTTTCCCTGAAATCTTACTTAGAATTAAAAAAAAAACCTGTTTCTGAGGCTCCTTCACATGTTTTTTTTTTCTTCCTTCTTCCCCTCCCCTTCTTATAATAGAGTCTTGCTACATAGCTCAGGCTGGCCTCAAACTTGTGATCCTCCTTCCTCAGTCTCTTGAATCTCTCCTTTTCCTTCTACTTTCCCTCTCCCCTGCTAGAACTCAGGGTCTGGGCTCTGTGCCTTAGCTTTTTCCAACCAAGGTTCGGCACTCTACACTAGAGCCACATCTCCATTTCTGGCTTTTTTTTTTTTTGGTGTAGTGGAGATAAGAGTCATGGACTTTCCTGCCTAGGCTGGCTTGGAAGTGCAATTCTGAGTACTTAGGATTACAATCCTGAGTAGTTAGCATGAACCATTGGTGCCTAGCCCAAACTTTTTTTTTTTTTTTTTGCTTGTCCTGGGGCTTGAACTCAGGGCCTGGGCACTGTCCCTGAGCTTCTTTTGCTCTACCACTCTACCATTCTACCACTTGAGCCACAGCACCGCTTCTGGCTTTTTCTGTTTATGTGGTACTGAGGAATTGAACCCAGGGTTTTTGTGCACGCTAGACAGCGCTCTACCACCAAGCTACATTCCCAGCCCCACACATTTTCTTTTAAGAGGTCTAATTTTGATGCTCAGGCTGGCTCATAACTCCTATGTTAAAGCAATTCTCTTTATTCAGCCTTCCAAGTTGCTGGTACTACAGTTGCATACCCCTATGCCCATTTTATTTTATACTTTGTAGGAAGTATTTGTGTGCTTATTAGGCCTTGTGTTCTGTTACTGGTCTACTGCTCTCATTGGTGATTTTCTACTGTAGTCCTTTTCATCTTTCTGTGCCTAGCCCCTAATCCATCCACCCTCACTGATTAGGAAATAGTTGTTTACATCTACATGTTTGTTCTATCTTTCTTTTTGCCCCTCGCTGCCTCCTTCTATCTCTCCCTTCCTTCCTTCCTTTTTTTCTTTGCTGGTCCTGAGGCATGAACTCTGGGCTTGGAACCTGTCCTTGAGCTCCTATGTGCTTAAGGGTATCACCCTACCAATCAAGCCACAGCTCTACTTCAGGCCTTTTCTGAGTAGTTTATTGGAGATATAATCTCACCGATTTTTTTTGCCCAGGATGGTTTCAAACCATGATCCTAGGATCCCAGCCTCTTGAATAGCTAGGGTTACAGGCATGAGCCAACTATGCCAGGTTTTTTATTTCTTTCCTTTTCTTTTCTCCCTCCTTCTCTCTCACTCTCTCCCTCCTTCCTCCTCTTTCCCCCTCTCTCTTTCCTCTTTTCCCTTAGCCCTCCTCCTCTTCCTGCTTCTCCTCTCTTTCCTCTTCTTACCCATTCCCTCCTTCCATCTTTCCTCTCTCTCTCTCTCTCTCTCTCTCTCTCTCTCTCTCTTCAGGTCCCTCTGGTCGAGGGCCTGAATGCTGTCCATCAGCTCTTCAGCTCAAAGCTAGTGCTCTACCACAAAGCTAGCACTCTACCATTTGAGCCATAGCGCCACTTGCGGCTTTTTTTTTCTGCTTACGTGGTGCTGAGGAATCGAACCCAGGACCTCACGCATACAAGGCAAATGCTCTACCACTGAACCACCTTCCCAGCCCATCCCCTGTCTCTCTTAACTCTTCCCTGTCTTGTCTCTTTTGTGCTAGTGATGGATTTGCATTCAGGCCTTGGCTGCTGCACTTGAACTTTTTTGCTCAAGATTAGTGCTTTACCACTTGAGTCATAGCTCCATTTTAGGCTTTTTTTTTTTTGGTATTTAGGCGATAAGAATTTCATGGGCTGGCTTCAAACAGTGAAGCCTCAGATCACAGTCTCTTGAGTAGCTGGTATTACAGGCCTGAGGCACTGGGGCCCAGCTCCTTTAGCCTTTTCAGTCAAGGCTGGCAATCTACCACTTGAGCCACAGTTCCTCTTCTAGCTTTTTGTTGACTAATAGGAAATAAAGAGCATTTTGGACGTTCTTCTGGGGCCCCAGCAAAACTTCCTTTACAAGTCCCTGTGTGTGTGCTTATACTGGGGCTTGAACTCGGGCCTTTGAACTCACACTTGTTTTTTTCTTACACTCAAGGCTGTTCTACCACTTGAGCCATGTTGCTACTTCTTGCATTTTCTAAAATGGTTGGACCCTTTAAGAAAGTGATCACCTATAAGTAAAGACTAGAGAAAGTTCTAGAATGTTCGAGGAAACCAGCGCCATCTTCAAACACGTGTAGCGCTGACCCTGTAGTCAGATAAGAATCTTGGAATGCAGTACGTGAAAATCCGTGAATCCGCGTTTGCACAGGACTGAATTGAAACGTACAGGGTAAGCGAAGGGTGTTTGTGAGAGGTGAGCTGTTTTATAGGAGGGACCAGTGTCTGCCGCCGGAGGTGGGAGGTGTAGTATGGGGTGCAAGGTTCAACTTCGCTGCTCCAAACTCAAGTCAGCAGCTTTTTAAAACCTGTGTCCTCCATTGGGGATAATCAGTTTCTCTCACTCCATGAAGGAGAAAGGACTCAGAGACCTTCGAAAAGAGCTTCGTTGTGGAAAGAGCATAGTAAAGACTAGCGAGCTAGCCTCAGTGAGTATTCTGCCTTTATCAGGCTGAAGCCCGCCCTAGTGGCCACCCTTTAATTTTGCAGTTTGGAGTCACATCTCACAGGAGGTGGAGGCTTAGGAGGGGAGCAAGGGGAGTGCAAGGGGGGTGTTGTGTGCGGCGTGTATTGTGTGTGCGCACGTGTGTGTCTGTGTAGGAGAGTAGCGTTGTTTAACTCCTTGTTTGCCCGGAGGGGGGGGAGGGGCTGAACGAAGTGAAGGAAGAAGGGAAGGGAAAAAAGGCTGGGAAGTTTCTGGACCCACTCAAAATGGAGCCCAGCCTCTGCCTCGCCTAAGATGGCGGCGTCCCCGCCCCTCCGCTAAAAATCTCCGTCGGTAATTGGATGCCTTGAAGAGAAGAGCGGGTCCAAAGATTGCTAGGTCCCACCCCTTCCCCCCCAAGGCATAGCTCCGCCCATTGCTGGCGTCACGCGGGAGCCAGCAGCTGGCATTTGTTACCCGCCTCCACCACGCTCACCTCGTCTGCCCGGTCCTCATAAGATGGCGGTTAGCTCGTCTCTCTGAGGTAGTGCTGCCACTCTCAATATGGTACCTGTTTATCCCTTATTTTCTCCTCCCCTCTCCGCCTGAACTTCCTCATTATTTTGAATAAACTTTATTGACTACTCGGAATTGCCTACCGCCGCCAGCAGGCTTCTCTAGGCGACTTTTTGGGACGTCTTTTTTTTTTTTTTTTTAATTTTTGTAATCCGGTGGCTGATTAACTCGTTCCTCCTTGGTTTGCTCGTGGCTATTTTGCTAGCTCAACCAACGACGACGTTTGCTCGTTCTCTGGGGCAGACACTGGACTAGGCCTGGGCTGCGGTTGTTCTAGTAGGCCCAAACGGGCAGACTGTGGGAAGTACTGTGGAGAAAGCTGCCCAGAAGCCCCGTGGGGCGGCGAACGCTGCGCGACCCCGCGGGTGTCTCTGAGGAAGGGCGAGCGAGGTTCGCAGCTTTTTAGTGACATTCCCAGAATTCGGCGCGCGCCGCCGCTGGGGCCGGAACTGCCGGGCAAGCAGAGCCTCCGCGGAGCGACGCGCTGGGAGGCGACGCGCTGCCCCGGAGCGAGCCTCGCTGTTGGCGAGTGTCTGGAGCTGAGCTCCTCAAGCGTTAAGAGACCTTTACAGCCTTTGGGTAATGAAGAGGACTTTATAAGGGTCGAGACCGAGGACATTTCTGGGCAGGTTTGGGGCGCGCCGAGGTTTCTGTCAGTTGGGGAGGCGTAACGAGATTTTCGTTAAGTTTTTTTTTAAGGGCTGTAAAGGAGAATAGTCTTGTCAGTTTAGGGGGGCGGTCGAATATTACATCGCTGCCAGTCTTGGGGAGTGGGGGGGCACCCTGGTCAGTTTGGGAGAAACTGCCTGCCATTTCTGAGCGGTTGTTTTTTTGTTTTTTGTTTTTTAGTTTTTGGAGTGTGAGGAAATTCTCGGCAGGTAGGGCGGAGGTGGGGGAGCTTGAGGAACACCCCCCTTTTTTACGTGTAAGGGGTACCAGGAGAACCCTGTCAGCTTTCGAATAATGGGAAAAATCGGGGGTTCTTTTCGAATGTCTATGGGGGGGGTGGGGGGGGGAGGCTGGACGACACTCCTGACTGGCTGGGGAAGGAGTGATTTCGGGAGTGACGGGAGAGGACCATTTAAACTCTCCCGACGCGAACCCTCAACTGTGATTTGAGTTGGGCACCTCGGTCTTGTCTGACTCTCTCCTTAAGGCTTTGAGGTAATTTTCACGGAACCTAAGCAACCTTTGGGTGTTTGATGGCTCCGGCTTTTTTTTTTTTTTTTTTTTTGGCGCGCAGGGTGATGGTGGTTGTTTCTAAGACAACCCTCCCCCCCCCCCCCCTCACGCGTGCGCTCGCGCCTCATTTTTTTAGGCTTTGCTTTGGCGTCATAATAAACAGAGCCGGGAGCCCTGGGAGGCAAGAGAACAGCGTTAGAGAAGGTTCACGGAGGAATTAAAGCTGCTTCCTGAAAGGTGTCTAATATTTCTGTGAAGCCGGGAAAGTTGTCACCGACGCCTTCTCAGCCCCGAGGGGGTACGGGCGAGGGCACTTCAGAGACGAAGTCCAACCTTTGCGTTTTTTGTTTTTAATGTGCAAGTAATTCTTAAGGTTTGGGTACACCTTTCTGGGGTTGCCCACCATATAGCCTCAGCTGTGTTGCTTCTCCGCGGAGGGAACGCCTTACTTCAGCACTGTGGTTTGGTTAGGGCACTGGAGGGGATGGGAACATGTACCTTATTCTTATTCACTCTGTGAAAAGTGTTGTTTGTGTCCAGCCTTAGAGGGACAACGCTGCTGCCTCTAGCTGCACTTAACACCGTAAACCTGGCTTACCGCAGGAAGCTCCTGGACCCGCTGAAGATGGCCTCAGTGCCTGTGTATTGCATCTGTCGGCTGCCTTATGATGTGACCCGCTTCATGATAGAGTGTGACACATGCCAGGACTGGTTTCATGGCAGGTAAGAGGTCCAGGCTGGGAACAGGGTGCCCTTGCTCCTTTACTCATCTCTGTTTTAGCTTCCTGCTCAGAAACCATCCTCCTCCCCAATTTAATTCCAACTTACCTACCAGACCAGTTATTCCCTTGCGCCTTTACAGACCAGTGCTTAGCTGACATTGGCTTCTCTGGTTTCTTCTTTCTCAATTTCCCCTTACATATTTTTTCTTGTATTTTCTTTTGAAAAAACATTATGTATATATGCATATATTCATATGCATGTAAATATATGCATATATATGTGTATATCTGATTTCAGAGAGATGTAGACAGAAAACTTTTGTTTTCTGGCAGTTGGGTTGCCTCAAACTCTGATTCTAAGGAAGGCAGTAGTACTACATATTTTAGATATGTGTCCCATGAGTGTGGATTTCTTTGCTCCTTGCTATCAGAATGGCCTTGGGCAAGTTGCTTTGCCTTTGTGAGCCTCATTATCTTCAGGTGAAGGCAGAGATAGAATAGCATGTTATTTCTACACTATCTGTAGAACCATCCAACTAAACTGAATTAAGTAGAAGCGATATTGGGTAAAACATCAGGAGTAAAACCACTAATGATTTTTCTCTAGTTTAACCAACTGTGCACACAAGCACCTGTCACCCAGGTATTATAAGGAGTTTACTATGTGGAATAAAACTTAATTTTATCCTATTATTGGGGCTTAGATCTCAGCTCTAGAGAGATAATCATGATGGGGATTTGTACCCTAGAATATGATAGAACAATGTATGGTGGGCTGGGAAGGTGGCTCAGTGGTAGAGCGCTTGCCTTGCATGCATGAGGCCCTGGGTTCGATTCCTCAGCACCACATAAGCAAAAAGAAAAAAGCCGGAAGTGGCGCTGTGGCTCAAGTGGTAAGCGTTAGCCTTGAGCTGAAGAGCCGAGGGACAGCGCCCATGCGCAGAGTTCAGGCCCCACGACTGGACCCAAAAAAAAAACAACAAAAAAAACCCAACCAATGTATGGTATCCTCTTCCAGCTAGATTTTAAAATTTTTGGTTGTCACTAGTCTTCCAGAGGAACTCTTCCTGTTCTGGGAAAAATCAAGCTAAAGGTGCTAGTGCTGCCAAAATCCTCAGGATACTTGAGGTAGAAGACTTCAAAAGCCAGCCTGGGTTACATAGACCTGTCCCAGAAAACAAAGGACTGAAGGTATAGCTCAAATGGTACACTTTCAGTAGTGAACAAGAGTGAGAGGTCCTGAGTTCAAGCCTTGGTACCAGCACAAAAAACAGTAACAACAATATTTGCTGAGCACTGGTGGCTCATGCCTGTAATCCTAGCTACTCAGGAGGCCCATGCAGAAAAGTCCAAGAGATGCTATCTCCAGTTAACCATAAAAAAGCTGGACTGGAGGGGCTAAGAGGGTGGCTCAGAGGTAGGGTGCTTGCCTTGCATGCATTAGGCCCTGGGTTTGATTCCTCAGCACCACATAAGCAGAAAAAGCCGAAAGTGTTGCTGTGGCTCAAGTGGTAGACTACTCACCTTGAGCTGAAGAGCTAAGGGAGAGCATCCAGGCCCAGAGTTCAGGCCCCATAACCAACCAAAAAAAGCTGGACTGTAGGCATGGCTCAAGTGGTAGAGTATTAGCCATGAGTGGGAAAAACTGAGCAAGAATGAAAACATATGATACCTACACAAAAAAATACTTGGCCCTGAGAGAGAACTTCCCCCGTATAGCACATCCAAATGTGTATTTAACTGATTTTTATTGAGTATTTACTGTATGCCAGATACAGACTTTTATTTGGTGCCTCATGTTATTTAAGAGACAGCCCAACCTAGAGGGGAGGTCTTTTCCTTTGCCCTGAGGATTAAGATGTTTTGGGGATTCCTAATGCTGATCAAGTCATGCCTCAGCTTAAAATTTTTCAGTGGCCAAGCATTCTTGTAGGTCTATGCCTATAGTCCTGGCTATTCATGAGTTTGAAAGCTAGGGTTTGAAGCCAGCCTGGTCAGGCACAAATCTGAAAGTAACTACCAAAAAAGCCAAAAAAGAACTGGAGGCTTGGCCCAAGTGGTAGACCATCAGCCTTGAGTGAAAAAGGCAACCAAAAGCACAAGGCCTTGAGTTCAAGCCTCAGTACCAGCACACAAAACAATTCTTTCAGTGGTTCCCTTACAAACTGAAATTCAGACCTTTTTTTTGAGGGGTGGTGTCCGGTCATGGGGCCTGAACTCTGGGCCTGGGCGCTGTCCCTCACCTCTTAAGCTCAAGGCTAGCGCTCTACCACTTGAGCCACAGCGCCACTTCTGGCTTTTTTGTTTTTGCTTATGTGGTGCTGAGGAATCGAACCCAGGGCCTCATGCATGCAAGGCAAGCGCTCTACCACTGAGCCACCTTCCTAGCCCCGAAATTCAGGGCTTTGTGATATACTTGCTGCTTGTTTTCACTTGAGCTCTGTAGCTGATGCTTTCACTCATAGGCTAGTGAGCTACCACCTGAGACATGCCTCCAACCCGAGTGTTGGTTCTCTTTTCTTTTTTCATCTTTTCCTTTCATTTTTAAAATCAGAGACTGGGACTCAAACTGGGTATCTAATGTTTTCACTCATTGGCTATTAGTGTTCTACCTACCCCTCACTTTTGTGTGTGTGTGTTGCTAAAGGAGCTTGAACTCAGGGCCTGGGTACTCTTCCTGAGCTGCTTTCCCTCAAGGCTAGCACTCTACCACTTGAGCCACAGCTCCATCTCCAGCATTTTTTTGTGATTAATTAAAAAGCCTCTGGACTTAATCTGCCTGGGGCTTTTTTTTAATTAATGGCCTGGGTCTTGAAGTCAGGGCCTGGGCGCTGTCCCTGAGCTTTTGTATTCAAGGCTAGTATTCTACCATTTGAGCCCTTTGCAGCTTTTGCTGGTTAATTGGAAATAAGAGTCTCATAGACTTTCCTGCTCAGCTGGCTTTGAATCACAATCCTCAGATCTCAGCCTTCTGAGTAGCTAGGATTACAGGAGCGAGCCACTGGTGTCCAGCTTCCTTGTTCTTTATGTCCCAGCAAAACTAGTTTTGTGAAAATGTTACGCAACTTTTTGTCTCTTTGTCTTTGCCCATGCTATTCCCAGTGATATACTCCCTTTACATTTCACAGAATATTTCTTATGTAAAACACCTCCTTCCTCTGGGTTCCCATTGCAATTTATGTGCATCCTTATTAAAAATAATTATTTCACTTATTACCTGACTTATGTAACTGTAACACATCTGTATTTCACCTTTTTTTTTTGCCAGTCCTGGGGCTTAAACTCAGGGCCTGGGCACTGTCCCTGAGCCTTTCTGTGCTCAAGGCTAGCTAGCACTTTAACACTTGAGCCACAGCACCACTTCTGTTTTTTTTTCTGTTTATGTGATACTGAGGAATCGAAGGCTTCATGAATGCTAGGCAAACACTCTACCACTAAGCCACATTCCTAACCCCTGTACATCACCTTTATAATAATCATAAAAACAATTATTTCAGTGGGACACTGGTGACTCTTGCCTATAATCCCAACTACTTCAGGCTGAGATCTGGAAAGTCCATGAGACTTTCCATCTCCAATTAACCACTAAAAAGCCAAAGTGGAGCTGTGGCTCAAGTACTAATAGAGTGCCAGCCTTAGGGAAAAAGCTAAGGGACAGTGCCCAGTACCTGAGTTCAAAGCCCCAGTACCAGCACACACAAAAAATTCATATCATGTCTTTGTCATTCATTTCGACAGTGCTCCCTGAGGGTGGGTCATGATGTCATCTTTTCCTTTTTGTTTCCCCTATACCCTGGTTCAATGCCAAACATACTAATAGATGCTGAGTGTGTGTGTGTGTGTGTGTGTGTGTATGTGTATGTGTATGTGTATATGTGTATATATATATATTTTTTGGGTCCGGTCGTGGGTCTGAACTCTGGGCCTGGGCGCTGTCCCTCAGCTCTTCAGCTCAAGGCTAGCACTCTACCACTTGAGCCACAGCGCCACTTCTGGCTTTTTTTCTGCTTATGTGGTACTGAGGAATCGAACCCAGGGCCTCATGCATGCAAAGGCAAGTGCTCTACCACTGAGCCACCTTCCCAGCCCTGAGTATATTTTTGAGTGAATGAATGAATGAATCTTCATGGAAACTATTGCTTGTGGCATTTAATTTGGATTCTGCAGAAAGTATGTAAGCTCATACCTGGAAAATAGGCTTCTGCCCACGATATAGGGAATGGAGAATAAGAATACTTTCTGAATACATAACTCTGTGTCAGACTTCATGATAGGAACTTAGTGTAAATTATTTATACAAATATATAATCTAGCCCCAAATTAGACTTTTTTTGACAGTCCTGGGGCTTGAACTCAGGGCCTGAGCACTGTCCCTGTGCTTCTTTTGCTCAAGGCTAGTGCTCTACTACTTGAGCCACAGCACCACTTCTGGCTTTTTCTGTTGATGTGGTATTGAGGAATGGAACCCAGGGCTTCATGCACACTAGGCAAACACGCTACCACTGAGCCACATTCCTAGCCCCCAAATTAGACTTTTAAATTAGATCTTATAAAATGTTTTGTATGTTTTTATGAGACAATTTTTTTGTGGAAAATGCAGAAAAGCAATGTAGAAATAAATGAAAGTCACCTATCTACTATTTGGCACAATCAAAATTTTTGTTGCATTATCTCTGATCTTGACTTAAAAACATAAATATAAGCCAGGCACAGATGGCCCATATATTTAAACCTAGCTGCTCAGGAGGATGAGATCTGAGGATTCCAGTTGAAACTAGCCCTAGCAGACAAATCCATGAAGCTTATCTCCATTTAACTAGCAAAAAGTTGGAAGTGGAATTATTGTGGCCCAAGCAGTAGAGCACCAGCCCTGAGTGAAAAAGTTAGGGACAGTGCCCAGACCCTGAGTTCAAGCCCCAGTGTTTGCACAAGATAAAAAATGTATTTTAATAGAGATTGTATTATGAATAACATTTTATAACATTTTTTATTCCTGCCTAACATAATAAGTGGGTATTTTCCATGTCACAAAATTTTGATGTCCTGGTTGTGGATATTTGTCACTAGTTACTTGATCATTTCCGTCATGGCTAGTATATACCTACATTATTTGTACCATTTTATTTTATTTATTTATTTTTTGGTCGGTCGTGGGGCTTGAACTCTGGGCTTGGGCACTGTCTCTGTGCTCTTCAGCTCAAGGCAAGTGCTCTACTGCTTGAGCCACAGCGCCAGTTCCGGTTTTCTAGTGGTTTATTGGAGATAAGAGTTTCATGGACTTTCCTGCCCGGGCTGGCTTTGAACCTCGATCCTCAGATCTCAGCCTGCTGAATAGCTAGGATTACAGGCATGAGCCATCGGTGCCCGGCCCTTTTTATTTTATAAATAAAATGCTTTTGTGACAAAACTTTGAGGATTCTATGAAGATTTTCGTCTTGATATGAGTTTTGTTTAAAATAAAAAGAAAAACATGTGGTGAGCATCTTTGCACAGTAGGCACTTGACATAAGGAATACCACTGAGGCCTTTAAGAATTTCAGACTTACAAATAGGAAAGTGTATTTATGGACAAGGGCCTTCTTTAATTACATTATCCATGCAGTGTCCTGTGTTTCAATGTATACCCTGAAACAAGTAAACTGCCTTAATTTTTTTAAATGAAAGAAACTATTTAAAATTTTTTTCTTCTAATTTTTCTATGGGCTTTCAGAGAACAAGGAAGCTAGCTGAGAATCAGATCCTTGGTGGGTGGCTGCTCTTGCTTACTCAGTACATTTCTCTCTCCCAAAGCTGACACAATTCCATTTAAGTTTATTTTTCAAGAACAATTGAAAATTACTAAATGTTGATTATAGACTTTTCCATAGTTAACACAAGCTTTACATCCATTCACATTTCTAGTACAATTCTTGTTCCATTAGGGATTATGTTGTTTAATGCTACCTGGAGAGGTTGTAATAAGGGAGATCATGATGAGAATCTGGTACTTCTGGAGGTTAAGTGACTTTCTGAATGTGGATTTGAAGTGTGTGTGTGTGTGTGTGTGTGTGTGTGTGTGTTGTAATAAGGGAGATCATGATGAGAATCTGGTACTTCTGGAGGTTGACTTTCTGAATGTGGATTTGAAGTGTGTGTGTGTGTGTGTGTGTGTGTGTGTGTGTGTGTGTGTGTGTGTGTGTGTGTGTGTGTGTGTGTGTGTGTGTGTGTGTGTGTGTGTGTGTGTGTGTGTGTGTGTGTGTGTGTGTGTGTGTGTGTGTGTGTGTGTGTGTGTGTGTGTGTGTGTGTGTGTGTGTGTGTGTGTGTGTGTGTGTGTCCTGGGGTTTAAACACAGCCTGGCTGCTGTCTCTTATTTTTTTCACTCTACCTCTTGAGCTACAGTTCAATTCTAGCTTTTTGGTGATTAATTGGAGATGAGTCTCCTGGACTAGTTTTGAACCTTGATCCTCAGATCTCAGTTTTTTGAGTAGCTAGGGTTATAGGTGTGAACCAACAGTGCCCAGCTTGGTTTAAACTTTGAATTATCCATTTCCAGAGCCTTGGATATCAAGAATAGAAAAACAGCTGGGTGCCAGTGGCTCACGCCTGTAATCCTAGCTACTGTACTGAGGAGGCTGAGATCTGAGGATCACGGTTCAAAGCCAGCCCGGGCAGAAAAGTCCGTGAAACTCTTATCTCCAATAAACCACTTAGAAATCCAGAACTGGCGCTGTGGCTCAAGCAGTAGAGCGCTTGCCTTGAGCTGAAGAGCTGAGGGACAGCGCCCAAGCCCAGAGTTCAGGCCCCATGACCGACCAGAAAAACCCCAAAAGAATAGAAAAACATGTTATATAGTTTTCTTCCTCCTGAGAGAGGCCAGGTTTTACAAAAAACATAAATACTTTGATTTGTAAAGGTTTTCCTCAGCCTTTAGTGTGCATCAGAATCACTTGGAAGACCAGTTTTTTTAATTAATAAGTTTTTTAATTGTGAAAATACTGTAGAGGGGTTACAATTTCATGAGCAAGATAATGAGTACATTTCTTATCAAGCATTGTTGCCTCCTCCTCTGTTTCTCCTTACCATCCCAGCCCTCCCATTCCCCCCCCCCCAAAGACCAGTTTTAAGACAGGATAGGTAGAATTAAACATTGGTGTTTCTGATTCAGTATGAGAGTTGGCCTTACACTTGAGAACCACTGATCTTGATTTCTTACCTTTCTGTGGAGTGTGATAATTTCTGATACTGGAGGATAAATGACCTAATATAACTGTATGCCAGTCATTATTAAAGAGTTATCAACTGGCAATTTTTAAAGTGTTACAAATGTTATTAAAATTAACATCTCATAAAGTCATACTTAACAAATTGTAATATTTTCACACATGTAATCTGTGTTAAGATACCCTTTTCTCCAAATGTCAGAAACGTACTTTTTTGTGTGTATTGGTATTGGGGCATGAACTCAGGGCCTTGTACTATCACTTGGCTTTTCTGCTTGAGGCAAGCCCTCCACACACTTGAGTCACACCCCCACCCCAAAAATGTACTTTTTTGTTGTTGTTGGTTGTAGGGCCTGAACTCTGGGCCTGGGCACTGTCCCTCAGCTCTGCAGCTCAAGGCTAGTACCTTGAACTACCACTTAAGCCACAGCACCACTTCCAGCTTTTTCTGCTTATGTGGTGCTGAGGAATTGAACCCAGGGCCTACTGCATGCAAGGCAAGCACTCTTCCACTGAGCCACCTTCCCAGCCCCCAAAATGTACCTCTCACTCTCTCTCTCTCTCTCTCTCTCTCTCTCTCTCTCTCTCTCTCTCTCTCTCTCTCTCTCTCTCTCTCTCTCTCTCTCTCTCTCTCTCTCTCTCTCTCTGTTTCTTTTTTGTTGGTCATGGGGCTTGAACTCAGGGCTTGGGTGCTACTGTTCCTGAAATTTTTCACTCAAGACCACCAATTGGAGCCACCTCTCCACTTCCAGTTTTCTGGTGGTTAATCAGAGATATGAGTCTCATGGACTTTCCTGCTCAGGCTGGCTTTGAACCTCAATCCTGAGATCTTAGCCTCCTCAATAGCTAGGATTATAGTCAAGCCACTGATGTCTAGCAAATGTCCTGGTTTTAATTATATAAAAGGTCTTTAGAAAGTCAAATCTATTGTCTGTATTGGATTAGAAAACAATGTCTTTTTTCATAGAATTTATGTTAAGAAGCCCTGCTTGTTTTTTTTTTTTTTTGGGGGGGGGGGGTCCGGTCGTGGGGCCTGAACTCTGGGCCTGGGCGCTGTCCCTCAGCTCTTCAGCTCAAGGCTAGCGCTCTACCACTTGAGCCACAGCGCCACTTCCGGCTTTTTTCATTTTGCTTATGTGGTGCCGAGGAATCAAACCCAGGGCCTCAGGCATGCAAGGCAAGTGTTCTACCACTGAGCCATCTTCCCAGCCCCTGCAATACTCTTGTATAATACATTTTCCTCAGTTTTCTATAGGAGACTCCCATCTAGATTTCTCAGTGGTGAAGGTCTATTTGACTTTTTTTTGGGGGGGGGGGGTCCGGTTGTGGAGCCTGAACTCTGGGCCTGGACACTGTCCCTCAGCTCTTCAGCTCAAGGCTAGCGCTCTACCACTTGAACCACAGCGCCACTTCCGGTTTTTTTCTTTTTGCTTATGTGGTGCTGAGGAATCGAATCCAGGGCCTCATGCTTGCAAGGCAAGCGCTCTACCACTGAGCCACCTTCCTAGCCCCTCCATTTGACTTTTTTTATGTGTGTGTTTGTGTCTGAGACCGAGACTGGAACTCTGTATTTGATACTTGCTTACACTCATTGACTGGCATTCTACCACCTGAGTCATGCATCTAGCCCCAAATATTGACTCTTACAGCTGCCTGGGTATAAATATTCCCACCAGTGTGTGCTTTTTTATTCTCTCTGGAGAATCACATGTTTGCTACCTCAGGAATAAAACTCTTTCTTTTTTTGGTCGGTCGTGGGGCTTGAACTCTGGGCTTGGGCACTGTCCCTGTGCTCCTCAGCTCAAGGCAAGTGCTCACAGCACCACTTCTGGTTTTCTAGTGATTTATTGGAGATAAAAGTCTCATGGATGGGGCTGGGAAAGTGGCTCAGTGGTACAGTGCTTGCTTTGCATGCACGAGGCCCTGGGTTCGATTCCTTAGCACCACATAAGCAGAAAAAGCTGGAAGTGGCAGTTTGGCTCAAGTAGTAGGGCGCTAGCCTTGAGCAGAAGAGCTGAGGGACAGTGCTCAGGCCCAGAGTTCAGGCCCCATGACTGACAAAAAAAAAGAGAAAAGTCTCATGGACTTTCCTGCCCGGACTGGCTTTGAACTGCGATTCTCAGATCTCAGCCTCCTGAATAGCTAGGATTTCAGACATGAGCCACTGGTGCCCGGCTAGGGATAAAACTCTTAATATCTATCTTTAAAATGGCATACCTGTGACAAAAGCTATGTTTGTTCAGGGAAGTGATAGAGTTCCAGCCTTGAGTGAAAAGGCCAAGCGAGAGATGCAAGGGCTCTGACTTTCATTCACCAGTACAGGCACAAAAAGCCCCAAAACAACAAACTCTGTATTTGTTCAGAAACAACAGCAACTAAATTAATTTTATCTCGTAAGTTACTAGGTCCAAATGTAGTTACTTGCTTGCATCTTCTGCTTGCTCAGCCTTGAATTTTTTTTTTAACCTTTTTTTGTTGTTGTTGGTTATAGAGCTTGAACTCTGGGCCTGTGTGCTGTCTCTGAGCTCTTCAGCTCAAGGCTAACACTCTACTACTTGAGCCACAGTGCCACCTCCTCAGATCTCAGCCTCCTGAGTAGCTAGGTTTACAGGCGTGAGCCACTGGTGCCCAGCTTAGCTTATTTATCTTTTTTTTTTTTTTTTGCCAGTCCTGGGGTCTGAACTCTGGGTGGGCCTGGGCACTGTGCCTCAGGTCTTCAGCTCAAGGCTAGGGCTCTACCACTTGAGCCACAGCACAACTTTTGGCCTTTCTGCTTGTGTGGTGCTGAGGAATCGAACCCAGGGCCTCATGCATGTAAGGCAAGCACTCTACCACTGAGCCACCTTCCCAACCCTTATTTAATCTTTTAGTTAGCCACTTGCCAACCTCTGTGACTTGGAATTGAGTCTCTTGACTGTTTTAGAAAAAACAGTTCTCAAGTTGTGGTTCCAGAAACCCTTTCAGGATAGCTGCATGGTCAAAACTATTTCCATAATAGCACCGAGAGGGATTCTTCACTCTAATTCCCTCAGCAAAATGTACTACAGAATTTTCTAGAGGCTGCATTATGTGTGACATTGCACCTGCTGAGAGCAAGGAGGAGACCTAAAGCTCAGCTGTATTCCTCATCAGCCTTGAATTTTTGAGCTGGACCAGGTGCCTAAGCCTTTTACTCACACTGAGTTTTGCTGTTGCACCTCTGTACTGCTGCTATAGTGTAGACTTAAGCCTGTTGGCCTGGTTGCTCTGGAACCTTCTCTGGTAGGCTCCTGTGCTGGCATGTGTCCTGTGCAGGTGTGTTCTCAGTTGAAGCTGCCCCACTCGTGAGGTCCTGGAAGCCCCAGAGGCAGCTTCTGGCTGCCCAAGCATATTCTTGGGTTGAAACTAGGTTTAAGCAATCTATATATACATTTATTTATTTATTTATTTATTTATTTATTTGTTGGTCATGGGGCTTGAACTCTGGGCCTGGGCACTGTCCCTCAGCTCTTCAGTTCAAGGCTAGCACCTTACCACTTGAGCCACAATGCCACTTCCATATTTCAAGAAATATATAATTTAGATGCACTCTAACCTTTGAGAACCATTGCTGTGCACTGGTGTTGAAAACTATTTTGCAACTATTTGCTGTTAGGGAGTTTTGGCAAAACATCTCATGCTGTTAAAGTTTTCCTGTTTTTAAAATTAGTATTTGAGCCGGGCCCTGGTGGCTCATGCCTGTAATCCTAACTACTCAGGAGGCTGAGATCTGAGGATCGCGGTTCAAAGCCAGCCCAGGCAGGAAAGTCCGTGAAACTAATCTCCAATAAACCACTAGAAAACCGGAAGTGACGCTGTAGCTCAAGTGGTAGAGCACTAGCCTTGAGCTGAAGAGCTTAGGGACAGTATTCAGGCCCAGAGTTCAGACCCCACGACCGACAAAAAAAAAAAAACAAAAAACAAATAAAATTTGTATTTGAAGGAAAAAATTAAAAAAAATTAGTATTAAAGCTTGCTCACACCTGTTAATCTAGCGTCTCAGGAAGCTGAGACCTGGAAGATGTCAATTCAATGCTACCTAGGTAGAAAAATCTGTGATGATGTTAGGTCATAAATTAATAAACAAGGGACTGGGAAGGTGGCTCAGTGGTAGAATGCTTGCCTTGCATGCATGAGGCCCTGGGTTCGATTCCTCAGCACCACATAAGCAAAAAGAAAAAAGCTGGAGTGGCACTGTGGCTCAAGTGGTAGAGCTCTGAAAAGCTGAGGGATAGCGCCCAGGCCCAGAGTTCAGGCCCCACGACCGGACCCCAAAAAAAAAATAAATTAATGAAGAAAGCATGATACTTGAGGTGGGGCTAAAGTGGTAGTATGCCAGCCATTAACAAGAGTGCCTAAGGAGAATGCAAGGCCCTAATTTCAAGCACTGATACCACTAAAAAAAGTTGTATGATACATTCTCAAGGAGGTGGTTGTGACATAATGCCCTGAGTTCAAGCCACAGTACTGGCACCAATATAAAATGGGTGTGTGTGTGGGGGGGAGTGATACATCACCAAGGAGCTGTTTGTGGCATGAATTCAGGCACTGATCTGAGATCTAGGTTCAGATTCTGACTCTTTCTACTTATTAACAAAGGATTTCATCTCTGTTAGGCCTGTTTTACTGAGAATGGGGCTTGAACTCTGGGCGCTGTCCCTAAGCTCGTCAGCTCAAGGTGAACATTCTACCACTTGAGCCACAATGCCACTTCCGGTTTTCTGGTGGTTAATTGGAGATAAGAGTCTCACAGACTTTCCTGCCTGGGCTGGCTTTGAACCATGATCTTCAGATCTTAGCTTCCTGAGTAGCTAGGATTACAGGCATGAGCCACCACCTCCCAGCAGATTGGTTATAATTTAAAGTGAGTTTCAGTTCATTTATGTGCAAATCACCATGTTTAAAATGTTATATCTAATCATCTTTATTAACCTTAGGAATTTCAGATTCATGAATTTTATTTAATAGTTATGGGATTATTCTAATGCTATTTTACATTGGGTTTGTTGTAATAAAGTTTGGAAGAACTGATCCGTTTCACTTAAGCTGTCAAATTTATGTTAGTATAACAGTTCATGTCCTTTTAACACTGGTAGACTCTGTAATGATATATCTATGACATTACAGATATGTGTCATGAGCCAGGCATTGGTGGCTCATGCCTGTTATCCTAGTTATTGAAGAGGCTGAGATCTTAGGATTGAGGTTCAAAGCGCCTGGACAGGAAAGTCCATGAGACTCTTAATCCAGTAAATGACTCAAAAAAAGCTAGAAGTGGCACTGAGGCTTAAGTGGTAGAGCACTAACCTTGAGCACAAAGAAGCTTAGGGACAGTGTACTTTGGCCCTGTGTTCAAGCCCCAGGACTGGTAAAGGAAAATATGTCATGGTGGGTGCTGATGGCTCTTACCTGTACTCCTGGCTACTCAGGAGGCTGAGATATGAGGGTTATAAGGCTTATGAATGTCCCTGAAACTTTTCTCCTATTAACCACTGAAAAGCCACAAGTGGACCTAAAACTAGCCTTAAGCACAAATGCTCAAGGACAGCACCTAGCCTCTGTGCAAACTCCAGGACTGGCATACAAAAAAATTGTGCCTTGCTTTAAGAAGTTTTTTTTTTTTTTGGTCGTGGGGCCTGAACTCTGGGCCTGGGCGCCGTCCCTCAGCTCTTCAACTCAAGGCTAGCTCTCTACCACCTGAGCCACAGTGCCACTTTCGGCTTTTTCTGCTTATGTGGTGCTGAGGAATTGAACCCAGGGCCTCATGCATGCAAGGCAAGCATTCTACCACTGAGCCACCTTCCCAGCCCTGCCTTAAGAATTTTTGTTTGCAGTATTGTGGTTTTTACTCAGGGTCTCATACTTGCTAGGTGCAGGTGTTCTAATAATTGAGCTATATAACCATAGCCATTTTCTTTGTCGGTTATGGGGCTTGAACTCTGGGCCTAGGTGCTGTCCCTGAGCTCTTCAGCTCAAGGCTACTTGAGCCACAGCACCACTTTAGGTTTTCTGGTTGTTAATTGGAGATCAGAGTCTCACAGACTTTCCTGCCTGGGCTGGTGAACCATGATCCTCAGATCTCAGCCTCCTGAGTAGCTAGGATTTCAGGTGTAAGCCACCAGTGCCTGGCTCACATACCCATTTTTAACTTTCGTTATTTTTCAGGTAGGGATTTGTAGGTTATCTTAGGGCCAGCCTCAGATCTTCCTACCTATGGTATCTTGCATAGCTTAGATTACAGGTGCACACAATCATACCTGCCTTATTCATTGAGAAGGGGTCTCAAAACCTCTTTGGCTCAAGCAGGCTTCGAATTCCTATCTTTCCAGTCTACTTCTTGAGTAGCTGGGGTTACAACTGTGTACCACCTTCCTGGATCTTTTTTTCCACTCTTCTTTGTCAGATTTGCTAGAGGTTTCTGTTTTATTTTGCTGTTTTATTTTTATTTTTGTTTCACACATATCTTTTAAAGTACAGGTATTTTGTTTCACTGACTTTATTCTATTTTCCATTTCATTTATTTCTACACTTTATTATTTCAATTCTTCTACTTTCATTGGGAGTTTTTCTCTGCTTTATCTAGTTCTTAGATTTTTGATTGTGTTGTGTTTATGTGCTGGTATTGGGGCTTTAACTAGTTCCCAGGCCCTGAGGGCACTCTACAACTTGGGCCACACCTCCTCTTCCATCTTCTTTCTTTCTTTCTCTCTCTATCTCTCCTTCCTTCCTTCCTTCCTTCCTTCCTTCCTTCCTTCCTTCCTTCCTTCCTTCCTTCCTTTCTTTCTTTCTTTCTTTCTTTCTTTTTCTTTCTTTCTTCCTTTCCTTTCTTTCCTTTCTTTCCTTTCTTTCTTCCTTTCCTTTCTTTCCTTTCTTTCCTTTCTTTCCTTTCTTTGTTAGTCATGGGGCCTGAACTTTGGGCCTGGACGCTTTTCCTCAGCTCTTCAGCTCAAGGCTATCGCTCTACGTAGACCCTTGAGCCATAGCACCACTTCCGGCTTTTTCTGTTTATGTGGTGCTGAGGAATCAAACCCAGGGCCTCCTGTATGCAGAACAAGCACTCTTCCACTGAACCACCTTCCCAGCCCTCTTTTTTCTTTTTCAACTAAGGTTAAATTTTCTTTTTTAATTTTCAATTTTTATTTTCTCTTGTTATTATAATGGTGATGTACAGAGGGTTTACAGTTTTATAAGTTAAGTAATGAGTACACTTTTTTTTTGTTGGTTGTGGGGCCTGAACTCTGGGCCTGGGCGCTGTCCCTCAGCTCTTCAGCTCAAGCCACAGTGTCACTTCCTGCTTTTTCTGCTTATGTGGTGCTGCGGAATCAAAGCCAAGGCTTTATGTATGTGAGGCAAGCACTCTACCTCTGAGTCACCTTCCCAGGCCCATAAGTATACTTCTTTTTGGACAATGCTATCCCTTCCTTCACTCCCTCCCAGGTTTTCCCTCCACTTCCAGTTTTTTGGTGATTAATTGGAGATAAGAGTCCTAGCTAGCTTCAAACCAAGATTCTTAGATCTCAGCCTCTTGAATCGCTAGAAATACAGGCATGAGACCCAGGGGCAGCTAGTTTTTAGATTATTGATAGAGATATCCCATCTTTTCTAGTATAAGCATATAGTGCTACAAAATTATCCTCTCAATATTGATTTAGTTGTGTCCCACAACCTTTGATATGTTTTACTTTTCATGTAGTTCAATGTATTTTTCAATTTTCCTTGAGATTTCATGCTTGACACATGAATTATGTAGATGTGTGTTTTGTTTTTGTGTTTGGGCTTGAGTGCTGTCACTGAGCTTTTTTTTTTGGGTCCGGTCGTGGGGCCTGAACTCTGGGCCTGGGCGCTGTCCCTCAGCTCTTCAGCTCAAGGCTAGCTCTCTACCACTTGAGCCACAGCGCCACTTCCGGCTTTTTTCTTTTTGCTTATGTGGTGCTGAGGAATCAAACCCAGGGCCTCATGCATGCAAGGCAAGTGCTCTACCACTGAGCCACCTTCCCAGCCCTCACTGAGCTTTTTGTACTCAAGACTTGGTACTCTGTCACTTGAGCCACTTTCCGCTTTTTTATTTTTTTGGAGATAAAGTTCTCATGGGCTTTCTTGTCTGGGCTGGCTTTGAACCATTATCTTCAGATCTCAGTCTCCAGAGTAGCTGGGATTACCAGTGTTAGCTATTGGTGCCTGGCTAGAAATGTGCTGTTTAATTTCTAAGTGTTTGTGGAATTTCCTGTTAATTTTGTCATTGATTTGTACTTTATTTCCATAGTGATCACCACATAATTTTAGTTCCTTTAAATGTATTGAGATTTTATGTGTGTGTGTATGTATGTATGTATGTATGTATGTATGTATGTATGTATGTATGTATGTATGTATGTGAGTAGGTAGGTAGGTAGGTAGATTGATTGATTGTGGGGCTTGAACTCAGGGCCTGTGCACTATCCCTGAACTCTTGCTAAAAGATACCACTCTACCACTTTGAGCCACAGCTCCACTACTGGTTTTCTGGTGGTTAATTGAAGATGAGAGTCTCATGGGGTTTTTGCCTGAGCTGACTTTAAATCACGATCTTGAGATCTCAGCCTTCTTAGTAGTTAAGATTATAGGCATAAGCCACTGGATTCCGGCTTGACATTTATTTTATAATACATGATCAATTGAAAAGGATGTGCATTTTGTCATTGGATGGAGTGTTCCATAAACGTCAATTAAGTGTACTATATTCATTATGGTATTGCTGAATTTTCTGATTTTTGCTGGTGTGTGTGTGTGTGTGTGTGTATGTGTGTATAAATGATTGTTTATCTTATTTTACTTTTGTTTTGGTGTCAGTCCTTGGGCTTTTTTTTTCTTTTTTCTTTTTCTTTGTTTTCTTTTTGCCAGTTCTGGGGCTTGAATTTAGGGCCTGGGGGCACGGTCCCAGAGCCACTTCTGGTTTTTTCCTGTTTATGTGGTACTGAGGAATCGAACCCAGGGCTTAATGCGTGCTAGGCAAGTACTCTACCACTAAGCCACATTCTCAGCCCTGTCCCTGAGCTTGTGTACATGGTTTGTGTTCTACCTCTTGATCTACAGAGTCATTTCTGGCTTTTTGGTAGTTAATTGGAGATGGGGTCTTATGAACTTTCCTGCTGGGCTGGCTTTGAACCTTGATCCTCAGATCTCAGCTTCTTGAGTAGCTAGGATTACAGGCATGAGCCACCTATACCTTGCTGCTCTGGTGTTTTTGTTTTTTTTTTTCCAATCCTAGGGCTTAAACTCTGGGTCTGGATGCTGCCCCTGAGTTTTTTGTTTTTTTTTTTTTTGCTCAAAGCTAGTTTTTTTGGTTGTTAATTGCAGATTAAAATCACACAGACTTTCCTGAGAGCTGGCGTTGAACTGTAATCCTCCAATCTTAGACTTCTGAGTACCTGGTATTATAGTTATAAGCTACCAGTCCTTGGTTTACCTAGCATTTTTATATTGACATTTTTTACTAATTTTCTTCTTGAACTTTTTTTCATTTCTTAAGTTTTTCCAACTTGATTAGCTGACACTTGAGCTACACTTAGCACTTTTTTTTTTTTTTGATTATTTGTCTAGTAGGGCTTTGTGGTTTTCCCCAGGCCAGCCTAGACTGCTTTTCTCTTATATTATGTCTCCTGCATAGCGGGGATGACAGGCACAACATTCTCATGAGCTTGTTAGTTGACACGGGTTCTTACCAATTTTGTCTGAGCAAAATTGCCATCTCTTTATCTCTGTCTCCTGAGCAGCTGGGATTATACTTGTGAGCTACCATGTTTGGCTTTTTAAAAATCCTTTATTTATTTATTTTAGAATGATTTATTCACCTTGATCAGGCACCTCATGCATTTTTGTTATGTTTTGTTTTCTTTTTTTTTTTTTTGGGTCCGGTCGTGGGGCCTGAACTCTGGGCCTGAGCGCTGTCCCTCAGCTCTTCAGCTCAAGGCTAGTGCTCTACCACTTGAGCCACAGCGCCACTTCCGGCTTTTTTCTTTTTGCTTATGTGGTGCTGAGGAATCGAACCCAGGTCCCCATGCTTGCAAGACAAGTGCTCTACCACTTAGCCACCTTCCCAGCCCCTTGTTTTGTTTTCTTGTTGGTCATCGGGCTTGAACTCTGGGCCTGGGTGCTGTTCTCAGCTCTTCAGTTCAAGGCGAGTGCTCTACCACTTGAGCCACAGTTCCACTTCTGGTTTTCTGGTAGTTTATTGGAGATTAGAATCTCACAGACTTTCCTGCCAGGGCTGGCCTTAAACCACGATCCTCAGATCTCAGCCTCCTGAGTAGCTAGGATTACAGGTGTGAGTTTTTGGCTTTTTTTTTTTTGTGATGGTTTCACTTTTTGGCCAAGGCTGTCCTCCAACTTGCCATCCTTCTGCCTTAGCCTCCTAAATGCTGGGATTAGCATTGTGTTCAACCACACCTGGCTTTTAGACGTGTTTGTAGTTGCTCATTGTAACATTTTTTTATGATTACTTCTTTAAAGTCCTTGCAAGATAATTCCATGTCATCTCAGTATTGGCATTTGATTTTCTTCTCTCATTTAAGTTGTGTTTTTTCTTATACTTGTTTATTTTCTTATTAAGTTTTATTTTTTGGTGTCAGTACTGTGACTTGAGCTTGGTCTTTCATTCTCTCTCTCCTTTTTTTGTAGCTAGTAAGGGCCTGGGTATTGTCCCTGAGCTTTAGTGTTCAAGGTTAGCACTCTGCTGCTTGAGCCACAGTTCTACTTTCAGCTTTTTTGGTGGTTAAAGATAAGTCTCATGAACTTTCCTGTCTGAGTTGACTTTACATCACAATTTCCTTAATAGCTAGGATTATAGCTTGTTACCTTTCTCTTAGCTTTATTTTTGTTCAAGGCTGAGGCTCTACCACTGCAGCACACTTCTACTTAGTTGTAGTGTTAGGCTTTGTCTTCCTGGGCTGGGTTTTTATTAATTTTTTTATTTTTTGTTGGTAGTGGGGCCTAAACTCTGGGCCTGGGCGCTGTCCCTTAGCTCCTCTGCTCAAGGCTAGCGCTCTACTACTTGAGCCACAGCACCACTTTGGCCTTTTCTGCTTATGTGGTGCTGAGGAATCAAACCCAGGGCCTCAATCAAGCACTCTACCACTGAGCCACCTTCCCAGACCCCCTGGGCTGGTTTTAAAACTCAATCCTTAGATCTTAGCCTCTCAAATAACTAGGACTACTAGCATGAGCTGATGATGCCCAGCTAATCTCATTATGTGTTTTCATTTTATGTGTGTGTGGGGTGGTGAGAATTTACTGGAGCTGGAACTCAGTGCTTCATGCTCATGCCCAGAACTCTACCACTTGGGTTATACCTCTAGCCTGATTTTGATATGACTAGTGATAAATTATATCCTGGACATTTTGAGCATTATATTAAAAAGACTTAGTATCTTTTTTTGTCAGATGTTGGACTTGAACTCTAGGCCTGGGCACTGTCCTTCAGCTCAAAGGTAGTGCTCTACCACTTGAGCCACAGTGCCACTTCTGGTTTCCTGGTGGTTTATTGGAGATAAGCGTGTCACGGACTTTCCTGCCCCTGCTCAGATTTCAGCCTTCTGAGTAGCTAGGATTACAGCCATGAGCAACCAGCACCTGGCAGGATTTTTTTAATTGTGAAAATACCATACAGAGGGGTTAAAATTACATGGGCAAGGTAATGAGTACATTTCTTATCAAGCATTGTTGCCTCCTCCTTTGTTTCCCCTTCCCAACCCTTCCCATCTCCACCCCCCCTCCCCCATGATTTTTTTTTTAATTTGGTGCTAGTATTGGGGCTTGAACTCTGAGTCTGGATACTGTCCCTTAGCTTTTTTGCTCTAGGCTAGTGTTCTGCCACTTGAGCCACACCTCCACTACTGGTTTTTTGGTGGTTAATTGGAGATAAGAGTCTCAGGAACTTTTCTGATGAGGCTGGCCGAACGCCAGTCCATGGATATCAGCTTCCTGAATAGCTAGGATTAGAAGGCATGGGCCAGCCTGACAACTAATTAGAAAGGTTTTAAAAAATCTTTTTTTGAGCTGGTGTGGAGCTTGAACTTAGGACCTTGCTAGTGTCCTTTAGCTGCTTTTTTGCTCAAGGCTGCGTTATATCACTTGTGCTACACAGGTGGGATTTTGAAAGAAAGGTGTCAAAATGACATCATTTTGATATAAAGGGTACAATATAATGGGACAGTCACAAGGCCAGATGATAAGAAAGGTGGTGGATTTTTTTTCCCTCAGAGATACAGTGCTTCTGTGTGTGTGTGTCGTGTGTGTGTGTGTGTGTGTGTGTGTGTGTGTGTCTGTTTGTACAAAATTAATTCTGTTGATCTATCTAGAATTTAGTGAAGCTTATGTGCAAAGGACTGTGTGGAAAGAGAAACTTTCCAACTATATTGGAACGGTCTTAGTGTCCTTTGCATTATTCCGAGTCTTGTGTGCCTGGAGCAACCATAGATGATTCGATAAAACAATAGAAGACTCCATTTCTTGTCTTAAAAGATTGTTTGGTCAAGGTTGTGTGTGTGTGTGTGATACTGGGGTTGAAATCAGGGTCTCATACTTGATAGGTTTGTACTCTAAAACACACCTGCAGCTGGTCATGGTTCTTGTAGGAAACCAGAAGCTGACTTAGATTTTCTGATATTTTTGAAGAAAGGTAAAATATTTCCTTCCATTTGTGGGCAAAGATTATTCATTTTCCAAGGTACATCTCATGATAGTACCTGCCCCTGCAGAGAGCAGAGATTGAGCAGATGAGACAGATAAGATCTTGAGCAAACCTTTACACTGTTCAGGCGTATCTAAGACTTAGGGTACAGTTGGTTCCATACCTCTAGAATAATTGAATATGTTTGTATGTTTTCATAACATTTCATTTTTGCTAATTACTTGCATTATAATTGTATTTTCCTTACATATTTAGTGGTATCTTGGAGATCTGAATTTCTTTTTTTTCCTGGTACCAGAGTTTGAATGTTCCTTTTGCTCATCTGGCTTGTTTGCTCACCTGGTGCTCTACCACTTGAGCCAGGTTTCTAGTCTCTTTTTTGCAGGTCCCTGGGCTTGAACTCAGACCTGAGCACTGGCCTTAAGCTTCTTTTGCTCAAAGCTGTCACTCTACCACTTGAGCTCCACTTACAGCTATTTTAGCAATTTATTGGAGATGTTAAGAGTCTCATGGGCTTTCCTACAGGCTGGCTTCAAACCAACCATGGTCCTTAGATCTCAGCCTCCTGAGTAGCTAGGTTTACAGGTATGAGCCACAGGTGCCTGGCTCCAGCCTGTCTTTTATACTATTTTGGAGATAGAGTCTGTGTGCTTTACAATCTGGGTTGACTTTAAACCGAGATCCTCTGGATCTCAGGCTCTAGATTATCTAGAATTACAGATGTGGGCTGCTGCTGCTTGGCAGCCTGAATTTTTTTTCCAACAGACCAGATCAACTTTAATGAGAGTTGAATAGGGACTCTAGGGTGAGCTGAGGAGAGTCAGGAGATTAGGAATGATAGGGGCAGGGTCATGGGTGGTGGGGGTAGGTTTACAGGTAGCTGGAGGGTTCAAAGAGTTTCTGGAGTTTCTGGTGCCAGCCTGCCCAGAAACCTATTGTTTGAGGAAGTTCCCTGCTCTGCCAGGTATGGCCTGCTTGGAAGAACTCAGGTACCTGTCATTTAGGGGTGGTGAGGGACTTGGCTTTTACATTTTGATTAAAATTCTGGGCTGGAGAATTCTGGGCTGGAGCCATGGGAGCAACATTGAGTTATGAGTACAAAGCTGATTCCCATTATTTGGGACCTTGAATGGGTATAAAAAGTTGAGGGGCATCATAGTCTCTTCTGATATAGGGTTATTGAGGGTAAGGGCCTTGTGATTCTCTAGTTGCTCATAGAAGAATGGTGTGATTGCTGTTGTGTGATCAATGAAAATTTCTTAGAGTGCTGAGGGGGATGTACTCATAGGAGAAATGGCCGATGTCGGTGGTGGGTGTAGGCAATCAATGGCGAATTACTTCAGGTTTGGAGGTAGTCAAAGAGAAAGAGAAAGACTAAGAAAGAGGCAGGGAGAGAGGAGATTAAAGGAAACAGTAGACCTACAGCAGAGTTTACCAATCTAGTCAATAAAGATCTAGGTCAAGATCTTTTCTTGCCTACCTTGGCTTAAACATCTAAAGCTGTGACGCAGTGAGAGCATAGGCTCCTGGTTGCCTACAGGCCACCTTTTAGCTTCTGCACCCATTTTTTTTTTTGCACCCGTTTTTAGTAGGCTTGAGTAATGATTGAGAAAGAAAGGAAGAGGAGGTGGGAAGAGTCCTCTTCAAGGACCAGAGTCCTCCAGGGAAATCTGTCCCAGGTTTCAAACCATCTGTTAGGGAAAAAGACAGATTCCAACGGCAAGAAGAATGAAAACAAAGGTACCAACCTCAACAGACCAGAACAACGTTGATGAATGTTGGAAGGATGCCAGGGTGACCTGACCTGAGGAGAGTCAGGGACAACAGGCATCCTGTATTCTTTATTGTACAGAATAATGTTTTTTTTTTTAATTTATTATTTTTTTTTTAGTTTTTTTTTTTAAATTTTATTTTATTTGTGAACATACTGTACAGAGGGGTTACAATTACATGGGCAGGATAATGCGTACATTTCTTACCAAGCATTGCAGCCTCCTCCTTTTGTTTACCCTTCAAGTCCCTTCCCAGCCTCCCCCCTCCCCCCAATCCCAATCCTTCTCCTTCCCCCCCATTCCCCGCCCCCCCCCCCCCCCCCCCGCACCGACGTTGTAAAGCTCGTTTTGGACATGACAGCTTGTACTTCTCATTGTTGCAACAGGTCCACCGGTATCCTTAAACAACTGGTTTTTCCCCACCTCCTCCTCAAGTTATACTGACATCAAATATAGTGAAAGCAGGGGTTATACTGTGGGGGAGGGACATACAAAGCAACAAAGAGATAATCTTATAAATGCATTAGAAACACATGCATGAAAGAAAAAAACATTAAAATACATATCTAAGGGTTCATTTTCCTGACATCACATTATCTGACCTTTTCCGCTTGACTCATGCATATACTAGATATTGCAAATAAGGGAAACCATGGGACCTATGTTTCTTTGGGCCTGGCTTACTTCACTTAATATAATTTTTTCCAAGTTTTTCAGAATAATGTTTTTAATTATGAAACTTCTGTAAGTATACATTGATATTCTTTTATCTTAGTCCTCTCTATTTATCCTCCCCGCTTTTTGGTGCTGGTCCTGGGGCTTCAACTCAGGCCCTGGGTGCTGTCCCTGAGCTTTTTGCTCAAGGCTAGTGTTCTATTACTTGAGCCATAGCTCCACTTTCAGCTTTTTGGTGGTTAATTGGAGTTAAGTATCTCATGGACTTTCCTGCCTGGGCTGGCTGTGAACTGCAGTCCTCAGATCTCAGCCTCCTGAGTTGCTACCTGGCATCTTCCTCCTCTTTTAGGCTCTACTGAAAATAGTTCTGTTTAGGGTCCTGTCTTCTTGTTTGTATTTGTAGATCTAGATTCCACATATTAGAAACAATTTGTCTTTTTTGAGTGTGGCTTATTTTATTTAATTTATTTTTTTTTTCGGTCCGGTCGGTCGTAGGGCCTGAACTTTGGGCCTGGGCGTTGTCCCTCAGCTCTTCAGCTCCAGGCTAGTGCTCTACCACTTGAGCCACAGCACCACTTCCGGCTTTTTTCTTTTTGCTTATGTGGTGCTGAGGAATCGAACCCAGGGCCTCATGCATGCAAGGCAATCACTCTACCACTGAGCCACCTTCCCAGACCGCTTATTTTATTTAATATGATGATCTCCAGTTCTGTCCATTTTCTGCAAATGACATGATTGCATTATTATTCATGGCAGGATGAAGCTCTATTTTGTGTGTATACCACATTTTTTGTTATCTATTCATCAGTTGATGGGCATTTAGCCTGATCCCACAGACCTGGATTTTTTGTGCCAGTCTTGGGGCTGGAACTGAGGGTCTGGACACTCTCCCTGAGCTTTTTTGCTCAAGGCTAGCAATTTACCACTTGAGCTACAGCTCCACTTCTGGCTTTTGGTGGTTAATTGAAGATAAGTCTAATGGATTTTCCTGCCTGGGCTGGCTTTCAACTTTCAGCCATAGATCTCAGCCTCCTGAGTAGCTGGGATTACAGGTGTGAGCCATACTACCCAGCTATGAATGTGTGTGTGTGTATGTGTATGTGTATGTGTATATGTGTGTACTGGGGCTGAACTCAAGGCCTCTGGATTGGCTTTTTCCGATTTTGTCCACTCACAGCTGGCATTCTGCTTTAGCCTTGCTTTGAATTCCTGAGCCACACCTCCAGTTCCACTTTTTTGCTGATAAATTGAAGATTAAGATTTATCTGCCTGTGCTGGCTTTTAGCCTCAATTCTCAGACCTCAGCCTCCTAAGTAGCTAGGATTACAGGCATAAGCTACTGACACCTAGCTAAGACCTGAATTTTTATTCTATTTTTCTACTTACTAGTTTTGTATGAATAGGGACTAAAAAAACATACTGGGGTTTGAACTCAGGGCTTTATACCAACTAGACAGGTGTTCTACCATTTTAGCTATGCCTGAGCCTTAGTTACTTGTTTTGTCATTGTCAATAATTTATTTAAAGCTGGGCGCTGGTGGCTTATGCCTGTAATCCTAGCTACCCAGGAGGCTGAGATCAGAGGATCGTGGTTCAAAGCCAGCCCGGGCAGGAAAGTCGGTGAGACTCTTTATCTCCAATAAACCACCAGAAAACTGAAAGCGGCACTGTGGCTCAAGTGGTAGAGCACTCTCCTTGAGCTGAAGAGCTGAGGGACAGTGCCCAGGCCTAGAGTCAAGCCCCACAACCGACCAAAAAAAATTTTACTTAACCACACATTTCTCATCTGTTATATTAGAATAATATTGGTGATGATAGCTAATGTTTATCATGTGTTAGATACTTATTCTAATTCATTGTCCTGTTAGCTGCTATTAATATTTCCATTTCACAGATGGCAAAAACTGAAATATATTGAAGCTATGTAAATTGCTCGTGTTCACACAGTAAGTGGTAGAAGTAAGATTCAAATCCAAATAGTTTTGCTGTTAAGTCTAAACCCTTTTTTTTGTCAGTTGTGGGGCTTGAACTCAGCCTGGGAACTATCCTTGAGCTCTTTTGCTCAAGGCTAGTGTTCTCCTACATTGAGCCACAGCACAACTTCTGGTTTTCTAGTGATTAATTGGAGATAAGAGTCTCACAGACTTTGCTTCCCTGGGCTGGCTTTGAACCTTGATCCTTAGATGTCAGCCTCCTGAGTAGTTAGGATTACAAGAATGAGCCACCAGCACCTGGCTAAACTTTTCTTCTTCTTTTGTTTTTGCTTGTATGCTATTTTAACTATGGGCTCTGGACATGTTGTGGCCTGTTGGTCCCAAACTCCTGGGCTTAAGATAGCTGTTTTCATTAAGTCTAAACTTTTAACCCCTATGTTTTGTATCTCCAAATACTGGGCAGAATGTTCTGATTTGTTGTAGAGATGTAACATGATAACTTACATAATTAATGTTCATAGCTCAGTTTTCTTCTTAGCTACTTTTATACAGGCTTCAGATTTACTCATTCACTTACTATCCTATTGCCCGGATTTATTTACTTTATAGCCCTTGTGGAACTACTATTAGTACTACCTGTCTCTGTAACTTTCAGATATTTATTCCATGAAGACAGCATCTATATATAATCAATACTTGTTGATTTATGTACACAGTAATTGTTATGTGCTGGACTGTGTGGTACATACTGGAGATAATGTAATCAAGACCTGGAAGTAAAACTCTTGTCTTCTTCACTAAGGAAGCAAAATAGTATTCACTACTTTTGGTCCTGGGTGATAATTACAGGCAGTACATCTAGGTGCTTGATTTTCATCTATGCCTCCATCATCTGAAGGGCTATCTAGCCTAATAAATGTTTGATAAGTTGAGTTGAATATAAAATACCAAGACTGAAAAATAGAGGAGGTGATGATTTTTGCTGAACAGGATATATTATCTGCTAAATGTAGTACAGACAAACAGCAAGAAATGAACAATTGACGACTGGCATATAGGGCAAGCTGAAACAGGAATACTGTGATTGAGTATGGCATGGATGGCATACCAGCAGTAGGGAAGAAGAGCCTCAGCAGAAGCCATGAGTGACAAAGATCAGAGGTTAGGATAAATAGGACACTTAAGGATCCAGCTAGATTTTTTCTATGCCCATCCTGGGGCTTGAACTTAGGGCCTGCACACTGTCCCTGAGCTTCTTTTCTCAAACTAGTACTCTACCACTTGAGCCACAGCTCCACTTCCAGCTTTTTTGGTAGGTAATTGGAAATAAGTGTCTCATGGACTTTCTGCCTGGGCTGGCTTTGAACTGTGATTTTCAGATCTCAGCCTCCTGAGTAGGATTACTGGTGTGAGCCACCGGCGCCTGATCCAGCTGGATTAAAAAAAATGTTCCCTCCCTCCCTCCCTCCTTTCCTCACACCCACCTACTTTTCCTTCCTGTGCTGGGTATTGAACTCAGGGCTTCATGCATACTAAGGCAAGTGTTTTACCTCTGAGCTATACTCCCAGCTGTTTTTAGATCATGGGCATATGATCACTACAGTCAAATGATACCCCGCACTTGAGGTTTTAATGCTTTGCTGTTGTTGGCCTGAAAGTCTTAATAATTTTTCCTTTAAATTTGTGGGTTTTTTTTTATGTGATCAGAGAATGGAGTGTGTGCTGGAAAATAGAGCTTTGACTTATTTGTGATCCTGCCTCTCACTGCCTTTTTGCCTCCCTGAACAGGTTCCTAGTTGGCTGCCTAGGGCACTTGGCTCAGGAAGGTTTTTTAAGAGATTCAGGGTCCAGTGCAAGTACCTTGTGTACTACAGTTAGGGCCCCAGTGTGCCTGGCAGGGCCTGAATTCACTGCTTGAGCAAATAGCAAATAAAAGCCCATAGTAAGCTGAGAGACCATGGAAAAAGTAAAAAGTTTTCTTTTCCTGTTTCTCAACAAGTGCTCTTGCTTTCTATTTGCACTATGTTTCACAGTGTGCAGCAGATGTTATGTGTGAGGGGCAGGAGGTGAAGTCAGAGGGGAAAGAGGCAAGGCCTTTTCAGAAAAACAGGGAGTGCGTGCGTGCGCGCGCGCGCGCGTGTGTGTGTGTGTGTGTGTGTGTTTCTTGGGGCTTGAATTTAAGGGCTGGGCACTGTGGGAGCTTTTTTGTTCAAGACAAGTGTTCTATCACTTGAGCCATAGCTCCACTTCTGGGTTTTGGTGGTTAATTGGAGCTAATGTCTCACAGATTTTCCTGTTCAGGGTGGCTTTGGATCTTGATATGGGGAATCTCAGCTTCCTGAATAGGATTACATTGAACCACCAGTACCTAGCTTATGTTTGTGTTTTTATTTTTATTTAATTATATTTTATTTTTTTGCCGGTCCTGGAGCTTGTACTAAGGGCCTGGGTACTGTCCTTGAGCCTCTCTGTGCTCAAGGCTAGCACTCTACTACTCAAGCCACAGTGCCATGTCTGGCTTTTTCTGTTTATGTGGTACTGAGGAATCGAACTCAGGGCTTCATGCATGCTAGGCAAGCACTCTACCACTAAGCCACATTCCCAGCTGAAAGTTTGTATTTTTCAAGGCAAGCACTCTACCACTGAGCCACCTTCCCAGCCCCATTGTGTTTTTTAATGATTACTTTGATTATAATGTGGAGAACTATTGGGTGGGAACATTGTAGAGACGTGGATTCCAGTTGGGAAAGTAGGATAATATTCACAATTAGAGATCATAGTGTCCTGCATTAGGCCAAGGGAAGTAAAGATAACAGAAGGATACCAACTGATAGCTAGTTAGGAGATTTAGTTGATAGGACATCATGTTAACTTGGATTATAATAACAAACATGTAGTTTTTACTGTATCCTTGGCAATATTCTAAACTACAAATATATGATGTACAATATATATGATATATATATATATATATAAATTAATTCACTTTGCATTTATTGTACAGATTTAGAGTTTAAACTAAGGGCCTTGGGTTTGCTAGTTAAGTACTGTACCATTTGAGCCACTGCTATAGTCCCTTTTGCTTTTAGGTTATTTTTCAGTTAGGGTCTCATGCTTTTTGCCCTGGCTAGCGTTGGACTGTTGATTCTCCTACCCATGCCTAGGATTATAGCATATACCTTAATGTCAAGCTTGTTTGTTGAGATGGGGTTATATTATATATAATAACTTTTTTTCCTAGGCTGCCTTCAAACTTGGACCTTCCTGTTCTCTGCCTCTTAAGTAGCTGGGATTGCATCATGAGCCACTGTGTCTGCCATAGTTCCTATACTTGTAACAACCTTGTGAAGTAGTTATAGATTTTATCCCCACTTTGCAGAGGGAACTGAGACATGGGAAAGGTTAAATGATTTGCCCTGGATCCCACAGCTAGTAAATTGCATAGCTAAGAATTTAAATCCACATGGTGTGTCACTAACATCTGAGTTCTTATCTTGATGCTAAATAATCTACTTCACAGTATAATGAAAGGGTATGATGAGAGGTTATTAAATGATAGTTGCCAAATTTCTGGCCTAAATACCTGGTGACATTATGGTGCCATTTGCTGATGTAGAGGGAACAGGTTTAATGGGGGAAAGTTGGGTTTGTATTTACTGAAATATACAAATAGTCTGGCTATCCAGCAGAAATACCCAGGAGAAATTTGGAAGAAGAGTCTGAAGCAGTTGAAAATTCCTTCTTGGAGTTATAAATGTGTACATATAGCCATATGATCCCTAAGGGTAAGATGAGTGAGGTAGTTTGAAAGGAGCACCCAGGAAACACTTTGGATTGGGCAGAAGAAAAAGTTCATTGGGAAACAAGGAGAATCCAGAGACATACATATGATTGATCATTACATCCCTACCCACAATCCAGTTATTTTATCAGGAAAAGCCAAAAATTTTAACAGTCTACAAACGCTTACTACATGAGGTCTTGTTACTTTCCCAATTGTTTACTATCCTCCTTGCTCTCAATCCAAAGCAGGCTACTCTTCATCAGTTCTTGAATATTCTAGATATGTTCCTGCCATGGGGTTTTTGTACTTGCTGCTATCTTTAATTGGGATATTTCCCCCTTATATCAACATGGCTTGCTCCCTTACTGCCTTCATATCTTTATTCAAAAATCCTTTTGGCAAGGCTCATGCCTATAATCCTAGTTACTCAGGAGGCTGAGATCTGAATTACCATAGTTTAAAGCTAGCCCAGGCAGAAAAGTTCAAGAGATTGTATCTCCAAATGACCAGCAAAAAGCTGAGCTGGGATTTATGGCTCAAGTGGTTGAATAACAGCCAAGGGAGCAAGCTAAGTAAGGGAGAGCCTTGAGTTCAAACCCTTATACCAGACCCTCCCCCTCCACCAGAGTAATTTTGTCAGTCCTTCCCTATTTAATATTATACCACCACAACCAATTTTTTGGACCCCTATTAGATGTATATACTTATGTACTCATGTACAGGTTGAACATTCCTAAATTGAACTCTGAAATGTTTTGAAATGCTTTTGTTCCTTAGCATTTCAGAAAAGGCATATTCAACCAGTACATATATATTCCCTTTTTCTTTCTTTCTAGTTAGCTCTTTTCACTATCTAACATATAATTCACTGATGGTATTGATCTGTCTTGTTTCTTGTTGTTTAACTCTAGTAGAATGTCAGCTATATAAGGGCAGGGTTTTTTGTATGCTTTTTTTCTTTTTTATTACTGGCACCTAGATCAGGGTCTGGCAGATGTTCATTAAATGTTAACTAAGGTAGTAGTTACCAGTCAAGGATAAAAACCGTCTTAATGGAGAGAGTATGGCTCGAGCCGGAAATGCTGATGAAGTCAGGCCTGTAATCCTAGCTACTCCCCAGGCTGAGATTTTAGGATTGCTCTTTGAAGCCAGCCCAAGCAGGAATATCCATAAGACTCCTACCTCCAATTAACCACACTAAAAAGCCAGAAGTAGAGCTGTGGCTCAAGTGGTATTGTGCTAACCTTAAACTGAAACATCTAAGGGAGACTGCCCTTTCCCCTGTTTGTTCCCTTAAGATTGCTGAGCTTAACTACTGTGAAGGAGAAGGTAAAGAAGGAGAGGTTGAAGGTACTGCAAAATGAAGGGATAATTGATTTACTAAGAAAAGATGTAACTCAGGTGCAAAGAATGACTTTGGAAAGGAGGAAAGTTATCCCATGGTTTCCCTTATTTTCATTGGCTTAAAAAAAAAAGTGCTGGTCCAAGGGCTTGAACTCGGGGTGCTGTCCTTGAGCTTTTTAAAAGCTCAAGGTAGGGCTGGGACGGTGGCTCAGTGGTAGAGCATTTGCCTTGCATGCATGAGGCCCTGGGTTCGATTCCTCAGCACCGCATAAGCAAAAAAAGAAAAAAGCCAGAAGTGGTGCTGTGGCACAAGTGGTAGAGCGCTAGCCTTCAGCTGAAGAGCTGAGGGACAGCGCCCAGGCCCAGAGTTCAGGCCCATGACCGGACCCAAAAAAAATAAATAAAAATAAAAAAATAAAAGCTCAAGATAGCACTGTTACTTGAGCCATACATAGTTCCACTTCTGGCTTTTTGGTGGTTAATTGGAGATAGAGTCTCATGGGCTTCCCTGCCTGGGCTGGCTTTTCAACTTTGATCCTCAGATCTCAGCCTCCTGAGTTGCTAGGATCACAGGTGTGAACTACTGGCAACCAGCAGCACTTCTATTGTAATGAAAGGAAAAGATGGCTGCAAAAGTAGTTAAATTTGGTGGTAGGAAGATAAGTAAGATAATTTGGGGAGAAAGAGAGAGAGGTATAGTTAGGTTGATCATTTGTTTGAAATCCACTGTGTATCATGAGAAAGAGAGCTAAGTAGGGAATTATAGGAATATTACCAGGTAGTGTGACCCAGATATTTGGATAGTATAAATTTATTGTTTCATCAATCTAAAGAGTGATTTTTTTCTCCAGTCGTATCCAGTGGTTCAGTGTTAAATACTTGGATTGAGCTGGGGTTAGGGGTTGAAAGTTAGTGGGGCAAGTGAGAATATCTCTGAGAGAATAGTTGATTGAGAAATGTTGATGTCAAAAAATAAAACACTGAATGTGGCTTAGTGGTAGATTGCTTGCCTAGCATGCATTGAAGCCCTGGATTTGATTCTTCAGTACCACATAAACAGAAAAGGCCAGAAGTGGCACTGTTTCTCAAGTAGCAGAGTGGTAGCCTTGAGCGAAAGAAGCTCAGGGACAGTGCCGAGGCCCTGAGTTCAAGCCCCAGGACTGGCAAAGAAAGTTAGATAGGGAAGGTGGAGATTATCAGCAATTATGAAAATAGAACAATGAAACATCTTGAAATTGTATTAGGACAGGGTAAGGGAGAGTGATATGGGGGGATTGATTAAATACATTGTATACATGTGTGGAAATGTCACAATGAAATCCTCCCTTGTATAGCTAATGTATCTTAATACATCAAGGAAATCCCTAGAAAGTTGATATTGATAACCTCAATTTTTTGATATGTTATAGATTTACTGGCACAAGATTATTAGTTGGGAAGATATGGGAGGGTGGTGTCTTAATCCTAGGAAATTTATGAGCACTATCTTGGTTAAAACAATTAGAGCTTTGTCATATTTTTGTTTGTTTTTGCTCTAGTCTTGAGGCTTGAATTCAGGGCCTGGGCAGTGTTCCTGAGCTACCACAGCACCACTTCTGGCTTTTTTGTTTATGTGGTACTAAGGAATTGAACCCCAGGCTTCATGCATGCTAGGCAAGCACTCTACCACTAAGTCACATTACCAGCCGCTTTGTCATATTTTTATGTGCCTTACTGTTTGTGGCTTATCAAAGATATAAGGAGTTCAACCGTAGCCAGAATTTTTGAAGGTCTCCTGCCCCCTTTCTAAGGGAAGAGGTTATTTATTTATTTATTTTGTTGGTCGTGGGGCCTGTCCTTCAACTCTTCAGCTCAAGGTTAGCACTTTACTGCTTGAGCCACAGTGCCACTTCCAGCTTTTTCTGCTTATGTGGTGAATCAAACCCAGAGCCTCATGCATGCAAGGGAAGCACTTCCACTGAGCCACCTTCCCAGCCCTGGTTATTTAATTTTGTGAGATTACTACACCATTTGCATGTGAACTCAAATTTTCAAAATTAAGTATTTTTAATCTTGAAAATAAGAAATAAGTAACATGTTCATTATAGATATTTAAAAAATATAGGTAAGTGAAAATGATTACTTCATTTATCAATACTCTTAAATGTACAATACTTCAATTTTCATTTGATAAACTATCTCAGAGATTAAAATTTTGGATATGTTAGTTTAAAAATATTTAAATGAACCTCATCTGTTTCTTCTTTTTTTTTCTTCTTTTTTTTTGTGCTGGTCCTGGGGCTCTTGAACTCAGGTAGCTGTCCCTGAGATTATTTTTCTCAAGGCTGGCGCTCTGCCACTGAGCCACAGTACCACTTCCAGCTTTTTTTCTGAGTGGTTTATTATAGTCTCATGGACTTTGCTGCCTGGCTTTGAACTATGATCCTTATATCTCAGCCTCCTGAGTACCTAGGATTACAGGTATGAGCCAGTAGGGCACCCAGCCATATTTTACTTAATTTTTTTTTTTGGCGGGGGGGGGTCCGGTCATGGGGCCTGAACTCTGGGCCTGGGCGCTGTCCCTCAGCTCTTTAGCTCAAGGCTAGTGTGCTACCACTTGAGCCATAGCGCCACTTCTGGCTTTTTTTTCCTGCTTATGTGGTGCTGAGGAATCGAACCCAGGGCCTCAGGCATGCAAGGCAAGCGCTCTACCACTGAGCCACCTTCCCAGCCCTTGCTGTTTTATTTTTTACAAACTGTCCACTATAGTAACTATTAGCAAATGTGGCTATTTGCATTAATTAAAATTAAGTAAAATATGGGCTGGGAAGGTGGCTCAGTGGTAGAGCGCTTGCCTTGCATGCTCAAGGCCCTGGGTTCTATTCCTCAGCACCACATAAGCAAAAAGAAAAAAGCCGGAAGTGGTGCTGTGGCTCAAGTGGTAGAGCGCTAGCCTTGAGCTGAAGAGCTGAGGGACAGCGCCCAGGCCCAGAGTTCAGGCCCCATGACCGGACCCCCAAATAAATAAATAAATAATAAAAAATAAAAAAAATAAAAAAGTAAAAAAAAAAAATAAAACAGCAAGGTTCCTGTGGCTCACACCTGTAATCTTAGCTACTCTGAGATTTGCAGATCGTGGTTTGAATCCAGCCCAGGTAGGAAAGTCCATGAGACTCTTAACGTCTAATAACTACCAAACAGCCATAAGTGGAGCTGTGATTCAAGTCATAGAGTGCGAGCCTTAAGCACAGAAGTCCATGGACAGCATCCAGACTCTGAGTTCAAGCCCTGGGATGTTGCAAAAAAGTAAAAATGAACTTGTATAAACCTTGTTTGTTTTTTTTCTTTTCCAGTTGTGTTGGTGTGGAAGAAGAGAAGGCAGCTGACATTGATCTCTACCACTGCCCCAATTGTGAGGTCTCACATGGGCCATCTGTTAGTAAGTATATCTTAGGTTTTTCATAAGGTGGCCCAGAGGAGAGACAATACAAACTTGATTACCTTTTCCAGAGTGTTTCAGATTCCTCTTTAGGAAATAGCAAAAGTCTAGGCAGGCCTCACAGGCCAGAAGATGCCTCACTTTAAGGGCAAATGTGCATAGTTTAACTTTCTTCACTTCCTAGAGATTGCCTAGCACACTGGAAACTTAGCTGAGTTTGTGAAAGCCTTATTGACTCCAGATACCGCAGGGGTTGTTAGATTAGAAGAGAAAAAAATCTACCAAGTCTTTTATTCTTGGAACCACAGCTCATGACCATTCTGACTCTTGACCTCATGTCTCTTTCTGTCTTAGTGAAAAAACGCCGTGGATCTTCAAAAGGGCAAGATGCCCAAAGGGGGAAGCCAGTGAAGACTGGGAGCCCTATGTTCATTCGAGAGCTTCGGGGTAGGACTTTTGAGAGGTAAGGACCCCTGTTCCAAAGAGCTGATAAACACCAGGAGTTTAGGGGGCTGAGACTCTTCCTAGTTTTCCCTCCATCTGTACCATTAGAAGTGCCTCCATTTGGGGGGCCTCATATGGGCCCTGTAAGTTCTTTCTGTGGTGGGGAACCTCTGTTTGGGCCAGTTTCTGAGACACAGTCACTGGAATTTTACTTCGAGTATAATATGGTCAACTTATTAAAAAAATATTGGGAGTCAATATTCAATAAATGTTCAATAGGAACTAATATCTGCATATATCTAAGGAATGTTAGAATGTAAAGGATCCATTTTTTGCCTTTTTATTAGCATATGTTAATAGTACAAATAATAGGTTTTTATTATATTTCCATATATAAACAAAATGTACATTGATCATATTTACTGCTTACTCATTCTTATACCTTCCCACCTTTGCCTTCTCACCATCTACATCCTTGAAAATCTGGAAGGAGTCTTTAAAAATCAGCAAAATTAAGTCTTCTATTGTAGAGAAGAGAAACTTAAAAAAATCGAATGGTTATATATTATTTTTTTCAGTCAAAAAGGGATTTTTAAATCAGAGCCTGGCTTGCTGGGTAAATACTAATTTGAGTGACAGACTCAGACCAAAGAGTTATTTCTTTTCTATCAAACTGGCCTTATTAAAAAGGAATCGAGTAATTTAAGAATTGAAAAAAAATGATGAATCACAAATTAATGGATAAAGACCTCTTTTGCTTCCTGTGATTGAAATTTTACTTGAATTAAATATTTCCTTAATTTCATATTTGTTTTGTTTGCTTAAAGATTTGAGCCTCCTCTCTACCTGAGGCTCCTCAGGTCCTTTTTCCAAAGTCAACAACAATAGACATTCTTTCAAAATAGTTTTTGTATATGCAAACATGTGTTTCTTTATCTTTTTCATTTAAATTTTTTTGCTATTCCTAATGTTTGGACACAGGGTCTCTTGCTTGCTAGGAAGGCTCTCTACCACTTGAGCCACTCCACAGTCCTTTTTGCAATGGTTATTTTTGAGATAGGGTTTCCTTTGATGCCTGGGCCAGCATGGATTGTGACCTTCTAATTGTACTTTTCCAAATCACTGGGATAACAGGCATGAATTGTTGCTCCCAGCTATTGTGCTTCCTCTGTAACTGGAATGATAGATATGTATTCCTGTGACTAGCCCTTGGTCAAGATGAAGTCTTTTTGCACAAATGGTCTCCGATTCTCAAGTAACAAGGATTGTAGACTTTTTTGAAAAAGCACTACTAGAGTTTGAATGCAGAGCCTTGTTCTTGCCAGGAAAGAATTCTACCATTTCAGCTGGGTACCAGTGACTCACACCTGTAATCCTAGTGACTCAGTAGGTTGAGATCTGAGGATTGTTGTTTGAAGCCACCCTGAGGAGAAAAAGGCTGTGAGACTCTTATCTCCAAGTAACCATCAAAAAGCCAAGAAATGGAGCTATGATTCAAGTAGTAGAGCTCCAGGACTGGCACACACACACACAAAAAGAATACCCTTTCAACCACATTCTCAGTTCTTTTTGCTTTATTTTCCAAATGCAGTCTCAATTTTGTGATCAGGCAGGCTTGGACCTCAGTCCTCCTATTTTTATGTTTCTCATTTAGCTGGGATATCAGGTGTACAATATCAAGTCCAGCTTTATATTGATAAAGACAGGTTTTTATTTTATTTCTTTTTAAAAATAAAATATAATTTTATTATCATTAAAGTATTGTACAGAGGACTTATCATTTCCTAAGTCAGGTAATGAGTACATTTTTTTTTCTGGACAATGTTACCCTTTCCTTCACTTTCCCCCAGTTTCCCCCTCCTGTCCCTGCCCATATAGTTCATTTTCTACATAGTGTATACTGAAGAGCATGATAGTGTTTGTTCCCCCTTCCTCCCTCCATTTTTGTTCCCACATTTACCCCCCCAAAAAAGAAAAAAAATCCCAAAGCAAAATCAAGCACCACCACCACCACCACCACCACCACCAAGAAGAGATTTTTTTTTTATCTTCTTTTTTTTAAAATTGTGAAGAGGGCTGGGAAGGTGGCTCAGTGGTAGAGTGCTTGCCTTGCATGCTCGAGGCCCTGGGTTCGATTCCTCAGCACCACATAAGCAAAAAGAAAAAAGCCGGAAGTGGCGCTGTGGCTCATAGTGGTAGAGCGCTAGCCTTGAGCTGAAGAGCTGAGGGACAGCACCCAGGCCCAGAGTTCAGGCCCCACAACCGGACCCCCCCAAAAAAAATAAATAAAAAATAAAAAATAAAATAAAATTGTGAAGATACTGTACAGAGGGGTTACAATTACATGGGCAAGATAATGAGTACATTTTTTATCAGGCATTGTAGCCTCCTCCTTTGTTTCCCCTTCCCATCCCTTCCCATCGTCCCCCCCATCCAGTCCTCCCCGCTCCCCCCCCCCACCAAAGTTGTAAAGTTCGTTTTCGACATAATGACTTGTACATCTCATTGTTGCAATGGGTCCACCTGTATCCCTATTTAAAAGATTTGTTTTTTCCCTTCCCCTCCACAAATTATACCAACATGAAATACAGTGAAAGCAGGGGTTATATTGCGGGGGAGGGACATACAAAGCAACAAAGAAATAACCTTATAAATGTGTTAGAAACAATCTCATGAAAGAAAAAAAACATTTGAATACATATCTTAGGGTTCATTTCCCTAACATCAACTTATCTGACCTTTTCTGCTTGACTCAGACATATACTAGTTATTGCAAATAAGGGAAACCATGAGACCTATGTTTCTTTGGGCCTGGCTTACTTCACTTAATATAATTTGTTCCAAGTCTTTCCATTTCCTAACAAATGGGGCAATGCCATTCTTTCTGATGGAGACACACACACACACACACAGACACACACACACACAGACACACACAGACACAGACACACAGACACACACACACACACAGACACACACACACACACACATACACACACACACACACACCCCACACACACACCCCACACACACACACACACACATTTTCTTGATCCATTCATCTACTGAGGGGCATCTGGGTTGGTTCCATATCTTAGCTATGGTAAATAAGGCTGCAAAAAACATAGTCGTGCTGGTTAAACGATTTGTTTTTAAGAAGAGATTTTTTGTGTGTGTGGATTTTTTTTTCCTTAGGCTGGCTTGGAACCACAGTCTTCCCAATTGCTACCTCCTTGTAGGTAGATTACAAATGTGAGCCATTGTGCCTGGATCTTTTTCATTTTCTGACACAAAAACAGACACTGTATTCTGCATCTTATTTTTTCTTTTTGTGCTTGTACTGGGGCTTGAACTGAAGGTCTCACATCATTGCTCAGTCTTCTTGCTTATGGCTGGAGCTTTTCCACTTGAGATGCACCTCTAGTTCAACTGTTTTTGCTGGTTAATTGGTGACACTTTCTCAGACATTTTGCCTGTGCTGTTTTCGAACCTCAATCCTCAGATCTCAGCCTTTCTTGGGTCACTCAGATTATAGGCATGAACCACCAGCACCAAGCTTTGCATCTTTCGTTTTTCAACCTAAATTATGTATACATATATGTGTTTTCCATTCTTTCTCATGGCTATTCAGTATTTCATTATATGAATAATTAAGTAATCCTCTATTTTTGAATATTTAATTTTATTCCAATATTTTGCCATTAGGAAAAGCACAGAAGTATCTTTGTACTTATACTTTTACATATGTGACAGATGGATCTATCTATCTATCTGTATCTATATATATGTTTACTTTTTGCAAGTTAGGTCAAAGAGGCTGTGTTTTTAAAATAATTTTTAAATATTGCCAATTATTTCCATAGTGGTTGTATCATTTCACACTCCCACAGATAATTTTTCTATATGCTGGCCAACACAACATTATTTAGTATGAAGCTTTTATGTTTCTTCAGTGAGATGAAATTAAAATCTTACTGTTTCTAGTTTCAGTACTATAATTATGAAGAAATTTTTTTTTATTTTTGTTGGTCGTGGGGGCTGTACTCTGGGCTTGGGCGCTGTCCCTCAGCTCTTCATCTCAAGGCTAGTGCCCTGCCACTTGAGCCATCGCGCCACTTCCGGCTTTTTTCTGCTTATGTGGTGCTGAGGAATCGAATCCAGGGCCTCATGCATGCAAGGCAAGCACTCTATCACTGAGCCAACCTCCCAGCCTGAAAATTTTTATATATTTGTAATCATCTTTTTCTTTGTTAATTTTGTTACTGTTGCTTATAGCTTTTCTTCCAGAAAAGTTTAATTTTATGTAGTTGAATTTAGTTATTAGTGTAGTGGTAATTGAGACTTATCTCCTGTATTTATCTCTATTCTTAAATGCTTTATTTTTAATTTTTTTATTGTTTTTATAAAGGTGATGTACAGAGGGGTTACAGTTACATAAGTCAGGTAAAGAGTACATTTCCTTTTGGACAGTGTCAACCCTTCCCTCACTCTCCCAGTTAGTACTTTCATTTTTTTTTCTCTTTAGGATTAAAAAATATATATTTTAGTGGGGGTTGGGGGGAAGGAAAGTGGGAGAAAAATGAGGGAAGGGGTAACAATTTTGGCAAGAAATGTACCTCTGTACATCACCTTGACAATAAAAAAATTTATTGTTAGGGTGAAATCAGAGGGGTTACAGTTACATAAGTAACTGTAACTGTTAGCCCTTCCCTTGCTTTTATGTTTTATAATTTTTTTGGTGCTGGTCCTGGGTCTTGAACTCAGCACCTGGGTCCTGTGCCTGAGTTTTTTTTTTCCTCTCTCTCTCAAGGTTAGCATTTGAGCCACAGCTCTTCTTCTGGCTTTTTAGTGGTTAATTGGAAATAAGAGTTTCACAGATTTTCCTGCCCAAGCTGGCTTTGAACTCTGATCCTCACATGTCAGCCTCCTGAGTATCTAGGATTAACAGACTTGCGCCACTGGCACACAGCTATTTTTAACAATTTAATTTTTAGATCATCTATAATTATATAAAGAGCAAGATAGACATTGAGCTTAATATATTTGTCCCAACAAATAGTCTGTGTGTTAAGTTAGGTCCTTCTGCATGCCAAACAAATGCTCTGCCAGTGAGCTACATTTTAGTTGGTCTACATTTTAGTCGGTCTGTTCTCCAGCATGATTTATTTAAAAATTCCCTTTTTTGTAGTTAACTAAGCATATGTGTTGAAAAAGTATTTATAAATATTATCATCTTTTAAATGTCTTTTTTCTTTGCTAATATTTTAATTCAGAAGTGTTGCTCTGGGTTAGAACAGATTAGCCAAACTTGTCAGATATGTTTCTTCTCTCTAAGCAGTTTTTTGGTCATCCAGAGACCATCACCCTATTTACTGGCTCTTCCTCACCTCTGCCAGTGAATTTGCCTCTTGTCTTAGATGGGTAATTTCTTTCCTGGCACTTGAGGTTTATGCCATTAGTTTGTCAGCCCATATAAGACTTCCTCAGGAAGTAGTACTACCCCATAAATGAAAAGAAACATTAGTAATGCCTTTAGTAAGCAGAACCTTGAGCTCATGATTTTTCTTCTGTGGCCCATACAGTTCAGATGAAGTGATTCTGAAGCCCACTGGAAGCCAGCTGACTGTGGAATTCCTGGAAGAGAATAGCTTCAGTGTACCCATCTTGGTCTTGAAGAAGGATGGGTTGGGGATGACACTGCCCTCACCATCATTCACTGTGAGGGATGTGGAGCACTATGTTGGTAAGCTACTATACTATAGATTCTCTTAACTGTGACAAATTATATACTCTGTCAAGACTTGTATACCTTCCCCTCTACTTTGCCTTTCGTATTTGTTTTCTAGCCATCTTGAGAATCTGAGGTGAAGTGCCTTGTCCAGAGTCATTCTTTGGCAAAAAGAGAGTCAGAATCCTAGTCTCCTTTTTTAGTTTTGCCACTTGGGGCTTTTTGCTCTTGTTTGATGTCTTTGCTCAAGGTTAGCACTCTACCACCTGACCTCTAACTTCCTGAACCATACTTTCACTTCTGGCTTTTTGCTGGTAAATTAGAGATAGGAGTCTCATGGGCTTTTCTGTCCCAGCTGGCTTTGAACCACAATACCCTGGAGATTTCAGCTCCTTGAATAGCTAGGTTTGCTGGCACGAGCTATCAACACCTGGCTTCTCTTTCTCCTTTTTTTTTTTTTTTTGGTCGGTCCTGGGGCCTGAACTCTGGGCCTGGGCACTGTCCCTCAGCTCTTCAGCTCAAGGCTAGTGCCCTACCACTTGAGCCACAGCGCCACTTCTGGCTTTTTTCTGCTTATGTGGTACTGAGAAATTGAACCCAGGACCTCATGCATGCGAGACAAGCACTCTACTACTGAGCCAATTTCCCAGTTCTCTCTCTCCTCCACATTTTTTTACCTGATAAATATTAGGGTTCATGATCTGCTTTTGGTCTGTTGAGACAAGGAAGTCTGACTCTTAATCTCACATGCTAGTTGTCATATGGACATGAGCTTTGGAGGAGACAGGAAAAGATGAAATATGGAAAGAGGGCTTAAGCACATGGAATGTACTATATGAGTCTGGGTCAGATAGTTTCATAGCCTTAGCAAGTCAAGACCTTCCACAGTGGTCTGTGGAGAGTATAATGCATTTCTTATCCCCTTCCTGAACATGTGAAGATACAGTAGCTGAGCATAGATAGAAATGTTGAGTATAGGGGTAGAAGGTGTCGCGTGCGCCGGAAGTGGCGACCCGGACTTCTGGTCTGCGCATGAAGGTTCGAGCTCTAGGCTCCTAGGTGGGCGTGAGCGGTCGGCAAGTGAGTTCCCTGCGTGGCAGCCTGCGGATGGGGCCATGGAGAAGCTTCGGTGGGTCCTGAGCAGCCAGGACAACGAGGAGCGGGGCCTGACTGCGCGAGTTCCTGGACTCCACATCCCTGAGTTTCAGCACCAGATTGAAGTGTTTTGTGATTTCGTGGCTGGCATCGTCTTTTCTATCCTTGGAACTGGATTGCTGTGGCTTCCCAACATAAAGCTTTTTGCTGCGTTTTACACCCTTGGGAATCTTTCTGCATTAGCCAGTACTTGCTTTCTGATGGGACCCATGAAGCAGCTGAAGAAAATGTTTGAAACCACAAGGTTGCTTGCAACAGTTGCTTCTGTGCCTCATCTTTACCCTGTGTGGTGGCACAGGAAGGGACTGGCCTTATTATTCTGCATATTGCAGTTCTTGTCTATGACTTGGTACAGTTAGTCCTATATTCCATATGCACGGGATGCTGTTCTTAAGTGCTGCTCTTCTTTCCTAAACTGAGCGTCCTAGCGTGCTTTTACAGGATGGAAACATTGGTGTGCTGATAGACTGTGTTTGAGATAGTGCTCATGGACGTGCTGTGTCTGAAGTACACAATTCCCGACAGAGCCGTCAGTCATTCCAGAGCCAGCTGTGTGGACCTGAAGACCCTGTCCTGTACTGGTGAATGCACACACCACCTAAACCACTCATGCTGGTGGCCTGCAATTACTCTGTGTCATTAACCTGCTTCCAAAGATAGGGAGACTCCTAATCATTGCCAATTGTAAATAATTTTCCCAGTTTTTCAATCTTTCCAAAACAGCTTTTGAAATGTGAATATTTAAGGGATAGATCTGTGCTGCAGGGTACATTCAGCTTGCTTGGTTTTCTTAAAATGTCTGCATTTTTAAGATATTTTTTAACTTTAAAAATGTGAAACTTTGGGCTGGGAAGGTGGTCCAGTGGTAGAGCGCTTGCCTTGCATGACTGAGGCCCTGGGTTTGATTCCTCAGCACCACATAAGCAAAAAGAAAAAAGCCAGAAGTGGCACTGTGGCTCAAGTGGTAGAGTGCTAGCCTTGAGCTGAAGAGCTGAGGGACAGTGCCAAGGCCGAGTTCAGGCCCCACGATCGGACTAAAAAAAAAAAAAGTGAAACTTTATATCTTATTATATGTAATAAAAATAATATATATCTTTACAATTTTGAAATAAACCCACTCTTGGAAAAATTAAAAAATGAAAGAAATTTTGAGTATAAAGTCATTCTAAGAGACTAGTGAAGGGAGAACATCTCACATTTGTCACATTAATTGGTACAGAACCATCTCTTTTTAAAGTATTTTTACTGTCATTCTAAAGGTGATATACAGAGGGGTTACAGTTTCTTAAGTCAGGTAATGACTGCATTTCTTCTGGGACAATGTTACCCCTTCATTCTTTCCCAATTCAGAACCCATGTCTCTCTCTTTTTTTTAAGGTTCTGACAAAGAGATTGATGTGATTGATGTGACCCGTCAAGCTGATTGCAAGATGAAGCTTGGTGATTTTGTGAAATATTATTACAGTGGAAAGAGAGAGAAAGTCCTCAATGTCATTAGTTTGGAATTCTCTGATACCAGGTAGGAAACAGGGGTAACAACAAAGGTTAAAATGTCTGGGCCATGTGATTGATAAAGTAAGTGTAATATTTTTTGGGGGGAGGAGCAGTACTGGTGTTTAACTTGGGGCCTCACATTCTTTAGGCAGGCAGATGCTCTACTAATTACTTGAGCCATGCCTCAAGCCCTATTTTGCTTTATTTTTCAGATAGGGTCCTAATGTTTTTTTTTTTTTTTTTTTTTTTTTTTTTTTTTTTTTTTTTTTTTTTGCCAGTCGTCGGGCCTTAACTCTGGGCCTGGGCACTGTCCCTCAGCTCTTCAGCTCAAGGATAGTGCTCTACCACTTGAGCCACAGCGCCACTTCCAGCTTTTTCTGCTTATGTGGTGCTGAGGAATCGAACCCAGGGCCTCATGCATGCAAGGCAAGCACTCTACCACTGAGCCACTTTCCCAGCCCCGGTCCTAATGTTTTTAAATGAGGCTCCCTTATTATTTTTCCTCCATAGCTGCAATCCAGGCATGTACGACAATGCCTGACTTGTTGGTTAAGATGAGTTCTTACTAACTTTTTGCTCAGACTGGCCCTCCAACTATAATCCTTTTGCTCTCTACCTCCTGCATAGATGAGATTGCAGGCATGAGTCACTCTGCCTGCGTACTTAGTGAATGTTTTGTTCCTTTTTTCCTCTGGTGGTTTCTTCCTTGGGATGAGATATTGGCTTATGTTTTCTAGTGTACCTACTAATATACCAACTGAGTCATATTTCTTCTCTAGTATCTAACATTGGACAGATTACCCTTTATCTATTTTTGTTCATGTATGTCTCCTCAAGACCTAGGACAGCTTTTGAGAAAATCTTTTTCTGGTATTTAGATTGTCGCATCGTCACTGTCAAACTGCTAGGACTTCTCTGTCCCTAGAAATAGATTCACTAAGATTATCCTAGTTTTTTTGAGAATTTCTTAGATTCAAAATTACACGTACACAAAATGCAGCATATATCCACAAACACCTTTTCTGTGCTCACAACTGTAGTAAATATCAAGGAATCATAATATATTTATGTATCTTTTTGCCCTTAAAAAGCTTATGGTCTGATAATTTATACTTTTTTTTTGCCAGTCATGGGGTTTGAACTCAGGGCCTGTGCTCTGTCCCTAAGCCTCTCTGTGCTCTACCATTTGAGCCACAGCACCACTTCTGGCTTTTTCTGTTTATATGGTACTGAGGAATCGAATCCAGGGCTTCATGCATGCTAGACAAGCACTCTACCCCTAAGCTATATTCCCAGCCCATAATTCACACTTTTAACTGTGAAATAATTATAGTGTAACAGGAAGTTGCAAAAAAATAGTATATAGGAAGATTCTGTGTACTCTTTTTTGGGGGGGTGGGGGTCAGTTATGGGGCTTGAACTCTGGGCCTTGGCACTATCCCTGAGTTCTTCAGCTCAAGTCAAGCACTCTACCACTTGAGCCACAGTGCCACTTCTGGTTTTCTGGTGGTTTATTGGAGATGAGTGTCACGGACTTTCCTGCCCAGGCTGGCTTTGAACCACAATCCTCAGATCTCACCTGCTTAGTAAACCACTGGTGTCCGGCTTGATTCTGTGTACTCTTAAGCCAGTTTCCCACAGTTATCATTTAGGGAGCATCTTACTTAATTATAGTACAATACTGATATCCTTACTGTTATTTCTAAGGTATAGGATGTAAACAACTTGTTTAAAAACAAGTTTATGCCTTACCTCATCTGAGGTAGCTAATAGAGATGCTGAACTGGGAGAAAAAGACAATTAGAATAAAAGGAAAATAAAAATGGGACAATAGGATTTAGCTGGTAGTTACTGTACACATAAAGTACGTGTGTGAATATCTGCATCGTTGGAGTGTTTTTTAATTGAATTTCCTGAAGATTGGAACAAAGAAGAGACTGCAATGTGGTTACATTTGTAGTTTTATATAAGAATAAGTACAACTGGATGTTTCAGAGAAACACATTTCCCTAGAACTGAATCCAGAGAAGTTTCTCCATGTTCCTCATAAACAGGTCACTATGAGATGGAGATGATACAGTAACTTATTGGTTTGTTAGTAGATGGGTGCAGTAGGGGTTAAGTTGAGGCAGGTATATAAACATTTCTTGGAGGAAATGACCACCTTCTGTTGGGAAAAGCTGTGTAGCTGGAAGTTTGGACTTTGGGGACTTAGTAGATTAAAGATGCTGATAGTCTTACAGAAACAAGTGACCTGTTTGCCTTTGGAAATTCTGTAGAGAAACCTTGTTATGTCTTATATAATTTTCACTGAGGTAGAGGGTATTTTTTTTTAATATATTCAGGCTTCAATTCCTTGTTAGCTGACATTTCCCTTTACTTCTTTCTTAATAGGCTTTCTAACCTTGTAGAGACACCAAAGATTGTTCGCAAGCTGTCATGGGTCGAAAACTTGTGGCCAGAAGACTGTGTCTTTGAGAGACCCAATGTGCAGAAATACTGTCTTATGAGTGTGCGCGATAGCTATACCGATTTCCACATTGACTTTGGTGGCACCTCAGTCTGGTACCATGTGCTTAAGGTAGGAATGGATATGACTTCTGGAAGCAGCCAGAGCATAGGCCTCTGCTTGTGTCAGAGCACAGCTGCTCAGGTACATCTGCCTCCCAGATTCTATTGGTGTGATAGTTATACATAATTAACTATCAGGATATCTTAATTGTCATATATATTGAGGATAGCCTGTCTCTATAGTTTTGGTTTTTAATAAAAAATTTTAAGTTGACAGCATATGTCTTAGATTTTCCTCATTTTTATTTCCTAAGTGAACCAATTTCTACTCACTGATATGTATAGAAATACTTTAGAAATTCCTGGTAACATGACAAATTTTTCCTCCTCTCAACTTTATTGAGTTATGTATACATCATACATTTCATTTATGTGTGTATAGTTTTGACAGTTGTATATAGAGTATTTTAATAGCCACTTCAGACAAAATAGATCAGACATGAAAAGTTTTTTTTTGGGGGGGTCCGGACGTGGGGCCTGAACTCTGGGCCTGGGCGCTGTCCCTCAGCTCTTCAGCTCAAGGCTAGCGCTCTACCACTTGAGCCACAGCGCCACTTCTGGCTTTTTTCTTTTTGCTTATATGGTGCTGAGGAATCTAACCCAGGGCCTCATGCATGCAAGGCAAGCGCTCTACCACTGAGCCACCTTCCCAGCCCCCTATTACTAATTTCTATAAAGGACTTCTGCACTCTGGAAAGGAAATAATTTTTATTGTTTACACCGTAATTCATGTTACTTAGTTTTTTTTAAAAATCAGAAATGCCAAGGAAGGAAATGAAAATTTGGATTATAGTTGTTTTTTTTTTTTTTTAAATTTGTTCCTGCATCTTGTATATACATCTATCTAATTTGGGGAGCGGAAAGGGAATAACAAAAGGCTGAAACAAGGACACAGGAAGACCCATTGCAACAAGGATATTCACAAGACACTATGTTGGAAATGAACTTTTACACCTTTGGAAGGTGGGGGAGGAGTGGAGAAGGTAGGGGAGGGAAGGGATAGTAGGAGAAAAACAAAGGAGGGGGGAACAGTGTTCCACAAGAAATGTACTCATTACTCATATAACTGTAACCCCTCTGTAACAGCATCTTTACAATAAAATAAAATTTAAAAAATTATTGTAAAGGTAATATGCAGAGGGGTTACAGTTATATAAGTCAGGTAGAGTACATTTCTTTTTGGACAATGTCACCCCTTCCCTTGTTCTCTCTATAGCTGCTTCTTAAAAGACCACACATCCGGGGCTGGGAAGATGGCTCAGTGGTAGAGCGCTTGCCTCGCATGCCTGAGGCCCTGGGTTTGATTCCTTAGCACCACATAAGCAAAAAGAAAAAAGCTGGAGTGGTGCTGTGGCTCAAGTGGTAGAGCACTAGCCTTGAGCTGAAGAGCTGAGGGACAGTGCCCAGGCCCAGAGTTCAGGCCCCAGGACCAAAAAAAAAAAAAAAAAAAAAGACCACACATCTTCAATTAGTTGTGAAAATGCTGTTATGCAAATGTTAGACTTAACCCTTCTTTTATTTTTAATTTTTTTCTCAGTTATGGGACTTGAACTCAGGGCTGGGCACTGTCCCTGAGCTTTTGTGTTCAAGGCTACCACTCTACCACTTTAAGCCACAGCTCAACTTCTGATTTGGGGGTGGTTATTTGGAGATAAGAGTCTTAATGACATTCCTGTTGAGCTGTCTTTGAACCTCAGTCTCCTCAGAACTCAGCTTCCTGGATTGTGAGGATTATAGACATGAGCTTCTAGCACCTGGCAAGAGTCAACACTTTAAATTTTAAATAATTTCATTTTCATGGACGAGTTATAAAAATAATACAAAAAATTTTTATATGCCCTTTACTTGGATTCTCCAAAGTATATTTTATTACATTTTCTCTTTCTCTAAAGTAAACAAAAGTAAATAGTTATTTTTCTAAAACCTTTGAGAATGATTTCAAGAGTATCTCCTTATTTCTAGTAATTCATTGTTCTTTTTTTTCTTTTTATTGTGAAAATACCGTACAGAGGGGTTACAATTACATGGGCAAGGTAATGAGTACACTTTTTATCAAGCATTGTTGCCTCCTCCTTTGTTTCCCCTTCCCATCTCCCCCCTCCCCACCCCCCCCCCCCGCCAAAGTTGTAAAGTTCGTTTTTTGACATAACAACTTGTACATCTCATTGTTGCAATGGGTCCACTTGTATCCCTATTTAAATGATTTGTTTTTGCCCTTCCCCTCCACAAATTATACCAACATCAAATACAATGAAAGCAGGGGTTATACCGTGGGGGAGGGACATACAAAGCAACAAAGAAGTCATCTTATAAATATGTTAGAGGCAATCGCATGAAAGAAAACACATTTGAATACTTATCTTGGGGTTCATTTCACCTAACATCAACTTATCTGACCTTTTCTGCTTGTCTCAGACATTGTATAGTTCTTAAAAACAAAGATATTCTTTTCTGCCAGGCGCTAGTGGCTCACACCTGTAATTCTAGCTACTCAGGAGCCTGACATCTGAGGATCACAGTTCAAAGCCAGTCCAGGCAGGATAGTTCATAAGACTCCAATTAATCACCAGAAAACTGGAAGTGGTGCTGTGGCTCAAGTGGTGGAGCACTAGCCTTGAGCTGAAGAGCTGAGGGACAGCACTCAGGCCCAGAGTTCAAGTCCATGACCAACAAAGAAGAAAAAAGATAATCTTTTCTATAAATGTAATATTGTTACCAAAATCAAGAAGACAACATTGATCTAATATTATTAACTAATCTATAAAGCTGTCATATCTGGGCTGGGAATGTGGCTTAGTGTTTGCCTAGCATGCATGAAGCCCTAGGTTCGATTCCTCAGTACCACATACACAGAAAAAGCCAGAAGTGGTGCTGTGGCTCAAGTGGTAGAGTGCTGTCCTTGAACACAGAGAGGCTCAGGGACAGAGCCTAGGCCCTGAATTCAAGGCCCAGAACCACCTCCCCCCCCAAAAAAAGCTCTCAAATCTCTTCAATTATATAGCAAATATTTCTAGTGCTTTTGTTTTCTTTTTGAGGGGTAAGGAAGGGCTGGAGCTTGAATTCAGATTTGTGCTTGCCTATGCAAGTTGCCCTGCCACTTGAGCAAGTGCCTCTAGTCCATGTTGTTTCTTTTCTTTTGTTTCTTTTTTTTTTATTGTGAAAATACTGTACAGAGGGGCCATGTTGTTTATTTTCTATGTTGGCATTTATTGTTGTGAAATATTGACTAAACCATCAAGCTAAGAAGGTATCATTGTACTAGTGGATTTTTGTTTCTTTTTTTCAAATTATCTGTCTGATGATTATCCAGTGAAAACACAATTAGAAAATAAAATGTTCTTCTAACAGATAATCACCTAACATATAATCTTCTAGAAATCCTTGGGCGATTACTGAACTTTTAAACTTTTATTAGCTTTGATTTCAGGTGTGAGAAGGAACACACTGTAAATGACATTTAAAAGCAAATTCAATTTTCTTCATCAGTAATGTGGCCTTAAATTTTCCTAGGGCTATAGTATTGATCTGCTCATCTATAGGGACCATTTTTGATTTGTCAGTGTATCTAAAATAGTAGCATATGGTATGCATTTGTCCTAACATGAACAATTTTGTTAGAAATGTCCTTTTCCAAATTGCTTTTGTCAAATTTATGGAAATATAAAAGGGTCAGTGCAGAAAAACCTACTGAAGTTTTCTAAACTCACATAAAAATGATTATTTTTATTTTTTATTATTAACTAGTTGTACAAAGGGATTAAAATCATAAAAATGATTATAGGTTTAAGAAAGAATGACGTGGATAATGGAGCATGGGAAAGAGAATAGGCCTTTTCTAGCCCTGCTGAATAACTTCTCTTGAAACCCTTGGTATTTTGGGCACTTAAGTTTCTTTTCATTTTAGGGTGAGAAGATCTTCTACCTGATCCGCCCAACAAAGGTTAATCTGACTCTCTTTGAGTGCTGGAGCAGCTCCTCTAATCAGAATGAGATGTTCTTTGGTGACCAAGTGGAAAAGTGCTACAAATGTTGTGTGAAGCAAGGACAAACACTTTTCATTCCTACAGGTCTTCCTGGGCTTTGCTGGGGGTGGGGAGACTTGGGAAGGTAGAAAGAAAGAAAGAAAGAAAGGAATTCATGGCACTACAGACAACTTCTTCCCATAATTTTTTAGTTTTTATTTTGGTGTTAATGAGGTTTGAATTCAGGTCCTGAAGCCTGTTAGACATGCACTCTACCACTTGAGCCACAATCCTAGGCATCATGTACCTATGTAGGATTTATGTAGGTATCTCATGTTAGCTGAAAGCTAAAAACTAGATCTCATGTAAATTCATATGGTGTCTATTGGGCAGCATGGGATCTTAAGGAAGATGGTTGTACAGATCAAGAACTGGACTCAATAGCCAAACAATTCTAGAGATAATGATGGGAAGCTGAACTAGAGTAAGGATGAAGCATTTTTTTTCTTAATATGTGCTTGAGCTTCATTCCTAGAATTCATAGGTCTAGTGTAGAGTATGTATATTTTGGAAAAAAAAAGTTGTCTTGAGAATGTTGACATTTTTACTGTGTTCACAAGTCTGTCATAAGCACAGCATTTCTCTCCATATTTTTAGGTGTTCTTTGATTTAATCTGAGTTAATGTTAATTTTTTTGAAATGTTTAGCCGAATTTTCTAGTGAAACTGGGCACTGGTACACACTTGTAATCCCAGCTATTTGGGAGGCAAGGAGGCAAGGAGGATTGTAAGTTCAAGGCCACTTCTAACCCCTAAATGCAATCCCCAGTGCTGTAAAAAAATTTTCCTTAACTTTTATGGCTATATAGTACTTCCTTATTACTCCTTTGGTGTTTTCTTGGTCTCCAGTGTTACCTTCTGTTTCATTCCTGAGATTAGTTAATTGTGGTCTCTTTTATTGGTGTCAGTTTTGCTAGAGATTGGTCAGTTATATATTTTTTTGAGGGGGCTAGTTTGGAGGATTACATTCAGGGCCTCATGCTTGCCAAACAGATGCTTTACAAAACTTGTGCCATGCCCCTCGCCATTATTAATCTTTTAAGAATACTTTTGCTTTTCAGTGTTACTGATTTTTTTCTATTTTTATTTTTCCTTCCGCTTGTTTTGGGTTTATTTTGCTATCTTTCTAGTTTTGAACTGGGAGATTAGATTATTAATTTCAGACTTGCCTTCTTTTGTATTTATGAACACTTACTGCTATAAATTTCCTACTCTGCACTCATTTCCTGTCACACAAATTTGATGATACATTTTCATTTACATTGGCTTAAAGGTGTTTTTGAAAAAAAGTTGAGTTATAAATTACATACCATAAAATCGATTACTTTAAAATTTTTTTCAGCTCAGTGATGGTGGCTTACATCTGTAATCCTAACTATTCATGAGGCTAAAATCTGAGGATTGAGGTTTAAAGTCAGCCAAGGCATAAAAGTCTGTGACAGATTCTTATTTCTAATTAACCACTAAGAAGCCAGAAGTGGAAGTATGACTCAAGTGGTAGAGCACCAACTAGGAGCAGAAAAAGACAACTGAGAGCTGTAGATTCTGAGTTCAAGCCTAGTACTGGCACAAAAATAAAATCCCCTCCTCTCCCAGTACTAGGGCTTGATTTGAGGCCTCACACTCACTTGTCCTTCTTGCTTTTGGCTGGTGCTCTTCCATATGAGCCACACTTCGAACCTGGCTTTTTTATTTTAATTTGAGATGGAGTCTCTGGACTTTTTTTGTGTGTGTTGGTCATGGAGCCTGAATTCTGGGCCTGGACGCTGTCCCTCAGCTCTTGAGCTCAAGGCTGGCCCTCTACCACTTGAGCCACAGCACCACTTCCAGCTTTTTCTGCTTAATGTGGTGCTAAGGAGTTGAACCCAGGGCCTCATGCATGCAAGGCAAGCACTCTACCACTGAGCCATCTTCCTAGCTTGAGTCTCTGGACTTTTAAATTTCATTCGCCTAAGTGGCTGGGATTACAGGCATGTGCCACCAGTACTTGGCTAAAGATTCTAATATATTTACAAGGTCATGCAACCACTGCTGCTATCTTAATCCAAATAATGCTTACACAGAACTTTCTTGAAAAGAAATCATGCCTCCATTAGCAGTTACTTCTTTCATCCCTCTTCCCAGACCCAAGCATCTCCTTGTATATTTTTCTTTGTATATGAATTTGCCTCTTTTGGCCATTCATGTAAATGGAATCATATAATATGTTGTCTTTTGTTTCTGGCTTCACTCTTTTTTTCCTTTACTGTGTTTTCAAAGTTCACCCACGTTACAACATTTAACAATGTTTTATTCTTTTTAAGAGCTCATGAATATTTATTGGCTGGGTGCTGGTGGCTCATGTTTTTAATCCTAGCTATTCAGGAGGCTGAGATCTGAGGATCAAGGTTCAAAGCCAGCCCAGGCAGGAAAGCTTGTGTGAGAGCCTTATCTCCAGTTAACCATTAGAAAACTGAAAGTGGAGCAGTGTCTCAAAGTGATAGAGCACTAACCTTGAGAGAAAAAATCTCAGGGATAGCACCTAGGCCCCCAATCAGCCAAAATATGTTTATTTGTCCATTCATCAGCTGATAGACATTTTAGTTGTTTCTACTTTTTTGCTATTGTGAATAATGTTGCTGTAAATGTTCATGTACAAGTTATTGTGTCAACATAATTGGTTGTGCATCCCTAATATGAAAACCTTAAATTATTTAAAATCTGAAACTTTTTAGCACCAAAGTAATGCCACAAGTGGAAAGTTTCACACCTAACCTATATGATTGTGATCAAAACATAGGTGCAGGCCATTGTGGTGGTTTGTGCCTGTAATCCTGGCTATTTGTGAGACACAGATAGAGCATCACAGTTTGAAGGCAGCCCAGGCAAAAGTGAGACTCCTATCTGTAATCTCAGCTGTACAGGGAGGTGTGGGTAAGAAGATCATAGTCTGTGGCAAACCTAAACAAAAAGCCCAATATCCTATCTGAAAAAGAACAAAACCTGAAAGTGCTGGAGGCATGGTTCACTGTAAGTTCAGTTCCTACTACTGCAGAAAATTTTTTTCTTGAACTTGGTGTATTGGTTTCATGTGAATCATAAAAGAATTTCAGGTTTAGATTTGAGACCTATCCTCAAGATATCTCATTGTGTACCAGTATTCCAAAGTCCAAAAAAACCCCTTGAAATCTGAAATATTTCTGATCTCAAGCATTTTAGATAAGGGATGCTCAACTTCAATTTTTAGCTCTCCTGGGTTATATAAAAAGGAGGGAGAATTCCTGAGTCATAACTCTGTGGTTTACCTTCTTGAGGAATTGCCAAACTATTTCTAAAATAGCCACATACATTATTTTACATTCCTGAAAGCAGTGTATATTAATTCTAATTTTTTTTTTTTGGTCTGGTCATGGGGCCTGAACTCTGGGCCTGGGCGCTGTCCCTCAGCTCTTCAGCTCAAGGCTAGTGCTCTACCACTTGAGCCACAGTGCCACTTCCCGCTTTGTTCTTATGTGGTGCTGAGGAATCGAACCCAGGGCCTCAGGCATGCAAGGCAAGCGCTCTACCTCTGAGCCACCTTCCCAGCCCTAATTCTAATTTTTTTTTTTTTGGTCGGTCGTGGGGCTTGAACTCTGGGCCTGGGCGCTGTCCCTCAGCTCTTCAGCTCAAGGCGAGCGCTCTACCACTTGAACTACAGCGCCACTTCCGGTTTTCTGGTGGTTTATTGGAGATAGGAGTCTCACGGTCTTTCCTGCCCGGGCTGGCTTTGAACCGCGATCCTCAGATCTCAGCCTCCTGAGTAGCTAGGATTACAGGCCTGAGCCACCAGCGCCCGGCCCTAATTCTAATTTTTATACATCTTACCCAACATTTGTTACTGTCTTCTAGCTTTACTGAGGGTAAAGAGGGTAAAGAGGTTTTGATTTGTGCTTTTCTTAATGACTGTTCACATTGATTGTCTTTCCATGTCTTTGTTGCACATTCTTACATCTTTTTTCCCCTTTGGTAAAATGTCTTGCTAATTCTTTAATTGTATTGTCTTTATTGTTAGGAAGTAAGAATTGTGTGTTTTGGATATTTGACCTTTATTATATATGTGGTTTGAATATATTTTCTTTCATCTTGGGGTAATCTTGATAGCACAAAAGTTATGAATTTTTCTTATGTTATTAGTGTCTGTTTAACTGTTGCTTAGTGTAAGGTCATAAAGACTTGTATTTATGTTTTCTTAATATTTTGCAGTTTTAGATTTTTGTTTGAGTCAGAGTCTTATTTTGTAACCCAGGCTGTGCTTAATCTAATTAGCCTAGACTGACCTTGAACTCACACAATCCTCCTTCCTGTCTCTTGCTCCTGAGTAAAGGGATTACAGGTGTGTACCATCATATCAGTTTATGTTTAGTTTCTAACCATTTTTAGTTAGTTCTTACATATGGTGTGAGGTAAGGTTATAGTTTCATTCTTTTTTTTTTTTTTTTTTTTTTTTTTGGTTGGTCATGGGGCCTGAACTCTGGGCCTGGGTGCTGTCCCTCAGCTCTTCAGCTCAAGGCTAGCACTCTACCACTTGAGCTACAGTGCCACTTCTGGCCCTTTCTGGTTATATGGACTCGAACCCAGGGCCTCATGCATACAAGGCAAGCACTCTACCACTGAACTACCTTCCCAGTCCCTACAGTTTCGTTCTTTTGCATATTTCAGACTATTTGAAAAGATTACTCTTTCCCTATTGAATTTTTTTTTGTTAGTTGTGGGTCTTGAAGTCTGGGCCTGGGCGCTGCCCCTCAACTTTTTAGCTCAAGTCAAGCACTCTACCATTTGAGCCACAGCGCCACTTCCGGTTTTCTGGTAGTTTATTGGGGATAAGAGTCTCAGACTTTCCCTGCCTGGGCTGGCTTTCAACTGTGATCCTCAGATCTCAGTCTCCTGAGTAACTAGGATTACATACATGAGCCACCAGCGCCCAGCTCCCATTGAATTTATTTAAACACTTCTTTGAAAGAAAAGTCAACTGACTATAAATGTATGGTCCTTAAATTCTATTCTACTAATCTATGTTTTATTCTTTTTTCTTTTTTTTTTTTTTTTTGTTGGTCTTGGGACCTGAACTCTGGGCCTGGACTCTCTCCCTCAGCTCTTCAGCTCAAGGCTAGTGCCCTACCACTTGAGCCACAGTGCCACTTCTAGCCTTTTCTGTTTATGTGGTACTGAGGAATCGAACCCAAGGCCTTGTGCATGCAAGGCAAGCACTTTACCACTGAGCCACCTTCCCAGCCCCCTATTTTTTTCTTACACTATCACATCTTAATTTCTGTACACATGTAGTTTGTTTCATTGTGATTTAGTGATTACATAAATTTCACAAATTTCATAGTATTGTGAGATAATGATACTTAAAGCCACAAAAACATTCTACCTTCATGGGGCAAATTGTTATTATCATGGTCTATAAGTTACATGTGTAGTTTTGAAATTGGCAGTTGTTTTCAAGGTTACTTTGTCTATTCTGGACCCTTTGAATTTTCATATGAATATTTAGGTTCAGTATTTGGATAGGGATTTTAGTGGGTGTTCTAGTTACTTTTTATTTGCTATAGTTCCCTTTCCCCCTTTGGTAGTGGGGATTGAACCCAGAGCCTTACACTTGGTAGACAAACAAGTACTGCTTGAGCTACACCTGAAGTCCTTTAATTTTATTTTCAAGATAGGGTCATAATAGCTTTGCCTGGTCTGGTCTTAGTTTTTGTCTTTTTTTCCTTTTCTTTTTTTTTTTTGGGGGGGGGGTCCGGTCGTGGGGCCTGAACTCTGGGCCTGGGCGCTGTCCCTCAGCTCTTCAGCTCAAGGTTAGCGCTCTACCACTTGAGCCACAGCGCCACTTCCAGCTTTTTTCTTTTTGCTTATGTGGTGCTGAGGAATCAAACCCAGGGCCTCAGTCATGCAAGGCAAGCGCTCTACCACTGAGCTACCTTCCCAGCCCTGGTCTTAGTTTTTGATATTCTATTTCTACCTCCCAAGTAGCTGAGATTATAAGTGCAAACTACCATTCCTGGCTTTGCTATAATTGGTTTTTAGTGATTGCTCTGGTTATTAGTATTTATAGATATAGTCCATCATGTTTTACTGGTATTAGTATTTATCCCCTTGAGACAAAGGTTTTGGTTTGTCATGTTCTCTGAAAGAGTCTCAGGGAGCCTAGGATTCCCCTGGACCACACCTAGAAAACAGCTATGTAGATGAACCAGTTTTGGAAGCTGTTTCAGCAGAAAAAGAGATAGTGAAGGCCAGGTGCCAGTAGCTCATGCCTATAATCCTAGCTACTCAGGAATCTGAGATCTGAGGATCCCGGTTCAAAGCCAGCCTGGGCAGAAAAGTCCATGAGACTCTTATCTCCAGTTAACCACCAGAAAACCGGAAGTGGCACTGTGGCTGAAGTGGTAGAATGCTCACCTTGAGCTGAAGACCTCAGAGACAGTGCCCAAGGCCCAGAGTTCAAGCCTCACAACCAAAACAGAGAGAGAGAGAGAGAGAGAGAGAGAGAGAGAGAGAGAGAGAGAGAGAGAGAGATAGTGAAGGATTGCAACCGCAGATCTATCCTGCACAACTACCCTTTTTTTGTTCAGAGTAGAGTTAGAAGGAATAGTTATGGCAATTTGTCCATAGAGATCATAGAAAAGATGAGTAAGACAAGAAAAGGATTTGTGAATTAGAGAGGTAGGAAGTAGAAATTTGTTAGTAAGTTGTTTCAGTTCAGTTTTATAATGATAGCAGACTAGGCTAGGTTGGGTGTTGACATAATGAAAGAACCTCAAGTAGTCAAACCTTAACCTAAGGAGTTAAGGTTGAGCTGGGCAGGCAGTGTTGGGTGTGTCAGAGGAAGAGAAACCCCTCTGCCAGCTATCATTTTGCCTTGTTCTACTTCAGGATGGATCCATGCTGTGTTGACCCCTGTGGACTGCCTAGCATTTGGAGGAAACTTCTTACACAGTCTTAACATTGAAATGCAGCTCAAGTGAGTCTTCAACTTGGTTGTTGCTGTCTGCTCCTTGAGAATCCTGATTCTTGATTGTCCTCAGTTTTAGAATTAACATCTTTTTCTTACTTTGTAGTATTGTGACTTTAAGGAAGTCATACAACCCTTGAGCCAAAAATATTCCTAACATATAGAATAAGGTCTCATGAAGTCATTGTTAGGATTTAGAATTAGTGGACATATAGCCTCCAGAATAATATCTGATACATAACAGGTGCTTGGTAAATGGATCATTATTATTGTTGTTATGTGTCCGTCTTCCAGAGCCTATGAGATTGAGAAGCGGCTGAGCACAGCAGACCTCTTCAAGTTCCCTAATTTTGAGACCATCTGTTGGTATGTGGGAAAGCACATCCTGGATATCTTTCGAGGTATAAAGCCCTTTACCAGCTGTTACTCCTTTTTCTGAGGGGATGGGAGGGAGAAAGAAAGAGAGCATGAGTGAGCCTTATTATGTGTATCATAGATCATGTTGGCAATCCTAGCTATTTAGGAGACAGAGATCAAGGAAATTGTGGATTGAAGCCATCCAGGGCCAAAAAGTTCACGAAAGTCCACCTCAACTAGTGGCTGGATGTGCACTTGTTATCCCAGCTATAGGAGAAGCACAATGAGTGGGTGTAGTGATGTGCCTGCTATCCCCAGCAACATGGAGCAGTACAGGTAGGAGGATTATGGCCCAGGCCAGCCTGGATATAAAGCAAGACATTACCTAAAAAATAATGTCAAAAGAGGCTGATGGTGTGGTTCAAGTGGTAGAGTACCTGCTTTACAAGTGCCAGGTTTTGAGTTCAATTACCAGTACCACACACAAAAAACATTGTGCACCTTAAATATATGCAATCAAAAATAAAGAGTTGGGGATGTAGTTCAGGTAGTATAGCTTGCATAAGGCCCTGTGCTCAATTCTTGCTATTAAAAATAGAATAAAATGGAGTAGAATAGCGAATAGAACTGAAAAAATGTGAAATAAAATAATAATTTGGGAAGCCTCCCTAGTATTACTCTATTATATCATCACATTTTTTCCCCTGCACCATCCATAACATGGAAATTGATATCTGTTTTCCATTCCTATAATTTTATCATTTTAAGAATATTATATAGCCTATAATTCTAACTACACAGGCTGAGATCTGAGAATGGCAGTGTAAAACCTGTCCCCGCTGACAAATCCAAGAGACTCTTACCTCCATTTAACCAGCAAAATGTCAGAACTGGAAGTGTGGCATAAGTGATAAAGTACTACTATTTAACACTAAGTGTTAAATAAGGTCTTGAGCTCCATTACTAGTGCATAGAAAAAAATGTTTTATAAGTGGAATCATACGGCCTGTTATTTGTTTATTTATTTATTTACTTATTTATATCGGTTGTGAGGCTTGAACTCTGGGGTCTGGGTGCTGTCCTTTAGCTCTTCAGATCTAGGTGAGTGCTCTACCACTTGAGCCACAGGGTCACTTCCAGTTTTTTTGGTGGCTTATTGGTGAGTTTCACGAACTTTCCTGCACAGGCTGCCTTTGAACTATGATCCTCAGATCTCAGCCTCCCAAGTAGCTAGGATTACAGGCGTGAGCCACTGGTGCTTGGCCCTGTTATTTATTTATTTTTTGGATTTGCTTTTTTATTCAACAGAGCATAGATAAAAACCTTTTTGTTTAGCAAAGGTGACTGAGAAAATTAGATCACAGTGAAATTATTCCTATTTCTTGCCAGTTAAGGTCAAGAATTAGTTTGAAAGTGTTCTGGATATGCCTCCCAAGGGCATAAGGCTGGGACACATTATATAGATTCTTGGGCATTAGCCCAAAGGCAAGCCAATTTACTTAATTGATTTGCTCTGAAATAAAGTGGATCCCCCTGCTTGAACCAAGATTGAGTCCTCAAGGAGATTTGGCCAGAAGGAATCAATATTTTAGGATTTCAAAAGACCTCAGACCAGTGAGCATAGTCTCTTCTCGATTCCTCAAGCCCTTGTTCTGACACCTTGTCATATAAGTGTTCAAAGACTAGATGGCTACTTGCCATCCTGTTCTGAACAGATTTGTTCAGTCAAAAATTCTTTATGGAGCCTAAATCCAGTTGTTTATAATAGCATACCTGTGAAGCAAGGTATAGAACATAGCCAGTCCATCATGTATATTAATGGCCCTTCAAATCTGGGTAAGTAGTGTTCATGATCTTTGCTGTCCTTTTGAAACCTAGAGGCAGAGTAATATAAGGAGCCTCTTTCTTGTAGAAGGGAGCTCAGACCCAAATGGATATAAATTCACTCTGTGCTTTAGTGTATAGCCTTGGTCAAGTGTGTTTTCTCTCTGACTTAGTTCTTGAACTATGAAATGAAGATAATAATACCTGTCTTATAGGGTAGATATAAGAATTAAAGAAGATAATATATACCAAGTCTTAGTATTGTAGTAGTTTCCTTATGGTGTGTGTGTATGTGTGTGTGTATGTATGTATGTATGCATGCATGCATGTATATGTGTGTGCACGTGTGTGCTAGTACTGGGACTTGAACTCAGAGCCCGGGCACTGTCCCTGAGCGTCTTTTACTTAAGGATAGCACTCTACTACTTGAGCCACAGTTTCTGCCCTTTTTGGTGGTTACTTGGAGATAAGCTTCTCTCCTGTATGGGCTGGATTTGAACTATGATCCTCAGATCTCAGCCTCCTGAGTAGCTAGGATTATAGGCATGAGCCACTAATGCTTATCTTTTTTTCTCGATGCTAGCATTCTGCCATTTGAACCACAGCTCCACTCTGGCTTTTTGGTGGTTAATTGGAGATAAGAGTCTCACAGCTTCTTCCCAGGCTGGCTTGGAAACATGATCCCCAGATCTCAGCCTCCTGAGTAGTTAGGATTACAGATGTGAGCCACCAGCACACAGCTTGTAGTAGTTTCTCACTACTACTGAAATAACTGAGATTTGGAATTGTTCTCAAAACCTTGAGCACTTTTTCTGGTTGCCTGACAGAGGTTACAAGTTCTTCATTTCCGGTATTTCTTCATTGACACTCCGCTTTCTTCTTTTCCTCTTTAGGCTTGCGTGAGAATAGGAGACACCCTGCCTCCTACCTGGTCCATGGTGGTAAAGCCCTGAATGTGGCCTTTAGAGCCTGGACAAAGAAAGAAGTAAATATGCTTATTTCTGAACCTCCGCAGATTTCTGCCCTCCATTAGAACTGCTTTGGAGAGACAGAAGAGATCAGAGAGGCTTGAGACTGGTTACAGTAGAAGACTGGCCTAAAAGTCATTGGATTATGCTTTTAATAAAAACCTTTTTGATTCTAAGAAGTAATGCTCTTGAGAATTAGGAAAATGTAAAAGAATATAAAGAAGGAAAAACATCATTATTAATTTTAACTATCAGAGGCCACTACCATTATTGGATATATTTTCTTCTGGTCTTTTTTTTTTTTTTTAAATGGAGCTGGTTGCTGTTGGCTCACTCCTGTAATCCTAGTTACTCAGGAGCCTGAGATCTGAGGATCACTGTTTGAAGCCAGCCCTGGCAGGAAAGTCTGTAAGACTCTTATCTCCTCAGAAAAGGCTATAAGTGATGCTGTGGCTCAAATGGTAGAGTGCTAGCCTTGAGCCATAGAAGCTCAGGGACAGTGCCTGAGTTCAGGTCCCAGTCTGGCACTCACAAAAAATGGTGTTGATGTAGGGGATTGAATGAAAGGTTTTGTGCTTATTAGATAAACACTCTTATACTTGATTCATGACCCTACCTCATTTTGATTTTATTTTGGGGATAGAGTCATGTTTTGAGTAGGCTGTCCTCAGATTATGTAGCTTATGTAACTGGGTTTATAGGCATGTCCCTCCATAATCAGTCTTTTTGCTGAGATGAGATCTTGCTAATATTTTGCCTGGATTATCCTCCAATTGCAGTCTTCCCATCTCCTAAGCAGAGATTATAGGTATGAATCCCCCCACATCTGGCACTTTCTGGTTTATTGTTCTTATGTAATGCTGGGGATGAAACCAGGACCTTGTGCATGCTAGGCAACTATTTTATCACTGACTTACACCTCAGCTCTCATGTACATTTAAAAAATAAAGTTCATATTTCCCAATATATTTTATGTATCTAAATGTATTGACATATCTTTAATTTCCTGTCAACAAAATTCTCCATAAACTTTTAATAGTTACATGATATTCCTTTGCAAGTATGTGCCGTCTTTACTTAATTACTTGCTTATCATTCCCTCCTTAATATTTATTTGGAGGAATGTAGTTATGGAGAATACTACGGTAAATGTCATCTCTTCATTATTCCTTCAAGATAGATTTCTGGAAGATCAAAGTATATGAAAAAAACGTAGTTCTTGATGTGTACTACCAAAATGGCCTTTTATAAATGTACCTGTCTTCATCTATACAAATGAATACTAAATTATAAAGAGAATAAGAAAGCACTCCCATGTATTAATTTGGAAAGATTCTAGAATTTCTCAAGTAATGGTGTAGAATTTTGTCTGTGTATGCTACCTCATATGTAAATAGTAAGGAAATAAAAATTTCATTTGGTTGGGTGTGGTGGTGCACACCTCTAATCCCAAAGGAGGCAGAGATTGGGAGGATCATGGTTTGAGATCAGCCCAGGCAAAAAGTTAAGTGAGGTTCAATCTCAACAAATAAGCCAAGTGTATGGGAGGAGTAGTTGGAAAGATTGCATTTCACATCAGTCCAGGCAAAAAGAACAACACTCTGTCTAAAAAATAAGCAAAAATGTACTAGTGGTGTGGCTCAAAAACAGAAAAAGCACAAGTAGCAGATACCTCCCCTGGTTTTATCAAGTTAACTGTTATCCTATAGCTGTTCTCACAAGTGGAGTAGCTGGCTTGTCCCCATTGAGCTTCCTGCAGTCCTTGACTTCATGAAGTGTGTGACCTGAGTCTGTAACTGAGTTCCTCACACATCTCATAATATACTGTCCTTTATAGGATGTATGTTTTGTACATATTTTTTTCTTAATCTGTGGCTTGTGTAAAAGCAGAGGTTTTTCAGAAATAAGTTTATCTGTGGTAAGTCTGGTTTATCATTTTTTGGTTTATTTTTGGGCTCATGTATCTTTGTATCCTGTATCAAAAATCACAAAGATTTTCTACTTCGTTCTAAAAAGTTTATAGTTTTAGGTTTTATATTTATATCTGATCTCTGTGTGTGTGTGTGTGTGTGTGTGTGTGTGTGTGTGTGTGTGTGTGTGTGTGTGTGTGTGTGTGTGTGTGTGTGTGTGTGTGTGTGTGTGTGTGTGTGTGTGTGTGTGTATTTTAAAAAATAGATTTGTGGGTGTTTTTTTTTATTTGTGTATTTTTTGTTTGTTTGCTCATGGATATCCAGGAACATCTGTGGGAAGGATTACCCTTAGTTTATTAGTTTGTCAAAGTCAGTTGTGTGCTTCTATTTCTTATACTGCTTTTTAACAGGCTCTGCCAGACCATGAGGATGAGATCCCGGAGACAGTACGGACCATACAGCTCATTAAAGATCTGGCTAGGGAGATCCGCCTGGTTGAAGTAAGAAGCATGGGAGGAGGGAAGGCATTTGGGAAGGGCATGAGGCCTGTGTGTCAGATCAGCCCTTTTTAGTTGGCATAGAGCCCAGAGCAAGGGTTGGGAAGACCCTACCAATAACCTTCCTCATTCCTTTAGTGATTAATTCAAATAATAATTACATTCTGTAAGTGTGTGCCATACATTGGAGTAGATTTTCAGAATACATAAATGGTACCATGTTTCCCCACTAAGAACTCAAAATTTTGTAAAGAACTCTGAACAAAATTAACCTTTCATGTTATATTTTGATCATCTCTAAAATGAGACTAATGGTACCTGCTCAAAGTTGTTAAAAGGATTAAATAAAGCAATGGAGCTGGAGTATAAAGTATAGTACTTGGCACATAGTAGTTGGTCAATAAATTTTGATGGTGGTGGTGGGTAGTGATAGTAATTACAGTTGTTGTTACTGATATTTTGACTCAGTCTCTGCATTCTACAAAAATGACAGTTCTCTCACATTGAAGATGATTACAAAGCCCTGTCTCAACAGGAAGGCAGTAAGATATAGTGGTAAGAGACTCAGAAACCTGGGTTCTGGGTCCTGCTCTTTCACTTGAAAACCTTTCAGAGCCTCAATTTCCTCATCTGCAAAGTGGGGGCCAACTTTATCAACATTTCAGACATTTGGTAAGATTAAGGGTTAATATATGTAGAGCCCCTGGAACAGTGCCTGGCAGAGTAATTACTCAATAAATGTGAGATAACATTAATAGCCATTTTTAGCAAAATAAGAAATCAGCGTGGGCTGGTAAAGTAGCAGAGGCACCAGAGGAGAATTAGACTTGAGAATGTTTAAACTTTTAAACTCAGGACCTGTAAAGTTCTTTATTGCCCAGGGGTTTACATCCGCTGAAGGCTAATCAAGTAAGCTGCAAGATGGGCTTCTAGCTTCACTTCATGCAGTATGTTTCACTGTCTACACCATAGCTTCCAGTGTCCCCCCCCTCCCCCCCCCCGCCACTTCATTTTCCTCCATTCCAACTGTTAAGGTCCTTCAAAATTTAGTTTATGGCTTATCTTTTTCCTGCTTTTCAGTCTTACACACCCATACCTTTGGGCTGATTAGAAGAGAACTTAGAGATAGAACATATCTGGTCCATTTGCTTTCAGACGTTTTAAAACAATGGAGTTCTTTTCAAATAAGATCTTATATCGAAGCCTAACTTACAAAACAAATCAAGCCAAGCTACTTTGAATAGGATGAAGGTGGAAGGCCTGGGGTTCCACTCATTCCTCTCATCTGCCTTCCCATATACCTTTAATTCCCAAGGCTTTGTCCAAGAAGCTGCGCAGAACATCTTTGAAAACTACCTTTCCAGTCTAGATATTCAATTTTACATTTGAGCAAACAAGCTCAGAGTGGTCAGATAACTTTTCTGAGCTAGCTAGTAGCAACATTAGTACTAAAACCTCTCCACTCTCAAATCCTGTAGTCAGAATTTGTACCATGCAGTCTAGTGCTTATTTTCTATTTTATGTCAGCTAGTCTTAGGAGTCTTTCCAATTTTTTTTCCTTGGTGCTGGGGCTTAAACTCAGTGCCTGGGTACTGTCCTTGAGTGTTTTTGCTCAAAGCTAGCACTCTACAACTTGAGCTACAGCTCCACTTCTGGCCTTTTTGAGTGGTTAATTGGAGATGAGTCCCATGGATTTTCCTGCCCAGGCTGGATTCAAACTATAATCCTCAGATCTCAGCCTCCTGAGTAGGATTACAGGTGCAAACCACCAGTGCTGTCTTTTCTCTCCAGTTTGACAGCAGTGTCTTCCTTTGCTCATCTTCTCCTTACTTATCAATGGCTGGGTAAAGAAAAGCCATCCAGTAAATTCTTGATGACTCACTGTGAAAAGATTGGAGTGTGCATTTGTGGAGCATCTATATGAGCTACTTACATGGCAGTAATGCCACTTCTGGGAACAGACCTCTGCTCTTAGCATAGAGGGAACTCTTGAGTTAAGCTCTAACCCCCTCGTGTACTACCATTCTTGTAGGATATCTTCCAACAGAACGTTGGGAAGACGAAAAATATCTTTGAGCTGCAGAGGATCTTCCCAGCTGGCTCCATTCCCTTAACCAGGCCAGCCCATTCCACATCAGTATCCATGTCCAGGCTGTCACTGCCTTCCAAAGGTGGTTCAAAGAAGAAAGGCCTGAAGCCCAAGGAAATCTTCAAGAAGGCAGAGCGAAAGGGCAAGGAGAGTTCAGCCTTGGGGCCTGCTGGTCAGTTGAGCTATAATCTCATGGACCCATACAATCATCAGTCACTGAAGACAGGCTCTTCCCAGAAAGCAAAGGTGGGTGCTGGCCAATGAGTTCAGCCCAATCCTTTTGGGTCCCTTGGAAGAGCAAAGTTTCAAAAGGGCAGGCTACCCTGTCCTGTTCCTACCTCCCTTAGGGCCCCTGGTATTTGGCTACCAGTCCCACTCATTTAACAGGCATTTATTGAGACCTTTTCTATGCTGGGCACTGTGATAGGTGCTGTGAATGTTAACTCAAGAGGCTGATAGGCTAGTGAGAAAGATAGGAATAACAACAAATAAATGCAGTGAAGTGTTGTGGGTGCCACAATCAAGGGTATGTGTGGAACCCTGAGACACAGGGGATTGATTCTTTCTGAGTAAGGGAGATGATCAGGAGCTCTTCTGAATTACATAACACTTGAGCTGACTTTTGACATGTTAGGATAGGAATGAGGCTTGAAAGATTAGAGTCTTAAACAGATCCTTAAAAGAAAAGCCACCCCACCACCAAGTCTCTACCTTGATTCTTGTCCCTTCTATGGGCATATAATGATGATGCCTCTCCTTTACTTAGAGAGCATGTTTCACAAGATAAGTTTCCCCTGAGGCAGCCATATGTTCTCAACCTCCAGCTCCTATGTTTGTTGGGGGTAGAAATTGTAAGGGAAGTATGATCAGGGGCTTTTGACAGTTTTGCAGTAAAATGAGAGGTAACTGGCGTTCTTGATTGACCTGGAAGTCCCAGACTGGTGACAACTGAGCCTCCTCCTTCCACAGTTGAACATCACTGGTGCCTGCTTGAATGACTCAGATGATGACTCACCAGATATCGATGTTGAAGGGACTGAGAACCCGCTGTCCCTGTTAATGGCTAATGGCAGGTAAGGTGGAAAGATGAAGCACAAAGATAACAGGGATCGTCAGTGGCAGTGTGCCACTAAAATTGGGCATGGAACTGGGAGCTAGGTGTTGGGATGTGGTTAGGTGAGGTGCTGTACTTAGGACAATAGTATTAGATGTCAATTCTGAATTAGAATCATGGCGGGTGGTAGAAAAGAGGTCTGGAATCTAATTGGCATTGGTGAGAAAGATCTTGTGTAATTGCTAGAATTTAAGCAAGTCAATGAGGCACAACAATTGGAGGAGATACAGTTGCGTAGTACATTGGTTAGGAACAGTTTTTGTTATACCTTTTGACTGGGATTTATTGCTTACAAATTTATTTTACATAAATTTTAGCACAGATATGTAAGAGAAATGTTCAGTTCTTATTGCATCATTGTAATAGTAAGTCATTTGAATGATCCAAATTTTTATCACTAGAGATTAAATTATGATACATCTTTAGAATTCAATACCATGTACCTGTTAAATAGAATGGATCAGTTTAAATATCTGTTGGCACAGAAAGAGTCTAAAATACATATTTTTTTCTTTGAGATGAGGTTTGTTATATTATCCAGGATGGCCTTGAACTCCTTGGCTCAAGATGCCTCTATTTCAGCCTCCTGACTAGTTGGCACTACAAGCATGCACCATTATGCTTGGCTTCAAAGACAGATTTTTTTTTTTGGTCATGGGGCTTGAACTCTGGGTGCTGTTCCTCAGCTCTTTGGCTCAAGGCTAGAGCTCTACCACTTGAGCCACAGCACCACTTCCAGTTTTCTGAGTGTTTTTTTGGAAATAAGAGTTTCACGGACTTTCCTGCCCAGGCTGGCTTTGAATCGTGATACTCAAATCTCAGCCACCTGAGTAGCTAGGATTATAGGAATGAGCTACTGGTGCCCAGCAAGACAGATTCTTTATTTCCCCCTTCATGTTAGTATTTTTAATTTTTTTTTTTGGGTCCAGTTGTGGGGCCTGAACTCTGGGCCTGGGCGCTGTCCCTCAGCTCTTCAGCTCAAGGCTAGCACTCTACCACTTGAGCCACAGCGCCACTTCAGGCTTTTTTCTTTTTTCTTATGTGGTGCTGAGGAATCGAACCCAGGGCCTCATGCATGCAAGGCAAGCGCTCTACCACTGAGCCACCTTCCCAGCCCCAGTATTTTTAATGTTATATATGTTAAATCATAACAAAAAGACAACAAGAACAATATGCAGTCCTTAGATTCTTTTTTGTATTTTGCAGTTCTAGAAATTGAACCCAGTGTCTTACACATGTGTCTTGTGTCTGACATAAACTCCTATCATTGTTATAAACTGATCAGTGATAACTTTGATCTATACTGATATACATATATGCATGTACATATATAATACAAAAATTACACACATGTATGTATATATATATACACATACTTGTGTGTAATTTATTTTTACTTGTACCTTGCTCTTATTAGGTAAATGCCCTTTTTCTTCAGCCATACCCCTAGCCATTTTTTGCTTTACGTATTTGCTTTAGGTTTTGTGTTTTTATTGCCTCAGATGACTGTCCTACAAATGCTTGGAATTGTAAGTTTCTGCCACCATGCCGGTGTGGTGGTTGAGATGTGATCGTGTTAGCATTTTTGTTTGGGCTGCCCCTGGAACTGTGACTGTGATTACATGCATACACAACCATACCCAGCTCAGGCTGGATTCATTTTGTGGGATGGTGGTAGAGCACAGGAGTTTGAACTGCCTTGTAGTTGGTAGGAAGACATGCTACCTCTGAGCATTTTTATTTTGCATTGACTATTTTGAAATAGAGTCTTATTTCCTGGTAGTTCACTTCTGAACTTCAATCCTAGACTTACTTTAGTCTAACCATTGTAGCCAAGACATATGCACACCACAATCCTTTCTATTACAATCTCTCAGGTAGGATTTCAGATGTGAGTCAACAACATTTGCTTCCAAGATACACTGTTTCCCCCTGTGCTGGTCCTGGGTCTTAAACTCAAGGCCTTGGTATTGTTCCTGAGATTTTTTTTTCCTCAAGGCTAGTGCTTTACCACTTGAGCCACAGCTCCACTCTGGCTTTTTTGGTAGTTAATTGGAGATAAGTCTCACAGACTTTCCAGCCCAGGCTGACATTGAACTGCAGTACTCAGGCCTTAACCGTCTGTAGCTAGGATTATAGGCATGAGCCACCAGTACCAGGTTCCAAGTTGCCTGCCTGCCTGCCTGCCTGCCTGCGTGCCTGCCTCCTTCCTTCCTTCCTTCCTACCTACCTACCTACCTACCTACCTACCTACCTACCTACCTACCTACCTACCTACCTACCTACCTACCTACCTTTTCTGTCGTGGGTCTTGAACTCTGCGCCTGGGTGCTTTCCCTCAGCTCTTCAGCTCAAGGCTAGCACTCTACAACTTCAGCCACAGTGCCACTTCTGGTTTTCTGGTGGTTAATTGGAGATGAATCTCATGGACTTTCCTGCCCAGGCTGGCTTTGAACCATGATTCTCAGATCTCAGGAGGTTGAGGATTACAGGCGTGAGCCACCAGCGCCCAGCCCCAAGCTATATTCTTAAGTCAAAAAATGAGGTTACAAACTAGTATATAGAAATAATTCCATACTTATCTTTTCAAAAGGAATATTTACATACATATGCATTAGAGCACTATGTAGACTTTATTTCTGTTCTTAATTTTTAGAAGTGTATACAAAATTAAAAATTTTTTAAACTCTTTCAAGAGCACATAGTAACAAAAATTCTGTTTCCATCTCTTCCCTATTTTTCCCCATAGACAATGAATTTCATTGACTTTTTCTAAAAATATTTATATGCATTCAAGCAAGTAAGTATATTAACATTTTATACTATTCACAGAAAAATTTTAACAGCGACTATCTTTGGAAAGTAGGATAAAGGAAAGTGATAAAAAATTTTCACTTTAGGGCTGGGAAGGTGGCTCAGTGGTAGAGCGCTTGCCTTACATGCCTGAGGCCCTGGGTTCGATTCCTCAGCACCACATAAGCAAAAAGAAAAAAGCCGGAAGTGGCGCTGTGGCTCAAGTGGGAGATCACCAGCCTTGAGCACAAAAGTTTCAGTGACAGTGCCCAAGCCCTAAGCCTTACCATTGGCATACACACAAAGAAATTATTTTAAGTAAATATATATACTCATTATAGAAAATGCAAATGCTATTAAAGTGAAAAAAATTTTTTGGGGGGGGGTCCAGTCGTGGGACCTGAACTCTGGGCCTGGGTGCCGTCCCTCAGCTCTTCAGCTCAAGGCTAGCGCTCTACCACTTGAGCCACAGCGCCACTTCCGGCTTTTTTTCTTCTTCTTTTCTTTCTTTTTTTTCTTTTTTTTTTTTTTTTTGCTTATGTGGTGTTGAGGAATTGAACCCAGGGCCTCATGCATGCAAGGCAAGAGCTCTACCACTGAACCACCTTTCCAGCCCAACGCTTCTGGTTTTCTAGTGGTTTATTGGAGATAAGAGTCTCATGAACTTTCCTGCCCAGGCTGGCTTTGAACCATGATCCTCAGATCTCAGCCTCCTGAGTAGCTAGGATTACAGGCATGAGCCACTGGTGCCCTGCTAAGTCATTATTTTTATGGTACAGAGTTTTAATTTAGTGTCTCAGACTTTGCTAGGCTGTCACTGTAAGCTTGAACCACACCTCCAGCTCTGCTTTTTGTTGGTATTTTAGAGATGAAGCCTCACATGCTTTTCTTGCATCAAACCGTGATCCTCCAGAGCTCAGCCTCCTGAGTAGCTAGGATTATAGACATAACCACTCATGCTTAGCTTTAGAAAATAATTTTTAAAGAACATTTTCTAAAAAGATAAAAGTTGTTACAACAAAAAATTATAGTCTTGAGGGGTTGGGTATGGTAGAGTGCTTGCCAAGCATGCATATTGCCCTGGGTTCAATTCCTCAGTAACACATAAATAGAAAAAGACCGAAGTGGTGCTGTGGTTTATGTGGTATACTGCTAGCCTTGGGCAAAAGAAGCTAAGGGACAGTGCCCAGGCCCTGTGTTCAAGCCCCAGTACTGGACAAGAAATAATTACAGTCCTGGTAATCAGCCAGTTCTGAATTTGAATCTCAACTCTGATGTATTCATGTAACTTTTTTTTTGTGCCAGTCATGGGGCTTGAACTCAGGGCATGGGCACTTTTCCCTGAACTTTTGTGCTCAATGCTAGTGGTTTTCCCCATGGAGTCACAGTGCCATAATGAACTTGAGAGATGAGTCTCATGGACTTTGTTGCCTGTGCTGACTTTGAACTGTGATCCTCAGATTTCAGTCTCCTTACTAGCTTAGGCCAATAGGTGTGAGCTACCAGCACCCAGCTTTTCATGTCACTTTGACAAGTTAATTGACTCATCTGTACTTCAACATCATTGTTATTTTTTTTAGCTTGGACCATGTACTTTGCATATTTATTTTTATTTATTTATTTATTTATTTATTTATTTATTTATTTATTTATTATTGTGAGAATACTGTACAGAGGAGTTATAATTACATGGGCATCATTGTTATTTTATAAATGAAATTTACCTTAGGATTGTTTGGTTAAATGAGATATGTGTAAATTTTTGTTTGTTTGTTTGTTTGTTTGTTGGCCATGGGGCTTGAATTCAGGGCTTGTGTGCTCTGTCCCTGTGATCTTTTGCTCAAGGCTAGTGCTCTACCACTATAAGCCACAGCTCCACTTTTGGTTTTCTGGTGGTTAATTAGAAGTAAGAATCTCATAGACTTTTGTGCCTGGACTGCCTTTTTGTACCATGATTCTCAGATCTCAGCCTCCTGAGTAGCTAGAATTCAGCCACCAGTGCCTAGCACTGTGAAGTTCTTTTCACACATTGTATATGATCAATAAATGGTTGCCCTTATAAACCTTTTGATAAAGATAAAGGTGATGATGGTCTTAAGCTAAGTAGGTCAACAGTAAACCCTGGAATATCTGGGAGATAGGCAGAAAAAGGCAGTAAGGGTTATCATCTGTACACTCAAAATGCTAAACAGCAGCCATCAAAAGCCAAATATAAGAATACCTTAATAGGCCGGGCGCTGGTGGCTCACGCCTGTAATCCTAGCTACTCAGGAGGCTGAGATCTGAGGATCGCGGTTCAAAGCCAGCCCGGGCAGGAGAGACCGTGAGACTCCTATCTCCAATAAACCACCAGAAAACCGGAAGTGGCACTGTAGCTCAAGTGGTAGAGCGCTCGCCTTGAGCTGAAGAGCTGAGGGACAGCGCCCAGGCCCAGAGTTCAAGCCCCACGACCGACCAAAAAAAAAAAAAAAAAGAATACCTTAATAGTCTGTTGGTTGCAAAAGGTTCTCTTCCAATCACAAGTGTGAGTGTCGTAGGTCCATCTGACTTGAAAATAAGGTAACATAGTAAAAATAGGGCAGACTCAAAAAGCAGCAGAGGTATTCTTGGTTTTCAAGAAACCAGTTGCTAAAGATTAAGTTGAAAGAGAATGGAATTATTGTTTTTTTTTTTTAGAACACCTAGTAGAGATCTCTTGGAGAGGAGAAAATTGAGTTTTTTTGTTTTTTTGTTTTTTTACTTTGCCAGTTCAGGGGCCTGAATTCAGAACCTTTTGCTTGCTTGACTTGCTTTCTTATTGCTTATCCTCTACCATTCCAGTCCAGAGAGTTCTCAGTTTACAATGGTTACTGAGGATGCAATGAGTTATCTCCCTTTCCCCAATGTTTTCCCCCCTGTGCTGTTCCTGTTCTCTGCTACAGCTTTCATAAATAGAATCACTTGATTCTAGAGAGTCAAGGTATATAAATATTTACAGATTATATATGTGAGCTTTTTTCCAAATTCAATGGTTTGTAACAAGTAAAATGTAGATAAAATGATTTTGCTTGTGTGAAAGCTGAGTGACCTGCAAGTTCATTATATATTTATATTTGTGTGTATGTTTATGGTTTTTCATAAGTATAAGTTAATAAAAGATCAAAGTATAAATAGCTATGTTTTATTGAACATCGTTTTCTGTGCCAAACTCCTATCTTAGCCATTTATATATGTTATTTAGTCCTCACAACAACCTTCAATATAGCTTCAATATATTGTGATTTATCTTAATGTTACTTGTGAAAACTGAGACCTAGACAACTTAACTATACTATTAGCTACCATTGGGCATTTTTGATGTGTTAAGATCTGCATTTGTACAGTTAATCCTCCCAACAACCCCATGAGGTAGAAAACAGGCCAATTTAACAACAGCCTATTTACCAAAAGACAATTTCAACAAAAAGTCTATTTGTTACATGTATATAAATGTACTAATTTACTAAAAACTTTTAACTGTTTTATATTGTTTAGCATGTGTAATAGGATTATACTTTACTTTTGAATTATTTTTCATTTGTAAATGTATATTTTTATACTTAATATTTGTGCATATTTATCAGATAGTGTAATGTTTGGTTTATAAGATACTGGACAGTAAATCAATTAGGTTTGTTTTGTTTTGTTTTGTTTTTTGCTGGTCATAGGGCCTGAACTCTGGGCCTGGGCACTGTCCTTCAGCTCTTCAGCTCAAGGCTAGTGCTCTACCATTTGAGCCACAGTGCCACTTCCAGCTTTTTCTGTTTATGTGGTGCTGAGGAATTGAACCCAGGGCCTTATGCATGCAAGGCAAGCACTCTACCACTGAGCCACTTTCCCAGCCCAGTAATTATTTTTTATAGTGAATACATTCAAGTTCTTCATATAATGTATCATTGTTAATTATAGTCACCTTACTATTCCACAGAAGCCCCAGAATTTATTCTGACCTTCCCTGCTTCTTCCTATTCTCCTCAACCTGGTAACCATTATTCTATTCTTACTGAACTTCTATGAAATCAACTTTTTTTTCAAATTTTTTGTTGTGATTAAGTGGTTATATAATTTCCCAAATTGCACAGTATTGTGGGATAGTGAGGCTTAGTTAAAGTCACAAACACATTCTGATTTTCATGGGGCAAATTGTCTATCATGGTCTATAACATTTATGAGTTCTATGAGCTTTGCAATACAGTTATTTCTTCCACATTGGGTGATATGTACATTTCTTTTGTTTTGCATAGCATTAGCTGTTCCCTCTTTCCCACTTGTTCCCTCCCTCCCATCGCTGCCATTGAGTTGCTTAGTTCAATTTGATCAATGTCCAGTGCAGCTGATGGGTCCCGCTTTTGTATGTTTTTCCCTGATTCCCTCTAGTTCTGTGTCGTCCTCCTGGTTTCCCTCCAGTGTGCACATTTATACCATATATGTGATCAGCAGCATGGGGTTAATTTAGTAGTGATTCGACCAGATGAGTGGAAGTCCTTTGTTTCTTAAGTCTTGTTAATTTTGTCATATCACCTTACATTTTGGATTTAACATCCACTTACCAGGGAGACCATGTGCCGTTTGTCTCTGCTCTTGGCTTACCTCGCTCAACATGATTTCTTCTAGCTCCATCCATTTCCCTGCAAATGCCATTATTTTGTCCTTTCTGATGGCTGCATAATATTCCATTGTGTATAGATACCACAATTTTTGGATCCATTCATCTATTGAAATCAACTTTTTAAGATTTAATGCATGATCTCATGTAACTCTAATTTACATTTTACAAAATTAATAAATCTACAGGATTTTTGTAACCATTATTACAATCCAATTTTAGACCACTTCTTTTACCCCAAAAGGTCTGTTAATGTTCGTTTTATACCCATTCACATCCTAGCTTTAAGCAATCACTAACCTACTTTTTGTCTCTATATTTGTTTTTCTAGAAATTTCATACAAATGGAGTATCTGTGGTCTTTTTTTGTTTGACTTCTTTAACTTAGCAGATAATGATTTTGCAATTCATCTATAATAAAGCATGTATCATTATCTGGTGATTTTATTATATATTTTATAGATGTGCAACATTTTTCATTTATTCATTCATTTTGGTAGTACAGTGGCTTGATTTTAAGGCTTTTTGCTCTCCATTTTTTTTCATTATGTCTGTCGCTCTGCACTTGAGCCACACATCCCTATATCTAGTCTTTTTTTGTTAGGATTATAGCTGTGATGCACTCTTGTTCCACAAATATGCTACATTAAAATGTAATTTATACTTTTTTCCCCTAAGGCCAGAACTTGAACTTAGTATCTGACGCTTGGGCTAGCACTCTACTACCAGAGCCACACCTCCAACTCCATAATTTCTTGGATTGGTTCTACTTTGGAGCTCTTTTGAATAATGATGCTCTTTGCATTTGTATTCAGGTTTTTATGTGGACTTAAATCTTTGGACCTCACATAGAGTAAACTTGTTAGATCTATGTGTAGCTTTTTAAGAAACTGGTAAACATTCCAAAGTCTCTACCATTTTACATTTCTACCAGCAATCACGAGTTTCTCCATATATTTGGCTAACACTTGTTATTGTATTTTTTTGTGCTAGTCCTAGGGTTTGAACTTGGGCTGGGCACTGTCCCTGACATTCTTTTTCTTGTTTTGGTTTTTATTTTGGGTCCGGTTGTGGGCCTGAACTCTGAGCCTGGGCACTGCCCCTCAGCTCTTCAGCTCAAGGCTAGTGCTCTACCACTTGAGCCACAGCACTACTTCTGGCTTGTTTTTTTTGCTTATGTGTGCTGAAGAATCGAACCCAGGGCCTCAAGCATGCAAGGCAAGCGCTTTACCACTGAGCCACCTTCCCAGCCATGACATTCTTTTTCTTAAGGGTAGCACTCTACCACTTGAACCACAACACTACTTCCAGTTTTTTCTGAGTAGTTTATTGGAGATAAGAGTTTCTTTGATGTACTTTTCTGCCCAGGCTGGCTTGGAGTTGTGATCCTCAGATCACAGCCTCCTGGATAGCTAGGTGTGAGCCACCAATGCCTGGCTTTGTTATTGTTTTATTTTCTGATTATAGTCATTCTGATGGGTATAAAGTAGTATCTTCTTGTTTGTTTCCTTTCTTTTCTTTTTGTCTTTTTGGGCCTGGGCACTGTCCCTGAGCACTTCAGCTCAAGGTGAGCGCTTTACCACTTGAACCACAGCTCCACTTCTGGATTTCTGGTGGTTAATTGGAGATCAGAGTCTCACGGACATTCCTGCCTGGGCTGCCTTTGAACTGTGATCCTCACATCTCAGCCTCCTGAATAGCTAGGATTACAGGCATGGGCCTTCAGCACCTGGCAAATTGACTCTTGTTATAATTGAGTTTTCAGAGTCATTTAAATATTCTGTGTACAAATGATAAATAATTTGCAAACATTTCTTTAGCTTGACTTTTTACTTCCTCCCTCTTTCCTACCCGTTTTCCTTTTTTCTTCTTTCTTTTTCTTTCTGTTTCTAAAATAGGTGTAGTTCAGGCTGGCCATAAACGAGGTCCTCTTGGCTCAGCAGTTTCCTGCTGAGATTACAGGTATATGCCACCATGCCTGGATTTTCTTCATGGTTTCTTTTGAAGCAATAAAGTTACTTAATCCCAGATCAGAGAGGAATTGTCTTTTGATTTTGTCTAGCAGTTTTATAGGTTTAGCCTTTATTCTTAGATTTATGATGTATTTTGAGTTAATTTTTATATATGATATGAGGTTGAAGTCCACATTCATTTCTTTTCATGTGGATTGCTAGTTGTCTTGTGCATCATTTTTATCTCAAATTTAATAGTTTATTCTGGACTCACAATTATGTTCCATTTATTTTCACCAGCATCACATTACCTTGACTACTATAGCTATATAGTAAGTCCTTTTAGAATAAGTTTATTGTTATTAAGGTGTTGTACAGAGGGGCTACTATTTGATAAGTCTGCTAATGGCTTATTTTGGACAATATCACCCCTTTATTTTCTCCCAGTTTCCCCCTCCCATCCTTGCCCCCAAGTTACATATGTCATTTTCCACATAGTGTATACTGAATAGCATAGTTAACATTTGTTCACCCTTCCTCCCTCCCTTTTCAGCATGTAGTAAGTTTTGATTTGAAGTTTGAAGCAAATTCTTGACTTTGCTCTTTTTCACAGCAATATTGGCTACTTTAAGTTTTTCCTTTACTGAGATATGTGTGTATATATTTATACAGATATATACTTTTTACTATCATTTTTCAAAACTGGGCAGATTTTGATAGGAATTGCATGAATTTATAGAGCAATTTGAGGAGGTTTTCTATCTTACTTTTTTTTTTTTTTGGTAGTCATGATTGCACCTAGGAATTTGTACATTTCTAGCATGCTTTCTATCAAAGAGCTACATTCCTAGCCCTGTCATCTTTATATTTCACATGACCTTTTTTGTGTACTCCCTGTTTGTTTCTCCAGTACCAAAAAAGTAAAGAATTTAACCAAGTCTCGTAGAGCCAAAATTGCAAAGAAGGCAGGCAAGTCAAAGTTGGTGACAGAACAGGTGATGGAAGATCAGTTTGACTTGGATTCAGATGATGAACTGCAAATTGATGAGCGACTGGGAAAGGAGAAGGCAGCCCTGATATTAAGACCAAGTGGGTATCTCTTCTTTCTGCCCTGACCATTTTACATTTGTTTTTTGTTGCATTCCATAGACTCAAGACCTTAGACTAGAGTTTGTTGATATTTGATTTACCAGGCTATAGAGAATTCTGTTGTTTACTTTGCTTTAAAGATTTATCTTTGAGTTAATTCCTCACTTCTCTAAGTTGCTGGTTGTTATTAGTTCCAAGAAAATTGTAATCTTTCTTTCCCTTGAGGGTTTCACTTAGGTGCTAGTCTTAACTTTATAATAATTCTTAGGTGCTAATCTTAACTTTATAATAATTCTATTCCATTGTGTTTTAGAATTTCCCCGGAAATTGCCCCGTGCGAAGCCTTGCTCTGATCCCAACCGGGTTCGTGAACCAGGAGAAGTTGAATTTGACATTGAGGTAGGATCCTGCCTGTGTATGGTCTTCTGTTCATTCTGACCATGGAGATTGAAGACAGATTGTTGTTATAGTTGAGGAAAAAGCTAAGGGATTCTGTGGATTCAGTTTTTGAAATACTATAAAAAAATGTTGCATGCTAAGTTCAGTGCAGCATATAAATTGGAGATTACAATATAGTTGAAATATTTTTAAGGCAGTATGATTAAACAAAAATATCTGATTTGAAATATTGTGTGACCTTACACAAAGTATTCACTTTGCTGAGATCTCAACAACATAGAATTTATCTGTAGAATAGAAGGTATAATACATCACAAAGATTAAGATTAAGATGAAAGAATGGTTATTATGATTTCTACTTTGTCTATACTTGGTGCTCAGAACATATTAGGAGTTATCAACCTAGATACTAGATATTATCAGTCTTAATTTGGAGATTTACTAGATCAATCCTGAACAAGTGAGGTGATAGGCTTTTTTTAACCTACAGGAAGACTATACAACCGATGAGGACATGGTGGAAGGGGTTGAAGGCAAGCTTGGGAATGGAAGTGGAGCTGGTGGAATTCTTGATCTACTTAAGGCCAGCAGGCAGGTGGGGGGACCTGACTATACTGCCCTCACGTGAGTATTGGCTTTCATTTTGTTTTTACAGGCTAGTATTTAACACTACACTCCTTCTGTGCAAAGGGCTAAGCCAATCAGCAGATACTGAGCCATTTTTAAATTTTATTTATTTATGTATTTATTTCTGTTTTTTTTTGTTTGTTTTTGGTGGTGGGGCCTGAATTCTGGGCCTGGGCACTGTCCCTCAACTCTTCAGCTCAAGGCGAGCGCTCTGCCACTTGAGCCATAGCACCACTTCTGGCATTTTCTGTTTATGTGGTGCTGAGGAATCGAACCCAGAGCCTCATGCATGAGGGGCAAGCACTCTACCAGGGAGCCACCTTCCCAGCCCTATTTCTGTTTTTTTGAGTCATGGTCTCATTATATGTCTCAGACTGTCCTTGAACTCAAAGTTCTCTTGTCTCAGCTCTTTAGTGTTGATGTTACAGATGTGCACCACCAAGTTTGGCTTACTGAGAGCCATGTAAACAGACCAAGCATTATCTAAGACAGTTGGGCTGAAAGAATAAGGTAGACATGAAACTTGTCTTGAGAAATTTAAGATCTGGCAGGGAGTGAGTGTTAGTAGTTGCAAGAGGAGCTAGAAGAGTCAGAAAGAGAACTATGTAAGAAGATGGTATAATGAAGCCCAACAAAATCTGTTTAAAAATTGGGGAAGGAGTCAGGTACTGGTGATTCACAACTGTAATTCTAGCTACTCAGGGTTGAGATCTGAGAATTATGATTCAAAGACAGCCCTGACAGGAAAGTCTGTAAGACTCTTTATCTCCAATTAACCACCAAAAAGCCAAAAGAAGAGCTATGGCTCATGGGGTAGAGCACTAACCTTGAGCACAAAAGCTCAGGGACAGTACCCCGGCTCTGAGTTCAAGCCTCAGGACCAGCATAAAAGAAAAAAATTGAGGGAGGAACAATAGGAAAAAGGACAATAGATGGGGTTAGTATGATCAAAGTACAATATACATATGTATGGAAATTCCAAAGTGAGACAAATTGAAATACACTAATAAAGTTTTTTTAAGGAGAGTGCACATGGATCAATAGAAAGGAGAAACCCCTATTTTTGCCACATTTTCTGCTGTTTATAGAGAGCATTTTGGCAAGGAGGACTGCTTTTCTTGAAAACAGTCTTTGTTACTTCTTGATCAGTTAGCTTGATTTCTAGTTTTCCACCTTAGATGATTTTCTCCTTACACATTGGTCCCTATTGTTGTTATTCCCCTTTCTCACTGTTCTGATAACTGGTTGGTTTCTTCCCATTAACTACAGAAGCTCCTTCAGCATTTCTCCTCTGTCCCTTACAGTGAGGCTCCAGCCTCGCCTAGCACTCAGGAGGCTATCCAGGGCATGTTGTGCATGGCCAATCTGCAGTCCTCATCGTCTTCCCCAGCTACCTCCAGCCTGCAGGCCTGGTGGACTGGGGGGCAGGAACGAAGCAGTGCAAGCTCCAGTAGTGGTCTGGGCACTGTGTCTAGTAGTCCAGCTTCCCAGCGTGTCCCAGGGAAACGACCCATCAAGCGGCCAGCATACTGGAAACCTGAGAGCGAGGAAGAGGAAAATGCCAGTCTGGATGAACAGGACAGCTTGGGAGCATGCTTCAAGGACGCAGAATATAGTAAGGACAGCTAATTATGAGCAGCCAGCTAGAAGGGATCCCCTGACTCCCAATCTCAACCCCAGTCCCAGAAAAGAGCAGCCAGTAATGAACGTTAAGCCTGATAGTTTCTTTTAGCCATCTTTTCTTATTCTGTAAAATGGGGATATTTCACAGGTTGATGTATGAATTAGAGATTATGCTTTCACAGAGCTCTTGACAGTCTTGCTTATGGGAAGATGTCAAGAATAGTAGCTCTTTAATGAGCTGTCATCTGTTTTTAGTAACATCTAATTCTTAATTTGGCAACTCTTTCTCTCCTGCTTATTTACTTCTATCTCCTGTATTGTTTATGTTCTGTGTTAGCCAGAACTCCCTGCAGAGGTATACAGTCAGCTTTCCACGTATTTGGGAAAAGTTATATCTGTACAGAACATGTACAGACTTTTACTTGTTATTTTCCCCTAACCAAAACCATATTGTAACAGAATTTATTTTGTATTAGATATAGCATGTGGTCTAGAGATGATTCCAGGTATATAAGATCATGAATATAGGTTATATACAAATATTATACCTTTTTATATAAGAGACTAGTATCCACAAATTTTGGTTGGGGATAAGAGTACTGGAAGCAATTTCCCTTGGATACTGAAGGACAACTGCACTGACCATTCAAAGGACTTTTACATCTAGAAAATGAGTCCTAAAAATTTAATCCTTTTTAAGGTAAGATTTGAATATAATAGTATAAAGCTCTGTTTTATATAATGTAAGAAAATTTATTAGTATTTCATAAATTACACCAATATTGACCAAGATTTAAACCCGAGAAAGCAAAAATTCCTCAGTTTCCTGTATACCTTTTCTTTTGATATGTCATACTTGTACAGATGGATGGATGGATTTCTTTTGTATGTGCTGGTCCTGGGTGTTGAACTCTGAGCCTGGGTGCTGTCCCTGAGGTTTTCTGCTCAAAGGTAGCTCTCTGCCACTTGAGCCACAGCTCTACTTATGGCTTTTGGTGGTTAATTGGAGATAAGAGGCTCACAAACTTACCTGCCTGGGCTGGCTTTGAACCATGACCCTCAGATCTCAGTAGCTTGAATTATAGGCATGAGCATCAAGGTGAATATTTTTAATAGGTGTAGCTTGGATATCTTACAAGATTAGTACATAGAGATGTACTTAACCAATAAATAGAGATATACTTGCTGTCTAGCATCTTTAGCATTGATGTGTATCTTAACTGTTCCCTACTGGTTAACTTTAGGTTGTTTCTCAGTTGTTTGTTACTAACAAAATACTTCAGTGAAAAATCTTGTCATAACCCTAGGGCCCATAATGCTTGCTAATATCATTCTAAAGCTTATAGGCCTGCTGAGTTGAAGGTTATGTACAAGATAAATGCCAAATCTCCTCCTAAAGGGAAAATGTATAAGCAGTATATGAGAATACCTGTTTCCTCACAGTGACACAGTATTATCCACATTTTTTTGGTAGCACTAGAATTTGAGTATCACATTCACTTGACTTACTTGCTCAATTGGTACCTACCTCTTTTAGCCACACCTCTAGCCCAGCCTTTTGCTGGAGTCTCATGGACTTTTCTGCCCTGGATGGCTTCGGTCTGTGATTTTCCAGATCTCAACCTCCTGAGTAGTTAGGGATTCAGGCATACAACTGCTGTCTGACTTGTCAGCTTTTTAAATCTTACAGCAAGAGGTATTTTAGTTTATTTTACATATTTACCATCTCTTCTTTATTCCTTTTTTATGAATTGCCTATATATTCTTTCACCTTTAAAAAAATTGTAGCGGAACTTGGGGACTTAGGTTTTCTAGGCAAGCTCATTCATTTTTCTATTGGGATTTTAAAATTGATCTATAGGTACTCTGTTAGATATATACATATGGTTAAATAGGATGAAAACCTGGGGCCTGGGAAGGTGGCTCAGTGGTATAGTGCTTGCCTTGCATGGGTGAGGCCCTGGGTTCAATTCCTCAGCACCACAAAAGCAAAAATAGCCGGAAGTGGTGCTGTCACTCAAGTGGTAGAGCATTAGCCTTGAGCTGAAGAGCTGAGGGACAGTGCCTAGGCCCAGAATTCAGGCCCCACCACCGACAAAAAAGAAAAAGAAAAGGATGAAAACCTGGCCGAGAAAGCAAGGGCTTTAGTGTTGGAGCACATTTTTATATGTTCTGAATATGTTGACAATAATATAGTTTTTGTCTCATATTTATGCAGGCCTTCATATAGTTAAGCTTCACTGGGGAAAAGCAAGAACAGGGCAACTCTTATTCTAGTGCTACCAGTCATTCATCACTGAAGTGTCCAAGTCTTCTGGAAGACTCCTTACCTCACTTCCTATGTTCTTTTCTGAATCATAGTTGAGGGATTAACTTACAACAGGAGGTCTAATCTATTGCTCGCTCCTTTTTTTTTTTTTTTTTTTTTTGAGAACTCTAGACTGGCCTGGAACTTGCTGTATACCCTAGTTGGCTTTGAACTCTGAGTCTTTCTGCCTTGAGTTCTTTTTTTTTTTTTTTTGGTCAGTCATGGGGCTTGAGCTCTGGGCCTGGGCCCTGTCCTTCAGCTCTTCAGCTCAAGGCTAGTGCTCTACCACTTGAGCCACAGTGCCACTTACTGCCTTGAGTTCTTTTTCTTCTTTTTAATTGTGAAAATACCATACAGAGGGGTTACAATTACATGGGCAAGGTATGCCTTGAGTTCTTAAATGCTGGGATTGCAAGTGTATGACCCCAGGCCTACTTGAATTATTCATTCCTCTTACAGCCTCTGGTGGAGTCTTAAAACACATATAGTAAAATCCTAACTTCTAGCTGTCTTCCTTGCAATTTTCCATGATTTGCTCCTGTTTATCTTTCCCCCTTTTCCCACCCTTCTGTGTCCACTTTGATCACCTTGTGCTTTATTAAACCATCAACTAATCCTTGCCCCAGAACTAGAGCACAGGCAGCCCCTTTCAATGCTTTCCTTTACTCTTAATTAATAAAAAAAATTGTTTTCTTTGTTATATTTTAGCATGTAGAAGATCAGATTTTTGCTAGGCACAGTGACTCATGTCTGTGATTTTATCTATTTAAGAATCAAGATTGGAGGAATTGAGGGGTTTTTGTTTTGTTTTTTTGGGGGGGGGTCCAGTCGTGGGGCCTGAACTCTGGGCGCTGTCCCTCAGCTCTTCAGCTCAAGGCTAGCCACAGCACCACTTCCGGCTTTTTTCTTTTTGCTTATGTGGTGCTGAGGAATTGAACCCAGAGCCTCAGGCATGCAAGGCAAGCGCTCTACCACTGAGCCACCTTACCAGCCCGGAGGAATTGAGGTTTGAGAACAGTCCAGGCATAAATTTCTTGAGACTTCCATCTCAACCACTAACTGGGCACTAACTGGTACAGGCATTCAATGCCTGTTCTCCTATTAGCAAAGGATAGCACAAATAGGAAGATTGCAATCCAGGCCAGCCTAAGCATAAAGTGAGACTCTATCTCAAAAATAACCAATGCAAAGAAAAAGTAGCTGACAGTGCTTCAAGTGGTAGAACACCTGATTTGCAAGCACAAGGATCTGATTTCAAACCCTAATGTAAACAAAAGGAAAAGGATTTTGAAGCTCAGTGACAGAGAGCTTTCCTAGCATATACAAGGCACATAACAACCCCCCCCCCCAATTAACCAGTTATGCCCTTGTATTTTTTTCTGACTTGTATGTGAAGTGGATATGATTTAAGTGAAGAGTTAATTTTTAAACCATTTAGAAGTTAATATTTTCCTTAAAAAAAAAAAAAGAAAAGAAAAATGACAGGTGCCGGTGGATCACACCTACAATGCTAGCTACTTGGGAGGCTGAGATCTGAGTATTGTGGTTTGAAGCCAGCCCAGGCAGAAAAGTCCATGTGACTCTTATCTCCAATGAATCACAGAAAAAGCCAGAAGTGTCTGTGTGGCTTAAGTGGTAGAGTGCTAGCCTTGGGCAAAAGAAGGTCAAGGACAGAATCCAAGCCCCTGGACCAGCAAAAAAAAAAAAAAATTGTAGCTGGTACTAGGGCTTGAATTTAGGGCCTAGGTGCTAGCCATGACCTTTTGTGCTCAGGATTAGTGCTCTACCATTTGAATCCCCATTCCATTTCTGGCTTTTTTTTTTTTTGGTGGTTAAGTAGAGATAGAGTCTCACAGAATTTCCTGCCTGCTGGCTTTGAACTGCAATCCTCAGATCTCAGTCTGCTGAGTAGCTGGGATTACAGGCGTGCGCTACTGGCACCTAGCCTTTGTAATTTTTTTTTTTTTTTTTTGGTCCTGGGGCTTGAACTCTGTACCTGGGTACTGTTCCTCAGCTCTTCAGCTCAAGGCTAGTGCTCTACCACTTGAGCCACAGCACCACTTCTGGTTCTCTGGTGGTTAATTGGAGATCCAAGATCAGAGTCTCATGGACTTTCCTACCCAGGCTGGCTTTGAACAGTGAGCCACTGATACTCAGCACCTTTGTAATTTTTATAGTTTTTTTTTTTTTTTGCCAGTCCTGGGGCTTGAACTCAGGACCCTGAGCTTCTTTTGCTCAAGGCTAGCACCATACCACTTGAGCCACAGCACCAGTTCTGGGTTTTTCTGTTTATGTGGTACTGAGGAATCGAACCCAGGGCTTCATGCATACACTGTACCACTAAACCACATTTTCAGCCTTTTTTAAAAATAATTTTTGTATCTAATATTTTAGATAAGAACTCCCTTTCATACCTCCTATCTAAAACCTGATTGCAAATTAAATATTTAGCTCTTTTTCTCGAGTCAAGTTTTGTGAATTGTTGGGAGTAAAACTCTAACTTTTTCTCTATATGAGCAATCAATGCAGCACCATTTGTTGATTTGGTTATCGTTATCGTCTTTGTTTGAAGTTCACCTTTGTCATAAACTAAATATATGTGGTTCTATTTTAGTTAAAATCTGTGCCTTATTAGCTATGTGGCTTTGAGTAAACAAGTTAACTCCCTGTTGGGAGCCCATGGGTTGGTGTGAGGATTAAGTAAATATATATAAAATGTTATTGACATTGCTTTACCACCTGGTAAGCCCTGAGTTAGATTTTTTAATATTATATTTATTTTTATAAAATTGTTTTCCTTAAAACTCAGTCTTATCGAGGTTGGAGGTGTGGCTTAGTTGGTAGAATGCCAGCCAATGAGTGAAAGCATCATGTATGGAGTTCAAATCTCAGTTTCAGACAAGAAAAAAGAAAAAAAAGAGTCTTGTCTGTTTATTGTAGCAATACCATAGTTGAGTTACGATAGGCTTTGATTGTGATGGAGCAAATTCCCTCTGTAGAATGCAGTTGTTCTGTAAACTTTTATCATCTCTGGGCTAAGCTATCATTGGTATTAGGAAGATGCCAAGTTCCCCTGGCCACCCAGCCCACCTTCATCAGCTAATCACAATGACTTGCAGCCAAGACATCTGGACCTGGTTTAAGAAATCCTCTTAGAACAAACAGCTCACTCAGCCTCTGCTTCCTCCTCCCTGCTTTGTCCAGCAACCCTGGAGAGGCAGCTTAACAAAAAGTGCTTTACTTGTTCTTATTTTTTTCCAGACTGTTCAGACAGTTGATGAGCTTTTTCCATTCCACAGCTTGGAAGCAGCTTGTCAATTCTATTAGGATTTTTAAATTAAGATTTACATGTACAAATTATTTTTATGGAAAGAACAAATCCTCTCTAGCATTAAACCCTAGGCTCAGGCATTCCCTTTCCAGATGTGGATTTATGATTGCATTTACTGAAAAAGGTGACAGCTTCATCAAACTAAAATCTAAAACATGAGCCAGATTTCATCTATCTTTTTTTATATTTGTTTGTAGTACTGGAGATCAAATCCACAGCCTTGCACATGCTAAGCAAGTGCTCTACCAATGAGCTATACTCTTAGACCCCCTTTCCTATTTTAACACCGAGGGAAATGTTCTTGTAAATTCTTCTTAGCCCCAATCTCCTGTTCCACACATACTTAATTTTATACAAACAGGCTTGCACTCTTTTTCCTTTCTATCATCACATATTGCTAAGGCTTTCACTCTGGTTGTGAGAAAATCTACCACTAATTGGTTTAAAAAGCAAATGTTAAGAAAGATTACTTTTGAACTAATGCAACTTTTGGAACAACATGTATATCATTCCTCTATTTACCTTATGAGTATGAACAGTGACAAAACAGACTATTTTGTCTGTCTTTTATATAGTGTTTGTATTTATGTATTAGTTCTGGGGCTTGAACTCAGTGCCTAGGTGCTGTCCCTTATCATTTTCATTTATGGCTAGTGCTCTATGACATGGGCAACAGCTCCATTTCCAGCTTTTTGGTGGTTAATTGGAGATAAGACTCTTAAGGGTTTGTCTGTCTAAGTTGGCTTGGAATTATGATCATGACCTCCTGATTAGGAATACAGGTGTGAGGAACTGGTGCCTAGCTTCCATTTTGTTTTTCTACTAAGAAATGGGATATATCCATATGTTTATCTTTATTTTCTTCAGTTCATTAGTATTTTATTTTGATTCCTACTTAAAAGTGCCATCTGAGCTATATCTTTAGCCCCTGTCTTATATTCTTGATCTTAGAGGAAAGCTCTTAGTCTTTTACTGTTGTGTGTGATGTGGGTTTCATAATTGCCCTGTATCTTGGTAATTGGTATTGTATTTTTAAGAATTTTTCTTTAATCTTCATTTTGTCAAATGCTTTTTCTACTCTATCACATTTTGTTTTGGTTACTTTGTCTTTTGTTATACTAATATCTGTTATATTGATTTTCCTCATGTTGGTTATTCTTGGATTCCTAGGATAGATCCCATTTGGTCATAATACATGATACTCTCTTCTTTTCGGGGGGAAGTTCTGGGGCTTGAACTTGGAGACTCATGCTTGAGAACAGGTACCCAGTTTTTTTTTGCTTTATTTTTCAAATAGGGTCTTGCTTTGACTTGGAGCTGGCATCAACTGTAATCTTCCTATCCTATCCCATGTACTAGATTGCAAACATGAACCACTATGCCTGGCTTGTTCTTTGAGATAGAGTTTCACTAACTTTTTACCTAGTCTGGCCTCAAATTTCAGTTCTCCATTTCTCCAAATAATTGGGATTATAGGCCTCAGCCACTGTACTTGGCCATGGTTTTATGCTACAAAATTTGATTTACTAGTATTTTGTTGCAGGTGTCTGACTCAGATTAGTAACATGAGGGAAGACTTCTTAAAGGGAGAAATTCTAGAGCTGAATTATAAAAGATAACTCAGTCACTGGATAGATGTTGGATGATTGAATCAAACCTGGACACTTGTAGCTTACACCTGTAATGTTAGCTTCTTGGGAGAATCATATAAAGTATAAATGACTCCATCTCAACAGAGGGAAGCTGGATGTGGTGGTTGGTGCAATGAAAAGAAGCCTAAAAAAATAGTTGTCATACATGTGTGGGCCCGGGCAGGAAGTGAACCATATCTCAAAATAACCAGAGCAAAATAAGGTTTGAGGCGTGTCTCTGATAGAACACCTGGCTAGTAAGCATGATGCCCGAGTTCAAATCCCAATACTGCCAGAAAAATCAAGTAAAAGAATTAGGTTAGTGCAAGGGTAAGACTTTTGCTTAAAAGGGTACAAAAGTAATAAAAGTTATAAATGTATGTGATACGTTCAGGAACTCCTGCTTGAGTGTGAATGGCATAAAGGACATATTTGTATGGGAGTCAGCAGAACTGAGACACGTATTATTCTGTCCCTCCTTTTGGATGAAATCTTAATTTATTCTGTTTCTCTTTTCTCTATAGTCTATCCTTCCCTGGAGTCTGATGATGATGACCCTGCTTTGAAATCTCGACCCAAGAAAAAGAAGAATTCAGATGATGCTCCATGGAGTCCTAAAGGTGATCCAGTATTCTAAACCTCAAACGCTCCAGGGCAAACATTTGTCTAGCCTACATATAATATGCTAGAGCTAAAATGGTGTGTGATACACAGTTTTGTTATCAATTCAGCAGAACTAGAGGCAATGGAACATGTTGATTTTGATAGTCTCTGAGTTGAGATGAAAAGAAAAAGACCTTGAGCAGATTTTATCAAGTGTATCCTAAGACTTCTAAGAACCTCTGATACCATCATGCTGGCCCTCTGGTAAATTTTTTGTCACAGAGGAAAATTATTCTAACTGTTTTGTCCTACAAGGTTTAAAACTTACCTATTGAGAAGTCATCTCTGAGGAATCACTAAGGGGAACATAGAATTTAGAGGGGGATAAAGTGACTTTCTCCATTTCATTGGCTGGGTGATTTTTACATTGTATGTCATTGCTGCTTGACAAACTATCCAAAATTTAGTGGCTTAAAACAACACTAGTTAAATTTAGCCAGTGACAAATGTTGGTGGGGATGCAGAGAAAGAGGAACCCTACTGCATTGCTCGTGAGAATGTACACTAATAGCACCACTTTGGAAAGCAGTCTGGAGGTACCTCAGAAAGATAATATAGATCTCCCCTATGACCCAGCCATACCACTCCTAGGCATCTCCCCTGAGCAACAGGAACCAGGATACAAGGACACATGCACCTCCATGTTTGTTGCCGCACTGTTCGCAATAGCCAAGATATGGAAACAACCCAGATGCCCCACTACAGATAAATGGATCAAAAAATGGTGGTGCCTATATCCAGTGGAATATTATGCAGCTATTAGAAAGGACAGAATAATGGCATTTGCAGGGAAATGGATGAAACTAGAACAAATCATTTTGAGCGAGGTAAGCCAGGAGCAGAGAGACAAGCAGCACATGGTCTCCCTGATATATGGATGTTAAATTCAAAATTCAAGGAGATATGACAAAGTAAACAGGACTCAAGAAACAAAGGATCTCCATTCAATATGTCATATCATTTCTAAATGATTCCATGTTCTTGACCACATATATGCTGTGTGTGTATATGTATGTGTGTGTGCACATCTGAAGGAAGCTAAGAGGAGGGCACAGAATCAGAGGGAAACGGGAAATATACAACAGAGGGTCCCATCAACTGCACTGGACATTGATAAAATGAACTAAGCAACTCAGGGCAGTGATGGGAGGGAGGGAATGAGAGGGAAAGAGGGAACAGCTTACATTAAGCAAAAGGAAAGAAATGTACATATCACCCGATGTGGAAGAAATAGTTGTATTGTTAAAGCTCATAAAATTCACAAACTTTATAGACCATGATAATGATAATTTGACTTGTGAAAGTTAAATACTAGTTGATCATTTTTCATGGTTCTGAAGGTTGATTGCTGTTATTCCTATGTGAGCTAGCTTGTGTGGGGCTACATGGTGTAAGATCTCCCTCAGCTGTATGGGATCTGACCTAGATTGATAGGACACTTTTCTATATAGTCTCTTCCAAGCCGAAGCTTCTTCACAGTACAGCAGAGGATGTCCAGTAGCAAGAAAGGGATAGGGCTCAATACACAAGTATATTTCAAGCCTCTGTGTGTATCATGTTTACTCTTGTCCCATTGACTAGAGCAAGTTATATGCCCATACCCTGATTTCAGGGCTGGGGAGATAGATTGTACCTCTTGATAGGGAACTTTGGAGACATATTCTGAAAGGGCATGTGCACCAGGAGGTGTGAGAAACTGAAAGTCTGCCATAGAGGATACTGAGATCTATGTATGTTATCCAGAAAATAAAGGGCCTGCTGTTCTCACTCAGTCTTATTTGGCCTTCCTAGTGTTAGCTTAGACTTAGTTCTTTTCATTAACTTCTGATATGCCTCTTTTCTTTCTACACCTTCCTTCTATGAAGATATTAATACCATATGTTGTCTTGTGATTAATATTCTACATTTACTAAAGATTGACTGCAAAACTTTAAACCAATAAACCTATCTTCATTTTGTGCTGGTCCTGAGTCTTTAACTCAGGGTCTGGGCACTATTCCTGAACTTTTTTGCTCAAGGCTAGCACTCTACCACTTGAGCCACAGTTCTACTTCTGGCTTTTTTGGTAGTTAATTAAAGATGAGAGTCTTTGAACCATGATACTCAGATTTCAGCATCTTGAGTAGCTACAATTATAGGCATGAGCCACTGGCGCCCAGCCCTATCTGGCCTTTAAAGTTAATATTATAAGTATATTCCTATGTCTTTGTTTATAAATAAATATTTTAAATGATCACATAATATTTACTGAATGGATTATACCTCAGTTCTCCCTTTTTTGGGAGAACAGTGCTAGGGCTTGAACTCAAGGACTGGGTGCTGTCCCTGAGCTTTTTTTGCTCAAAGCTAATGCTCTTCCACTTAAGCCATAACTCCTCTTCTGGCATTTTGGTGGTTAATTGGAGCTGAGTCCTATGGACTTGTCTTGCCAGGGCTGGCTTTAAACCATGATCTTCAGACCTCAGCATCCTGAGTAAGTAGGATTGCAAGCATGAGCCACTGGAGCTCAGTTCTAAATTCTCCTTTAATGTGCAGCATGTACGCTTTTCTGGAATTTTCATAATTAGTGATAACATTTGAAGTAAGCATCTTACGTGAATGTATTTCTTATAATTTATTAAGAATGAAACCTTAAAAGGGTTAAAATACATGAGTATTGGGCTGGGAAGGTGGCTCAGTGGTAGAGTGCTTGCCTTGCATGCATGAGGCCCTGGGTTCAATTCCTCAGCACCACATAAGCAGGGGAAAAAAGCCAGAAGTGGCTCTGTGGCTCAAGTGGTAGAGCGCTAGCCTAGAGCTGAAGAGCTGAGGGACAGCGCCCAGGCCCAGAGTTCAGGCCCACAACCGCCCTCCCCCCCCCCCAAAAAAAATACATGAGTATAAATGTTGAAATTTGTGAGTATAAAAATGTGATGCTCCATTTGGAATAAACCACAACTTCTAGTTTATCTTTTTTTACATTTGTTTTACTCAGTTGAAATGTTATTTTATATGTTGCTACGTCTTTTTTTTTTTTTTTTTTTTTTTTTTGGTCAGTTGTGGGGCTTAAACTCTGGGCTTGGGCACTGTCCCTCCTGAGCTCTTCAGCTCAAGGCTAGTGCTCTCCCACTTGAGCCACAGTGACATTTCTGGTTTTCTGGTGTTTCATTGGAGATCAGAATCTCAAGGTCTTTCCTGCCCGAGCTGGCTTTGAACCGCAGTCCTCAGATCTCAGCCTCCTGAGTAGATAGGATTACAGGTGTGTGCCACGGGTGCCGGCTTACTTCTTTCTTTTCTTGTTTAATAATATATCATGGAGATCGTTTAGACTTATACCAATAATACATCATTGCCAACAGTTTGTTAATATAAATGTTTTTAAAGTACTTAACAGGTGGCCCACACCTGTAATCCTACCTACTCAAGAGGCTGAGATTCGAGGATTGTGGTTTGAAGAAAGCCAGAGCAGGAGAGTCTGTGAAACACTTATCTCCAATTAACCATTAAAAAAAAGCCTGAAATGAAACTATGGATCAAGTGATAGAGCTCCAGCCTTGAGCAATACAGCTAAGGGACTATGCTAAGGCTTTGAGTTCAGGCCCTAGTTTTGGCACACACACACATGCACACGCACACACACAAAAGTTCTTGATAAGTATTGATGAATTGCCTTCCAAGAAGGTCATACCAACATGCATTCCAGTTGGCCGTGTATGAGAAAGCTTATTTATTTAAGAAATCCTTAATTGAGCATATCTGTTAGGCACAGTATTTACATTTAATTAAGAGGAACGTCTCAAGCATCCTTAATAGAGTCACAGATAGCTACTGTATTTCCAGAGCAGGTTGTAGTTCAGAAGAGCAGAAAGAAAAGGAATTAACAGACTTCCTTAGTTCCCCCTCTTCCAAACCTTTTCCCTTTTTTTTTTTGCACGCAGGATTTTGCACATAGTAGACAAGTGCTCTACCTTTAAGCTATATCTCCAGGTCTTGATTTTTTTTTGACAGTCTTGCCTACAGAGCCTAAGTTAACTTCAAACTCATTATTCTGCCTCTGCTTCTAAAGTACTATGATTACAGGCATGTGCCACTGATCCTTGCTGGGTTTCTCTTCTTTTTAACATCCTTTTGTGGAAAGTGAGTCATATGACCAAGACTATCACAGAGACTCACTCCTCTAACCCCAGCTACTCAGGAGAGATGACTGGAATGATTGCAGTTCAATACCAGCCTGAGCAACAAGTTTAGCAAGACCCCACATGGGCATGTACACTTGTAATCTCTGCAAAGCAAGAAGTATAGATAAGAGGATTTCTGTTCAAGGCTGCATAAAATGTGAGAGACACTGAATAATAACTAAAAGCAGAGGGCTGAGAGCATGGCTCAAATGTCAGTGCATGCCTATCAAGAGCCAGGTCCTGAGTTCAAACCCCACTACTGCAATAAAAACAAAAAGTGAGCCGGGCGCTTGTGGCTCATGCCTGTAATCCTAGCTACTCAGGAGGCTGAGATCTGAGGATCGAGGTTCAAAGCCAGCCCTGGCAGGAAAGACCGTGAGACTCCTATCCCTAATAAACCACCAGAAAACCGGAAGTGGCGCTGTAGCTCAAGTGGCAAAGTGCTCTCCTTGAACTGAAGAGCTGAAGGATAGTGCCCAGGCCCAGAGTTCAAGCCCCACAACCGACAAAAAAAAAAAAAAAGTGAAAAAAAACTAGCCTTTTTAGGTATTTAAAAATTACTATAAATAGAAATATATGCAAATATACTATTTTACTATAATAACTAACTCATTGTGGATACCAGCATGAGAATACAACGTATGTTTTTCCTTTTAAGATAAATTTTGTTAGGGGGCTGGGAAGGTGGCTCAGTGGTAGAGCACTTGCCTTGCATTCATGAGGCCCTGGGTTCGATTCCTCAGCACCACATAAGAAAAAAAAAGCCGGAAGAGGCACTGTGGCTCAAGTGGTAGAGCGCTAGCCTTGAGCTGAAGAGCTGAGGGACAGCGCCCAGGCCCAGAGTTCAAGCCCCACGACCGGACCAAAAAAAAAAAAAAAAAGATAAATTTTGTTAGATAACTTAAAAACATATAGAAAATTAGGTCAGTGCCATAAATGTCTTAGTTTTTGTTCTCTCAAGAGTTAATAATTTTCATTTTAACTATGTTTGCTTTATTCCTTTTTCTGAGGCAGCTTAAGTAAACCTTAGACATGACATCTCTAGTTCCTCGCTGATTTTCTAATTGTTTTATTACTGACTATAGAGTTTTGAGTTCTCCAACTGTTTATCCCTTTATTATTATTAATTACTTTTTTTGTCAGTACCTGGGTTTGAACTCGGGTCCTTGAACTTGCTGGTGGTCTGTCACTTGAGCCACACCTCCAACTTTTTGTTATTTTGGAGATGGATGTACAAACTGACTTCAAACCGTGATCCTTCAGATCTCAGCTTCCTAGTATTATAGGTAGGAGCTATCAGTGCCTACTTCTGTTATTGGGAACTCAGGGCCTTGAGCAGCTAGACATACACTGTTACTACTAAGCTATACCCCAGCCTTTGTACTTGGTAAATCTTCTTGTTAGCTTGACTCTTTAGTCATAAAACGTTGATCTTGGGGAGTAGGGGTATAGTTTATCACAGGGCATTTGCTTAGCATATGTGAGGCCCTGGGTTCAATCTAGGCACCAACAAAGAATATTCTTTGTACTAATGATTTTTGTCTTTAAGTCTATTTTGTCTGGGGCTGGGAAGGTGGCTCAGTGGTAGACTGCTTGCCTTGCATACATGAGGCCCTGGGTTCGATTCCTCAACACCACATAAGCAAAAAGAAAAAAGCCGGAAGTGGCGCTGTGGCTCAAGTGGTAGAGCACTAGCCTAGAGCTGAAGAGCTGAGGGACAGCACCCAGGCCCAGAGTTCAGGCCCCACGACTGGACCCAAAAAAATAAATAAATAAATAAAAATCTATTTTGTATTTCTTAGTGGCTATCCTGAGGCTTAACATTAACATTCTAATTTATCTTTCAAATTATCTTCTATAGTCTATTATTCTTTTTTACACTATTTTTGTCACAGAGTACATTATTCTTTTTTTTTTTTATTTTGTCAGCCGTGGGGCTTGAACTCTGGACTTGGGTGCTATCCCTCAGCTCTTCAGCTCAAGGCTAGCACACTACACTTGAGCCACAGTGCCACTTCCGGTTTTCTAGTGGTTTATTGGAGATAAGAGTCTCGTGGACTTTCCTGCCTGGGCTGGCTTTGAACTGCGATCCTCAGATCTCAGCCTCCTGAGTAGCTAGGATTACAGGCATGAGCTGCTGGCGTCCAGCTTTGTATGTGTTTTTAAAGAGCATCTCTTACTACTTTCTAGAATATGTGGTTTGTGATAATAAGCTGTTTTTGGTTTTGGTTTTGGTGCTGGTAACAGGGCTTTGAACTCATGGCCTCAAGCTCTCAGCTTTTTGCCATGTAATGGCAGGGGTTTTTTTGTGTGTGGGGGGGGCTTGAACTCAGGGCCTTCCCATTGTCCCTGAGATTCTTTTTCTCAAGGCTGGTGCTCTACCACTTGAGCCACAGTGCCACTTCTGGCTTTTTCTGAGCAGTTTATTGGTGATAAGAATCTCACAGATGGGGCTGGGAAGGTGGCTCAGTGGTAGAGCGCTTGCCTTGCATGCATGAGGCCCTGGGTTCGATTACTCAGCACCACATAAGCAAAAAGAAAAAAGCCAGAAGTGGCACTGTGGCTCAAGTGGTAGAGCCTTGAGCTGAAGACCTGAGGGACAGCACCCAGGCCCAGAGTTCAGGCCCCACGACCAGACCCAAAAAAAAAAAAAAAAAAAAGATTTTCACAGACTTTCCTGCTCTGCCTGGTTTCAAACGGTGATCCCCAGATCTCAGCCTCCTGAGTAGCTTGGATTACAGGCATAACTCACCAACAACCAGGTGACTTTAGTTTTGATTATGATGTGTGGTATTTTTTAGTTTGTTCAAGTTGTTGAATTTATCAAGTTTGGAAAGTTCTCAACTATTTTCTTTTTCTTTTGTTAGTGCTAGGGATCAAACACTGGTTTTGTGTATGCTACACAATCACTGTACCACTGTACCACCCCACCTATGATTCAGTGATACCCCTGTTTCTTCAAGTTTTCTTTATTCTTTATTCCTAATGTCTCTCATTCTGTTCATTTTCTTTTGTTCTTTAAAAATTCTAAACACATAATCTCAATTAGATTGTTCTAAACACATAATCTCAATTAGATTGTTCAGGGTCATTGATTCTTCTTGCTCAAATCTGTTGTTTAAACCCTTTAGTAAGGTTTTTTTTTAGTTATTTTATTTAACTAGTATTTAACTTTTTGAGTAGTAAATGATAAAGATTAATGAAAAAGAAGATAAATAGGGTTTGTGCTAGACAGGTGGAGTCCCAAGAGAGGAGACTAGTGTTTCTAGGAGAGAGCTACATGACTATCATGATCATTGGACAGCCTATAGGCTATAAACATAGCTGTCCTCAGACCTAATCAGAGGCTACACTCAGCCTGCACAAGCTCTTCATGCATTATTTAACCCTTTTTACTGGATGTCCCTTCCAGCATATACCTCTGGAATCCAGTCAGCCCATTGTTTATGTGCTAGCCTTCCAGGGGCAGTGAGCCATGATGTGATGCCCAGAGGTCCTCATGTGCAACTGCTGAAGGCCATGGTGAAGGATATAGAACCTCTGAGGGGGAAAAGTCTTTGCCTTGATTGCTTTTCCAGGCTCTCTGCATTCATTTCCCCTTCTGAAGAAGTAACTCTGACTGCTGTTATGGGAGAAGAGGTGATGTCCATTTTGGTTACTTTCTGGTCACCAAAAGAAGACAGGTTTACTTTACTCCTCTGAGGGTTGGCCTAGAAGCTTATGGTAGTAAGTCTGTACTTGAAGTTTTATTTTAATTTTTATAACCACAAGCCTCAGATCTCAGCCTTCTGAATAGCTAGTATTACAGGCATGAGACACCGGTGCCTGCTTTTCAATTACTTTTGAAAGGGCAAGCCCAAGTGACTCTAGTTGGAATCTGTCAAAAATCCCCTCTTATCTGAACAGGTTTTGTTTTCTTTGAACTGTCTCTGTATGATTGCACATTCCCAGGATAACTTTTGTCCTGGTAGGTTTCTCCTCATTATTAGGAAGATGTGTTCCAGTTTGCTTTTTGTTTAACTTTTTAATTATTTTGCTAGTCCTGGAGCTTGAACTCAGGGCCTGGGCGCTATCCCTGAGATCTTTTGCTCAAGGCTAGCACCCTTCCACTTGAGCCACAGCTCCATTTCCAGCTCTTTGTGTGATTACTTGGCAATAAGAGTTTCATAGACTTTCCTGAACTGGCTGACTTCAAACCCCAACCCTCAAATCTTAGACTCCTGAGGAGCTAGGATTACAATACAGATAAGAACCACTGGCTCTCAGTTTGTTTAACTTTTCAAGCACTTCTCTTAAAAATAGCTGGGCGCCGGTAGCTCAAGCCTATATAACCCTAGCTATTCAGGAGGCTGAGATTTGAGGATCACAGTTCAAAGCCAGCCTAGGCAGGAAAGTCCATGAGACTTATCTCCAGTTAACCACCAGAAAACCAGAAGTGGCGCTGTGGCTCAAGTGGTAGAGCGTTCGCCTTGAGCTGAAGAATGCAAGGACAACGCCCAAGCCCAGAGTTCAGCCCCACGACCGACAAATATATATATATATATATATATTTTTTTTTAATTGGATATATTTTTTTTTTATTTTTTTTGCCGGTCATGAGGCCTGAACTCTGGGTCTGGGCGCTGTCCCTCAGCTCTTCAGCTCAAGGCTAGCGCTCTACCACTGGAGCCACAGCGCCATTTCCGGCTTTTTCTGTTTATGTGGTGCTGAGGAATCGAACCCAGGGCCTCATGCTTGCGAGGCATGCACTCTACCGCTGAGCTACCTTCCCAGCCCTGGATATATTTTTTATTGGTTTTATTTTTTGTGAAATCTTTCTCAGACCTTTCTAGATATGCCTTCCTTTATATTCCAAATTTACAAAATAGATGATTAAAAGTCCTTATCTAGTAAGTCTAACTTTGTCTAAGAAGCCAGGGAGAATTTGTTGATTACATTTATTTATGTATTTGTTTATTTATTTATTTAGTCATGGGGCTTGAACTCTAGGCCTGGGCGCTGTCCCTCATTTCTTCAGCTCAAGGCCAGTGCTCTACCCTACTTTTTTTCTTATGTATATAATTTTTTCTTTGTATGTCTTAGAATTCTTTTGAGAAGTAGACATGTAAAATGCAGTAGCAGGCCAGTCACCTGTAATCCTAACTACTCAGAAGGCTGAGATCTGAGGATTGCAGTTCAAAGCCAGCCCAGGCAGGAAAGTCCCTATGACTCTTATCTCCAGTTAACCACCAGAAAACCAGACATGGTGCTATGGCTCAAGTGGTAGAGTGCTCGCCTTGAGCCAAAAAGCTCAGAGACAGCGCCTAGGCCCAGAGTTCAAGCCCCAAGAGAGACAAGAAAGAAAGAGAGAGGGAGGGAAAGAAAGGAAAGAAAAAAAGGAAAGAAAGAAGAAAAGAAAGGAAAGAAGAAAGGAAGGAAAGAAAGAAAAGCAAGCAAGCTGTGGCAACTCTGCCTGCAAGGGTTCATTGTTGTTGTTGCTTGTTGTCATTGTTATTTGTTAAGTGATTTTACAACTAACAACTGCACTCTGATGATTTGACAGATTTCTTTAAATGCCAGAATCTCATAGTGCCTTTCTAAGGGCCTCTTGTAACAGTCCTTGTTGGTCCAGAACTTCAGTGCTCAGCTAGGCAATTTACTACTCTGCCTTAGCTTTCATTTCCTGCTGTGCAAAGCCTCAAAGTCAACTAAAAGTGTGTGCTTAGGGTCTTCTCAAGTCTTTCAGATAGCCCCCACATACCTATTTGGCTTTCTAGAAGCCCAGCTTCAATATCCTATGACCATCTCATTCCTTAGCTTCCTTTTAAGCTTGGGAATTCATCCATTGTTTGCTACAATGGTTATGCATCACCTTTCAACCACTGGGACATTAAGCCCTTGCCTTTATACTTTGTCTTATAAATCCTCCCCAGGGAGAGACTTTTAGCACTAGGCTTTGAAAGAAATCTCTGGCACCTTTCTACTCACTACATCACTGGGAGTGTAGGCTGTTATTTTTCAAGGCAGCCTCTAAGCTGAGGAAAAGTGGATATGTCTACAGTGAATTAAAATGTTTCAGAGGTCAATGTTCTGAGATTCATTTGTTATTCTTGTGTAAATTCTCTCTACATTTTTGCAAGCCTTTAGTTAAGTGTACTGAAAAACTTATTGCACAAATTCTGCTAATTATCTCATTGTTTTTATTGAGAAATTTTCTTTTTTTTAATTGTGAAAATACCTTACAGAGGGGTTACAATTACATGGGCAAGATAACGAGTACATTTCTTCTCAAGCATTGTTGCCTCCTCCTTTGTTATTGAGAAATAAATTTTCAAAAGCCCTTTTGCCTTTTCACTATGGTCACCCGTTATGACATCTCAACCTCAGTAGTTTAATATGAATCTCTAAAAACTGGTATCTTCTTCCATAACCACAATACCATATATGACACCTGAACAATTTATTTTCTTAATATCATCTTATGCCAAATTGTTATTTAAATTTCCTCTAATAGTACCAGAAGCACCTGTTACAATTGGTTTATTCAAACCAGGATTCATTCAAGGAATACACATTACAATTGGCTGCTAAAATCTCTTGGTCTCATTCATTATTTAAAATTTTATTTTATGGAAATTTTTGTTTTTTTCCATGCATGCATATAATGTACTTTCAACAAATTGATCCATTATTAAATATACATTAAAGTGAAGCATCCATATTATCAATAACTGAATTCTTCTATTATAATTTTTTGCCATCATTCATTCATCTATATCTGGGTATTTTAGTTTTTACTGAGCCACTTCAAAGTAATATACAGCAATATCACAATATATTAATGTCACTAAAGTTAGTACTTGAGTATATTACCTAAGGTGATGACAAGACTAGTATATATTCTGTGAAGTGATAACATTGGTACTATGTGAATATCAATTCTCTAAAATCACTTGTTTCAGTAGGATTTGCAAACTAGAGATTTTCTAGTTCAGTTATTCTTGCTACCTTTATTAGCTGGCATTCTGCAGTTAAAAACCCATTCCTAATGCTCTGAGGCTATATACTTCCTATTGAAAAGTAACTTTTTTGATTCAGTGTGAAGGGAATATAAAAGAGTTTATAAACAATGTGTTCTTTTGGTGTGTAGACAAAATGACACCCATTGATATAAATGAGATAAAGTTATATGTGCTATGTTTGAAACAGAAGTTTTCTGAAGAAAAAACAATCAATGGAACCAAAAAGTTCCTAAATGCTTTACATAGGAAATTACTGTCAGGGTATTTTGGAAGGTTAGATAGATTTTGAATAGGTCGACAAAAGGGAAGAAGCATACTAAAGGCAGTGTTGATGAGGATGAAGACATAGGGAGACAGGATGAAGTATGCATACTTGGGGAGTGTAATAAGGAAGCAGTCTGTTTAGAAGAACTGAAGATACGGTTTCTTAGTCTATTTTCTTCTACTATAACAATATCACACACTGGGTAAATTCTAAACAAGAATTTTATTTGCCTCATGGTTCTGGAGGCTGAGAAGTCCAGCTGTGGGATATTGGCACCTGGTAAACATTGCTCCATCACTCTATAAGCAGAAGGTACCATTTGATGAAAAAGAGGGAAAGAGGGGAAAAGAGCTAAAATCACCCTTCTGTAACTAACCACTCCCATGATAACAAGTTTTATCCATTGTTTGTTTGGGGTTTTTTGGTCCCAGTACTGGGGCTTAAACTTAAGGCCTCAGACTCACACTTGGCTTTTATGTTCAAGGCTGATGGTCTACCACTTCCAGCTTTTTGCTGGTTAGTTGGAGATAAGGATCTCACAGGCCTTTCTGCTCAGACTGGCATCCAAACCCTATCTAGCACTTAGCTGGTACCTCTATAAAGGTTGTTCAAGTGATAAAGTTCCACTTGAGTTTGGAGGGACAGTGAAACCATAACAATGGGTGAGGAAAATAAAATTGGAAAGTTTGGCAAGGAGCGAAAAACATGAACAACTGTAATCACTTTACTCATTGTGTTTTGAGTATTTGTAAATTAGCTTCTTACCTCATGGGAAGCAGGAAGACTAATATACCTTGGCGGGGGTGTGCGTGGGGGACTGACTTTGAGCTGGATGTTGGTGGTACATGTCTGTGATCCTAGCTATTCAGTAAGCTGAGATCTGAGGATGCAGGTTCAAAGCCAGCCCATGCAGGAAAGTCTGTGAGACTCTTATAAATTACCAAAAAGGCCAGAAGTGGTCAAGTGGTAGAGTGCTAGTCTTAAGCAAAAAAAGCTCAGGGACAGCGCCCATGCCCTAAGTTAAAGCTCAGGGACAGCGCCCATGCCCTAAGTTAAAGCCCAGGACTGGCACGAAAAATAAACATTGAAGAGACAAGGGGTGTTTCTCAAGTATTAAAATACTTGTTAGATTGCTTCATAGCAAGGACAGGCTTCGGTCCAATCCCCAGTATAGAAGGGAAAAAAAGACGATCTTTGGAGTAGCTAGAAAATATAATTGACATCCAGATAAATATCTTAGATAGTAACACCTTGTACCGTTTCCCTCTTAGCACGTGTGACCCCAACTCTACCCAAGCAGGACCGTCCTGTGCGTGAGGGGACCCGAGTTGCTTCTATTGAGACAGGTTTGGCTGCGGCAGCTGCAAAGCTGGCACAGCAGGTAAGTGCTGACACATAGGCATGATCTTGCTACCAATCCCAGTTTCCCTTAGAGCCTCAAAGCTTAGATGTTCTGGCTAATAGGATCTCATCATTGTCTCAGGCGACCATTGATCTTTATCCTTGGCAGTATACCATCCCTTTCACATACTAGCTCTATGACAAGCTACTTCCAAAGGTTATACAGTTGACATGATTTAGAGTTATATTAGATACATGTCTGAAGTGGTAGAGTACCAGCCATGAGTAAGAAAGCCAAGAGAGAGCTCCAGGCCCTGAGTTAAGTATCCATACAGACACAAAAAAAAAAAAAAAAAAAAAACCAAAAAAACCAACAGAAAACCCACTGATAGGAAGGATTTGATCTGTCCTTTGCCCTCAGACAGTCCTGAGGAAATGGCTCTGTTAAGTACACTTAAGTTCTCAGCTACCACCTCGCTATGGTGGTGCCCACTACTAATCCCACCTACCTGGGAAGCAAAGATCAGGAGGATTGCAGTTCAAAGCCAGTCTGGACAAAAAGTTACTAAGGACCTCCCCCCATCTCAACAATAGCAGTAACAACAACATAGTCTTAGCTGTGTGAGAGGTGTAAGTTGTAAGATAATAGTCTAAGGCTAACCCTGGGCAAAAAAGTGTGAGTGTCTATTTATCTGGAAAATGACTAAAGCAGAAAAAGAGCTGGAGGTGTGGCTGAAGTGACAGAGCAACTATTTAGTTAATGTGAGGCCCTGAGTTCCAACCCCCAATTATCACAAAATAAAAATTATCAACCACCTATCACTATTGAAATTTGGTATAGTAGTAGATTTTTTCTTCTCCAATTTGTCTTTCTTAAGATAATGTTAGCCACTATTTTTTGTCCTAAAGAGTCACCTTTATTAGAATCAATTTCATATCTTGCATTACAAATTTGTTTAACACATATAATGTGCTCAGAAACACTACAAACATTTAGAGGTGAAACTGCTGGTTCTTTCCTTTGTTTTTTCTTTTTTCTTTTTTCTGTTTGTTGGTCATGGGGCTTTAACTCAGGGCCTGGGTCTATTGCTGAGCTTTTTATGCTCAAGGCTAGCACTACCACTTTGAGGCATAGTTCCACTTCCAGTTGGGGTATGGTTAATTGGAGACAGGAGGGAAAAACTGGGAGAAGGTGACAGAAGGGAAAACATGGTTCAAAAAGAAATCTACATATTACTCATTAACTGATTCATTAACTGTAACTCCTCTGTATATCAACTCTACAATAACAAAAAAAAAAAAAAGGGTTACATGGACTTTTCTGCCTGGGCTGGCTTTGAACTGTGATGCTCAGATCTCAGCCTCCTGAATAGCTCAGATTATAGTCATGAGCCACCAGCTCCCAGCTCTGCTGGTTCTTTTCTTCGTCAATGTCTCCTTAACTTCTCATACCACATCCTACAGCATAGAGCATTATTAGGCATCTGTTTTATGTTAGACACTTGTATGTATAATGTTTAATATAATATGGTCAGTGCACATGTTCAGTAGATAATTTCTTAATTATTTTAAAGGTAAAAAATATGAAACTCTAAGTGTATAATCCAGGATAAAATACCAGTAAATTAAGGAGAGAAGATTCAAACTCATATCCTTTAACTTCAAATTTCATGCTTGATATTTAAATCAAATGGGATACCAAATGTATATATATTTTATATGATGGTCTGTGGAGCTAAAATTAAAAAGTTTCTTGAAAGCCGTTGTCAAGGACTAACAGAGATCAAACAGGCCAGTTGGTTTTTTGACTAGAACTTCTATTATGTATATCTTAATGTTACATATAAGCTGTAATTTGAAAAACGAGTCATGCTGCTTTAAAATAAACAGATAAATTAATTACAGTTGAGAAAATGGCACTTAGGGCCATCTAAGGAATAACTTCAATTTGGGTTGATCACAGCATACTTCAAAGAAGAGGGTTTGGCAGCAAGATTTTGATAGTGTTGTTGAGAGAAGACAAAGAAATGTAATCACTGGTTTGGTCTGTCTGGTTATGTAGCATTTAAAAGCTTGAGTTCATTCACAGGTTCTCACCACCATTTTCCCAGGCTCTCAGGGTTCCAAATGTCCATTATATAAGGATCAACTATGCCATGGATAGTCAATCCATACATTAATGGATAGATGAAATCCAAGATTGGGGGAGAAGTGACATAACTCTGTCTTTCCAAAATTGATGTTTTAAGACCCAGTGGCTTAAAAGAGTTTTCATGTCCTCTGTTAGAAGAAAAAGACCAGCAAGAAGAAAAGACATTGGAAAAATAAGGGATAATTTACCATTTAAGTTACTACCATAGGCTATGACAATAGCAGATATTAATTTACCCTTTTTACAGATCAGGTAACTGAGATTCAGGAAGATTAGGATCTTTGACTAAGTCATCTAATTTTGGAGTACAGCCCTGGATTTGAGCTCAGGCTTCTCTCATTTCAAAGCTAACAATCTTTCTACTCAAATTTGAAAAAAAAATTCAGGGTATGTTTTCAAATAGACCTGGTTAAGTACTGGATCTGACTATTTTCAACTCAGAGGCTTTGTTGTCAAGTTATGTAATATTCCTGCAACTCAGTTTTTTAATCTGTAAATGAGGGTTTTTCTTCTTTGGGGATGTTATAACAAGTAAGATAAAGTAAAGTGCATCAGCTATTGGTGTAGAATTGGTTTTAGTACTATCAAAAAGTCTATGATCTACCTCAGTGATAATGCTAGGACTAAAAGCCAAATCTCCAAATTCATTTGCAGTTCTTTTGCCACTGTACTGTTTAAGTGGCAGTGCTGCCTTAAGGGTAGATGGTATCAAAGAAATGACCTCATGTGAAAGATGATGTTGTGTTTAGCAGGTTAGACTTGGATAGGGTAGGGAAAAGGCAGATTTCAAAATTACATTGATAATTGTCTTACTGCTTTTTTGGGAAATTAGCTATTCTCTACTTCTGATCTCTTTTCCCACTTGGCTGTGTTTCAGGAGCTTCAGAAGGCCCAAAAGAAGAAATATGTCAAGAAGAAGCCTTTGCTGAAAGAGCCAGTACAGCCTCGCCCTCAAGACACCAATGTTAATGTGACAGTACCGGCCCCAACACTGGCTTCTACACCCCAGGAGCTCACATCCTCCTCACCCTTGCCTCCTGAGCCGAAGCAAGAAGCTCTGTCTGGAAGTCTTGCTGACCATGAGTATACTGCTCGTCCTAATGCCTTTGGAATGGCCCAGGCAAACCGCAGCACCACACCCATGGCCCCCGGTGTCTTCTTGACCCAACGGCGTCCTTCAGTTGGTTCCCAGAGCAATCAAACCGGACAAGGTACATGGGACATATAGTGGTAGAAACAAGGGAAGCTTAGGGCCACCTTCTCCAAACCCTATGTGCTCTAACAGATGAGAACACCAAGGAGAAAGACACTGAAGGCCAAATTAAGATGATTGGATATGAGCTCATGGGACTTAGAGAGATCGACTGCTATTTAAGTAGAGGTTTATTAGATTTAGGTTCTTTTGGTGGTTAGAGTGGAGGGTGGACTAGAATTGGGAAATAGCTTGGAAGGAAGCATATACAAAGATTTAGGCAGGAATAAAGAGAAGCTGGAGCTCTGACTAAAGGAAGGAATAAACTGAATATAGTAATAATTAGGACACAGGAGGTGCATTGATGTGGGGAGAGAAAGAGACAATAGAGGTAAGATTCAAGTTCCCCTTTTCCCCCACATTGGCCCTCAAAACCTGGCCCCTAGAGTATACAGCTCAAGGACACTTAGGTGGGTGTGATAGTAAGGATTAACAAGAATGTGGGCTTTAATGAAACAAGCCTCTAAGGATGGAAACATCAGGAACACTGGGTTGTATACGTTAACCAGGCAGTTATTCAACCCTGATGAGCTGGATAAAAGGACCTGGAAGCACATTCATGTTCCGGAAGAAATTTAGAAGGAAAAGGATTGGACCAAAGAAAGAAAGCAGTGGGAAAGACAAACTATAACCAGGGAGTTTACAGCTGCTTCACCAGGTCGGAGGAGGAAAAGCCAAGGTATATGGTATTGGATAGATGTAGTTAAGGAGGGTTTCTTGTCCAGTATGGCCCAAGGATGAAGAAACTTTGTGGAGAGAGAAACAGGAGGGGAAGTGACCTAAGGACAGTTGTTGCTGCAGAGTTGCCAGTAAAGCCTTTTCCATACCCTTTGCTTACTTTCCCCTTCCCTCACAGGAAAGCGTCCCAAAAAAGGCCTGGCCACAGCAAAGCAGAGACTCGGCCGTATCCTGAAAATCCACAGAAATGGCAAACTACTTCTGTGAACTGATCCCCTTTGTGCCCCACCCTTCACCCCCATTGCCTTCTCCGTTGTTAACTATTGGGGCACTCCTGGATCCTGTCTGCCCCGGACAAGGTGCTGAGGTGCACTGTCCTGCTTTCTTGGGACTGACCAAAGGCACGGACTTTCCCACAGACCCCTTCAATGACTCCTTTCGGCTACCTTTCCACTTTCACTATGACTATCCTGTTTTCCTTTTCCATTCTCCCAAGTAGCAGGTAAATGGAAAAGGTTTCCAACTGACTAGAATCCATTTTTCTGCTTTTCTAACCTCCTCCCCTTTCATTTGTGTTGTGCTTTATACTTGTGTCTCTCCCACCCAACCCCCAGGTATAGAGGGCAGAATGAGAGAGGCAGGAAGAGAGCCTGGGCACCTCAATATGCGTGGCCTTGAAATGGGAGGCCCAGTACTCAAGATTGTCTACAACTCTAGCCTTTCTCTAGAAGCCTGCCCATTTGTACCTACACTTCCCTCCCTTTCTTTCCCTAAATCCAGTAGATATGCCCCACCTTCAGGCTTGGTCCTGGAAGAAGGCTGTGTTCATTGCCCCCTCTTGCCAAATAATTTATGGATAAAAAGAATGGGGCCCAAATCTCCTTGCTGCCCCACTGTGGCCTTTCTAGATGGACTAGAAAGGATGACCTCACTTATCCTTGGGAAGAAAAGAAAATTCTGTTATTCTTCAAAATGGGGAGAGACCAGACCCAGGCCCCTTATAGGCCTTTGACTATAATAGGATCCAGCAGAAGGAGGCTGTTTTTGACTGGCTATATATGAAGCATTTTGTTCCATAGTGATCTCTGGGGATTTGCTTGGATCTGGAGGTCCTATGGAACATGAGTATGCATGGCTGTGGATAGGCCCCGGCAGATAGAAAACTGTGTCCCAGAAACTTGAAATCACCTATCGTTGAAGCTGATAACAGTGGCCCTATAGCCTACTTTCTCCATCTACCTATACCACAGAACACAGCCTGGACATTTCAGTGAGGGTATGGTGAGACAGCCACCTCTGGGATCTTCATTGGGAGCCTCCATGCTTCTTTTCCTACCTGAGGTCTTAGTCTGAAGAAGACCTCAGAACTCATATCTTCACCTCTGGGCCTTTGCACCTCTGGACCACAGGTCAACGTTCAAGCAGAGTGAAGATGGCCCATGTCTAGAAGAAGAGATGCACATCTGGGAAGGAGCAGACCATCTGACCCGCCCTTCTCCATTCTTCTTTTGTGATTGTCTCCATTGTCCAGATAGTGCCCCCACCTCCTTTTTGTCTTGCCTCACTGGCAATCCAGACTTGGAGAATGCCTCCTCCCTTATTCCATTTTGGCACTACCCAAGTGGAATGTATCTTTGTCCTCTAACCTCCACGCCAACCTCATCCCAGCTTGCTTGATATTTTGGGGGGAATTTAACAGCTACCATGCAGGCCACAGGGAATTTGTGAGGCTTCCTCTATCTTCATTGTGTCTAGTTTGTCTTTCCTTTGCCTATAGACCGACCTTTACTGTCCTTCCTTGGAATCAGGGGTCCCTTAGTCCATTTGCTTTCCTATCTTGGGGACCCCAGGGGCCAAGCAGTCATCTGTTTAGTCACACCAAAGGCAAAAAGCCTAGCTACCTCCCCCTCCTCCTCCCACCCCCAGCCTAGCATTGAGGTCCCTATTCCCAGTCCCTCTTTTCTACCCAGCTCTACTTATCTTGGGGATTTCAAGGCAGCAAGGGGTTGTAAGGGGAAGGGCTGAAGAAGCCTCTGTCCTTGTGTGGGCAAATGCCTGACTAGACACTGACTGCTGTCACCAAGACCAGGTGCCCAGACCTTTTGTCCATTAACACCCCTTCTTGATCTTTCAAGGCAGCTAATTGCTAGCAAATCCCCCTGGTTCCTAACCTCTTTCCTCTGTTTCTTTGTTAGAACTTTGTATGGAACTGAACCCAGCCTCTATTTGATTGGGTTCATTTAGTTTAGTTGGGTTCCTGGAGCCTCCTGTCTGTTGTTTTGTGTTATTTCCAATGAAAAGCAAGTTTACCTTCAGAGTTATGCTTTTCCAAAGAGGCTAGTATGTTTTGTTGTTTTGTTTTTGTTCTTTTAATGTTTCAGGTTCTAAGTGAAGTAAGTTGGGGAGGGATTAGGAGTGGTAGCAACCAAGGTTTAGGACATGGTGAGATAGTTACCTCTGATCTCCAATCCCCAGCAAGAGTTGGGGGTGGGATAGGGGCAGGGAGAGAGGATTTCTATTCACCTTTAATATATTTTTACAAAAAAGCAAACAATTTAAAAACAAACCCACCGCTTCTGTACATGTTTAAATATATTTTTAGAAGTGGGTAGGATTGTGAATTTCTGATGCAGGGCCTTTTTATAAATAGGTTAGAGTAACATCATCTGGATTTCTCTTGTTTTTTGCCCTTGTTTTTCTTATGTTGTGTTACTAATGTAATTTATATTTTTTTTAGATCCTCCCTTTCCTATAGAGATAAAAGTGATTTATCTTGGCAATTGCTTTGCTTGGCATTCTTTTTGTGGCAGTGGCTGTGGTGGTGGTGAAGGTGGTGGTGGTAAAGGTGGTGCAAGTGTATGGGGTTCAAGGAAATAAGAGTTTCTCTTTGTGTTTCCCTCAGCTAATTATCAGTGGACATTTACCAACCTTATACCTTATCAGAGGACTGATAATCTGCCTTTTAGGAAGAACACAATTCTCATTTCACACATCTGAACTTAGGTAATCATAAGTACAGTGAGCAGAAAAGGTTATAGCAATTCTAGGGGGCCTGAAAAGTTCAATGAAAAGGCTTTTAATAGCTTCCATTGGACTATTTTTGTTTTTGCTTTGTTCTTACTGGTTCTGGGGCTTCAACTTGGACTGGGTGCTATCTCTGAGCTCCATTTGAGCAAGGCTAGCACTCTGCCACTTTGAGCCATAGTGCCACTTCTGGTTTTAATTTTCATCAGTTGGAGATAAGAGTCTCATGGACTTTCCTGCCGGGGCAGGCTTTGAACAGCAATCCTTAGATCTCAGCCTTCTGAGCAGCTAGGATTATAGGTGTGAACCACCAGTGTCTGGCTCATTGGGCTGTTTTTACTGGCTACACCTGCAACGACTTTTCTGTGAATAGAATTTTTTTCTCCTTTCCCTTTTTCCTTTGGTGCCAGTCCTGGTACAAGTTTCTTAGACTTTTCCTGCCCCAGCTAGCTTCAAACCATAATCCTCAGATCTCAGCCTCCTGAGTAACTAGGATTACAGGCATGAGCCACCTGTACCCAGCTCCATTCTCTTTACTACTTCCTCCATATGGTAAAGCTAATGCAAGGGAAATAATGTAATTATGAAAACTAACAACAGACTTGTTTCCTTGTGCCAGGCACTACTATTCATGAGCCAACATCCTCATCCTACCAGTGAGGAAAGTTCTGGGACAAGCCCAATTCTAGAATCTCTATATGTGTGCATGTGCAGGAACATGTGTGCGTGTATTCCAGTATTGGGACTTGAACTCAGGGCCTGGGCACTGTTCCTTGGCTTTTTTCACTCAAGGCTAGCACTGTACCACTTGAGCCTTACCTCCACTTCCAGCTTCTTGATGGTTGATTAAAGATAAGATACTCAGGGACTTTTCCTGCTTGTGGTGACTTTTCAACCACCACCCTCAGATGTCAGCCTCCTGAGTAGTAGCTAGGATTATAGTGATGAGCCACTGGTGCACTGGTGTCCAGCCCTGGAATCTGTATCCTTACTCTGTTCTGCCACCTCTCACTGATAACTATGGCCATTTATTAAGTGCTAGGCATTAGGGCAGTGATTTTAACTAGGATACTATCAATGGCATTCCAGTGAGGTAATTTGCCCAATTTTTTAGTTGAGACTGAAGCTTTTCATGGTCTTCCACAATAGTATCTGATATCAAACACATGCTTTTTTCCTTCATTGTGTTAGAAATTCATTTGAGGCTTAATCACCAAACGGAATTATTGAGCCTCTGTGCAAGGTACAGCATTGAGAGCTGTGTCCTGGAGTGTTGCCAAGGTAATGTTCAGAATCTCAGTTTCAAATTTCCTGCCACCCTGACTGGTCTAGGACACACTTCTTATTGTAGGTTACCTACAACAGTTTAAAACCTGTCAATATTATCATTGTAGAGATTCTGCTTCTAGAGGTCTGGGATGAAGCTGTTTGGATTTGGCACCTTCTAGCTAAATGGCCTTTAATTCCTCAATCTGACTCTCAAGTTTGGATAAAGAAAGTTTCTTTCTGGCCTACAGTGTACTATGTCCTTGTGGATAGGCAAAAGGAGAAAGAATTTCACAGTCTTTGCAGAATAGTACCTGGTGTTTTTGTACCAACTTCCACCCTCATCTGTGATAGGAATAAAGAACTGTCACCAGGGCTGGGAAGATGGCTCAGTGGTAGAGCGCTTGCCTTGCATGCATGAGGCCCTGGGTTCCATTCCTGGGCACCACATAAGCAGGAAAAAAAGCCGGAAGTGGTGCTGTGGCTCAAGTAGTAGAGCACTAACCTTGAGCTGAAGAGCTGAGGGACAGCGCCCAGGCCCAGAGTTCAGGCCCACAACTGGACCCCCCCCCCAAAAAAAGAAAGAACTGTCACCAACCTCAATTCAGGATTAACTATAGAGTTAGATCACCTTACTCTTCAGTATAGGCAGAGGGTACCATCAAATCAGTGGCTCTGTCTAAAATTTGGGAAGTAAACAAGGCCTTATATACCTATATTTCCAGAACAGAGTAAGGGCAATGTCAAGGTCTTGTTGCTTTAATAGTCCTCTTTTTCGGTGACTAACCAAGTAATTTGTTGGAGTTTTATAGTCTATTTTATGTTAATAACAAACTTGATCATAGTATATAATTTATAAAGAAAGGAGGTTCATTTTGGCTTATAATTTTAGAGGCTGGGAAACTCAAGATCACATGGCCAGGACCACATGCTGGTTGACCTCATGGCAGAAAAGAGAAGAAAACCAGAAAATAAAAGATGATGGATGAAAGAGTGAGAGGTGGTGCAAGGCTTGCTTTATAATCTCACTAGAGAACTAGATCACTTTCTAGGACTAACACTCAGTTTCTCAAGAATGACTCCCACCCTCAAAAACCACCACATTGATAACCAACTCTCAACATGAATTGGCCGGGAACAAACCACATCCAAACTATAGCAGGGAGAATGCATGTCTTGGTCACAGTTTCTACATTTGCCAAATGGAATTATGAATCCCTCTACAAGATTGACTGTCCCTAAATATTCTGGATGGTGTTAATTCCAAACTGAATCCTCTTTCCCTAACTTTTCCTGAGAACAAATCCCAATTTCTACTTGTTCATATAGGGTCCTGCCTCAGCTACACAGACCTCTACACCAGGACCCTGTTTATACCAAGTAGACTTGAATTGGCACTTGACCTCCAGCAAGTTAAGAGCACCATATAGTACAATACAGTGATGTGGCTGAATATGAAATACTGTACAGGAAATTTATCCTAAGGATGAAGAGAGAAAATTCCTGTCAAGTGAACAGAAGAGTTGCCAGTCAGTGTTGGGCACTGGTGGCTTATGTGTGTAATCCTAGCTACTCATGAGTTTGAAGTCTTGAGTAGCGTGGTTCAAAGTCAGCACAAGCAGGAAGCTCTTGTGGGACTCATTTCTAGTTAACAACCAAAAATTCACAAGTGGAGCTGTGGCTCAAGTGGTAGAGTGTCAGCCTTGAGCTAAAAGCCCAAGTGAGTACATGAGGCCCTGAGATCAAGCCCCAATTTCAGCACCAAAAAAAAGGCAAAAAACAGTGGGAATATTATTCCAAGTCAAGTCACTATTATGAATAAAAAACAGGTGGGGATAAAGTGTGTATGTAGAGATGGTAAGGCAATTGACTAAAACTGCAGCTGTGGCTTTCATGGCAGGGAGGAATAACCAAGTCTCTCCAAGAGAGAATGTATAGTTTTAGAACACATGATCATTATTAGGTTTAAAGCATAATAATTTAAAGCCCTAGATTATGGAGGATAAGTAATTTGACATTTGTCGAAAGACCTAATTATCTTATGAACAACAACCATTAAAAGATTTTAAACTGGGCTGGGAATGTGGCTTAGTGGTAGAGTGCTTGTGTAGCATGCATGAAGCCCTGGGTTCAATTGCTCAGTACCACATAAACAGAAAAAGCTAGAAGTGGCACTGTGACTCAAGTGGTAGAGTGCCACCTTGAGCACAGAGAGGCTCAGGAACAGTGCTCAAGCCCTGAGTTCAAGCCCCAGGATTGGCAAAAAAAAAAAAAAAAAAGATTTTAAACTGAATGACATGATCCAACTTGCTTGTAAGAAGAATACCTTCAGGAGTAACATAGGGTGACAAAGCTGAGAAGCCAGTGAGGAAGTTACTGCAGGAGAGATTAGGAGGGTACCATCTTTAAGCTATTCCTGGATGTCTAAATCCCATAAAATACGGAAATACCAGACCATTTCCAAGAGGCAGAATCATGGAGTTAGCCACTCACACAAAAGACACTTCTCAGCTTTTTAAACTCAAAATAATTAAACATTTATCTAAGCCCCTTTATATGCCAGTAATTACCCCTAAGTGTGATAAAAGAGATAACAATACTCATTTTACATTTTTCTTATTGGGTCCAGCAACCTCCATATCCCATTCCATTGTCATACCCTTCCAGGAGCACCTCCTCAAAACTCTATTTTCAAATCTTCCCTTTCTGCTTAAGAACATTCCATTCTGTCTCCATTCCAACTTACTGTACTTTACAGATCTCAATGCATCCCATCATCTGTCCCAATGTGGAGACCATGGATTGTGATGGAAAGGAAGTCACTTGTGATTTGATTCCAGTTTTGCCATCTGTGTGATCTTGAGCTGGTGTCTTATTTCCTTGTTTCAGTTTCATTATGTAAAATAACAATATAATGACAACCTCCTAGGGTTATTGAAAGGAACTATAGTACTTAGTGTCTTTAAAGAACTTAATTCAACTGGGTGCTGGTGGCTCACTCCTGTAATGGTAGCTACTCAGAAGGCTGAGGTTGCAAGGATCACAGTTTTAAACCAGCCTGGGCAATAAACTCCATGAGACTCTTACCTCTAATTAACCATCAAGAAGCCAGAAGTGGGAATGTAGCTCAAGTGGTAGAGTACGAGCCTTGAGTAAAAAAAACTAAAGGACAGTGCCCAGGCCCTGGATTCAAGCTCCAAGACCGGCACATGTGTGTGCACACATGTGCGTTAATTCAGTGTCACTTAAATGATCTGTCAATGTAGTCTAATTTTTCTAAGAAAAATTTGTGAGGGCCTATAAATATTTTCAAAAAGTACAAAGTAAAGCTTAAGGAATTGAAATTCTTTCAAATGGACAATAAATTAAATTTATGAGGAAGATGGCATTTGAAGCAGATAGGTAAGTGGCTAGGTCAATGTGGGTTGTGACCCTTATAGTATATAGCCGATCAACCAATGACAAAGTTGTTGGAAGGTGCCAGAGTATAATCCATGCTGAGTCAATAATAATGGCTCACTTCTATAGCCTCTTATGTTGGGCCTTATGCATTCCATTTGTAGGGCTTGATTTTCAAGGAGCAGATGTGCCAACCCAAGTATACTTAGATACTTTAAATTGTATTTTATAAGGAAATACATAAACTGGGCACCAGTGGCTCAGACCTGTAATCCTAGCTATTCTGGAAGCTGAGATCTGAGAATCAAAGTTGATAGAGTGCTAGCCTTGGGCAAAAAAGAGGTCAAGGGGGCTGGGAAGGTGGCTCAGTGGTAGAGTGATTGCTTTGTATACATGAGGCCCTGGGTTGATTCCTCAACATCACACAAGCAGAAAAAGCTGGAAGTGGCGCTGTGGCTCAAGTGGTAGAGCACTAGCCTTGAGCTGAAGAGCTGAGGGACAGTGCGCAGGCCTAGAGTTCAGGCCCCACGACCGACAAAAAGCTCAAGGACAGCACCCAAGCCCTGATTTTAAGCACCAGACCAGCACACACATGAAGTACATAAAGAAAGAAGACCTGTTGCAGCTTGAAGAGCAGTACAGGATTCTAGGAAGAAGTAGCTCCTGTTTTAAAAGCCATTAATTGCACAAAGAAAGGGAGAAGGCTGAATTGGAATAGAGCATTCCAGGCAAAAGAAATAGCAAAACCGGGGCTGGGAAGGTGGCTCAGTGGTAGAGTGCTTGCCTTGCATGCATGAGGCCCTGGGTTCGATTCCTCAGCACCACATAAGCAAAAAGCTGGAAGTGGCACTGTGGCTCAAGTGGTAGAGCGCTAGCCTTGAGCTGAAGAGCTGAGGGACAGCGCCCAGGCCCAGAGGTCAGGCCCCACAACCGGACCCAAAAAAAAAAAAATAGCAAAACCAAAAATAATCTAGTATGTGAGTATAACTACAAGGCCTGGAGGTGAGCTGTAATGTGGTAAGTATTAAGGTATGAAGCTGAATGGGTGGGCAGGGAATAGACCATAGATGTGTGTTCACTATTTGTCACTGTGACAAAATGCCTGAGAAAAATCAGTCAATACCATTACTTTGAATCTATGGTGAAGCATCATGATAGAAGCACATAGAAAAAAACCTATTCTGCTTGTGGCAGCCAGGATATGGAAGAAAAGTGGCTGTATCCCAACCTCCTCTTTAAGGCTATGTTCCCAATGATGTAACTTTCTTCCACTAGTCTCCACCTCCTATAGTTTCTACAGCCTATTAATAGTTCCCTAAGCTGGCAACCAACCTTTTAACATGGATTTTTAAGGGACATTCAAGATTTAAATCAGCTGTGTGATATTTCAGTGATCCTTGAGGGCAAGGTCATAAAGGGCAATTTGAAAGTGGTTGTAAGATTCTGGATAATATATAATGAGGCCCAAATCGGGGCAGAGGCTGTGGAGATGCCACAAATGTTACACCATATCCCTTATATTTTTCCCTAACATTTTCTTTTCTTTCTTTTTTTTTTAATTTTTTGCTGGCCCCGAGGCCTGAGCTCAGGGCTGGGACACTGTCCCTGAGCTTTTTTGTTTTGTTTTGTTTTGTTTTGTTTTTTTTTTTTTTGGGGGGGATGTCCGGTCGTAGGGCCTAAACTCTGGGCCTGGGCACTGTCCCTTAGCTCTTCAGCTCAAGGCTAGCGTTCTACCACTTGAGCCACAGCGCCACTTCTGGCTTTTTTTTCTGCTTATGTGGTGCTGAGGAATCGAACCCAGGGCCTCATGTATGCAAGGCAAGCGCTCTACCACTGAGCCACCTTCCCAGCCCCTGTCCCTGAGCTTTTGCTCAAGACTAGCACTCTACCATTTGAGCCACAGTACCACTTCCAGCCTTTTCTGTTTATGTAGTATTGAGGAATCAAATCCAGGACTTCATGATACTAGGAGAGCACACTATCACTAAACTATATTCCCATCCCTCCGCTAACATTTTCTATGAACCTTTTCAAACATTTAGGAAGTTAAAGTGATTATACCGTGAAACACTCATATCCACCACCCAGATTCTATACTGATCATTTTCCTATACTTGGATTTATCATGTTTTTATCCATTTATCAAACTACGTGTTAGCATTCTCTTACTATAACTTGTAATAAGAAAAGTTTTTTTTTGTTTTTTTGTTTTTGTTGGTTGTGGGGCTTGAACTCTGGGCCTGGGCGCTGTCCCTGAGCTCTTCAGCTCAAGGCGAGCGCTCTACCTCTTGAGCCACAGCACCACTCCCAATAAGAAAAGTTTTATTTAAGTTTACAGTTTTGGAGATCCTAGCCAGTAATTGTTCGGCACTTGTTGCTTTGGGCTTGTAGTAGTGCCTCCTGGTGGAAGTTCATGGTAGAAAATAATAATAATAATAGATATTAAGAGAGAATAGGCTGGGTCCCCTTATCCCTTTATGGGATATAGCCCCAGCAACCTAAAGGTTCTATCACCTCACAATAGGGACACAAGATGTGGACCAAGCATTTAAAACATAGAGTTTGGCCAGATTTCTTTCAAAATGACTTTCCATATACCTTTTAAACACTTCAGCACGTATGTCATTTACTAGAGTCCAATAATTGTTATTTGTTTCATGATAGTAGGAATCAAACCCAGGTTATCATGCATGGTAGTCAAACCAATGAAATACATCTTTGTCCCTTTTGATCTTTTTTTGAAGAATATATTCCAAAAAAAATTTAAATGTTAAGTATATTTATACTCACATTTCTATTCCTAGCTACTCAGGAGGCTGAAATCTGAGCATCATAGTTCAAAGCCAGCCTGGGCAAGAAAGTCACCGTGAGACTCTTATCTCCAATTAACCACCAGAAAACCAGTACTGTGGCTCAAGGAGTACAGCACTCCCTTGAGCTGAAGTGCTGAGGGCTAGTGCCCAGGCCCAGAGTTCAAGCCCCACTACTGACAAAAAAGAGTATATTTACATTATTTTGCCAGTGTCATCACTACGTGTGTGTGTGTGTGTGTGTGTGTGTGTGTGTGTGTCTGTATACTGGAGTTGGGGGTCTTAAACTTGCTAGCAATTTTTGCTTTTGTTATTTTTCAAGTAGGATCTTGCATTTATGCCTGGCTGGCCTAGGCTAGAATTCTATTTAAACCATGATAGAGCTGGAATGACAGGCACTTCCACTATGCCCAACTATTGACTGAGATGAGAGTTTTTTGAACTTTTGTCTAGGGTTCCCTTAAGCAAATCTTTCCATTCTACCACTAAGTCAGGATTACAGGCATGAGGCACCATACCTGGCTTGACTCTTTTTACCTTAAAAATTCCACACACAGCCGGGCGCTGGTGGCTCACGCCTGTAATCCTAGCTACTCAGGAGGCTGAGATCTGAGGATCGCGGTTCAAAGCCAGCCCGGGCAGGAAAGACCCTGAGACTCCTATCTCCAATAAACCACCAGAAAACCAGAAGTGGCGCTGTAGCTCAAGTGGTAGAGCGCTCGCCTTGAGCTGAAAAGCTGAGGGACAGCGCCCAGGCCCAGAGTTCAAGCCCCACGACCGACCAAAAAAAAAAAAAAAGAGTTTCACAGGAAGTGGCGCTGTGGCTCAAGTGGTAGAGAGCTTCCCTTGAGCTGAAGAGCTGAGGGACAGCGCCCAGGCCCAGAGTTCAAGCCCCACGACCAACAAAAAAATTCCACACACAATAGCACTGTGTGTGTGTGTGTGTGTGTGTGTGTGTGTGTGTGTGTGTGTGTGTGTGTGTGTGTGTGTGTGTGTGTGTGTGTGTGTGTGTGTGTGTGTGTGTGTGTGTGTGTGTGTGTGTGTCCACGTGTCCTGGGTCTCAGGGCCTGGTGCTGTCTGAGCTTTCTTGCTCAAGATTAGCGCTCTACCACAGCTCCAACTTCTGGGTTTTGTTTTGTTTTTGTTTTGTTGGTCGTGGGGCCTGAACTCTGGGCCTGGGCACTGTCCCTCAGCTCTTCAGCTCAAGGCTAGTGCTCTACCACTTGAGCCACAGCACCACTTCTGGTTTTTTCTGCTTATGTGGTACTGAGGAATTGAACCCAGGGCTTCATGCATGCAGGGTAAGCACTCTACCACTGAGCAACCTTCCCAGCCCCACTTCTGGTTTTACCATTGCTTAATTGGAGATAAGAATCTCAAGGACTTTCCTGCCTGGGCTGGCTTTAAATCTCATATCCTCACATACAGATCTCAGACTCCTGAGTAGCTAGGATTATAGGAAAGATCCACCAGTACACAACTATTTTTTGTGTGTGCAGGTATTGGGGCTTGAGCTCAAGGCTTATTTGGCTTTTCTCTCTTAAGGTTGGTGGTCTGCCATTTGTGCCATTGCCCACATAATGCTTTTTGTTATTTAACTGGAGAAGAGTCTGATTTGTCAGCCCAGGCTGGCTTTGAATTTCAATTTTCAGATCTCAGCCACCTGAGTAGCTAAGATTACCCAGCTACCTAGCTAGCTTAACCTCCCAAGTAGCTGGGATTATAGGTGTGTAACACTATACCGAGCTCTGTGTGTGTGTGTGTGTGTGTGTGTGTGTGTGTGTGTGTGTGTGTGTGTGTGTGTGTGTGTGTGTGTGTGTGTGTGTGTGTGTGTGTGTGTGTGTGTGTGTGTGTGTGTGTGTGTGTGTGTGTGTGTGTGTGTGTGTGTGTGTGTGTGTATGCCAGTGTCAGGATTGAACTTCAAGCCTGGAACTCTCAAGGCTGATGCTCTATCACCTCTACTTCCAACTTTTTTTTTTTTTTTTTGCTGGTGATAAGTTTCAGAGACTTTTCTGCCCAGGCTGGCTTGGAGCTATGATCCTCAGATCTCAGCCTCCTTAGTAGGTAGGATTACAGATATGAGCCACCAATACCCAGCATACATTATTATTTCTATGATCTGTTTTCGTTATCTGAGGTCATGGAAGTTTAATCCTGCTGTTTGTTATATTTGTTGACTTCTTGGTTATTGTAGATTATTTCATTTGGGTTCAACTGCGGATTAGTGATGAAAGTCCTTTTCAACCTGACCAGTAAGATGATCCTTAATGAGACGTTTGGTATTAATTTTGTTCAGTGCCCTTGAGAGGTTTTTATGTTAATTTCACAAACTGTATGTAGGTTGTAGTTTAAATTTGAGCTACAGTGCCACTTTTGGCCTTTGCTAAGTAGCAAAGTGGCACTGTAGCTCAAGTGGTAGCATGCTAGCCTTGAGTACAAAGAGGTTCAGGGAAAGTGCCCAGGTCTGGAGTTCAAGCTCCAGGGCCAGCAAAAAATTAAAAAATTGAAAAGTGATAATAATGTGTGCTGAACTACAAATCCTTGTAAAACTCAGTTACATAGCTCCTTGTTCAAGGCCTACCCCCTCAAAAGATAAATTTAATTGCATGATAGACCTTTACAGATTTACTCAGCAATATGGGCATTAGTGGCTCACACCTGTAATCTTAACTAAACAGGAGGCTGAGATTTGAGATCACGGTTTGAAACCCAAAGAAAAGTCTGTGAGACTCTCATCTCCAATTAACCACCATAAAGCTGGAAGTGGAGCTGTGGCTTGAATGGTAGAAGAGCGCTAACCTTGAGTAAGAAGCTTAAGGACAGCATCCAGGTCCTGAGTTCAAGCCCCAGGAATCACACACTGACACACACTATCAGCAAATACTACAGAGAATAGACTGAAAAGGTTTTATAACTCAGAGTTAAAGAAGTAGTACATAGGAGGATAGGGAGAGGTACTAATATATAAATGCCTAGTTACCATGTGCACTTGAAATTATATCCAAAACTTAATTCCTGATCATTCCTCTCCAAACATGCTCTTCTCAGAGCCTTGTAATATTAGTAGATGCAAATATTCTGCAGTGCACAAACAAAAGCCTTGGATAATTCTTTTTTTTTTTTTTTTTTGGTCGGTCGTGGGGCTTGAACTCTGGGCCTGGGCGCTGTCCCTCAGCTCTTCAGCTCAAGGCGAGCGCTCTACCACTTGAGCTACAGCGCCACTTCCGGTTTTCTGGTGGTTTATTGGAGATAGGAGTCTCAGGGTCTTTCCTGCCCGGGCTGGCTTTGAACCGCGATCCTCAGATCTCAGCCTCCTGAGTAGCTAGGATTACAGGCGTGAGCCACCAGCGCCCGGCTTGGATAATTCTTGACACATGTATTTCTCTTATATCAACCTATAATCAAACCCCGTTGGCTTTTTTTTGGTGATATTGGAGTTTGAACTCAGTCTTGTACTGGTGAAGCAGGCAATCCCCTAATTGAACCGTAACCTATACCCTTTTGCTATTTTTTTTTTTATCAGTTGTGGGGCTTGAACTCTATGCCTGGTCACTGTCCCTCAGCTCTTCAGCTTAAGGCAAATGCTGTACCACTTGAGCCACAGTCCACTTCCGGTTTTCTGGTGGTTAATTGGAGATGAGACCCACGGACTTTTCGTACCCAGGCTGGCTTTGAACTATGATCCTCAGAACTCAGCCTCCTGAGTAGTTAGGATTAAAAGTGTGAGCCACTGGTGCTTTTTGCTTTTATTTTTCAGCATCTGTGGTTATCCCCACAGATGGACCTTACTTACTCTCTGTGTAGCTGGATGACAGCTGTGCACCACCACATGCAGCTTTTCATTGGTTATGATAGTGGCTCAACCATGCCTCAAACCATGATCCTCCTGATTTCCACATCCCAAGTATTGAGGATTCTGTTGGATTTTTCTTTTCTTTTCTCGGCCTCCCTCCCTCGCTCCCTCCTTCCCTCCCTCCCCTCCTCTCCTTCCTTCCTTCCTTCCTTTCTTCCTTTCTTCTTTTCTTTTTCTTTTTTGGTACCAGTACTTGGACTCGAATTCAGGGCCTTGTGCTTTCACTTGCCTTTTTAGCTCAAGACTGGTGCTCTAACAGTCACATCTCCATTTTCAACTTTTTGTTGATTAATTAGGATTATAGGGGTGAGCCATCAGTGCCTGGCTCCATCGATTTTCTTAAATACACTTGCACTATCTGACCACTTCTCACCATCAGCATATCTCCCACACTAGCTAGAACCATTGTTGTCACTACCCTGAAAATTACAATATCCTTCTAAAGTGTCTAGCAGTAGCTTCCATTGTATCCATACAATCTAATCTAATTTATTTTTGTGTGTGCGCGCTCAAGTCTTTTGGCTTGAATTCATGGCCTATTTGCTGTCCTTGAGACTTTTGTGCTTAAGGCTAGTGCTCTACCACTTGTCTCAGTTCCACTTTTGGCTTTTTTAATGATTAATTGCAGATAAGAATCTCACAGACTTTCTTGCCTGGGCTAGGTTTAAACCATGACCCTCACATCTCAGCCTACTTGAGTAGCTAGAATTACAGGTATGAGCCTCTGGTGCTCAGCAAAAGGCAGATTTCCACTTCTAAGAATGTGGACTCCCAACATTTTCCCAATTCTGCCTATTACTCATAATTTAAAGACATACTTTGTGTGTGTGCTGGTTTTAGGGCTTGAAAGTCAGGGCCTGGGTTTTCTCCCTTAATTTTGTGCTCAGAACTGGTACTCTTACCACTTGGAGCCACAGCTCCCCTTACAGCTTTTTGCTGATTAATTTAGAGAAGGGTATCACAAACTTTACTGTTTGGACTGGCATTGAACTGCAGTCCTCACTAGGATTACATATGTAAGCTACTGACGTCTAGAAAAAGATGACATTATATATAAAACAAGACTTTGAAAACTGGAAAGAAGGCAGATAGGGTAGAGTCATTGGGACCTAAGTAATAACCCAGTAATGAGCTTGGTTTGTTTTTTGCCCCATACATCCTTGACTAGATGCTAGAGAAGCTGGTAACCCACAAACACCAACAGTGACAGATGAAAAAGATTGATTTCTGTAGCCCAAAGCCAAAAATTTCAACCTAGCAACACAGAAAACTTTTAGACAGTGACTATTTTATTCCATCCAAACACACACACACACACACACACACACACACACACACACACACACACACACACACACACACACACACACACACACACACACACACACACACACACACACACACACACACACACACACACACACACACACACACACACACACACACACACACACACACACACACACACACACACCCTCAAAGTAGAGAACCTGGACCTCCATCTCCCTCTGGCATTAATGAGGTTGAACCACATCTTCTACCAGTCTTCTCAGAGGAGTCCACTTCAACATAAACTGTATCTCAAGCACAATATAGAACTGAATGAAAATGAAAATACTTTATATGTGGGAGGCAATTAAAGCATTACTGAGAGAAATTTGTAGTACTAAGTGTAAGTTCAATCAAAGTACATTGTACACACATATGAAAATGTAATTGCTGGGTGTTAGTGGCTATGCTTGTAATCCTACCTACTCAAGAGGCTGAGGTCTGAGATTTGTACTTCAAAGCCAGGAAAGTCTGTGAGACTCTTCTCCAATTACCTACCAGAAAACTAGAAGTGGTGCTGTGGCTCAAGTGGAAGAGCAATAGCCTTGAGCAAAAAGAAGCTCAGGTACAGTGCAGTGCCCAGGTCTGTAGTTCAGGCCCCACAACCACTAACAACAAAATGTTATAACAGGACTGGAGGCATGACTCTAGTGGTAGTGTCAGCTATGAACAAGAAAATGTAATGACACCCAGTATTTTGCATAATTAATATACATCAATATAAAAGAAAGAGTTTAACATATTCATTTAAAATTTCTACTTTTGGGAAGTTTAATATATTTAATAACATACATGCAATATACATTTTATTATTTATACAGAGTAGCCACAAGAAAACTTTTTATGACCAATTTGAAGACTGCAGTTATAATCAAAGGGAAAGTAATGACATCCCATTTACAAAGGATAGATAAGTGAGAATGAGTCTGATGAGATAATTTATCTGTTTTCCTATGTCTGAAATAAGGCACATTTACCTGAAATGTAATTTAGAATTATGGAAAGAGTGCAATGCTAAGTATACATAAATGCCTATCTTGTACTAAGTAGCTGTACTGATTTGAGAGGCTGCATCAAGGCAATTGCCTATGTATAATTATTGCCTTTCTTCCAAAATGTCTAACCTAGCTCAAAGCAAAGTTTACTTAATGTGTGTGCTCTAAGCTAAATATGTTTCTAAAAAAGAGGAAAAGATTCAAATCCCATCTCAAGAAACTAAAAACAAAGAGATTGAAATAAACTAAAACCTTGTTGAAGACAGAAATACTGAAGAGATTCAAATCCCATCTCAATAGACTAAAATAAACTAAGGCAAAGATAGAAATAATAAAGAGTAGAAATCAATTAATTCAAAAACAAAGAAAATCAATGAAATGAAAAGTTTCTTGGATGAAAATAAGCAGAATTGACAAACCTCTAGTGAGGCTATCAAAGAATAGAAGGTTATTAATATCAGAATCAAAACAGGATATTATTGTAGTCCCTACAGACATCAACAACAAAAAAAGGCACTACAAACAATTTACACTCATTAAATCAGCCATTTATTACAACAGACCAAGTCCTCAAAAAGTACAAAATACAAACCACATGAAAACTGATGAAGGAAGTGATGTTTAAACTCCCCCGAAAGATGTCTTCAGGTTCAGTTTCACTAGATAATTCTAATGAAAGTTTCACAAATTAACAATTTGACGCAATCTTTTCCAGAAAATAGAAGAGGAAGAAATACTTTCCAATGGAATTCTGTTTAACTAAATTCAGACAGTACAAAGAAACCGTTTGCAAATATTCTTAGCAAAATATAAGCAAATAGAATTCATCCATATATAAAAATAATATATCATGACTAAGAGAGTATATTCCAAGGGTACAAAGCTGGTTCTTTGAAAATCAACGTAATTCACCATATTGTTTTCAGTTATTTAGCGGAAAAAAATGGAAAATCACATTACCATTTGAATTGATGCAGCAAATAGCATTTGATGAAATTCAACACACGATTAAAAACTATTCTCAAAACACTAGGAATAAAGAAGAACGTCTGTCTTAGCCAGCTCAGGCATGTAAAACAAAATGCTATAGCCTGAATGGCTTAAACAATGGACATTTTTCACAGTTCTAAAGGATAGGAAGACAGATTTGTATGCCAGGATGATTGGATTCTGATGAAGGCCCTTTTTCTGGCTTGTAGACAACATTCTTGCTGAATCCTCATGTGATTGACAGGTGTGGGACGAAAGAGATCTCTGCTTTTTTTTTTTTTTTTTTTTTGGTAGGTTCTGGGGCTTGAACTCAGGATGTGGGCAGTCCCTGAGCTTTTTGGCTTAATACTAGGTGCCACTTTGGACTCTTTTTTGGGGAGGAGGGGGGTCCGGTCGTGTGGCCTGAACTCTGGGCCTTGGCGCTGTCCCTCAGCTCTTCAGCTCAAGGCTAGCGCTCTACCACTTGAGCCACAGCGCCACTTCTGGCTTTTTTCTTTTTGCTTATGTGGTGCTGAGGAATCGAACCCAGGGGCTCATGCATGCAAGGCAAGCGCTCTACCATTGAGCCACCTTCCCAGCCCCATTTTGGCCTCTTTTTGGTAGTTAATTGGAGGCAAGGGTCTCTTGAGCTTTCCTGCCTGAGCTGGCTTTAAATCACGATCTTCAGATCTCAACCTTCTGAATAGCTAGGATTACAGCTGTGAACCACTAGTGCCTGGCTAGTTTCTTCTTATAAGAAAATTAATCACATCAGGAAGGTCTGGCCACCATAACTTCATCTAAACACAATTATCTATTGATGTTCTCAGATTTTTGCCATATGAATTTGGGGGGTAAGTAGGGGGGGATAAAAACATTCAGTCCAGTGATCCTGTGGCTCAAGTGGTAGAGTGCTAGCCTTGAGCTGAAGAGCTGAGGGACAAGTGCCCAGGCCCAGAGTTCAGGCCCTAAGACTGACAAAAAAAAAAAATGCTACCAAAAACATTCAGTCCATAACGACTTTCAAAGCTTGACAAGGAACATCTATCATGTAGATGCTGGTGATTCATGCCTATAATCCTAGCTACTGAGAAGATTGATATGTGAGGATCACAAGTTTGAAGCCAGCTGAGGTAGGAAAGTCCATGAGACTCTAAAAATTAACTAGTAAAAAGCTGGAAGTGAAGGTGTGACTCAAATGGTAGAATGCCAGCCTTGACTGAAAAAAAAGCAAGAACAGAGGGCCCTGAATTAAAACCCCTGTACCAACACACACACACACACACACACACACACACACACACACACACACACACACACACACACACACACACAGAAACACCAATAAAATGTGTAATCGATTTAATGATTTAAGATGAAAAACATGGATGTCTGATGATATTACTCTTGTTCAGCTTAGCAGAGAATCTCTAGCCAGCCCCCCAAGCCAGACCAATTAATGAAGGAAATGAAAGTAAAGATATACCTATTGAGGAGCTGGTGTATGGCTCATCTGGTAAAGCGCTAGCCAGTGAATGAAAGTGTCAGGTACCAAGTTGGAATCTCTGTCTTGATCCAAAAAACAAAACAAAACAAAAAAAAACAATACTGTTGAAAAAGAAGAAATGAGATTTTCTCTCTCTCTCTTTTTTTTTTTTGCCAGTACCAGTACCACTTGAGCTATACCTCTATCCTTCCTTTGTGTTGGTTATTTTGGAAGCGTTTCATAGACTTTTGTGCCCAGGCTGGATTCTCCAGGCATAAACTCTGCCAAGAAATGTCCAAGTTAAATAACTTCATTGACCAACTGGACCTAGCAGACATCTACAGAGAATCCCACCTGGCATATGCATAATATCCATTCTTCTCGGTACATTCTCCAAAATAGACCCTATCCTAGGCCATAAAGCAAGTATCAGCAAATTCAAGAAAATTGAAGGTACCGCTGTATCCTGTCAGACCACAATGGAATAAAATTAGACCTCAACAGCTAAAGCCACCACAGAAAATATTCAAACTCATGGAAACTAAACAACACATTACTGAATAATCAGTGGGTCATCAAAGAGATAAAACAGAAAAACCAAAACTCAAACCCACCTTCCATTTTTCAGCCTCCTAAGTAGGTAGAATTACAGGGGTGAGCCACTGTTGCCCAACAAAAAACTACAACTTTATATTTGCAGATACAAAACCTCCTGAAGTAGATAAGTGACTTCAGCAAGGCTGTAGGATATAAAAACAATTATATTTCTATTTTCTAGCAATCAACACATGAAAGCAGAAGTTTTAATAGGGTCAATTAAAATATATAAATATGCAAATTTAAAGTGCAAAATTATTTCAAGATGAAATCTTAATGGTACAACAAAATGTTCAGGACTTGTAGGCTGAAAATTAGAAAATGCTGATGAAAGAAATCAAAGACAGAATAAACACAGAAACAGTTTGTGTTCATTGGTTAAAAGAGTTATCATAGTAAGCACATCAGTACTCCAAAATTGATATAATAATGATGAAATTCTTTTCAAAATTTCCATCATGATACTTTGGTTGATAGCCACAAGATTATTCTAGCATTTCCATGCAAAGGCAAAGGAGCTAGAATAACTAGTGCATTGAATGTTGGTCCTCCAAAATAGGTCCATAGTCAAACCTCTAAAGCCTATGAATGTGACTTTATTTCACAAAATGATCTTTGCAAATTTGATTATATAAAGGATCTGAAGAAAAGATCATCCTGGATTATCTGAGCAAGCCCTAAATCAAATGAAAATTGTCTTTATAAGAGGTAGAATTAAGCTGAATGATAGTGGCTCACTCTTGTAATCCTAGCTTCTCAAGAAGCTGAGATCTGAGGGTTGATATTAAAAGCTGAGCAGGCAGACAAAGAGACTCATCTCCATTTAACCCCAAAAAAGCTGGAAAATGGAGGTATGGTCAAGTGGTAGAGCACCAGTTTTGAACAAAAAAGCTAAACAAGAGCATGAGTCCCTGAGTTCAAGTCCCAGTATTCACACACACACACACACAGACCCTTATCTACAATTAACTAGCAAAAATCAGGAAGTGGATCTGTGGCTAAATTGGTAGAGCACCAGCCTTGAGCACAAAAGGCTCAGGAACAGCACCTAGTCCCTGAGTACAAGCCCTAGAAGACAGGAGAGAGAGGAGGGGAGAAGGGAGAACTAGGAGAGAGGAGAAAGGGGAAAGAGAAGAGAGGTGAGAGAGTAGGAAAGATTAGAGAAGGAAGAGGGAGAGAAGAGGGGAAAAGGGGGGAGAAAGGAGAGGGGTAAAAAGGAAAGAGAGGAGAGAGAAGAGAGCAGAGAGATGAGAGAAGGAGGATACATGTATAAAAGACAAATATCTATGAAGATGGAACCAGAGACTGGAGTTAGGTAGCCACAAGCTAAGAAACACAAATTACCACAGTGATCAAGACTCGGCACTATTAAGACATAAATACAAATATTGATGGAATACATAGGGTACCCAGAAGTAGCCAATCTATTTGGACAAATATGCAAACATAATAAAGAATAACCTTTTTAATAAGAAAAGGTGTTGGAATGTATGGAAATGGGCACCGGTTGCTCACACCTATAATCCAAGCTACTCAGGAGGCTGAGATCTGAGGATAGAAGTTTGAAGCCAGCAGAGTCAGGAAAGTCCCTGAGGCTGATATCTCCAATTAGCTAGCAAAAAGCTAGAAGTGGAGCTGTGCTTCAAGTGGTAGAGCACTACCCTTGAGAAAAATAGCTCAGGGACAATGTCCAAGCCTAGAATTCAAGCGCTAGGACCACTACCAACACAGACACAGACACAGAAAGACACACGCATACACGCACACACAGACACACACAAAAGGGAAATGGCATAATGGTCTATGCTTTTATGAAAGGGGTGAGATAAAGGATAATAATGGGGGAGGGATGAGATTGAGCAGGCTATATAGTACACAGGTGTAGAAATATCACAATGAAATTTCCCTTGTACAATGAAAGCATGCCTATAAAAATGCTACTGGAGCAATTAGACATCTATAAGCAATCTAGATCTTATATGTCATAATGAATAGAAAATTAAATGTAAGACACGAAATTATGAAACAAAATAGAAAAATCTTATGGGGGCATTTTTATGATGTCTTTTGATATCAATAATTCAATAAATAATTTAATAAATAAAAATAATTGATACATTTTATCAAAAAAAATTTTTGTCAGTTGTGGGGCTTGAACTCTGGGCTTAGACGCTGTCCATGCACTCTTCAGCTCAAGGCGAGCACTCTACCACTTGAGCCACAGCGACACTTGGAAATAAGAGTCTCGGACTTTTCTGCCGGGCTGGCTTTGAACCATAATCCTCAGATCTCAGCCTCCTGAGTAGCTAGGATTACAGGTGTGAGCCACCGGCGCCCGGCTCATCAAAAAAATTTTTTGCACTGCTTCTAGGGTTTGAACTCAGGGCCTGCACACTTTCCTTGAGCTTTTGTGCTCAAGGCTAGTGCTCTACCTCTTGAACCATAGTTCCACTTCCAGCTTTTTGGTGGTTAATTGGAGATAAGAATCTCATGTTCTTTCCTGCCAAAGCTGGCTTTGAATTCCAATCCTCAGACCTCAGCCTTCTGAATAACTAGGATTATAGATGTGAGCCACTGATGCCCAGCAGATTTCATCAACATTTTGAACAGTAAAAGATAAAAAGATAAAAAGGCAAGCTACAGACTAGAAACTATATATCTGATAAAGATCTTAAATACAGAATACATAAAAAATTCTGTAAGACCACATTGAAAAAGAAAACAGACAAAAGAGACATTTCACTGAAGAGAAACAGGGCACACAAGCCCACGAAAGTGTGAATTCAATGGTATATTTTCACACACCTATTAGGCTAGCTAAAATAAAAGGTAGGAATACCAAAGCCAGGTTATCTTAGCTTACACCTGTAATCCTGACTACTCAGGAGGCCAAAATCTGAGGATACTGGTTTGAAGCTGACAAATCTGAGATGCTCTTATCTCCAACTAACAAAAAGCAAGAAAGGGAGTTATACTGCAAGGCCCTAGTACTATAAAAAAAACAACAAGACTGAAGAGAAACTTGAGCTGTCATATATTGCTGGTGGGAATGTAAAATTATACAAGCCACTGTGGAAAACAGGTTTACATAAAACTAAACATATATTTACATATAATCACCCATCAACTCAACTCCTAGGGATTCACCCTAAAAAATAAAAAACTTCTTAGTCTCCTTTCCAGATTATGGTTTTGCAACTTTCTTCTACTGCTTTTCTTTCACTTTCAAAAAAGCCGTTCCCTTGATTTAAAAAAATGAATTAATGAGAATGGTATAATTAATCATATTTCACTAAGATAGGAATGGACCTAAGAGATGTCCTCTTATCATCAGATTGCTCATTGAACTGTAATTACTACATCTTTATATTTTGTTAGAATAAAACTTAAATTATGAGGAACTATAATATAATAAAATTACTAATGTTTATAATATCTCTGTCCTTTGAATTTCTGTGATAATTCAAGACACTTGTTCCTACTTTCATTTAATACCAACATTTACTGACATGAATAAAACTTGGAAACAATAAAAAAAAAAGCAAGCTTGATGGAGAGGTTCTCAGGAGGTTGACAACTGAAGATCATGTTTTGAAGCAAGCCCAGGCAGGTAAGTCTGTGAGACTTGTATTTCCAGTTAACCACCTAAGCCATGGGCCCAACCCCACTTACCATCTCAGAATAATCCTTCATCCTTCTTCCAGGGCAAAGGAGATAAATCATATATTTCCTAACATTAAGGGGATCTGGAAATCTATGTGGTTCTTAAATACCCTTTCATCCACTGACACTTCTAGTGATGACATCACATCCCAACTTCCTAAGTTTATAATGAAACATCCAGAGCAATATTGAAAAGTACAAAATTGGAGGACTCTTTCCAATCATAAAAAAAGTTTAAAGCTATAGTAATCAAAATGGCATGGTAAAGGCATAAAAATAGACCAATGGAACAGATTTGAGATTCTATTTTTTAAGAAAAATGCCAAAACAAGTCAATCATAAAAGAGAAACAGTGCTTTGATAACTAAGTACATACATGCAAACTGATGAAGGTGGACACTACTTCATTCATATAGAAAAGTAACTTAGGGCTGGGAAGGTGGCTTACTGGTAGAGTGTTTGCCTTGCATGCCTGAGGCCCTGGGTTCGATTCCTCAGGACCACATAAGCAAAAAGAAAAAAGCCGCAAGTGGCACAGTGGCTCAAGTGGTAGAGCCCTAGCTTTGAGATGAAGAGCTGAGGGACAGCGCCCAGGCCCAGAGTTCAGGTCCCACGACCAGCAAGAAAAAAAAAGTATAATAAATAAATAGAAAAAATAAATTAAAATGAATGAGATGCTTCAACATAGGAGCTAAAAGTATTGAACTCTTGCCAGGTACCAGTGACTCATGTCTGTAATCCTAGCTACTTATGAGGCTGCAATCTAAGGATGACCTGAGGATGACCATCTGAAGCCAGCACAGGCAGAGGAATCTAAAGGACTCTTATTTCCCAATTAACCAGTAAATAGCCAGAAGTAGAGCTATAATTTAAGGTCTAAAACTCCAGTCTTGAGTGAAAAACAAAGCAACAGCGCAAGTTCCTGAGTTCATGCCTCCATATCAGCATAATAAATAAATAAACAAAATTTTAAACTCTTATAGGAAAATGGCAATTACTCTTTTTTACCTTGGATTTGATGCAAACAATATCCAGAGAATAAATTGATAAATTGGAAATCATCAAAATGAAACAAAACAGTGACCTACTGGTAGCTCATACTAGCTACCTAGCTACTCAGGAGGCTGAGATCTGAGGATCAGGGTTCCAGGCCTGCCCATGAGACTCTTTTTAATTTTATTTATTTATTTATTTGTCAGTCAAGGGGCCTGAACTTTGGGCCTGGGCACTGTCCCTCAGTTCTTCAGCTCAAGACTAGCACTCTACCACTGGGGCCACAGCACTACTTCCACTTTTTCTGCTTATGTGGTACTGACGAATCGAACCCAGGGCCTCAGGCATGCAAGGCAAGCACTCTACCACTAAGGAACCTTCCCAGCCCCAAGACTCTTTTTTTTGTGGTTGGTTTTGTTTTTGGTCCGGTCAGGGGGACTGAACTCTGGGCCTGAGCACTCCCTCAGCTCTTCAACTCGAGGTTAGTGCTCTACCACTTGAGCCACAGCACCACTTCCTGCTTTTTTCTTTTTGCTTATGTGGTGCTGAGGAATCCAACCCAGGGCCCCAGGCATGCAAGGCAAGTGCTCTACCACTGAGCCAACTTCCCAGCCCCGCAAGCCTCTTATCTCCAGTTAGCCACCAGAAAACTAGAAGTCGAGCTGTGGTTCAAAGTAGTAAGAGTGCTAGCCTTGAGCAAAGAAAGCTCAGGGACAGCATCCAAGCCCTGAGTTGAAGCCATATGACTGACAAAAGAAATCCTTTTTTTTTTTTTATATATACTTTCTTTATTGAGATTACGTGATGACATAAACTTCACAATATTGTGGGATAGTGATACTAAGCTAAAGTCACAAACATATTTTAACCTTCACAAGGTGAATTGTCATTATTATGGTCTATAAAGCTTGTGAACGCTGCAAACTTTGACAAAACAACTACTTCTTCCAAATAGGGCGATATGTACATTTCTTTCCTTTTGCTTACTGTAAGCTGTTCCTTCTTTCTCTCTCATTCCCTCTCTCCAATCACTGCCCTTGAGTTGCTTAGTTCACTTTCATCAATATCCAGTGCAGCTGATGGAACCCTCTGCTGTATATCCTTATATCCTCACCTGTTTTCCTCTGATTCTGTGTCCTCCTCCTAGCTTCCCACATATAGAAATCTTTTAGGTATCAAAGAACACTATGGAATGTGGCTCAAAAGGTCCACCATCTGCCTTGAGTGAAAAATCCAAGTGGTAGTGCAAGACCTGAGTTTAATCCCCAGTACTGGAATACACACACACACAAACACACACACACACACACACACACACACACACACACACACACACACACACACACACACACACACACACACACACACACACACACAGGATACTATGAAAAAACTGAAAACAATGCTGGATACTGTTGTCTCCTGCCTGTAATCCTAGCTACTCAGGAGGCTGAGATCTGAGAACTGTGGCTCAAAGCCAGCCCAGGCAGGAAAGTCAAGACTCTTAACTTCAATTAATCACAAAAAAGCTGGAAGTGGCGCTGTGGCTCAAGTTAGGTAGAGTGCTAGCCTTGAGTAAAAAGGAGCCCTGGGACAGTGCCAAAGCCCAGAGTTTAAGCCCTAGGACTGTTACCAAAACAACAACAACAACAATAAAAAGTGAAAACACCATCACCCACAGAGAAAATATTTACAAAGTGTTTTTAAATTAATTACTTAATGCCAGTCCTGGGGCTTGAACTCAGGACTTGAGCACTGTCTCTGAGCCTCTTTGTGCTCAAAGTTAGTGATCTACCACTTGAGCCACATCATCACTTCTGGCTTTTTCTGAGTAGTTTATTGGAGATAAGTCTCATGGACTTTCCTCTCAGTCTGCCTTTGAACTGTGCTCTTTAGATCCTGAGCCTTTTGAATAGCTAGGATTTACAGGTGTGAGCCACTGGCACATAGCACAAATTGTATATGTGAAAATGGTCTAATATCCAAGACATATAAGATGTTTTATGATTTGGTAAAAAAAAAAATGACAAGTAAGATATGCACAGATTACTTGAATAGACATATCTCCAAAGAAGATACAAATGGCCAATAAGAACATGCAAAGACTCTTATGGTAAAATGCAAATCAAAACCATAATGATTTGCCACTTCATAGTACAATTTAAAGAAAGGACACAGAGAAATTGCTATTATCAAGAATACGCAGAAGTCTTGTGCATTGTTGGAGGGAAAGAAAAGCATTGCACGCGCTTTGATAGTTCCTTCCAAAGTTCAACCAAAAAGTCATATGACCTAGTTATGACCTTCCTCCACAAATTGGAAATATACACCAACAAATATTGGTGTATGGGTGCTCATGACAGCACAACTCAACATTAAAGGATAAATGAGCCAGGCACTGGTGGCTACTGCCTCTAATTCTAGCTACTCAGAAGACTCAAATCTGAGGATTACCATTTGAAACCAGTCTGGGCAGGAAAGTCAGTGAGAATCTTATCTCCAATTAACCACCAAAAACTTGAGAGTGGAGCTGTGGCTCAAGAGCACTAGCCTTGAGGGGAAAAAAGCTGAGGGACAATGCCCAAGCCCAGATTTCAAGCTCTAGGACTGGTACATACCCATAAAATAAATGGAACAAATAGCATCTACCTGTAAAATGCAGTAATATATTTTGAGCTGGTCCTGGGACTTGAACTCAGGGCCTGTACATTGTCCTTGACCTTTTTGTGCTCAAGCCTGGTGGTTAATTGGAGATGATTCTCACAGACTTTCCTGCCTGGATGGCTTTGAACCATGATCCTCAGATCTCAGCCTCCTGAATAACTAGGATTACAGGGATGAGCCACTGGCAGACAGTCACTGCATTATTCTTTAGTCACAAAAGATGAGGTTTACATATATGCTAGAACTTAAACTAGAACTTGAATGAATCTTGTCATGTACCAATTAATCTGTGAACTTATCACCATTTACTGCTCCTTCCCGTGACATAATGAACCCAGTCTGTTCACTGTGATTCCTTCCTGAATTCCTAGCATCTTCCTGAGTTGATTACAAACTTCTGTTGGTTGATTTGTGACCTTAAGTACTCTATCAGCTCTAGCTCCTGAGGAGTACATATATTTATATGTATTGAAAATATATGGGGCACTGCCCTCATTTCTAACTCTTCCCACACTCCTCAACCCACTTCAGGATGGCCCGGCATCCAGCAGTGCTAAAACTGCTCCTGCTAGGCTCACCCATGACCAGCAAGCTACCAAGCAAAATGGTCACCAAGTAGCCCTCATCTCATTGACCCCTCACCAGCAGCTGCCACACACTCCCTTCCTCGCTCCTGTTTTGAACACTTGCCCTTCGCTTCCCTGACAACCCCTTCCAGGATTCTTGCCAGACACCTGGACCCTAGCCACTCATCAACTGGGAGAATTCTTCCCATGGCTCTCCTGAGCCTCTTGTTTCTTCTGTTGAATCTTTGTCCCCAAGCAATCTTGCAGCCATCATGAAAGCCAGAACCATTTGCGTGCTAGAGGAAAAGGCTCATTACAAGAAACCTGAGTAATACAGAAGAATACAAAGAAGCAAGTCAAAATTTTACCTTAAAATGCCACACTCCACGAGTGGCATCATTAACAGGAGCTGGCTGTTTCAGGCGTCTCCCAGTGCATAAGAAAGGCTTGTTAGGAAGTTCTTCCATACCAGCGTGCACTTGCGGGCAATTTCCTTCTGTCCCCTGGGCTGTGTTTTCCTTCAGATTTGGTGTTCAAACCTGCCTGCATATTATGTTCTTGTTTTTCCTTTTTCCCTCAGCTCTGTTTGCATAATAGCCTATTTCTTTGCAACCTGCGCCTACTTAAGTGACAAGCTCTGCTCAGTCTTCCATCTTCTGTGCTTACAGGGTGGGGGAATTCTCCCACACTCACCACACCTGAAGTCATTCTGCTCCCTTCTCAGGACCAACATGAAGGCGTGTCTAGCTGTCCATCCATCTCGCTGGACCTGAAGGCTTCCTACAGTGGTAGTACTGCTGCTGCTGTGGCTGCTGCTGGAGTCCCGCGAAGGGTCTGGCTGCCAGACCCTTCTGATCTGTGGCCTGAGCATTGCCACCTTGTGTAGTCGTCAGTTGCTATGCTTTTTGCTGGTCTATACTGTGTGTCTTTGTGTGTACAGGAGGAGATTTCTAAAGGTAGACTTCATGCCATCATGTTTTCCCCTGGCAGCAGACAACAATTTATATCACCACTCTAGACTTCTCTTTTGTTCTCTAGATCCATAAGACCAACAGGGTCATTCACATCAACTGTTTGTTCATGGATTTTTGTGTTTGTGTTAGTAACAGGGCTTGAACTCAGGGCGTTGTGCTCTTGCTCAGCCTCTTTGTTCAAACGTGGCATTGTGCCATTTGGGCCACACCTCCAGTTCAGCTTCTCTGTTTGCTAACTGGAGAGAGTCTCATGGACTTCTCTGCTCAGGCTGGCTTAAACTAGTGATTGTCAGATCTCAGTCTCTGAGTAGGTGGGATTACAGGCCTGAGTCCTGGCGCCTGGCTCCTATTTACTCTTTTTTTAAGATAAAGTTTTGTTAAATTGTCCAGGCTGGCCTTTAACTTACCATCCTCTTGCCTCGGCCTTTCAATCAGTTGGAATTGCAGGAGTGCACCACCACACATGGATTCTGTTGCTTGTAAAGCAGTGCATTTTGAGGTGTCTAGGTTTCAGAAGCTTAAATTGTGAGGGTGAGTTACCAGAGGTAAGTTCTTGGGTCTAGAAATAGTAGATATGTACTGGACCCAGAGGAACACAGGAAAGACTTTATTAGAACACCTGCTTCAGCCCTAAGAGAAAACTCAGATCTCACCGAAAACAAATAAAACTGGCATCTCTCCGAGGAATGGAAAATGGGTATCTTAGAGTAGAAAATTCCTGCCATGCTCGGTGTCAGTGGCTGATGCCTGTCATCCTAGTTACTCAGAGGCTGAGATCTGAGAATTGCAGTTCAAAGCTAGTCCAGCCTGGAAAGTCTGTGAGACTCATCTCCATTTAACCATGAGAAAACCAGAAGTGGCTCAAGTAGTAGTGCACTCATCTTGATCTGAAAAGCTCAGGAACAGCACCCAAGCCCAGAGTTCAAGCCCCATGATTGATAAAAGAAAAAATAGAAAATTTCCTGCTAACGGACTCATCTGTATAATCATAGCTACATAGGAGGCTGAGATGTATGAGGATTGAGATTCAAAACCAGCCTAGGAAGGAAATTTAGTGAGACTCTTATCTCCAATTATCTACCAAGAAGCGAAAAGGAGAAAGGTGAGGGGAAGAAAAGAAGAAAATTTCTTGACAAAATCTTTCATTCAGGTTCTTCATGGAAATAAGGAAATCAAAATTGTGGAGAATGATGCCGCCTCTATCTTTAGCATCTACCCTTACTGATTTCTCAGGAACCAAGAAGGGTAGTACTTCCTCTTAAAATCATTTTCTCAGAGAATTTTATTCTTCATGTTCTCATAGGCTGGAAATTAGTCATATACACACAATTTGCTCTGACAGAAACTGAGAAATTTAGATATGCTGGGACTTTTTTTGCCAGTCCTGGGATTTGAACTCAGGGCCTGGGCACTGTCCCTGATCTTTTGATCAAGGCTAGCACTCTACCACTTGAGCTACAGCACCACTTTTCTGTTTATGTGATACTGAGGAATTGAATCCAGGGCTTCATGCATGCTAGGCAAGCACTCTACCAGTAAGCCACATTCTCAGCCCCATGCTGGGACATTTTTTATGTGTACACTTACATATCTTTTGTCTGGGTCTCATCCTGCAATTCTGTTTCTTCCAAATTCCTGACCAACATTAATGGCTAACCATTACTCAGAATAGCTCTTATCTGAGGCCATCTAAGCTTCTAGACACAGTGAACAGATACAGGAAAAGTTTCGCCCCTGGGAAGGAATTCCTTTCTCAAAAGTTTTTCCTAAGCACCCCTCAGTGACTGGTCCAGTCACATGTTCAACCCTATGTCTATAAATTTTCCACAAGTGAAGTCACAAGAAAAGGAAAGAGTGGAGATCCATCAGCACCAAAACAGTGCATCCAGTGGACTGTTTCCGCTACAGCAAAGGCATTGTGCTTCTTGTGTTCTATTTCCACATTTCCCTGCATTGCAGCTTATTCTAAAGCCTGGCTCACACTTCTGTGTTGCTCCTTAAGAAACTCCTACTATCACCACTACTGTCTCCGTGTGTTTCCAATAAATGTCCCTTAACTTAAGTTGGCCAAAGTCCATTTATGTTCATTGTATTCAACAGCCCTGAATCAAACAGGAAATGGTATCGTGAAATAGGATTCAGGGTATCCCTGGGAAATTTGGGATTTCTTATTTGTTTAAGGTGAGACAGGAGATAGTGAAGCTCTTGGTCTTATTTCTGGATAGGAGTAGAATGATGAGGTAGTCATATTATTGCTTCTGAACACTTGGAATAAAAGTCTTTTTTTTTTTTTTTGTTGCTCCTGGGGCTTGAACTCTGGGCTTGGGCGCTGTTCTTGGCTCTTCAGCTCAAGGCAAGCATTCTACCACTTGAGCCACAGTGCCACTTCGGTCTTCTAGTGGTTTATTGGTGATAAGAGTCTCACGGACTTTCCTGCATGAACCGTGATACTCAGATTTCAGCCTCCTGAGTAGCTAGGATTACAGGCGTGAGCCACCAGCTCCCAGCGGGAATAAAAGTCTTCATTGGAAACAAAACTGAATGACCACATAACGTCTGCCAGACAATGTGAAGACCATGTGATAAAGCTCCATAGGTCACAGTAGTCACAAATGATATCATTACTTAAAGAAGAAACTGAGGGTGGAGAATGTGGCTTAGTGGCAGAGTGCTTGCCTACATTGCATGAAGCCCTGGGTTTGATTCTTCAGTACCACATAAACAGTGTGAATTACACTGACTCAAGTGGTAGAGTGCTAGTCTTGAGCAAATGAAGCTCAGGGACAGTGCCCGGGCCCTAAATGCAAGCCCCAGTACTGGAAAAAAATAAAGAAGAAAGTGATATCAGGTGCTGGTGGCTCAGACTTGTAATCTTAGTTACTATAATATATATAATACATATACAATATATCATATAGTATAAGATATAATTATAATTATATAACATAACATACAACTTATATATCATTCATTATACCATATGTATCATATATCATTGTGTCACACATTAAACATGTTTTGTATATTATATCATTAATATATTAGATGTTGCTATATATTACATATCACATATTATATAATTACATGTTATATGTTATATGCAATAATACAGTGTGTATAAATATATTTGTATAAATATATTTGTATATATATTTGTATAAATATATGTTATAAGTAAAAGTTCAGGTCTTGAACAAACAAACCAAAAATAAATTCATTTCTGACATAGAGTCTTATGAGTATCGCAACTACTTAAATAAAATGAAATGTTAAAAAATTAAAAAAAAGGAAGGAAAGACTGTGAGATTTTTATTTATTTATTTATTTATTTTTTTTTTTTGGGTCCGGTCGTGGAGCCTGAACTCTGGGCCTGGGCGCTGTCCCTCAGCTCTTCAGCTCAAGGCTAGCACTCTACCACTTGAGCCACAGCGCCACTTCAGGCTTTTTTCTTATGTGGTGCTGAGGAATCGAACCCTGGGCCTTGAGCATGCAAGGCAAGCGCTCTACCACAGAGCCACCTTCCCAGCCCCATACTGTGAGATTTTTATCTCCAATTAATCACCCAAAGGCCAGAAGTGGAGATACATCTCAAGTGGTTGAGCACTAGCCTTGAATGAACATAAGAGCAAGAGGTCCTGAGTTCAAGCCCCAGTATTGGCATACTCACACCCACAAAGAGAAAAACATTTTCCTGGAAGTACTGACTTCTGAATGAAACATAAGCAGAAGGAGTTAGACAAAGACAGGGGCAAGGTATGTGCCCAGTTGAAAACAGACAGTGAGAATGCCAGAGAGGCGAACAGGGAGAAAAAAGTGGAGATGAGGAAGAGGGAGGAGAGAGATGAAACAATGGCACGTTCAAATTGAAGATTGAGATATCTGCTTTCTCACCCCTTCTCTTTCCATACACTGCAAAATACATAGCCATATTAGACTAAATGGAACAGGTGTTCTTTTAAATATGTAGCTGAAGTCAAAGAAAGACAAAAACAAATGCAGAGGAGCTAAGAATAAAGAAGATACCAGGCTGGAGATGTGGCTTACTGGTAGAGTGTTTGTCTAACATGCATGAAGCCCTGGGTTCAATTCCTCTGTACTACATAAACAGACAAAGCTGGAAGTGGCACTATGGCTCATGTGGTAGAGTGTTAGCTTTGAGCAAAAGAAGCTAAGGGACAGTGCCCATACCCTGAGTTCAAGCCCCAGGACTGGCAAAAAAAAAAAAAAAGATGACAGGCACAGGCTTACACCTGTGATCTTAGCTACTCAGGACGTTGAGATATGAGGATTGCAGTTTGAAACTAGCCTGGACAGGAAAAGTCCATGAGACTTTTTAAAAAAAAAAAAAGAATTGTTTTTATAATCTTTAAGTTGTGTACAAAGGAGATGCCATTTAGCAAAGCAGTTTATGAATACAGTGCATCTTGATCGGTGTCACTGGATTCAACATTCTCACCCACCCTCCTGACCCAACCCTTCCATGACTTTTCTTAATTTTGTGGTATATACAATGAATTCTTGATTGCATTCTCACCCTTTCTTCCACTTTCATTTGTCAGTGAGACTCTTATCTCCAATTAACCACAAAATGACACAAGTGAAGCTGCGGCTCAAGTGGTAGAGCACTAGCCTTAGCCAATAAAATAATAAAGGCTCATGGACAGTGCCCAGGGCCTGAATTCAAGCTCCAGGACTGGCTTTCCATAAAACCAAGAATAAAGAAGATACCAAAACAGTGCCATAAGCACATATGCTGATGTGATAGTTTCCCAGATGTGGGTTACATGGTAACACAGACTTGGGTTTTCATGACTGTATGAGGAGGAGGAACAAGTCTTTAAGGCATTACTTGTAGGAAGTTGAAAACTAAAAAAAAGAAATCTCATTCTTTGCAGTACTAGGGTTTTTTTTTTTTTTGGTGGGGGGAGGCAGGGCCGGTCGTGGGGCCTGAACTCTGGGCCTGGGCGCTGTCCCTCAGCTCTTCAGTTCAAGGCTAGCGCTCTACTACTTGAGCCACAGGGCCACTTCTGGCTTTTTTTCCCCCAGCTTATGTGGTGCTGAGGAATCGAACCCAGGGCCTCATGCATGCAAAGCAAGCGCTCTACCACTGAGCCACCTTCCCAGCCCAGTACTAGGGTTTTGAACTCAAGGCCTTGTGCTTTGTAGGCAGGTACTCCATGGCCTCCAGACAGTTTTTTCTTTTGTTATTTTTTGAATAGAGCCTCACATTTGATGCCAGTGAGTCTATACTGCAATCTTTCTATTTAGCTTCCTACCAAGTTGGAATGAAAGGCAATTACACCACACTCAGCTTTTATTTGTTGAAATGGGGTCCCCATAAACTTTATTTTTGGGGAGAGTGTGGGCTGGCCTCAAACTGCAATCATCCCAATCTCAACATCCCAAGGAGCTAGGATTACAGGCATGAGTCACTGTTCCCAGCCAGTATCTTGTAATTTTTTTTTTTACTAGAACCTAGACTCTCTTGTTTTTGTTTCTGTTTCACCAGTCCTGGGGCTTGAACTTAGGGCCTGGGCACTGTGACTGACCTTCTTTTGCTTGAAGCTAGCACTCTACCACTTGAGCCACAGTGCCACTTCTGGCTTTTTCTGTTTATGTGGTACTATGGAATTGAACCCAGGGCTTCATGCATGCTAAGCATGCTAAGCATGAAGCCACATTCCCAGTCTCCCTATACTCTCTTTGTCATAATTTGGGCAGAAAAGTTCTAGAAATGCCTTCTCAGTTCACAGCTGGGTGAATTATTAATAGACTAAGTTTTAGATGATCATGACTCCAGGTCAGCTCAAGCAGAAAAATCCTTAATAGTTCATCTCAATGGAAGAAGCTGGGTGTGTTAGCTTGTCATTTCAGCTACCTATTTGGGAAATCTTCAAATAGGATGGCATACCAGGTGCAAGCACTGGTAGATAGCTAGATCCTATCTCAAAAATAACCAGTGAACCAGGTGCCAATGGCTCATTCCTAGCATCTTAGGTATTCATGAGGCTGAGATCAGAGAATGAGGACTCAAAACCAGTCGAGATAGACAAATCCCTGAGACACTTAATTTAATTGGCAAGAAGCTGAAACTGGAGGCAGTAGAGCACCAACCTTGAGTAAAGAAATAGAATTCAGTGTCCTAACTTCAAGCTCCAGTATAGTCACAAAAATGAAAGATGACAAAACAGCAAGGAACTGGTGGCTGCCATCTGTAATCCTAGCTACTCAGGAGGCTGAGATCTGAGAATTGTGGTTCAAAGCTAGCCCAGACAGGAAAGTTCATGAGAATTTTGTGTCCAATTAAACACCAGAAAACTGAAAGTGGAGCTGTGCTCAAAGTGGTAGAGCATTAGCCTTGAGCAAAAGAGCTCAGGGAGAGCAACTAGACCTTGAGTTCAAGCACCATGACCAACAAAAACAGTGCAAAACAGGGCTGGAGTTTTATCTAAGTGGTAGAGCACCTACCTAACCAGCATGAGGCCCTGAATTCAAATTCCAATATCACCAACAGATAGAAATTATTTGAAAAGGGAAACTAAAGAGTGAGGGGGGGAGAGAAAGGGGGTAAAGACATTACAAGCACATATGAAAATGTCATTATGAAACAGAGTAACATGGCTTTGTGAAAGGTGGAGGAAGAAGAGAGACGAAGAAACAGTACTGAGTGATTTAATATGGTCAAGGTATACTAGATAGAGGTATGAAAATTTCAGAGTGAAACCCTTTGAATTTCTTCCTGTACCTTAAAACAAGGAAAGTCAAACATTTTGAACTAAGCCACTATGGCTATTGTTTTGTCCACATTTGTGAGACAATTGAAGACCTACAAAAAGGAGGATAAAACTATCTGATGAAGCAGGCACAGGTGGCTCACGCCTACAATCCTAGCTACTCAGGAGGCTGAGATCTGAGGATCATGGTCCAAAGCCTACCAGAGCAAGAATGTCTGTGACGTTCTTATCTCCAATTAACCACCTAAAAACCAGAAGTAGTGCTGTGGCTCAAGTGGTAGAGCACTAGCCTTGAGCAAAAGAAGCTCAGGGACAAACCAGGCACTGAGCTGAAGCCCCAGGGATGGCACACACACACACACACACACACACACACACACACACACACACACACACATCTATGAGGCTCTCATCTGTAATCTTAGCTATTCTGGAGGTTGAGGTTTGAGGATTAAAGTTCAAAGCCAGCCCAGGCAGGAAAGTCTGTGTAAATCTTATCTTCAATTAACAAAGCAAAAAAAAAAAAAAAAAAAAAAAAAAGCAGAAATGATGCTGTGGCTCAAGTTCTAGAGCACTAGCCTTGAGTAAAAAAGCTCAGGAACAGTGCCAGGCCCTTAATTCAAGACCCACAGATGACAAAAACAAAAAACAACTATCTCCTGACAGGAAGGGGCCTATAGGGATCATACACCTGTTTTGAACTTTCATAGAAAAACCAAGTAAGAATAGAAATGGGGAACCAAGGCTCATATCAGACCCCAGGATTAAAAATACAACAGCCTGCAGGCTCTGCTGTCTCATGCCTGTTATCTAGCTATCAAGGAGGCTGAGATCTGAGGATTGTAGTTCAAAGACAGCCTGGGCAGAAAACTCTGTGAGACTCTTATTTACAATTAAGCAGCAAAAAGCTGGAAGTGGATCTGTAGCTCATAATGGTAGAGTGCTACACTTGAGCAAAAAAGGTCAGGGACATTGCTCAGGTTCAGAGTTGAAGCCCCAGAACCAACACACACACACAAACACACACACACACACACACACACACACACACACACACACACACACACACACACACACACTCACCAGACCCAATCACATATTACCCACCATCATGCAAGTAGGGGTCTGGATCTTGACAACTTACGTATCTGTAGTAGTGAAAGCTGACCAATGAGTGAAGTCATTGATTGCCCAATCAGGACCAGACACTCTCTATACCTTTGGTTTTGTTTGTTTGTTTGTTTGTTTTGGTCCATCGTGAACCTTGAACTCTGGGCCTGGGCACTGTCACTGAGCTCTTCAGCTCAAGGCAAGCACTCTACCACTTGAGCCACAGTGCCACTTAGTTTTCTGGTGGTTAATTGGAGATAAGAGTCTCACAGAGTTTTCCTGCCTGGGCTGCTTTTTAACCTCAATCCTTGATTCTCAGACTCCTGAGTAGCTAGGATTACAGGTGTGAACCGCCAGCACCTGACTTCTATGCCTACTTTGAATTATTTTCTTGCTTGGTAGACCTGACACTGACCAGTTGGGACCAGATACTTTCTGAAAGTGTTTAATTTTATCTGTGTACCAGTACTAAACTCAGATCCTTGAGCTACTGCATGGCTTTTTCCCTCAAGGCTGATACTCTACCATTTCAGCCATACCTCTAATTCTGGCATTATTTCTGATAAACTAGAGATGAGTCTCACAATCATTTCTGCCCAGCCTGACTTCAAACTGTGATTTTCAAATCTCCACCTCCTGTGTAGCAATGATCTTAGCTTATTGTCTGCAAGTTGAAAAATGTAATTTTCATGAAAGATCTGGATAAAAGTTTTGGTAGAATTTTTTTCTATTCCAGCTACTCTTTGTCCTTTCTTTGGAGAAATGCCAACCTGACTTGCTAGGGTCAGAAATGAGTTTTCTCTATGTAGGGCTGAAGCAGGTGTTCTAATAAAGTCTTTCCTGTGTTCCTCTGGGTCCAGTACATATCTACTATTTCTAGACCCAAGAACTTACCTCTGGTAACTCACCCTCACAATTTAAGCTTCTGAAACCTAGACACCTCAAAATGCACTGCTTTACAAGCAACAGAATCCATGTGTGGTGGTGCACTCCTGCAATTCCAACTGATTGAAAGGCCGAGGCAAGAGGATGGTAAGTTAAAGGCCAGCCTGGACAATTTAACAAAACTTTATCTTAAAAAAAGAGTAAATAGGAGCCAGGCGTCAGGACTCAGGCCTGTAATCCCACCTACTCAGAGACTGAGATCTGACAATCACTAGTTTAAGCCAGCCTGAGCAGAGAAGTCCATGAGACTCTCTCCAGTTAGCAAACAGAGAAGCTGAACTGGAGGTGTGGCCCAAATGGCACAATGCCACGTTTGAACAAAGAGGCTGAGCAAGAGCACAACGCCCTGAGTTCAAGCCCTGTTACTAACACAAACACAAAAATCCATGAACAAACAGTTGATGTGAATGACCCTGTTGGTCTTATGGATCTAGAGAACAAAAGAGAAGTCTAGAGTGGTGATATAAATTGTTGTCTGCTGCCAGGGGAAAACATGATGGCATGAAGTCTACCTTTAGAAATCTCCTCCTGTACACACAAAGACACACAGTATAGACCAGCAAAAAGCATAGCAACTGACGACTACACAAGGTGGCAATGCTCAGGCCACAGATCAGAAGGGTCTGGCAGCCAGACCCTTCGCGGGACTCCAGCAGCAGCCACAGCAGCAGCAGTACTACCACTGTAGGAAGCCTTCAGGTCCAGCGAGATGGATGGACAGCTAGACACGCCTTCATGTTGGTCCTGAGAAGGGAGCAGAATGACTTCAGGTGTGGTGAGTGTGGGAGAATTCCCCCACCCTGTAAGCACAGAAGATGGAAGACTGAGCAGAGCTTGTCACTTAAGTAGGCGCAGGTTGCAAAGAAATAGGCTATTATGCAAACAGAGCTGAGGGAAAAAGGAAAAACAAGAACATAATATGCAGGCAGGTTTGAACACCAAATCTGAAGGAAAACACAGCCCAGGGGACAGAAGGAAATTGCCCGCAAGTGCACGCTGGTATGGAAGAACTTCCTAACAAGCCTTTCTTATGCACTGGGAGACGCCTGAAACAGCCAGCTCCTGTTAATGATGCCACTCGTGGAGTGTGGCATTTTAAGGTAAAATTTTGACTTGCTTCTTTGTATTCTTCTGTATTACTCAGGTTTCTTGTAATGAGCCTTTTCCTCTAGCACGCAAATGGTTCTGGCTTTCATGATGGCTGCAAGATTGCTTGGGGACAAAGATTCAACAGAAGAAACAAGAGGCTCAGGAGAGCCATGGGAAGAATTCTCCCAGTTGATGAGTGGCTAGGGTCCAGGTGTCTGGCAAGAATCCTGGAAGGGGTTGTCAGGGAAGCGAAGGGCAAGTGTTCAAAACAGGAGCGAGGAAGGGAGTGTGTGGCAGCTGCTGGTGAGGGGTCAATGAGATGAGGGCTACTTGGTGACCATTTTGCTTGGTAGCTTGCTGGTCATGGGTGAGCCTAGCAGGAGCAGTTTTAGCACTGCTGGATGCCGGGCCATCCTGAAGTGGGTTGAGGAGTGTGGGAAGAGTTAGAAATGAGGGCAGTGCCCCATATATTTTCAATACATATAAATATATGTACTCCTCAGGAGCTAGAGCTGATAGAGTACTTAAGGTCACAAATCAACCAACAGAAGTTTGTAATCAACTCAGGAAGATGCTAGGAATTCAGGAAGGAATCACAGTGAACAGACTGGGTTCATTATGTCACGGGAAGGAGCAGTAAATGGTGATAAGTTCACAGATTAATTGGTACATGACAAGATTCATTCAAGTTCTAGTTTAAGTTCTAGCATATATGTAAACCTCATCTTTTGTGACTAAAGAATAATGCAGTGACTGTCTGCCAGTGGCTCATCCCTGTAATCCTAGTTATTCAGGAGGCTGAGATCTGAGGATCATGGTTCAAAGCCATCCAGGCAGGAAAGTCTGTGAGAATCATCTCCAATTAACCACCAGGCTTGAGCACAAAAAGGTCAAGGACAATGTACAGGCCCTGAGTTCAAGTCCCAGGACCAGCTCAAAATATATTACTGCATTTTACAGGTAGATGCTATTTGTTCCATTTATTTTATGGGTATGTACCAGTCCTAGAGCTTGAAATCTGGGCTTGGGCATTGTCCCTCAGCTTTTTTCCCCTCAAGGCTAGTGCTCTTGAGCCACAGCTCCACTCTCAAGTTTTTGGTGGTTAATTGGAGATAAGATTCTCACTGACTTTCCTGCCCAGACTGGTTTCAAATGGTAATCCTCAGATTTGAGTCTTCTGAGTAGCTAGAATTAGAGGCAGTAGCCACCAGTGCCTGGCTCATTTATCCTTTAATGTTGAGTTGTGCTGTCATGAGCACCCATACACCAATATTTGTTGGTGTATATTTCCAATTTGTGGAGGAAGGTCATAACTAGGTCATATGACTTTTTGGTTGAACTTTGGAAGGAACTATCAAAGCGCGTGCAATGCTTTTCTTTCCCTCCAACAATGCACAAGACTTCTGCGTATTCTTGATAATAGCAATTTCTCTGTGTCCTTTCTTTAAATTGTACTATGAAGTGGCAAATCATTATGGTTTTGATTTGCATTTTACCATAAGAGTCTTTGCATGTTCTTATTGGCCATTTGTATCTTCTTTGGAGATATGTCTATTCAAGTAATCTGTGCATATCTTACTTGTCGTTTTTTTTTTTTTTTTTTTACCAAATCATAAAACATCTTATATGTCTTGGATATTAGACCATTTTCACATATACAATTTGTGCTATGTGCCAGTGGCTCACACCTGTAAATCCTAGCTATTCAAAAGGCTCAGGATCTAAAGAGCACAGTTCAAAGGCAGACTGAGAGGAAAGTCCATGAGACTTATCTCCAATAAACTACTCAGAAAAAGCCAGAAGTGATGATGTGGCTCAAGTGGTAGATCACTAACTTTGAGCATAAAGAGGCTCAGAGACAGTGCCCAAGTTCTGAGTTCAAGCCCCAGGACTGGCATTAAGTAATTAATTAAAAACTCTTTGTAAATATTTTCTCTGTGGGTGATGGTGTTTTCACTTTTTATTGTTGTTGTTGTTGTTTTGGTAACAGTCCTAGGGCTTAAACTCTGGGCTTTGGCACTGTCCCAGGGCTCCTTTTTACTCAAGGATAGGACTCTACCTAACTTGAGCCACAGCGCCACTTCCAGTTTTTTTGTGATTAATTGAAGTTAAGAGTCTTGACTTTCCTGCCTGGGCTGGCTTTGAGCCACAGTTCTCAGATCTCAGCCTCCTGAGTAGCTAGGATTACAGGCAGGAGACAACAGTATCCAGCATTGTTTTCAGTTTTTTCATAGTATCCTGTGTGTGTGTGTGTGTGTGTGTGTGTGTGTGTGTGTGTGTGTGTGTGTGTGTGTGTGTGTGTGTGTGTGTGTGTGTGTGTGTGTGTGTGTGTGTGTGTGTGTGTGTGTGTGTGTGTGTGTGTGTGTGTGTGTGTGTGTGTGTGTGTGTGTGTGTTCCAGTACTGGGGATTAAACTCAGGTCTTGTACTACCACTTGGATTTTTCACTCAAGGCAGATGGTGGACCTTTTGAGCCACATTCCATAGTGTTCTTTGATACCTAAAAGATTTCTATATGTGAGAAGCTAGGAGGAGGACACAGAATCAGAGGAAAACGGGTAAGGATATAAGGATATACAGCAGAGGGTTCCATCAGCTGCACTGGATATTGATGAAAGTGAACTAAGCAACTCAAGGGCAGTGATTGGAGAGAGGGAATGAGAGAGAAAGAAGGAACAGCTTACAGTAAGCAAAAGGAAAGAAATGTACATATCGCTCTATTTGGAAGAAGTAGTTGTTTTGTCAAAGTTTGCAGCGTTCACAAGCTTTATAGACCATAATAATGACAATTCACCTTGTGAAGGTTAAAATGTGTTTGTGACTTTAGCTTAGTATCACTATCCCACAATATTGTGAAGTTTATGTCATCACGTAATCTCAATAAAGAAATTATTTTTTTAAAAAAAGGATTTCTTTTGTCAGTCATATGGCTTCAACTCAGGGCTTGGATGCTGTCCCTGAGCTTTCTTTGCTCAAGGCTAGCACTCTTACTACTTTGAACCACAGCTCGACTTCTACTTTTCTGGTGGCTAACTGGAGATAAGAGTTTTGGGGCTGGGAAGGTGGCTCAGTGGTAGAGTGCTTGCCTTGCATGCCTGGGGCCCTGGGTTCGATTCCTCAGTACTACATAAGCAGAAAAAGTGGAAGTAGTGCTGTGGCTCTAGTGGTAGAGTGCTAGTCTTGAGCTGAAGAACTGAGGGACAGTGCCCAGGCCCAGAGTTCAGGCCCCATGACTGACAAATAAATAAATAAATAAATAAAATTAAAAAGAGTCTCATGGGCAGGCCTGGAACCCTGATCCTCAGATCTCAGCCTCCTGAGTAGCTAGGTAGCTAGTATGAGCTACCAGTAGGTCACTGTTTTGTTTCATTTTGATGATTTCCAATTTATCAATTTATTCTCTGGATATTGTTTGCATTAAATCCAAGGTAAAAAAGAGTAATTGCCATTTTCCTATAAGAGTTTAAAATTTTGTTTATTTATTTATTATGCTGATATGGAGGCATGAACTCCTGAACTTGCGCTGTTGCTTTGTTTTTCATTCAAGACTGGAGTTTTAGACCTTAAATTATAGTTCTACTTCTGGCTATTTACTGGTTAATTGGAAATAAGGGTCCTTTAGATTTCTCTGCCTGTGCTGGCTTCAGATGGTCATCCTCAGGTCATCCTCAGATCGCAGCCTCATAAGTAGCTAAGATTACAGCCAAGAGTCACTGGTACCTGGCAAGAGTTCAATACTTTTAGCTCTTATGTTGAAGCATCTCATTCATTTTAATTTACTTTTTCTTTTTATTTATTCATTTTTTTTTCTGTCATGGGGTCTGAGCTCTGGGCCTGGGTGCTGTCCCTGAGCTCTTTAGCTCAAAGCTAGGGCTCTACCATTTGAGCCACAGAGCTACTTCCGGTTTTCTGGTTGTTCATTGGAGATAAGAGTCTCATGGAATTTTCTACCTGCGTTGGCTTTGAACCATGATCCTCAGATCTCAGCCTCCTGAGTATCTAGCATTATAGGGGTGATCACTGGCATCCAGCTTGCTTGCTTGTTCTCTTCTTGCTTACTTGCTTGCTTGCTTCCTTTCTTTCTTCTTTCTTTCTTTACTAGGGTTGACAGGCACTGACCACTGTCTAGGAATTGGTTGAGATGGACTCTCCTGAACTTTTTTCCCAGGCTGGCCTGAACCACCCATATCTGCCTCCTAAGTAGCTAGGATGCCAGAAGTGAGTAAATCTTAATTTCTTATGGGATGTTGCTATATTATATCATTGTTGGATTTCCTTTGCTAACATTTTTTAGGATTTCTGAATCAATATTCAAAAGGAAAATTGATCTGCAGTTTCTTTTTTGTATACAATCTTTCTTTTCTTTGACAGTATGCTAATTCTACATACATAAGAAGAATTGTAAACTGGGAGAAAACGAGGAAAGGGGTGACATTGTCCAAAAGAAGTGTACTCTCTGCCTGATGTATATAACTGTAACACTACTGTATGTCATCTGTTTAATAACAACAAAATAACTTAAAAAGAGAAGTTTGAAAATACTCCCTTTTTTCCATATTTGTCTAAATTTGAATGTTTACTAATATGATCTAATAAAAACTTGCCTGGTGCTAGAATTTTCTTTCTGGAAGGAGATTCAATGCATTTTTAAAAAGGTATATATAGTCAAGTTGTCTATTTCTTCTTGGCTGATTTTTGAAGTTTGTGGGTTTTGAGGATTGATCCAATTTTGTTAATCTGTCAAATTAATAAGCCTGCACTTTTTATTTCTTATTTGTAAATTAATAAGTTAATTTCAGTAAAAGAAACATATACAATTTCATCCTGCTGGGTGCTGGTGGCTCAAACCTGTAATCTTAGCTACTCAGAAGGCTGAAGTCTGAGGATTATCGTTCAAAGCCAGCTGAGTAGGAAAGTCCATGAGACCCTTAATTCCAATAAACTACTCAGAAAAAGCCAGAAGTGGCACTGTGGCTCACTTGGTATAGCTAGCCTTGAACAGAAGAAGCTCAGGAACAACTACCCAGGCCCTTGGGTTAAGCCCCAGAACACACACACCACACACACACACACACACACACACACACACACACACACACACACACACACAATCATCTTAACAATATTATTTTTTCTTATTTTTAAAATATTTTGTTATTATAAAGGTGAGGTACAGAGGAGTTACATTATATAAATCAGGTAAAGAGTACATTTCTTTTGGGACAATGTCCTTTGCCCTCTCCCATTTTTTCCCTCCCATCCCCACCCACCCACAAGTTATATAGTTCATTTTCAACATAGTGTCTAGTGAGTACCACTGCTGCATCTAGTGATACCACTACTGCATTTGTTTACCTTTGTCCCCCATTAACAATTTTGTATTTATTGATTAATTGATTTTTGTGCTGACATTGGGGCTTGAAAAAAAGGACCTCATGATCTTCCTTGTTTTTCCATTCAAAAATGGCACTCTAAGCTGGGTGCCCATGGCTCACACCTGTAATTCTAGCTACTGAGGAGGCTGAGATCTGAGGATCTCAGTTTGAATACAGCCCAGGCAGAAAAGTCCCCATGAAAGGTGGCTCAGTAGTAGAGCGCTTGCCTTGCATGCATCAGGCCCTGGGTTTGATTCCTCAGCACCACATAAGCAAAAAGAAAAAAGCCGGAAGGGCGCTGTGGCTCAAGTGGTAGAGCGCTAGCCTTGAGCTGAAGAGCTGAGGGACAGTGCCCAGGCCCAGAGTTCAGGCCCCGCGACCGGACCCCCCCCCAAAAAAAGAAAAGTCTCCATGAGTGTCTTACCTCCAATTAACCACTAAATAACTGGAAATGGAGCAGTGGCTCAAAGTGGTAGATAGGTAGCCTTGAGCAAATGATCTCAGGTACAGTGCCCATGCTCTGAGTTCAAGCCTTATGACCGACCAAAAATAAGGAGGAGGAAAAGAAAAGGGAGGAGGAGGAGGAGGAGAAGAGGATGGAGAAGAGGAAGGAGAAGGAAAAGAATGAGAAGGAGAAAGAGGAGGAGGAAGAGAAGGAGAAGAGGAAGAGGAGGAAGAGGAGGAGGAGGAGGAGGAGAAAAGAAGAGGAAGGAGAAGATAAAGAAGAAGGAGAAGGAGAAGAAGAAGAGGAAGAGGAGGAGGAGGAGGAGGAGGAGGAGGAGGAGGAGGAGGAGGAGCAGCAGCAGCAGCAGCAGCAGCAGCAGCAGCAGCAGCAGCAGGAGGAGGAGGAGGAAGAGGAGGAGGAGGAGGAGGAGGAGGAGGAGGAGGAGGAGGAGGAGGAGGAGGGGGAGGAGGGGGAGGAGGAAGAGGAAGAAGAAGAAAGAATGGCACTCACTATCAAGGTAGAGTCACAGCTCCACCTTGAGCCTTTTCTGGTTAATTAGAGATAAGAGTCTTACAGCTGGGCACTGGTGGCTCATGCCTGTAGTCCTAGCTACTCAGGAGGCTGAGACGTGAGGATCATGGTTCAAAGCCAGCCTGGGCAGGAATGTCCCTGAGACTCTTATCTCCAGTTAACCACCAGAAAACCAGAAGTGGCACTGTGGCTCAAGTGGGAGAGTGCTCACCTTGAGCTGAAAAGCTCAGAGACAGCTCCCAGGCCCAGAGTTGGAGCCCCGCAACTGAAAAAAAAAAGTTTTATGGACTTTTTTGCTCAATCTGGCTTCTAATCTCAATCTACACACATTTCAGCTTGTAGAGTAGCTGGGCTTATAGGCATTGGTCGCCTACTCGTGGCTCATGCTAACTATTTTAAAGTATACAGTTCAGTAGTGTTAAGGTATATTCACAGCACTGTATAATCAAACTCCAGAAATTTTTCATGTTGCAAAATTGAAATTTTACACCCTCTCAGCAAAATCCCACTTTCCCCTTCCACTAAGATTCTATATCTATGAATTTGACTACTCTAGGAAATTTAAATTTGTATTTGAGCTCTTTTATTGATGTAGGCAGTTCTGTTTTAGGTGGTTCATGATATTTTCATACATTGTGTTTTAAATTGGTTCTTTAATAAAGCTTTCTAATTGAGCCATGTGGATCTATTTGGATATGTATTGTTCAACTTCTAAACATTTGGTAATGTTTGGAATGGCCTTAAACTCCCTAACCTCCTGCCTCAGCTTTTTAATTACTGAGATTATGAGCATGTACCACCACATCTGAATTGTTATTATATTTAGGTCATTGTGAAAACAGATCACCATTTTCATCTTGCGGATCTGAAATTCTGTACTCAGTAAACAACTTCCTTTTCCTCCTCTCCACAGTCTCTAATAATTACTTTTCTGCTTGTTGTTATGACTCAGTTGAGATACCTAATATAAATGGAATTGTACAATATTTCCCTTTTTGTGATAGGCTTATTTAACTTGTGCTCAAGGTTCATCATGTACCATTCAGTAACTTCCTTTAGATAATGGTGGTTTTAAAAAAAAAGTCCACATTGATCTTCTGGCTAGTAGTTCTATCAGTTATTGACAGTAGAATGTTGAAATATCTGGCCAAAATTGTGGATTTACACATGTATTTTTTCAGTGCTATCAATTTTTACATCACATATGTTAAAGCTCTACATTTAGCATTGCTCTATCTTCTAGGTATGTTAACACTTTGTCATTATGTGAATACCTTTTGTAATTTTGTTTGCCTAGAAGTTGACATCATCTGGGCTGGGGATGTGGCTTAGGGGTAGAGTACTTGCCTAACATGCATGAAGCCTGGGTTTGATTCTTCAGTACCACATAAACAGGAAAGGGCAGAGTGTCACTGTGGTTGAAGTGGTAGAGGGCTAGCCCTGAACAAAAGAAGCTCAGGAATACTGCCCAGGCCCTTAGTTCAAGCCCCAGGACTGGCAAAACAAAAAGAAATTTGACTTCATCTGATGTTAAATATAGACATTGCAGATTTCCTTTAGCCATTTTGAAGTTTCTTTGTGTGTGGTTCTGTTAATATATATATAAACAGAACTCTCTCGATATATATATATATAAAAACTTATCACTACCTATGTGTGTTATTATTTTGCCAAGTAATTTATTTTATTTCTCCATTGTAGTATTTTTTAGTTTCCTTTGAGGCTTCTAACTTTTTTTTTGGTCGGTCATGGGGCCTGAACTCTGGGCCTAGGCTCTGTCCCTCAGCTCTTCAGCTCAAGGCTAGCGCTCTACCACTTGAGCCACAGCGCCACTTCTGGCTTTTTTCTGCTTAAGTGGTGCTGAGGAATCTATTCCAGGGCCTCATGCATGCAAGGCAAGCCTTCTACCACTGAGCCACCTTCCCAGCCCATTTCGAACTTTTTATTTTTTATTTTTTGTATGTGTGCCAGCACTGAGGGACTCACTCTCACTCAACTTTTTCTCTTATAGCTGGTGCTCTGCCACTTGAAGTGTACCTCCACTTCCAGTTTTGTCTTGATTACTTAGAAATAAAAGTCTCTCAGAGTTGTCTCCTGGGCTGGCTTCAAACCTCAATCCTTAGATCTTAGCCTCCTGAGTAGATAGGATTACAGATATGAGCCACTAGTACGTGGATTCTAATTTTTATGTATTTATGTATGTAGGTATGTATTTATTTGCCAGTTCTAGGGTTTGAACTCAGGGCCCAGGCCTTTTCTGTGAGCCTCTTTGCTCAAGGCTAGCACTCTACCACTTTAAGCCATAGCTCCACTGCCTCTAATTACCTTTTTATTGTAATAAAATATATATAACATCAGATGTTCCATTCTAACCAGTTTTAGTGTACAATTCAATGAATTATTTCAGAATGTTGTGCAGCCATCACCACTATCTTTTTTAAAAAACTATTTCATCAGCCTAAGCAGAAATTCTGTGATTATTAAATAATAATTTTCTATTCCCCACTGTTCTTAGGCCCAGCAATTGCTATTCTATTTTGCCTCAGTTGTCTATTCTAGGAAATTCATATAGTTGGAATTATACAATATTTGTCCTTTGTGTCTGATAAAGTCTTCCAGGCTCATCCATACTGTAGAATGTGTCAGAACTTCTTTCTATTTCATGGCTGGCCACAATTCTATTTTACAGATGTTTGACATTTTGTTCATTCATCTCTTGAGAGACATGAGGGTTTTCCCTACCTTTTGGCTATTGTAAATAACACTGCAAAGAACATCAAGATTTCAAGACCTTTATCTTCTTCCTTTGAATATATATGTAGAAGTGGAATTACAGGAACATGTGTTAATTGTATTTCCAACTAATTTTTCATACCAGTTGCACTACTTATAAAGAAAAATCACCAGTATTGTGCAAAGGTGTGAATTTCTCCAATCCTTGTTGGTATTTATTGTTTTTCATTTTTGACAATACCTCTCCTGTATTATCCTATTTTCTTGATTGATTCACTTATTTATTCTAACAATATATTTGTGGAGTTTTCAAGGTTTTCTAAATAAGAGCATGTCAACTGTGACAGATAGTTTATTTTTCCTTTCTGATTTGTGCATCTTTTATTTCTTTTCCTTGCCTACTTGCTGTAGCTTTAACTTCTAATATTATTCTGAATTTCTATTCAGTAGTGAAAGAAAGAATTCTTATCTTATTATTGATTTTTTAGGGAAAGCTTTCAATCTTTCAGCACTGAGAATGTTAAATGTGAGTTTTTCATAGCCAGTTTTTATTAATTTAGAGACATTTGCTTCTATTCCTATTTTGTTAATTATTGTTTGGGCTTTTGCTTTGTTTTGTTTTGTTTTGTTTTCCTAAGATAGTGTTAAAATTTTGCCAAATGTCTTTGCATACCAATGATAAGATCATGTCATTCTCTTCATTTTGTTAATGTAGAACATTATACTGATCAATTTTCATATGTTAATCCAGCCTTACCTTTCACAAATAAATCTAGATGTACAGTAATTTGATTGATTGATTTAGTGCCAGTCCTGGGTCTTGAACTGTGAATGACTCTGGGCTTTTTCACTCAAGGCTGGTGTTCTACCACTTGAGCTATAGCTCCATTTCCAGATTTTTTGGTGAATAATTGGAGGCAATAATAATTGGTGTCTCATGGAATTGCCTTCTTGCTGGCTTCAAACCTTGATCCTCAGATCTCAACCTCCTGAGTAGCTAGAATTACAATCATGAGCCACTCATGTCTGGCTACTGATTTTATATGCTTTTTTGTGATGCTGGTCCTAGGACTTGAATTCAGGGCTTAGGTGCTGCCCCTGAGCTTTTGTTCTCAAGGATAGCACTCTACTTGAGCCATGGGTCTTACTTTTAGAATTTTGGTGTTTAATTTGGAAGAGAGTCTCATGCATTTTCCTTCCTAGGCTGGCTTTGAAGCGTGATCCTCAGATCTCAGCCTCCTAAGCAGCTAGGATTATAGGCATGAGCACTGGTGCTCAGTTTATCTGCTATTATTTTAAAGACCTTGGTTTCAATAGTCATAGGGACATTTTTCTCTGTGTTAGTTGCCACTGTGACAAATATTTTGGATTACTGTTTCAGAGGTTTCAGTTCATGGTAACTAGATTCCATTATTGTAGGCCAATGGAAAGGCAGAGCAGCATAATGAAGAGGGCAGCAGAGGCTATTCACCCTATGGTGGTGACCCAAAAGCCAGGAAAAGTAGCAGCAATGAGCCAGACCTAAAATATACCCTTCAGGGGCTGGGAAGGTGGCTTAGTGGTTGAGTGTTTGCCTTGCATGCATGAGGCCCTGGGTTCGATTCCTCAGCACCACATAAGCAGAAAAAGCCAGAAGTGGCGCTGTGGCTCAAGTGGTAGAGCGCTTGCCTTGAGCTGAAGAGCTGAGGGACAGCGCCCAGGCCCAGAGTTCAGGCCCCACAACAGACAAATAAATAAATAAATAAATAATAAATTAAAATATACCCTTTCAAAGCCCCCAACCCCAGTAAATCACTTCCCCAACTAGACCCCACCTTCCACATTTCTACCACCATCCAATAACCTATTGAAATTTTGAAGCCATCAATGGATTAAATCATTGATTAGATCAAAACTCTTACTGACACCCAGAGGTGTGTTCTACTACTCTCATAGGCTTTTCTCAATCCAACCAAATTAATCACAGTCTGTGTTCTAGTCTCATAATGTCTTTTTTCTGGCTTTGATAGTAGGGTAATAACCTCATAGAAATGAATGTTCTCTCTGATCCAATTTTTTGTAAAAATTTGGAAAGTGGAAGTGCTATCTTAAATGTTTGGTACAATCATAAGGAAAGCTTTCTGTAAATTGTTGGGAGGTGTGTGTGTGTGTGTGTGTGTGTGTGTGTGTGTGTGTGTGTGTGTGTGTGTGTGTGTGTGTGTGTGTGTTGGTGCTTAGGGTGTGTGTGTGTGTGTGTGTGTGTGTGTGTGTGTGTGTGTGTTGGTGCTTAGGGCCTGATGCTGTCCTTGGGCTTTGTTTTGCTCAAAGCTAGTGCTCTATCATTTGAGTTACAGATCCATGTCTGTCTTTTCGCTGGTTAATTGGAGATAAGTCTCATAGACTTACCTGCCCAGGCTAGCTTTGAACCATGATCCTTAGATCTCAGCCTCTTGAGTACCCATAGTAGGGTTACAGGCATGAGGCACCAGCACCTGGCCCTTCTCAGTTTTGATAGATGTTTTATTCCTAGAGTTTTTTCCTATGCCATTTAGGTAATTTGATTTAGTACTGTACAATTGTTCATAGTACTCTTTTATAATTCTTTTTATTTCTGTAAAATTTAGAATGTCACTTTATTTCTTTGGATTTTAGTCATTTGAGTCTTCATGCTTTTAAAAAATCAATTTAGCTAAAAAGTTCTAAATTTTATTGAGCTTTCCAAAGCACTAACTTTTTTTAGTTGTTTTTCTCTAATTTACTCCTCTCCATTCTAGTCTTTATTATTCCTTCCTTCTGTTAACTCTGGATTTATTTTGCTCTTATTTAATTCTTTTTTTTTTTTTGGGGGGGGGGTCCGGTCATGGGGCCTGAACTCTGGGCCTGGGCGCTGTCCCTCAGCTCTTCAGCTCAAGGCTAGCGCTCTACCACTTGAGCCACAGCGCCACTTCCGGCTTTTTTTCTTTTTGCTTATGTGGTGCTGAGGAATCGAACCCAGGGCCTCAGGCATGTAAGGCAAGTGCTCTACCACTGAGCCACCTTCCCAGCCCCTCTTATTTAATTCTTAAACATGTAAGCTTTGTTTGTTTAATGTCTTTCTTGTTTGCTTCTGGTTGTATTTTGTTTTGATAGCACTATGGTTTGAACTTAGAGCCTGCACTTTGCTACGAAGGCTATGTACCACATGAGCCATGCCCTCAACAATTACTTATTTTTCCTTTAAATAATAATTTCTTTTTTTTATTTAATTTAATTTTATTTGTGAACATACTGTACAGAGGGGTTACAATTACATGGGCAGGATAATGCGTACATTTCTTACCAAGCATTGCAGCCTCCTCCTTTGTTTACCCTTCACATCCCTTCCCAGCCTCCCCCCTCCCCCCCATCCCAATCCTATTCCTTCCCCCCCTCCCCCCCTCCCCCCCACCGCACCGACGTTGTAAAGCTCGTTTTGGACATGACAACTTATGCTTCTCATTGTTGCAACAGGTCCACCTGTATCCTTATAGAACTGGTTTTTCCCCATCTCCTCCACTAGTTATACTGACATCAAATATAGTGAAAGCAGGGGTTATACTGTGGGGGAGGGACATACTAAGCAACAAAGAGATAATCTTATAAATGCATTAGAAACACATGCATGAAAGAAAAAACCATTAAAATACACATCTAAGGGTTCATTTTCCTGACATCACATTATCTGACCTTTTCCGCTTGACTCATACATGTACTAGATATTACAAATAAGGGAAACCATGGGACCTATGTTTCTTTGGGCCTGGCTTACTTCACTTAATATAATTTTTTCCAAGTTTTTCCATTTCTTAACAAATGGGGCAATGTCATTCTTTCTGATGGAGGCATAGAATTCCATTGTGTATATATACCACATTTTCTTGATCCATTCATCTACTGAGGGGCATCTGGGTTGGTTCCATATCTTAGCTATGGTAAATAATGCTGCAATAAACATAGTTGTGCTGGTAGCTTTAGTGTGGTCTTGTTTGTAAACATTTGGGTAAATGCCCAAAAGTGGGATTGCTGGGTCATAGGGGAGTTCTATGTGAAGTCTTTTGAGGAACCTCCATACTGCTTTCCAAAGTGGTTGAACAAGTTTACATTCCCACCAACAATGAAGTAAAGTTCCTTTCTGTCCACATCCCCTCCAGCATCTGTTGTTGTTAGAGTTCTTGATTTTTGCCATTCTAACTGGAGAAGATCTTTACTAGCCATACAACGGACAAGGGTCTCATATCTAAAATATACTTGGAACTCAAAAAATTAAACCCCCCAACAACAAATCCTCAAAGAAACAACTGCCCAATAAATAAGTGGGCGAAAGAGAAACTTCTCTGAAGAAGAAAGAAGGATGGCCAATAGACACATGAAGAAATGTTCAACATCCCTAGCCATAAAAGAAATGCAAATCAAAACAACATTGAGATAAATAATAATTTCTTATGTTTAATTAACTAATTTAAAGTTATAAATTTTCCCCTTAACACTACTTTCACTGCATTGCATAAATTTGGTAATTGAGCCAGGGTCAGTGTCTCATGCACATAATCCTCTCTACACAGGAGGCTGAGATATGAGGATCATGGTTCCAGCCAGGGCAGAAAAGTCTATGAGATTTTTTTTTATTGTGAAAATACTGTACAGAGGGGTTACAATTACATGGGCAAGATAATGAGTACATTTCTTATCAAGCATTGTAGCCTTCTCCTTTGTTTCCCCTTCACATCCCTTCCCATCCTTCCCCCCCCCATGAGATTTTTTTGTGTTGATTGTGGGGCTTGAACTCAGGGCCTGAGTGCTTTCCCTGAGCTCTTTTTGCTCAAGGCTAGTTCTCTTACACTTTGAGCCACAGCTCCACTTCCAGTTTTTGAGTGGTTAATTGGAGATGAGTCTCATGGGAACTTTTCTCACTTGGCTGGCTTCAAACTGCTATCCTTAGATCTCAGCCTTCTGAGTAGCTAGGATGACAGATATGAGCCACAGGTGCCCGGCTCTGAGATTCTTTTGTTTTTTCTAATTTTGTGTTGGTCGTGGGGCCTGAACCCTGGGCTTGGACACTGTCCCTCAGCTCTTCAGCTCAAGGCAGAGCACCATTTCCGGCTTTTTGTTTTTTTTTTGCTTATGTGGTGCTGAGGAATCGAACCCAGGGCCTCATGCATGCAAGGCAAGCGCTCTACCACTGAGCAACCTTCCCAGCTCCTGGCTCTGAGATTCTTATCTCCAACAAACCACCAAAAAAATTGGAACTGGAGCTTTGGTTCAAGTGGTAGAGTGCTATCCTTGAACAAAATGAGGCTCAGGAATAGGGTGCAGACCTTGAAAGCCACAGGACTAGCACCCCCACTCCCCCCAAAAAATCCATAGACAAAACACAACAACAAAAAAAACATGGTATGTTACCTGGGTGCTGGTGGCTCACGCCTGTAATCCTAGCTACTCAGAAGGCTGAGATCTGAGGATCGAGATTCAAAGCCAGCCCGGGCAGGAGACTCCCCATGAGACTCTTATCTCCAATAAACCACCAGAAAACTGGAAGTGGCGCTGTCAAGTGGTAGAGCGCTCACCTTGAGCTGAATTGCTGAGGGACAGCTCCCAGGCCCAGAGTTTGAGCCCCACGACAAAAAACAAAAAAACACCTGAAACACAGTATGTTGTACTTTCATTTCTTTCAGATTTGTGTATGTCTGTGTGTCTGTCTGTCTGTGTGTGTCTGTCTGTGTGTGTGTCTGTCTGTCTGTGTTTGTTGTATTTTATTGAGTCTTGAACTCAGAGCCTCATGTTCTTGCTTAGCCTTTTCACTCAAGGTTGGCACTCTACCACTTGACTCACAGCTCCACTTCCAGCTTTTGCTTGTTTATTGGAGGTAAGAGTTTCTTGGATTTGTCTGCTTGCCCTGGACACTGTTCCTGAGCTCTTTTGCTCAAGGCTAGCACTCTACCACTTTGAGCCACAGCACTACTTCCAGTTCCCTGGTAGTCAATTGAGAGATAAAGGGTCTCATGGACTTTTCTGCCTGGACTGGCTTTGAGCCATGATCTTCAGATTTCAGCCTCCTGAGTAGCTAGGATTACAGGCGTGAGCCATCAGCACCCAGCTCTCGCTTGTCTTTTGTCCCAAGTACCTGAGACAAAGTATTTGGCATTTGCCTGTGAGGACCAATAGTTGAAACTGTGGGACGTGGCCTCTGGGACCAACATGTTTTAAGGAACCAAGAGGACACCTGGAAAGCATCACCAGTCTGGCTAAAGCTGCAACAGTGGCTCAGTTGCCTCTGTTCCTTCCACAAGCTTGTGGCCAATGAGTAACATCCTAAGCATGAGTTTTATGGACTCTGGTTTATTGTAACTGAAATCACACAAGAAAATCAAGACTATTAATTTCTTTCAATAGTGTGTGTGTGTGTGTGTGTGTGTGTGTGTGTGTGTGTGTGTGTGTGTGTGTGTGCGCGCGCGCTGGTATTGGAACGAACTCAGAGCATTTTTTTCTCTTCTCAAGGCTGTTGCTCTACCACTTGAACCACAGCTTCACTTCTGGGTTTTGAGTCATGCCTGTAATCCTAACTACTCAAGATGCTGAGATCTGAGGATCGACGTTTGAAGGCAGTCTGGGCACGAAAGAATGTGAGACTTTTATCTCCAGTTAACCAACAAAAAGCCAGAAGTGGAGTTGTAACTTAAATAGAGTACTAGCCTTGAGCAAAAGAGCTCAGTCACAGTGCTCAGGTCCTGACTTCAAGCCATAGGACCAGCACAAAAATAATAGGAATAATAAAATAAACGTAGATTCACAAAAATCTGTCAATAGCCACAAACAATTAAAATAGACATAGTGGCTCATGCATGTAAACCTAGCCACTCAGATGCTGAGATAAGGAAGATCACAGTTTGAGTCTAGCCCTGGCAAAAAAGTTTATGAGACTCTCATCTCAACCAATAAAAAGCTAAGTGCATTGGCCTGTACCTGTAATCCCAGCTATATGGGAAGGGTGAGTATGAAGATTATGATTCAGTCTGGCCTGGGAAAAATGTAAGACCCTATTTGAAAAATTAAAAAAGGAGGAAGGACTGGAACTGTGTAGAGTGCCTGACTAGTAAGCATAGACTTTGTGTTTAAACCCTAGTAGTACAAAAGCAAAACAAAACCACAAAAAAGAATCCACAAAATACACAGATTAATTTAAACTAATTAATTTAAAAGACACAGAAATTAGCACAACTTATAAAGAGACTCAGCATCCTGATAGTTCCAGTCTATAGACATGAAAAAATCTCTATAGTAGCATCAGTAAAAACATTGATGAGCCAGGTGCCAGTGGCTCACGCTTGTAATCCTAGCTACTAAGGAGATTGAGATCTGAGGATCGAAGTTCAAAGCCAGCCCAAGCAGGAAAGTTCATGAGACTCTTATCTCCAATTAACCACAAGAAAACTGGAAGTGGTGCTGTGGCTTCAGTAGTAGAGTGCTAGACCTGAGCTGAAGAGCTGAGGGACAGTGCTCAGGCCCAGCGTTCAAGCCTCACAACTGACAAAAAAAAACGCCAATGCAGGCAGGAAAGTCTATAAGACTTGTTTCTCCAATTAACCACCCAAAAGCTAGAAGTAGAACTGTGGCTCAAGTGGTAGAGTGTCAGCCTTGAATGAAAAAGCTAAGCATGAGGCCCTGAGTTCAAGCCCCAGTACTGGCACAAAAAAAAACCCACTATGATCATTTCCTATGGTCATTAGAACGAATTAATATTGTTAAAATGTTCACAGTACCCAAAGTGATCTACAAGTTCAATACAATCCCTCTCTAGATACCAATGAATTTTTTCATAGAAATAGAAAACACAAATCTTAACTTTGTATCAAATCACAATGAACCCTAAATAGTTAAAAGTAAACCTGAGGAAAAAGAACAAAATTGGAAGCATCACAATACTTGCCATCAAGGTGTACTGCAAAGATATAGTAAACCAAACAGCATGGTGGTGGCATATAAAGCAGCCCAAAGACCAGTGGAACAAAACACAGATCTAAGCCAGGCACCAAGCATTTATGCCTATAATCCTAGCTACTCTGGAGGCTGAATTCTGAGGATTGTGGTTCAAAGCCAGTCTAGTCAGGAAAGACCATGAGACTCTTATCTCTAATCAAGCACCAAAAAAACTGGAAATAGAGTTGTGGCTTAAGTGGTAAAGTACAAGCCTTAAGTGAAAAAGCTCTCAGGGACAGTGCCCAGGCCCTGAGTTGAAGCCCCAGGACCAGCATAAAACAAAACAAAAACAAGGGGGTCGGTGGGGTTGGGGGGGGAGGGGAGGAGGATGGGAAGGGATGGGAAGGGGAAACAAAGGAGGAGGCTACAATGCTTGATAAGAAATGTACTCATTATCTTGCCCATGTAATTGTAACCCCTCTGTATGGTATTTTCACAATAAAAAAATAAAAATAAAACAAAAACAAGTCCCGGATATAAATGCACATATTTATACCTTAGTCAGTTATTGTTAATAATTATTAGTCAGTTGAATGTTACTATAACGAATTAAGTCAGTTAACTTATGAAAAACAAAAGGCTTATTTTGACTCAAGGTTCTAGAAGTTCCAGTCCAACATCAGGCAGCCCCTCCATTGCTTAGGCCTCTGGTGAGGGTAGTACATCCCTGTAGAAGTACATGTCAGAGCAAATGGCTTACCTCCCAAGCCAGGGAGCAGAGAGAAAAAACTAAGATCAGAAACCAAGCTCTGGTAGCTCACACCTGTAATCTTAGCTACTCAGGAGGCTGAGATCTGAGGATCATAGTTGAAAGCCAGCCTATGAGGAAAGTCCATGAGCCTTTTAAAAAAAGAATTGTGATTACAACCTTTATTCTTTCATAACTTTCCTTCTTCATGCTCTGCTTTATTTAGAAATAGTATAAAACTAAGACTTTTGTCTGTTTTTCTTTTTTCCCTTCCATTTATTTATTTATTTATTTACTTACTTACTTACTTATTATCAAGGTGATATACAGAGGAGTTACAGTTACATAAGTATTTATAAGGAAATGGAAAGACTTGGGAAAAAAATCATACTAAGTGAAGTAAGCCAGACCCAAAAAAAACATAGGTCACATGGTTTATCTGCAATAATTAGTATACATCTAGGATGAGCAGAATAGCTCAATAACTACATACATATGACCATACAAGATGATGCTAAGCAAAATGAACTCCAAGACATGGACACAAGAAGTTTTTCTTAGGAAGTAGTGCAGTGTGGTTCAAGTGGTAGAGTGCTTACCTTGAGCTGAAGAGTTGAAGGACAGCATCCAGGCCCAGAGTTCAAGCCCCATTACAGACAAAACAAAACAAAACAAAAACAAAATGCAGCTTTTAGAGCCTGGCTCTGGTGGCTCACGCCTGTAATCCTAGCTACTCAGGAGGCTGAGATCTGAGAATCGCAGTTCAAAGCTAGCCTGAGCAAGGAAGTCCATGACACTCTTATCTCCAATAAACCACCAGAAAACCAGAAGTGTGCTGTGGCTCAAGTGGTAAAGCACTAGCCTTGAGCTAAAGAGCTGCAGGACAGTGCCCAGGCCCAGAATTCAAGCCCCATGACTGATTTAAAAAAAGGAGTTTTTCTTTGTTGTTGTTGTTGTTTTTAATGTACTATGTGATTTCTTGTTTCTCTTGTGTGTTCTTCCCCCTATGGTTTATCCTCTGTTGTCACTGTATTTGATTTTAGTACCCTGGTATTGTATATACATTTATCTGAATTAGGGAAGGGAAGGGAACAACAGAATGGTGAGACAAAGGACAAGGGGGGAACCAATGCAACAGCGATACTCACAAGACAGTACGTTGGAAATGATCTGTGAGGCTCTTATCTCCAATTAATTACCTAAAAGGCCAGAAGTGGAGTTGGGGCTCAAGTGGTAGAGCTTTCAGCAAAAGAACTCAGGGACAGTGACTAGACCCTGAGTTCAAGCCCAAGCCCAGCACAAAAACAAAAACAAAAAAATGAAACCAGGGGCTAGGAATGTGGTTTAGTGATAGAGTGCTTGCCTTGCATACATGAAGCCCTGGGTTCAATTCCTCAGTACTATAGAAACAAAAAAAGCCAGAAGTGTCACTGTGGTTCAAGTGGGAGAGTGCTAGTCTTGAGCAAAAAGAAGCTCAGGGACAGGATGCAGGCCCTGAGTTCAAGCCCCAGAACTGGCAAAAAAAAGAAAAAAGAAAAGAAACCAGGATCCCATAATCCCCTTTGCATTTCCTAGATCCCTAGGGATATCCCCAAAAGACTTGCCTCCTAAAGGTTCCATCATTTTCCACACCTTTCACATGGGACTTTTTTAAAAATTAATTTGTAATCAATACATTTAAATGTAAAAAATAATACATAATAATGGGGTACCATAATGTTTTTTAATGTGTGTATGTGCCAGTACTAGGACTTGAACTCAGGGTCTGAGCCATGGTCCTTTAGCTTTTTGTGCTTAAGGCTGGCACTATGCCACTTGAGACAGTTCTACTTCTGGCTTTTTTTTTTTTTTTGCCAGTCCTGGGGCTTGAACTCAGGGCCTGCATACTGTCCCTAAGCTTCTTTTTGCTCAAGACTAGCACTCTACCACTTGAGCCACAGCGCCACTTCTGGCCTTTTCTGTTTATGTGGTACTGAGGAATCAAACCCAGGGCTTCATGCGTACTAGGCAAACACGCTACTACTAAGCCACATTCCCAGACCCTTCTGGCTTTTTTATGGTTAACTGGTGATAAGAGTTTCACAGACTTTTCTTCCCGGACTGGCTTTGAACCTCGGTCCTCAGATCTCAGCCTCCTGAGTTACAGGTGGGAGCCACCATTGCCTGTCCTCAAGTATATTTTTTTACTTCACTTATTTAGCTCTTTGTTTTGGTTCTTTTTTAAAAAATCTGTGTTTTTTCTTCCTAATTTCATTTACCTGTTTATCTGCAGTCTCTTGATTTAATTTATTCACATAATGATACTTATTTTTTCCAGTCCTGGGCCTCGGCACTATCCCTGAGCTTCTTTTGCTCAAAGCTAGCACACTGCCACTTGAGCCACAGTGCCACTTCTGGCTTTTTCTGTGTATGTAGTACTGAGGTATCAAACCCAGGGCTTCATGCATGGAAAGCAAGCACTCTACCACTAAGCCACATTCCCAGCCCAATATTTTAAATTCTTTATCAGCCATTTTGTTCATATTAATTTCTTTAAGATATGTTGCTAGAATTATTGTTATTTGGGAGTTCTTTTTTTTGGGGGGGGGGTCGGTCATGGGGCCTGAACTCTGGGCCTGGGCTCTGTCCCTCAGCTCTTCAGCTCAAAGCTAGCGCTCTACCACTTGAGCCACAGCACCACTTCCGGCTTTTTTCTTTTTGCTTATGTGGTGCTGAGGAATCGAACCCAGGGCCTCATGCATGCAAGGCAAGCACTCTACCACTGAGCCACCTTCCCAGCCCCGGGAGTTCTTTTAGAAGAATCATATTACCCTTTTTTCTTTTCTCTTCCTCCTTCTTCCTCTTTTTACTTTTATTTTTTTGGAAGTTTTAGCAAAGAATTAGTCTAATGGGATAAAACATGGGGAAATGAATGAATGAAACATTTTCTGCTTCCCTCACAGGAAATGGTAAAGACTCAGAATGGTAGTTTCTATCTATAGCCTTTTTGAACTGGGAGAATATATGTGATCATATAATATAATATTTCAAATTCTTAGGCAAAGCTTTTCTAGGTTTTGTTTTGTTAATGCTGGTACTGGGTCTTGAATTCAGGGCCTGGGTGCTGAGCTTCTACCCTCAAGGCTAGGACTCCACCACTTGAGTCACAGCTCCACTTCCAGCATTGTTGTTGGGTAATTGGAGTCTCAGGGACTTTTCCTGCCCAGCATGGCTTCAAACTGTAATCCTCAAAACTCAGCTTACTGAGTACTTTGGAATACAGGTATGAACTACCAGTGGCCCGGCTTAGTGCTCTACCACTTCTGCTTTCTGTTTCTTTTTTGTTGGTTTTTGTTTTTGTTTTGTTTTGTTTTTGTGGATAATTGGAGGCAGAGTCTCACAGACTTTCCTGCTGGGACTGCCTTCAAACTTTAATCCTCAGATCTCAGCCTCCTGAGTAGCTAGGATTACAGGCACAGTCTACTGACACCCAGCAAATGACCTTGTTGTTGTTGTTTGTTTGTTGCTGGTCCTGGAGCTTGAACTCTGGACTTAGGCGCTGTCCCTGAGATTCTTTTGCCCAAGGCTAGTGCTCTACCAGTTGAGCGACAATGCTACTTCCAGCTTTTTCTCAGTAATGTCTTAGAGATAAGAGTTTCACACACTTTCCTGCCCTGGCTAGCTCTGAATCACGATCTTCAGATCTCAGGCTCCTGAGTATCTAGATTACAGGCGTGAGCCACTGGTGCCCAACATACTTTTTTTTTTTTTTTTAATTTCCTACTCCTACATTGAAATTTATGTATCTGGCAGTTCAGGTATCCCTACCATTTTGAGATGGCCTTCTTAGTAGATTTCTCCTGAAGATGGGTTTAGGTGTGCTAAGTGATACTGGCTTTGTTTGCACTGTAGTGCCATCTCCCTGTAGCTTCTTGGGCTATAATTAACAAGAGGCAGTGGTACAATCTGAAGCATCCCCTCTGTGGTGTGCCCACCCACTCCTGACAGCAGTTCAAGGTTATGGGGTTTGGCTGTGGTGGGAACAACTCTACTACTACTCTGTGCTATGTCCATGAGTGCCTGAAGGCAGGGCACTGGCTGGGGTAGCAGCTGGAGCTTTGGCTCCATTTCCAGCTCCTTCAGCTATAGTATGAGCCCAAGAGAGAGGCTACAGCTGGAATTGCGGGTGGTGTGTCAGCTGGAATTGGGAGTGGTGTATCAGCTGGAGCTATGGGTTGGTTCCAAGTTCTTTCAACATACCCTGGTTGGCAGGGCAGCAACTGGATCCAGGGTGTTTCCTCCTGCTTCTGTCAACAGCAGGTGCCTGAGTGCAGGACTTCAAGGAAAGGTGGCAAGAACCATGTGGATTTCTGTGTTCAGTCCTTTCTCTGGCAGGCATTCTCATAGGCTAGCCATGCACTTGGTCTTGGATGACAAGCACACTGATCTGATTCTCTTTTTTTTTTGTCAGTTGTGGGGCTTGAACTTAGGATCTGGACACTGTCTCTGAAGTCTTTTGCTCAAAGCTAGTGCTCTACCACTTGAGCCACAGTGCCACTTCCAGTTTTCTGATGGTTAATTGGAGATAAGAATCTCATAAACTATCCTGAAGGATCTGAATTGGAATGATAATCCTCAGATCTCAGCCTCCTGAGTAGCCAGGATTACAGGTGTGATGCACCAGCACCCAGCTCTGTGTGTGTGTGTGTGTGTGTGTGTGTGTGTGTGTGTGTGTGTGTGTGTGTGTGTGTGTGTGTGTGTGTGTGTGTATGCTGGTCCTGGGGTTGAGCTCAGAGCCTGGGTACTATCTGCAAGTTTTGTGCTCAAGGCTAATGCTCTACTACTTTGAGCCATACCTCCACTTCTGTCTTTTGGGCAGGTAATGGAGATAAGAGTCTCATGGATTTTCCTGCCAGGGCTGGCTTTGAACCATGGTCTTCGGATCTCGGTAATTAGGATGACAGGTGTGAGCCACTGGTGCCTGGCCTAGTTTTTGAGGGTGGTACCCCCTATTTCCCTCCTTGGGATACCTGTCAGGTACAGTGCAGGATACCCAGCATACCTGGGCTACAGACAGGCACTGAGTAGTTCATCCAGGTTTTCCAGGCAGCTCCTCAACCCAGCTAATGCAATGGAAACTCTGTGAAGTCCCAGAGATGGAAATAGGTGGAGTTCTTAGAACCATGCCAATTTAGACAATAGCCAGCTTGTAATGAGTTCTGGCTTAAGCACCCTTGAAAGTTCACTGGGACATGATGTAAGAACCTTTTCCAAAGCAAGAACACTGTGCAGATTTGGGGATTACTTATCTAGGTAAGTTGTATGCCTATGAGAACTGTTCCTAGGGTTGTCAATATGAACACGAATAGAATGTGCTGGAAATCTGTCTTTCAACCTTACTACTGCAACAGGTAAGGTGCCCCTGACTGTAAAGCTAGGATGTCAAAGGGCAGAGAGTTTTGTTTCTATTTGAAGTCATGGTCTCCAGTCTCTTAAATATACAAGGTTCATTACCTGACTCATGTAATTGTAATCCCTCTGTACATCACCTTTATAACAACAATAAAGTAAATTTAGGGGCTGGGAATGTGGCTTAGTGGTAGAGTGCTTGCCTAGCATGCATGAAACTCTGGTTTCGATTCCTCACTACCACATAAACAGAAAAAGTCAGAAGTGGTGCTGTGGCTCAAGTGGTAGAGTGCTAGCCTTGAGCAAAAGAAGCATAGGGACAGTGACCAGGCTCTGAATTCAAGTGCTAGGACTGGCAAAGATGTAAATTTTAAAATATGCAAGGTTCTAGCATCTCTTCCTGATGATTTCTAGTGTTCTTCCATGGTCGCTCATAGCTATGCAACTGCTACCTTGGTTGGGATGTAGCTCCGCGATAGAGTACTTGGCTACTCAATAAATGGAACACTGGGTCCAATATCTGGCACTTCAAAAAAAATGCATCTGTTACCTTGGTTCTTCTTTGTAAGGGGACCAGGTAAGTTCTGGATGCTTCTATTCAGTTATCTTGTATCTCTCCTATTTATGTGACTTTTTTTTTTTTTAGCAATGAGGTTTGAAGTCAAGGCCCTTAGCTTTATTCCATTCAAAGATGGTGCTCTAGGGCTGGGAATGTGGTTTAGTGCTAGCGTGCTTGCCTAGCATGCATGAAGCCCTGGGTTTGATTCCTCAGAACCACATAGACAGAAAAGGCCAGAAGTGGCGCTGCGGCTCAAGTGGTAGAGTGCTAGTCTTGAGCAAAAAGAAGCTTAGGGACAGTATGCAGGCCCTGAGTTCAAGCCCTAGGATTGGCAAAACAAGGATGGTGCTCTACCACTTGAGCCAGAGCTTTACTTATGGCTTTGGAGTGCTAATTACAGATAAGAGTCTCATGGCTTCTCCTGCCCAGTCTGGCTTTGAATTACTATCATCCGATCTCAGCCTCCTGAAATAGCTAGGATTGCAGGCATAAGCCACTGGTGCCCAGCTTTCCCCTTTCCCCACCCCGTTTTGAGTCTTCCAGTTTCTCTGCTGTCTAGCCCGAAGATGCCTATTACAGGACTGTATAGCGTCCAATTTTGTATCCAGTCTAATAAATCCCCTCTTGTAATTATATATACATCCTCTTGGTTCATTTCTCTAGCTAACCGTGATTCATCACCAGGCCCTATTGATCCTCCTTCCTAAATAGCTACTGCATCCTGTTTTCCTCTGTTGTACCAGCTCTCCAGTGCTAGCCACTTTTATCCCCCACAGACTCCAGCATGGGCCTCCAGAATAGTTTCTAGTGCCTTCCAATCCATTCCTCACCCTTTTTCCAGGGGATTTTATTATTCAAAAAAAGTATGAAAAAATTAAAACATGTATAGAAGAAGTAAGAAGATTGACATAATGAATGCCAGGTACTCATCATCCAGCTTCAGTAATTAGCAACATATGGTCAGTCTCATTTTCATACCCTGCCCCCCATTGGACTACTTAAAGCAAATTCCAGACACTGTTGCATCTATAATTACCTCAGCATGGATCCTTATGAGGACTCTTAAAATATATAACTACAGCATCATACTTTTAAAAATTAATAACTTGCCAGGCACTGGTGGCTCACAACTATAATCCTAGAAGCTGTGCTCTGACTATCATGGTCTGAGCCAGCCACAGCAGAAAAATCCAAGAAGACACTCTGATCTCCAGGTAACCAGCAAAAATCTGGAAGTGGAGGCATGGTGCAAGTGGTGGAGCACCACCTATGGGAGAGTTTGGGCTGAGTTCAAGTTCCAGTATTGGCACACAAAAACTTAATACCCTTAATATAATCTAATATTTGGTAAATATATACATTTCCATGAAAGCCTCATGCATTAATTTTTCACAGTTTATATGTTTACCTCAAGATTCAAGTGAGGTCCATATTTTATAACTGGTTGATGTATTTCTATGGTCTGTTGCATTCTCCTATACTTACATTTTTTTCTTTCCATGGACTGTGTCATTGACCTTGCACATTCTGGATTTGGCTGATTATCTTCCATAATCTTATTTAGCATATTCCTTCATGTTCTATATTTCCTATAAACTAAAAGGTAATTAATTTTCATTCTTTTTCTGGCAAGAATGGAGCATAGATGAGACTTGAGCATGGGTGCTCAAGTCTATAATTCCAGCTATGTGAGAGGCCTTATTGGGAGGATCATAATTTAAAGCCAGCCTGGGTAAAAGTTAACAAAGCCCTATCTTAATCAATAAGCTGGGAGTGGTAGCATATGCCTGTGATTGCAGCTTCAAGACAGACAAAAGTAGGAGGATCACAATCTGAGGCTAGCTCCAAGCAGAAATGCAAGACCCTATCTGAAAAATAACTAAAGTAAAACGGACTGGGAAAATAGTTTAAGAAATAGGGCTCTTGTTGCTTAGTGGTAGAGTGCTTGCCTAGCATGCATGAAGCCCTGGTTCGATTCCTTAGTACCACATAAACAGAAAAGGCCAGAAGTGATGCTGTGGCTCATGTGGTAGAGTGCTAGCCTTGAGCAAAAGAAGCTCAGGAACAGTGCCCAGGCCCTGAGTTCAAGCCCCAGGACTGGCAAAAAAGAGAAAGAAATATGACTCTTGCCCATCAAGTGTGAGGACTTGAGTTCAAACTCTAGTACTGCCAATAAAAACAGACAATGTGGCTCATGCCTGTAATCCTAGCTAATCAGGAGGCTGAGATCTGAGAATCATGGTTCGAAGCCAGATCAAGCAGGAAAGTCTGTGAAACTCTCATCTCCAATTAAGCACCAAAAGAGCTGGAATCAGAGATGTGGTTCAAGTGATAGAACTCTAGCCTTAAGCAAAAGAAGCACAGGGACAACACCCAGGCTCTGAGTTTAAGCCCCCGACCCTCCAGAAAGAGACTATATCATAGGTGGTGTCATTTACTTGTAAACTTATTTTTGAATCACATTAGAGGGCATTGGATGAGAAACAGTTTCTTGTCTCTTCTACTCTCTCATTAAAATTCATCAGTGTTCAACATTGTTCATAAAGTATTCTTGCCAAAAACTGAAACATAGATCTTCTCAAACTTCTCTATCCACCAATATGAAACACACAGGAGCCAAAGCACAGGTGAAATACAAGCCCAAGTATAGCCAAGTGCCAGTGTTTCATACTTGTAACCCTAGCTACTCAGAGAGTCTGAGATCTGAGGATCCCAATTTGAAGCCAGCCTGGGCAGACATATCCAAGATACTCTTATCTCCAATTAATCAGCAAAAATGCTGAAAGTAGAGGGGTGACTCAAGTGGTAGAATGGCAGACGAGCAAAAAAGCTAAATGAGCACACGGCCCCAAGTTTAAGCCCCAGTACACTCACAAAAAGGCACAAGAATGCAACAGGTCACATCCAGGCTGTGAGAAATTCTAAAAGCAAATAGCTGATTTCTTCCATGAATCAATGGTAAGAGAAAATAACAAGGGAAGAGAAACTGTTTGGACTGGGAGAGACCAATCAACCAATACAAATAGGAACACCTCACTTGAATCCATTGTAAAGAAGGGAGAGGGAACTTAGAAAGTAAACCTTAGAGATCAGCCAATTAGAATATTGCTGGATGCTGGATGGCTCATACCTGTAATAGCTATTCAGGAGGCTGAGATCTGAGGGCTGAGTTCAAAATCCAGCCCAGGCAGGACACTTATCTCCTGTGAGACTTTTTTTTTTTGCCAGTCCTGGGGCTTGGGCCCTGAGCCTCTTTGTGTTCAAGGATAGTACTCTATCACTTGAGCCACAGTGCAAGTTCTGAGTCTTTCTGAGTAGTTTGTTGGAGATAACATTCTCACAGACTTTTCTGCCAGGGCTGGCATTGAACCGTGATCCTCTGATCTCAGCTTCTTGAGTAGCTAAGATTACTGGTATGTGTCAATGGTACCCAGCCTGTGAGACTCTTATCTCCACGAAACTACCTCAAAAGCTGAAGTGGTAGAGCAGTAGCCTTGAGCAAAAAGACTGCAGAGATAGCACCCAAGCCCTGAGTTCAAGCCCCAGGACTGGCACCAAAAAAGAAAAAAAAAGGAGAGAGCGAGAGCGAGAGCGAGAGCGAGAGAGAGAGAGCGAGAGAGAGAGAGAGAGAGAGAGAGAGAGAGAGAGAGAGAGAGAGAGAGAGAGAGAGAGAGAGAGAGAGAGAGAGAGAGAGATTGAAGAAGGAAAGAAAGAGAGAAAGAAAGAAAAAGAAGAAGAAGGAGGAGGAGGAGGAAGGAAGGAAGGAAGAAAGAAAGAAAGAAAGAAAGAAAGAAAGAAAGAAAGAAAGAAAGAAAGAAAGAAAGAAAGAAAGAAAGAAAGAAAGAAAGAGAAAGAAAGAAAGAAAGAAAGATAATATATGTATCCTGTTAGGAAACTAATTTGAAAAAAGCATGCAAACATTTTTATAAGATTGAGACAACTGAACATTGATTGGCCAGATAGTTTATGATACTAAGGAATTGCTACTAGTATTTTAGATGTGGTATTTTTGTTTTATTTTTAAAATTTCTTATATTTTACAGCAGGGCTTCAAAACTGAAGTGAGGGGGTCTTTTCCCTCCCAGGGAAATCTGGCAATGTCTACAGGAACTTATTTGTCTCTTTAATTTTTTTATTTTTTGGTTCTAGATGGGGATTCAAACTTGGTACCTGATGATTTTGCTCATTGGCTAGTGTTTTACCAACTGAGCCATGGCTCCAACCCCAATGTTAATCATGACTAAAGCAACAATGCTACCAAGTATCCTATATGAACCACCTGCAAACATGAATCACCCAGTCTAAAATGTCAATGGTGCTGTCATTTAATATATATAAATTATATTTATAATATATGTATATATCTTTTACGCTAGGCATGGTGTTTTATGTCTGTAATCCCAGACACCTGTGAAACAGATCAGAAGGATAAATGCCAATCTAGGCAAAAAAGTTAATGAGACCTCATTTAAACCAATAGCAGCTGGGCACAAGGCGCACACCTTTCAGCCCAACTATGTAGGAAGTATAAATACAAAGACCTCAATCCAAGCCAACCTAGACTAAAACAGAAGTCTCTATCTGAAAAAAAAAAATAACTGAAGCCAAAAGGGCTGAATATGTGTCTCAAGTGATAGAGCACTTGCGTAGCAATCATGAAGCTCATGGACTTTATTTGCTCAGGATGGCTTTGAACTGATATCCTCAGATCTCAGCCTCAGTAGCTAGGATTACAGGTATGAGCCACCAGCACCTAGCAGAAAATGGTATTTTCTAATTCCTTCATTCCTTTTTCACTTATGAGTTGTAATTCTAAAAAGAACTTTCCCACATCAACTATTCAGTTAGTATAGCGAAGGTAGAAGATGTAATTCTTATCTTTTGGTATTCATCACAAATGTTCATGTTTAAATTGAAGCCAAGCTCTGATGACTAATGCCTGAAATGTTACTTACTCAGGGAGCTGTGATCTGAGAATTGCAGTTCAAAGCCAGCCCAGGAGGAAAAGTTTGTTCAGTTGTTATTTCCAATTAACCAGCAAAAGGCCAGAAGTGGAGGTAGGGCTCAGGTAGTAGAGTGCCAGCCTTTATTGGAAAATTTAAATGAGAGGGAAAGGCCCCAAGTTCAAGCCCTATTATTGGGGCAGACACAAAAATACTGATTTTGATAGGTTTTGAGCTATTGAACTCAGTACCTGCTGCTTTTGCTCACTGGATAGCACGATGCCAACTGAGCCACACCTCCAATCCTTCATTTTTTTCTTGATATTCATGTATCATCCTTTTCTACTTAGACCCATTCAAGTCAATTGTTCAGATTGTAGTTTCTAGGTTTTTATTATGGAGATTATTATATACAATGGTGGAATAACACAATGTTACTTTGTGTCGTCATTATCAGTAACAGTTATGAACTCATCATAAAATTGTTTTATGTAGACCCTGTTCATATTCCATATTATCCCTCTATTTCTAAGTTTTTTTTTGGGGGGGGGGGTCCAGTCAGGGGGCCTGAACTCTGGGCCTGGGTGCTGTCCCTCAGCTCTTCAGCTCAAGGCTAGTGCTCTGCCACTTGAGCCACAGCGCCACTTCCGGCTTTTTCCTTTTTGCTTATGTGGTGCTGAGGAATCGAACCCAGGACCTCATGCATGCAAGGCAAGCACTCTACCACTGAGTCACCTTCCCAGCCCTCTAAATTATTTTAAAATACATTCTATATGGGGCTAGGAAGGTGGCTCAGTGGTAGAGTGCTTGCCTTGCATGCATGAAGCCCTGGGTTCGATTCCTGAGCACCACAAAAACAGCAAAAGCCAGAAGTGGCTCTGTGGCTCAAGAGGTAGAGTGCTAGCCTGAGCTGAAGAGCTCAGGGTCAGCACCCAGGCCCAGAGTTCAAGACCCACAACCGACAAAAAAAAAAAGAAAAAGAAAAAGAAAAAAAAAAAGAAAAGAAAAAAATTACATTCTATATGGCCACTTAGGGTAGTACATGCCTATAATCCCAGCTCTTCCAGATATAGAGTTGACTGGATTGAGGTTCAAGGTCAGCCCAGACTCCCCCAAAAATAGTTATCAAGAGTCTTAGTCCAAAATCAAGCTGTTTGTGGTAGTGTGCACCTATAATCACAGCTAGATTGGAGGCAGAGGTAGGAGGATTGCCCTCTTAGGCCTGACCTGAGCAAAAAAGCATGACACCTTTCCTGAAAAATAAACAAGCAAAAGGGCTGAGTAGGGCTCAAATGAAGTGGCACTGAGGCTCAAGTGGTAGAATGCTAGCCTTGAGCACAAAAGCTCAAGGACAGCACTCAGGGCTTGAGTTCAAGCCCCGTGTCTAACACAGGGGCGGGGGGCGAGGGTACCTGCTGCTCATGCCTCTGATCCTAGTTATTCTGGTGGTTGTGGTCTGAGGATCACAGTTTAAAGCCAGTCTGAGAATCCAATTAACCAGCAAAAAGCCAGACATAGAGGTATGGCTAAAGTGTTAAAACCCTAGCCTTGAGCAAAAAAGCCAAGAAAGAGGGCAAAGCCCTGAATTCAAGCTCCAGTACTGGCACAAACAATAACAAAGAATAAGGCTTTCAGTCATCCCTTGCACTATATGTGAAGGCACAGCTATAAGGTGCCATATGTGAACCTGGAAGCAGACCCTCACTGGAAACCAAAGGTATTGCTGCCTTGATCTTGGACTTCATAGTTTTCAGGACTGTGAAAAATAACCATGTTGTTTATAAGGTAGCCACGTTGTGATATTTTGTGTTAATAAACTATGCTAAGAAAAATTGAATTGAGAAGTTGAAGTTGCTAAGGTAACAAATAAATGAAAATGTGAACTGACTAGTGAGTTGAGGCTGGAAAAAGTTTTGTGTTGCAAGTGAGAAAAAGCCTCAGAGTCATGAATGGGTGGCTAATGGAGATTCTGCTAAAGGATCTGGAAAATATTAATATTAATAGACACCTCAACCTAAGCAAAAGAATAGAGAACTCTAGCCGGGTGCCAGTGGATCATGCCTCTAATTCTAGCTACTCAGGAAGCTGAAATCAGATGATTATGGTTCAAAGTCAGCCTGGGCAGGAAAGTCCAAGAGAGTCTTATCTCCAATTAAGCACCAAAAAGGCAGAAGTGGAGTTGTGATTTAAGTGGTAGAGCACCAGCCTTAAGTGAAGAAACTCAGGGACAGCACTCAGGCCCTGAGTTTAAGACCCAGGTCTGGTACAAAAAAGAAAGAAAGAAAAGGAAAGAAAAAGAATTGAGAACCCAGAAGTGGTGAACACACAATTTATGGTCAATTAATTTTTCTTTCTTTTTTTTTTTTTTTTTGCCAGTCCTGGGGCTTGAACTCAGGGCCTGGGCACTGTCCCTGAGCTTCTTTTGCTCAAGGCTAGCACTCTACCACTAGAGCCACAGTGCCACTTCCAGATTTTTCTGTGTATGTGGTACTGAGGAATCAAATCCATGGCTTCATGCATGATAGGCAAGCACTCTACCACTAAGCCACATTCCCAGCTCTGGTCAATTAATTTTTGATGAAAGTGCTAGGAATCCAGGTGCTGGTGGCTAGCTACCCAGGATGCTGAGATCTGAGGATCACAGTCGGAAGCCAGCCCAGGCATACAGATCTTTGAAACTCTTATCTCCAATTAACCAACAAAAGCCTAGAAGTGTAGATGTGACTCACGTGGTAAAGCCTTGAGTGAAAAAGCTAAGCAAGATCAAGAAGCCCTGAGTTCAAGCCCCAGTGCTGGTGTGTGCACTTGCACACACACAGACACAATAATTGCACCCTCACATTACACCCTTTTATTATAGGTGTGAGCCACCAATGCCCAACTGAACATTATTTTTATTATGACTTTGAAAATTCAGAAGACAGAAATAGACAAGTGTGGTCTGGGAAGGTGGCTCAGTGGTAGAGCGCTTGCCTTGCATGCATGAGGCCCTGGGTTCGATTCCTCAGCACCACATAAAAGAAAAAAGCCGGAAGTGGCGCTGTGACTCAAGTGGTAGAGCGCTAGCCTTGAGCTGAAGAGCTGAGGGACAGCACCCAGGCCCAGAGTTCAGGCCCCATGACCGGACCAAAAAAGAAAAAAAAGAAATAGACAAGTGTAACTTCATCAAACTAAAAAGAATCTGCACTGGAAAAACAATAAGTTGGGTGTAGTTGTCTTACAACTATAATCCTAGCTACTCAGGAGACTAAGACTTGAGGATCACAGTTCAAAGCCAGCCCAAGAATAAAAAGGTCTCTGAGACTCATATCTACAATAAACTCCCACAAAAGCTGAAAGTGGAACTGTGATAGAGCACTAGCTTTGAGCCATAAAAGCTCAAGGGCAATACCCAGGCCCTGAATTCAAGCCCCAGGACTTGCACAAGAAAGAAAGAAGAAGGGAAGAAAGACAGAGAAAGAGAGAGAGAGGGAGAGCAAGAAGAAAGAAAGAAAGAAAGAAAGAAAGAAAGAAAGAAAGAAAGAAAGAAAGAAAGAAAGAAAGAAAGAAAGGAAGAAAGGAAGAAAGGAAGAAAGAAAGAAAGAAAGAGAAAGGAAGGAAGGAAGGAAGGAAGGAAGAAAGAAAGAAAGAAAGAAAGAAAGAAAGAAAGAAAGAAAGAAAGAAAGAAAGAAAGAAAGAAAAAAAGAAAGAAAGAAAGAAAGAAAAAAGAAAGAAAGAAAGAAAGAAAGAAAGAAAGAAAGGAAGGATCAGTAGAACAAAGAGATCAACTGCCTATTGAATGATAGAAGGTATTTGCAAACCATACACCTAATAAAGGGCTAATATCCAATACATATTTTTTAAAAACTCAAGCTCAATAATAAGTAAACTAATAATCCAACTGTGAAAACAAGCAAATAGGCTTTTCCAAAATGAAGACACACAAATAGCCAACAGACAATGAACTGCACAAAGACAGCTCCAGTGCAAGGCCAGACAGAGGGGACAGAGAAAATCAACTACCCCTAGGAAAAGTCATGAGATCCTAAGAAACCAATATTCAAAAGTCATCTGTGAATTCTTGGTACACACTTGATGAAAGGTATACACCAAGCACCCAGATACTCCTAGTAGCTTCTCAGAGTTCCTCTTTTTTTGTTTGTTTTGTTTCGTTTTGTTTTTGTGCCTGTACAAGGGCTTGATCTCAGGGCCTGAGATCTGTCTGTGAGCACGTTTGCTTTGTAGTTTTGTTTTTGATGCCATGCCTAGGGCTTGAACTAAGAGCCTGGGCACTGGCCCTGAGCTTTTTGTGCATTCTGAGCTTTTGTACCCAAGGTTAGTGCTTTAACACTTGAGCCACAGCTCTACTTCTGGCTTTTTGATGGTTGATTGGAGATGAGTCCCTCAAACTCTCCTGCCTGGGCTGGATTTGAACTGTGATCCTCAGACCTCAGCTTCCTGAGTAGCTAGGATTACTGTTGTGGACCACTGGCTCCCGGCTAAGGGTTTTTTGTTTAGTTTGTGTTTTTTTGTTTTTGCCCATACTGGGGTATGAACTCAGAGCCTTGAGCTCTTACTTGACTTTTTCACTCTACCACTTGAGACACTTCTCACAGTTCCCAAGTACTCAGAGAGGTGTATCATGTCTACCAAAGAAAAAGGAGAATCTGAAGATAGGGCAAAGGAGACACAGTCTATTATGAGAAATGAAGATCTATAACCCTCATAAATGGTCCAAGGAATGCTTTATACGTAAGTTCAAGTGTCACTCAAGAGGCCTCCTTTGCCCTTCTTGCTCTGAGTTCACTCAAATGCAAAGAACACCCTGGCCTACCCAAAGTGATGTTTTGAAGAAGCAGAAAAGGGCAGGACACAAGCAGCCTTGTGGATAAAAGGCTTTCAGCTGCAGAAAAATAAACGTGGAATGGATACGACTGCTTACTGAGCTGAAGCAAAATTGAATGCAGGGAAAACAGGATTCATCCATGTTAAAAAAAAAAAAAGGTAAGACAAAAAAAGGAGGGAGAATATATGAAGAGGAAGAGGGAGATAAGTTTGATCTTCTGCAAATTTTTCTTGCCTATCAAGCATCTCTTCCCCTGTATACAACTCATTCCTTTTATTTTTAAAAAATATTTTTATTGAGATTGTTTACATAAATTTCACAAATTTCACAGTATGGTAGGATAGTGATACTTAGTTAAAGTCACAAACACATTTTAATCTTCACAAGACAAATTGTCATCTTGGTCTATAAAGTTTGTGAATTCTATGAACTTTCACAATACAGCTATTTCTTCTACATCAGGTGATACGTATATTTCTTTCCCTTTGCTTAGTGTTAGCTGTTCCTTCTTTCTCTCATTCCTTCCCTCCCATCGCTGCCCTTGAGTTGCTTGGTTCATTTTCATCAATGTCCAGTTGCAGCTTATGGTCCCCTCTGTTGTGTTTTCCCTCTGATTCTGTGTCCTCATTCCTTTTATTTGTTTGTTTATTGTGTGTGTAGGCTGATGCTGGAGCTTGAACTCAGGACACTCTCCATACCCTCACATACCCACACACTTTGACTTTTACTGCTCAAGGCTGATGTTCTACCACTTGAACCTCACCCCTACTTCCAGCTTTTTGCTAACTAATTGGAGATAAAAGTCTCACAGACTTTCCTGCCTCAGCTGGTTGGAACTGTGATCTTCTGTGATCCTCAGATCTCAGCTTCTCAAGTAGCTACGATTTCAGGCATGAGCCAGAAGCACCCGACTACAACTCCTTTAAAAAAGAAAAAAAGAGGCGCAATGCCTATGTACATCTAATTATATAAAATAATATTTATTGAAAAGGGAAAATTGAAATGTAATGCTGACTATGATCTATTTTCAAATTGTACAGTGTCTTCTGGGAGGGAGTTGTACTGGTGTCAGGGAGGTGCAGATGTGCGGGTGTGTGGGTTGTATGATGTGTGTGTGTGTGTGTGTGTGTGTGTGTGTGTGTGTGTGTGTGTGTGTGTGTGTGTGTGTGTTGGTACTGGAGCTTGATTTTAGGGCTTTGCATTCTTGCTTGGCATTTTTTTCCAAGGCTGGTGCTCTACCACTTGAGCCACAACTCCATTGCCTGTTCTGAGTTTTGAACTCAGGCCGTGCTGGCTACATAGCCTCTCCACCACTTAAGCCATACCCTCAGCCCTTTCCTCATTTTCTTTAGTTAATATCCCCCCAACATGTGTCTTTAGATAGCCCTATTCTGGTGGTGTTTTTCAACAGCCACTAATCTTGCCTGGTGGAGTATGGAGATTGTAAATTGGCATGGAAAATTAAAGCAAGCACTTGTTTGAGCACAGTCTAAATTAATTACATATGGAGCAATAGAGTTTTGTCTTCAGCGATATCTGATGCAGTTTTTATGAAAAAATTGTTGTGTTGGTGTGTGTGTGTGTGTGTGTGTGTGTGTCAGTTGTGGGGCTTGAACTCTGGGCCTGGGCGCTGTCCCTCAGCTCTTCAGCTCAAGGCTAGCACTCTACCACTTGAGCCACAGCGCCACTTCCGGAGTTTTCTGTTTATGTGCTGAGGAATGGAAGCCAGGGCCTCATGTATATGAGGCAAGCACTCTACCACTGAGCCACTTTCCCAGCCTCAAAAAAATTGTTCTGTTACCTTAATACCACTTAGGAATTGCAAAAAAAAAAAAAAAATGCAGCTGCTTTGTTGACATTTTCCATCCTTCTGAATAAATACAATTTGCATTTGTATTGCTTTGAAAATGGTCAATAAATAGATGAAAAATGTTCAACCCTACAAATCAAGGAAATGTAAATCAAAATTACAATAAGATGATACATCACACTTATTAAACAGCAGTTACAAAAAAAGACAAAAGAGTCCTATAATCCTAGCTATCCAGGAGGCTGAGATCTAATGAATATTTGAAGTCAGTCCAGGCAGCAAAGTCTGTGAGACTTATGTCGAATTAACTACCAAAAAGCTGGAAGTGAAGGTGTAGTTCAGTGATACAGCACCAGTCTTGTAGCATAAAAAGCCAATCAAGAGTGCATGGCTTGAGTTCAGTCTTTAGTACCAGCACACACACACACACACACACACACACACACACACACACACACAATGATATATATTAAGCCACAAAAGAAGAAAGTTTTATTATTTGTGACAGCACAGATAAGTCTGGAGGACGTTATGTTCAGTGAAGTAAAGTAGACATAAAAAGACAAATCCTGAATGATCTCGCTCATAGGTAACATGGAAAAATGTTGATGTCATACAAATTCAAAGTAGAATAGAAGTTACCAGAGGATGGGGAGAGAAGAAAAAAGAGGAAGATAGGCAGGAACAATAAATTCAAGAGATCTATTGTACAACAGAATGACTAAAGTTAATACGAATACATTGTTTTCTGGAAAAATGCAGTGTTACATGTTCTCAGCATAAAATAACTGTGTGAAATAATGCATTTTTAACTAGCTAGAGTTAGCCATTCCATAATATATATGTGCCGCTAAACAAGTTGCACATAATAAATAAAGTGTTAACTTCCAAGTCAAAAAAGTGTCTATCATGAATAAAGCAAGAAAATGTGGTAGACAGACCCAATGCAGGGGAGGTGTGTATGTGTGTATGTTTGTGCATGCGTGTGCGTGTGTGTGTGTGTGTGTTTGTGTGTGTGTGTGTGTGTGTGTGTGTGTTGATGCAGAGGCTTAACTCAAGGATTTGTACTCTTGCTTGGCTTTTTTTTCTGGAGTTCAATAAACATTATTTTTTAATTTTGTTATTTTTTTTAATTTATTTATTTTTGCCAGTTTTGGGGCTTGAACTCAAGGCCTGGGCACTGTCCCTGAGCTTCTTTTGCTCAAGGCTAGCACTCAACCACTTGAGCCAGTTTTTTCCGCTTACGTGATGCTTTTTTTGTTTATGTGTTACTGAGAAATAGAACCCAGGGCTTCTTGCATGCTAGGCAAGCACTCTACCACTAAGCCACATTCCCAGTCCTTTTTTGTTATTTTAGAGATGATATACAGTGGGGTTACATTTACATGCATCAGGTAATAAATACATTTCCTTCCAGCGTCATCTATTCTCTTATTCTCAATAAACACTATTTTATTTTTTTATTTTTTGTTGGTTGTGGGCTTGAACTCAGGGCCTAAGCACTGTCCCTGAACTTTTTCACGCAAGGCTAGTAGCACCATTTAAGGCACAGAACACTTCTGGTTTTCTGTTTGTTAATTGGAGATAAGAGTCTCATGGACTTTCCTACCTGGCCTGGCTTTGAACTGTGATCCTCAGATCTCAGCCTCCCAAGTAAGTAGAATTACAGGTATGATTCACTGGTGATCAGCTTTCAATAAACATTATTTTATATGATTGGAGGCACATAGGCATTGTGCCTTTGTGTTCTTCCCCTAAAAACATCCTCCTTTGGTCACACTGTGTGTGAATGCCTAGAGTCCTGTATATAATTTATCATGTCTTGGGCTGGGAATGTGGCTTGGTGGTAGAGTGCTTGCCTAACATGTATTAAGCCCTGGGTTAAATTCCTCACTACCATGTACACAGAAAAATCGAGAAGTCGGACCCGGGCAATGGTGGCTCACGCCTGTAATCCTAGCTACTCAGGAGGCTGAGATCTGAGGATCACGGTTCAAAGCCAGCCTGGGCAGGAAAGACTGTGAATCTCCTATCTCCAATAAACCACCAGAAAACCGGAAGTGGCGCTGTAGCTCAAGTGGTAGAGTGCTCGCCTTGAACTGAAGAGCTGAGGGACAGTGCCCAGGTCCAGAGTTCAAGCCCCACGACTGACCAAAAAAAAAAAAAAAAAAAGAAAAGAAAAAAGAAAAAAGAAAAAGAAAAATCGAGAAGTGGTGCTATGGCTCAAGTGGTAGTGGCTAGCCTTGAGCACAGACCCCTGAGTTCAAGCCACATGACAAGCAAAAAAAAAGAAACAAGAAAAAATAGTCATATCTTTGTGTATTTTAGGTCTAGCTTCCACATATGAGAACAAACGTGTGTTGTTTGGCTTTTTCACTCAAGGCTAGAGCTCTACGTTGAGCTACAACATCACTTACAGGCTTTGGCTGGTTAATTGGAGATAAGAGTCTCAGGTTTGTCTATCTGACCTAGCTTTGAATCTCTATCCTCAGATCTTGGCCTCTTGAATAGCCAGTATTATAGGCATGAACTACCAATGCCCAGCCTGTTCAGGCTTTAAAAAGAATACTCTTATCATTTGCCACAGCATAGATGAACATAGATGAACATAGATGAACATACATTATGGTAAGTGAGGTAACTTAGATACAGGGTGAAAATATTTGAAGTGAAAAATTGCAAGAAGTGCTCACTTCAGCAGCACATACACTAAAATTGGAATGATACAGAGAAGATTAGCATGGCCTCTGCGCAAGGATGACATGCAAATTCGTGAAGCATTCCATATTTTTTATGACGATATAAGATGATGCTAAGCGAAATGAACCTCAAGATAGGACACAAGAGGTTTTTATCTTTGTTGCTGTTGTTTTTAATGTACTTATATGTACTTTGTGATTTTTAGTTTCTTTTGTATGTTCTTCACCCATGGTATAACCACTGTTGTCACTGTATTTGATTCTGGTGCCCTGCATCTTTTTTTTTTTTTTTGGTCTTTTTGGCCTGAACTCTGGGCCTGGGCACTGTCCCTTAGCTCTTCAGCTCAAGGCTTAGCGCTCTACCACTTGAGCTACAGCACCACTTTTGGCTTTTTCTGCTTATATTGTGCTGAGGAATCAAACCCAGGGCCTCATGCATGCAAGGCAAGCGCTCTACCACTGAGCCACCTTCTCAGCCCTAAAATTGTTGAAGAATATATTTTAAAGATTTTTTTTTTTTTTTTTTTTTTTTTTTTTGTCGGTCATAGGGCTTGAACTCCGGGCCTGGGCGCTGTCCCTCAGCTCTTCAGCTCAAGGCGAGCGCTCTACCACTTGAGCTACAGCGCCACTTCCGGTTTTCTGGTGGTTTATTGGAGATAGGAGTCTCACGGTCTCTCCTGCCCGGGCTGGCTTTGAACCGCGATCCTCAGATCTCAGCCTCCTGAGTAGCTAGGATTACAGGCGTGAGCCACCAGCGCCCGGCTTATTTTAAAGATTTTTGTAACTGCAGTTTTTCCTGCAACCTGATGAAAGTAGTGGGCAGAGAAAGAGCTTTATTAATAATCAGCCAAGGGCTAGGAATGTGGCTTAGTGGTAGAGTGCTTGCCTAGCATGCATGAAGCCCTGGGTTCAGTTCCACAGTACCACATACACAGAAAAGGCTGGAAGTGATGTTGTGACTCAAGTGGTAGAGTGCTAGTCTTGAGCAAAAGAAGCTCAAGGACAGTGCCCAGGCCCAGAGATCAGGCCCCAGGACTGGAAAAAATAAAATAAAATAATAACCACCAAAAAGCTATCCAGCTGGCCAGCTCTCGATTCTCAATGACCTTACCTCTCACTTAAGAGAAAACTCTTTTTTTTCTTTTCTGTCAATCGTGGGGCTTGGACTCAGGACCTGGGCAATGTCCCTGAGCTCTTTTGTTCAAAGCTAGTGTTTTTTACCACTTTGAGCCACAGCTCCATTTCCAGTATTTGAGTGGTTAATTGAAAATAAGAGTTTCTCAGGGGCCAGGCGCTGGTGGCTCATGCCTGTAATCCTAGCTACTCAAGCTGCCAAGGTCTGAGGATTGTGGTTCAAAGAAAGTCCCTTTGAGACTCTTATTTACAATTAAGCACTCAAACACAGGAAGCGGCACTGTGGCTCAAAGTGGTAGAATACTAGCTTTGAGAACAAAAAGGCTCAGGAACAATGCCCAGGCCCTGAGTTAGAGCCCCACAACTCACAAAAAAAAAAAAGTCTCATGGGGACTTTTCTGCTCAGGCTGCCTTCAGACAATGATCCTTAGATCTCAGCCTTCTTAGTAGCTAGGATTACAGGCATGAGGGCACCCAACAGGAAAATCTTTTTTTCTTTTTCTTTTTCTTTCTTTTTTTTTTTTTTTTTTTTTGCCAGTCCTGGGGCTTGAACTCAGGGCCTGCGCACTGTCCCTGAACTTCTTTTGCTCAAGGCTAGCACTCTACCACTTGAACCACAGTGCCATTCCAGCTTTTTCTGTTTATGTGGTACTGAGGAATCGAACACAGGGCTTCATACATGCTAGGCAAGCACTCTACCACTAAGCCACATTCCCAGAAGGGGAAATCTTTTATATGAATTTTTAAGGGAAGATATAGTGTTCCAGACAGATAGGTGCTTCAGTAGTCCAATGTTTGAAAATGTAGCCTCTTCTACAATGTGGGATGTGTGCATCTGATCTCCTTCACATAGCTGTAAGTGCAGTGGATTAAAGAAGACATCAATGACCAATGCTCCTGTGTAGATCTGGGGGACTTTTAGCTAATTGTTGAGATCAATGTTTCCTGCAACCACCCTTCCATTTGGCCTTCTCGCATAATTTGGGATTAGAGAGGGCACTGGGAAGGGAGGGTTAGTGCATTCCTAACTGACTCAATCTACAGAAGATAGACTACCAACAAGCACGAGTGGCTCTTGCTTGTAATCCTAGTTACTTTTGAGGCTGAGATCTGAGGATCTAAGTTCAAAGCCAGCCGAAGCAGGAAAGTTCATGAGACACTTGTCTCCAATTAACCATCAAAAAGCTGAAGTAGAGCTATGGCTCAAGTGGTAGATTGCTAACCTTGAAAACAATAATCTCAGGCACCAGAGTTCAAGCCCCAAGACCAGAACACACACACACACACACACACACACACACACACACACACACACACACACACACACACACACACACACACACACACACACACACACACACACACATACAAGATAGACTAGCTGGAAGCTAGTCCTTGAGAGACAGAGGCACAGAAGTAAGGAGAATCTTCAGAGAATTGGGTCTTAGTGAAGGAAAGTGACATGATTTCACTCTCACTGTAGAAAATCAGCAGGAGAGGTGCTAAGCATGTTCCATACCTCATTCTACACAATGTTTTTTGGAAGGTACAACTTGCAAACAATAAAATTGTAAATTTAGCTGAAACTCTATAGTTTTAAATGAGCAAATAAAAATGGAAATAGCTGAGGCTGGGAAGGTGGCTCCGTGGTAGAGCGCTTGCCTCACATGCATGAGGCCCTGGGTTCGATTCCTTAGCACCACATAAGCAAAAAGGAAAAAGCCATAAGTGGCGCTGTGGCTCAAGTGGTAGAGCGCTAGCCTTGAGCTGAAGAGCTGAGGGACAGCGCCCAGGCCCAGAGTTCAGGCCCCACGACCAACAAAAAAATGGAAATAGCTATAGTATGAATATGATGTTTTGAAATATAGATGTATTTTTGGAATAGCTAAATTGAGCTATTTAACATACTCATTACCTGAATTGGAAACATAGCTTATTGGTGTACTTTGCTGACATATGTAAAACCCTGGAATCCATCCCCAGCACTGCAAAACAACAACAAAAATTCATATGCATTATATTATCTAATATGAGTCATTTTTGTGATAAAACCACTTAGAAATGTACTCTTCTAACAATTTCTAAGGATAGCCAGGTGCCAGTGGCTCACACCTGTAATCCTAGCTACTCAGGAGGCTGAAAGCTGGGGATCGAAGTTCAAAGCCAGACAGGCAGAAAAGTCTGTGAGACTCTTATCTCCAATAAACCACCAGAAAACTGGAAGTGGTACTGTGGCTCAAGTGGTAGAGTGCTTGCCTTGAGCTGAAGAGCGGAGGGACAGCGCCCAGGCCCAGAGTTCAGGCCCCATGACCAACAAAAAAATGGAAATAGCTATAGTATGAATATGATGTTTTGAAATATAGATGTATTTTTGGAATAGCTAAATTGAGCTATTTAACATACTCATTACCTGAATTGGAAACATAGCTTATTGGTGTACTTTGCTGACATATGTAAAACCCTGGAATCCATCCCCAGCACTGCAAAACAACAACAAAAATTCATATGCATTATATTATCTAATATGAGTCATTTTTGTGATAAAACCACTTAGAAATGTACTCTTCTAACAATTTCTAAGGATAGCCAGGTGCCAGTGGCTCACACCTGTAATCCTAGCTACTCAGGAGGCTGAAAGCTGGGGATCGAAGTTCAAAGCCAGACAGGCAGAAAAGTCTGTGAGACTCTTATCTCCAATAAACCACCAGAAAACTGGAAGTGGTACTGTGGCTCAAGTGGTAGAGTGCTTGCCTTGAGCTGAAGAGCGGAGGGACAGCGCCTAGGCCCAGAGTTCAACCGACAAAAACAAAAATTCTAAGGATGCAATTCATTGCTATTACCTAGATTTCTTTTTTTTTTTTTTTTTTTGTCGGTCGTGGGGCTTGAACTCTGGGCCTGGGCGCTGTCCCTCAGCTCTTCAGCTCAAGGGGAGCACTCTACCACTTGAGCTACAGCGCCACTTCCGGTTTTCTGGTGGTTTATTGGAGATAGGAGTCTCACGGTCTCTCCTGCCCGGGCTGGCTTTGAACCGTGATCCTCAGATCTCAGCCTCCTGAGTAGCTAGGATTACAGGCGTGAGCCACCAGCGCCCAGCTTACCTAGATTTCTTGAAACTATTCATTTAGTCTGAGATTTTATATTCTTAGGTCCAAAATCTCCAAATCTCTTTGTCTCAACCACTAGTAACCACCATAGCATTCTGCTTTGAGTAGCTAAAACTATTTATAGCAGGTGCTTAACATCTTGAGACATACTTTTTTTGTTTTGTTTTGTTTTTGTTTTTGTTTTTGGGTCCGGTCATGGGGCCTGAACTCTGGGCCTGGGCACTGTCCCTCAGGTCTTCAGCTCAAGGTGAGCGCTCTACCACTTGAGCCACAGCACCATTTCTGGCTTTTTTCTTTTTTGCTTATGTAGAGCTGAGGAATCGAACACAGGGCCTCATGCATGCAAGGCAAGCGCTCTACCACTGAGCCACCTTCCCAGCCCCTTGAGACACATTCTTGAGCCCTAGCTGAAGCTGTCACTAAGCTAAGGGTTGAAGAAGTGGCCTGGTTGCTTTAAACTGCTTATGATAAAGCAAAAGAAGAGAACTGGTTCAGTGAAACTCTTCATCAAGGGGCTGGGAAGGTGGCTCAGTGGTAGAGCGCTTGCCTTGCATGCCTGAGGCCCTGGGTTCGATTCCTCAGCACCACATAAGCAAAAAGAAAAAAACCGGAAGTGGCGCTGTGGCTCAAGTGGTAGAGCGCTAGCCTTGAGCTGAAGAGCTGAGGGACAGTGCCCAGGCCTAGAGTTCAGGCCCCAGGACTGGACCAAAAAAAAAAAAAAAAAAAAAAAAGAAAGAAACTCTTCATCAAAACGAAAGCACAACCAGGCACTGGAGGCTTATACCTGTAATCCTAGCTACTCAGGAGGCTAAGATCTGAGAATCACAGTTCAAAACCAACCTGAGAAGAAAAGTGCATGGGACTGTTACAATAAGCTACCAAAACAAACAAAAACAAAAACAAAAAACAAAAAAACTGGAAGTAGAGCTGTGATTCAAGTGGTAGATTGCTAACCTTGAGCAAAAAAAAAAAAAAATTTAATAAAGCTCAGTGATAGCATCCAAACACTGAGTTCAACCACAGGACTAGCACACTCAAAAAAACCAGAAGTGGAAGTGTGACTCAAGTAGTAAAGTGGCAGCCTTGAGCAGAAAAGTCAAGGGAGAGCTCATGGCACCGAGTGCAAATCCCACTGCCAGCACCTTTTTTTTTAAAGGAAGTAGAGTGATTGGGGCCATGGCTCAAGTGGAAGAATGCCTGTCCAGTAAACACAAGGCTGATTCCAAATGCCAGTGAGGGAGACCAGAGGCGAGGAAAGAGCAGAGGAGGGGAGGAGTGAGGAGGGGGAAAGAGAGAGAGAGAGAAGAGGGGAGGAGAAAGAGAGGGGAGAGGAGGAAAGAGGAGAGGAAAGAAAGGAAAGAAAAAGAGAGAGAGAAAGGAAGGAAGGAAGGAAAGAAGGAGGGAGGGAGGAGAAAGACAAAGGAGAGAAAGAAGGAAAGAGGAAAGAGGAGAGAGAGAGAAACAGAAACAGAAAGACAAAGAGAAAAACTTGGAGAAGTTTAAATCTATCCTTATAGGGTGGGGGAAAGCAAGGCTGGAGAGTAGAGTGTGAGCCTTTTATAAGGAGATTAGTACCAGAGGCCTCCAGCCCCTAGAATGGCAGGTGCTGTTCAATCAAAGAGAGAATGGTCCCAAAGGCATTGTGTCCCTCCCATTTCATTCCTAGGGAGCTTGGGCTTCAAAGGCAGATTCTTCCTCCGCCCCCCCCCCTCCTTTTGTTCAGTCCTGGGGCTTGATCTGAGGGCCTAGGCACAGTCCCTGGACCTCTTTGTGCTCAAGGCTAGTGCTCTACCACTTGAACTGCAACACTACTTCTGCCTTTTTCTGAGTAGTTTATTGGAGATAAGAGTATGGACTTTCCTACCAGGGCTGGCTTCAAACCGAGATCCTCAGTTCTCAGCCTCCTGAGTAGCTAGGATTATAGACATGAGCCACCAGCTCCTGGCAAAGGCCTATCTTCTTAAAGTCTACATAGTTTTGTCTTTTTCAGAATGACATATAGTTGAGTCTTGTGAATTGTCCTTTCCCCTGTTTGAGGGTTTTTTGTTGTTTTGTTTTGTTTTTTGTTTTTGTTTTTGTTTTTGTTGGTTGTGGGACTTGTACTCTGGGCCTGGGCGCTGTCCCTGAAAGCTTCAGCGCTCTACCACTTGAGCCACAGAGCCACTTCCTGAGAGTGTTTTTTTTTTGTCTCTTTCTTTCAAGTTCTTTTCCTAAGTACTGAGTGATCAATGATTATTGACTAATATTTACTTTCTGTGTGTGGTGCTAGGGATGGATCCAGGGCTTGCACATGCTGGGCAAGCATTGCACCACTGAGCGCATTGCCAGACCCTTGACATTTAGGAATGCCACTATGTAAATCTCATTAGATGCTCTCTGTATGGGAACAGGCTAGGCAATGCTGGCTTTTCAGGATGGTGCTTGAAGGAGAGCTGACTACTTTGCTGCAGAATCTCTGGATGCCAATGCAAAACTCTTTCTCTGAGGTTGTTCAGTTTCCTTTTAGAAGAAATATCTTGACCAATCCTATAATCCTAGCTACTCAGGAGGCTGAGATCTGAGGATCTTGATTCAAGCCAGCCTAGGGAAAAAAAAGTCCTTGAGACTCTGATTTCCTATTTAGCACCAAAGGAAATGCCAGTAAGGCTCAAGTGGTAGAGTGCAAGACTTACTAGCAGGTACTGATGGCTCACACCTGTAATCTTAGCTACTCAGGCTGAGCTCTGAGGATCATGGTTCAAAGCCAGCCCAGAAAGAAAAGTCCCTAAGAGATTTTTTTTTTTTTTTTTTTTTTTTTGTCGATCATGGGGCTTGAATGCTGGGCTTGGTCACTGTCCCTGAGCTCTTCAGCTCAAGGCGAGCGCTCTACCGCTTGAGCCACAGAGCCACTTCCGGTTTTGAGTGGTTTATTGGACATAAGAGTCTCACAGACTTTCCTGCCAGGGATGGCTTTGAACCATGATCCTCAGATCTCAGCCTCCAAAGCAGCTAGGATTACAGGCATGAACCTCCGGCGCTTGGCCCTGAGACTCTTATCTCCAATTAACCACTCAAAAAATGGAGTGGAGCTGTGTAGCTCAAAGTGATAGGGCACTAGCCTTGAGCAAAAGAGCTCGGGGAAAGTGCCTATGTCCTGGGTTCAAGCCCCATGATCAAAAAAAAAAAAGGGCTGGGAATGTGGCTTAGTGGTAGAGTGCTTACTTAGCATGTTTGAAGCCTTGGGTTTGATTCTTCAGTACTACATTAACAGAAAAAGCTGGAAGTGGCACTGTGGCTCAAGTGGTAGAGTGCTAGCCTTGAGCAAAACAAGCTCAGGAACAGTGCCTAGACCCTAAATTCAAGCCCCAGGACTGGAAAAAAAAACCTCAGGTGCTGTTTGTTTGGCTTTTTTTTTTTTTTTTTTTTTTTGGTCGGTCGTGGGACTTGAACCATGGGCCTGGGCGCTGTCCCTCAGCTCTTCAGCTCAAGGCGAGCGCTCTACCACTTGAGCTACAGCACCACTTCCAGTTTTCTGGTGGTTTATTGGAGATAGGAGTCTCATGGTCTCTCCTGCCCGGGCTGGTTTTGAACCGCGATCCTCAGATCTCAACCTCCTGAGTAGCTAGGATTACAGGCGTGAGCCACCAGCGCCCGGCAGGTGCTGTTTGTTTTGCTGAACACTTCGTAGATGAATTCTGAATTAAAAATTATTTTTTGATACTGTCTTCCCCTCTATTTTCTCTATTCTCTCTTCTATAATTTCTATTAACTGGATATAGTTGCCATTATCTTTTATTTTCTCTCTATAAGAATTATGCCCACCTTTGGTCCTCAGTTCCAACCACACCTGAGCTCCTCCCTGCCTAGGAGTTCTGGCTATACAGCTGGCCCCTCCCTCTCTCCACCCAGACCCACCTGAACTATTGTCCCAGGCCCATACAGATGCCCTGCAAAATCCCAGGTGTGTGCTGGCTGGTCAATCCACCTAAGCCCAGCTGTAAACATCCCATATGGACCCAACTGAAAAGCCCCCACCTTCCTTGACCTAGTGGCTTTTTCATTAACCTCTGCCTCCTTGCGCAGAGCCCTCCGAGCTTACTTTGTGCTAAACAGCCACCTGAAAGACCTTGTGGCCTTTGCCTTCATAAGTGGTGCATGCCTCGTGGACGGCCACCCTGCTATGGCTTGAGGTATTATTGCTCCCCTGTATAAACCCAGAAAAGGCTTTATCTCTCCCCCTATTCTCTCTCCTTTTTATCCTGTCCCCGGACTCTGATCTCCAGGCAGGAGGCTCTTCACTGTTTGACCGATTCCACCCACCACCTAAAAGCCTTCAGGACAAGGTAACCAGCTGGGTCTGTGGTGGAGGCACCCCAACACGGACCCCCGGACTCCAGGAGTCCCTCCCTTCCTTGCCTGTCTGTGGGGTCCGCAGAGACTCCAGGAGTCTCTCCCTTTCTAACCACCTGACCCCCTTTAATTAGGACCTTTGGGGATGCCCTCTCCTAATTATTGGGATCCGTCTGTCTGCCTTCCCCAAACACCGGGACGCCTGAAGCAGAGGGACAGGCTCCGTAGTCCTACCAAATTTTCCAAGTTGTCTCCCAGAGACACCCCATTGTCATGCCTGTGGTCTAATCTTGAGACCTGGGGCTGACTGATTTACAGTCAAGAACACCTGACTTGTTTTTCTACCAAAATCTGGTCTCATTACCATGGCCACCGCTGGCCTAAATTCAGAACCTTAGGTCTTACTCTTACTGATTTAAACAATTCTCCAACGAAATGGCAAAGAGTCCAAGGTCCCCTAAACCTAAGCTCTCCTCTATCTCTGCTCCAGAAAACCCTCCCTTGCTTGTTCTGTTCTGTCCACCAAGTCCTTCTCTGACCTCCACTCCAGAGCCTCCGCCCCTCCCTGTTCTCCTGCCTTGCACACCAAGGCCTTCTCTGCCATGAGCCTCCCAACCATCTCCTCTAAAAAGTAACTCCTTATCTTGTAGCAGCTCAATCTGTCTCTCACCCCCTTTTCTCTCTCTCTCCCCCTCCCTTTCTCTCTCTTCTTCGATAACCTTCAGCATCAAAGAGCCTTTTCTGCTCCCTTGCTCTTTTAACTACATTCTTACTATTTGCAGTTGGTCCAGATTCTCTAGGCTAAAACTGTCTGTCTGCTTCAAGCAAACTCCTTCTGCTGACCCCTGTCCCATGCCTGTCTGCCGGTCTGCCTGCCTGTGTAGCTGGCACAGGTGGGGTGGGCATAGGCCTCCAAAGGTAGAACAACAAGCTAATGGCCCTGATTAAACTCCAAACAACCCCCCCCAAATTTATACATTTCTCAACCCCCTTCTATGGCTAATATACCTTCTTCCCTTCCAGACCCTAAATAAATGGGCCTCTATTCTGGCTCTTTCCTTAATCTGTCACTGACTGGCTGGCTGGCAAGCACACTGAGGCCAGCCTCTCTCTTTTACTGCTCTCTCCCTTTCCCACCCCAAAATCCCATAATAAAAACAAACCAGTCTTTTTTGTCTTTGGGATGCAGACAATAATCCAATCCTTTTCTCTTTCCTGAGTCCTCTTTCCTTTTCACTTCAAAATCTAGATTCTTAATTTCTCCTCTAGGAGACTGCAGAAGGAAAGTCCCCCCTCTCTCCTCTTCCAATAACTCTCTCTATCCAATTACTCAAACACTCACTTTTCAGTCCCTTCATTATGCCATATCCTCCTTTTAAAAGTGCTATCTCCATGGGGCTGGGAAGGTGGCTCAGTGGTAGAGAGCTTGCCTTGCATGCATGAGGCCCTGGGTTCGATTCCCCAGCACCACATAAGCAAAAAAAAAAAAAAAAAAGTAAAGTGCTACTTCTTTCCCTTACAAACCTGTTCAGCCAAACCCTCCCCCAAGTCTCTCTACAGGCCCTGAAAGCTGACACCTAGGAAGAGACAAAGGCCCCAAGATGGATCTTTCTACAACCCCCACTCTTCCACCAAGCGTAGTCCTTTTCACTTTTCTCCAGGTTAAAATGTTCAATTCATATACTTATCTGCCTCATCACCAAAACTGATTTAAAGGTTTTCTGCTCTTGTTATCAAGGTTTGTTTAAAGGTAGAAATTCTGTTTGTCAAAATTTGCCTTGCATTTTCTTTGGTGTTGCCTACTTTTCCAACATTGAGCACGTAGTGTTATCATACTGGACAAAACAATATCACTTTGCCACTGGAATTAAAAAAAAAAAACTTACGGCCGATTTTCATTTTTTTTAAAAACCTAAACAGGCCTTAAAACTTTTAAGTGTATGTGTGTGAGTGTGTGTGTGAACATGTTCAACATAATCTCATTGTAATACCTAAAAGGAATGAGACCCTTCTCAGCTCCTAGCCAGCTGTGATTAAAAAAAAAAAAAAAAAAAACACCAGTAAGAACATAAATATTGTCTTAAAATGTTTGTTCCACATATTTGTTTCTGTCCTCAGAAAGTTGGAGTATGTAACAGATGATACCAGTATGCCTTAAAAGACAGTTTATGAGTAAAGTTGGTATGTAATTGTTGGCTGTGATTTACATTAAACCTAGCATGTCATTCTTTATGTCCATCTAAAGTCAGGTGTCTTTAACCAGTCTATGTATAAATTTGTAAGCACCTAAGCAGGAGATTTGACAATCCATCCGAGGGATGCAGTCTAGCCCAGATCCTGCCTGGACCATCCTACCTCCACCATAGTAGACTGGACTCTTGCCTGACTCCATCACATGCAACTGATTCTTGGAAAATACTGCTTTAGATTTACACAAACTAACACTCTTTTTTGTTGTTGTTGGTCATGGGGCTTGAACTCTGGGCCTGAGCGCTGTCCCTCAGCTCTTCAGCTCAAGGCTAGCACTCTACCACTTGAGCCACAGCGCCACTTCTGGTTTTCTGGTGGTTTATTGGAGATAGGAGTCTCACGGTCTTTCCTACCTGGGCTGGCTTTGAACCGTGATCATCAGATCTCAGCCTCCTGAGTAGCTAGGATTACAAGCGTGAGCCACCAGTGCCCAGCCAAACTAACACTCTTGTGGGACACTCTCTGTAAACCTTACCCAGCCTGACCTGAAAAAGAGAGCCTCTTGTGAACTTTGGTTATCAGGTTTTCCAGGCAGCCAAGCTATACTATAGCTATGCTAAAACTCTCATCCCATCTATTGAGTTTTGTCATTGTAGAACTCTGGCAGGTATTTGTTGATCAATTCTTGACAGGGTGCACGTAAGCTCTACTTGTTCCCATTGATCTCCTTGTTGCATTAATTGGAAATAAAGGGTTTTTTATGGCAAAGATTGCAGTTCAAAGCCAGCCCAGGCAGAAAACTCCTTCTGAGACTCTATCTCCCAACTAACCTGCAAAGAGCCAGGCTGGAAGCTGGCTCAAAAATTAACCAGCCAAATGCTAAATGTGGCCCTGTCACTCAAAGTGGTAGCACACTAGCCTCGAGCAGAAGTGCTCAGGCCTTGAGTTCAAAGTCCATATCCCAGCCACAAGCACCTAGACCCCCAGGATGAGGTGAAAAAGAATAAGAGGAGATGATGTCCTATCAGCCACTTTGTGCCTGCCCTTTCAAAATTAACCAGAGCCGGGAGGTCAATAGAAGCAAGTTGAGAAGCTTGTCCATCTAATGTCCATATCTGTCTAACTTCTAATTGGACAGAAATTTACATTCTTGCCTTTGTTACCTGCTGTTTATAGGAAATGATCAAGGTCTCTCACCAGGCACTAAACTACTCCAATCCAGCCCTAGCTTCTCACTGGTTATGGGCTCATGCTCCAAATGGAACTTTTCTGGCTTGTGCCCAGGGTGTGTTTTCCTGTGTCACTCATATCAACTAGACCTGCCATCTTGTCAGCCTTTTGCCTGATCTCAGCTTGTTCAAGTTTCTCTCTAACAGGATAACAGCCCTCACTCAGGACCTGGGACCAAGTGAAGGCCATCCTATTACTGCAGACAACCAACCAGAGGCCTTGCTTACACTGCCCTACCCAGCACAGACCTGGACCCTGAAGACCCCAGCCCCCAGTAACTCCTTGATACCCCCATGCCATCAGGAAGTAGCCAGAAAAGACCATGACATCCCTCCACCTTTTATACTCCAAGTTTCCAAATGATGGAAATCTGCTTTGTTCTCATAACTCCATGATACTGCCCTCTCAGCCCAATTCTTTTTATGTATCCAAAGATCCTATATGAAGGACTTGCCTCTCCCCTCTTGGCCTGATCATTTTATGTATCTAAAGATGGAATATGAAGTATTGACCCCCATCCTATTGTCCCAGGCCCATACAGACTCCAGGCAAAATCCTAGGTATGTGTGAACTTGTTTGAAGTGTAGGCAGGGCAATCCACCTGAGCCCAGCTGTAAACATCCCATTGTGGCCCAACTGAAAGGCCTCCATCTCCTTTGACCTAGTGGCTTTTTCATTAACCTCTACCTCCTTGTTCGGACCTCCTATAAAAACCCAGCTCCTGTCCCAGCTCTCTCGGGCACAACCTCCAAACCCCGAAGGTCTGTGCCCCTCGCTGTTCTTCAATAAATAGTCCTCGCCTGTTGATGATCGAGTCCAGCCTATTCCTTTTCCATTCACCTCCATTTTCCTAAAATCACCTACCTCACTTCCTACCCCCAGACCCTGTTGCTACCTAGACAGTGGAGGTCGCCATGTGCTCCCTCTTGGGGGAAATATGGCTCCTCTAATAAACCTTGTAATAACCTTTCTCCTGTGCCTGCCTGCCTCTGCGTGGTCCCCTGGGATGGATGGGATGGATCCTTTCATTCTCATATTTTCTGTTTTTGTGGAGGTTGTTTTATTTAAGACAGGGTCTTGCTACATAGTCCATGCTGGCATTGAGCTCTTTTTTTAAAAAAAAACTATTGTTATTATAAAAGTGATGTACAGAGGGGTTACAGTTACGTAAGTAATGAGTATATATGGTTTTGAACAATGTCACCCCTTCCCTCACTCTCTCCCTGTTTTCCCTCCCATTCCTAACCACAAGTGGTATAATTCATTTTCAACATAGTGTCCAGTGAGTAACACTGCTGTATTTGTTCACCCTTTGTCCTTCCATTTCTGTGCCTCCCCTTAGCCTTGCAAAGAACAAACAGAACAAAAAGGAAAGAAAATAAAACAGCAAAAAAGAAAAAAAACAGTCTTGTTTTCATTTCCTGGAGTACATTTGAATAAATATTATTTCATATGAGCAGATGCACACAGGTATTGTGCCTCTGTTCCTCTCTGAAGAGTTTCCTCCTTTGGTCTCACTGTGTGAATAGACTAAACTCTTGTTCCTCCTGCCTTGACCTCCTGAGAGCTGGGATTACAAATGTGGTCACCATATATGGCTAGGGAAAGTTTTTTTCTGGATTTTGTTTTGTTTTGTTTTGTTTTTGTTAAATGCTGGTCCTGGGACTTGAACTCAGGGCCTGAGAGTTGTCCATAAACTTTTTTCCCCCTCAAGACTAGTGTTCTTATCACTTGAGCCACAGTTCCACTTATGACTTTTTTGAGAGCTACCTTGAGATGAGAATCTCACAGACTTTACTTCCTGGTTTCAAATTGCTACTCAATGGAGTGGCACTGTGGCTCAAGTGATAAGAACACTAGAGTACTAGCCTTGAGCACCAAGAGGCTCAGGGACAGTATCCAGGCCCTGAGTTCAAGCCCCAGGAATGGCAAAAAAAATCTATTACCACTTTAGGGCTGGCATGTGGCTTAGTGGTAGAGTGCCTGCCTAGCATGCATGAAGCCCTGGGTTCAATTCCTCAGTACCACATAAATAGAAAAGGCCACAAGTGGTACTGTGGCTCAAGTGGTAGAATGTTAGCCTCGAGCAAAAAAAAGCAGTTCAGGGACAGTGCCCAGACCCTGAATTCAAGACCCAGGACTGGCAAAAATAAAATTGCTACTCAGCCTTCTGAGTAGCGAATATTACAGATGTGAGCCACCAGAGCTTGGGAAGGGGAAGGTTTTTTTAAAAAAAAATTCTGGTGGCTCATACCTACAATCCTTAGAAGGATCTAAGGATGGAGGTTTGAAACCAGGCTAAACAAACAAACTTAAGAGATTCTTATCTTCAGCTAACCAGCAAAAAGCCAGAGGTAGAGGAATGGATCAAGTGGTAGAGCACCAATTTTGAGTGAAAAAGCCAAGCAAGAGCTCAAGGACCTGAGTTCAAGCCCCAATCCAGGCATATAAACACAATAACTTATCAAACTAAAGGTAAATTAACATTCAGTGGTAAGAAATAATATACTTTCCCAGTTTCCCAGTTTGCATTTTGCAAAACTTTATTAGATATCACAACTAGGATTTTAAAAAATTAATAGACTACATATCTAAAACCTATATTGTCATACTATTTATATATTATGGATGTATTTCTCCTTATTGGGGTGTTATTTTGTTCATAATTGTAAAACCTAATAACTTAAAAAATTAATAGACATTATTTGTTTGTTTCTTGATGACAAAGTCTCATTATGTAGCCCATGCTGGCTTCAAACTTCTGATTTTACATTAGGGATGGAATTACAGGTATGTACCACCATGCCTGAATCTAGTCTATCCTAGAGAATGTTCCATGTGCACTTAAGAAAAATATGTATTATAGGAAGCTGTTCTGTATACTTTGGGTCTAATTGGCCTATAATGAGTTGAATTGACCTATATTGAATATTTCCTTATTGATTTTTTTTTTGTCCGGTTGTGGGGCCTGAACTCTGGGCCTGAGCACTGTCCCTCAGCTCTTCAGCTCAATGCTAGCGCTCTACCACTTGAGCCACAGAGCCACTTCTGGCTTTTTTCTTTTTGCTTATGTGGTGCTGAGGAATCGAACTCAGGGCCTCAGGCATGCAAGGCAAGCACTCTACCACTGAACCAACTTTCCAGCCCTCCTTATTGATTTTCTAAACAATCATTTCATCCTCACTAAAAGTGTGCTGTTAAATTTTGTGCTATTAAATTTTGTACTATTATTATAGATGTCTATTTCTCCCTTGAATTCTGATCTTGTTTAGTGTTTTGCATTTAGGAGATCTGATGTTTGGTGAATACATATTTATAATTGCTCTACTTTTTGGTAAATAGACTAAGATTATATAATGCTTGAAGTCTGGGCCTGGGCACTGTCCCTTGGCTCCTTTCACTCAAGGCTAGAATTCTACCATTGAGCCACAGTACCACTTTCAGCTTTTTCTGTGATTAATTGGAGATAAGAGTCTCACAGATTTTCCTGTCCAGGATGGGTTTGAACCATGATCCTCAGCTCTCAGCCTCCTGAGTAGCTAGGATTATAGGCATGAGCCATTGGCACCCAGCTGTGATATTTATTTAAATAATTTCGTGTACTAGAGCTTGAATTCAGAGCCACATGCTCTCTCAACTTTTTTCACTCAAGAATAGTGCTCTAACATTTGAGTCACACCACTTCCAGCTTCTTGCTGATTGACTGGAGACAAGAATCCCTTGGATTTGTCTCTTTGTTGTTGGTTTTTTTTTGGGGGGGGAGGGATCAGTTGTAGTGCTCGAACTCTGGCCTGGGTACTGTCCCTGAGCTCTTTAGCTCACCACTTGAGCCACAGTGCCACTTCCAGTTTTCTGGTGGTTAATTGGAGATAAGAGTCTAATGGGCTTTCCTACCTGGGCTGGCTTCAAATCGAAATCCTCAGATCTCAGCCTCTTAAGTAGCTAGGATTACAGGCGAGAGCCACCGGCTTCTGGCCCAGTTTGTCTCTTTGGACTGGCTTTGAACTGCAATCCTTAGATTTCAGACATAGCTATTTAAATAGCTTGGCTATTTAAATCAAATTTTTTCATGCTGGTCCCGGGGCTTGAACTTGGGGCCTGGCTGTTGTCCCTGAGCTTTTTTTGCTCAAGGCTAGCACTCTACTGCTTGAGCCACAGTGCTACTTGTTGCTTTTTGGTGGTTAATTAGAGATAAACACCTCACAGACTTTCTTGCCTGGGCTGGCTTGGAACCTCAATCCTTAGATATCAACCTGACGCTCAGCCACATATTCTTTTTCTTTCTTTCTCTTCTTATTGTTGGTTTGATCAAGGCTGCATATCTCCTGACGTGGTCCCTAACTGAGCATCTTCTTTGAGCAAAGTCCTGCCAAAAATATGGCCACCTATCTCTCAAAATTTTCAGAGACAGTCTAGTCCAAACCCATATTTAATGTAAAGTTCTCAACTCGGTAGAAGCATAATAATGATAAATAAACTATACTGAGATTGTGTACCTACACAAAACAGTTAACAGTTAAATCATAGTGGGTAACATTTTCTACTCGGCAGCAGGCACTTGAATTACTTTCATTTCATAAAGAAGGGAAGAGGCTCCCAAGTGTCATTTGCCCAGGGTCACAGAGCTAATAAATGGCAGACAGGAAATTGCAGCAAGCCTGTCTAACCACAGTCAACCCATGTAACTGCCTCACAGAGCCATCCTGGTTTCCACCAGCCACATTCAAGCAGCCAAAGGTGATCTTCCCTCTCTCTCTCTCTCTCTCTCTCTCTCTCTCTCCCCCCCCTTTCATACACACACACACACACACACACACACACACACACACACACATACACACACAGCTTCTTTATCTCCCTTTTTTTTTCAACTATAAAGGTGATGCACAGTGATCCCTTCTTTTTTTTTCTCTAACATATTTACATCCTTATTCCCCCAATTCCTCAGAAATCATTACTCTCAAAAGCTAAGGATTGTGCTAGAATTACCTGGATTAATTTTTCTTTTCCTATATTTAATACTTGCCTGGTATTTTTCACTTGCACCATGCCTAGCCTTAGCATTCCCATTTGTTCCATGGGTTGGTTCATAAAATAGCAACGTATTTTTCATAAACTTCCAAACTCATCATTCCATTGATTGAAGAAGAAATCAGTTGACAAAACTCAATTTTACCAGCGCCAAGGGCTCATGCCTGTAATCCTTGCTATTCAGAAGGCTGAGATCTGAGGATCATGGTTCAAAGCCAGACAGGCAGGAATTATTAACCACCAAAAAGTCAGAAGTGAAGCTGTGGTTCAAGTAGTAGAGCATTAGCCTTAAGTGGAAAAAGTGAAGGGAAAGTGCTTATGTTATCAAACAGTATAGAAATAAAGGCAGTAACAGAAGGGGGGAAGCCAGCAGAAGAAACAGTTTATTGCAAATTGAAAGAGAAAGGCCACTCAGAAGAGAAGAAAGGGGCTGGGAAGGTGGCTCAGTGGTAGAATGCTTGCCTTGCATGCATGAGGCCCTCAGTTTGATTCCTCAGCACCACATAAGCAGAAAAAGCCAGAAGTGGGGCTGAGGCTCAAGTGGTAGAGCCCTAGTCTACAGCTGAAGAGCTGAGGGACAGTGCCCAGGCCCAGAGTTCAGGCCCCACGACCAACAAAAAAACAAAAAAAGAAAAAAAGAAGAGAGTTTATTGCATAGCAAAAGTAAAGGCCACTTGGAAGAGTGAGTAGTGAAACCCAGAAATTTCAGCTGTTGGTTTTGGGTGTCTCTTATCCTCTCTCTCCCTGAGTCAAGTCCACCCCCAAGGGGCTGGGCTCAACTAGTCTAGTTGTTGGGATGATTTTCCAGCAATTAGAAACTGACTAATCAGGGAAGGGTCAGTATCCAGGAATTGCTGATAAACACACAATCTGGAGCCTTCCAGCTGGCTTCTGAGTTGGCTCAAGGATCCTGGGGGAGGGTTACAGCATAGCTGTTGTAAGGCTACTTTTAGGAGCTTATGGCTCAGGCTTATAATCCTAGCTCTTCATAAGTCTGAGCTCTGAGGATTGTAGTTCAAAGACAACCCGGGCTAGAAAGGTCATGAAACTCTTTTATTTTTTCTGCCAGTTCTGGGGCTTGACCTCAGGGCCTGGGCACTATCCCTGAGCTTTTTCTGTTTGTGGTACTGAGGAATCAAACCCAGGGCTTCATTCAGGCAAGACAGTTCTCTACCATTAAGCCACATTCCCAGCCTCTCATGAAATTCTTAGCTCCAATAAACCACCAAAAAGCCAGAAGTAGAGCTGTGGCTCAAGTGGTAGAGCACTAGCCATGAGCAAAATGTTCAAGGATAGTGCCCAGGCCCTGAGTTCAAGCCCCAGGACCAGCATAAACACAAAAAATCATCAAGCCAGGCTCTGGTGGCTCACTCCTGTAATCCTAGCTACTCAGAAGGCGGAGATCTGAGGATCATGGTTCAATGCCAGCCCAGGCAGGAAAGTCTGTGAGACTCTTATCTCCAGTTAACCACTAAAAAACCAGAAGTGGTGCTTTGGCTCAAGTGGTAGAGCCCTTTCCTTCAGCTGAAGAGCTCAGGGACAGCGCCAGGCCCAGAGTTCAAGCCCCGTGACTGACAAAAAAAAAAAAAAGAAGAAGAAAAGAAAAGTAAAATATCATCATCAAGGCCACTGAGTTTTGCCTTTTCAATCTTGCCTACACCCAGAGTTCAAGCCCCCCCACACACAAATACTACCTTGATTTAGTGTCTTTTGTAAAGGACAAGGGTTTGTTAAGTCTACTATTAGGTGATTCATTTGCCAGAAAATCTGTAAATACCTTTGCTATGGGATTGTTTGATTTCTTTGGAGACCCCTCTGATATTTTGCTGCAGCAGAGATGCTTGGCTCCAGAAATTTTCTACCCAAGGGACATGGGAGAGATCACTGGTGCCAACATGAATTTTAAATTATCTCATTTGGAGCTGGGTGCTGGTTGCTTACACCTATGATCTTAGCTACTCAGGAGACTGGTTCAAAGCTATCCCGGGCAGGAAAGTCCATGAGACTCTTATTTCCAGTTAACCACTAGAAAATTAGAAGTGGAGCTGTGATTCAAAAGCCCAGAGTTTAAGCCCCACAACTGACAAAAAAATTATCCCATTTGGGGCAAGAGTTCTCACTCCCACCACCACCCCAAGATACTTTTGTTGTGCTGGTCATGGGCATGAATTTGGGGCTTTGGGCCTGTTCCTTGAGCTTTTTTTTCCCCTCAAGGCTCAGGGCCTGGGTACTGTCCCTGAAATGTTTTTGCTCTACTACTTGAGCTACAGTTCCACTTTCAGCTTTTTTGGTGATTAATTGGAAATAAGAGTCTCACAGACTTTCCTGTCAAGGCAGGCTTCCAACCACAAATCTCAGATCACAGCCTCCTGAATATCTAAGGTTATAGGCATAACCCATATAGGCATAACCTCTTGGGGAGGTGTCCCTCCCCAAGAATTTTAGGGAGGGGCTGGGAAGGTGGCTCAGTGGTAGAGTGCTTGCCTTGCATGCCTGAGGCCCTGGGTTCGATTCCCCAGCACCACATATGCAAAAAGAAAAAAGCCGGAAGTGGTGCTGTAGCTCAAGTGGTAGAGCGCTAGCCTTGAGCTGAAGAGCTGAGGGACAGTGCCCAGGCCCAGAGTTCAGGCCCCACGACTGGACCCAAAAAAAAAAAAAGAATTTTAGGGATATCAGCTCTCTCCTGACGGATCTTTGCCCAAGTGTGGAGTATGTTCCTGCCTTTCTCTGTCCAGGTTCTCAGTGACTATCTCCCTAGTCCCTTTCTACTTGCCAGGAAGTTGTTAAAATCTCTCCTCCAATGATGAGAACTCATTGAAGTGGTGGGTTTCTACCCTTGATTCCTTTGATTTAGTTAGGATAAACAAATGCATTACAACTTCCATATTGATATAAGCATCTGTCATAGACTATCTGGACATGCCAATTCTAGAGAACAATATCTGTGAACAATTGACAATGGAAAGTAGTGGAAGTGTAGTGGATTTAAGTCTGAATTTTGGATCTCTAATCTATTTATTTTGTTCAAGGCTAGTGCTCTATCACTTGGACCCACACTTCAACTTCCATTTCTCTCTTTTTTTGGCCAGTCCTAGGGCTTGAACTCAGGAGCCTGAGTCCTGTCCCTGAGCTTTCTTTGCTCACTACTAGCACTCTACCACTTGAGCCACAGTCCCACTTCTGGCTTTTCCTGAGTAGATTTTTGGAGATAAGAGTCTTATGGACTTTCTTTTCCCGGGATGGCTTTGAATTGTGATCCTTAGATTTCAGCCTCCTGAGTAGCTAGGACAGTTGTGAGCCACCGGTGCCTGACTTGAAGATATCTTTAGATACTATAGGCAAAACATCCAACACAGGAGCTGGCTAATAGTAGGTGTCAAAAAAATAAGAGTGATCACATTTGATGACAGTAGGTGGGCAATGTGACTGGAAAACATGCTTTTCTTTTGTTTGGTTTATTTGGTCCTTGGGGCTGTTGCTGTGCTGGAGATTGAACCTAGGCTCTAAAACACACAGAGCAGAAACACTAACACTAACTGTTATCCCTAGTGCCTTAATGGGAAGATTTGAATCAGGTTTTCAGAGGGCTTAAAATTCCTGGATTTATTCTTGTGACATCAAGCAACCTTGGCAAGCTTGTCATTAGAGGACTGAATTGACAAGAATTTGTCATATTTCCCCCTCAGTCTGGTCTGGAGAGGGAGCAAGAAGCCCTTGCCCCCAGCAGCTCTTGGGTTAAAATCTTCCTCTGCATCTGAGTTATTTGTAACCCGTTGTCATGGCAACAAGTTTGGCAAGCAAACCAGCTCTGTAAGCTCCTGACAGTGGGGAGGGGAGGGCGGTGGGAGAAGAGGAAAGATTTGGAAAAGGGTTTGTCTGTAACCAGTGCCTCAATTTCCTCTGATTTGTCTGAGTCTTTTAGCTGTAGTTGAACATGAGAGTCATTAGACATTGAAGATTTTCTCATCCAATCAGGCAATTAGAGATTCTTCTGATATGAAAATGAGCTGAGAGAGGTCCAGCAGGTTTCTCAAAGCCACACCACAAGCCAGGGACAATGACATGATTAGACTTTTATTTTTTTGCTTTAAGGATTCAGAGTCATAAAACTGAAACATAATATACCTACATCATTGCACCATCCACACATCTGGAGTTTGTTGTTGTTGTTGTTGTTTTGTTTGTTTTTATTTTTGTTTTGCCAATCTTTGGACTTGAAATCAGGGCCTGGACACTGTCCCAGAGCTTCTTTTTTATTTTTTGCTCATGTCTAGCACTCTACCACTTGAGCCACAGAGCCACTTCTGGCTTTTTCTGGGTAGTTTATTGGAGATAAGAGTCTCAGGGACTTTCCTTCGTGGGCTGCCTTTGAACCTGAACCCAGATCCTTGGATCTCAGGCTCCTGAGTAAATAGGATTACAAGCATGAGCCACAAGTCCCCCAGCTTGTTGTTCCTGTTTATATAGGAAATCTGGGATCCAGGGTAGTTTAGAAGTGACTGTCATCACACAGCAAGTTCTGATGCCGACTTGAGATCAGAACTCAAAGGCTTCTGGCCTCCAGGATCTGGGTATTTCCTGAGGAAGTGGCAATATAGGATTCCCAGTACAGACACCTTCCACACCTCCCCAGCCCTCACAAGCTGACTGCCAGGATAGGGCCTTCCAGGATAACACTGATTGGATTACTTTGTTCTTTGATCCCCCAAATTCACCATATGTGTGTTATGGTCCCATTTCTCCTCCCCACACTCCCTTTATCAGCAGCTAGAGGTGTCCTGACTGCAGTAAGGACAACACTGTTACACAAGTGACAGTCCAGTCTCACCCTGCCCTGAGCCAAACCCACCTGCCAACTCACTTCCTCCTCCAAATCACCTACAGGCTTAGGCACTTCCTGAGCACTCTCTTGGGAAATTCTATGCTCACTAGGATCATTCTCCATGTCACAGTTTAGCAGGTAGAAACCTAAAGGATTTGAGAAAGATAATGTGACTGGCCCTAAGTTACATAGTGAGCCTTGGCTTCCTCCAGAAAAGGTGTTTCCGCCCGTTTGATCCCACACTGATTTCTTAGTCCTCTAAATTTAACCCTCCTTTTTTTGGTGTGGTAGTAAGATTTTGGACTTGGCATCCTTGAGCTAGTTCAGCTTACTTACTCAACTGTCACTTTACAATTTGAGTTACACCTCTAGCCTTGCTTTTTGCTGGCTATTTTGGAGATGGAATCTAGTGGACTTTTTTTTTTGTCCAAGCTGGTCTCAATCACTGATCCTCCAAATCTCAACCTTCTGTTGAGCTAGGATTAGGCATGAATTACCAGCATCCTGATGTGATATTTATCTTTGTCTTACCCCTTAAACTTCAAAATTTTTTATTATCTATAAGTAGTTGTACAAAGAGGATTCAACATGTCAGTATATGAATACAATGCCTCCTGATCAACATCACTTTTCCATTATTTACCTCCATTGCCCCCTTAAACTTGTGCAGTACATTTCCTCTGTGTTCTCTGTCTTAAATGCAGCTTAAACTCCTCCTGTCTCCTCAGAGCTGATCACTCACCAAGTCGAGTTGTTTTTCTCCTGTCTGTCCAGTCTTCCTTATTTCCCCACACTCTGCAACTTTGCTGCTCCAGTCTCAACATCCTTGTATTTATGACCCCCAGATCTACTCCCTAGTCTATCCTGTCCAAATTGTCCATTCATTGCATGAATTCAGATACATGATGGTTGGATAATCAATGAAATTTATAGTCAGCTATGACTTTTTTTCTTTTCTTTCTTTCTTTTTCTTTTTTTTTTTTTTTTTTTTTTTGCCAGTCCTGGGGCTTGAACTCAGGGCCTGGGCACTGTTCCTGAGCTTCTTTTGCTCAAGGCTAGCACTCTACCACCTGAGCCACAGCACCACTTGTGACTTTTTCTATGTATGTGGTGCTAAGGAATCAAACCCAGGGCTTCATGCACGCTAGAAGAGCACTCTACCACTGAGCCACCTTCCCAGCCCTTCTTTCTTTCTTTTTTTCTTTTTTTTTTTTAAGAGCTTAGACCAGGATTCAACTTCTATACCTGCCATTTTCACTCATTGGCTAGTGCTTTACTAACTGAGTCACGTTTCCAACCCCAAAAGGGTTGGGGTTTTTGTTGTCGTTGTTTATTTTCTTTTCTTTTTGCGGGGGGGGGGGATTCGGTCGTGGGGCCTAAACTCTGGGCCTGGGCGCTGTCCTTCAGCTCTTCAGCTCAAGGCTAGCCCTCTACCACTTGCACCACTTCCGGCTTTTTTCTTTTTGCTTATGTGGTGCTGAGGAATCGAACCCAGGGCATCAGGCATGCAAGGCAAGCCCCGAGTTCTAGAGATTCTTATCTCTGATTAACCACTCAAAAGCCAGAGGTGGAGCTGTGGCTAAGCAAAAAGGGTAAAGAACAGCTCCCAGGTCCTGAGTTCAAGCTTCAGTGCCAGCAGAAAAAAAATCTAAAAAGATAAAAGATACTGTAACAGTAGGTATATAGTTTAATTCAGAATGGTCAAATAGGGGCTGGGAAGGTGGCTCAGTGGTAGAGTGCTTGCCATGCATTCACGAGGCCCTGGGCTCAATTCCTAATAGGCTCAACATAAGCAGAAAAGGCCAGAACTGGCACTGTGGCTCAAGTGGTAGAGCATTAGCCTTGAGCTGAAGAGCTGAGGGACAGTGCCCAGGCCCAGAGTTCAGGCCCCAAGAACGACAGAAAAAAAGGTCAAATATTGTAATGGGGATATGTAAAGGACACATTTGTAGTATAAAAGCTGAAAGATGCTGGGCACTGGTGGCTCACACCTGTATTCATAGCTACTCAGGGGACTGAGATCTGAGCATCGTGGTTTGAAGCCAGCCCAAGCTGAAAAGTACCTGTGAGACTCATCTCCAATTAACCACCAGAAAACCACAACTGGTGCTGTGGCTCAAATTGGCAGAGTGCTAGCCTTGAGCAAAAGAGCAAAGGGACAGTGCCCAGGCTTTGATTTCAAGCCCCACAACTGACAAAAAAATATGAAAGACAAAACTATTTATAATAATATTAACTATAATAATTTGATAAGGATATACAATAGAAAACATGTAGTTATGACACCAAAATAATAATTTTTGGAAATGGAATAAAAGTGTTGAGGGATGCTAGAATTTAGCTCACTGTAGTTGTCTACATTGGGTTTCATACTCAGTGTCACAAAGTGTGGTTCTTTTGTGTGTGAAAATAAGAAGCCAGGGGCTGGGAAGGTGGCTCAGTGGTAGAATGCTTGCCTCACATGCATGAGGCCCTGGGTTCAATTCCTCAGCACCACATAAGCAAAAAGAAAAAAGCTGGAAGTGGCACTGTGGCTCACGTGGTAGAGCGCTAGCCTTGAGCTAAAGAGCTGAGGGAGAGCGCCCAGGTCCAGAGTTTAAGCCCCATGACTGACCAAAAAAAAAAAAAAAAAAAGGAGGAGGAGGAGGAGGAGGAGGAGAAAAGCATTTTGAAGCTATTAACATTGGGCTTTATAACTGTAACTCTGAGCAATTTTCTTTTGGTATATACCCATCCTGGAGCTTAAAGACAGGATCTGGACACTGTCTCTGATTTGTTTGCTCAAGACTAAGTGCTCTACTACTTGAGCCACAGCTCCACTTCCAGTTTTGGTGTTTAATTGGAGATAAGAGTCTCATGGTCTAGGAAAGACTGACTTGAACTGCAATCCTCAGATCTCAGCGTCCTGAGATGTGATCCACTAGTGTCTTGTTAGTACTGAGGTGTTTTTGTTGTTGTTGTTTTTGTTGGTCATTGGTCTTGAACTCTGAGCTTGGGCATTGACCTCAGCTCTTCAGTTCAAGGCAAGCACTCTATACCACTTGAGCCACAATACCACTTCCAGTTTTCTGATGGTTAATTGGAGATAAGAAAGAGTCTCACGGGGCTGGGAAGGTGGCTCAGTGGTAGAGTGCTTGCCTTGCATGCATGAAGCCCTGGGTTCGATTCCTCAGCACCACATAAGCAAAAAGAAAAAAGCCGGAAGTGGCGCTGTGGCTCAAGTGGTAGAGCGCTAACCTTGAGCTTAAGAGCTGAGGGACAGCGCCCAGGCCCACAATTCAGGCCCCACGACTGGACCCAAAAAAAAAAAAAAAAAAAAGAGTCTCATGGACTTTCCTGCCCAGGCTGGCTTTGAACCATGATCCTCAGATCTCAGCTTCCTGAGTAGCTAGGACTACACGCGTGAGCCACTGGTGCCTGGCTAGTACTGAGGTTTTTAACTCAGAGCTTCACAATTTTTAGACAGGTATTTTTCCACTTGTGCCAAGTCCCTTTCCCTTTTGTGTGCAAGTATATGAGCTGATACTGGGGCTAGAACTCAGGGCGTCCAGTTGTCCCTAGGCTTTTTCTGCTTACGATTGGGTGCTCTACCACTTGAGCCAAACCTCCACCTATTTTTTGCCAAAAAGGTGTCAGATTTGTCCCCTAAAACATGATCCTCAGATCTCAGCCTCTCAAGTGGCTAGGATTACAGGCATGGGCCACCACACAGAGCAAAATTATATATATCAGAGGGTAAAGGAAGGGGTGATATTGTCCAAAAAGAAATGTATTCATGGGCTGGGAATGTGGCTTAGTGGTAGAGTGCTTGCCTAGCATTTATGAAGCTGGGTTCCATTCCATACCACATAAACAGAAAAAGCCAGAAGTGCCAGAAGTGGTGCTGTGGCTCAAGTGGTAGAGTGCTAGCCCTGAGCAAAAGAAGCTCAGGGACAGTGCCCAGGTCCTGAGAAAAGAAATGTATTCATTACCTGACTTATGAAACTGTAACCTCTCTGTATATCACCTTTATAATAATAAAAAATATTCAAAATTACATACATATTTTTCTTAAAGTTATTTTAAGTTGGCAAGATGGAATAATAGAAACTTTATCTGTGAGAGTCCATGAATAAGAAGAGCCTGGCTAACTAAGGAGAGGCTGGCTATAATCGAAAGAGCAAAATAGAGGGACATCTAGAACCATGAAAGAAGGCCAGGACAAACCGGCATAGATGGCTCATGTCTGCAGTCCTACCTACTCAGGAGGTTGAGATCTGAGGATTACAGTGTAAAGCCATCCCGCCTAGACAAATCTGAGAAATTCTTACCTCTAATTAGCTAGCAAAGGCCAGAATCAGAGGTATGGTTCAAGCTGTAGAGAGCCAGCCTTGATCAGAAAAAGCTAAGCAAGAATCTGAAGCTTTGAGTTCAAATTCCACTATTGGCACACACACACACACACACCAAGGGTGGGACAGTTGAAAAGTCTGGTGAACCCGAAAGGCAACAGAGTAAATTAGCAAAGTTTGCAACTTTAGTCTTGGCTCCCATTGTGGGAAGGGAAGCTGATGCTTCCATGCAAAGTAAACCAGATGATCCCCTGTACAGACTGGCAGACCTACTTGTGCAACAAACCTACATCTCCCATAGACCTTAACCCCCATGTGGGGATTTGGCAGCATGATGGGCTAGCATCAGACAAGGGAACTACCTTTCTCTTTCCTTATCTCTGAGAGCTGTGGCAAGGCGCCATCTTGAGTGAGGGCCTCCAGTTTGAAACTGAGGCACCAGAGAGGTCTGAAAACAAGGAGCAATTGAAATTCTGGTATCTTTTTTTTTTTTTTTTTGCTTATGTGGTGCTGGGGAATCAAACCCAGGGCCTCATGCATTGCAAGGCAAGCACTCTGCCACTGAGCCATCTTCCCAGCCCCGAAATTCTGGTATCTTAAGCCATCTGGCCATAGGGACTGGGAGGGGTATGGCTAGAGGCTTCTGGAGAGGAAGAGACTTTAACATAGGTGAGCAGAGAAGTTAACCCAAACTAGGGAAACAAAGGCACAATGGTCACTAGCAGCAGCTCCCTACTGATCAGAGCAATTTCAAGGCTTGAGGATCATTTCAACTCCAAAACACTGAGCCTCAGCTGGTACAGAGCTCAGGTCCCAGAAACTGCTGCTAGCTGGTTGTGGGGGCCAGCAGGGAGGTAGGATTTGATCCTGAACTTCCCTTCAGAGTTGAATGGCTGCCAAGCATCAGTGGCTCATGCCTGTAATCCTAGCTACTCAGTTGGCTGAGATCTGAGGATCACAGTTTCAAGTCAGCTCTAGCAGGAAAGACCATGAGACTCTTATCTCCAATGAACCACAAAAAAAGCCAGAAGTGAAGCTGTGGCTCAAGTGGTAGAGCACTATTCTTGAGTGGAAAAAGCTGAGACAACATTCAAGCCCCAATACAGACCCCCCCCAAAAAAAAATCACAGCTTAGGGTATCCTAGTCTTAGTGTTCAGCCATGAGAGGTAGTTGTGAAGAAATGGCTCTGAGATGAGCGAGCTGAGAAATCAAAGCAGTGCCAGGAGCTCAGGCAGTGCAGGGCCTGGTGGTGGGTGGGCCAGCCCTCCCTGCCTAGAGCAAGGCCCTGGGCTTGAGGCTCACTCTGGGAGGACCCCACTGAGTCTGTTCAGTATCCCGCAGCTGGCTGCTGGCTGAGAGGACTTGTTACCAGGTGCCCAAGAGGGTGGAGCACAGGAGGCCCTGTGACAGCCCTGTCCTCCTCCTCCTCTCCACAGGGTGACAGCTGCTGGCTGATCTGCAGGCCTAGCACACATGAACCCCTCCGCTCTCTACCCCAGGGCAGAACTCAGTGCTCCATTTATTCCTCCACTGTCAGGCACATTTAAGAGACACCTCAAGGGCAGCACTTGTACTGCCTCAAGGGACACACAAGGCTCCCGTGCAGCTAGTGGGACCTGCTTGGTCCACAGACTAAAAGATCCTGCGCAGCCAGCAGTGACCTAGGGGGCACAACAAAAGGAAGTTCAAAGGTACAAGTAGCACGGAAGTGGACAACTGACTCTTGACTATCTCTGTCATTAACCCACAGGTAACTCCAACATGTTCACTGGGAAATATGACAGACTGCAGCTAGGTTCCCTCTAGCAGCAAGATGCTAGCGATCAGCTGGAGCTCAGGTGTGCTGAACACAAGTTTGGCTACCAGGGCCATCCAGCGCTGTGAAACTACACTGTAACCCTCCTGCCACACAGCTCTCAGCTGAACACTGGAAAGTCTTCCACTGCAAGTCTACAAGTGATTACAACTTGGGCATAAATCTCAATGTTGGTATATTTTTTCTGTTTAGCATTTAAGATAATTAATAAGAATCTGAGTAACTTTAGAACTAGGGTGTTTTTTGTTTGTTTCCAGCAAGGATTTTTTTTTGTATTATTAAGGGATAGTATGGGTGGGGGGAGGGTGGTTACAATTCTATAACTCTGGTAATGAGTCCAATTCTTAGAAAATGTCACCCCTTCATTTGCTTTCCCCCAGTTTCTTCTTCCTGTCCCTGCCCACAAGTTGAATAGTTCATTTTGTTATTATGAATTAGGAGACATTTTTCCTTCTTTCATCCCTCCCTCCCTCCCTCCCTCCCTCCCTCCCTCCCTCCCTCCCTCCCTTTCTTCCTTCTTTCCTTCCTTCCTTCCTTCCTTCCTTCCTTCCTTCCTTCCTTCCTTCCTTCCTTCCTTCCTTCCTTCCTTCTTTTTTGGCCTGGGAACTGTCCTTGAGCTTCTCTTTGCTCAAGGCTAGCAATCTACCACTTGATCCACAGTCCACTTCTGGCTTTTTCTGCTTATGTGGTTCTGAGTAATCAAACCCAGGGCTTCATGCATGTTAGGCAAGCACTCCACTAACCCACATTCCCAGCCCATTAGGGGACTTTCTCTTTCTACAACCCCACAGTCATGTCCATTGCTGCACTATTCACAATACCCAAGTTGTGGAAATAGCACAGATGCCCTACAATAGACGAGTGAGTCCAAAACATGTAGTATCAATATACAATGGATGGGCTGGGAAGGTGGCTTAGTGGTAGAGTGCTGGTCTAGCATGCATGAAGCCCTGGGTTCAATTCCTTAGTACCACATAAAAAATAAATAAAAGAAGTCAAATTAAAAGGGAAAAACTTAAAAAAATACACAATGGAACTTTACACAGCCATTAAAAAGAATAATAATATGTCATTTGCAGGAAAATGGATGAACCTAGAACAAATCATGTTAAGTGAGATAAGCCAAACTCAGAGAGACAAATGACGCATGTTTTCTCTCATATGAGGAAGCTAGATAGAAAATACAGTGGGACATGATAAATCATACAGGACTCTAGGCATTCACACAAGGATACTCTTAGGAGAGAGAAACATAAAAGCAAAATGCCTATGTGCCGCTGGTCATATAAAATAATATTCGTTGAAATGAACTCTAAAAAATGGAAACAAGAGATTTTTATTTCTTTGCTGCTGTTTATGTTTTCTTTTCTTTTTTCCTTGTTTGTTTATGTATCTTTGGAAGGATAATGGGAGCACAGAAATGGAAGGGCAAAGGGTGAACAAATGCAGCAGTGGTACTCATAGACATTATGTTGAAAATGAACTATATGACTCGTGGGTGGAGACTGGAAGGAAAAATTTGAGAGAGTGAGGAAAGGGGTGACATTGTCCAAAACAAATGTACTCATTACCTGAGTTATGTAACCCCTCTATACATCACCTTGATAACAATAAAAAAAGAATTTTTAAATGAATTAGGAATTTATTTACTTATTTTTGCCTGTCCTGGGGTTTGAACTCAGGGCCTGGGCTCTGTCCCTGACCCTCTCTGTAGTCAGGGCTAGCACTCTACCACTTAAGCCACAGCACCACTTCAAGCTTTTTCTGTTTATGTGGTACTGAGGAATGGAACCCAGGGCAAACACTATAATATTAGGTCCATATTCCCAGCTCTGTTTTGTTTTCTTGGTTCAGGTACTGAGGCTTGAATACAAGGTCTCAAGTTCTCACTTGGCTTTTTCAGTCAAGCCTGGCATTCTACCACTTGAACAATGCCTCTACTTCTGGCTTTTTGCTGATTAATTGGAGCTAAGACTCACAGATTTTTCTGCCTACATTGGCTTCAAACCTCCATCCTCAGATCTCAGCTTCATGAGAAGCTAAGATTATACATAGGAGCCACTGATGCCCAGCATGCAGAAATAAGTTGAAGGTATTCATATTTAATTTGGAAATTTTGAGTAATACACCAGGGCAATGAGGGAATGTGGCTTAGTGGTAGAGTGCTTGCCTAGCATGCATGAAAACTTGGGTTTGATTCCTCAGTATCACATAAACAAAAAGCTAGAAGTGGTGCTTTGGCTCAAGTGGTAGAGTGCTAGCCTTGAGCAAAAGAAGTTCAGGGAGCCTGTGGCCTGTGGCCCACGCCTGTAATCCTAGCTACTCAGGAGGCTGAGATCTGAGGATCATGGTTCAAAGCCAGCCCAGGCAAGAAAGTCCATGAGACCCTTATCTCCAGGAAACCAGAAGTGGTGCTGTGGCTCAAGTGGTAGGGTGCAAGCCTCAAGCTGAAGAGCTGAGGGACAGCACCCAGGCCCAGAGTTCGGGCCCCACAACTGACAAAAATGAAAAAAGAAAAAGAAAAAGAAATTCCTCTGAGGCTAGGGTTGTAGCTCAGAGGAGGAGCATGTGTGAGGGCCTGGGTTTAAAATCTTAGCACTCCCCCTCCCCCAAATGAAAAAATAATTCTCCAATCAGAGTTATCTATTCATTTTTGGTATTACTGAACATGCCTAGTCAAAGCAATTGTCTATTATGATCCTAAGCAACCCTAGAAATCATCTATAGTAGCTCAAGCCTGTAACCCCAACTTGAGAGGAAGAGATAAAGAGGATAGCAGTGCATGAGCAGTGTCTGTGGAGAAAAATTTGTGAGATCCTATCTCAATGAACAGAGTGGCATACACAGAGGATCATAACCAGAAGCCATCCTGGCAAGGCTGGATCTGAAAACATAGAAAAAGTCGGAAGTGGCCCTGTGGCTAAAGTGGTAGAGCACTAGCCTTGAGCTGAAGAGCTGAGGGACAGCGCCAAGGGTCAGAGTTCAGACCCCACAACCAACAAAAACAACAACAACAACAACAAAAACTAAACAAAAGGGTCTAGGGCAAGCACCAGTGGTTCACACCTATAATCTCAGCAGCCTGAGATCTGAGAATTGCTGTTCGAAGCCAGCCCAAGCAGAAAAGTCCATGAGATTCTTATCTCTAATTAACCACTAAAAAGCCCCAAGTAGAGCTGTGACTCTAGTGGTAGAGTGCTAACCTTGAGCACTAGGCTCTGAGTGCAAGCCCCAAAACCCGCACACACAAAAAAGGCCTGGAGGCATGATCTGAGTTCAAATTCTAGTATCCATTAGAAAAAAAAGATTGAGGACTGGGTGCTGGTGGCTCATGCCTGTAATCCTAGCTACTCAGGAGGCTGAGCTGTGAGGATTGCAGTTCAAAGAAAGCCCGGGCAAGAAAGTCAGGGAGACTCTTATCTCCAATAAACCCCCAGAAAACTAGAAGTGGAGCTATGGCTCAAAGTGGTAGAGTGCTAGCCTTGAGCAAAAGAGCTCAGGGACACTCCAATTAACCACCAGAAAACCAGAAGTGGTGCTGTGGCTCAAGTGGTAGAGGCGTTGCCTTGAGCTAAATTGCTGAGGAACAGTGTCTAAGCCCAGAGTTCTAGCCCCATGACTGACAAAAAAAAGAGCTCAGGGACAGCACCGAAGCCTTGAGTTCAAGTCCCATGACTGACAAAAGGAAAAAAGATTGAATAAGTGAGATCTCTCAAGAGATTCACAACACTGTATGGATTGTGGTAATCTGCCACAAACTTTTTTCAGTGGACTTGGCAATGCTAGCTTCATGCTGTGAATCTCCTAGGCCCCAAACATGATCTGATGTCATATGCAACTTCAATGATCAAGTGAGCCAAGTGCTGATGGTTCATGTCTGTAATCCAAGTTGCTTAAGCAGACTGAAGTTCAGAGGATTTTAGTTTGAAACCAGCTATGACAGAAAAGTCTGAGAGACTGACTCCATATCTAATGAACCAGCAAAAAGCCAGACTGGAGGCATGGCTCAAGTGGCAAAGTACCAACCATGTGCAAGGAAGATGAGCATGAGGAACTGATCAAGCTCTGGTACCATTAATTATATATGCATAATTATATATAATTATGTGTGCATGTGTATACTCATTAAATTGATGGCAAATGTTACTCCGATTTCCACCAAACTTATATTTATGTTTATGAAAGCAACAGAATCACATATTGTTTTTTGTTTTGTTTTGTTTTGGTTGGTCATGGCCTGAACTCTGGGCCTGGGTGCTGTCCCTCAGCTCTTTAGCTCAAGGCTAGCACTCTACCACTTGAGCCACAGAGACACTTTTGGCTTTTTTCTGCTTATGTGGTGCTGAGGAATTGAACCCAGGGCCTCTTGCATACAAGGCAAGCACTCTACCACTGAGCCACCTTCCCAGCCCCATACCTATTGATTGTTAATATATATAATACACTGAAGTTGGGCGCTGGTGGCTCACGTCTATAATCCTAGCTTCTTAGAAGGCTGAGATTTGAGGATCATGGTTCAAACCCAGACTGGGCAGGAAAGTCAATGAAACTATTATCTCCAGTTAACCACCAGAAGAAAACTGAAAGTAGAGTTGTGGCTCGAGTTGTGTTAGGCTTGAGCAAAAAAGCTGATAAAATAAAAGATTACACTGACTTCTAGATAATCACCTGGAAGGCGAGTCGCTTGTGTGGTTGTGTGGCTGTGTATATGATACAACAGGGAGCTCAATAGGAAAAAAAATCATCTCCTTCACAAGGAAATGTGTTCCTCTATCTAAAAAGTAATATTGCTGGTGGCTGTATTGCAATGTTATATAAGGAATATAAAGTAATTAGACAATTTAACCATGATGGTTCTGAGAGAATCACTTTACAAATCAAAAGCAAATCCATTCCCCAACACAATTATAATAATAATATTTTTTTTGTCCATTGTGGGGCTTGAACTCTGGGCCAGGGCCCTGACCCTGAGCTCTTCAGCTCAAGGCTAGTGCTCTACCACTTGAACCACAGTGCCACTTCCAGTTTTCTGGTGGTTTATTAGAGATAAGAGTCTCACAGACTTTCCTGCCTGGGCTGGCTTTAAACTGTGATCCTCATATCCCAGCCTCCTTAGTAGCTAGGATTTTAGCCGTGAGCCACCAGTGCCCAGCTCCAACAGATTTTTTTTTGGGGGGGGTCCATTCGTGGGGCCTGAACTCTGGGCCTGGGCACTGTCTTTCAGCTCTTCAGCTCACAGTGAGTGCTCTACCACTTGAGCCACAGCACCACTTCTGGCTCTTTTTCTTGCTTATGTGGTGCTGAGGAATGGAACCCAGGGCCTCATGCATGCAAGGCAAGCACTCTACCACTGAGCCACCTTCCCAGCCCCAACACAATTATTTTACAAATATAAATTGTTAGCTTTTTTGGGGGGTCAGTCTTGGGGCTTGAACTCAGGGCTTGGGCACTGTTCCTGAGCTTTTTTGCTCAAGGCTAGTGCTCTACCACTTGAGCCACTGTACCACTTTGATTTTCTGATGGTTAATTGGAGATAAAAGTCTCATGACCGTGAACTTTCTCAACCCAGATGCCCCTCAGTAGATGAATGGATCAAGAATATGTGGTATATATACACAATGGAATTCTATGCCTCCATCAGAAAGAATGACATTGCCCCATTTGTTAGGAAATGGAAAGGCTTGGAAAAAATTACATTAAGTGAAGTAAGCCAGGCCCAAAGAAGCATAGGTCCCATGGTTTCCCTTATTTGCAATATCTAGTATATGTATGAGTCAAGCGGAAAAGGTCAGATAATGTGATGTTAGGAAAATGAACCCTTAAATATGTATTTTAATGTTTTCGTTTCTTTCATGCATGTGTTTCTAACGCATTTTTAAGATTATTTCTTTGTTGCTTTGTATGTCTCTCCCCCACAGTGTAACCCCCGCTTTCACTATATTTGATGTCAGTATAACATGTGGAGGAGATGGGGACAAACAAGTCGTTTAAGGATTCAGGTGTACCTGTTGCAACAATGAGAAGTACAAAATGTCATGTCAAAACCAACTTTACAATGTCGGTGTGGGGGGGAGGGGGGTATAATTGGGTGGGGGAGGGGGGAGGCTGGGAAGGGAGGTGAAGGGTAAACAAAGGAGGAGGCTGCAATGCTTGGTAAGAAATGTATGCATTATCCTGCCCATGTAATTGTAGCCCCTCTGTACAGTATGTTCTCAAATAAAATAAAATAAAATTAAAAAAAATTATATTAAGTGAAGTAAGCTAAGCCCAAAGAAACATAGGTCCCATGGTTTCCCTTATTTGCAATATCTAGTATATGTATGAGTCAAGCAGAAAAGGTCAGATAATGTGATGTTAGGAAAATGAACCCTTAGATATGTATTTAAATGTTTTTTTTTCTTTCATGCATTTGTTTCTAACGCATTTATAAGATTGTTTCTTTGTTGCTTTGTATGTCCCTCCCCCACAGTATAACCCCTGCTTTCACTATATTTGATGTCGGTATAATTTGTGGAGGAGATGGGGAAAAACAAGTCGTTTAAGGATACAGGTGGACCCGTTGCAACAATGAGAAGTACAAGTCGTCATGTCGAAAATGAACTTTACAACTTTGGTGCAGGGGGGGGGGGCGAGAATTGGTTGGGGGGGTAGGGGGGGGGAGGCTGGGAAGGGATGTGAAGGGTAAAAAAAGGAGGAGACAATGCTTGATAAGAAATGTACTCATTATCTTGCCCATGTAACCCCTCTGTACAGTATGTTCACAAAAAATAAATTTTTTTTAAAAAAAAGCAAAAAGAGTCTCACGGCCCTTCCTGCCTAGACTGGCTTTGAACAATGATCCTCAGATCTCAGCTTCCTAAGTAGCTAGTATTACAAGTATGAGTCACTGGCACCTGGCTATATGAGCTTTATGATGGAAGGTGTCCAGTATAATACCCATACCCATGCCACCTAAGGATTTGCTGGTCACCCTAGATATTCCTGCTCCTGAGATACTGGGCATTCTCTCTCTCTCTCTCTCTCTCTCTCTCTCTCTCTCTCTCTCTCTCTCTCTCTCTCTCTCTGTGTGTGTGTGTGTGTGTGTGTGTTGGAGATGAAATTTTGGGCCTCACACTCTTGTTTAGTTTTTTCACTCAAGTTTGGCATAGCATTCTATCACTTGAGCCATACGCCTACTTCGTTTCTTGCTGGTTAATTGCATATCAGGCTCTCAAGGACTTTCCTGGCCTGTTGGCTTCAATGTTGATATCTCAGTCTCCTGAGAAGTTAGGATTACAGGCAGGAGCCACCAGAGTCAAGTGAGATTGGGCATTCAGTGTTGCTAGTGAGAGTAAATCTGTGTGGAACCCATACACAGCAACCACCACTCACAGAACTTTCATTTATTGGCTCATTGAAAAAGCACTGTGTATCTGGGGAAAGGTTGATAGAATTGCTTGGATTGAATTACCATGTTCCTTTCAGTGAGCATTCACCAGGGACACAAATATTCCCACACAGCCCATTCTGAAAGTGCAGATCACTTACTTCTCAATATATGAGTGGGATAAGTAATTAGAACTGTGCTTTGCACATCATGTGCCATCTTCAAGTATTTTATTGCTTTATTATCACTATTAGTTCTCCAATCTGTTTCTTTGTGGTCTCAGGCCGTCTGGCCTGACTTAATCTGTACTAGCATTGCTCAATGCCCATGGCCAGGTTGCTTTCTGGTTAATGAGATCCACCAGATGCATGACACCTAGGAAGATTGTCCTAGTTCACTTCCTACCAGGGTCAGCTTCTAGCTAGTTCCTGTTTTTGTGCTCAAGGCTAGTGCTCTACCACTTGAGCCACAGCTGCACTTGTGGCTTTTTCTATGATTAGATGGAGATAAGAATTGCATGGAGGTTCTGGGAAGGTGGCTCAGTGGTAGAGCGCTTGCCTTGCATGCCTGAGGCCCTGGGTTCAATTCCTCAGCACCACATAAGAAAAAAGAAAAAAAGCCGGAAGTGGCACTGTGGCTCAAGCGGTAGAGCACTAGCCTTGAGCTGAAGAGTTGAGGGACAGCGCCCAGGCCCAGAGTTCAGGCCCCACGACCAGACCCCCCCCAAAAAAAAAAAAAAAGAATTGCGTGGAGTTTCCTGCCCAGGCTTTTAAAAAAATTTTTTTATTGTAAAGATACTATACAGAGGGTTACAGTTACATGAGTAAGGTAATGAGTACACTTCCTATTTAGCATTGTTACCCTCTCCATTGTTTTCCCCCTACCATCTCTTCCCTCTCTACCTTCCCCGAGGTTCTCTTTTTTTTTTAATTGTGATTAAGTGATTACATAATTTCCCAAATTTCACAGTATTGTGGAATAATGATGCTCATTTAAAGTCACGCGTTCATTCTAACTTTCCTGGAGCAAATTGTCTATCACGGTCTATAACATATAACGGTGTACACATATACACCATACCTGTGATCAGCAACATGGGGATATTTAGTAGTGGTTCGACCAGATGAGTGGAAGTTCTTTGTTTCTTAAGTACTGTTAATTTTGTCGTATCACCTAACATTTTGGATTTAACATCCACTTCTCAGGGAGACCATGAACCGTTTGTCTCTTTGCTCTTGGCTTACCTAGCTCAACATGATTTCTTCTAGCTCCATCCATTCCTGCCCAGGCTTTGAAGTAAGATCTGCACATCTCAGCCTCCTGATTAGCTAGGATTATCGATGTGAGCCACCAGCATCTAGCAAAGTTTGTAGGGTGTGTGTGTGTGTGTGTGTGTGTGTGTGTGTGTGTGTGTGTGTGTGTGTGTGTGTGTGTGTGTGTGTGTGTGTGTGTGTGTGTGTGTGTGTGTGTGTGTGTGTGTGTGTGTGTGTGTGTGTGTGGTGCTGGGGATTGAACCCAGGACTTTATTCATTCTAGACAAGTCTTTTACCACTGAAATACTCCCCAGGTGAAGCGTGTGCTTCGATTCTTCAGCTGGAGATGGTCACAGGATCCAAACAGTACCCCTATTTGTCAAACAATTAAGTCTTCCTTATACATATTTATTTATTCATTCAACTACCACAAACTGTGTTACAGTGTTCATGTCCCTGTGCCATGTGCAGGGCTCTTCTCTTCCTCCACATAAAGGAGAAAATTTCCACCTATAAAAATAGACATTTGGGCCGGGCGCTGGTGGCTCACGCCTGTAATCCTAGCTACTCAGGAGGCTGAGATCTGAGGATCGCGGTTCAAAGCCAGCCCGGGCAGGAAAGACCATGAGACTCCTATCTCCAATAAACCACCAGAAAACTGGAAGTGGCGCTGTAGCTCAAGTGGTAAAGTGCTCGCCTTGAGCTGTAAGAGCTGAGGGACAGTGCCCAGGCCCAGAGTTCAAGCCCCACGACCGACAAAAAAAAAAAAAAAATAGACATTTGGGGAGCTGGGAAGGTGGCTCAGTGGGAGAGCGCTTGCCTTGAATGCATGAGGCTCTGGATTCAATTCCCCAGCACCACATAAGCAAAAAGAAAAAAAGCCAGAAGTGGCACTGTGGCCCAAGTGGTAGAGCGCTAGCCTTGAGCTGAAGAGCTGAGGGACAGCACCCAGGCCCAGAGTTCAGGCTCCACAACCGGACACCCCCCAAAAAATAGAAAAAAAATAGACATTTGGGGCTGGGAAGGTGGCTCAGTGATAGAGTGCTTGCCTTGCATGCATGAGGCCCTGGGTTTGATTCCTCAGCACCACATAAGCAGAAAAAGGCGCTATGACTCAAGTGGTAGGTAGCTAGCCTTGAGCTGAAGAGCTGAGGGACAGTGCCCAGGCCCAGAGTTCAGGCTCCACAGCTGACAAAAAAATAGACATTTGGGAAGCAGAGGTGAGGTTCAAGTGGTAGAACATCAGCCTGGAGCAAAGAATGCCAAGCAAGAACATGATGCACAAAGTTCAAGCCCCAGTACTGGAACACACACACACACACATACACACATACACACACACACACACACACACACACACACACCAGGTGTTTTATGATGACATTGAAAGAATGCAGTCAGTGTGCATGAGTAGAACGAGCTCTTGACTGGAAGGTAGGAGACATGTCATTCTCCTTCACACTACATCAATGCCCTCAGATGTGTTCCTGCCCCTTTCTACGTTCTTCTTTTTTTATATTTTTACGTTTTTTTGTCAGTCATGGGGCTTGAAATCTGGGACTGGGTGCTGCCCCTGGGCTCTTTAGCTCAAGGCGAGCCATGGTACCACTTCTGGTTTTCTGGTGGTTGATTAGAGATAAGAGTCTCACGCACTTTCCTGGCTGGGCTGACTTTGAACTGTGATCCTCAGATCTCAGCCTCCTAAGTAGCTAGGATTATAGGTGTGAGCCACTGGTGCCTGGCCCCCTTTCTCCTTTCTGATCTGCTACCATACTTCTACAATGTGAGGCCTTGTCTCAGTGTCACTTTAGATGATGGACTGCAAATACGCAAACTGATATTTGGCACACAGCAACAGCAATGGGGGTGTCGTCAATGGGAAAGTACTTTCAATCCAGGCCTGGTCCACTGTCCCTGTGAGCATGAAGGTTGTGTGGATATGATGCACTTGTATAGACATGGCCACCTGTCTAGACAGACTTGGCCAGAGCCAGCTCTAGATAAGAGAGCCGAGGGTGCATGTGGTATGAGACAGAGTGATCCCTCCTATGGTCTCTCCTCTGCTCTGAGGAGTGGAAGAATTGGAGGTCAGATCAAAGTCAGCCTTTGAGGGGAGATTGACAATCTGGAAGGAACAGAAGGGAACCCTGAAGACTGAGGCAGTTCTAAGCTTTGGATAACTCTCTCCTCTCCAGCTGAGGTGCTGAGGCCAGACAGGGAGTCCTGGTTATCTGTCTTGGCTCAGTCTTGTACTGGCTGCAAGGCCTGGGGCTGCTTCTGGACCTCAGCTTCCTCATTCATAAACCTGCCACAGGCTGTTGTGAAGATTAAATGAGGCTACTGATGTGAAGGCAGATGGTGCCATGACGATGCATAGGTGGCCAATAAATGACAATGACGACAATGACTGTCTCTGCTGCACCTCATTTCTCACTGTCCCACCCTCAGGCAGTCCTCTAGCAAGCAGTACCTGTGCTAATCAGCCTGGGCACAGGGCCAGATGCTGGGACATGGACCCACAGTGTGCAGATCGTTCTGCCTGGCATGGGGGAAGAGACTTTCCCTGAGAGTCAGCAGATGGTTCAGGCAGGGAAGAGATGGAGCTCTGGGCTCATGACCTGCCTGGGAGAAGGAGGGAAGGATGGGACACTGGTCCAAAGGAGCAGATCATAGCTCAGGAACCAGGCTGTTGGGGACAAGTGGTGATAATGTGATTCCTGCAGTGACGTGGGGCCAATGTCAGCACTGAGTCAGAAGGACCAGGGGCCTCGGGGGAGCTGCCTGTGCCCATGACGGTCACCAGCTGACAGAGGGACAGAGGGCAACAAGGTGGAGCTGAGCCAAGGCACAGAGCCATGACAATGATGAGGGGACGCGTCAAGTAGGGGTACAAGGTGGACATCGGTCTGGGGCTGGAGAAACGGTCACATTTGGCTGCCTGGAAGACCAAGATGAAGTCATTAGACTTGCAGAAGCCATTGCACATGGAGCCATTTAATGGCTGTGTCAAGACTGAGTGGCTGGCAGTGTGGAAGAAGAGTCACTGTTACCTGCTGTGACCTATCACTAGGTCTCCCCTCCCCCATCTCAGGACCCAGGCAGTGGCCCCCTGACCAAGGCCAGCTCAGCCAGCCCGCAATTGTCTGGCATGAGGCCTTCCCTACCTGCTTGCCCCGAGCTGAGAGTCCAGAGTCACCTCCGATGCGGCCTCTGAGGTTGAGTTCACTCTCACCATGCCGGCACAGGCAGATGGAGCGTGGGGTGACGTGGATGTTCATGAGGTAGTAGACTGTGCGACTCTGAACGTGGTCCTGAACTCGATTCACCATGTAGCGTGTGCCCACATCAAAGATCTTGATGTAGGACAGGTGGCTGGGCCAGACAGAAGCAGGAGCAAGGGCAGCTCAGGGGCTGGTGGTGGGAGTCCTCTCCCACGTTCCCCATGGCTCTTCCAGGTCCATTCTTCACCCTTACCATCTTGCTCTGTGTCCAGGGAGAGGGGCTCTCGTTCACAGTAACATCTGGGCTCCCCTGTTCTGCACAAAAGAGGCCCTGGGTGGGGTGTGGAGAGGTGGTCAGGAAGTATGTTTGTGTGGGAGGGGGTGGGTAGGCACGTGTGGGAAGGGTGGGGGGTTATGCTCCCCCACCTTACCTTCTAGTTGTGCTTTGGCCTTGGTGAAGTTGCCTAACTTTGGCCACAGCCGCTGGGAGGGTGAGCCTCTCACCCATACCTGTGCCCCCCACTGCTCCTCGGCCTTTCATGTCACATGCCATATGATGCTGGGTAGCCTCAGTTGCAGGCTGTGAGTCCATGCACCCCGGCTCCCTGTGACACTGTCCGCCTCCGTATAGCATGCCCTCATTCATTTATCTGCCATCTTCCCAGTGTGCACCTGCTTTTTGACAGCACTCTGAGTGACAGTGAGTGTCAGTGAGAAAAGAACAAGTGAGTGAATGGTAGAGGAAAGCGTGGGTGAATGAAACGTGAGCGAAGGCTTGAATGGAGGCACACACATGTGCATGGGGAAAGGCCTGAGTGGCATGTGAAACTTTCCCATCATCCCTGAGGGTGGCAGCAGCCAGGCTGGCAGAAGTGTGCTTTGCCCTGGAACCCCCATGGAGGGCTGAAGGAAGATGGGCAGGCAGGGAATGCAGGCTGCTCTGGAGGGGCCACTGCAGGCCCTGTGGGCACAGAGCCATCCTGGCTGCCAGGCTTACAGCTGGGGTCAGAGGGTGGGGAGGAGCCCAGCAATGCCGGTCCTGAACCAGCGCAGGTGAACCTGAGGCCCAGCCAGGCCCCAGACCTCAGCACCAAACACAGCTCCCATGAGAGCTGAGGGACAGCACAGGGGTGTGCCAGCCCCCGTGGCCACCCTCCCGAAGCTCTGCAACACTGGGCGCCCTGGCTAATTTGACCCTGCTGACCAGACAGGCAGTGGGGAACACACAGTGCAGAGAGACAGACACACAGACCAGTTCCCATCCCTGCTAAAGTGGGGCCATCACAGCAAGTCAGCCCATTGCTCTGTCTCTCTTTTCCCATCCATAAGAAGGAGTTGGGTGCAAGAGATGTCACCTGTGGCCCAGGACCAGGAGGAGAACTAGATAACAGTGCGCCCCAAATTTATGGTGCAGAGCAGTGAATACTGCATGCTGGCCTTCAGAGCGAGCTCTATTTGGCACTCACAAGATGCACAGATTTGCACATGGGCCTGCTGGAGTTTCATGCCCACATGGACTGCCTGGGAAGCAGGAGACATGGTCAGTGCTAGGCTATGGACAGGGAGGCTGGGGGTGGGAGGGAGGGATGGCTGGTCCAGGGCTTCAGGGCAGCAGCAGGGACCTGGGCTCACAGGCCATGTGAGTGCTGCAGCCTCTGCTCTTAAGCCCTAAGCTAAAAATGGCAGCTCCCTCCCCCTTCTCCTTAAAGGTTGAAAGAGAGGAGAGAAGCAATCCTGAGGGGATCAAACAAAACAAAGACTTCTGGAAGGAAGGAAGCCCAGGGAATGTATGTCAGCAGGCGCTCAGGAGTATGGGGCTCCCTTTGCCCCTAAGCTTCCTGACAGTATTCCCAAATTTAACATTTTCTGAATAAAAGGACATATACAAACATGTCTAAGTAGATGTTTGCCTTGAACTAAAATTCCATAGAAAGTTATCTTGTGACCAGCTCAGCAAATATCCTGGAGCACAAATTCATGAGGCATTAAAAAGTTTATTCACACACATGCTTATGAGCATCTCCCTTTGAAGACAGAGAAAATATGAAATTCTAGCCTGAGCTGCAAGAGCAGCTTTGCCAAATCCTCATCCTCTTCAATCCTCCCACATGTCCCCCTTACCTCCCACTGCATTGAAACTAGGAAGTTTGCTGTATACTGGTGACCCACACCTGTATTCCTAGTTACTCTGGAGGCTGAAATCTGAGGATTAAGGTTTGAGGCCAGCCTCACTCAGTAGGAAACTTACTGAGACTCTATCTCCAATAAACTACAAAACAAACAAACAAACAGAAATGGAGCTCTGGCTCAAGTGATAGAGTACTAGCTTTGAGAGAAAAAATGTTCAGGGACCACACTCAGGCCCTGAGTTCAAGTCCTAGGACTGGCGCACGCACGCGCACACACACACACACACACACACACACACACACACACACACACACACAAAGAAAATAGAAGTCATATGTGTGTGGGTATGTGGGGGTGCGCATGTGCATGCATGCACACACGCACGCACACCAGTCCTAGTGCTTGAATTCAGGGCCTCGTGCTTTTTCTTGGTTTCTTTCTTCAATGCTGGTGCTCTACCCCTTGTGTCACACCTCCAACTTCCAGCCTTTTGGTGGTTAATTGGAGATAAGAATCTCATGGACTTTCCTGCCTGGGCTGGGTTTGAACCATAATCTTCAGATCTCAGCCTTCTGAGTGGCAAGGATTATATGGGAGTGAGCCACCAGAGCCTAGATAAAATAGGAAAGTCTTTTTTTTTTTTGGGCGGGGGGGAGGTGTCCGGTCGTGGGCCTGAACTCTGGGCCTGGGCGCTGTCCCTCAGCTCTTCAGCTCAAGGCTAGTGCTCTACCACTTGAGCCACAGCGCCACTTCTGGCTTTTTTTTTCCTGCTTATGTGGTGCTGAGGAATCGAACCCAGGGCCTCAGGCATGCAAGGCAAGTGCTCTACCACTGAGCTCTACCACCAAAATAGGAAAGTCTTTAGCTCATCTATTTTACAATCCTTACCACAAACTATCTACTAATTCATATACTTATATACTCCAGAATATCTGTCTTTTTTTGCTCCTCTCTTGACACAGTGGAAGGGGTCTTCTTCCTATTCAATAATCTTTCCATTCTCTGCCACCACCTCCTCAAAAACCTTAATAAATAAATACCTCTTTCATCTCTGCATCTTCAGTGTCTCTCCCTCTCCTGATTCAGCCATTACATTCAATTGCCTTCATTTACATGTGTTTGTGTTTATACTGTTTGCCAAGATGTAGAACTCACTTCTGTGACAATAGGATGAGAAAATACCCAAACTCCAGCATACAAACAAAATGTAAAGATCCATTTAAAACTTCTAATGGAAGGGGATAACAATGTTCAAAAGAGTTGCATTCAGTGGGTCTGGGAAGGTGGCTCAGTGGTAGAGCACTTGCCTTGGATTCGATTCCTCAGCACCACATAAACAAAAAGAAAAAAAAAAGAGTTGCATTTATTTCCTTATTATGTAGCCGTAACCCTTCTGTACCTCACTTTACAATAAAAATAAATAAATAAAATATCTCAAGAAATTGTCCTTCATTTGTATATGCAGAAAATGAAGAAAAATTTATTGAAAACCTAGAAGTGGAGCTATAGTTCAAGTGGTGGTGCATTAGCCTTAAGCAGACAGCACCCAGGCCCTGAGTTCAAGTCCTAGGACTGGCACCAAAACAAAAAAACAAAACTAAAACTAAAACCAGAAAGAGCCTGGTGTTGGTGGCTCACACCTATAATCCTAGCTCCTTAGGAGGCTGAGGTCTGAGGATTGTGGTTCAAAGCCAGCCCAAGCAAAAAAGTTCATGAGACTCTTATCTCCAATAACAGCAAAAAGCCAGAAGTAGAGCTGTGTAGCACCATCCTTCGGCAATGAAGTTCAGGGACAGGACCCAGGCCCTAAGTTCAAGCCCCAGGAATGTAACACCCACAAAAAAACAGAAAGCAAAGAAAAAGGGAAAGTAAAGGAAGGGAAGGGAAAGGAAGGGAAAGAATTATTTCCTAAGACTTGATAAGAATAGTATATGCTTTTCTTTCTCTCTCTCTTTTGGATCCTTAATGGAGAGAAGAGTGACTAAATGCAGCCATTACATTCAATGTACCTATGTAAAAATTGAATTATGTAACTTGAGAATAGGGATGAGAGGGGGAACATGGGTGAGAATGATGGAAGAGTGACATTGATCAAAATGCATTGTACTTATAACCTGACTTAGGGAATCGCAATCTTTTTGTACAATTACTTAATAATTTTTAAGAACTTTACTATTTTTTGTCATTAGCAAAACTTGAGCCGGGCGCTGGTGGTTCACACCTGTAATCCTAGCTACTCTGGAGGCTGAGATCTGAGGATCGCGGTTCAAAGCTAGCCCAGGCAGGAAAGTCTGTGAGACTCTTATCTCCAATAAACCACTAGAAAACCGGAAGTGGTACTGTGGCTTAAGCGGTAGAGCTCTGGCCTTGAGCTGAAGAGCTCAGGGACAGCGCCAAGGCCCAGAGTTCAAGCCCCACAACCAACAAAACAAAAACAAAAAACAAAACAAAACTTGAATTTAAGGCCACATGCTTGCTTGGCTTGCTCTCTACCACTTTAGCCATCCCTCCAGCCCAGCATTTTGTTGGTTGAGGATGGAGTCTTAATTCTTTTGCCTAGACTGGCTTCAAACCTTGATTGCTTGGATCTTAACTTCCAGAGTAGCTAGGATTACAGGCATGAGTCACTGATACCTGACTAAAATTGTTGTGTGTGTGTGTGTGTGTGTGTGTGTGTGTGTGTGTGTGTGTGTTTTGTGTGTTAGTCCTGGGGCTTGAACTGTTAGAAATAGCTCACGATATTGAGGTGTCACATAGAAATAAGGACACCAACTCAAAAAGAATTCAGCAAGGAAAAGCTTACTTTTCTGCAAAGGGTGCACCATGAGCCAAAAATCTGGCAAGTAAGCACACAAAGCTGTCACACTGCTCCCTTTTAGTCCCTAATCTAGAAGGCCCTGCCTCTCCGCTCAGATTGGCTGAGCTCAGGGTCACAACCTGAGAAAGAATGTGGCTTAATTAACAAGATATAACAAAAATTCAAGGAGTTTCTGTTTTGTTTTGCTTTTGGTGGTTGTGGGGCTTGAACCTGGGGCTTGGGCGCTGTCCCTGAGCAATTTTGCTCAAGGCTAACACTCTACAACTTTTGAGCCACAGCACTATTTCCAGTTTTCTGGTGGTTTATTGGAGATAAGAGTCTCACTGACTTACCTGCCCAGGCTGGCTTTGAACTGTGATCCTCAGATCTCAGAGTCTTGAGTAGCTAGGATTACAGGTATGAGCCATGGGTACCTGGCTTAAGGAGCTTTTAACCAGATGTCTTAATTAAATTGCAGCAGAAAAAGAATAGAATTAAAATGTAATAAACAAGATCCAAGCCACCTGACCAAAATAGGAACTTTTCAGAAAAAAAAAAATTCTCTCAAGATGAACAGAAAGGAAGCAAATTACTTCCATAGAAAAGAGGCTTTTCTCACAGAACTCGGGGCCTAGGTGCTGTCCCTGATGTTTTTTGCTCAAGGCTTAGAATTCTACCACTTGAGCCATCGCTCTACTTCCCTAAAAGTGCTTTTATGTGTGATTTATCTATTTTCTTCTTCAATGGACAAGCCATTGAGTACCAAGTATAAGTGGAATTACATTCTGCTGTTGAGAAGACTTCCATGTTTTTTTTGAATAATTTTCTTTCTCGTGGAACTCTTGTTATCATTCCATTTCTCTCTTTACTGTACTTTTCCAGATTCATTGTCATCTATAAATCTGATTCCTCTTTTCAAAACCTGCATTTGTCTCGTCTTCACATCAAGGTCTCTGGGTCTTTTATTTTCTAAATTTTCTTTATGCTTATTTGCTTTATCTATGTTGATGGTGTGTGTGTGTGTGTGTGTGTGTGTGTGTGTGTGTGTGTGTGTGTGTGTGTGTGTGTGTGTGTGTGTGTTTGTGTGTGACTTGAACTTGGTCTTAGTGTTGTATTTCAGCTTTTTTTGTTCAAAGCTGGCACTGTATCACTTGAGTCACACTTCTACTTCTGGTTTTTTTGGTGATTAATTGGAGATAAGACTCTCACAATTGGGGCTGGGAATATGGCTCAGTGGTAGAGCGCTTGCCTTGCATGCATGAGGCCCTGGGTTCGATTCCTCAGCACCACATAAGCAAAAGGAAAAAAGCCAGAAGTGGCGCTGTGGCTCCAGTGGTAGAGCGCTAGCCTTGAGCTGAAGAGCTGAGGGACAGAGCCCAGGCCCAGAGTTCAGGCCCCACGACTGGACCCCCCCCCCCAAAAAAAAAACCTCACAATTGGGGCTGGGAAGGTGGCTCATTAGAAGAGTGCTTGCCTTGCATGCCTGAAGCCCTGGGTTCGATTCCTCAGCACCACATAAGCAAAAAGAAAAAAAGCCAGAAGGGCGCTGTGGCTCAAGTGGTAGAGTGCTAGCCTTGAGCTGAAGAGCTGAGGGACAGCGCCCAGGCCCAGAGTTCAGACCCCATGACTGGACCCAAAAAATAAAAATTAAAAAAAAAAAAAAAAAAAAAAAAGAATCTCACAATTTTCCTGCGGAGTCTGGCTTCAAATTGAGATTCTCAAATCTCATCTTCCTGAGTAGATTACAGGAATGAGCTACCAGTAACTGGCTTTATGTTCTTTTTTTCTACTTCATTCTTTGGAATCTCATAGGACATTGCTTCAGAAATAGGAATTTTTTTCTTTTTTTCGATATAATTTGGAAGAGAGCCCACTGTTTACCCTGAGATGTGTCTGTGAGTGGTTCCTAACTGAGCCGAAGAATCCTACATGTATCAAGCATTCACAGCTACACCAGACACATTGTTAGTAATCAAAGGATAGAAAACAATTATAAACAAATTCATAAACATAAAGATGAGGGTTGGGAAGGTGACTCAGTGGTAGAGTGCTTGCCTTGCATGCCCAAGGCCCTGGGTTCAATTCCTTAGCACCACATAAACAAAAAGAAAAAAGCCAGAAGTGGTTCTGTGGTTCAAGTGGTAGAGTGCTAGCCTTGAGCTGAAGAGCTGAGGGACAGTGCTCAGGCCCAGAGTTCAGGCCCCACGACCAGAACCCCCCCCCCAAAAAAAAGCTCATGGTAGTAGTACCTAGGCCCTGAGTTCAAGCCCCAGGACTGGCACAAAACAAATTTTTAAAAATCCAGATTTTAAGTAAAGGTGATGAGGGCTGGGAAGGTGGTGGCTCAGTGGTAGAGCACTTGCCTTGCATGCTCGAGGCCCTGGGTTCGATTCCTCAGCAACACATAAGAAAAAAGCCGGAAGTGGTGCTGTGGCTCAAGTGGTAGAGTGCCAGCCTTGAGCTGAAGAGCTGAGGGACAGCGCCCAGACCCAGAGTTCAGGCCCCACGACTGGACCCAAAAAAAAAAAAAAAGTAAAGGTGATAAAATGCCAATAACTGAGAAGACTAGGTGTATGAGTGGGGTTTTTAGTATTATTCTTTGTATGCCCATGTATTGCTTAATTCTTCAAAAATAATTTATTATTATTTTGTTTCTTTGTTTTTTGTTTTTTTTTGGGGGGGGGTCCGGTTGTGGGGCCTGAACTCTGGGCCTGGGCGCTGTCCCTCAGCTCTTCAGCTCAAGGCTAGCGCTCTACCACCTGAACTACAGCGCCACTTCTGGCTTTTTTCTTTTTTGCTTATGTGGTGCTAAGGAATCAAACCCAGGGCCTCATGCATGCAAGGCAAGCGCGCTACCACTGAGCCACCTTACCAGCCCATATTTTATTATTATTATTTTAAGTAGTTATACAAAAGGGTTTCAATTCAACAAGTGAGATAATGAATACAATGCATCTCGATTTTGTGTGTGTGTGTGTGTGTGTGTATGTGTGTGTGTGTGTGTGTGTGTGTGTGTATGTGTGTTTAAATTGTAAAATAAAACTTGCCACGGAAAGTAAAATTAGAGATTCATCTGAAAGGTTGTTGACAGAGAAGGTCACATTTTGGAACCAATTTCAGGATGTTTGTGCTGAGCAGCAACCAAAAGTGTAAAGGGAACAAAAGGGAGAGAAGATGATGAGAATAATCACACTGTTCCCATGGACACGCTTTTCGAGTATTCTTTTCTCTTTGCAAATCATATTAGGCCTCCCAAAGCTCGGAATGATATGATGATATGACTAATACAGCATTAATATTCCTATGTGTTGTGTGAGGACAAAATGCTAAAGCCCTGGACAGTAACTGTAGAAAACATGTGATTTTAAAGGAAAAGAAAAAACTATGTGTCCTCCATGATTGAAAACATTGCAGATGAAAACATTCTAAAGGGAATTTGGTACTATTGAAAGAATTGTGTGACGTAACTAATGCGACAATTTAATAAAGCAGAGAATAATGAATAGAATGCATTAATCTATTTTCCCTTTGTGGGGCTTGAACTTAGGGCCTCATGGTCTCACTTGGTTTTTTTGCTTAAGGTTGGAGCTTTCCCACTTCAGCCACATGTCTTCTTATAGCTTTTTACTGGTTAATTGGAGTCAGGCTGCTGCCCACTGCCCAGGCTGCTGGCAAACCTCAATCCTCAGATCTCAGAAGGTGTTGAGTAGCTACCCCTATAGGCATGAGCAACCAGTGCCAGACTCTAATAAATTAACTAAAACTTTAAGTTAAAACATAAATTAACATTATTCATCAATCTTTATTTAAGATCATGGACTTCTATTTGTGTATAGGTTTATTGCTTGGTCTTTGGCCTCATTTTTCCCTACATAAACCATACAGATGGTACAGTATGAGTTATAGTTTTTATTTCTTTAAAGTGGACAAGTACTTGGTAAGCATTCTCAGGCAATCTGAGAGCAGAACGCTTTCAGAATTTTAAGTAATCTAATGTTTAATAATGTTATATCTTTTCATAATTTATGTGCTATCTGTACACCCTCTGCAATGAAAGGTATCTCCATACCTTTTGTTGATTTTTTTTTTTTTGGTCGGTCATGGGACTTGAACTCTGGGCTTGGGTGCTATCCCTGCACTCTTCAGCTCAAGCGAGCATTCTACTGCTTGAGCCACAGCGCCGCTTCCAGTTTTCCAGTGGTTTATTGGAGATAAGAGTCTCACAGACTTTCCTGCCCAGGCTGGCTTTGAACTAAGATCCTCAGATCTCAGCCTCCTGAGTAGCTACGATTAAAGGCGTGAGCCACCAGCGCCCAGCATCTTTTGTTGATTTTCTAATGTAATTGCCTAAACTGTAGAGTGTCAAGATTTCTTTTTTTTTTTTAATTGTATTTTATTTTATTTGAGAACATACTGTACAGGGGGGCTACAATTACATGGGCAGGATAATGCATACATTTCTTACCAAGCATTGCAGCCTCCTCCTTTGTTTACCCTTCACTTCCCTTCCCCGCCTCCCCCCTCCCCCCGAGTGTCAAGATTTCTTTATAAATTTTGTATATGTCTAATCAACATTTTTTCTTATTCCCCCCCCACTTTTTTTTTGTCGGTCATGGGACTTGAACTCTGGGCCTGGCACTGTCCCTGAGCTCCTCAGCTCAAGGCGAGCACTCTACCACTGAAGCCATAAAGCCAGTTCCGGTTTTCTAGTGGTTTATTGGAGATCAGAGTCTCAGGGACGTTCCTGCCCTGGGCTGGCTTTGAATCTCAGTCTTCAGATCTCAGCCTCCTGAGTAGCTAGGATTACAGACCTGAGCCACCAGTGTCCGGACAACATTTTTTTTTTTTTTGTAGGTTATGAAGTTTGAACTCTGGGCCTAGGTGCTGTCCCTTCCCTAAGCTCTTTTGCTCAAGGCTAATGCTCTATTACTTTGAGCCACAGCACCACTCTCTGTTTTCTGGTGGTTAATTGGTGCTTGCTAGGGAGGTTATCAGTGCTTGAGCCACATCCCCAGCTCAAGAATCAACCTGCATTAAAGGAAACATGTACTGCAAATCTATTGAGGAGCTGTAGAGAGTCAGTTTGTTTTGTGTGTACCAGTACTGGGGCTGGAACTCAGGGACAGAGTGCTCTCCCTTACCTGTATCATTGAAGGCTTGTGCATTGCTGCTTGAATCATATTTCTGCTTCTGGTTGTTTTGGGTTTTGTTTTTTTGTTTTTTTGTTTTTATGCTGGATAATTGGAGTTAAGAGTCTCACAGACTTTTCTTTAGTGTTGGGGCAGGGGCTTGACCTCTGGGCCTGGGCACTGTCCCTTAGCTTTTTCACTCAAGACCTGTGCTCTACCTCTTGATCCACAGATCCACATATGATTTGTTGGTAATTGATTGGGGATAAGAGTCGCACAGGGCCGGGCGCCGGTGGTTCACGCCTGTAATCCTAGCTACTCAGGAGGCTGAGATCTGAGAATCGCAGTTCAAAGCCAGCCTGGGCAGGAAAGACCGTGAGACTCCTATCTCCGATAACCACTAGAAAACCGGAAGTGGTGCTGTAGCTCAAGTGGTAGAGCACTCGCTTTGAGCTGAAGAGCTGAGGGACAGCGCCCAAGCCCAGAGTTCAAGGCCCATGACCGACAAAAAAAAAAAAAAAAAAAAAAAAGAGTTGCACAGGGCTGGGAATGGGGCTTAGTGGTAGAATGCTTGCCTAGCATGCATGAAGCCCTGGAGTTTAATTCCTCAGGATGACATAAAGAGAAAAAGCTGGAAGTGGCGCTATGGCTCAAGTGGTAGAACACTAGCCTTAAGCAAAAGAAGCTAAGGACAATGCCTGGGCTCTGAATTCAAACCCCAGAACTGGCCAAAAGAAGAAAAGAGTTGCACAGACATTTTGTGCAGGCTTGCTTCAAACTACAATATTCAGATCTCAGCCTCCTGAGTAGTTAGAATTATAAGCGTGAGCCATCGTGCCCAGTGAGAATCAGCTAATCTAATATTCAATAAGGCAGCTGGGAGCAGATATACCTTCCCCATCCCACCCCAGTACCTAAATTGCAGCAGCACCCTACATCGCAGAACCAGTGCCTTGACCAGCCAAAGTAACAGTGCTCCCTTTGCATAACTTCTGGCATTTGAGTTGTGGCTTAAGGAATCAACTGCTAGCCTTGACCACCCATAGCAGTCATGCCTTCCTCATCCTGAGCTCAAGTGGATGGTAGTTTACTGAATAATGGAGGCCAGGCAGCACAGGAGCAACCAGGCAGCCCAGGACTGAGCTAGCATGGTACCCCATGTCTCAAGAAAGCAGAACATTGAGCTGAGACATCTCACTCTACAAGCCAAATAACTTCCTAAGAATGAGAATGGCTCCTTGGAGTCTGAGCTGCTGATATAATTCTCTCCCAAAAAGTAGATTATTGAGTCATTGCTGTCTTCTCTCTTCCCTCTTCTCCAAGGCCCAAGTGACAAATATCTTTGCTGTTGTGGTGTGTGTGTGTGTGCATGTGTGCATGTGTGTGTGTGTGTGTGTGTATGAGAGAGAGAGAGAGAGAGAGAGAGAGAGAGAGAGAGAGAGAGAGAGAGAGAGAGAGAGAGAGAGAGTGTGTGTGTCCTGGGCTTGAACTCAGGGCCTGGGCACTGCCCATGAGCTGTTGTGCTCAAGGCTAGCACTCTACCACTTGAGCCACAGCTCCACTACTGATTTTCTGGTGGCTAATTGGAGAACTACCACAAAAAGTTCATGAAGGCCAGGAGATGGTGACCTACCTACTATCCACTCAGCAGGCTGAGATCTCACGATTGTGGTTCAAAGCCAGCCCAGGCAGGAAAGTCCATGAGACTCATCTCCAATTAACCACCAAAAACCAGAAGTGGAACTGTGGCTTAAAGTTGTAGAGTGCTAGCCTTGAGTAAAAAAGTTCAGGGACAGTGCCCAGTTCCAGAGTTCAAGCCCCATGACAGAAAACAAAAAAGTTCATGAGACCTAAGTAAGCCTAAAGTTCCACAGTGGCTCTGAGCACCATGACTTGGAACCCAGTGTGATTGCTTGTGGACCATATAAGACACAACACCAAGAAGGACTAAGAAAGTCATGAAGCCGTACCAGTGGCTCATGCCTGCAATCCTACCTATCTATAAGATTGAGATCTGAGGGCTGGGAAGGTGGCTCAGTGGTAGAGCGCTTGCCTTGCATGCATGAGGCCCTGGGTTCGATTCCTCAGCACCACATAGGCAAAAAGAAAAAAGCTGGAAGTGGCACTGTGGCTCAAGTGGTATAGCACTAGCGTACCACGTGACCGGACCCAAAAAAAAAAAAAGATTGAGATCTGAGGATTGCATTTTGAAGCCTGCCCGGGCAGGAAAGTCTGTGAGACTCTAATTTCCAATTAACCACCAAAAAAGCCAGAAATGGAGCTGTGGCTTAAATGATAGAGTGCAAACCTTGAGCATAAAAACTCAAGGACAGCCGGGCGCTGGTGGCTCACGCCTGTAATCCTAGCTACTCAGGAGGCTGAGATCTGAGGATCACGGTTCAAAGCCAGCCCGGGCAGGAGAGACCGTGAGACTCCTATCTCCAATAAAACCACCAGAAAACCGGAAGTGGCGCTGTAGCTCAAGTGGTAGAGTGCTCGCCATGAGCTGAAGAGCTAAGGGACAACGCTCAGGCCCAGAGTTCAAGCCCCACGACCGACAAAAAAAAAAAAAAAACAAAAAACAAAAAAAAACTCAAGGACAGTGCCTACACCCTGAGTTCTAGCCCCAGGACTGGAACAACAAAAGGAAGTCATCAAATTATGGGGTGGGTGGAGAGCAAGAAAGGAACAAAAGTTCTGAATAACAACCAGAAACCAAATAAGAAAATGATAGTAGTAACTTCTTACTATTTATTTTTTATTTGTTTGTTTTTTTTGGGGGGGTCCGGTCATGGGGCCTGAACTCTGGGCCTGGGCGCTGTCCCTCAGCTCTACAGCTCAAGGCTAGTGCTCTACCACTTGAGCCACAGCGCCACTTCTGGCTTTTTTCTTTTTGCTTATGTGGTGCTAAGGAATCAAACCCAGGGCCACTGGCATGCAAGGCATGCGCTCTACCACTGAGCCACCTTCCCAGCCCCACTATTTATTTTTTATATGTTTGTTGGTTGTGGGGCTTTAACTTGGGGCCTAGGCACTGTCACTAAGCTATTTTTCTCAAGGCTAGTGCTGTATCACTTTGAGCCACAGCTCTACTTCCCGTTTTTGAGTGGCTAAGATTACATGCATGAGCCTCCAGCACTCCACTTCAAGTTCTTACTATTAATAATTATTTATAAATAGATTAACATTTCTAATCAAAAGACATAGAATGACTACCAAAAGACATAGAAACTTTTTTTTTGCCAGTCCTGGGGCTTGAACTCAGGGCCTGGGCACTGTCCTAAGCTTTTTTTTTTTTGCTAAAGGCTAGCACTCTACCATTCAAGCCACAGTGCCACTTCTTGCTTTTTCTGTTTATGTGGTGATAAGGAATCGAACCCAGGGCCTCATACGTGCTAGGAAAGCACTCTACCACTAAGCTACCTTCCCAGCCCATAGAAACATTTTTAAGCCCAGAGCCAGTGGCTCCCGCCTATAATCCTAGCTACTCAGGAAGCTGAGATCTGAGGCTCAAGGTTCAAAGCCAGCCCCGGCAGGAAAGTCCATGAGACTCTTATCTCCAATAAACCACTAGAAATCTGGAAGTGGCACTGTGGCTCAAGCGGTAGAGTGCTCACCTCAAGCTGAAGAGCTCAGGGACAGCGCCAAGGCCCAGAGTTCAAGCCCCACAACCAACCCCCCAAAAAAAATTCTAGCCAGACACTGTGGCTCACACCTGTAATCCTAGCTACTCAGGAGGCTGAGATCTGAGGATCGAGATTCAAAGCCAGCCCAGGCAGGAAATACCGTGAGACTCTTATCTCCAATAAACCACTAAAAAACTGGAAGTGGCGCTGTGGCTCAAATGGTAGAGCACTCGCCTTGAACTGAAGAGCTGAGGGACAGTGCCCAGGCCCAGAATTCAAGCCCCATGACCGACAAAAAAAAAAAAAAATTCTGAGAAAATGTTTACCTTTTAAGTAGAATTGCTTCAACAAATAGATGATAATTTAAATTTTAAAATTATTATTCCCAGTGATTTTGAGAGGATTCATCTCTGAAAAGAGAACTTACTTGTTTTTTGTCTTTTGGTTATGGGGCTTGAACTCAGGGCCTGGGCACTGTCCCTGAGCTCTTTTGTGCTCGAGGCTAGTGCTCAACCACTTTGAGCTACAACTCCACTTCCCATTTTCTGGTGGTTAAATGGAGATAAGAGTCTCTTGGCCTTTCTTGTGTGGGCTAGCTTTGAACCACAATCCTCAGATCTCAGTCTCCTGAGTAGCTAGGATTAAAGGTATGAGTCACCAGTGCCCAGCAGGAACTTATTTTTATTGGAAGACGTGGGTATTGAATTTGAAAAGGCAATGAAAATAGTGAACTCATCTATATACTCACAAACCAAGTCAGTTATTTGAAATAGAAGTCCAAGAATTTCTCATATATGTTTTTAAATTTTTTACTCTATTTATTTATTTTGTCAGTTGTGGGGCTTGACTCAGGACCTGGGCACTATCCCTGAACTTTTTTACTCAAGGCGAGCACTCTACTTCTTTGTGTCACAGTGCCACTTCTGGTTTTCTGGTGGTTATTTGAGTTTCACAGGGGCTGGGAATATGGCTTAGTGGTAGAGTACTTGCTTAGCATGCATGGGTTTGATTCCTCAGTACCACATAAGCAGAAAAAGCCAGAAGTGGTGCTGTGGCTCAAGTGGTAGAGTGCTGGCCTTGAGCAAAAGAAGCTCAAGGAGGGGCTGGGAAGGTGGCTCAGGGGTAGAATGCTTGCCTTGCATGCATGAGGCCCTGGGTTCGATTCCTCAGCACCACATAAGCAGAAAATGCCGGAAGTGGTGTTGTGGCTCAAGTGGTAGGAGGCTAGCCTTGAGCTGAAGAACTGAAGGACAGCGCCCAGGCCCAGAGTTCAGGCCCCACAACTGACCAAAAAAAAAAAAAAAAGAAGCTCAGGGACAGTGCCCAGGCTCTGAGTTTAATCTCTAGGACTGGCAAAAAAAAAAAAAAAAAAAAAAAAAAGGAGTCTTGTGGACTTTTCTGCCCAGACTGGCTGCAACTGTGATCCTCAGATCTCAGCCTCCTGAGTAGCTAGGATTTCAGGCATGGGCCACCAATGTCCAACTTTATTTCTCATTTATTTATAATTTTTGTGTTGTGATGGGGCTTGTGCACTGTCCTTTGTAAGGTCTGCTCCTGGATGGCGAGCAGACTCCACCCTCCTCGCAGCAAAGTCTCCACCCAGTACCTGCGTTACCTAGGCAACTGGGACACCTGGAAGAGGTCACATCTGCATCCGCTGAGGTCACATCTGAATTTGATGTGGCCACACCTTTCTCTGCCCATACCCTAGATAAGGGCTAGGCCAGGCCCAGACGCTCTCTCTCGCTCTCTGTTCTATTCTAGCTCTCTCTCTGTTCTATTCTAGCTCTCTCTGTTCTTTCCTGCTCTTTTCTAGCTCTTTCCTCTCTCTTTCCTCTCTCTCATTCCCAGGCCTTTCCCAGCCACATGGAGTGCCAACCTGGCCTGGTCCCAGCAGGTCTACTGAATAAACCTACTCCTTACCTGAATACCACGTGCGTTCTGGTACTGTTCTTACTCAGCTACCTCTTTTTAAAAACCTAACATCCTTGATCTTTTTTTTTTTGGGGGGGGGGGTCAAGGCTAGAACTCTACTACTTGAGTGACAGCTCCACCTCTAGCTTTTTTGGGTGGTTAATTGGAGATAAGAATCTCTTTCAGGAAGTGGCGCTGTAGCTCAAGTGGTAGAGCGCTAGCCTTGAGCTGAAGAGCTAAGGGACAACGCCCAGGCCCAGAGTTCAAGCCCCACGACCGACAAAAAAAAAAAAAAAAAGAATCTCTTTCATTTGCCAGATGGCTCATGCCTGTAATCCAAGCTACTCTAGGCTGAGATCTGAGGATCATGGTTCAAAGCCAGCCTGGGCAGGAAACTCCATGAGACTCTTATCTCTAATTAACCACCAGAAACTGGAAGTGGCGCTGTGGCTCAAGTGGTAGGGTTCTTGCCTTGAGCTGAAGAGCTCAGGGACAGCACCCAGGTCCAGAGTTCAAGCCCTGCGACCGACCCCCCCTCCTAAAAAAAAAAAAAGAAGAAAAAAAAAAAAAAAAAAAAAGGCAAGAGCTGGTGCCAGTGGCTCTTGCCTGTAATACTAGCTACTCAAGAGGCTGAAATCTAAGGATTGTTTTTTCAAAATAGACAATTAACCAGGAAAGGTAGAAGTGGAGGTGGTAGAGGTGGTAGAGCACCAGCCTTGAGCAAAAAACGCTAAACAGGCACACGAGATCCTGAGTTTAAGTCCCAGTGCCTGCATGTTCAGTGCATGCATCCATGTACACATGTGCATGTGCGTGTGCATGCACACACGTATACACATATACACATATACACATATACACATATACACACTCAGAACCAGGCAGAAAACAAGCAGGTTAGCCACAAATGGAAAACAAAATCTTAGATAACCTTCTGATTTCTCTTCCATACTTCTAAATATAAGAAAATAATTGAGCAATACCTAGAAGAATTGGTGGAAATCCAAAATTGTAATGCAAAAATTGCATAGCCCCTCGAGATATCTCACAGGAGAGCAGAAAAAGGCACTTCCAGACATGAGTAAGATCAAGATAGACAAATAAAATCAAGAGGCTCTGAGTTCAAACCCCAGTACACACACACACACACACACACACACACACACACACACACCAAAATAAATAAATAAAACCACTCCAACTCTGAACCCTGATAATTTCTGATAGCAGGTATGTGTGTATATGTGTGTTTGTATGTCTCTGTTTTTGCACACACCAAGCAGCTCAGCAGTACATATGTATATATACACATATGCATATGCAAACATGTGTGTATGTATGTACATTATGTACATGTGTACACATATACATGTATGTGTGCATATATATATATATATATATATATATGTGTGTGTGTGTGTGTGTGTGCCCTTGATCCTGGCTCATATCTCCCTCATCAAGGCAGCCCTTGATGAGGGCTCTAATCCTTGACTATGTCTAAGCTACCATGGGTAGTTTCCCATTTCAGTAGGAGTCTTGCTTCATACCAGGGAGGGAGGAATGCTGAACAGACAGGACAAAAGAATCTGAACAGGCAGGCCTCCTTGAGTTTCCCCACTCAGTGTATCTTGCGTTAGATATAATTAAATTTTTATTTACAAAAAAAAAACCCACCCAAGGTCAGGGTTCAGAGAGCTTCCAGATAGCTGAACATATGAAGGTTCTTGAGCGTGACACACCAAGAAGACGCGATGGATGGCTCCACACCTCTTCCCACACACCTCAGCTCCTGCAATGCTTCATCTCAGTCCTTTGGAATCACATTGTTTGTTGCTTCATGCTGGTATTTGAACTCAGCCTAGACACTGTCCCTTAGTTTTTTCTACTCAAGACTGACAATCTACCACTTGAGCTAGAGCTGGACTTTCAGCTTTTTGCTATTTCATTGGACAGAAATCTCACAGACTTTTCTCACCAGGCTGGCTTCAAACCATAATCCTCAGATTTCAACCTCTGGAGTAGATAGTAGATTACAGGTGCAAGCCACTGGGGACCGGCATCCTTTGGAATAAACTAATAAATGTGTTTCCTTGAGTTCTTTATGCTGCTTGAGCAAAGTTAATCAAACCCAAAGGAAAGGGCTGTGGGAACCCCAATTAACAACCAGTCAATCAGAAACAGAAAAACCTACCTTGGGCTTGTGACTATCAACTAAAATGGGGAAGAAACAGTCTTGGGTGCTGGGGGATCTGCCAATATAGTGCCAGAAACTAAATTAGGTTAAGGACATGCAGCTGGTGTCTTCTACTGCTGAGCCAATTGCTTTCTTGATGTGTGCAGAAACAGATACACACACACACACACACACACACACACACACACACACACACACACACCTGGTATCAGAAATTATCTGGATTCTGAGTTACAGTGTTTTGTTTTTGTTTTGTTTTTTTGTATGCCAGTACTGAGGCTTGAACTCGAGGCCTTGGCCTCTCACATAGCTTTTCACTCAAGGCCAGCACTCTATTACTTGAGCCACTCCTTCATTTCTGGCTTTTTGCTAGTTAATCTGAGATAAGAGTCTCTTGGATTTGTCTGCCTAAGCAGATCTCAGCCTCCTGAGTAGCTAGGATTCCAATCATGAGCCTCAAGCTACTTGAGTGATGTTTATCCAGCTCTGCCTGCAGGCTAAAATTATGCTATAACTGTGAAGGATGAGAGAAGTATCTTATTGCAGAAGGAACAGAAAAATTGAGACAATCCAGACAGAGAAATAAACACACACACACACACACACACACACACACACACACACACACACACACACACACACACACACACACACACACGTCTGTAATCCTAACTACTCCAAGAGGCTGAGATCTGAAGGTCATGGTTTGAAGCCACCCTGGGCAGGAACGTCGTGAAACTCTTTTTTTTTTTTGGGGGGGGGGAGGCTGAACTCTGGGCTTGGGTGCTATCCCTCAGCTCTTCAGCTCAAGGCTAGCACTCTACCACTTGAGCCACAGTGCCACTTCTGGTTTTTTTCTTTTTGCTTATGTGGTGCTGAGGAATCGAACCCAGGGCCTCAGGCATGCAAGGCATGCGATCTACCACTGAGCCACCTTCCCAGCCCCTCGTGAAACTCTTATAGTCAATTAAACACCAAAAAAAGTGAAGGTGGGGTTGTGGCTTCAGTGGTAGAGTACAAGCCCTTGTGCACAAAAGCTCAGGGACAGCACCCAGGCCCCTAGTTCATGCTCCAGGACAAGCACAAAGAAAGAAAGAAGAGAGAGAGAGAGAAAGGAAAGAAAGAGAGAGAGAGAAAGGAAGGAAAGAAAGAGAGAAAGGAAAGAAAGAGAGGAAGGAAGGAAGGAAGGAAGGAAGGAAGGAAGGAAGGAAGGAAGGAAGGAAGGAAGCAAGGAAGGAAGGAAGCAAGGAAGCAAGGAAGCAAGGAAGCAAGGAAGGAAGGAAGGGAGGGAGGGAGGGAGGAAGGAGAGAGAGAGAGCTGAGTGCTGATGGCTCACGCCTGTAATCCTATCTACTCAGGAGGCTGAGATCTGAGGATCACAGTTCAAAGCCAGCCCAGGCAGGAAAGTCCGTGGGACTCTTATCTCCAATTAATCACCAGAAAACAGGAAGTGGTGCGGTGGCTCAAAGTAATAGAGCACTAGCCTTGAGCACAAATGCTCAAAGACAGTGCCCAGGCCTAGAGTTCAAGCCCCACAACTGAAAACAAAACAAAAAAAAGTTTAAAAAGCCCGGCGCTGGTGACTCACTCCTATAATCCTAGCTACTCAGGAGGCTGAGATCTGAGGATCAAGGTTCAAAGCCAGCCTAGGCAGGAAAGTCAGTGAGACTCTTATCTCCAACAAAACCACTAGAAAACAGGAAGTGGCGCTGTGGCTCAAGCGGTAGAGCTCTTGCTTTGAGCTAAAGAGCACAGGGACAGTGCCCAAGCCCAGAGTTCAAACCCCATGACTGACCCCAAAAAAATAAAAATAAAAAAATAAACCACCAGAAAAAAAACCCAGAAGTGGTGCTGTGGCTCAAGTGGTAGAGCGCTCTCCTTGAGCTGAAGAGCTTAGGGACAGTGCCCAGGCCCAGAGTTCAAGCCCCATGACAGACAAAAAAGAAAGGAAGTAAGGAAGGGAGGGAGGGAGGGAGGGAGGAAAAGATCTCAAGCACAATAGAAAATTCCTCTACATCTCCCATATCTCCTCTTGAAATATATTTTTTTTCATTCTTCTCTTTCATACCATCAATTGATTCCCAGTTTGGTCTACCAGGTGATTAGCAGAATGAATCCAACAGTTCTAGAGCTTCTGTGTCCTCCATCATTTAAGAGAACTGACCAACTGGGTCCTAAGAGAAAGGGTTTGCTATTCCTGATTTAGTTAAACTCTCATTCCTAGGCCAATCATCTGTTCCCAAGAGACAGAGTCATTTTTATAAGCTTTACCCTGCTTAAGTATCCAGAGCAAAATTCCATTATATTAGTATGTATGCATAGTGTGTGTATAATTTAATATACATATATAAATATTAGTGTTGTATTGGTGTGTTTTCTGCTACTATATTGAAACACCTTAGGTAGGTTTAAAGACATAACACCAATATTTCCTGAGCTCTGATGAGGATATTATGGCAGATGGCATCAAAATAGCAAGAATGGCAGTGGGAACAAGAAATAATATCTCAGGAGATTCAGATAGGACTTGCTATTAGAACAACGTGTCCTCCAAAAAGTTCAGAGCAACTCTAGGCATTCACACACAGTGAGACCAAAGGAGGACATTCTTAGCAATGCCTATGTGCATCTGGTCATCCAAAATAATACTTCTCGAAATGAACTCCAGGAACTGAAAATAAACAAAACAAAAAGCTCAGATCAATATATACTTCGAGAAAGCTCAATCCCCTTTACAAGGATTGTACTGCTAATGATCTAAGGACATCACACAAGGCCCTACCTCTTAAAGGTCCTATCATTTTTCACAATGAAGACCCAGTTTCCAACATAGAGACCTTTGGGGGATATACTCAAATCATGTTGAAACAGAACAGATGGCTACTACATTTTTTTGTATCAGTTATGGGTCTTGAACTCCAGGCCCGGGCACTTTTTCTGAGCTTTTTTGCTCAAGGCTACTGCTCTACCACTCTGAGCCACAGCACCATTTTTCGCTTTGGGGTGGTTAATTGGAGATAAGAGTCACATGGGGACTTTTCTGTTCAGGCTGGCTTTGAACCTGAGTAGCTAGGATTACAGGTATGAGCCACCAATGCCTGCTAATTTTTTGTTTTGTGTGTGGTAGGTCGTGGGGCTTGAACTCTGGGCCTGGGCGCTGTCCCTCAGCTCTTCAGCTCAAGGCTAGCACTCTACCACTTGAGCCATAGCGCCACTTCCGGTTTTTTTCTTTTTGCTTATGTGGTGCTGAGGAATCGAACCCAGGGCCTCACGCATGCAAGGCAAGCGCTCTACCACTGAGCTACCTTCCCAGCCCCTTAATTTAATGTTATTATAGAAATGATACACACAGGAATCACAATTACATGAGTCAGGTAATGAGTACATTTCCTTTTGTACAATGTTGGCTTTTTTTTTTTTTTGGTTGGTCGTGGGGCTTGAACTCGGCCTGGGTGCTGTCTCTCTGCTCTTCAGCTCAAGGCTAGTGTTCTAGCACTTTGAGCCACAGCACCACTTCTGGTTTTCTGGTGGTTAATTGGAGATGACTCTCACAGAAATCCCTGTCTGGGCAGTCTTTTAACCACAATCCTCAGATCTCAGCCTCCTGCGTACCTAGGATTACAGGTATGAGCCAGGAGGCTAATTTTTTTAATATGTTTATTTTATTTCTTCTAGAATCATCACTACAAACTGAAGTCCAGGATAATAAGTAGTTCACAGTGACAAAAAGCCTCCTTTCTCATTTTACTTTTCTTCAAAGTGGTAATTTTTCTTTTTGTCGGTTATAGGTCTTGAACTCTGGACCTGGGCGCTGTCCATGAGCTGTTCTTCTCAAGGCTAGTATGCTACTAGTTGAGCCATAGCACCACTTCAGGTCTTCTGGTGGTTAATTGGAGATAAGGGTCTCCCGGACATTCCTTCCCGGGCTGGCTTTGAACCGAGATCATCAGACCTCAGCCTCCTGAGTAGCTAGGATTATAGCTATGAGCCACCAGCACCCGGCATCAAAGTGGTATTTTTTTGTATATATGTTTTTTTGTGTGTGTGCTGGTACCATGGTTTGAACACAGAGCCTTATGCTATTGCTTAACTTGCTTATGGCTGGCATTTTACCAGTTGAACCCAGCCTTCAGTTCAACATTTATGTTGGTTAATTGGAGATAAGAGCCTCACAGATGGGGCTGGGAATGTGGCTCAGTGGTAGAGCGCTTGCCTTGCATGCATGAGGCCCTGGGTTCGATTCCTCAGCACCACATAAGCAAAAAGAAAAAAGCTGGAAGTGGTGCTGTGGCTCAAGTGGTAGAGTGCTAGTCTTGAGCTGAAGAGCTGAGGGACAGCGCCCAGGCCCAGAGTTCAGGCCCCACCACCGGACCAAAAAAAAAAAAGAGTCTCATGGGTTTTTCTGCTAAGGCTGCCATAGAACTGCAAAATCCTCTGATTTCCATTTTCCTAGTAACAAGGGTTACACACTTGAGCCTGGTGGTGTGATCCACCAGTACCTCTGTGTTTTTCTTATTTTTATTTTTTATTAGCTTGCATTAGTTATACAGGGGGAAGGGCTTTCATTATTACCTTTTCACACATGTTTACAATGTTGTATTCCAATCAATCTTACCCCTTCTATTACTCTCCCTGTACTTCCCCTCCCCTTGCCCAAAACAATTTCAACAGGTTTTACTGCAACAAAGTTGAATACACTGGATGGTAACCAATAGTGATGATGAGATGGAGAAATCAGATGACTGGTTTGAGAATAGTGATCATACCTGTAGTCTAGCTCTTGGGAGACTGAGGTAGGAGAATTCATACTGGCTCACACCTGTAATCCTAGCTACTCAGGAGGCTGGGTTCCGTGAATCATAATTCGAAGCCAGCCTGGGCAGGAAAGTCCATGAGACTCTTATCTCCAATTAATCATAGAAAAAGCCAGAAATGGAGCTGTGGCTCGAGTGATAGAGCACTTGCCTTGAGGAAAAGGAGCTCAGAGACAGTGGCCAGTCCCAGAAGTGGAGCTCTAGGACCAGCAAAAAACAAAGGTCGGGACTATATGATATAAAGATTTATGGGGCTGGGAAGGTGGCTCAGTGGTAGAGCACTTGCCTTGCATGCTCGAGGCCCTGGGTTCGATTCCTCAGAACCACATAAGAAAAAAGCCGGAAGTGGTGCTGTGGCTCAGGTGGTAGAGTGCTAGCCTTGAGCTGAAGAGCTGAGGGACAGCGCCCAGGCCCAGAGTTCAGGCCCCACGACTGGACCCAAAATAAATAAATAAATAAATAAAGATTTATTTTGTCGGTTGTGGGGCCTGAACTCTGGGCCTAGGCACAGTCCCTCAGCTCTTCAGCTCAAGGCTAGCACTCTACCACTTGAGCCATAGCACCACTTCTGGCTTTCTCTGTTTATGTGGTACTGAGGAATCGAACCCAGAGCCTCATGCATACAAGGCAAGCGCTCTACCATTGAGCCACCTTCCCAGCCCTGATATAAAGGTTTATATGAAAGGTTTGGAAGGGAAAATACATAAGATAAAAAGTGATTATGTGGGGGCTGGGGGTTTAGCCCAGCGGAAGGGTGCCCGCCCGGCGCGTGCAAGGCCCTGGGTTCGGTCCTCAGCCCTGGAAAACAAAAAACAAAAAAAAACAAAAAAAGTGATTATGTGGGACTAAAAGGAATATAGAAAGTTTATTTAATGAATAATAAGTTTTAGAATATTACATAGCCAAAATACAGCATTGGTGATAGTTACATAATCTTGTGAATACACCAAAAACATTCTGTTGTACACTTTAAAGAGATGAATTGTATGTTATGTCAATTATATCTCAATAAAAATTATGTGAGAAGCCAGGTGCAGGTGGCTCATACCTTCAAACCTATCTACTCAAGAGGCTAATTAATATTTGAGAATCACAGTTTGAAAGCAGGGCAGGAAGGCCCATGAGACTTTTATCTCCAACGAACTACTCAAACAAGTCAGAAGTGGCACTATGAATGAAGTGGTAGAGCACTAACCTTGAGCACAAAGAGGCTCAGGGATAGCGCCCAGGAACTGAGTTCAAGCCTTAGGACTGGCGTGTGTGTGTGTGTGTGTGTGTGTGTGTGTGTGTGTGTGTGTGTGTGTGTGTGTGTGTGTGTGTAAAAACAGCAATAATGATTGGTTGGACAAGTGGCTCAGTTGGTAGAGTGCTGGTTAATAAGCAAAAGCTTCAGGTACTGAGTTCAGGTTCCGATCTCAGATCCAAAACAAAAAGGCAATAACAACAGAGGCATTAAAAAGATGCATTTGTTTGTTTTGTTTTTCTAGTTCTAGTCCTAGGGCTTGAACTCAGGGCCTAAGTGCTATCTCTGAGCTTTTCTGTTCAAGGCTAGCACTTGAGTCACAGTTCCACTTCCAGCTTTTTTGTGTTTAATTAGAGATGAGAATCTCACATACTTTTCTGCCCAGGTTGGCATCAAACTACAATTCTAAGATCTCAATCTCCAGAGTAGTGAGGATTACAGGTGTGAGCCACAAACTGGTACCCGGCTGGAAAATATACATGTTTTTTTCTTTTGTTTTATTTGGGGGGCGGGTCAGTCATGGGGCTTGAACTCTGGGCTTGGGCACTGTCCCTGAGCTCTTCAGCTCAAGGTGAGTGCTCTACCACTTGATCCACAGCACCACTTCCGGTTTTCTGAGTGGTTTGTTGGAGATAAGAGTCTCACAGGTTTTCCTGCACAGGCTGGCTTTGAACCGTGATCCTCAGATCTCAGCCTCCTGACTAGCTAGGATTACAGGTGTGAGTCATCAGTGCCCAACTGATGTACAAGTTTTTAAATTGAGAGAAAAAGGAAATAAATACAGCAATAAATATGCCACAGAGAAAAACATAAACGTTTTCTGACCACCTCTGAGCTCTAACCATTATTCATAATTTGCTATATATTCTTTCCTTTTGGGGAGGGGGCTTTTATTTTCATGCCCATAATGGAGCTTGAACTCAAGAGTTCATACTCTTATTTTGGCTTTTTACTCAAGGCTAGTGCGCTACTGCTTGAACCATATCTTTACTTTCAGCTTTTGACTAGTTAATTGGTGATAAACATCTCACAGATTTGACTGCCTGGGCTGGCTTCAAACCATGATCCTCAAATCTCAGAGCAGCTAGACTGAAGTGCAAGACACCACAAATGATCAACTTGATTATTATTAATATAATAAGTATGGAGCTGGGAAGGTGGCTCAGTGGTAGAGGCTTGCCTTGCATGCATGAGGCCCTGGATTCGATTCCCCAGCACCACATAAGCAAAAAGAAAAAAAGCCAGACGTCGCTCTGTGGCTCAAGTGGTAGAGCACTAGCCTTGAGCTGAAGAGCTGAGGGACAGCGCCCAGTCCCAGAGTTCAGGCCCCACGACCGGACCGCCCCCCCCAAAAAAAGTAATATTTCCCTACAAGCTTCCCAGAGGTAATTTTTTATTATCCCAACGGTGTGGGATCCAGGAAATGCAAATGAACTGGCCAACTATCTTACCTGTGCCTACAAGGACTACTTGAGCCCGATCTCATATTTACTTCCCTCTCAATACAGAGTATCAGCAGAAATGATATATTTTAATCACTTTGTAGATCAGAAAAGATTAATGAGCCAGGTGCCAGTGACTGACACTGGTAATCCTAACTATTCAGGAGACTGAGCTCTGAGGATCACAGTTCAAAGCCAGCGCTGGCAGAAAAGTATGAGACTCATCTCTGATTAAGCACCAAAAAAGCCAGAAGTGGGGCTGTGGCGTAAGTGGTAAAACACCAGCTTTGATCAAAAAAGCTCAGGGATAGCAAGCAGTCCCTGAGAACAAGCCGGATTATGATTAAGGGATCAGGGATTAGGGATTTAGCTCAATGGAAGAATGCTTCTCTTGCAAGTACAAGTCCTTGAGTTCGAGCCTAAACACCACACACACACACACACACACACACACACACACACACACACACACACACACACACACACACACACACACACACACCAGAGGCAAAAAGATAAACGAGAAGCATCATCTTAGGTTGCATATCTAAAGATGCCCTAGATATATTAGTAACCACCAGAGCAAACTAAGACATGTCACGTGCAAAGGGAGACAATCTCTCTCCAGGTCATTAGGTAAGCAAGCTCAGTTCCCTGAAGTTCTCAGTCCTGGGGTTTGAACTCTGGGCTTGCACACTGTCCCTGGACTTCTTTTGTTCAAGGCAAGTGCCCTCACACTTGAGCAACAGCACCACTTCCAGCTTTTTTGAGTAGTTTACTGGAGATAAGAGTCTCATGGACTTTCCTACCCAGGCTGACGTCAAACCACGACCCTCAGATCCCAACCCCCTGAGTAGCTAGGGTTAAAGGTGTGAGCCACTGGTAGCCGGCTCAGTTTTTCTTTTTCTTTTTCTTTCTCTTTTCTTTTTTCTGTTTTTCCTTCTTTCTTTCTTTTTCCTTTTTGCCAGTCCTAGGGCTTGAACTCAGGGTCTGGGCACTGTCCCTGAAACTTCTTTTGCTCAAGGCTAGCACTCTACCACCTGAGCCACAGCATCACTTCTTTTTCTGCTTACATCGTGCTGAGAAATCAAACCCAGAGCTTCATGAATGCTAGGCTAGGTAAGCACTCTAACACTAAGCCACATTCCTGGCCCCCATCAGTTTTTTTTTTTTTTTTTGCCAGTCATGGACCTGAACTCTGGGCCTGGGCGCTGTCCCTTAGCTCTTCAGCTCAAGGCGAGCACTCTACCGCTTGAGCCATAGCACCACTTCTGGCTTTTTCTGTTTATGTGGTGCTGAGGAATCGAACCCAGGGCCTTATGCATGCAAGGCAAGCATTCTACCACTAAGCCACCTTCCCAGCCCAGTTTTTTTTTTTAATTTAATTTTATTTTATTTGTGAACATACTGTACAGAGGAGTTACAATTACATGGGCAGGATAATGCGTACATATCTTACCAAGCATTGCAGCCTCCTCCTTTGTTTACCCTTCACATCCCTTCCCAGCCTCCCCCCTCCCCCAGTTTTTTTTTTTTATTAGGGTAGGAGTAACATGTTTCTAGCTCCCTGAGTTGAAATATCTTGAAGTTCAACCAGCAAGTTCTCTGAATACTGAAATTTGAATTTCATATAATTTTTACCTGTCACAAAATAGTCTACTTTGTTTTGTCTTTTCTTTTTTGGTACTGGGGATTGAACCCAGGATGGTGTGTTTGCTAGGCAAGAGCTTTGCCACTGAGCTACATCCCAGCCCCATTCTTCTATTTTTGGTAGTACTGGTGTTGAACTCAGGGTCTCATGCTCACTCAGCATGCTTGTTTGCTCGGCTGGTAGTCTTATCACTTGAACTATGCTTTCATCTTACTTCTTTTTTTGTATGTGTGCCACTCCTGGGACTTGAACTCAGGGCCTGGGTACTGTCTCTAAGTTTTGCTCAAGGCTAACACTTTATCACTTGAGCCACAGCTCCACATGGAACTTCTTGGGGTGGGTGGTTTGGAGATAAGAGTCTCACTGCCTTTCCTGCCTGGGCTGGCTTTGAACCATGACCTCAGATCTCAGCCTCCTGAGTAGGTAGGATTATAGATATGAGTCACCAGTGTCCGGTTTGATGTCTTTATTTTTTTTGTCAGTCGTGGGGCTTGAACTCTGGGCCTAGGCACTGTCCCTCAGCTCTTCAGCTCAAGGCAAGTGCTCTACAACTTGAGCCACAGCACCACTTCCTGTTTTCTGAGTGGTTTATTGGAGATCAGAGTCTCACGAACATTCCTGCCTGGGCTGGCTTTGAACCACAATCCTCAAATCTCGCCTCCTGAGTAGCTTGGAATACAGGTGTGAGCCGCCGGTGCCCTGACTGGTGTCTTTATTCTTAAAAGACACACATAGTACCAGGTGCCAATGGCTCACACCTGTAATCCTAGCTACTCAGGTGAATGAGATCTGAGGATCGGACTTCGAAGCCAGACCAAGCAGGAAAGTCTATGAGACTCTCTTCTCCAATTAACCACAAAAAAATTGGAAGTGGCACTCAGGCTCAAGTGTAAAGTGTTAGCTTTGTGTACAATAACTCAGAGACCCTGAATACATGCCCCAAGACCAACAAACAAAAAAAAAAAAAAAAGAGGGACACACATACAAGGTACTCTATAACTCTTTTAGTGATGGATGTGACATGTAGAACTTCAGCAGCCATCTTGCAATTATGACATGACTAACCTAAATGTAGCTGATTATGACAGAACAGAAATCAACATTTTTTTATTTTTTTTATTTTTTTTTGTCGGTCGTGGGGCTTGAACTCTGGGCCTGGGCGTTGTCCCTTAGCTCTTCAGCTCAAGGCGAGTGCTCTACCACTTGAGCTACAGCGCCACTTCCGGTTTTCTGGTGGTTTTATTGGAGATAGGAGTCTCACGGTCTCTCCTGCCCGGGCTGGCTTTGAACCGCGATCCTCAGATCTCAGCCTCCTGAGTAGCTAGGATTACAGGCGTGAGCCACCAGCGCCCGGCAAGAAATCAACATTTTTTTGGCAGTTCTAGGACTTCAATTCAGATCCTGTATTACCACTCAGGCAGGAGCTCTACCACTTGAGCCATAATCTCAGTCCCTTCTTGTTTTAGTTATTTTTTAGATTGGGTCTCAAGATTGTGCCCTGGGACTACCTTGAACCTTGATTTTTTTTTTTGCATTTGTTCTCTCACATAACTAGAATGATAGCAGTACCACCACACCCAGCTTAATTTGTTGAGATGGGGGTCTTCATGAAGTTTTACCTCCAACTTCTCCCTCCCTCTCCCTCTCTTCCTCTCCTCCTCCCTCCCTCTCATATTCTCTCCCTCTCATATTCTCTCTCTCTCTCTCTCTCTCTCTCTCTCTCTCTCTCTCTCTCTCTCTCTCTCTCTCTCTCTCTCTATCTATCTATCTCTATCTCTATCTCTCTCCCTCTCTCTCTCTCTCCCTCCCCCTCCTCCCCCCACTCCTGGGGCTTGAACTCAGGTCCTGGGGACTGTCCTTGAGCTTCTTTTGCTCAAGGCTAGCAGTCTACCACCTGAGCCACAGCACCTCTTCTGGCTTTTTTCTGTTTATGTGATACTGGGGATTGAACCCAGGGCTTCATGCATGCTGGCCAAGCACTCTACCAGTAAGCCACATTCCCAGCCCTCCAAGTTCTATTCTCTTAATCCTCACCTCTCAAATTACTGGGATTGCAAATGTGAGTTCCCTTCCTAAACCTCCTTTATAACATTTTTTTGGCTGGTTGTGGGGCCGGAACTCTGGGCCTGGGCACTGTTCCTCAGCTCTTCAGCTCAAGGCTAGTGCTCTACTACTTGAGCCACAGTGGCAACTTCTGGCTTTTTCTGCTTATGTGGTCCTGACGAATCAAACCCAGGGCCTCATGCATGCAAGGCAAGCACTCTACCACTGAGCTACCTACCCAGCCCTTTGATAACATTTTTTGTTTGTTGTTTTTTGGGTCCGGTCATGGGGCCTGAACTCTGGGCCTGGACGCTGTCCCTCAGCTCTTCAGCTCAAGGCTAGCGCTCTACCACTTGAGCCACAGCGCCACTTCTGGCTTTTTTCTTTTTGCTTATGTGGTGCTGAGGAATCGAACCCAGGGCCTCATGCATGCAAGGCAAGCGCTCTACCACTGAGCCACCTTCAGCCCTCTCTGAGCTTTTTTGCTCGAGGTTTTTTTTGCTCTTCCACTTGACCCACAGCTCTACTTTTGGCTTTTTGCTGGTAAACAGGAGGTAAGCATCTCATAGGATTTTCTGCCTGTGTTTGCTTCAAACCATCATCTTCAGATCATAAGCCACCAGTATGCAGAATTCAGCCTTTTGAAAGACATTGCTAAAGAATGTAAAGCATGACAAAGAGCATTTGCAAATCATATATTTGAAAGTGAGGCAGGATAGATTAGGGAAAATAAGGCATGAAAAACAGCAGTCAGGAATTTAGAAACAAACACTATTTATTGTTTGGGTTTTTTTTGTTTTTTTTTTGGGGGGGGGGTCCAGTCGTGGGGCCTGAACTCTGGGCCTGGGCGCTGTCCCTCAGCTCTTCAGCTCAAGGCTAGCACTGTACCACTAGAGTCACAGCGCCACTTCCGGCTTTTTTCTTTTTTGCTTATGTGGTGCTGTGGAATCGAACACAGGGCCTCAAGCACGCAAGGCAAGCACTCTACCACTGAGCTATCTTCCCAGCCCAACAAACACTATTTAATAAATAGTTCTGTTACAAATACAGAAGCACTATCGTCTTTGCTTCTTCCTTTTATATTCCTTCATAAGAAGCAGTATTCATACACGGGGGGGGGGGGGGGGGAACAAAACAAAACAAAACAAAACAAAGATCAAGAGCAGCTTGTCCAACTGACCTTGTCTACTGGCCCAAAATAGTGTGCTCTGAAAACTGAACAAGGTCATCATATAGAAAACATGTCTCGGGCTGGGAATGTGGCTTAGTGGTAGAGTGCTTGCCTGGCATGCATGAGGCCCTCGGTTAGATTCCTTAACATGGCATAAACAGAAAAAGCCAGAAGTGGGGATGTGGCTCAAGTGATAAGAGTGCTAGCCTTGAGCTGAACAGCTGAGGGACAGCGGCCAGGCCCAGAGTTCAGGCCCCACAACCGGGAAAAAAAAAAAAAAAAAAAAAGGAAAGGAAAGAAAAGAAAATATGTCTCCTGGGCTGGGAAGGTGGCTCAGTGGTAGAGCACTTGCCTTGCATGCCTGAGGCCCTGGGTTCGATTCCTCAGCACCACATAAGCAAAAAGAAAAAAGCCGGAAGTGGCGCTGTGGCTCAAGTGGTAGAGCGCTAACCTTGAGCTGAAGAGCTGAGGGACAGCGTCCAGGCCCAGAGTTCAGGCCCCAAGACCGGACCCAAAATAAAAAAAGTTGTAAAAGGGAGTTACCAATGAACAATGCAGTTTATGAAAACAGTGCCTCTTGATCAATGTCACCCCCTACCAACATTCTCACCCCTCCTACCCCACCCCTTCCCTTACTTTTCTTAGTTTTTAGGTTATGTATTGAAATTTTTGCCATTTAACTATGCAATTTATGTATACAATGCATCTATCACTTCAACATCTCCCTTCCACCCACCCATTCCCTTATTTTTCTCAGTTCTGTGACATATACAATGCATTTGTGCTTGCATTCTTTTTTTTTCTTTTTTTTTAATTGTGAAAATACTGTACAGAGGGGTTACAATTACATGGGCAAGATAATGAGTACATTTCTTATCAAGCATTGTAGCCTCCTCCTTTGTTTACCCATCCCATCCCTTCCCAGCCTCCCCCTCGTGCTTGCATTCTACTCATTTCCCCCATTCATTCTTCTACCCTCTTCTCTTGCCCTCCCCCCTTGCAAGTACCCATTTCCTGGTATCTATTTTGTCATGGTTTGACTTAGTCTTTCTGAAGGATTATACTATTTGTGTTCTCCATAGATTCTATTTTACTTCAGTTAATTCATTTATAACTGCTTGGGTACCACCGGTGTGTTTACTTCTAGTTTTATAGTAAGCACCCACATTATGTTAGAGTGTGCCTCTGCCTTTCTGCTTGCCTGTTTGCCAGCTTGTTTGCTCAATAAAGCCCTACCAAGTTCTTTTTTTTTTTGGTCAGTCATGGGACTTGAACTCTGGGCTTGGGCACTATGTCAGCTCTTCAGCTCAAGGCCAGCGCTCTACCGCTTGAGCCACAGAGCCACTTCTGGTTTTTGAGTGGTTTATTGGAGATAAGAGTCTCACGGACTTTCCTGCCCGGGTTGGCTTTGAACCGAGATCCTCAGATCTCAGCCTCCTGAGTAGCTAGGATTACAGGCATGAGCCACTGGCACTCGGCAACCCTACCAAGTTCTATAACCATTGTGATTTGTCCTGATATTGTCATTCTGCAATCAAAGTCAATGGCCTGGGGCTAAAACCTTAAGTAGAGGATCCTTCCTTCTAAAGGGAATTTTCACAAACCCTCCCTTGGAACCGGTGACAAAAAAGATTTAAATCCAGAATGTATAAATAACACTCAAGACTCAATAATAATAAAAAAAAAACAACCCAAATAAGTTTTAAGATAGGACTACAAGGCATAGTTCAGTGTATACTGCTTGTCTCCCAGTTTCCTGCTTGGGCTGGCTTCGAATCAAATCCTCGTATCTCAGCCTCCAGAGTAAGGATTACAGGCATGATTCATTCATGCCTGGCTTTAACCACTATTTTTTGCCAGTCCTGGGGCTTGAACTCAGGGCCAGGGCTCTAGCCCTGAGCTTCTTTTGCTCGAGGCTAGCACTCTACCATTTGAGCCACAGTGACACTTCTGGCTTTTCTGTTTATGTGGTACTGAGAAATCAAACCTAGGGCTTCAGGCATGCTAGGCAAGCACTCTACCACTAAGCCATATTCCCAGCCCCACCACTTTATTTTTAATAGCCTCATATTGGAAAATAAAGTAAAAGTCCTTCAATAAGTCAATGGATAAACAAATTGCAAAATATCCATATAATGAATTCTACTCAGCAATAAAAATCAATGAAATATTGAGACAACTACATGGATGAATCTCAAAATAAAAGTTGCTGAGTGGGAGACGCCAGATGAAAAAAAAAAAAACCCCTTCATCGGGGCTGGGAAGGTGGCTCAATGGTAGAGCGCTTGCCTTGCATGCCTGAGGCCCTGAGTTCGATTCCTCAGCACCACATAAGCAAAAAGAAAAAAGCCAGAAGTGGCACTGTGGCTCAAGTGGTAGAGCGCTAGCCTTGAGCTGAAGAGCTGAGGGACAGCGCCCAGGCCCAGAGTTCAAGCCCCACGACCAGATCCAAAAGAAAAAAAACTACCTTCTACATGATTCCATTTAAAGTGTAGAATAGCTGGTCTCTAGTGGCTCATGTCTGTAATCTTAGCCTCTCAGGAGACTGAGATCTGAGCATCATGGTTAGAAGCCAATCCAGGTAGGCAAATTAGACACTCATCTCTAATTAACCACCAAAAAGCTCAGCGACAACATCCGGGCCCTGAGTTCAAGTCCCAGGATTGGCACACACACACACACTTGTAGAGTCAGATGAGAACCTTATAATCCTGTCTAGCCTTAAGTAATTTTATTACCCGAATTGCTGTTGCTTTTTCCAATGAGATTGGCACCAAAATATGTTATCTCAATTGTTAGGGGATTAATAATGTCTGTTTGTCCTCAGCTCCTAGTTAGTGATTGACTAACATGTTTCATTGTTTGTCTCAATGTATAGGTGTAAGAACTCCTCTTAGACACCAGTAGATAATCAATGTTAGCTGGAAATGATCCTTCAAGAGCTATGGCTAATGTTCATCACACGTCAGCTAGATGACTGTGGTACAAGTCCTTCTTTCTTTTTTCTTTTTCATTTTTTTCCTTTTCTTTTTTTCTTTTTTTTTTTTCTTTTTTTTTGCCAGTCCTGGGGCTTGAACTCGGGGCCTGGGCACTGTTCCTGAGCTTCTTTTGCTCAAGGCTAGCACTCTACCACCTGAGCCACAGCACCACTTGTGGCTTTTTCTGTGTATGTGGTGCTAAGGAATCAAACCCAGGGCTTCATGCACGCTAGAAGAGCACTCTACCACTGAGCCACCTTCCCAGCCCTTCTTTCTTTCTTTCTTTCTTTTTTTTTTTTAAGAGCTTAGACCAGGATTCAACTTCTATACCTGCCATTTTCACTCATTGGCTAGTGCTTTACTAACTGAGACACCAAAACCCCAAAAGGTTTGGGGTTTTTGTTGTTGTTGTTTATTTTCTTTTCTTTTTTGGGGGGGGGGTTCGGTCGTGGGGCCTAAACTCTGGGCCTGGGCGCTGTCCCTCAGCTCTTCAGCTCAAGGCTAGCGCTCTACCACTTGAGCCACAGCACCACTTCCGGCTTTTTGCTTTTTGCTTATGTGGTGCTGAGGAATCGAACCCAGGGCCTCAGGCATGCAAGGCAAGTACTCTACCACTGAGCCACCTTCCCAGCCCCTCTTTTCTTTCTTTCTTTTTTGTCCTCTGTGGAGCTTGAGCTCGGGGCATGGGAGCTGTCCCTGAGGTCCTTTTGATCAAGGCTAGCACTCTACCACTTTTAGCCACAGCACCACTTCTGGTTTTCTGATGATTAATTGGAAATAATAGTCTCATGGATATTCCTGCCCAGGCTTTGAACCATGAGCCTCAGATCTCAGCCTCCTGAGTAGCTATGTTTACATGCATGAGCCATCAGCACCCAGCTTTTTGTTTCTTTGTTTTTGTGGTACAAGTCTTAAAGCACAGTCATCATATGTGACCATTCATGTGACAAGAGGGAAATCAGAAGATGATATTCTTGGATACAGGCAGGACAACTGCACTGTCATGCATTGACAGATGCTTAGATAGCAAGGTCTTAAATGACAAGTAAGGTCATCTTTTTTTTTCAGTACTGAAGCTTCACACTTGCTATGCTCTAACATTTAAGTTACACATTCAGCTCCTGGAGATGTTTTGTTTTTGTTTTTGTTTTTTAGATACTTGAGATTGAATCCAGAGCCTCTCATAAGCTAGGCAGGTACTCTACAATATAAGTCATGTCCTCATCACTTTCTAGGTTTTTTTAAATTGTTATTATAAAGATGATGTACAGAGGTGTTACAGTTATGTAATTCAGGTAATGAGTACATTTCTTTTGGGAAAATGCCATCCCTCCCTTTCAAGGGTTTTTGTTTTAATTTTATTCATTTCTTTATGCATTTATTTATACCAGTACTGTGACTTGGACTCCTGGCTTAAACTCTCTCCCAGCCTTTCCCCCTCCAGGCTAGAGCTCTACCACTTGAGCTGCATGCACCTTTAGGCATTTTGCTGATTAACTGGAGATAAGAATTTCAGCATTTGGGGCTGGGAATGTGGCTTAGTTGCAGAGTGCTTGCCTAGCATGTATGAAGCCCTGGGTTTGATTCCTCAGTACCACATACACAGAAAAAGCCAGAAGTGGCACTATGGCTCAGGTGGTAGAATGCTAGCTTTGAGCTGAAAAGCTGAAGGACAGTACTCAGGCCCAGAGTTCAAGCCCCACAACCACTATGTTCCTACATTCAGTGATTGGTCTCCATCACCTTGTTCACCATCTCACCCTGCCTTCAAGAACTTCTTACTGTAACGTGTGTCACAATTTGAGCTCTCATGCCCTCATAATCTAATAAGGTGCACACATACATACACATACACATGCATGTACACTTGCACACACATGTGCACATAATACTTTTTTATTTTAATTTTGGTTGGTAATGTAATTTAACTCAGGGCTTGGGTGCTGTCCCTGAGCACTTCTGCTCAGGGATAGTGCTCTACCACATTGCACCACAGTTCCACTTCTGGCTTTCTAGTGGTTTCTTGGAGATATGAGTCTCACAGACTTTCCTGCCAAGGCAGACCAAACCATGATCCTCAGATCTCAGCTTCCTGAGTAGCTAGGATTACAGGCATGAGCCACCAGCACCTGGCACACATACTTCTTTCTCTCAACCATGTAACTGTCAAAGAGAAAAAGAAATAGGTCATTTTCTAGAGCTGGAACAAAAATTCCTGTATGGTGGTTTCAGAACTGATTGAACAAGCAAATGACATCATCCAACACACAAGGGCTTTCACTCCTTAGTCTGCTACTCTCTGCTGACAGCACATCCTGCTTCTTGGTTACAAGATGACTAAAGCAGCTGGGTGCTGGTGGCTCATGCCTGTAATCCTAGCTACTCAGGAGGATGAGATCTGAGGATCATGGTTCAAAGCCAGCCCAGGCAGGAATGTCCATGAGACTCTTATCTCCAATAAGCCACCAGAAAACCGGAAGTGGTACCGGTGTAGAGTGCTAGCCCTGAGCTGAAGATCTGAGGGACAATACTCAGGCCTAGAGTTCAAACCCCACAACTGACAAAAAGAAAAAAAAAAAAGATGGCTAAAGCAGTGCTGTGTTGCAGGCAGACAGGACTACATCCTCTTAAGAAGAGGGATGTGTCTTCCAATGCATCTCTTTTTTTATAACTGAGAAAAAATAATATCTTACCCCCTTCCCTCCCCGCAGAGAGTTCCTTTCTGTGCCAGGATTGAGTCACAAGCTCACACCCAAAGGAATCATTAGCAAGGACAATGATTCCTATTGGCTATTCAGGATTCCACCATCACCCCAGCCTAGGGCTGAGGTAGGGCTCTTGAGGAAATCTTAAGATCACATGACTGAAATAGCAAGGAAGAAGAGTACTCAGCAGCAGTATCTGCTTTACACACCTACCTCCAGACTCCCCTCGTGTGGATTGTTTGATTCAAGTGGTGCTATGCAGGATTCCTCCAGGCTATAGTAGGGTGGGAACCTTGACCAGAGGTTGTCTTCATCTCCCCACTATAATTTTCTAACCAACTTCCTTACTTTGTGATGATTTAGATATCATTTCCTCAATTTTACTTCTTTTATTTATTTGTTTATTTATTTATTTAGGGTCTGGTCGTGGGGCCTGAACTCTGTCCCTCAGCTCTTCAGCTCAAGGCTAGCGCTCTACCACTTGAGCCACAGTGCGCCACTTCCGGCTTTTTTCTTATATGGTGCTGAGGAATCAAACCCAGGGCCTCAGGCATGCAAGGCAAGCTCTCTACCACTGAGCCAACTTCCCAGCCCCTACTTCTTTTATTTTATTTTATTTATTTATTTATTTTGGGTCGGATCGTGGGTCCTGAACTCTGGGCCTGGGCGCTGTCCCTCAGCTTTTCAACTGAAGGCTAGCACTCTACCACTTGAGCATCAGCCCCACTTCCAGCTTTCTCTGCTTATGTGGTGCTGAGGAATCAAACCCAGGGCCTCATGCATGTAAGGCAAGCGCTCTACTACTGAGCCACCTTCCCAGCCCCTGTCCCTGAACTTTTGTGCTCAAGGCCAGTACTCTACTATCTGAGCCACACCTCCACTCTGGCTATTGAGGGGGTACTTAATTGAAAAAAAGTCTCATGTATGCTTCTTCCTGGGCTGACTTTGGACCCTGATCCTCAGATCTCAGTCTCCAGGGTAGCTAGGATTACAGGCGTGTGCCAATGGTACCTGGCCGGGATAGCTGTTTTAAACTAAGTCCTTCATAAGAAATTTAGTTTGCCAGGCGCCAGTGGCTCACACCTATAATCCTAGCTACGCAGAAGGCTGAGATCTGAGGATCACGGTTCAAAGCCAGCCCAGGCAGGAAAGTCTGTGAGACTTTTATCTCCAATAAACCACTAGAAAACCGGAAGTGGTGCTGTGCCTCAACTGGCAGAGCTCAAGCTTTGAGATGTAGAGCGCAGGAACAGCGCCCAAGCCCAGAGTTCAAGCCCCAAAACCAACAAAAAAAAAAAAAGAAATTTAGTTTGGTAGTGAACTTGATCTGGATTTGCCCTACTTTTTTTTTTGGTCCGGTCATGGGTCCTGAACTCTGGGCCTGGGCGCTGTCCCTCAGCTCTTCAGCTCAAGGCTAGCGCTCTACCACTTGAGCTATAGCACCCCTTCCGCCTTTTTTCTTTTTGCTTATGTGGTGCTGAGGAATCGAACCCAGGGCCTCAGGCATCCAAGGCAAGCACTACCACTGAGCCACCTTCCCAACCCCTTGCCCCACTTTCTAACTAGACTGGGGGGGGGGAGGGAGCGTGCAGCGCACACACATGCATGCACACCAGTGCTAGGGCTTGAATTCAGGGCTTTGTGCTTTCATTTGGCTTTTTCATGCAAAGCTGGCTCTCTACCACTTGAGCCACATTGCCACTTCTGGCTTTTTGCTGGTTAATTGGAGATAAGGGTCTCAAAAATTTGTCTGCCCAGGCTGGCTTTGAACCTTGACTCTCAGATCTCAGCCTCCTGATTAGGATTTACAAGCATGAGCCAGCAGTGCCTGGATACTAAGAGAATTTATACACAGAACTTCAGAGCAGTAGGTCTCTAAAACTGTTTTACTAGACTTATCTTTGGAACTAGATGAGCTGCAACCTGAAAACTATGTGGTACCTTTGTTCCTGATTATGTTCACGTACAGCCCATCACAGATCAAAGGTAACAATTTGCTGAGAAAAGTAAAAAGTACTTTTAAAAATCACTTCCCCTGTTCACCACTACTGTACCCATATGCTCACAGATCAACCAAGTCATCATGCCAGGCTCTCTAGTCAAGGAGGTTGTACTCAGGACACAACACCAACTGCTTTCTTTGCCTTGTATACAGAGCTGTGAAATTTCCAGGACAACCTTCTCACTCTTAAAGCATTTCTAGTTTCTCCAGTCTTATGGCAAAATATTATATCCTGGGCAGAAACAGAGCTTTTTCTTTCTTCTTTTCTTTGATTGTCTCTCTTAGATCAAGCTTAGCCCATTCTGTCCTCCTGTAGTCTGCTCCTAAATGACTAACTCAGTACCACAGGACACCAAACAGCCTCCAAGTGTCAGCTTGTGTGAGGTCATTTGCTATTCATTTTGGGTGTGCATTTGAACCCACTTCCTCTGGGTAGGGACTTCCCTATCTTATGTTTCTTGGAAGGTGGCAGAGCCTATCTCTCTCTACAGACAAGAGTGCTACAATCACTCTCCTTCACCCTAAACAGTCAAGAATTAGAAGTTAGGAACAACCCATGGAGGCTCCAGAAAGTCTTTCTCTTTTATTTTTTCTCTTCTCTCCTCCTCTTCCTTCTCTTCTTCCTCTCTCTCTCCTCTCCCCTCTATTTGCCTCCCCCCTCCCAGAATCTATAGTGAGGGATATTGATCCTAGCAGGGTGACAGGTGACAACATTGTGGTGAAAACTTCATAATGCCTGCTCAGAGGTGCTGAGTGGGCTCCTCACCAGACCAGTTCTGCAGCATGGTTTGAATGTTGACTGTAAACTTGCTACTCCAGCCCGCCTACTGATTCTGGAAGCTACCCAGTATCTTTTAAATGAATTCTTTTTCTGCTTAAATCATCCAGAGTCCAATTCTGTTGCTTGCAATCAAGGATCCAGACTGACACAACAGCTATAGCTTCTTTAAGAATTTGTCTTAGCCATGGGCCAGTGGCTCACACCTGTAATCCTAGCAACTCAGTAGGAGGCTGAGATCTAAGGAAGGAGGTTTGAAGCCAGCCCAGGCAAGAAAGTCCTTAAGACTCCAATTAAGTATCCCCTCACCCCCCAAAAAAGAACCAGATGTGAAGTTTGGCTCAAATGATAGAGCACTTGAGTAAAAAGGCACAGCGACAGCACACTCTGAGTTCAAGTCCCAAGACTGGCACAAAAGAAGAAAGAGAAGGAAGAGGAGGAGGGGAGGGAAGAGGAGGAGGAGGAGGAGGAGGAGGAGGAGGAGGAGGAGGAGGAGGAGGAGGAGGAGGAGGAGGAGGAGGAGGAGGAGGAGGAGGAGGAAATAAAGAAGAAAAAGAATTTGTCTTAATTCTGAGAAGTCCTAAAGGGCTACATTCCCAGGGAGAGTTTCTAAATGACATAGAAAGGGATTTTTGGTAGATATCTGTTCTGTTATGAGTATTAAAATGAGAGACTACAGAGCTACCCACCATTGTTCCTCAGCACTTAATTTAGTACCACTGAGGACATATGTTCTGAGCAATGCCGGAGCTGGAAAGCCCCTTTCAAAATGCTTTGCCCCAATGAAAGACTTGGTAATAGTTCTTGAAATAAATAGATTCATGATGTTCTTTATATAGTAGACCTGATCTCTATGAACAGATTAATTTGAAATGAGGATTTAAAAGTATGCTTTGGCAGGAACTGAATATTCAAATGTAATGAATTTAATTGATCATGAGTGTTCCTTTGGAGATGATGCAAGAACTGCCTGTGTTGAATCTGCTGCTTTAGTGAGCTTTGGCAGGAAGGCTTTCAAAGTTTCATCTTGCTACAAATGAAACCTGCCTAAAGCCTCTCTAAAGGCTCTCTCTATTTTTTTGTTGTTGGTAGTGGTCGTAGGGCTTGAACTCTGGGCCTAGGCGCCATCTCTGAGCTCTTAAGCACAAGGCGAATGCGCTACCACTTGAGTCACCCCATCACTTCCTGTTTCCTAGTGGTTAATTGGAGAGAGTCTCATGCAGGGGCTGGGAAGGTGGCTCAGTGGTAGAGTGCTTGCCTTGCATGCATGAGGCCTTGGATTCCATTCCTCAGCACCACATAAGCAGAAAAAGCCAGAAGTAGCACAGTGGCTCAAGTGGTAGAGCACTTGCCTTGAGCTGAAGAGCTGAGGGACAGCGCCCAGGCCCAGAGTTAAGGCCCCACAACCGACCAAAAAAAAAAAAAGTCTCATGCACTTTCCGGCCAACACTCACTTTGAATCTCAATCCTCAGATCTCAGCCTCCTGAGTAGCTAGGATTACAGGTGTGAGCCACCAGTGCCCAGCAGAAGACTCTGTCTTTAAGTACAGTCATATGCTGAGCTACTAGGATTTAGGGCAATTCAGGCCATAACAAAGGAAAGCACAGTTCTTCAAATAGTCCTCACATTTTTCCAAAAATCTTATCTATTAGGTATAATAGAGAAGAAATGTAGCATCAGGAGTAGAAGATGAAGAGCAGTCCAGGTTCCACCTGGATGAGATTATTTTTCTCTATTAAAAAATAATGAGGGAAGAGGAGGCAACAATTTTTGATAAGAAATGTATTCATTACCTTGCCTATGTAATTGTAACCCCTCTGTATGGTATTTTCACAATAAAAAAAAATGAGGGCTAGGAAGGTGGCTCAGTGGTAGAGTGCTTGCCTTGCATGCATGAGGCCTTGTATTCCATTCCTCAGCACCACATAAGCAGAAAAAGCCGGAAGTGGCGCTATGGTTCAAATGGTAGAGCTAAAGAGCTGAGGGACAGTGCCCAGGCCCCACAACCAACCAACCAACCAATAAACAAACAAACAAACAAATAAATAAAATGAGGCTGGGAATGTGGTTTAGTGGTTGAGTGCTTGCCTAGCATGCATGAAGCCCTGGGTTTGATTCTTCAGTACCACATACACAGAAAAGGCCAGAAGTGGCACTGTGGCTCAGGTGGTAGAATGCTAGCTTTGAGCTGAAAAGCTGAGGGACAGTACTCAGGCCCAGAGTTCAAGCCCCACAACCACTATGTTCCTACACACAGTGATTGGTCTCCATCACCTTGTTTACCATCTCACCCTGCCTTCAAGGACTTTTTTTTGGGGGGGGGGGGAAGGGTCCGGTCGCAGGGCCTGAACTCTGGGCCTGGGCGCTGTCCCTCAGCTCTTCAGCTCAAGGCTAGCGCTCTACCACTTGAGCCACAGCGCCACTTCTGGCTTTTTTCTTTTTGCTTATGTGGTGCTGAGGAATCGAACCCAGGGCCTCATGAATGCAAGGCAAGTGCTCTACCACTGAGCTACCTTCCCAGCCCTCAAGGGCTTCTTTCTGTAACATGTATCACACTTTGAGCTCTCATAATCTACTAAGGCTAGCCACAGTGCTTCATGCATGCTAGGCAAGCACTCTACCACTAAGCCACATTCCCAGCCTTATTAGACAAGTTTTCTACCTCTGAAATACACCACAATTCTTTATTTGAAACCTCTGAAGTCCCCATTTTGAAGGTTCTGCTCCTGGAATTTCCACATTGTCCTGAGGATAGATTTGCATGGTCAGAGTCTTGGTGGGGAGTATGCTATTGCTGCCTTTACAAACTATCGCTAACTTAGTGGTTTACAACATACATTTAGGGCTGGGGATGTAGCTCAAGTGGTAGAGCATTGGCCTTGAGCAAAAGAAGACCAAGGACAGTGCCCAGGCCCTGAGTTCAAAGCCCCAGGACTGGCAAAAAATACATTTATTATCTTATAGACCTGTAGGTCAGAATACACACAAGGAACCAGACACTGGTGGCTCATACCTGTAATTCTTGCTACTCAGGATGCTGAAATCTGAGGATCTGGATTTGAATCTATCTGGGAAGACAAATATGAGAGAACCTTATCTCCAATTAACCATAGAAAAAATGCTGGAAGTAGAGGAGTGGCTCAAGTGGTAGAGCACTAATCTTGGGCAGAAAAAGCAAGAGCACACACACACACACACACACACACACACACACACACACACACACACACACACACACACACACACACACACACACACACACACACACACACACACACACACACACACACACACACACCTGATGAAAGTTTCCATGGTTATGTACAACCCAGGTGAACAGCTTCTTTTCTAGAGGCTCTAGGAGAACATTTGTTTTGTGCTAATCTGGGCCTTTATCAGAATTCAATTCCTTTCTATTGTAGAAACAAGGTTTCCATTTTCTTCCAGACTGAAAGCAGAAGCACTAGATTGTGGTTCCCTGTCTCCATCTTTAAAGTCAGCAACCATGGGTTGCTTTCCTTTTTTTTTTTTTTTTTTGTCGGTTGTGGGGCCTGCCTGGGTGCTGTCCCTTAGCTCTTCAGCTCAAGACTAGTGCTCTACCACTTGAGCCACAGCGCCACTTCCGGCCTTTTCTGCTTATGTGGTGCTGAGGAATTGAAACCAGGGCCTCATGCATACAAGGCAAGTACTCTACCACTAAGCCACCTTTCCAGCCCCTCATGTTGCTTCTTATGTGTCTTCCATACTAAGGATTAGCTGTGTAGGGCACCCATAGCTCACTCCTGTAATCCTAGCTACTCAAGAAGCTGAGATCTGCAGATGGTGGTTTGAAGACAGCCTGGGAGAAAAGTTTATGAGACTCTTATCTCCAATGAACCACCAAAAAGCTGGAGATATAGCTGTAGTTCAAGTGGTAGAGTGTTAACCTTGAGCAGAAAAGCTCAGGGACAGCACCCAGACCCTACATCCAAGCTCCAAGACCACTATACCCACAAAAAATGATTAGTTGTAGTAGAGCGCTAGCCTTGAGCTGAAGAGCTGAGGGACAGTGCCCAGGCCCAGAGTTCAAGGTCCCATGACTGACAAAAAAAAAGAAAAAAAAAGTTAGTTGTAAGCTGGGCACCAGTGACTCACACTTATAAGCCTAGTTACTCTGAGAGAGCAGGAGCCTGACATCTGAGGATCCTGGTTCAAAGCCACCCCAGGAGAAAATTCCATGGGATGTTTGCCTCCAATTAAACACCAAAAAACTGAAGTGGTAGAGAGCCAGCTATGAGCAGATAAAGCTAAGAGATAGTGACCAGGCTCTGAATTCAAGCCCCAATTTTGGCACACAAAAAAAGAAGAAATTGTGGTTAGATTGAACTCATCCTGGATAATCTCTTCCATCTCATAATGTATAATTTAATTACACCTACACACTCTGTTTGGCCATGTAACACAATAGATCCAGTTTGAGGAACTAGACCTGTTCATCTTTGATGGATTATTGCTCTGCGTTCTACACTTGCATGATCTTTTTTATTTATTTTATTTATTTTTTTGCCAGTCCTGGGTCTTGAACTCAGGGCCTGGGCACTGTCCCTGAGCTACTTTTGCTCAAGGCTAGCACTTTACCACTGTAGTAGGAAGACCCCCTACTCAGGCAGGCAAGCCCACCTAATCCTCTGGAGTGACAGAGCCCACGGCAAAAAAGTTGTTAATAAGCAACTTTATTGAGAAGGTTCCTACAGTGACCGGTCAGGGCTGCAGCACAGCCTCGGGAGCTGATACTGCAACCCTGAACAGCCCCCAAGGCAAAATCCATGTGGTCATGTGCAAGTGACCAATGGGATCGTTACACACACAAAGGATTGTACAGTCATACCAGACCATACACAGGTGGCCAATGAGGTTACAGTTTGTCTGCAATGGCTGTTTAAACCAGCCTATCACCTTGGTTTAAAATGACATGCAAATTTAGTGGGTAAGGCAAGGTCTACCTTTTGGTGGGCAAGGCAGAGTTTACCATAAGCATGTGCAAAAGGCAGGGTTTACCATAAGCAAGTAGTGTCCCCAGTTTGAGCAAGATTACAACCTATCTGTTTTATGGGTCAGTCTTTAATTCAACAATCAAGGGTGGGTTATGTTGTTAAGGGGAGGGGGACCAGATGCATTTTTTTCATTCCGAGAATTAGGCCCATCAAGTCTAAATCCCTAAAACAAAGGCAAAGCTCAAAATGGAATCATACCAGCTTGGGACGCATCTCTGGGTCAACTTCACCATGAGAGCCACAGCACCACTTCTGGCTTTTCTGTTTATGTGGCACTGAGGAATTGAACCCAGGGTTTCATAAATACTAGGCAAGCACTCTACCACTAAGCCACATTCCCAGCCTAGCTTGCATGATCTGCACATCATTCTCCCTTGATGTTGAATCAATATTTCTTCACATTTAGTGTTGTGCCGCAAAGAGGCACAATCTCTCTTACTGTGGAATTTCATGATTGTATAAAACTTCTGTCTTAGAGATTGCTTGACTCAGTTCTAAACTGACATTAAGAAACTTGTGCCTTTGAGTGCTGGTGAGGAAAAAAATTGCTGCCCTGGGCTTACTGCTCTTGCAAAAGGCCTTTGATTTTTTTTTTTTTGGGGGGGGGGTTGGTCGCAGGGCTTGAACCCTGGGCTTGGGCACTGTCCCTCTGCTCTTCAGCTGAAGGCAAGTGCTCTACCACTTGAGCCATAGCGCCACTTCCGGTTTTCTTGCGGTTTATTGGAGATAAGAGTCTCACGGATTTTCCTGCTCGGGCTGGCTTTGAACCATGCTCCTCAGATCTCAGCCTCCTGAGTAGCTAGGATTTCAGGCGTGAGCCACTGGCACCCGGCTGCAAAAGGCCTTTGAATCCAGACCTTTAATCCTGACTACTCAGGAGGCTGAGATCTGAAGATCACTGAATCCAGCACATGTACACAAATGGAGAAATTTGTAAAGAACCAGGAAAAAGCTGGAAGTAGAGGTGTAGTTCCAGTGGTAGAACACTTGGTGGGCGGATAGGTTACTGAATCTGTCAGTCTAGTGCCTAGGACTGGGAATTTCCTGAGGATCTGCCCCCCTGCACCGACCTATTTAGGCCTCGACCAGCCTACCCACCAGGACTCCATGCCATGAGTGTCTCCGTGATTGTGTCCTGTGTCCTGTCTCCTGTCTCCTGGCTCGTCTCCAGTCATCAAGGAGTCCCAATTCAGCTCTCCATTGGAGCTTAATTGGCTTGTTGGTATTGTTTTTGTTATTTCTTTCTTCTTTAGCATGTTTCCTGGCTGTGTTATGTGTATTTGCGTGATGCAGGCCTTTGTTTTTTTTGTTGTTGTTTTGTTTTTGGTCCGGTCGTGGGACCTGAACTCTGGGCCTGGGTGCTGTCCCTCAGCTCTTCAGCTCAAGGCTAGCGCTCTACCACTTGAGCCACAGCGCCACTTTCAGCTTTTTTCTTTTTGCTTATGTGGTGCTGAGGAATCGAACCCAAGGTCTCAGGCACACAAGGCAAGCGCTCTACCACTGAGCCACCTTCTCAGCCCCGATGCAGGCCTTTGTAACAACTGGTGGCCTGCAGCCTGTTAACTGTATAATAAAGACTCCAATATTCTATATTTCAAAATGTGGCTTCTGGGATGATTCACCTTACAACACAATGACCAACAGGGAGGGAAAAAAAGAATTTTGATGGGGCTGGGAAGGTGGCTCAGTGATAGAGCACTTGCCCTGCATGCATGAAGCCCTGGGTTCGATTCCTCAGTACCACATAAGCAGAGAAAGCCAGAAGTGGTGCTATGGCCCAATGGTAGAGTGCTAGCCTTGAGCTGAAGAGCTTAGGGACAGCGCCCAGGCCCACAGTTCAGGCCCCACGACCGTCCCCTCCCCAAAAAAAGAATTGTGAAACTTATGAAAGTGAAAAGTACAAAGATATTACAATAACAAATCCACATTCCTGTTGCACAAATTTTAAATTATTTTGTCATATTTGATTCCTAAAAAAAAAAAAAATCTTAGAAGCTGTGTGCTAGTAGCTCACATCTGTGATCCTGGCTACCTACTCAAGAGGCTGAGAAATGAGGATCACAGCTAAAGGCCAACTAGGGGGGAAAAGCCCAGGGACTCTTTTTCTTTTTGGTTGGTCGGGGACTTGAACTCTGGGCCTGGGTGCTGTCCCTCAGCTCTTCAGCTCAAGGTTAGTATTCCACCTCTTGAGCCACAGTGCCACTTCCGGCTTTCTGGTAGTTTATTATAAGAGTCTCACGGCTTTTCCTACTTGGGCTGGCTTTGAACCATGATCCTCAGATCTCAGCCTCCTGAGTAGCTAGGATTACAGGTGTGAGCTACTGGCACCTGGCTCAAGTGGTAGCCTTGAGCACAAAAATTCAGAGACAGTGCCCAAGCCCAGAGTTCAAGTCCCAGGACTGACAAAAAGAAAAAAAGCGGCTTAGTGGTAGAGTGCTTGCCTAGCATGCATGAAGCCCTGGGTTTGATTCCTTGGTACCACATACATAGAAAAAGCCAGAAGTAGTGCTCTGGCGGAAGTGGTAGACTGCTAGCCTTGAGCAAAAAAAAAAAAGCAGCTCAGAGACAATGCCTAGGCCCTGAGTTCAAGCCCAGGATTGGCAATGTAATTCTTAGAATATATGTTTGTGACTTAGGTGTGATAAATATCATGTAATTACACAAAAAGATGTCCTTTCAATATGCATACTGAGCTATTTAGGAGTGATGCTGTCAAATCACTTTGTAATGATTCAAAAAACTAGACAGAATAATTATTTTATGGGGTAGATTTGGTACTCCTCCCCATTTCTGAATAGATTAGAATCTCTATAGTGATAGTGTCTATTGTATGCTAATGTGTTTGTTATCTGGCGACCTCTAGATTGCCTCAGGTTAAGCTGTGGGTCACAGGAAATTCCAAAGCAAGATTACTGGATCTAGTTTTGGTCCTAGCCTTCTATCCAATGTCCAATGACTTAATAAATAATGCCTACATAAGAGAGGGATCCAAAGGTTTAACTCCTGAACAACTAATGTGTCAAAGTGAATTCCAGAAAGCAGAAACATGATTTGGGGGTGGACAAATAGGAGGGAGCACAGGAATAGAGGAAGGAAGGATGAGCAAATGCAGTCATTATATTCAAAGTACATTATGTTAAAAAAAAAATGAACTAAGCCCCATGCCAGTGGCTCATGCCTGTAATACTAGCTATTCAGGAAGATGAGATGTGAGGATTGCGGTTCAAAGCCAGCCCAGGCACGGAAGTCCATGAGATTCTTATCTCCAATAAACCATTCAGAAACCCTGAAGTGGTGCTGTGGCTCTAGTGGTAGAGTACCGGCTTTGAGCAAATGAAGCCAGGGACAGTGCCCAGGTCCTGAGTTCAAGCCCCAGGATTGGCCAAAAAAAAAAAAAAGGAACCAGGAAACAAGTGTTTCCTTTAGTTTTGTTACTAACTTAACAAATTAATCAAACCCAAGATGAGTGTGGTGAAGCCTTGTTTACATCCAGCTAGTCAGAAGCACAGGTAAAACAATGTGGCACCTAGAAGTGAGGAGGCAATAACCAAACTCAGGTCATAGTCATTGCCCCTCCTTAGCTTTTTTTTTTTTTTTTTTGGCTCAAGGCGACACTTTAACACTTGAGCCACAGCTCCATTTCTGACTTTTTTGAGTGGTTAATTGGAAATAAGAGTGTCATGGACTTTCTTTCCTGGGCTGGTTTAGAACTGAGATCCTCAGATCTCAGCCTTTTGAATACAAGGATTATAGGTGTGAGTGAGCCACTGGTTCCCAGCTGGAAGGAGACAATCTTGAGTGTCAAGACTTTAACCTGTGGGATCTGGTATTATTTCCAGGTAGACAAGATTAAATTCTTATGTTGACTGAATTGCTTGCTTACTAACAGGAATAGGAATATATACCATACCTTTTAGGGTCACAGAAGTTAATTGAGCTAGGTAATGGTGACTAATGCCTATATCAGAATATAAATTGGGTCCAGGACTTTGAGGCCAGCCTGGACAACAGTTAAGCTGAGTGCTGGTAGTTTACTCCTATAATCCTAGCTACTCAGAAGGCTGAGGATTATAGTTGGAAGACAGCCTGGGCAGAAAAGTCAATGACACTCTCATCTCCAATAGACTACTCAGAAGAAGCTAGAAGTTGTGCTGTGGTTCAAGTGGTAGAGGAATAGCTTTGAGTAGAGAGAGGCTCAGGGACAGAGCCTAGGCCCTGAGTTCAAGCCCCAGGACCGGCAATAAAAAGTTATTACTGGGCTCCGGTGGCTCATGACTATAATCCTAGCTACTTAGAAGCTAGGATTTGAGAAAACTCCGAGTCTTAGACAAATCCAAGAGTCTTTTCTCCAGTTAACTAGCAAAAAAAAAAAAAAAAACAGCCAAAAGTGGAGGTGTAACTCAAGTGGTATACTGCTAGCCTTGAGTTAAAAAAAAAAGTGAGGGGCTGGGAAGGTGGCTCAGTGGTAGAGCGCTTGCCTTGCATGCATCAGGCCCTGGGTTCGATTCCTCAGCACCACATAAGAAAAAAGCCGGAAGTGACGCTGTGGCTCAAGTGGTAGAGGGCTAGCCTTGGGCTGAAGAGCTGAGGGACAGCACCCAGGCCCAGAGTTCAGGCCGCATGACTGGATCCAAAAAAAAAAAAAAGTGAATAGCTGGGCACAGATGGCACATACCTGTAATTCTAGCTACTCGGAAGGCTGAAATTCATTCAGCCCAGGCAGGACTCCAATTAACCACCGGAAAAAACAGAGGTGGTGCTGTGGCTCAAAGTAGTAGAGCACTAGCCTTGAGCAAAAGAGCTCAGAGACAGCACCAGGCCTTGAGTTCAAACCCATGACCACCACCACCAACATAAAAAGCAAAGCCAGAGCCTAAATTCAAGTCCACAAGAGAGCAAAAAAGGTCTATTGATTATGACAGGAGAACAAAAGTTTGCTTGTTTGTTTACCCACAGAAATAAATAGATCAGATGCAGCAATTGTTGAAATTGAATAATAATTGGTGGGAATCTGATTTATTCTCACAACTCAAGGTTGTTTCCATTGCATGGTCCATAGACTACCCTCCCATCCCCCAAACCTTTGTAAATTCTCTAGCCCAGAATCTATTTTTAAAATATATCTTTATTGTAAAAATACTGTACAGTGGGGTTACAGTTACATGAGTAAGGTAATGAGTACATTTCCTAAGGAGCATTGTTACTTCCTCCTTTGTTTTTCCCCTACCATCCCTTCCCTCCCCACCTCCCCGCCAATCTTAATCTAAATATAAAAGGCCTCCTGTCTCCTTACTTTCCTCAGGTTACCATGGCATCCCTCCTCTCTCTCTCTCTCTCTCTCTCTCTCTCTCTCTCTCTCTCTCTCTCTCTCTCTCTCTCTCTCTCTCTCTCTCTCTCTCTCTCTCTCCTCTCTCCTCTCTCTCTCTCTCTCTCTGTGTCTCTCTCTCTCTCCCCCCCCCCCTTCATTGTTGGTCATGGGGCTTGAACTCAGGGCCTGGGTGCTGTCCCTGAGCTCATTATGCTCAAGGCTAGTGCACACTACTTTTACCACTTTGACCCACAGCCATTCTTCTGGTTTTCTGGAGAGTAATTGGAGATAAGGGTCACCTGGCCTTTCCCGCCCAGGCTGTCTTTGAACCACAATCCTCACATCTCAGCCTCCTGAGTAGTTAGAATTAAAGGTGTGAGCCACCAGCGCCTGGCTTTCTGCCCTTTCTTTATTCTAATATCCTCACAATTCAGTTTCTTAACAATAATAATATTCATGATACTAGTTTGAACTTTGATATATGTTTTAGATTTTCACCATAAGAAGTTGGGAACAAGGGCTGGGAAGGTGGCTCAGTGGTAGAGTGCTTGCCTTGCATGCCTGAGGCCCTGGGTTCTATTCCTCAGCACCACATAAGCAAAAAGAAAAAAGCTGGAAGTGGCGCTGTGGCTCAAGTGGTAGAGTGCTAGCCTTGAGCTGAAGAGCTGAGGGACAGCGCCCAGGCCCAGAGTTCAGGCCCCACGACCGGACCAAAAAAAAAAAAAAGTTGGGAACATTTTACACTAAATTTCTTTTGTTTGTTTGTTTGTTTTGGGTCCAGTCGTGGGCCTGAACTCTGGGGCTGGGCGCTGTCCCTCAGCTCTTCAGCTCAAAGCTAGCGCTTTACCACTGGAGCCACAATGACACTTCTGGCTTTTTTTTTCTGCTTATGTGGTGCTGAGGAATCGAACCCAGGGCCTCATGCATGCAAGGCAAGCACTCTACCACTGAGCCACCTTCCCAGCCCCTACACTAGATTTCTTATTTGAAATAGGACTGATGGCAAATGATCACACAGAAAATCACACAGACATCCAGGTACAGAGAACAAAGAAAAGTTTATTGCCAGGAAAAGGGGCTGGCAAGACCCCTTCTCACAAGGGAAAAGTGAGAAGAAGTGCTGGCTATTGTCTGGGGTGACCTATATAATCTAGGAGGTTTAGGAGGGGCTAGAAGGGTCTAGGAGGCAGAGACCCTGGTGTGGATGTGAGGGCCAGGGGCTTCATCATGGCGGATTAGGATTTATGGCTGCTATCCAAACAGTAGATAAGATGTCCTGCAACTGCCCAGACCTGAAGGTCACTCTAAGGGGCTCTTGTTGCCTTATATGGTGGTAGCTGTCCCAGAGAAGTACCATCCCAAGGCAAAGGGGGTTGGAGGCTGATTATTTACTGCCTTTACTAAGTGGGCCTAGTGTTGCATAGGAAGGGAGCATGCTAAGCTGTGGAGAAGGAAAGGAGTGTGTTAAGATATGGAAACGGAGCACATTTTGCTAACAGTGTGTGTCTGCTAGTCCTGGGGCTTGAACTCAGGGCCTAAATTCTGTCCTTGAACTATTTTTGCTCAAGGGTACTGTTCTTCCACTAGAGCCACAGCTCCTCTTCCTGCTTTTTGGTAGTTAATTGGAGATAATTCCAGCCTGGGCTGACTTTGAAGAGCAATCTCAGATCTGTTTCCTAAGTAGCTACAATTACAGACATGAGCTACCAGAACCAGGCTACAAGGCATCCATCCTAATCAATGTCACCTCTTTCATCATTCTCCCCCATCTCACCCAACAGGACCCATCCCCTCGAATATTCTGGTTCCATTTTCATACGGGTACATCAAATGACCATCTTGAACCAGAATCTCATCTAAGTTTTAAAGATTAGTCACCTTGCCTTATCTCACATGTACATGACTACACTAGTTAAAACAGAGGTTTAAATTCTTCTAACATAACAGCAACCCAACATATTGAGTGCCTAAGTTAAACTAATTTCTTTCTCTCAGTGGTAATGGCAGAATAAGGCTATATGGGGCTCATGAAGTAATTGTTCTATGAGGCCATCCAGAGATTTGTTATTTACCTTCTCATCACGGATAGACTCATGCCCCCACCATATAGTACAAAATAGCTTGTATTTTTTTGTTTTTGTTTTTTGTTTTTATTGTTTTGTGCCAATACTGGAATACTGGGGCTTGAACTCTGTGCCTTTTTATTCTTTCACTAGGCTTTTTCCCTTGGGGCTGGTGCAATACCATTTGAGTCTTATCTCTACTTTTGGCTTTTTGCTGGTTAATTGGAGATAAGAATCTGATGGACTTTTTTTCCCTAACTGGCTCCAAACTATGGTCTTCAGACCTCAGACTTCTGAGTACTTAGGACTACAATCATGAGCCACCAGCCCTCAGCCAAAATGGCTTAGATTTTAACCAATAGAATGAAAAAAGGGCAAGGAAGGCTGAGAATGTGGCTTAGTGGTAGAGTGCTTGCCTAGCATGCATAAAGCCCTGGGTTTGATTCCTCTGTACCATATAAACAGGAAAAAGCCTCAAGTGGTACTGTGGCTCAAGTAGCAGAGTGTTAGCCTTGAGCAAAAGCAGCTCAGGGATAGTGCCCAGGCCCTGAGTTCAAGCCCCTGGACTGGCCAAAAAAAAAAAAAAAAGCAAGGAAAGAGGATCCACCTCTCATTTTAAGGGTTCTAATCCCAAACTGGACATCATGTCCACTCATATTCTATTGGCACACCCATTCAATTATACCTGATAACACTGGAAATGAGAAATAGAAACTTTCATTTATTTTATATTTCATTTTTATTTTTGGTGGCACTGGGATTTGAACTCAAGGCTACACACTTGCTAGGCAGGTGCTCTATTACTTGAGCCATGCCACTAGCTGGAGAAATGTAGTCTTAATGAATAAATATGTGCATGCCTAAAAAAATAATTACAGATTTTTTAAACTTATTATGGGGTTATATCATAATATGAAAATATCATAATGTGGAAATGTATTTAACATACCTTACTGTCTGATATAGCATAGGACACCCTGCCTCGAATGTGCTCAGAATATATTATATTGCCTACAGAGAGTGAAAGATTAAATAAAAGATTATTAGACTTTGCCAGAGGACCACGTAAACATCCAGGTACAGAGAACAAAGAAAGGTTTATTGCCAGGAAAGGGGGCTGGCAAGACCCCTTCTCACAAGGGAAAAGTGAGAAGAAGTACTGGCTATTGTCTGGGGTGACCTATATAATCTAGGAGGTTTAGGAGGGGCTAGAAGGGGGTAGGAGGCAGAGACCCTGGTGTAGACGTGAGGACCAGGGGCTTCATCATGGCGGACTAGGATTTATGGCTGCTGTCCAAACAGTAGATAAGGGTCCTGCAACTGCCCAGACCTGAAGGTCATTTTAAGGGGCTCTTGTTGCCTTATATGGTGGTAGCTGCCCCAGAGAAGTGCCATCCCAAGGTAACTGGGGTTGGAAGTTGATTATTTACTGCCTTTACTAAGTGGGCCTAGTGTTGCATAGGAAGGGAGCATGCTAAGCTGTGGAGAAGGGAAGGAGTGGACTAAGCTATGGGAAGGGAGCTCATTTCACTAACAAGCAAAATCGTCAAACACAAAACCTATTTTTTCTTTTCTTTTCTTTTAGTGTGTGTGTGAATGTGTGTGGTTGTGTGTGTGTGTGTGTGTGTGTGTGTGTGTGTGTGTTGGTACTGAGACTTGAATTCAGGGCCTAGGTGCTGCCCTTTAGCTTTTTCACTTAAGGCTAGCACTCTACCAGTTAAGCTCTCTACCAGTTAAGCCCCTTCTGGCTCAACTTTTGGTGGTTAATTGCAGATAACAGCCTCTTGGATTTGTCTGCCTAGGCTAACTTTATACCTTGATCTTCAGTTCTCAGCTTCCTGAGTAAGAGAATTACAGGTATGAACCAGCTATTTAAAAAATATTTTTTTCAAATTCTGTTCTCCCATTGATATGTGACACCTTCTCATACTGCAACATTGTTCAAAATAGCATTTAGAATAAAAAGCCTTTCCAAGCTGGGTGCTAGTGGTATGAGCCAGCAGTACCCAGTAGGTAAGAGCCTACTCAGGAGTCTGAGATCAGAGGATTGCAGTTCAAATCCAGCCCAGGCAGGAAAATCTATGAGACTCTGATCTACAATTAACCACAAAAGGCTAGAAATGGGGCTGTGGCTCAAGTAGTAGAGTGCTAGCTGTGAGCAAAAAGCGGAGTGATCAGCTCTCAGGACCAGAGGTCAAGGCTTAAGACTGGGAAAGAAGGAAGGAAAGAAGGAAGGAAAGAAAGAAAGAAAGAAAGGAAGAAAGAAAGAAAGAAAGAAAGAAAGAAAGAAAGAAAGAAAGAAAGAAAGAAAGGAAGGAAGAAAGGAAGGAAGGAAGGAAGGAAGAAAGGAAGGAAGAAAGGAAGAAAGGAAGGAAGAAAGGAAGAAAGGAAGAAAGAAAGAAAGAAAGAAAGAAAGAAAGAAAGAAAGAAAGAAAGAAAGAAAGAAAGAAAGAAAGAAAGAAAGGAGAGTGGGAGGGAGGGGAAGGGAAGGGAAGGAAGGAAAGAAAGAAGGAAGGAGAAAAGAAATAAAGAAGGAAAGAAGAAAGAGAAAGAGAGGAAGAAAAGAAAAAAGAATGAAAGAAAAAAATTTTAAAAGAACATTTCCAAAACACAGAGCATTCAGCCAGATTAAGTTACTTCAATAGCCTATGAAACATTTGGTGTTAATAGTATGCTTTGAGCACAGCTGTTGATCTCTGGACTATTGGTTGAGTGAGTCTGGTTGTGTTCAGTGGCAAATACACATCCTTCATACAGGATATGTGTCACAAATATGCTGTGGATGCCCTGAAGCATTGTCTAAGACCAGAGGAATCTTGAATGGGAAGTTATTTTGCCTGCCAAAGGCTGATATCACCCAGGCTTTCTTGTTATGGTAATAGTAAATGGGAAACATTTGCTTACTCACCTTCATGAATGCTTCAGAGTTCTTTGAGTAGCAGATTAGGAAAGGCATTCATTTAAATCTTGAAATATTTCTTTTCTTTTTTTTGTTTTGTTTTGTTTTTTGGCCAGTTGTGGGGCTTGGACTCTTGGCCTGGATGCTGTCCCTCAGCTCTTCAGCTCAAGGCAAGTGCTCTACCATGTGAGCCACAGCACCACTTCCAGTTTTCTGGTGGTTTATTGCAGATAAGAGTCTCACAGTCTTTCCTGCCTGGGCTGGCTTTGAACTATGATTCTCAGATCTCAGCCTCCTGAGTAGCTAGGATTACAGGCGTGAGCCACCAGCGCCCAGCTACTATTCTACAATTCTTGATTCATTTTTACCTCAGCAGAATTGGATAACTCAGCAAGGAGGTATTCTCCCTTTAAATGCAGTATCTGTCTCCAGTTTCATCACTGGCTGGCCTGTTTACCTTGCAGTATATCTCATCATAACCCCATTAGTGTTCTGAGCATGTGCTCATAAAGAAATGCCATACCTGATTCCCTGCCCATAAGTGAGTGCTGACCCGAAACTCATCTAAAAGACTTGATATATTTTACAATTATCTTCTTAGTCTTCCCTTCATAAATCTGTCCACATTTTATGTACCGATGCAACATGATGATGTGTTGTAATTTCCTATTGCTGTTGTTACCAGTTACCACAAATTTAGAAGCTTAAAAATATGTATTTGTTTTCTCATTGTTCTGTAGGTCAGATCTAATTGGCTTAACTGGTTTCTCAGCTCTCCGATTCCCAAGGCCATAATCAGCTCTGGGAAAGATCTACTTCCAAAGTTTATTTGCGTTGTTATTCAAATTTGGCTCTTTATGAAGATGGGACTTTATGCCTAGGGTTCTGATCTCTCTCTCTCTCTCTCTCTCTCTCTCTCTCTCTCTCTCTCTCTCTCTCTCTCTCTCTCTCTCTCTCTCTCTCTCTCTCTCTCTCTCTCTTTCTCTCTCTCTCTCCATCCTAGGGCTTGAATTCAGGGCCTGGGCTCTGTGCCTGAGCTTCTTTTGCTCAAGGCTAGCACTCTACCACTTGAGCCACAGCAACACTTCCAGCTTTTTCTGTTTATGTAGTACTGAGGAATGGAACCCAGGGTTTCATGCATGCTAGGCAAACACTCTACCACTAAGCCACATTCCCAACCAGGACACTGATTTCTTATTGGCTGTCAGCTAGGACCATCCTTAGCTCCTAGATATCTTTATCCCATCTCTGTATTTTTCACTTGGAATCTCTTTGTTTTCTCCTTCTGCCATCTCTTGGGTTTTTGGTTTGTTTGTTTGTTTGGTCGGGTTTTTTTTGTTTTTTTATTTTGTTTTTTTTTTTTGGTCATGGGGCTTGAACTCTGGGCCTGAGTGCTACACCTCAGCTTTTAGCCAAAGCTAGCACTCTACCACTTGAGCTAGAGGCCACTTACGGTTTTCTGGTGGTTTACTGGAGATAAGAGTTTCAAGGCCTTCCTGTCCAGGCTGACTTTGAACTGAGATCCTCAGATCTCAACCTCCTGAGTAGCTAGGATTACAGGCATGAGCCACTGGCACCTGGAATGTTTTTGTTTGTTTGTTTTATTATTATTGTGAAAATACCATACAGAGGGGTTACAATTACTTGGGCAAGATAGTGAGTATATTTCTTCTCTAGCATTGTTGCCTCCTCCTTTGTTTCCCCATACCATCCCTTCCCCTCTCCACCCCCACCCGCACCCCCCACCCCCACCCCGCCAAAGTTGTAAAGTTCGTTTTTCAAAATAACGTCTTGTACATCTCATTATTGTAATGGGTTGTTTGTTTATTTTTTACGAAAAGGTAGGTCTCTGTTTTAACCGTTTGTTTGGTGCGCTGGTACTGGTGCTTGAACTCAGGGACTCATGTTCTCAGCTTTTGCACTCCACGGCTGATGCTCTATCACTCGAACTATACCTTTGGTCTTTTTCTGATTTATTAGAGATAAGAGTCTCTTGGCTGGGTGCTGGTGGCTCAGGCCTATAATCCTAGCTACTCAGGAGACAGACAGAGAGATCTGAGGATTGGGATTCCAAGCCAGCCCAGGCAGGAAATTCTGTGAGACTCTTATCTCCAATTAACCACCAAAATCAAAGTGGTAGAGTGCTAGTCTTGAGAAAAAGAGCTCCAAGACAGGAACAGGCCCTGCGTTCAAGCCCCAAGACCAACAACAACAACAAAAAGACTCTTGAGGGGCTGAGAAGGTGGCTCAGTGGTAGAGCGCTTGCCTTGCATGCCTGATGCCCTGGGTTTCATTCCTCAGCACCACATAAGCAGAAAGAAAAAAGCCGGAAGTGGTGCTGTGGCTCAAGCGGTAGAGCGCTAGCCTTGAGCTGAAGAGCTGAGGGACAGCACCCAGGCCCAGAGTTCAGGCCCTACGACTGGACCCCCCCCCCCCCGCCCCAAAAAAAGACTCTTGAATTTATCTTCCTGGGCTTGACTTGAAATTTGATCCTCAGATCTCAGCCTCCAGAATAGCTAGGATTAAGGTGAAAGCCACCAGCACCTACTGGTTTTCTGCTTTTAAGGGTTTGTGCCAAAGTGAGATTAGATCTACCTAAATGATCCAGGATAATCTCCTTGTTTTAAAGTCCACTCACTTGTGTGGGTAATCCTACTTACTCTGGAGGCTGAAAACTGAGGATCACGGTTCAAAGTCAGTTTGGGCACGAAAGTCTGTGAGACTTTTATCTCCAATTAACCACTAGAAAGCTGGAAGTGGTGCTGTGGTTCAAGTGGTAGAGCTCTAGCCTTGAGCTGAAGAGCTCAAAGACAGCACCCATGCCCGGAGTTCAAGTCCCATGACTAACAAAAAATAAATAAATAAAGTTCAAACACTTAAGAACAGCTGCAAGCCCCTTTGTCATGTAACATGCCATTTTCACAAGTTGTAATGGTTAGATTTTAAACATTTTAGGGAAATGTGTTGCCTGTCATTTTTTTTTCCTCCCTGATTGTTCTGAATGTGGATTCTTTTTTTTTTTTTTTTCTTTTTGGTTGGTTGTGGGGCTTGAACTCTGGGCCTGGGCGCTGTCTCTCAGCTCTTCAACTCAAGGTAAGCGCTCTACCACTTGAGCCACAGTGCCACTTTTGATTTTCTGGTGGTTTATTGGAGATTAGAGTCTTACGAACTTTCTTGCACAGGCTGACTTTAAACTGCAATCCTCAGATCTCAGCCTCCTGAGTAGCTAGGATTACAGGTGTGAGCCATTGGCACCCCGCTACTGAATGTGGATTTTTGTTGTTGTTGTTGTTGGTCATGGGGCTTGAACTCTGGGCCTGGGCACCGTCCCTTCAGCTCAAGGTTAGCACTCTACCACTTGAGCCACAGTGTCGCTTCTGGTTTTCTGAATGGTTTATTGGAGATAAGAGTCTCATGGACTTTCCTGCCCTGGCTGGCTTTGAACCTTGATCCTCAGATCTCAGCCTCCAGAGTAGCCAGGTTTACAGGCGTGAGCCACAGGCAATTGGCTTGAATGTGGATTCTTTTTTTTTTTTTTTTTGTCGGTCATGGGGCTTGAACTCTGGGCCTGGGCGTTGTCCCTCAGCTCTTCAGCTCAAGGCGAGCGCTCTACCACTTGAGCTACAGTGCCATTTCCAGTTTTCTGGTGGTTTATTGGAGATAGGAGTCTCACAGTCTTTCCTGCCCGGGCTGGCTTTGAACCGCGATCCTCAGATCTCAGCCTCCTGAGTATCTAGGATTACTGGCGTGAGCCACCAGCGCCCGGCTTGAATGTGGATTCTTTAAGACACCTTTAAGAGGCTACTGCTGACTTGCATTGTAAATCTGGACTCTCAACAGTAGAATAATTCCATAGGTGGTATTTTCTTTTTCTCTCTCTCTTCCTTAGTCCCTTTGAAACTCAGAAAAACCCTACAACCAAGCAACAATTAAAATACCATTCCCCTGTTTTCTAGTCCTGTCTTTAAGAACTTTCAGACCTTGAAAATTATCTTCTTTTCCCTTTGATCTCAGTAGAATTTGTTTTCTGAATGGCATTTTCAGCAAAATGACCATTTAACAATGTATATTTCCACATTTTTCTTTCATTTTCTTACTATGCTTGTTTAGACTGTAAAATTAATGCTTTATTTTTTTAATTTTCCCTAAGATGTTATTTATGGGACACTTCAAACAAAAGCAAAATCAGCAAGTATACTGTAATGAAACCTCATGATATAATGTGTCTAACATAGTATAATGAACAAAAGTATAACCAACCATAATATAATAAGCCAATTGCTCAGTTGCATATTTTACTAATTTTAAATCAGCTAGTTATACTTCTTTTTTGCAGTAATGAGGATTGAACTCAGGGCTTTGCACTTGCTAGGTAAACCCTCGACCATTTGACCCACATCCAATATTCCAACTCTTCACTTTCCATTTGTTTTTCAGATAGTCTCACACTTTTGCCTAGGCTGGTCTCAGATGGAGATCCCCCTGCCCCTGCTTTTTTTTGGGAGGGGGTCCGGTTGTGGGGCCTGAACTCTGGGCTTGGGCGCTGTTCCTCAGCTCTTCAGCTCAAGGCTAGCACTCTACCACTTGAGCCACAGCGCCACTTCCGGCTTTTTTTTTCTGCTTATGTGGTGCTGAGGAATCGAACCCAGGGCCTCAAGCATGCAAGGCAAGCACTCTACCACTGAGCCACCTTCCCAACCCCCCCTGTTTCCTGTGTAGGTAGGATTATAGATATAAGCATGTGCCACTATATTTGGCCTGAGACAGTGTTGATTTTTGGTTTATTTGCTTGGAAGCAAGGCTTTATGATTTTATTGGGTAGTCTAAGAGGCAGGGCCCAGGCACATAGAAGAAAGTATTGGGCCTCTTGGTTGTAAAGTGGGGCTTGTACTGTTGTTGCAGAGTATATTGGGCCAAGGGAGATTAATTCTGAAGTTGTGGAGGTATTTGACAGCTGATCTGCTGTCATTTGCTGGGAACAATCTCTCCCAACTTCATGACTGAGTAGACCATGACACTGTAGCCATGGGTGATTCCAGCAATGTTCAAGTACATGTCGTGGGTATGGCTGTGAAAATGTACAGTCAGTTACCAAAGTTCTTCATAAGCAATGACAATTTCTCAAACACCTGGGTGCAGTACATGATGGCCCCAGAGGACTTCATCTTCTACTGCAACATCAGATTTAAGATGGGAATTCTGAGCCTGGTGCCATGGCTCAGGCCTGTAATCCTAACAACTCAGGAGACTGAGATCTAAAAACCATGGTTCCAAGCCAGCCTAGGTAGGAAAGTCTGTGAGACTCGTATGATAGACTTTGCCAGAAAACCACACAGACATCCAGGTACAGAGAACAAAGAAAGATTTATTGCCAGGAAAGTGGCTGGCTGGCAAGGCCCCTTCTCACAAAGGAGAAGTGCAAAGAAGCACCAGCTATTGTCAGAGGTGACCTATATAACCTAGGAGATTTAGGAGGGCCTAGGAAGCAGATACCCTGGTGTGGAGTTGTGGACCAGGGGCTTCATCATGGCAGACTAGGATTTAAGGCTGCTGCCCAAGTAATAGATAAGGGGTCCTGCAGCTGCCCAGCCCTGAAGGTCACTCTAAGGGGCTCTTGTTGCCTTATATGGTGGTAGCTGTCCCAGAGAAGTGCCATCCCAAGGCAAAGGGGGTTGGAGGCTGATTATTTACTACCTTCACTAAGTGGGCCTAGTGTTGCCAGGAAGGGAACCTGCTATGCTGTGGAGAGGGGTGTGAGTGTACTAAGATATAGAAATGGAGCTCATTTCACTAACACTCTTATCTCAATTAACCACCAGGAAACCAGAAGTGACTCAAAGTGATTGAGCTAAAGAGCTCAGGGAGATCTCCTTGACCCTGAATTCAAGCCCCTTGATTAAAAAAAAAAAAAAAGGAATTCTGTAGAGAAGTGGTCCTTGGGGATGGGCAGCCAGTGCACCATTACTTTTACTCTGAAAGTATATAGGAAGCCTTCATGACACTCTCCTAGGAAGAAGGTGGTTTTAAAAGATTTTGTTTTCCTATTTTGTGCTGGAACTGGGGTTTGAACTCAGATCCTCACATTTTTGCTCAAGGCTAGCACTCTACCATTTGAGCTACAGATCCACTTCCAGCTTTTTTTTTGTAGTTTATTGGAGATATGAAACTCACAGATTTTGCTGCCTGGGCTAGCTTTGAACTGTAATTCTAAAATACTTTTGAGTAGCTAGGGAGCTACTCAGGCATGAGCCACTGGTGCCTTGCTTAAAGGCTTTTGTTTTATTTTATTGTGTCAGAACTGGAGCTTGAACTCAGAGCCTCACATTGTCACTTGGCTTTTTTGTTGTTGTTGTTGGTCATGGGCTTGAACTCTGGGCCTAGGCACTGTCCTTCAGCTCTTCAGCTCAAGGCTAGGGCTCTGTTAGGCTTTTAAAAGGAGGTAGCCAAGTAAGAATCACACCATGCACATGGTATTCGGGTAAGGGGTAGGTTTATTCAGTAGACCTTCTGGGGCCAGGCCAGGTTGGCACTCCACGCAGCTGGCAAAGAGGGCGTCTGGCCCTGGGTTAGGCCTTATCTAGGGTAGGGGTGGGGAAAGGTGTGTCCAGGTAAAGAGAAGTGGGACCAGGTAAGAGGAGGTGGGACCAGGTGATAGAAAGGTGTGGCCACATCAGATCCAGATGTGACCTCAGCGGATACAGATGTGACCTCTTCCAGGTGTCCCAGTTGCCTAGGTAATGCAGGTACTGGGCGGGGTCTGCTTGCCATGAATGGACCTTACAGGCTCTTCCACTTGAGCCACAGAGTCGCTTCTGGTTTTCTGGTAGTTAATTGGAGATAAGAGTCTCATGGACTTTCTTGCGTGGGCTGGCTTTGAACTGTGATCCTCAGATCTCAGCCTCCTGAGTAGCTAGGATTACAGGCATGAGCCACTGATGCCCGGCTTCACTTGGCTGGTGCTCTAACACTTGAGCCATACCTCCACTTCCAGATTTTTTTTGTGGTTAACTGGAAATAAGAGTCTCATGGAGTTTTCTGCTGGCTTCAAATGGAGATCCTCAGATCTTAGCTAGGTTTACAAGTATGGGCTACCAGTGCCTGGCTTAAAAGTTTGATTTTGTATGTATATGTGGGTTTCTTAGGCCTTGTAATTTTAACAATTTTATTCTTTGTTTCTCCACCTTGCTGCAAAAAGGTAAGTAATTTATGTTATAACTATTTTTATTTCACTATTTGTACCTTAATAAAAATCATCTTCCTTCCTCAGTTGTGCTCTTAGATTAGGTCTTTAAAATTCCAAAGTCAGCTGGCTCTCAGGCTCTGAGTTCAAGCTGGGAACTAACATAATTCACACAACACACACACACACACACACACACACACACACACACACACACACACACACACACACACACACACACACACACACACACACACACACACACTTTCCAAAGTCATGGTTTGGAAGTGTGAGTCAAGTTGGTAGAGCCTCTACTCAGAAAGCCTGGGGTCCTGCATTCAAATCTTATTGCTAGCCGGGCGCTGGTGGCTCACGCCTATAATCCTAGCTACTCAGGAGGCTGAGATCTGAGGATCGCGGTTCAAAGCCAGCCTGAGCAGGAGAGACCAGAGAGACCGTGAGACTCCTATCTCCAATAAACCACCAGAAAACCGGAAGTGGCGCTGTAGCTCAAGTGGTAGAGCGCTCACCTTGAGCTGAAGAGCTGAGGGACAGCGCCCAGGCTCAGAGTTCAAGCCTCACGACCGACAAAAAAAAAAAATCTTATTGCTACCTACACACAAAAAAAATTCCAAAGCCATCATTATGGAATGTATAACTATGCCAACCTGAGACTACATAGAATTTGTAGGAAAGAGAGCAAGTCTAACACAATTGCCTGGCCAGGTGTTGGTGACTCATGTCTGTAATCATAGCTACTCTGGAGGCTAAGATCTAAGGATCCTGGTTCAAAGCCAGCCTGGGCAAGAAAGTCTGTGAGACTTCTAATCTCCAATAAACTACTTATAAAAGGCCAGTAGTGGCATTGTTGCTCAAGTGGTATAATGCTAGCCATGAGCCAAAGCTTAGGGACAATGCCCAGGCCCTGAGTTCAAGTCTCAAGACTAGCATAAAAATAAGTAAATAAATAAATAAATGTAAAAGATACACTCTTGCTACCTATTTATGTATTTATTTATGGTGCCAGTACTAGAGCTTGAACTCAGGACCTTCTGCTGTCCCTTAGTTTTTTGTTTTGTTTTTCAGGACTGGTGATCTGACACTTGAGCTACATCTTAACTTCTGGCATTTCAGTGGTTAATCAGAGAGAAGGAGTCTTACAGATATGTCTACCCAGGTGGGCTTCAATTATGATCCTCAGATCTCAGCCTCCCAGTTGCTAGGATTACAGAAGTGAGCCATTGGTGCTTGGCTTGATCTTACTCTTTAACACTCTGTGGTTTATACAGAATTGGGCTATTTTTGCAGTTTAAACTTCTAACTTGGGGCTGGGAATATGGCTTAGTGGCAGAGTGCTTGCCTAATATGCATGAAGTCCTGGGTTCGATTCCTCAGTACCACATAAACAGAAAAAGATGGAAGTGACACTGTGGTTCAAAAGGTTGAGCACTAGTCTTGAGCAAAAGAAGCTCAGGGACAGTGCCCAAGCCCTGAGTCTAACCCCCAGGACAGGCAAAAAAGAAAAAAAAACCCAGGCCAAGCACCAGTGACTCATGCTTGTAATCCTAGCTACTCAGGAGGCTGAGATCTGAGGATCACGGTTCAAACCCAGCCCAAGCAGGAAAGTCCATGAAACTCTTATCTCCAATAAACCATCAGAAAACTAGAAGTGGCTCTGTGGCTCTGTGGTAGAGCACTTGCCTTGAGCTGAAGAGCTGAGGGACAGCGCCCAGGCCTAGAGTTCAAGCCCCACAACACGACAAAAAAGAAAAAAGAAAAGAAACCCAAAAAATAAATGTAGTTCTAACTTGTAATTTTGGCTGAGACAGGGGAAAGAGGGTAGCACTGATCTAGAATGCACTTTCTGTATATTAGAGTTGAACCTCCTATGTAACATAATTTTCAAAATAGAGAAAAAGGAACAAAACATTGTTTAGCCCTCTGATGCAAAATGTTTTGATTACTGAAGCTCTGTTTTGAGGTAGTCCTTAAGCAAAACTAAAATCTTCTTTTTCTAATATCCTAATCTCAGTCATAAAAGCATGTACAGTTTATGCTTAGTTAAGTTCCAAATGGGCCTGGATTTCTTAGACAGCAACCATGGTGTAAGGTCAAAAACCTGGGGTGGCCAGGCACTGGTAGCTCACGCCTATAATCCTAGCTACTCAGGAAGCTGAGATCTGAGGATTGCGGTTCAAAGCCAGCCCGGGCGGGAGAGACAGTGGGTCTCCTATCTCCAATAAACCACCATAAAACCAGAAGTGACGCAGTAGCTCAAATGGTAGAGCGCTCGCCTTGAGCTGAAGAGCTGAGGGACAGGCTGTGCCCAAGCCCAGAGTTCAAGCCCCACGACTGACCAAAAAAAAACAAAAACAAAAACCCTGGGGTGCAGCCAGGCACCAGTGGCACATGCCTTTCACCCTACCTACTTAGGGGCTGAGATCATGAGGCTAGAAGTATAGGCTTATGCTTAGCAGGAAACAAAACCCTACCTCAAAAAATAGAGCTGGAGGCATGGCTCAGCAATAGATCACCAGCTTAGCAAGTGGGGAGAACCTAAGTTCAAGTCCCAGGACTGAAAAACAAAAAACAAAAACAACAAGAACAAAGACCATTTATTGTGAGGCACTGTTGGCTCACAAATGTAATCCTAGCTACTCGGGAGGCTGAGATATGAAAATTACAGTTCAAAGCTAGCCCAAGCAGAAAAATCCTTGAGATTCTTTATTTTTCTTGACAGTCCTGGGGCTTGAATTTAGAGCCTGGGCACTGTCCCTGAGCTTCTTTTGCTCAAGGCCAGCACTCTACCACTTGAGCCACAGCACCACTTCCAGCTTTTTCTGTTTATGTGGTCCTGAGGAATTGATCCCAGGGTTTCATGCATGCTAGGCAAGCACTCTACCCTAAATCACATTCCCAGCCCAAACCTTGAGATTCTTACCCCAATTAACCAGCCAAAAGCCAGAAGTGAAGATGTGGTTCAAGTGGTTGAGCACCAGCCACTCATGAAAAAAACCATGCAAGAGGCTTTGTGTTCAACCCTCCATACCCGCATCAAAAAAAAAGTCAGTTATGTGCCTGTGGATACCAGGTACCATATATGCTCCAAACCTTCAAAATCAAAGATATGCATGATCGGTGCCTTCTAAGATGTCTACCGTTATTATTATTATTATTATTATTATTATTATTATTATTATTATTATTATTTTGCTGGTACTGGGGCTTGAACTCAGGACTTTGTGCTCTCTCCAATTTTTTGCTTTTGATTGGTACTCTTCTACTTGAGTCATGCCTTACCTCTTGCTTTTTTGCTGGTTAATTGGAGCTTAAAGTCTTGCAGTCTCAGGCTGGCTCCAAACCAGAGTTCCCAGATCTCAGCTTCTTGAATAGCTAAGATTCTAGGTCTGAGTCCCTGGTGCCAACCTACCCTTATTTTTAAGGCAGCCATAGTACTTATATAAGCATAGTAGCCACCATAGTCCTGAAAAGAAAATTGTCTTTCTCAGGGCTGGGAATGTGGCTTAGTGGTAGAGTGCTTGCCTAGCATGCATGAAGCCCTGGGTTTGCTTCTTCAGTATCACTTAAACAGAAAAAAAACCAGAAGTGGTGCTGTGGCTGAAGTGGTAGAGCACGAAAAAAGTCAGAGAAAGTGCCCAGGCCCTGAGTTTAAGCCCTAAAACTGGCAAAAGAAAAGAAAAGAAAATTGTCTCTCTCAAATGCCAGTCATGGGGCTGGGAAGTTGGCTCAGGGGTAGAGTGCTTGCCTCGCATGCAGGAGGCCCTGGGTTCGATTCCTCAGTAGCACATAAGCAGAAAAAAGCAGGAAGTGGTGCTGTGGCTCAAGTGGTAGGGTGCTAGCCTTGAGCTGAAGAGCTGAGGGACAGCACCCAGGCCAAGTTCATTCCCCACGACCGACCAAAAAAAAAAAAATAAAATAAAATGCCAGTCATTGGATCCATATCACAAAGTTTCTTCACCACAAATACTATGGGTTCTCTTTAAACTACCTCTTTCCCCTGAGCTCTGAACTAAGAGAAAATAACACAGAAGTCAAAGAAAATCACAACAAAAGTTTAGAGATCATTGGCTTAGAGAATAGAGCTGTGTGCTCAGCAAGAAATGTACTCATTGCCTTACTCATGTAACTGTAACCCCTCTGTACAGCATCTTTACAATAAAATTTAAAAAATTTAAAATATTAGAACACACACACACACAAATTACTGAAGTAGAGTGTAGTGGTACACACCTATAATCTCAGCATTTGGGAGACAGAGACAGGAGAATAATAATAATAAAAAAGTATTAATAGAGGGGATGAATGTGATCCAAGTACACTGTATACATCTATAGAATTATCTATAGTATCACAATAAAACTCCTTTCTACTAAAAAAAAGAGACCTGTAACCTGAAACAGATTTCCAGTCCTTCACCCTGAGCTTAGACTTTTGCTAGAAGATTGTTGAGTACAGGGCTGGGAAGGTGGCTCAGTGGTAGAGCGCTTGCCTTGCATGCATGAGGCCCTGGGTTCCATTCCTCAGCACCACATAAGCAAAAAGAAAAAAGCCGGAAGTGGCGCTGTGGCTCAAGTGGTAGAGCACTAGCCTTGAGCTGAAGAGCTGAGGGACAGCGCACAGGCCCAGAGTTCAGGCCCCACGACCGGACCCCCCCCCCAAAAAAAAAAAAAAAGAAATAAGATTGTTGAGTCCATACAATAGATCATCACGCTGCCAATCACAATAAGGACTAACAGATCTCTTTGCTCTCCTAGGCTTACCACAGGAAGGGGCAAAGAGGGAAACGTGTAAGGGGCAAAGAGGGAAACGTGTTTGGTGTGGGTAAGGGGGTTAATTAGGAGTTGCGCAACAAGCACTGAGTTATATTTAAGAGTCTTACCAATCAAGTCCCTATGGGGATGAGATGGACAGTGAAATCAGATGATGAAGAGTTTGGAGGAAGCTCACTGCTTAACACTTCTGAAATGGTGAAGCTTCCATTTCAGAGGCAGATGAGAATGCAAGGAATGAAACATCATGTAACTGAGTGAATGTGGTCAGAGAGGAGAACTAAAGGAAGGTTTCCTTCTTCAAGAAGCCAGGGCTTTCCCAAGTGGCTGACCTTGTATAGTGTGTGTGTGTGTGTGTGTGTGTGTGTGTGTGTGTGTGTGTGTGTGTGTGTGTGTGTGTGTGTGTGTGTGTGTGTGCGTGTGAGTGTCTTTTGTTCAAAGTTAGTGCTCTGCCACTTGAGCCATAGCTCAACATTGGGCTTTTATGTGGGGGAGGGATAGTTTAATGGAGATAAGAGTCTCATGAGCTTTCCTGCCCAGGCTGGCTGCAAACCTCAATCCTCAGATGTCAGCCTTCTGAGTAGCTAAGAATATAGGCATGAGGCACTGAAGTCCAGTCTTTATATAATTCTTGTTCATGTCTGTATGTGAGTGTGTGTGTGTGTGTGTGTGTGTGTGTGTGTGTGTGCTGGTACGGGGCTTGAACTCAGGGCCTGAGTACTCTCTAATTTGGTTTTTCACTTAAGGCTAGCACTCTACCACTTGAGCCATACCTCTACTTCCAGCTTTTTACTGGTGAACTAGAGATCAGATTCTCTCAGTTGATCTGCTCAGGTTGGCTTTGAACCATGAATGATCCTCAGATCTCAATCTCCTGAGCAATAAGGATTATAAACATGATCCTTTGGAAGTGGTGCTGTAGCTCAAGTGGTAGAGTGCTCACCTTGATCTGAAGAGCTGAGGGACAGTGCCCAAGCCCAGAGTTCAAGCCCCACAACCAAAAAAAAAAAAAAAATTAAAACATGAACCACTGGCATCAGGCTGGCCTTATATTCTTATTGCATTACTAGAACAAATTAGAAAAAATAAGTAGAATTGGCTGCTCTAGTGCCCAGCAATGACACCACATCCAACTGGTTTGCCCCAACTTTAGAGTCCTGACTGATTACTATGGCCATCCATCTGGGAGAGAGAATGCCTTAGAGCTAATTTAAGCCCAGTTACTGTTTTTGTTTTTGTTTTTGTTGGCCCCAGATGGCAGAGGACATGAAGTCCAAATGCAAAACAGGATAAAAGAGTTTAAAACAGATTCTTCACATTGGTAGCCAGCTGAATATTCTCAATCCACAAATATGTTTGATTTGGACCATAAAAATTTTCAACAATATTTAAAGGTTATTTGTCACCATATAAGACCTGGAATAGGGGCTGGGAAGGTGACTAAGTAGTAGAGCGCTTTCCTTGTATACCTGAGGCCTTAGGTAGAGCCCTAGCCTTGAGCTGAAGAGCTGAGGGATCGTTCCCAGGCTCAGAGTTCAGGCCCCACGACCGGACCCAAAAGAAAAAAAAAAAGACCTAGAATAGTTCATATTAAGAAACTCAGGGGCTGGGAAGGTGGCTCAGTGTAAGAGTGCTTGCCTTGCATGCATGAGGCCCTGGGTTCGATTCCTCAGCACCACATAAGCAAAAAGAAAAAAGCTGGAAGTGGTGCTGTGGCTCAAGTGGTAGAGCGCTAGCCTTGAGCTGAAGAGCTGAGGGACAGCACCCAGGCCCAGAGTTCAGGCCCCACGACTGGACCCAAAAAAAAAAAAAAAGAAAGAAACTCAGATTGTGTGGCTTCTCTGGAAAGTTCAAAGATTCTTTCTTTTTTTTTTTTTTTTTTTGGTCTGGTCGTAGGGCCTGAACTCTGGGCCTGGGCGCTGTCCCTCAGCTCTTCAGCTCAAGGCTAGCACTCTACCACTTGAGCCACAGCACCACTTCTGGCTTTTTTTTCTGTTTATGTGATGCTGAGGAATTGAACCCAGGGCCTCATGCATGCAAGGCAAGCGCTCTACTACTGAGCCAACTTCCCAGCCTCAAAGATTCTTGCCATGTGAACATGTCTTTCAAATTAGTAAAAAAAAAAAAAAAAAAAAAAAATCAACTGGATGGCACAGCCACAGCTTTTAAGGAACATGTACAGTATTCACCTACGTGTTTTAAAACCTGTTAGGCCTCTACCTACAATTGAGTTTGTGATGTCTGAATTAACTTGACTAGCACTAGAGATTGCTTGTGAGCTGAAAGAAATGCACATTATTCATCTCCATGAGTGTTTATCATGTCAGGGTGAATATTTGGCAATGTGAGAATTCCAGGGGGATATGTGCCAAGAAACTGACCATTCATGATGGTGAGGAGGGAGAACTAAGAAGACATCTGTCTGTCTATGTAGCAAGGATTGAGAAATTATTATGAAAAGTGAAAAAGAGGCCACAGCGCATAGTGCAGAGAAGCAGGCTAGGCTGGAGCAGGTGACTGCAGAAGTCAATTACAGCCAAGTGTTGCTAGGGCAACTCAGGCTCCCCGCACAGCATGGAGGGCCTCCAGCCTTCTTACTGCTAAGGCAGCTGATTTAGAGGCCAGAGCTCTGAGGTCAGAAAAGCTGGTGAGAAAAAAGATAAGGTTCCAGAAATATTGTCCAGGGTTGGGGCTCAACTCAAGGCACTAGCACGTTTCATACAAGGCCACTTACTGGCCACACTGGAGACCTCTGCCATTGGAAATCATTTATCTCACTTCTTTGATCATTTCTTTCCAACTACACATCATAGCATTAGTGCTATGATGGATTGTGAAGTTAATTTGGTGGGATGGTGTATATATATATATATATATATATATATATATATATATATATATATATATTCCATACTTTATATATACATTCCATATAATAGACTCTATGCAGAGCTCAAATATTATAATCTTTTAGAAAGACAAGGTGAATATATATATTCACCTTTTTCAAGTACTTGGGTTTGAACTCAGGACCTTGTGTTTTTACTTGGCTAATTTTTTGCTCATGGCTGGGACTCTATCACAGCTCTACTTCTCTGGATTTATTTTTGTTTTTGTTTTGCTAGTTAACTGGAGATTAGAGTCTCACAGACATTTCTGCCTATGCTGACTTTTTTGTTGTTGCTGTTCTGTTTTTTTTTTTTTTGGCTGTGGGTCTTGAACTTTGGGCCTGAGTGCTGTCCCTCAGCACCACTTCCGGTTTTCTGGTGGTTAATTGGAGATAAGAGTCTCACGGACTTTCTTGCTTGAGCTGGTTGAACTGTGATCCTCAGATCTCAGCCTCCTGAGTAGCTAGGATTTCAGGCATGTGCCACCCGTGCCTAGCTACCTAAGCTGGCTTTGAACCACAATTGCCAAATCTTCTGAGGAAATCAACATTTAAAAAATAATGAATAAGTCGGGCGCCAGTGGCCTGTAATCCTAGCTACTCAGGAGGCTGAGATCTGAGGATCAGGATTCAAAGCCAGCCAGAGCAGGAAAGTCTATGAGACTCTGATCTCCAGTTAACCACCAGAAAACCAGAAGTGGCACTGTGGCTCAAGTGGTAGAGCTCTAGCCTTGAGCTGAAGAGCTGAGGGACAGTGCTCAGGCCCAGAGTTCAAGCCCCACAACCGACAAGAAATAAATAAATAAAATAAAAAATAAAAATACATTTAAAAAATGAATAGAGGGGCTGGGAAGGTGGCTCACTGGTAGAGCGCTTGCCTTGCATGCATTAGGCCCTGGGCTCAATTCCTCAGCACCACGTAAGCAGAAAAAAGCCAGAAGTGGCACTATGGCTCAAGTGATAGAGCACTAGCCTTGAACTGAAGCACTAAGGGACAGCGCCCAGGCCCAGAGTTCAAGCCCCACAACCGACAAAACAAAAAAAAATTAAATTAAAATAACGAATAGAAAAAAATGAAAACGCTGGGTATCAGTATCTCACACCTGTAATCCCAGCTACTAGGGAGGCTGAGATCTGAGGATCACGATTTGAAACCAACCTTGGCAGGAAAATCCATGAGTTTCTTACCTCCAATTAATAACAAAACAATCAGAATTGAAGCTATCGCTCAGTGGTAGAGCACCAGCCTTGAGCAAAAAGCTAAGGCAGCACCCAGGCAATTAGTGCAAGCTGTGGGACCAACACATGCACACACACACACACACACACACACACACACACACACACACACACACACACACACAAACACACAAAGGATAATGATAGAAAAGAGACCTTGATTTGTTGTACTCCCATTTATCAATTCTTTCTTATAGTAAAGGCATCAGCCCAACTATGTTCATTGCAGTATTATTCATCATAGCCGAGATATGGAATCAGCCCAGATGCCCCTCAATGCATGAGTAGATCAAGAAAGTGTGGTATAATATACATAATGGAATCTTACTTATTTATTGGAAAGAATGATATTGTACCATTCATAAGGAAATGGAAAAACTTGGAGAAAATTATATTAAGTGACATAAGCCAGACTCAGAGAAACATAGGTTGCATGGTTTTTCTCATTTGTGTTAGCCAGAATGTGCCTTTAAATCTAAAAGTAAACACACTAGGTGGTATGCAAATGGTTATAAGTGAATTAACTGAAGTATAGTGGACTCAATAGAGAGCTCAAATAGTGTATCTATTAGAATGACAATGTGAAAGCCCAACAAAATCCACACCAGGAAATGGCTTCATCCAAGAGGGAGGGTGGAGCCAAAGGGAGAGGGGAAAATGAGTGAGGGGGAAGTAGGGGAGAAAGCAGTCACGAATTCATTGTTAATACCAAAAATCTAAGAAAAGTAAGAGAAGGGGTGGGTCAAAGCAGGGTGAGAATGTTGAAGGGGTCACACTGATCAAGATGCATTTTTAAGGGGCTGGGAAGGTGGCTCAGTGGTAGAGTGCTTGCCTTGAATGCATGAAGCCCTGGGTTCGATTCCTCAGCACCACATAAGCAGAAAAAGCTGGATGTGGCACTGTGGCTCAAGTGGTAGAGTGCTAGCCTTGAGCTGAAGAGCTGAGGGACAGCATTCAGGCCCCACGACCAGTAACAACAACAAAAGATGCATTGCAAGCCAGGTGCTAGTGGCTCATGCCTCCAATCTCAGCTATTCAAAAGGCTAAAATCGGGGCTGGGAAGGTGGCTCAATGGTAGAGCGCTTGCCTTGCATGCTTGAGGCCCTGGGTTCGATTCCTCAGCACCACATAAGCAAAAAGAAAAAAGCCGGAAGTGGCGCTGTGGCTCAAGTGGTAGAGCGCTAGCCTTGAGCTGAAGAGCTGAGGGACAGCACCCAGGCCCAGAGTTCAGGCCCCACGACCGGACCCAAAAAAAAAAAAAAAAAAAAAGGCTAAAATCTGAGGATCGTGGTTCAAAGCCAGCCCAGGCAGTAAAGTCCGTGAGATGCTTATCGCGAATAAACTACCAGAAAACTGGAAGTGGCACTGTGGCTCAAGTGGTAGAGCACTGGCCTTGAGCTGAAATGCTCAGGGACAGCACCCAAGCCCAGAGTTCAAGCCCCAGGACTGACTGCTTTGTTATATGGCACTCCCATTGTATAACTATTTGAAAAGAAAAATTTAAAAATAGCTGGGCACTGCCTAGCTATTTTTTTTTTTTTTTGGTCGGTCATGGGGCTTGAACTCTGGGCCTGAGCGCTGTCCCTCAGCTCTTCAGCTCAAGGCGAGCGCTCTACCACCTGAGCCACAGTACCACTTCTGGTTTTTCTGGTGGTTTATTGGAGATAAGAGTTTCACGGACTTTCCTGCCTGGGCTGACTTTGAACTGCGATCCTGAGATCTCAGTCTCCTGAGTAGCTAGGATTACAGGTGTGAGCCACTGGCACCCAGCTGCCTAGCTATTTAGGAGGCTGAAATCAGAGGGTAGTCCTTTGAAGCCAGCTCAGGCATAAAAGGCCTTGGAACTTATCTCAAGGCAAGACCACTTGCCTTGAGCTGAAGAGCTCAGGGATAGCACCCAGGCCCAGAGTTTCAAGCCACATGACCACCACCAACAACAGAAAACATTAAAAATAAATAAATAAATAAAATAAAAATAAGTAATAACAAAGAAAGGGACCTATAATTTATTAATTCGTTCGTTCATTCATTCATTCATTTTGCAGGGCAGGAAATTGAACCCAGGGCCGTCTACCTGGTAGGCAAGCATAAAAAATTATCTTTAAGGAAGTGCTTTTTTTCATAGTAAAGATAAATAAAACTACTTGTTGTGGATATGTGCAAGTGTACTGAGTTGTGATGTCAAATATGTTTCTTATTCTGTAGAATGAATTCAAAAAATACAATAGAGGGCTGAAAATGTGGCTTAGTGGTAAGAGTGTTTGTCTAGCATGCATGAAGTCCTGGATTCCATTCCTTAGTACAACATAAACAGAGAAAACCAGAAGTGGCATTGTGGCTCAAGTGGTAGCATGCTAGCCTTCAGCAAAATAAGGTCAGAGACAGTGCTCAGGCCCTGAGTTCAAGCCCCAGGACTCGCCAAAGAAAAAAGAAAAAGAAAAAAGAAATAAAAGCAATTGAAAGCGGCTGTCATAGGCCAGAGTCAATCACCACTGCCAAATGACTGGCTGTGCCTAATTTAGTGTGTAGAATAGATTTTGGTTTTTGCTCTCATTTCTGTTTTTGCTGTTGCAAGCAGGGTAGGCAGATGTAGATCAATCATAGCTTTCTTTTTTTTTTTTCTTGGTCCGGTCATGAGGCCTGAACTCTGGGCCTGGGTGCTGTCCCTCAGCTCTTCAGCTCAAGGCTAATGCTCTACTACTACTTGAGGCACAGCGCCACTTCTGGCTTTTTTTCTGCTTATGTGGTGCTGAGGAATCAAACCCAGGGCCTCATGCATGCAAGGCAAGTGCTCTACCACTGAGCCACCTTCCCAGCCCCTTAAAATGCTTTCTAAGGAATAACTCTGTGGTATCTGAAAAAGACACAAATAATGTGGGACTAGCTGGGAAACAGGTTTTGTGGTATGACTTTCAGAGATGCACAATTGTACACGACTGCTTGGGACTCTGCCTGCTGAGGATGATAGAACTCTAGGTAAGTGTTGAAATAAAGTCCAAAGAGAACCTGGTCTTCAGTACTCAATTTGAATTCATGATTGTCTGGAATTTGCTAAGGTTTCTCAAAGAAACATCATCTGGACCATTTTGTTGTGGTTGTTGTTGTTTTGCATGGATGACTATTGATGCACTAGCCAATAACAATCCCTTACTTCCTTCTTCCCTAATAGAGACCCAAGTTTTGTTCTCATATAGGACGAAAGTGTGCATCAAAGGAGCTGGGATTCTCTAATGAAGATGTACAAAATATAAGCTTCAGTCAGGTGCCAGTGGCTCATGCTTGTAATCCTAACCACTCAGGAGGCTGAGATCTAAGTCACGGTTCAAAGCCTGGGCACTGTCCCCCAGCTCTTCAGCTCAAGGTGAGCGCTCAACCACTTGAGTCACAGCACCACATATGGTTTTCTGGTGGGGTTAATTAGAGTGAAGAGTCCCATGGACTTTCCTGTCTGGACTGGCTTTGAATCTCAATCCTCAGATCTCCACCTCCTGAGTAGCTAGGATTACAGGCTAGAGACACCTGTACCTGGCTTTCTGGCTTTTTCTGTTTTTTTTTTTTTTTTTGGGTCCGGTCGTGGGGCCTGAACTCTGGGCCTGGGCGCTGTCCCTCAGCCCTTCAGCTCAAGGCTAGCGCTCTACCACTTGAGCCACAGTGCCACTTCCAGCTTTTTTCTTTTTGCTTATGTGGTGCTGAGGAATCGAACCCAGGGCCTCGAGCATGCAAGGCAAGCGCTCTACCACTGAGCCACCTTCCCAGCCCCGGCTTTTTCTGTTTATGTGGTACGGAGGAACTAAACCCAGGGCTTCATGCATGCTCGGCAATCACTCTACCACCAAGCAAATTTCTCAGCCCCAGTATTTTTTTTTGTCAGCTGTGGGGCTTGAACTCAGGGCCTGTGTGCCATCCCTGAGCCTCTTTGTACTCAAGGCTAGCTCTCTACCACTTTAGCCATGGCACCACTTCCAGTTTTTTAGTGGCTTATTAGGGATGAGTCTCACAGGGACTTAACTGCTCAGGCTGGATTCAAACCGAGATCCCCAGATCTCAATATCAGCCTCCTGAGTAGCTAGGACTACAGGTGTGAACCACCAGCACCCAGCTACAGATGGTATTTTTAACATGGTCAAATATGCATAACTAAACCCAGATTAAAAAATATATATATAGCCAGGCATCAGTGGCTCATGCCTGTAATCCTAGCTACTCAGGAGGCTGAGATCTGAGGATCCCAGATCAAAGCCAGCCTGGGAAGGAAAGTCCATGAGAATCCTATCTCCAATAAGCCACTAAAAACCCAGAATTGCTGTGGTGGCTCAAGCGGTAGAGTTTTCTTCTTGAGCTGAATAGTGCAGGGACAGCACCCAAGCCGAGTTCAAGCCCCACAACCGACAAAAAAATTATATATATATATAGCCCAATACTACAATCATACAGCTGTGTACAGAACATTCCATAGATCAACAGATATTTAGCACAAAAATAAAAAAGTAAAGTGAATCTCCAATTAGCATTAATTTCTGCAAAACAGACATATATGTTATACTGATTAAATATCTACAAGTGCTTTTCCTTTGTAAAAATACATCTAGTCTTAATAGACCATTTATTAACAATGACCTGGAATTCTTTCACTTCCATTTTTAATTAATTAATTTATTAATTCATTTATTTTTTTTGGTGACAGTCCTAGGGCTTGAATTCAGGGCCTGATCACAGTCCTTGAACTTTTTTTTCCTTTGTCAGTCCTGGGGCTTGAACTCAGGGTCTAGACACTACCTGAGCTTCTTTTGCCAAGGCTAACACTCTACCACTTGAGCCACAGCACTACTTCTGGCTTTTCCTGATTATGTGGTGCTGAGGAATCGAACCCAGGGCCTCCTACATGTGAGGCAAGCACTCTACCACTGAGCCACCTTCCCAGCCCCAGTCCTGGGGCTTGAATTCTGGGCTTGAGTGTTGTCCTTGCGCTTCTTTTTCTCAAGGGGAGCTCTCTGCCACTTGAGCCACAGCTGCATTTCCAATTGTGTGTGTGTGTGTGGTTAATTTGCAAGAAGAGTTTTAAGAACTTTCCTGCCCATTTGGCTTTAATCAGCAATCCTCAGATCTCAGCTTCCTGAATAGCTAGGATTACAGACATGAGACAGTGGTGCTTGGCCCAAGACTATCTTATTATAAGCATACTTACAACACTACTCCATAAAAATACCAACAAAAGACAGTGGCTCACACATATACTCCTAGCAACTCAGGAATCTGAGATCTGAGGATCATTATTCAAAGCCAGCCTGGGCAGGAAAGTCTCCAAGAGACTCATGTCCAATTAACCACTCAAATACTGTAAGTGGCTCTGTGGCTCAAAGTGGTAGAGCACTAGCCCTGAGCAAAAGAATTCATGGATAGTGTCTAGGCCCTGAATTTAAGCCTCGGGACTGATAAAAAGAAAAAGAATAAGAAGAGGAAGAAGGAAGAAGAAGAGGAAGAAGGAAGAAGGAGAGGAGGAGAAGGAAGAAGGAGAGGAGGAGAAGGAGAAGGAGAAGGAGAAGGAGAAGGAGAAGGAGAAGGAGAAGGAGAAGGAGAAGAAGAAGAAGAAGAAGAAGAAGAAGAAGAAGAAGAAGAAGAAGAAGAAGAAGAAGAAGAAGAAGAAGAAGAAGAAGAAGAAGAAAAGAAGAAGAAGAAAAGAAGAAGAAGAAGAAGAAGAAGAAGAAGAAGAAGAAGAAGAAGAAGAAGAAGAAGAAGAAGAAGAAGAAGAAGAAGAAGAAGAAGAAGAAGAAGAGGCAGCAGCAGCAGCAGCCACAACAGCAGCACCAGTAGTGGCAACTTAGGGACAGTGCTCAGGCCCCAGCACAGGAAAAAAATAAATATGTAATTAACCTCCTTGAGCTTCAAGGAAAATGTGAAATATCTACTCATTTAACCATAAAAAGAATGAAATTGATATGTGCAGTTTTAATTTTTTAATTTTAATTTTTTTGGGGGGGGGGTCCGGTTGTGGGGCCTGAACTCTAGGCCTGGGCGCTGTCCCTCAGCTCTTCAGCTCAAGGCTAGCGCTCTACCACTTGAGCCACAGCGCCACTTCTGGCTTTTTTTTTTCTGCTTATGTGGTGCTGAGGAATCGAAGCCAGGGCCTCATGCATGCAAGGCAAGTGCTCTACCACTGAGCCACCTTCCCATCCCACCTTTACACTTAAAAAAAAATGAAATCCTGCCAGACATAGGTGGCTCATACCTGTAATCCTAGATACTCAGGAGGCTCAGATCTGAGGATCATGATTCAAAACCAGCCTAGGCAGGAAAGCCAGTAAGATTCTTACTTCTAACTAACTACCCCCAAAAAATGAAATCCTGTCATTTGTGCCAATTAGGATGGATATGGAGGACTTTATTTTATGAAAAATAAATTGGACAGAGGAAGTCAAATGTCTCATAATCTCATTTGTATGTAGAAAACCAGAAAACAGGAAGTGGTGCTGTGACTCAAAATGGTAGAGCACTAGCCCTGAGCAAAATAGCTCAGGGACAGCGTCCAGGCACTGAGTTCAAGCCCCACAACCAACCAAGAAAAAAAAAAAGACCTAACCTTGTGTAAGCAGTGTGTAGAAGAGTGGTTAGTAGAGGCTCAGGAGGGAAAGAAGACCTGGTATTTGTTGATCAATGGAACAAAACTTCATGTAGATAAGATAAACAAGTTCTCATGTTTTGTTGCATGGTAGGGTGACTATAGATACTAATAATACATTGTATCTTTTAAATACCTGAAGCCAGGTGTTGGTGGTTCATGCCTGTAATCCTAGCTACTCGGGAGGTTGAAATCTGAAGGTTGAGGTTTGGAGCCATCCTGGGCAGGAAAGTCCATGACATTCTTTTTTGTTGTTGTTGATCATGGGGCTTGAACTCTGAATTTGGGCGCTGTCCCTCAGCTCTTCAGCTCAAGACTAACTCTACCACTAACTCTACCACAGTACCTACTTCCGGCTATTTTGTTTTTGCTTATGTGGTGCTGAGGAAGCGAATCCAGGGCCTCAGGCATGTGAGGCAAGCGCTCTACCACTGAGCCACCTTCCCAGCCCCGGGTTTTGTTTTTTTTAAATACTGAACTTCAACTCCTGGCCATGTGCGAGGTAATCATGTGCTCTTCCCCTAATTCCACAATATTGTTTTCTCTGATGGATTTAAACCCAGGACCCCAGCCAGGTTTAGTAAGTGCTTTACCACAGAAATGCATATTCAGAACCAGAAATTTATTTTTTTATTTTTGTGTTTGTAGGCCAGTACTGGGGTTTAAATTCAGGTCCCCACTTTTTCTTAGCATTTTTGCTCAAGAATGGCGCTCTAGCACTGGAATCTACACATCTACTTCTAGCTTTATCCTGGCTGATTAGAGATAATTAGATCTCAGCCCCTTACGTAGTTGGGATTGTAGGCATGAGCTACCAGTTCCCATCTGGAGAAACATTTCTTTCTTTCTTTCTTTCTTTCTTTCTTTCTTTCTTTCTTTCTTTCTTTCTTTCTTTCTTTCTTTCTTTCTTTCTTTCTTTCTTTCTTTCTTTCTTTCTTTCTTTCTTTCTTTATATTTTTTTGTTGGTTGTGGGGCCTGAACTCTGGGTCTCTGGGCACCATCCCTCAGTTCCTCAGCTCAAGGCTAGTGCTCTATCACTTGAGCCACAGAGCCGCGTCTGGCTTTTTCTGCTTATGTGGTGCTGAGGAATCGAACCCAGGGCCTCATGCATGCAAAGCAAGCACTCTACCACTGAGCCACCTTCCCAGCCCTTTTTTTTTTTTTTAACTCACAGCCTGGGAACTGGCCCTGAACTCTTTTGCTCAAGGTTAGCACTCTACCACTTTGAGCCACAGTGCCACTTCTCATTTTTGAGTGCTTAATTGGAGGTAAGATTCTCACACTTTCCGGCCTGTGCTGGCATCCTCGGATCTCAGCCTCTTGAATAACTAGGGTTATAGGCATGAACCATTGTTGCATGGCTGGAACAATGTTTCTAATCTTGTAGTAGAAAAGTCTTCCTTTGCAAGATTCTAAGATAAAAAATTAATAAACTATCATAATGTGTATCAATGTACATTTTAAATAGTGATATCACAAAAGACCTAATAAACAAAGTCTACAGACATTTTTCCAAATATCACATAGATTACATCTAGACTACATAATTCAGTGATAAGATAGATTAGCTAATTGGAACATAGAGAAAAGATATAACAAGGTAAATCACAAAATAAGACAAGCAAATTGCCAACAAACATAAGACAATATCACTAATCAGGAAAATACAAATAATAAGGCACTTTTTTTGTCGTGGGGCTTGAACTCTGGGCCTAGGTGCTGTCCATGAGCTCTTCAATTCAAGGAGACCGCTTTACTACTTGAGCCACAGCACCACTTCTGGTTTTCTAGTGTTCAGTTGGAGATAAGAGTCTCATGGACTTACCTGCATGGGTAGGCTTTGAACTGCGATCCTCAGACCTCAGCCTCCTAGGCTGGGAAGGTGGCTCAGTGGTAGAGCGTTTGCCTTGCATGCCTGAGGGTTTGATTCCTCAGCACCACATAACAAAAAGAAAAAAGCCAGAAGTGGCACTGTGGCTCAAGTGGTTGAGCTCTAGCCTTGAGCTGAAGAGCTGAGGGATAGTGCCCAGGCCCAGAGTTCAGGCCCACGACTGGACCCCCCCCCAAAAAAAAAAAAATCTCAGACTCCTAAGTAGCTAGGTGTGAGCCACCAGTGCCCTGCTTATATTTTTCATTTTATAAAATATAAATACCACTGAGCCAGGTGCCAGTGGCTCACACCTATAATCCTACCTAGTAAGGAGGCTGAGATCTGAGGATAGCTGTTCAAAGCCAGCCCAGGCAGGAAAGTCCATGAGACTTATCTCCAATTAACTACCTGAAAACCAGAAGTGGCGTGGTTGTTCAAGTTGTAGAGCACTCGCCTTGAGCTGAAGAGCACAGGGACAACGCCCAAGCCCAGAGTTCAAGCTCCACAACCGACCAAAAAAGTCAATACAAAAGAATGCTGTGGGGCGTTGGTGGCTCACGCCTGTAATCCTAGCTACTCAGGAGGCTGAGATCTGAGGATTGTGGTTCAAAGCCAGCCCAGGCAGGAAAGACCGTGAGACTCCTGTCTCCAATAAACCACAAGAAAACCGGAAGTGGTGATGTAGCTCAAGTGGTAGAGCACTCACCTTGAGCTGAAGAGCTGAGGGACAGCGCCCAAGCCCAGAGTTCAAGCCTCACCGCTAACAACAACAACAACAAAAAGAATGCTGTGTGTTACTTTTTGTGTATATGACTGTCCATAGAACTATACTTTTATTTGTGCATGTGTGACAGTACTGAGGCTTGAATTCACAGCCTGGGTGCTGTCCCTTTTTCTGCTCAAACTTGACACTCTACCACTTAAGCCACTGCTCCACTTATGGGTTTTTGGTGGTTGATTGGAGTTGGAGTTTTTGGTGGTTGATAAGAGTCTCATGGACACTCCTGCTCAGACTGACTTCAAACCACAATCCTCAGATCTCACCCTCCTGAATAGCTAGGGTTATTCTAGGTGTGAGTTGTCAGCCTCTATCCATACTGGCTTCATTTGTTTGTTTATTTGCCAGTCCTGGGTCTTGAACTCAGGGCCTGGGTGCTGTCCCTGAGCTGCTTTTGTTCAAGGCTATAAGTCTATCATTGAGCTACAGCTTCACAACTCCACTTCCGGCTTTTTTGGTAATTAATGGGAGAAGAGTTTCACAGGGGGCTGGGAAGGTGGCTCAGTGGTAGAGCGCTTGCCTTGCATGCCTGAGGCCCTGGGTTCGATTTCTCAGCACCACATAAGCAAAAAGAAAAAAGCCGGAAGTGGCACTATGGCTCAAGTGGTAGAGCCCTAGCCTTGAGCTGAAGAGCTGAGGGACAGCGCCCAGGCCCAGAGTTCAGGCCCCACGACCGGACCCAAAAAAAAAATAATATTTTCAAATAGTTGTAATAAGGGGTTTCAATTCAACATGGCAATTTGTGGGCACGATGCACCTGAATTAGAGTCACCCCTTCTATCACCAGCTTATTTGTTGAGATAGGGTCTTGATAACTTTTGTTTGGACTGGACTTTTACCCTTTTATCTTCTTTTTGTTTTGGGGGGAGGGGGTCCGGTCATGGGGCCTGAATTCTGGGCCTGGGCACTGTCCCTCAGCTCTTCAGCTCAAGGCAAGCGCTCTACCATTTGAGCCACAGTGCCACTTCCAGTTTTCTAGTGGTTTATTGGAGATAAGAGTCTCACGGACTTTCCTGCCTGGGCTAACTTTGAACTGCAATCCTCAGTTCTCAGCCTCCTGAGTAGCTAGGATTACAGGTGTGACCCTCTGGCACACAGCTCCGGCATACTTTTAAAAGCAAAAGTTTTATTTTTTATTATTATTATGGTGATGTACAGAGGGGTTACAATTATATAAATCAGGTAATGTGTGCATTTTTTTGGGACAATGTCATGCCTTTCCTGGCTCCCTCCCAGTTTTTCCCTCCCACCCCCACCCACAAGTTGTATAGTTCATTATCAAGATAGTGTCTTGTGAGTATCACTGCTGCATTTGTTCACCAATGTCCCTCCATTTCTGTGCAGTTATTACATTTATGTATGTATGTATGTATGTATGTATGTATGTATGTATGTATGTATGTATGTCAGTTGTGGGGCCTGAACTCTGGGCCTGTGCGCTGCCCCTCAGCTCTTCAGTTCAAGGCTAGCACTCTACTTGAGCCACACTACCACTTCCAGTTTTCTGGTGGCTTATTGGAGATAAGAGTCTCACATACTTTCTTGCCCAGGCTGGCTTTGAACTGTGACCCTCAGAGTAGCTATGATTACAGGTGTAAGCCACCAATGTCTGACTTTCCTTCCTTCCTTCCTTCCTTCCTTCCTTCCTTCCTTCCTTCCTTTCTTTCTTTCTTTCTTTCTTTCTTTCTTTCTTTCTTTCTTTCTTTCTTTCTTTCTTTCTTTCTTTCTTTCTTTCGGTAGTCCTGGGGCTTGAACTCAGGCCCTGGGCCTGTCTGTGCTCTACCACTTGAGCCACAGTGCCACTTTTCTGTTTATGAGGTACTGAGAAATCGAACTCAGGGCTTCATGCATGCTAGGCAAGCACTCTACCACTAATCCACATTCCCAGCCCTTATCACTTCTTAAATTAAACTTCCACAAAGTCTTAGGACAAGAACAATGTATAGACAAGTTTTTTGCCAGCATATGACACGAACAGAGTCTAGTTCTATTTCCAATAGAATCTTTATTTCCATCTGAAATCTCATGAGCAGTCATTACTGTCTGTGTTCCTATCAGCATTCTGGTTCTCTGAGTTCTTACCAGATTTGGTCATTAAGGTCTGCTTACAGCTCTAGGCTCCATCCCTCAAGTTTTCTAAATTCATTCCACAAACCAGTTTCAAAGGCTTATGAGGTACATGGTCAGGTAGTCATGGCAATTGCCACATTTCTCTGGGACCAGTTTTCTGCATCAATTAGACATTCATTGCTGAGATTCAACCTGAGCAAGACAATTTATGCAAAGAAATATTTGTTTTAGCTTATACTTTCAGAGGTCTCATTACAGGGAAGGTATGGTAGACCAGAGTAGGTCATTATCCCCTTTTTTTCTATCTGGACCCACAGCCTATAGGATAGCACCACACACATTCAGGGAGAATTTTCCCTCCTCATTTAACCCTCACTGAAACATCCTCACAGACACCCAGAAACATTTTACTATCTCCTAGGTGCTTCACAACTCAATCAAAATGACAATCCAGATTAACTACTACATCTGTGTTGAGTATTTTACAATAATGTATTTATGTAAAATTAGGAATTTTTTGTTGTTGTTGGTGGTTATGGGGCTAGAACTCCAGGCTTGGCACTGTCCCTGAGCCTCTTTGTGCTCACAGCTAGAGCTCTATTACTTGAGCCATAGTGCCACTTCCATAATTTTTTAAATGGAAAAGAAGGGTTAGAAGAATAGTTCAAGGGCTGGGAAGATGGCTCAGTGGTAGAGTGCTTGCCTTGCATGCATGAGGCCCTGGGTTCTATTCCTCAGCACCACATAAGCAAAAAAGAAAAAAAGCTGGAAGTGGTGCTGTGGCTCAAGTGGTAGAGCGCTAGCCTTGAGCTGAAGAGCTGAGGAACAGCCTCCAGACAGGCCCCATCACCGGACCCCTCCCCCCCCCAAAAAAAAGAAGTATAATTCAAGTGGTAACATCCTTACATAGCTAGTGCAAGGCACTGAGTTCAAATTCTAATATCGTCAAGATTTTTTAAAAGCTGGGCACTGGTGGCTAATGCTTATAATCTTATTCAGGAGGCTGAGATCTGAGGATCATAGTTTGTAGCCAGGTGGGCAGGAAAGTCAGTGAGACTCTTATTTCCAATTAACCACCAGAAAATTAGATGTGGTACTGAGAGGGTTAGCCTTGAGCAAAAGAGTTCAGGAACCATTCCCAGACCCTGAGTTCAAGCCCCATGACTGAAAATTTTTTTTTGTCAGTCCTTGGGATTGAACTCAGGGCCTGGGCACTGTCCTTGAGCATGTTTTGCTCAAGGCTAGCACTCTACCTCTTGAGCCACAGCACCACTTCCGGCTTTTTGTGTGTATGTGATACTAGGGAATCAAACCCAGGGCTTCATGCATGCTAGGCAAGCACTCTACCACTAAGCCACATTCCCAGCCCACCTGACAGCATTTTTTTTAATGTGAAAAAGAAAAAAAATTTATGGCTGGAAATGTGGCTTAGTGGTAGAGTGCTTCATGAATATTCATGAAACCCTAGGTTCAATTCCTCAGAACCACATAAACAGAAAAGGCCGGAAGTGGTACTGTGGCTCAAGTAGCAGTGCTGGCCTTGAGCAAATGAAGCTCAGGGACAGTGACTGGGCCCTGAGGTCAAGCCCCAGGACAGGCAAAAAAAAAGTCAATGTTGCCATTGATAAGTTACTATGTTGTTTTTGTTTAGAGTTAAAACATATAATTTTCTTATTCTTTTGTGTCATTGTTGTTGTTGCTTGAGCTTGAACTCAAGGCGGGGCTGCTGTTCTTAGGTTTTCTCACTCAAGGGTAGTGCTCTGCTGCTTGAGCCACACCTCCCCTTCTGGCTTTGTGGTGGTTAATTGGTGATCAGTCTCTCAGACTTTTGTGTCCAGTCTGGCTTCTAACCACAATCTTAAGATCTCAGCCTCCTCAGTAGCTAGAAGTATAGCATTGAGCCACTCACTAGTTCCTGGCCTGCTTCCATTTATTTCCTTTTTTGTTGCTAGTACTGAGGCTTGTTGCTAGTACTCAGAGCCTTGCATTCTTGCTTTTTTCTGCTGAAGAATGATGCTCTACCACTTGAGCCACACCTCTGGCTCAGGCTTTTTGCTAGTTAGTTGTAGATAAAAGTTTCTTGAATTGGTATGCTTGGGTTCGGATGCCTAAGGCTCCCTACTCAGGAGGTCAAAGTTTGAAGCCAGCCTGAGCATACAAATCCAAGTAACTTTTTTTGCCCTTCCTTGTGATTGAACTCAGGGCCTGTGAACTGTCCCTGAACTTCTTTTGCTCAAGTCTAGCACCCTATCACTTGTGCCACAACACCACTTCTGGCTTTTTCTGTTTATATGGTTCTTGGGAATTGAACCCATAGCTTCATGCATACTAGGCATGGATTTTACCACTAAGCCACATTCCCAGCCCAAATCTAAGTAACTCTTATCTTCAACTAACCAGCAAAAAAAACAAACAAACAAAAACCTAGAAGTGGAGATGTATTCAGATGGTGAGCAAAACAGTTCCCCAGTTCAAGCCCCAGCATTGGTTAAAGACCAGAGTTATGGCTCAAGTGGTAAAGTACTTTCCTTGCAAGGGCAAAACTCTGAGTTAAAATTTCAGTGCCTTGCAAAAAAGACCTCCAAGCCGGAAATGTGGCTTAGTGGTAGAGTGCTTGCCTAGCATGCATGTAGCCCTGGGTTCGGTACCTCAATACCACATAAACAGAAAAAGCCAGAAGTGGCACTGGAGTATAAAAAAAAGCTCAGGGGGGCTGGGAAGGTAGCTCAGCGGTAGAGTGCATGCCTTGCAAGCATGAGGCCCTGGGTTCGATTCCTCAGCACCACGTAAACAGAAAAAGCTGGAAGTGGTGCTGTGGCTCCTGTGGTAGAGTGCTAGCCTTGAGCTGAAGAGCTGAGGGACAGTGCCCAGACCCAGCGTTCAGGCCCCACGACCAGCAAAAAAAAAAAAAAAAGCTCAGTGACAGTGCCCACGCCCTGAGTTCAAGTCCCATCCCAGAGGGGGGGGGGAGAGGAGATACATTGATAAAAAATGTATCTTAAAGGGGGGGCAAATACATCATGTATATGTAATACATAGTATATGTACTGTGTATTCTATATAGATGGTATGGAATAGATTCATGAAGCAGATTCCCAATTCCAGGCTGAAATTAAAATTGATGAGTTGGTTAGTGTTATAGTTTTTATGTCCTCTATGTTTCAAGACTTTGGTTAGTGTGTTTATATTTTTCTTTAAAATATCAAATGAATACTTGTTAAAAATTGAAACTTTATTAAAGTATCTACAGCTGTAAATCAATGTCCTCCATCCTTTCATTGTCCAGTTTTGTACCCCAGATATATCTGTTTAATAGGTTCCCTACCTGATCAATGTTTTATTTCTATACATTTACAAATGCAGATCCTCTGAAAATTCCTTGACAACCCATCTGCCACCCCAGACAATACCAAGGGGAAATAGAATATTTGAGGGCTTACTATGTGCCAGAGCCATTTTAAGGTGCTGCCCGGTGAACTGGTTTCAGTGCCCCCTGCCCTCCACAATGTGTTCTGGCTTGTCCACTTGCCCTTCTGTTCCCTATTCTTCAGGCAGTTGGAGATGTCTTTAATTTTAAGAATGCAAATCAAATCAAATATTGTCTCTTTCAGCGGCTTCCACTATGCTCGAATCAAATTCGAGTTCCCTAGCAAATCCTACTATCTTCTAAGGTTGCCTTTATTGGGCTGTGCGTGAGTAGCTCAAAGGCAGTCACAAGCAAGGGACCTGGTAGCACCGCCAAGGGAGCTCCCTCCCAAGGGACAGAGGCGGGGCTTCTCGTGCGGGGTGGGGGTGGGGTGGGGGGTGGAGCTTCAAATCAAGTGTGATCAGAGCCGCAGGGGGGGGCGGGGGAGGATTTCGACCGCGGAGGAGCGTGGGGGAGCTGGGCCGTGGACCCCTGCACTCTCCTGCGGGTCCCGCCGAGCCACTGCGGGCGGAGGTGAGCGTCCACCCCTGGTCTGGGGGCGGGCTCAAATTTACTCGGCCGGCTTTGGTTCCTCCAGGCGGGGCAGTTCCCACGGGACCTGGCGCGGAGGTGGCAGCCTTTGGGGAGCCTGCGGGAAAGGCTGCTGAAGGGGCCAGGAGGCCTGCCCCAACCCTTGGTGAACCCCGCCTCTTCTCCCCTCCCCCAGGCCTCGCTCGGTGCCAGCCAAGACCTAGCTGCATCTTCGGGGACAGCGGGGCAGCGGTCGGCAGCGAGGCCAGAGAGCGGCCAACATTGGGGATGCAAGGTACCGGCATTAGTCAAGGCCAAGTGGCCCTAGAGAGGGAGTTGGGGCCGGGCCTGTAGCGTTTCTCTCACTTGTTTCGAGGAAGGTGGCCTCTGAGGAGAGAGAATGTGGGGGGCGGGCAGACAGGCTTCGCGGGTAACTACTAGGCTCTCTCTGTGTGTCTGTGTGTGTATAATAGATATATTACACACACATGTATTCATTTCGTCTAATTGCTTTTAAAATTTTCAGCAGTATACCTTGTGTATTTTACTATAGTAGGGATTCCAAATTTATCCCGATTTTTAAAACGATACATTGCATTGTGTGATTTACTACAGTTTATTTAACCATTTCCTGGTTGTGGTACACTAGCTTGTTTCCCTTTGGGGGGAGGGGACTATTCCAAGTATTGCCGTAATGAATGGGTTTGTGTATGTTTCATGCACATGTATGAGTATTTCTGTAGGAGAAATTTCTTAGAAGAGAAATTGCTGGGTCAAAGTGTGTATGCATTTTGCATTTTGATAGATTTGACCAAATTTCCTTCCCTAAAGGCTATACTAATTAACACTACCCAGTTTTCTGCGGGAGTGCTTATTTTTTCCAAAGCTGTGTCAAATTGTCATCAATCTTACTAATTTCGGCCAATATAAAGGTCAAAAATCGTATGTCATTGTTTTTATTTGTTATTTCCTCATTATTAGTAAAACTGAACATTTTTGTTTGATTAGGAAAGTGAACAGGCAAACATCGATAATCTTCGTGTGTATAAGCAACAAGCATTTTGGAAATTTAATACGGAATTTTTTTTTACCCCTTCCTCAGTAGCAAGAAAAACTAATAAGAATACCTGAAAGTAAACTATAAAACTTTATTAAGTAATACAATGAGCGTGTTTGCATAAATGAAGGAGGATACCATGCTTTGGGATAAGAATGCTCTATTTTGTTGTGATGTCCATTTTTCCTATATTGCCTTATGCAATTGTTGCAATTTCAATAAATACACCAAGTTTTTGAAACTTAATATGATTCCAAAGTTCATGGGGGGGATGGTTAGAAATAACCGAGAAAATATTTTTAAAGATTAGTAAAGCTGTGGGAATTTATTCTATTAAAATGTATTCTAAAGGAATGCTATTTAAATTGGAATGGACAGAACAATATATTGGAATGGAAAAGCCCACAGATCGAGTCAGATTGGATATCAAGATTTGTTGGAGAAACATTGTTGGCTAGACATGGGAAAACTGCCATATTAAAAGATTCAAGCAGTCACCCTCCACCCCCAAGCTCGAATTTGCCTTTGAGGGCAGAATCCTTTGTTTGGAGAAAACCACTTTATTGGATCGTTTTGGTTATGCCAAGGAAACGCTTCAGTTGTTAAAACTGGTAGCTTTGAAGGTAGAACTAACGATACGAGGGCCTTTAGTTAGATTAAGATGGATTCAGGTTAGCCTGCAGTGCGACGAGTAGTTTGGATGTTATAGGTCTTTTAAATTTTCTCCAGTCTAATGGGGAAAAACGTTATGTCATTGCTTTCATTTGCATTTGCGTGCTTATTGTGAGATTGAACACCTTTTTATGTGTTAGTCAAGGATAATATTATTCCTGGAGGCAAATAACAATGGGAAACATATTGCTCCCCTTCCAGAATGGAGTTTGACTAATTGGTACAGCCCTGCCGGGAAGCGTGACAATAAACAGGTTGACTTTTTAAATTTTCTTCTGGCACTAAGCAGGCTCTAGACACCTAGATCGGGGGCGGAGGCAGTTTTCAGGACATGGCCGAGATTTGGCGCTGAGCTGTGTCATCGCGAGGTTTGGCAGCTAGCTCCGCAGTGGGTCGGAAACCTCGTGGTAGGCGAGATCCCTGCAGGACGGGAGCTTCCTCCCTTTCCCCGAAAAACTCCCAGTCATTTTCACGAAGCCCCGCCTTTCTCCTTTTTAGGCGTGTGTGTCTGGTCTCGCGAGATCTTGTTTCCTAAAGGCTAGGCGCGGGCGGCATCCTGCGGCGAATTTCGAAGGTCTCGTCGAAGCTAAGCCTAATATCGCGATAGTTCTCATAGCGCATGCGGGAGCCGGTGGCGGCAGGTCGGCCCCGCCCCTAGGTGCTTCGTGAGATTGTGCGTCATTTGCTTTTTGCTTCGCGTAGGGTGAGAACTGAGCGGTAGCGACCTCGGCTTTGGTTCGGGGGAGGGGTCTAGGAAGGGCTGGGCTCAGGCTTTGCCTGTCGGGCCGAGGTTCTCGCGGGATCGTGTGGAGGCAGCAGCGGTTCGGTCACTGACTGCAGCACCGCGAAGGCTACAGCAGTGTCTTCTGCTGGTGCTGTTCTTAACTGGTGAGTTCTCGCGGGAGCGGTGTTATGTCCTCGTGGGATTGGTTAGTGGTGGTTGAGGTACCTTGGGGGGTTGACGGGGGAGGGGGGGGGAACCGTGACTAGGGTCGGTCCGCCTGCCGTTAAAATGGCGGCGGAGGCTGATCTCTATCCAGCTAGGACCCGGGACTAAGGTGTTGGCTATCGGTGTTTGTGACGCTTCTTAGATACCTGACGTTAACGGGGTGACGAATGGCGGAACGTTGAGTGCGAGTATATTCTACCTGCGACGAAGACCATCCGGTTTCTAATCCGTTTTGGCGACACTGTTTCCCGGGCCTTGGCCTCGTGTGGGCCTGCCTTTGCCCCCACCAATTGGTCTACGCCTTCGTTTTGCCGCCGCAGTGGGCGGGTTGGAAAGTACGGGAGGGGTGTCCGGAGTTAGTTGGGTAGTGGGTTGGTGGTTAGCTTGGTCGGTGGGAAAGGGGTGCAACCAGCGATGGAGCAACCCATCTCCCTACCACTTTGCCAGCCTGCTTCTGTTTTTAGTCCTGGAGATGACCCACATGAGTCCCCCAGTTTTAGAGATGAGGTGGGCTCTACTTCCCCAACACCCACTTTCTTTGAGCTAAGGTTGAGGTGTCAAGCTGTATTGTCTGTATTCCTCTCCTTTCTTCCGCAATTCTATCGCCCGATTAAATTTCCTTCATCTACGTGGATAGTTGGGGTTCATATTTAAGGAGGGGGAAGTCACAGCTTCTCCATGTCATTCTCCTTTCCCAGCCTCAGTTTAGAGTACAATCTGAGTCGTCTACCCTCTTCACCGACCCCGTTGGCGCAGGCATTAAATAGAGCCTCGTTCTCTGCATTTACTCCATCTTTGTGGATGGAACCACAGTAGCCTTCCATTTCCTAAGATCCTCACGCTTATTTGGCCCTGATCCGGGGACAGTGCACCGATTGCTTCAACTCAATGTTGTTAGAACACTTTTAGGCCGAACAATGTATGTGTCCGTGGTTGGATGATTGCAATCCTTGAATCATCCTCATTCGTGGTTTTTAGTCTTTTCTCCCTAATAACTGGCTCCTCCACCACAGAAAAAGGCTTTAGAGAATAATTCCTAACTTTTCCTCCATTCTCCATGAAAGCCTTGAGACCCGCCCCCTTTCCCCACCTAGCTAAATTTCTGGTAGCCTCTTCATCTGTTGACATTCTATTTCTTTTGCCAACTGCATTGTACAGCCTATCTTTTCTTAATTCTTCTGCGTTCACCTCCCTGCTCTGTTACTAGTGGTTTAATTCTCCAGAGGGGTCAGCCTACTTCTACATTTTCCTCCCTCCACGTGTTAAGATTGTCACTGTCCTGCTCCTCAAACATTGCCCCTTGTTCCACTTTATGCCCCCCCTTTTATTACAATTAATTCCTTATTATTTGTTTCCTTTGTAGATTACATGTTCCGAATTGCTTTCTTTTAACTCCAGTGTTGCATAGATTGAGGAGGAACCAACATTTCCTATTCATGCAAGGCAGTCTGGTATAGTAGAAATATTGTTTCCTTTGAGTGTACACTGAACCTTGGCTTCTATATAATGGGGCTAGTAGTACTTAAAGTATTGCTGTTGGAATTATTTTTTAAAGTTCCTCGTTCATCATAGGCAAATTGTAAGTTTGTGTTAACTTTTTCTTTGTATGAGAATACATTGGTAAATGCACCTAAGTCATATGCTACATTTAAATCATTGGTATATTTCTAGGCTCAATTTTAAATTTTGGATCTTTTTTCCTTATCTGCCACTAGAGTGGTTAATGATATTTGAATATTACTGCTAGTCTCGAAACTTCTACTAGTATTAGACATACAGTGCAAAAATCACTCTTCTGGGACTACCACTGGCCAGGATAGTTCAGTCAACCACACCCAGGTGTTTTACCTCTTGAAAAGGATACCTCATCCCTTGCTTACTCATTCCCTCCATGTCCTGTCATTTTATCCTACAAAAGTAACGAAATCTGGTGTCATGTATTTTGCTGTGGTAAGGCCATTGCTAGCTAGTTTTCATGCACTTTCCCCGTAGTATATTCATTTGACTCCTCAGATCAGTAAGAAGGTCTGCTATTTGGCATCTTACCCAAGCAAGATAATTCCTACTTGAGAGATGTTGGAAAGATGATTGCAAAACTAAGCTGCTTTTTCCAAGGGAATCACTGCCTGTTCTTTGATACACTATTTCCTGTTGTGCTTTTGCTATTTTGTATCTTCTTGTATACTATGAAGTAGAAGCAACTATATTGGTTGGCAGATAGTTTTCTTTATAGTTAATATTTTGATTAGCTCAATATCAAAGTGATTGCTTTTTTTCTTAATTATTTTGGAAGTATACCAAGATTGAACTATAGTGGGATTTAGTTTTGAACTTCAGGGTTTGTTATGTTTAGTTTCAAGTTCTTTGGAGGTAAAAATTGTACCCTTTTTCATTGGAAGATAGGAAATTGCTTTTAGTATTCTGCCTTGGTACTTTTTGCAGTGAGTTAAGCATTGATCACAAATTGACTCTTAATATGACTCTTCTCCAGTATTATAATAAATCTGGAAATGATAATCTATGTGTAACCTAAAAGGTTTAATTTATTCTAGGTAGATTTCTTCTCAGGTATCTCTTCTCTCTAAGAAGAAATCTACCTATAATAAAGAAGAAGAGAGAAAGGAGTGGCAATACCAAACAAAAACTTGGTCTAAGGTTCAGTGGCAAAGGAGTTTCCAGGATGTTTCTCTTTTGTCTCCCAGTATGGCCTAAGAGCATGTGTGAAGGTGAAAAATAATTTTATATGTACAATATTTTTTCACAAATGTGATACCTTTTCCTTATTATCTGTTTATAGTGAGGAATAAAAAATGTCTATAAGATAAGTAGCTATCTGTAATTCATTTGAGTTGAGAAGAATTGAGTTTTTAGGGATACTGTTTACATGTTATGTTAAAAATATTGTTGTGACTATTAGTTTCTGAATTCTTCAGTTATTTATCATAGCAGATCATGCAAAATACATGTTGGTATGTGACAGCTTTTGCTTCAGAAATAATATGTTTAAAGCTTTTATGTGATGGTCAGCTCCCCCACACTAATAAATGTTTATTCTCTCCCCCTGCCCACCTTTTTTGTAGGTCCTCCAGTAGCCTAACCTGAGTGGGTTAGTGCTTCAGAGGAACCAGCAGACCAACTTGGTCGGGAAGGTTCAGGAAGCTGTTGAAGTAGTGTTGAGATTTCCTACCAGGATGAGTATGAGTGGCTGTGATTTTAGGTTAGTTTTTTTTAGATTTTCGTGGATATTTGTAATTTACTTTCTGAAATGGAGATATGGTGGGTTGTTTCATTGTGAAATTGAGCTGCTTGGTTTCTTCCATTGTCTGGGTCAGATCTGGTTGTTTCTTGCATTATAGAGGATGAAGCTGAATTACTGAATTAAAGAAAACTGTTTAAGTGGATTCTGCCTGAACATGAGTTTTAAAATTACTCAACAATTGAAAGATAGTTCATATAAACAAATATTTGTGCTAGTACTGGTGATTGAACTCAAGAGTCTGGATGCTTAGCATTTTTACTCAAGGCTGGCACTCTACCACTTGAACTACAGCTCCACTTCATTTTATAAACAATTCCTTAAGTGATTACTGTGAAAAAATTTAAACAGAAAAATCGAATATTATAATCTCTCTAATGTACCCATTACAAACATTGATCAACTTTCAGTCATTCTTTATCTTCTGTACTTCGGCCCATTGCCTCCTATTATGTTGAAATAAGCCTCCGTTGTCATTGTTTTTATTAGTAAAATGTTTCTATCTCTAAAGACAAGAGGATTTTTTATTTATTGTGAAAATACTGTACAGAGGAGTTACAATTACAAGGGCAAGATAATGAGTACATTTCTTATCAAGCATTGTAGCCTCCTTTATTTCCCCTTCCCATCCCTTCCCATCCTCCCCCGCCTCCCCAAGACAAGAGTTTTTTTGAAACAAAACCTCAATCATTCTCACAATTGAAAAAATCAACTTCTTAAAAATAGCAAAGTTATGGGGCTGGGAAGGTGGCTCAGTGGTAGAGTGCTTCCCTTGCATGTCTGAGGCCCTGGGTTCGATTCCTCAGCACTACATAAGCAAAAAGAAAAAAAGCTGTAAGTGGCTCAGTGGCTCAAGTGGTAGAGTGCTAGCTTTGAGCTGAAAAGCTGAGGGACAGAGCCCAGGCCCAGAGTTCAGGCCCCACGACTGGACCAAAAAAATAAAATAAAATAAAATAAAAATAGCAAAGTTAAACTAGAGTTTAAATTTCCACAATTTTTTGTTTTGTTACATTTTTTAGTTTGTGTAACTCACAATCCAGATAGACTATTCATCAGAAAAGATTGATATGGCTTTTAAATCTGAAAGTTCTGCCTTGTGTTTTTCCTTTCCTGTATATTTGTTGGAAGAAATTATTCTGTAGAGTTTTCACCACATTGGGAAATTACAGCCCATAGTAGTGTCTAACCCATTCTTGTTAAGCCAAAGACCCTGGAGGGCTCATTATAATGGAACAATAGTAGTAATCTCCTGTATCCCAGTTGGAGTTAATACTGCTTGCCTAGTCACTATACTGAAATTACTAGTCATGTATTCCATTTTCTGTAGCAAAGTCTGATTTGATACCCTACTTCAATTCCATGTCTTGGCCCAGCTTACTGTTCTAAATGAAAAGTAGGACTTCTGGTAGAAGAAGCTAATGTTTCCTAGATAATGACCTGATTGTGCCTTTGGGGGTTTTGGTGAATGGTTACAATATCCTTAGGTATATACTGTGTTACAATGTTGCTGTTGATGTTGATACTTCAGCTGCTCTGACCCACAACATCTAAGCTATTAAAATCTCCTGATGAGGTCATCTGGTTGTCACAGTTTTTTTTTTTTTTTTTTTTTTTTTTAGTTTAGTATAGTTTTTGGCCAGTCCTGGGGCTTGAAGGGTGGGTCTGAGCACTGTCCCCGAGCTTCTTTTGCACAAGGACAGTGCTCTATCACTTGAGCCACAGCACCACTTCTAGCTATTTTTTTATGTGGTACTAAGGAATGGAACCCAAGGCTTGGTGCATGCTAGGCAAGCACTCTACCACTAAGCCACATTCCTAGCCCTGTCACCAATTTTGAATACTTTTTGAGAGCTTATACTTATATCCTGACTTTCAGTGACTTGATTTTTTTTTTTTTTTTTTGGGGTCCGGTCGTGGAGCCTGAACTCTGGGCCTGGGCGCTGTCCCTCAGCTCTTCAGCTCAAGGCTAGCACTCTACCACTTGAGCCACAGCGCCACTTCCGGCTTTTTTCTTATGTGGTGCTGAGGAATCGAACCCAGGGCCTTGAGCATGCAAGGCAAGTACTCTACCACTGAGCCACCTTCCCAGCCCCAGTGACTTGATATTTTTCCTGTTACCTGGAAACAATGTTGCTTCTGGTATAAAAGCCCTTTAAGTTGTTTGTCTCCTTGCTCAGCCTTAGACCTGTTGGGATCTGTACTGTATCCCTTCCATAGTCAAAACCAGAGACTAGAAGTAAGACATACACTGGCTGTAACTAGTCTTTGTCACACCAGTGTGGGAAGATCAAAGTTTATACTATCTTTAAAATAAGAATTTTAAGTTGAAGGGGCAGAAAGGGGAAAATCATCATGGATTAAAATTTTGGGGTATTTAGGTGAAATATGATTGTGAATCAACAGTGCTGTGATTGTTCAGGTGATGAGTTCAGGCCTTTCAGTTCTGTGTTCATTGTTGGAGAAGTAAATCAGTATTTGAAAATTGGCTAAATATTACAAGAATAATTTATTGTGAATTTGCAGCTAGTTCATGCTTTTAACAAATTATTTTGAGCACATTGGATATAAGAAGCTTAAACAAGATCACTTTAAGCCCAAACAAATTTGTGATACGTCATGATTGTAGAGTATTGGTACATAATTTTGCATACTGTTTGACTTTTTTTTTTTTTTTGTCGGTCCTGGGGCTTGAACTCTGGGCGTGGGCGCTGTCCCTCAGCTCTTCAGCTCAAGGCTAGCGCTCTACCACTTGAGCACAGCACCATTTCCATTTTTCTGGTGGTTAATTGGAGATCAGAGTCTCACGGACTTTCCTGCCTGGGCTGGCTTTGAACCACGATCCTCAGATCTCAGCCTCCTGAGTAGCTAGGATTACAGGCATGATCCCCCAGTGCCCAGCTTTGACATTCTAATATTTGAATATTTTCACTTGTTATCGGCCCTAAGATTACAGTAAATATGAAGTTGGTTTTTTTCCCCCTTTTGTATGTTTTCTAGTACCAGTTCAAAGTATTAAATGCCAGACTTGGTTGTTTTGAAAATTCTTGTGCTTCACATTCCATGTTTCCTCTACTGGAGTAAGATTAAGTTGAAAACTGTTTAGTTGTGATAAATGTTTGGCTGCTTTACAATGATCTCATCACCTATAAAGTAGAATACTCACAAGCACTTGTGTTCTTAGTATTTTCCTTTGTTGTTTTCTGACTCCTGTCCTCAATGACTGGTTACCAGATATTTATATATGCTAATGCAAGGGGTAATTCAGCTCTTAAGATTCTTTGGGAGCTTCTCATTTGATGTGTCACTGGGGTATAGTTGCTAAAACTTGATGTACTTGTTGACCAGCTTGGTTTTCTGGCTATAGAAACATTCTCAGATAGTGAAGGGGAGTGGCTCTCACAGTAAAACGACTATAGGTTTTGTTTGGACTGAGAATTTTCAACTTTGAGTTCTCTTAAAGAATTTTAAATCATTTGGTTTTCAAGATTACCATGTTGTAAATTGATCACGAAAAGTAATTTCACAGGAGTTGATGTTTTTGTTTTTGTAATGATTTCACTAAATGGAAATAACCGACTTAAATAGATAAATGTTAAAATTCTCAACTCCAAGATTCTGTTTGTATAATTTTTTTTTTGGTTGGTCATGGGGCTTGAACTCTGGGCCTGGGTGCTGTCCTTCAGCTCTTCAGCTCAAGGCTAGTGTTCTATCACTTGAGCCACAGCGCCACTTCTAGCTTTTTCTGCTTATGTGGTAATGAGGAATTGAACCCAGGGCCTCATGTATGCAAGGCTAGCACTCTACCATTGAGCCACCTTCCCAGCCCCATTGTATAATCTTTAAGTATTAAAAGAAAGCAGGTTTTTCTTTCTGTTTGGCCCGAGGACTGTCCCTGAGCTTTTGTGCTCAAGGTTAGCACTCTACCATTTGAATTACAGCTCTACTTCTGGATTTTTGGTGTTAATTAGAGATGAGTGTCTCAAGGATTTTCCTGTCTGGGCCGACTTTGAACTGTGATCCTCCCATCTTAGGCTACTGAGGAGCTAAGATTTCCTGTGTGAACCCCAGTGACCTGCTTCTTTTACTTTTTTGCCAGTCCTAGGACTTAAACTCAGGGCCTGGGCACTGTCCCTGAGTTTATTTTGCTCAGGGCTATCACTCTACCAATTGAGCCACTGTGCCATTTCTGACTTCATCTGTTTATATGGTACTAAGGAATCAAATCCATAGCTTCATGTATGCTAGGCAAGCAGTCTACCACTAAGCCATATTCTCAGCCTGTATTTTTTTAATTTTAATTTTTTGCTCATCCTGGGGCTTGAACTCTGGGACCAGATACTGTCCCTGAGCTTCTTTTTGCTGAAGGCTGGTATTTTACCATTTGAGCTACAACACTACTTATGTTTTTTCCTGAGTAGTTTATTGGAGATAAGAGTCTCACAGACTTCTGCCTGGGCTGGCTTTGAACTGTGATCCTCAGATCTCAGCCTCCTAAGAGTAGTTAGAATTACAGGCATGACCCACTGGTATCCTTCTTTTTTGTTGTTTTCATTTTTAAGATGTACAGAGGGGTTATTTCATAAGTCAGGTCAGTTTTTCCTTTTTTGTAGTCATTAAGTAGTGACTGAAAAAAAGACTAAAAGTAGGGAGGATTTAAATTATTCTAGAGTGACCTAATTAGATTTAAAGGATTGGTGAGTCCTAGCATACTGTCATTAATTTATGTACTAGCACAACAAGAATTTAATTCTTATAATTAGATACTAGAAATAATTGCTCTGAAAGGTATATTGCATTTGGTGTAATGGCTTATGTTTTAGAAAAGTTTTAAAAGATTGCCTAGATAATTTTGTTATTTACTGTATTACTGTTACCTCTTTTTTTGTTTTGTTTTGTTTTTCTTTTTTTCGGTCATGGGGCCTGATCTCTGGGCCTGGGCACTGTCCCTCAGCTCTTCAGCTCAAGGCTAGCACTCTACCATTTGAGCCACAGCACCACTTCTGGATTTTTCTGCTTATGTGGTGTTGAGGAATCGAACACAGGGCCTCAGGCATGCAAGGCAAGCATTCTACCACTGAGCCAACTTCCCAGCCCCTATCCAATTGTTTTCTATGAATAACAATATAATGAAAAGCTGTTGGGCCAAGATGTGGTTGCAGATTGGCATAAGAAGTTGATACTGTAATACTACTAGTTTACAGTCTTTAGATGGGCCTAGCCTGCTTCTGTTATTTTCCTCTTTGGTTTCTGTTTTGTTGCTTTACGTGTTTTCCTCACTTTTTCCCTTTCCCTTCCATCTCCTCCTTTCTCCCGCATGTCAAAAAATGTCTGTGCTTCATATAAATTATGTCATAAGTGCACCAAATGTTTACATATTTCCATTTTTATTTATAAAACGGGAATAAAAAATGCATACTTTATAGGTTGCTGTGAGCATTTAAGTACAATGATATATATTAAAATGTTGAAATTTTAGAGTACAAAGAGAAGGCCATCATAGTTTGTGTACAATTGATAGATAATAGCTATGTTATTTGGCAGATTATTTCATCATTGAGCCAGTTTTCTCATCATTTAAATGAGGGCAATGATATTCATTCAACAACTACAAATTGAGAACTACTCATTGCTGCCACATACTGGGAATACAGAGAGAAGCATTTGGAAAATGGAGAACCAAGTGGTCTTAGGGGAGGGAGACTTGAAATCACATTCAGAAGGATCAGTACAACAATATGTGGAATTGACAGAATGTAACAGCAATTTATAGGAGGGCATCTGAGAATGTCATAGAGACATTTGTTAGAATTAAGCAAGGGGCTGGGAAAGTGGCTCAGTGGTAGAGCACTTGCCTTGCCTTACATGCATGAGGCCCTGGGTTCGATTCCTCAGCACCACATAAGCAAAAAGAAAAAAGCTGGAAGTGGCGCTGCGGCTCAAGTGGTAGAGTGCTAGTCTTGAGCTGAAGAGCTGAGGGACAGCGCCCAGGCCCAGAGTTCAGGCCCCATGACTGGACCCCCCCCCCCAAAAAAAAATAGAATTAAGCAAGATATGTGAAACTAGATCATGAGCTCAAAAACACTAAAGATGAAATTGTTTAAAGTGGATTTTACCACTTCATTAAAGATATTAATAGACTCTAGTGAGGTGCTCTAAAGATATACTTCTGTATATCTAAAAGGATTTCTCTATCCTTTTCATCATTTTCTCATATCACTGAATCAATTCAGGAAACTAGAAAATGTATGTGCATTTTGGGGGGAAAGTCATAATTATTATTTTCTTTTGCTAGACCTGGGGCTTGAACTCAAGGCTTGGGCACTGTCCCTGAGTTGCTTTTGCTCAAGGCTCGCACTCCACCATTTGAGCCATAGCACCACTTCTGGCTTTTTCTGTTTATGTGGTACTGAGGAATCAAACCCAGGGCTTCATGCATGCTAGGCAAGCACTCTACCACTATGCCCCATTTCCAGCCCCAAAATTAAATATCTTGATGAGGTCAGCTAGGATTGCAGAAGTGAACTACTGGTGCCTGGTAAACCCTAGATTGGATATTACCCAAACTAGGCTTCTTAATTTATATAGACCTAGATTTAGAGATCTGACTTGCCCAAGATATCATGACTGTATAGTGGTGAGGTTGGGTATCAAGCTCAGATTACCTAGTCTGGTATTATTCCCATTTGCTTGTTAATCTTCTTCTGTCTGCCCATCTGTTTGTCTATATCTATTTAGCTTATCTATGTATTTTCAGTTTTTTTTTTTTTGTTGGTCGTGGGGCTTGAACTCTGGGCCTGGGCGCTGTCCCTCAGCTCTTCAGCTCAAGGCGAGCGCTCTACCACTTGAGCTGCAGCGCCACTTCCAGTTTTCTGGTGGTTTATTGGAGATAGGAGTCTCATGGTCTTTCCTGACCGGGCTGGCTTTGAACCGTGATCCTCAGATCTCAGCCTCCTGAGTAGCTAGGATTACAGGCGTGAGCCACCAGCGCCCGGCGTATTTTCAGTTTTGAGACTTGTTTTTTTTATGTAGCCCAGGCTGACCTGGTACTTAAGGTATTTGTTTTCTTTGTTTTTCATTTATTTTGTAAGTTCTGGGGCTTGAAATCACGGGCTGGGTTCTATCTCTGAGCTTTTTTACTCAAGGCTAGCATTCTATCACTTGAGCCACAGCTATACTTTCATTATTAATCTTTTTATTTCATTTTATTTAATTTTTTTGTGGGTCCTGGACCTTGCTTGGGCCTGGGTGCTTCTTTTGTTCAAGGCTAGTGCTCTACTACTTGAGCTGCAGTACCATGTCCAGCTTTTTAAGAGTATTTTATTGGAAATAAGAGTCTCAGAGGGCTGGGAATGTGGCTTAGTAGTAGAATGCTTAGCATGCATGAAGCCCTGGGTTTGATTCCTCAGTACCACATAAGCAGAAAAGGCCAGAAGTGGTGCTGAGGCTCAAGTGGGTAGAGTGCTAGCCTTGAGCAAAAGCAGCTCTCAGGGACAGTGCCCAGGCCCTGAGTTCAAGTTCCATGACTGGCAAAAAAAAGTCTCGGGGACATAACTGCCTGGGTTAAGTTTGAACCATGATCCTCAGATCTCAGCTTCATTTTTCCTGTTACTAAGTGCCACCAGGTATCTTCCATAAAAGTGTAGAACAGTCATATTCTTAAAAAATTATCACAAAAATAGAGTAGATAGAAATTTAAGTAAGAGGTCTGGGAAGGTGGTTCAGTGGTAGAGCGCTTGCCTTGCATGCCTGAGGCCCTGGGTTCGATTCCTCAGCACCACATAAGCAAAAAGAAAAAAGCCAGAAGTGGCGCTGGGGCTCAAGTGGTAGAGCGCTAGCCTTGAGCTGAGGAGCTGAGGGACAGTGCCCAGGCCCAGAGTTCAGGCCCCACGAGCGGACCCCCCCCCCCAAAAAAAAAGAAATTTAAGTAAGAAACGCAGAAATCTAATGGAAGTAATTTATTTTCTTTTTGACTGCATTTATTACATGCCAACATAAGATTTGTTTTAAAACTTTTTTTTACAGTTTGATTTGGCTATCTTTTTCCATGCATATATTTCAGTTCCATAAACCAGTAGTTGGAACTGAATTCCCTGATTGTAAAACTTTTCAATGGATGTTTTCCGGGACAGAAATGTAATTTATTGGCAGAGGATTTGTAGCATCCACCAGACTCTGGACTTAATCTCAGCATGGCAGAAGAGAAGAAAATGTTTCTGAACTCATCTTTCTTTATTTTGAATTATAAAAGTAACATGTCTGTTTGTTCAATAAAAATAAAAAAAATAGGGTCTGGGAAGGTGGCTCAGTGTAAGAGTGCTTGCTTTGCATGCATGAGGCCCTGGGTTCGATTCCTCAGCACCACATAAGCAAAAAGAAAAAACCCGGAAGTGGCGCTGTGGCTCTAGTGGTAGAGCGCTAGCCTTGAGCTGAAGAGCTGAGGGACAGCGCCCAGGCCCAGAGTTCAGGCCCCATGACTGGATCCCCCCCAAATAAATTTCAGCTAAAATTACGCATTTCTCCAAAAGACAGTTCACTTTTATTTGTACCAGTCCTCATAAACTTCTGAAAAAAAAATGTATATGAATCATTTTAGCTGGACACTGAAGGCAACACCTATAATCTTAGCATCAAGAGACTGAGGCAGGAGGATTGCAAGTTCAACTTTAGCCTGTGCTACACAGACCCAGTCTCAAAGTCTTTTACACACACACACACACACACATACACACACACGCACGCACACACACACCCCAGTTTGGACTCAGGGCAGGGCCTGGGTGCTGTCCCTGAGTTTTGTTGCTCAAGGCTAGTGCTCTGTTACTTGAATCACAGCTCCATTTCTAGCTTTTTTGGTGGTTAATTGGGGATAACAGTTTTATGGTCTTTCTTGTCTAGGTTGGCTTTGGACTGTGATCTCCAGATCTGAGCATCCTGGGTAGCTAGGATTATAGGCATGAACAACCACCTCGCCTCTTTGTGTATTTTCATGTTAAAATCTATTGTTTGATTCTATTTAAAAAATTTTTTTTTTTTTGCAAATCCAGGGGCTTGAACTCATGAAGGCCTGGGCAGTGACCTTGAGTTTTTAAGCTCAAGGCTAGTGGTATGTTAATCTGGAGGCTCAAACTCAGGACCTGGATATGATCCCTTAACTTTTTTACTCAAGGCTGGCACTGTACTTGAGCCATAACCCCACTTTTAGCTTTTTTAGGTAGTTAATTGGACATTAAAATCTCATGGACTTTTTCTTGCTCATGCTGACTTCAAATCTTGATCCTCAGATCTCAGCCTCTTGAGTTGCTAGGATTACAGGTGAGGTCAGGCTGGTTTTCGTTTTTTTTTTTTTTTTAAATTAAATACATGTTTTTTTTTTATTGTGAAAATACTGTACAGAGGGATTACAATTACATAGTCAAGATAATGAGTACATTTCTTATCAAGCATTGTAGCCTCCTCCTTTGTTTCCCCTTCCTATCCCTTCCCATCTCCCCCTGCCCCCCTGGTTTTCGTTTTATTATTTATTCTTTTTATTTTTTTGTCGGTTGTGGGGCCTGAACTCTGGACCTCAGGGAATTGGCCTTCAGCTCTTCAGCTCAAGGCTAGCACTCTACCACCTGAGCCTCAGTGCCACTTCGGCCTTTTTTTTTTGCTTATGTGGTGCTGAGGAATCAAACCCAGGGCCTCATGCATGCAAGGCAAGCACTCTACCACTGAACCAACTTTCCCTCTCCCCACTTTTTTTTTGTCAGGTCATGGGGCCTGAACTCTGGGCCTAGGTGCTGTCCCTCAGCTCTTCAGCTCAAAGCTAGTGCTCTACCACTTGAGACACAGTGCCACTTCTGGCTTTTTCTGCTTATGTGGTGCTGAGGAATCCAACCCTGGGCCTCATGAATGTGAGGCAAGCACTCTACCACTGAGCCACCTTTCTAGCTCCTTGTTTTATTTGTGTGTTGTTTTTTTTTTTGGTAAATATTTGTTTTTACTGTTAACATAGGTAATATAAAAAGGGGTTACAGTTACATAAGTTGAGTAAAGAGTAGGGACTGGGGGCTGGGAAGGTGGCTCAGTGGTAGAGTGCTTGCCTTGCATGCCTGAGTCCCTGGGTTCGATTCCTCAGCACCGCATAAGCAAAAAGAAAAAAGCCGGAAGTGGAGCTGTGGCTCAAGTGGTAGAGTGCTAGCCTTGTGCTGAAGAGCTGAGGGACAGCACCCAGGCCCAGAGTTCAGACCCCACGACCGGACCTAAAAAAAAAAAAAAAAAGAGTAGGGACTGTTTTTCTTGAATGTGATTGGTGTGAAATGGAATCTCATGTAACTTTTTTTTTGGGGGGGGGGGTCCGGTCATGGGGCCTGAACTCTGGGCCTGGACGCTGTCCCTCAGCTCTTCAGCTCACTTGAGCCACAGCACCACTTCTGGCTTTTTTCTTTTTGTTTATGTGGTGCTGAGGAATTGAACCCAGGGCCTCATACATGTAAGGCAAGGCAAGCGCTCTACCACTGAGCTACCTTCTCAGCCCAACTTTCCATTTTCTGTGTAGAAATCTCTTAATTTGATATAATCTCATTACTCAATTCTTGGTATTTCCTGAGCATTTTGAATCCTGTTCAGAAAATCATGGATTATCTCTGTATCTTGAAGTGTTTCCCCTGTGTATCCATCTAGTAGTTTAAGAGATTCAGAGCCTGTTTTAACAGAATGTTTTTTAGTAATTAGAGATTGGAGTCTCCTGGATATTCTTGTCTAGGGACTTTGACCTGAGGTACTGAGATTTTAGCTTCCTGAATAGTTAGTATGACAGATGTAAGACACCACTTCTAGCTATAGAAACATCTGTGTTTTCTTTTCATATATATATATATATTTTTTTTTCATGGTACTGGTGATCAATCCCAATGCCTAACACATGCTTTGCAAGTGTACTGCTGAGCTGTCTTTATTGCTTATTATTAGTTTTGGAGAAAAATTCAGATATGTTTAAGGCTGAACATCTGTCTTGGGCTTAAAGCAAACATCAATTTTAGATAGTGCATTAAGGGATTATTCCATTTCATTTTGCCTGAGACCTAGATTGTTCTAAGTCACAAAGCCAGCAAATTGCAAGCATCTTTAGTCGGAAATGCAGCAGATTGTTCATTGTTTAGTTCATTTGAAAAATATTTGAAGCTAAGGTGGCTAAGATTTGAGGATCCCTGTTTCAAGATAGCCCAGGTAGACAAATCCAAGAGACTGTTTTTTTGGGGGGGAGTCATGGGTCCTGAACTTTGGGCCTGGGTGCTGTCCCTCAGCTCTTCAGCTCAAGGCTAGCACCCTACCACTAGCGCCATTTCTGCCCTTTTCTGCTTATGTGGTGCTGAAGAATCAGACCCAGGGCCTCATGCATGCAAGGCAAGCATTCTACTACTGAGCTACCTTCCCAGCCCCCCATGAGATTCTTTTTGTTTTTGTTTTATTTTTTTGGGGTCCGGTTGTGGGGCCTAAACTCTGGGCCTGGGCACTGTCCCTCAGCTCTTCAGCTCAAGGGTAGTGCTCTACCACTTGAGCCACAGCGCCACTTGTGGCTTTTTTCTTTTTGCTTATGTGATGCTGAGGAATCGAACCCAGGGCTTCATGCATGCAAGGCAAGTGCTCTACCACTGAACTACCTTCCCAGCCCCCAAGAGACTCTTATCTCCACCAAAAAGCCACTAGTGGAGCTGTATCTCAAGTAGTAAGAGTGCCAGCCTTGAGCCAAAAGCTAAAGAATAGTGCCTCTAGCTCACTGAGTTCAAGCTTAGTGCAGAAACAACAAAAATGTTTGAAATAACATGTATGTAGGCTTTATGTGGTGCTGGTAGCCTTACTATCAGAGATAGTTTTGTCAATACTCTATGCTGGGATTTATGGATTTTTTTGTTTCCACTTCCTGGTATTCATTTTGATAAACAGTATTTTAGTTATTCAGAGGAGGTATGCATTTGGATTCCTTGGATTCCTCCCCTAAATATACCTTCCTTTAGTCAGTTTGTGTGTAAATCTTTGAGCCCTGTATATGTTGTTATGCTTAGTTTCATTTTAGATCTAGCTTCCACATATCAAAGACATGGACCTTTGATCTCTGAGCCTGGATTACTTATCATGATTTGTTCTAGGTGCATCCATTTCCCATAAAATGACATAATATTATTGTTTCGAATGGATGAGTGTAATTTCATTGTGTATATACAACATCTTCTTGATCTACTTACCTTTGTAAGGCATCTAAGTTGTTTCCATAACTTAGCTATTGTGACTAGTACAACGATGAATATGGAGGTACTGAGTAAATGCCCAAAGTGGTATGGCTGGATTGTAGGGTAGTCCTGTGTGTGTGTTTTGTTTTTTTTTTTTTGCAGTCCTGGGGCTTGAAGTCTGGACCTGAGTTCTGTCCCAGCTCTTCAATTCAAAGCTAGTACTCTACCACTTGAACCACAGAACCACTTCTGGTTTTCTGATAATTAATTGGAGATTAGAGTCTCAGGGACATTCCTGCCTGGGCTGGCTTTGAACCACGATCCTCAGATCTCAGCCTCCCCAAATCTCAGCCTCTTGAGTAGCTAGGATTACAGGTGTGAGCCACGCGTGCCCAGCTGTCCTGTTTTTGTTTGTTTGTTTTGTTTTGTTTTGTTTTTTTTTTTTTTTGGGTCCGGTTGTGGGGCCTGAACTCTGGGCCTGGGCGCTGTCCCTCAGCTCTTCAGCTCAAGGCTAGCGCTCTACCACTTGAGCCACAGTTCCACTTCCGGCTTTTTTCTTTTTGCTTATGTGGTGCTGAGGAATCGAACCCAGGGCCTCGAGCATGCAAGGCAAGCGCTCTACCACTGAGCCACCTTCCCAGCCCTGTTTTGTTTTTTGATGCATCTCCAAATCACTTTCTAGTTTACATTTCCACCATTAGGGTAATAGGGAGATAAGTTGTTGTTGTTGTTGTTGTTGGGTCCGGTCATGGGGCATGAACTCTGGGCCTGGGCGCTGTCCCTCAGCTCTTCAGCTCAAGGCTAGCTCTCTACCACTTGAGCCACAGTGCCACTTCTGGCTTTTTTCTTTTTGCTTATGTGGTACTGAAGGATAGAACCCAGGGCCTCATGCATGCAAGGCAAGCGCTCTGCCACTGAGCCACCTTCCCAGCCCCCAAGTTTACTGTTATACCAATAGTTGTTATAAATAACTTTCTCTTTTAAATTGTACAATAAGGAGCTGGGAAGGTGGCTCAGTGGTAGAGTGCTTGCCTAGCATGTGTGAAGCACTGGGCTGGATTCCTCAGTACCACATAAACAGAAAAGACCGGAAGTAGTGCTGTGGCTCAAGTAGTAGAGTGCTAGCCTTGAGCAAAAGAAGCTCAGGGACCATGCACAGGACTGGCAAAAAATTTTTTTTTGTACAACAGTTTGTTTCTCTTTCTAAGTTCATTTGAATCCACTCAATAGTTGAGACACCATTAAAATCTTTGATTAGGTCACAAAATAGGGTTTAACATTTTGTTAAAAAGCAGCACTTAGATCTTAACAGGAGATTACAGTATGTAGTGATATATAGAAGACAAGATTTCTTTTTGTTTTTTGTTAAGTCTACATGTATCTTCATAGCCATCTTTAGAATAGCTATAATAATCTTGTTGTCTTTAGATTTTTTTCAGCTCTAGCACAATCATATGAAAAAGGATTTGTTTTACAGCAGTCATTATGACTCAAAGAGCTATAGTAACTTGTTTGTGATCATACAGTTACAAAATGGTATTCAAGCCCAGGTGTTTCCATTATGCTGTTACCTTCTTTGACATTTTTTTGTTTTGGGGTTTGGTTGTGGGGCCTGAACTCAGGGCCTGGGCACTGTCCCTCAGCTGTTCAGCTCAAAGCTAGTGCTCTATCACTTGAGCCACAGCGCCACTTCCGGCTTTTTTCTTTTTTGCTTATGTGATGCTGAGGAATCGAACCCAGGGCCTCAGACATGCAAGGCAAGCGCTCTACCACTGAGCCACCTTCCCAGCCCTGCTTTGACTTTTTTTCCAGTGTTTCTCACTGTCTGTCTCTGTGTCTCTGTCTCTTTTTCTCTCTTTTGTTAGTAGTCATGGGGCTTGAACTGAGGGCCTGGGTAATGTCCTTGAGCTTTTTTGCTGAAGGCTGATCCATGCCTCCACATCTGGCTTTTTGGCGGATAATTGAAGAGTCAATTGGACTTTCCTGCCTGGGCTGTCTTCAAACTGTAATCTTCTAATTTCAGCCTCTTAAGTAGCTAGGGTTACAGGTTTGATCCAACAGCACCAAACTTCCCCTCCCTTTTTGCTAGTAAGCAAATGTTCTCACTGAGCTACACCCTCAGCTCCCAATTTTTCTTTACATTTTTAAAATTCATTTACATTAGTTATACAGGGGCAGATTTCATTATGACATTTCCATTCATGTTGCCTTACAATTTTTCTTTTTGGTCTTTTATAACTTTATTTTTTTATTTTTATTTTTTGGGTCCGGTCGTGGGGCCTGAACTCTGGGCCTGGGTGCTGTCCCTCAGCTCTTCAGCTCAAGGCTAGCGCTCTACCACTTGAGCCACAGCGCCACTTCCGGGTTTTTTCTTTTTGCTTATGTGGTGCTGAGGAATCGAACCCAGGGCCTCGAGCATGCAAGGCAAGCGTTCTACCACTGAGCTACCTTCCCAGCCCTTTTATAACTTTTTTCCCCCAGAGATGAGGACTGAACTCAGGGCCTTGCATTTGCCAGGCAAGTGTTCATCCACTGAGCTAAATCCCCAACCTGCATTCATGTCTTTTATTATTACTCCAATCAGTCTTTCTTCTTTATCACTTTTCTCAACAGGTTTCATTGTGCTATTTTCATACATGTGAATATCTACTTCTACCTTAGTCTTCAGATATTATTATTTATTTATTTTGTTGGTCGTGGGCTTGAACTCTGGGCCTGGTCACTGTCTTTGAGCATTTGTGCTCAAGGCTAGTACGCTATTACTTTGAGCCACCACCACTTCCTGTTTTCTGGTGATTAATTGGAGATAAGAGTCTCAGGGCCTTTCCTGCCTGGGCTGGCTTTGAACTGTGATCCTCAGATCTCAGCCTCCTGAGTAGCTAGGATTACAGGTGTGAGCCACCAGTGCCTGTTTTTAAATTTTCTTTATCAGTCATAGGGCTTGAACTCTGAGCCTAGGTGTTGTCCCTCAGCTCTTCAGCTCAAGGCTAGCACTCTACCACTTGAGCCACAGCGCCACATCTGGTTTTCTGGTGGTTAACTGGAGAGTCTCATGGACTTTCCTGCCTGGGCTTGCTTTGAACCCTGATCCTCAGATCTCAGCCTCCTGAACAGCTAGGATTACAGGTGTGAGCCACTGGCAATCAACTCAGATATTTATTTTTGCCAGTCCTGGGGCCTTAACTCAGGGCCTGGGCACTGTTCCTGATCATTTTTACTCAAGGCTAGCACTCTATACCACTTTGAGCCACAGCACACCACTTCTGGTTTTCTGGTGGTTAGTTGAAGATAAAACTTTTCTTTGTTGGCCTGGCTTTGAACCAGGATCCTCACATCTAAGCCTCCTGAATAGCTAGGATTAGAGGTGTGAGCCACCTGAGCCCTGCCTGACCCCATTAGACTGGAAGTAGAGACATGGCTTAAGGTGGTAGAACATAAACCTTGAACAAAAAAGCCAAGAAAAGGGTGTGAGACTTGGAATTCAAGCCTCAGTAACAACTCAAAACTTTTTTTTTAATTGTGAAAATACTGTACAGAGGGGTTACAATTACATGGGCAAGATAATGAGTACATTTCTCATCAAGCATTGTAGCCTTCTCCTTTGTTTCCCCTTCCCAACCTTTCCCATCCTCCCTCCTCCCCTCCCTCCCCACCCAATTTCTGTTAGTAGTAGGCAAGGCTGGAAAAGCATTTACATGTTTGAAAACTAGGTTTGATGTAGAGACAGGGAGAACCAGTCATTATTACAATAGATCTTTTGTACCAATTTTGACCATAAGTAATGGTATTGGAGATAGACGATACTTAAGGGACATAAACCAGTATTATTTACAATTATAAATTTAATCTTTTTCTTTTTCTTTTTTCTTTTTCTTTTTTTTTTTGTTGGTCTTCGAGCTTGAGCTCTGGGCCTGGGTGCTGTCTCTGAGTTCTTCAGCTCAAGGCAAGCGCTGTACCACTTACTTGAGCCTCAGCGCCACTTCCGGTTTTCTGGTGCTTAATTTGAGATAAGAGTCTCACGGACTTTCCTGCCTGGGCTGGCTTTGAACTGCAATCTTTCTCTCGAGTAGCTAGGATTATAGGCATGAGCCATCAGTGCCCGGCAAGTTTAAAATTTTATAGACAAGGATTCTAACTTTCCTCCATAATTTTTGTAATTTGCCTGTGTATTGCTGTTTTGATTTTTTTTTTTTTTTTGTTCCAAATGCTAAGAACTTGACATGCTACATTTCTTCTCTACTGGGAGAACTGGTAGTCTATAACTTTGTTGATCCTTTTGTGTTACCTAGTTCTTCCCATGTTAATTTCTCTATAATTGTGAATAAATTTACTAGAAAGATAACCTCCTGTATCTGTAGCTTTCCTAGCACTGTAGATGTTCTGGGCATGCCTTTTCAGTTACATTCATTCTCATCTCAAGTCAATGTTGAAGGTTTCAGAGCCCTTTTTCTTGGCATCCCTTCCCTTTTTTTCTTTTGCATGAGCATACTGCAGTGTGAAGAAGCACCTAGAGCAAGCCTACACACTAATTTGAGCTGTAGTATATTCAGATCTTAAATGCGAGAGACTATATTTCTGCCGAAGACTTTCCAGATTTGTCTTGGGTGAGTAAAAGCTACTCATTGCTTCATGATTCCACTTTACTATTGGTTCCCAATAATATCAAGTCCAGCAATCCTCAAGGCACATGAGAGTTGTGTTTTGTTTGCCGAGAAGAGGGAGACCAATATCTATAGGAGAGGGAGTAGTAAGGTGGACTGTATAAGTAGACATGCACACTAGAGTTGTGGGACAAGTATGTGTTTGTGTCCAGGTTCTACCACTTCCTAGGTATATGGCTGTTCTTAGTCTTTGTCAAGTTGTTATAGGGATTAGAGATATAATATATTATAGGTGTAAAGTAAAATGCTAGCTGTTATAAATTTTTTTATCTGTTCGTTGTATATTAATGTAATAATTAGGAACTAGATCAGATCATTATATGGTGTTGCCTTTAACAAATTAGTAATTAGTGATGCTTGTGCCTCTGTAGAGTTTTTCTTTAAGATTCAGCTTACAGCTGCTTCTTGACATGGTCATTACTACTCCCAAGGGAATTTACTTTCAGAGGCTGCAAGAAGCAAGGGGAATCATTGCATAGCAAAAAGAAACAAAGTATTAATTATTTGCTTTGTGTATTAATTATGTGCTTTTGTTGGGATTTTGTTATTATTTTATTATTATTATTGTTGTTATTTATTTGCCGGTCCTGGGGCTTGAACTCAGTGTCTGGTCTCCGTCCCTGAGCCTCTCTGTGCTCAAGGCCAGTGCTCTACCAGTTGAGTCACAACACAACTTCTGGCATTTTGTATTATTTTGTTTGTTTCTTTCTTGGTGGTGGTGGTGGTTGTGGGGCCTGAACTCTGGGGCTGGGCGCTGTCCCTCAGCTCTTCAGCTCAAGGCTAGCCCTCTGCCATTGAGCTACAGCGCCACTTCCAGCCTTTTCTGCTGAGGAATCCAACACACAGCCTCATGCATGCAAGGCAAGCACTGTACCACTGAGCCATGTTCCCAACCCAGCATTTTCTGTTTCTGTGGTATTGAGGAAGTGAACCCAGGGCTTCATGCATGCGAGGCAAGCACTCTACCACTAAACCACATTCCCAGTCTCTTAATATTGTTGTTGTTGTTTTTTTTTTTGGTCTGGTCATGGGGCCTGAACTCTGGGCCTGGGCGCTATCCCTCAGCTCTTAGCTCAAGGCTAGCTAGCACTCTACCACTTGAGCCACAGCGCCACTTCCGGCTTTTTTTCTTTTTGCTTATGTGGTGCTGAGGAATCGAACCCAAGGCCTCATGCATGCAAGGCAAGCGCTCTACAACTGAGCCACCTTCCCAGCCCCCTTAATATTCTTTAGTCTTGTTTTTCCTTCTTTTTAAAAACTGCCATAAACTGGGTGCCTGTGGCTTATGCCTGTAGTCCTATCTACTCAGGAGGCTGAGATATGAGAATTGTGGTTCAAAGCCAGCCTGGGCAGGAAAGTCCATGAGACTTTTATTTCTAATAAACTACTCAGAACAAGATTGAAGTGGTACTGTGTGACTCAAGTGGTAGTGTGTTAGTCTTGAATACAAAGAGGGTCAGGACAGCTCCCAGATCCTTGAATTGAAGCTCTGGGACTGGCAAAACAACAATAAGAAAACTACCATGATGTTTTTTCCAAATTTATGTGGGTAACTTTTTTACATCAATTTTTCTTAGCATACATTAGTTATCCTCAGCGGGGATTGCATTGTGACATCTCTGCTAATCTGTATTGTGTATTCCAATCACTCCATTACTATCCCTTTGCCTCCAAAATAATTTCATCAGGTGTAATTGTTCTATTTTCATACGTGCAAACCATATATTTCATACATACTGATCCTTATTCACTGTGTTAACTCAACACCCTCCTGCCCATTCTCCCAACAGAGCCCTTTTTCCCCTGCCCTAAACAGCTTGTTGATCAATAGCTTTTTTCTTTTTTGGTCAGTCGTGGGGTTTGAACGCTGGACCTGGGCACTGTCCCTCAGCTCTTCAGCTTGAGGTGAGCTCTCTACCACTTGAGTCACAGCGCCATGTCCGATTTTCTGGTGGTTAATTAGACACAAGAGTCTCACGGATTTCTGCCCAGGCTGGCTTTGAACCACAATCCTCAGATCTCTCTCAGCCTCCTGAGTAGTTTGGATTATAGGCCTGAACCACCAGTGCCCTGCTGATCAATAGATTTCCTTGAGGTTGTTCATGCTGTTTTCATATAGATACTATGTATTTCTTTTCTTTCATTATAGTTGCTATGTATTTCAAATGATGCACTTTATTTTTTCCCTTTCCCCTTTGCCTCATTCTAAATTTTGATACATATGTGCAACATAACTTACCAAAAAAAGTGAGTGCTTTCTATAAGTCAGTCTCTGGATGGCAGTTTTTGGAAAGAAGCTACAAAATCCACCAGTGGTCAACTTGGTTTTTAATTTGGTACATGTCCTTTGGCTTAGGGAATACTATTTTCTTTCTTAAAAACATTACAGGGCTTAGCCTGGCTCCAATGGCTCAAGTCTGTAATCCTACCTACTCAGGAGGCTGAGAACGGAAAGATCTAGATTCCAAGCCTGTTGAGGCAAAACTTGAGTTCCCAAGACGCCCTGTGGCTCAAGGGGGTAGAGTGCCTGCCTGACTGCCTGGCAAATGTAAGGCCCTGTGGTTAAACCTCAGTGTGGCTTAAAAAAAAAAAAGTAAAGGAAATATATAAAAATTTTTTTGGTTGGTTGTGGGGCTTGAATTCTGGGCACTGTCCTTCAGCTCTTCAGCTCAAGGCTAGCACTCTACCACTTAAACCACACAGCACCATTTCTGGTTTTTTGAGTGGTTTATTGGAGATAAGTCTCACAGACTTTTGTGCTGGGGCTGGCTTTGAATTGCAGTCCTCAGATCTCAGCCTCCTGGAGTAGCTAGGATTACAGGCATGAGCCACCAATGCCTGGCTAAAAATTTTACTACTGAAAAAAAATTAGATGCTTGACTTCAAAGTTTTGAGAGTCTAGGGCTGGGAAGGTGGCTCAGTGGTAGAGCGTTTGCCTTGCATGCTCAAGGCCCTGGGTTCGATTCCTCAGTACCACATAAGCAAAAAGAAAAAAAGCCGGAAGTGGGCGCTGTGGCTCAAGTGGTAGAGCGCTAGCCTTGAGCTGAAGAGCTGAGCGACAGCGCCCAGGCCCAGAGTTCAGGCCCCACGACCGGAAAAAAAAAAAAAAAGCAAAGTTTTGAGAGTCTAAATAATCATGAAGCATAAAAGAACCTGTCTTGTTCTGCCACCTACAGGCAATTACTGGTAATGTCTATTTTTTCTTAGATTAAAAAATACTTACCGGGTGCCAGTGGCTCATGCCTGTAATCCTAGCTACTCAGGAGGCTGAGATCTGAGGATCGAGGTACAAAACCAGCCCGGGCGGGAAAGCCCATGAAGTCCTTATCTCCAATAAACCACCAGAAAACAGGAAGTGGTTCTGTAGCTCAAGTGGTAAGAGTGCTAGCCTTGAGCTGAAGAGCTGCAGACAGCACTTAGGCTCAGAGTTCAAGGCCCATGACCGACAAAAAAAAGAAAATTTTTTATTTTTTATTTTTTTGGGTCTGGTCGTGGGGCCTGAACTCTGGGCCTGGGCGCTGTCCCTCAGCTATTCAGCTCAAGGCTAGCGCTCTACCACTTGGGCCACAGCGCCACTTCCGGGTTTTTTCTTTTTGCTTATGTGGTGCTGAGGAATCGAATCCAGGGCCTCATGCATACAAAGCAAGCACTCTACCACTGAGCCACCTTCCCAGCCCTCATTGACACCTTCACTCCTTTTTTTTTTTTTTTTTTTTTTTTTTTTTTTTTTTTTGCTAATATGGGGCACTGTCCTAAAATTTAGCTTTTTGGCCCAGATTGGTGCTCTACCATTTGAGCTATACTTCCACTCCTGCTTTTTGGTGTGATTGGAATGAAGAGTCTTGGAAATTTTCCGGCCCTGGTTGGATTTGAACCATGATCCTCAGATCTCATACCCCTGAGTAGCTAAGATTACAGGCATGAGCCACCTGCTCCTGGCTACGCTCTCCCTTTAAAAAAATTTTCAGTTGGATTCATTGTTTCTATTTTCATATTGCATATAAACTATGAGGACCATATTCATCCTCATCTACCTTCATTAGCCCTCCTACTTGTGCTGAGGCCCACTCACCCCACATTTGTCACTCGTTTTTTAGTGTGTATTATCCCACTGTGGTCTTTCACATGTGGTTATTTTATTATTTTCCTTAGAATAACTTTCTCTATTGGTTACAGTCTTTGTACCTCATGGTGGATATTTTCTCATTAGTACTTAGAGAAGTGATATATACCTCATGGTCACTAAGCACATAGGAAGTGATACCCAGTCAACATTTAAGAGACTAGGGACAATATTGCCTTTAATTCTGGCTAGTTTGAGGAAAATAATTAGAGCAATGATTCATTCTTTCTAACTTTCACAGGGACACATTCAGCTGTCCTTTTTTATATTTTCTTTTTTGGAATATCATCCTCAGTTGCTTTTCTTGCTCCTGGTTTGTGTTTTCACCACTTAAGCGATACCTCGAGTCTGGCATTTTGTTGGTTATTTGGAGATGAGGTCCTAGAGAATTTTCTGCTAGACTGGTTTAGATCTCAGATCTAGTATCCGGATTACGTAGGATTATGAGCCATGGATAGCTATCTTTCTACAAGATACTTTGTATACACTTAGGTAGATATACTAGCATCTTTATTCCTATTTCCCCCCTCTGCCCTTTAATATCCTCATTGTATTCTGCTTCCATTTATATCCACTCTTTTCAAAAAACATTTTCTTACACCTGTCATCTGTGCTATTTAAAAATTCCATCCCATGATTCATTCCAGTCTGTCTTTGTCACCATTGTTAAGCTATGTCCAATTCCAATAGGTATTTCATGCATCATTTTGGCAATTAGTTTAACATCTGTTGTCTTTTTAAAATCTGTTTTTCTTTTTAAAATATTGATACTGGGACTTGAATTCAGGGGTCCGTGACCTTTTTTTTTGCCAGTCCTAGGGCTAAGTTCAGGGCCAAGGTACTGTCCCTGATCTTCTTTTGCTCAAGGTTGGCCTCTACCACTTGAGCCATAGCACCACTTCTGGCCTTTTCTGTTTATGTGGTACTGAGGAATCAAACCCAGGGTTTCATGTATGCTAGGCAAACATTCTGCCACTAAACCACATTCCCAGTCCCTTGTTAGCTTTTTATTTTTTATTTTATTTTATTTTTTTTTATTGTGAAAATAATGTACAGAGGGGTTACAATTACATGGGCAAGATAATGAGTACATTTCTTATCAAGCATTGTAGCCTCCTCCTTTGTTTTCCCATCCCTTCCCATCCTCCCTCTGCCCCCCCACCCAATCTTCCCCACCCCCCCCCCCCCACCAAAGTTGTAAAGTTCGTTTTCGACATAACGACTTGAACATCTCATTGTTGCAATTGGTCCACTTGTATCCCTATTTAAACGATTTGTTTTTCCCCTTCCCTTCCACAAATTATACCAACATCAAATACAGTGAAAACGGGGGTTATACTGTGGGGGAGGGATATACAAAGCAACAAAGAAATAATCTTACAAGTGTGTTAGAAACAATCACCTGAAAGAAAAAAAAAACATTTGAATGTATATCTTAGGGTTCGTTTCCCTAACATCAATTTATCTGACCTTTTCTGCTTGACTCAGACACACACTAGATATTGCAAATAAGGGAAACCATGGGACCTATGTTTCTTTGGGCCTGGCTTACTTCACTTAATATAATTTGTGTCAAGTCTTTCCATTTCCTAACAAATGGAGCAATGTCATTCTTTCTGATGGAGACATAGAATTCCATTGTGAATATATACCACATTTTCTTGATCCATTCATCTACTGAGGGGCATCTGGGTTGGTTCCATATCTTAGGTATAGTAAATAGTGCTGCAATAAACATAGTCGTGCTGGTAGCTTTAGTGTGGTCTTGTTTGTGATCATTTGGGTAAGCACCCAAAAGTGGGATTGCTGGGTCATAGGGGAGCTCTATGTGGAGTCTTTTGAGGAACCTCCATACTACTTTTCAAAGTGGTTGAAAAAGTTTACACTCGGACCAACAATGCAGAAAGATTCCCTTCTGTCCACTTCCCCTCCAACATCTGTTGTTATTAGAGTTCTTGATTTTTGCCATTCTAACTGGGGTGAGGTGGTATCTCAATGTTTTGATTTGCATTTCTGTTATGGCTAAGGAGGTTGAGCATTTCTTCATGTGTCTGTCTATTGGCCATCCTTCTTTCCTCTTCAGAGAAGTTTCTTTTTAAGTCTTTAGCCCACTTGTTTATTGGGCAGTTGTTTCTTTTTCAGATTTGTTGGGGGATTTAATTTTTTGAGTTCCAGGTATATTTTAGATATGAGACCCTTGTCCATTGTATGGCTAGTGAAGATCTTCTCCCAATCTGTGGGCTTTCTATTGATCTTGCTAGCTATGTCCTTTGCCATGCAGAAGCTCTGTAACTTCATGCAATCCTATTTGTCTAACCTTTCTTTGATTTGTTGTGTTTCTGGGTCTCTATTAAGAAAATTTCGGCCTATGCCAAGGAGACCTAGGGTTTCTCCTATTCCTTCCTGTAGTGTTTTCAGACTGTCAGCTTTGACTCCGAGGTCTTTGATCCATTTGGAGTTGATTCTGGTTCAGGGTGATATATAAGGATCTAGCTTTAGGTTTCTACAAGTAGTTAACCAATTTTGCCAGCACCATTTACTGAAGAGGCTGTCTTTCTTCCATCCTATTTTTTTAGCTCCCTTATCAAAGATTAGATGGCTATAGGTCAGTAGATTCATTTCTGGGTTTTCAATTCTATTCTAGTCCTGAGGTCTGTTCGTGTGCCAGTACCAAGCTGTTTTGATTACTATGGCTTTATAATAGAGTTTGAAATTTATATTCCTCCAGCAGTGTTCTTCCTCTTGAGGATTGTTTTTGCTATTCGGGGTCTTTTATTCCATATGAATTTTTGGATTGCCGTTTCTATTTCCTTGAAGAATGAAGTTGGAATTTTGATGGGTAATCGCATTGAATTTGTAGATGGTCTTGGGAAGTATTGCCATTTTCACGATGTTGATCTTTCCAATCCAGGAGCATGGGAGTTTTTGCCACTTTCTAAGTTCTGTTTTGGTTTCCTTTTTCAAGTTTTTAAAGTTTTCATGATAGAGGTCCTTTACTTCTTTGGTTAAGTTAATTCCTAGGTATTTTATTTTTTGTGGGGCTATTATGAATGCAGATGCTTTCCTAATTTCAGTCACACTTTTCTTATTGTTGGCATACAGGAAAGCCATTGATTTTTTGAGGGTTAATTTTATACCCTGCTACTTTGCCAAAGTTTTGAATCAGCTTGAGTAATTTGTGAGTGGAGTCTATGGGATTTTTTAAATACAAGATCATGTCATCTGCAAAGAGGGAGAGTTTTACTTCTTCTTTCCCTATTTGGATCCCCTTTATGTTTGCATCTTGTCTTATTGCTGTAGCTAGGCATTCTAATACTAGATTGAAGAGAAGTGGAGAGAGTGGACATCCTTGTCTTGTTCCTGAGTTAAGAGGAAATGGCTTTAGTTTTTCACCATTAAGTATAATGCTGGCTGTAGGTTTGTCATATACAGCCTTTATTATATTGAGGAATGTTTCATGGATTCCTAATTTTTCCAGAGCCTTCATCATAAGGTGTTGGATCTTGTCAAATGCTTTTTCTGCATCTATTGAGATAAAACCATGTGGTTCTTATCCTTGCTTTTGTTGATGTGATGAATTATGTTAATTGATTTGCATATATTGAACCAGCGGTAGAGCACTTGCCTTGCATGCCTGAGTCCCTGGGTTCGATTCCCCAGCACCACATAAGCAAAAAGAAAAAAGCCAGAAGTGGCGCTGTGGCTCAAGTGGTAGAGCACTAGCCTTGAGCTGAAGAGCTGAGGGACAGCACCCAGGCCCAGAGTTCAGGCCCCAATGACCGGACCCAAAAAAAAAAAAAAAAAAAAAAGCTAACAAGGTCTCAAACTTATTAGCATAAAGTTTTGAGAAGTATTCCCTGGACCTTTTCCTAGCAAATATCGACATGCCAAAACTAAACCAAGATGCGTTAAAAAAAAAAAAAAAAAAAAGTTGGAGGAGTATTGGTGTGAGCTCTGCTTTTAAGGCCTTGTAGAATTCCGCTGTAAAACCATCTGGTCCTGGACTTTTCTTAGATGGGGGGTTCTCTTATTGCTGTTTCTATTTGAATGATTGATATGGGCCTGTTAAGATGGTTTAACGCATCTTGGTTTAGTTTTGGCATGTCGATATTTGCTAGGAAAAGGTCCAGGGAATACTTCTCAAAACTTTATGCTAATAAGTTTGAGACCTTGTTAGCTTTTTTTTTTTTTTTTTTTTTTTTGGGTCCGGTCGTTGGGGCCTGAACTCTGGGCCTGGGTGCTGTCCCTCAGCTCTTCAGCTGAAGGCTAGCGCTCTACCACTTGAGCCACAGCACCACTTCTGGCTTTTTTTCTTTTTGCTTATGTGGTGCTGAGGAATTGAACCCAGGGCCTCAGGCATGCAAGGCAAGCGCTCTACCACTGAGCCACCTTCCCAGCCCAAGGTGTTTTTTTTTTTTTTTTTTTTTTAATGAATCTTTTTTTTTTTTTTGGGTCCAGTCGTGGGGCCTGAACTCTGGGCGCTGTCCCTCAGCTGTTCACCTCAAGGCTAGTGCTCTACCACTTGAGTCACAGCGCCACTTCTGGCTTTTTTCTTTTTGCTTATGTTGTGCTGAGGAATCGAACCCAGGGCCTCGAGCATGCAAGGCAAGTGCTCTACCACTGAGCCACCTTCCCAGCCCATGAATCATGTTTTTACTTGCTTTACATCTCTAAGTGTTACATAGAAATCATCCCCTTGTTACTATTCCCTACATCAACGAGAATGGCAATATTGTAGCATCTTACTCTATGTCTCTGCTTTTTTTTTTCTTTTTTGCGAATCCTGGGTCTTATGCTCTGTCCCTGAGCCTCTCTGTGTTCAAGGCTAGTGCTCTCCCACTTGAGCCACAGCACCACTTTTGGCCTTTTTTGTATATGTGATACTGAGGAATCAAACCCAGGACTTCATGCATGCTAGGCAGGCACTCTACCACTGAGCCACATTCCCAGCCCTCTGCTTCCTTTTTTGAATATTTTTTCCCCTTTTGGTCATAGAGCTTGAACTCAGGGCCTGAACACTGTCCCTGAGCTCTTTCGCTCAAGGCTAGCAGTCTACCACTTCTAGCCACAGCGCCAGTTCCTCGGAATAATTTTTTTTGGGGGGTCCATTTGTGGGGCCTGAACTCTGGGCCTGGGCTCTGTCCCAGCTCTTCAGCTCAAGGCTAGGGCTTTACCACTTGAGCCACAGCGCCACTTCTGGCTTTTTTCTTTTTGGTTATGTGGTGCTGAGGAATGGAACCCAGGGCCTCATGCATGCAAGGCAAGCGCTCTACCACTGAGCCACCTTCCCAGCCCCCTCGGAATAATTTTTGAACAGTAAGGTCTAGTAGTATACAGAAATCTTGTCACCAGTGTGTATTTTCATCTGTAAACACTTATTGTATTGGGTACCAACATTTACTAAGGATACAAGGTATTGTTTTTTTCTATTGAGCCTTTGTTTTCTCTCTGTGAATAGGAACAAAATGGAGCCTAAAGAATATTCTTTTAGCTGGGTTCCAGTGGCTTACGCCTATAATCCTAGCTAATCAGATGGAGATTCCAAACAGTTTAGGCAGGAAAGTTTGTGAACCTTTTTACCTGCAATTAACCACCAAAAACTGGGACATGGAGTTGTGGCTTAAGTGGTAGAACACTAGCCTTAAGCACAAAAGCTCAGGGACAACACCCAAACCCTAAGTTCAAGCCCCAGACACACGCTTGTGTGGCTTGAATTCTGCACCTCAAATTTTTTTTCACTCAGGTGAGCCACATGTTCACTTACTGATTTTTGTTGGCTAATTGGAGATGTGTCTCTTGGTTTTGTTTGCTTATGTTGGCTCCAAATCTCAGTCCTTATTTCACCCTCCTGTGAAGTTAGGATAATGGGCATGAGCTACTGGAGCCTGGCTAGGTAGAATGTTCTTTTTTTTTGGGTCCAGTCATGGGGCCTGAACTCTGGGCCTGGGCTCTGTCCCTCAGCTCTTCAGCTCAAGGCTAGCGCTCTACCACTTGAGCCATAGCGCCACTTATGTTTTTTTTTCTTTTTGCTTATGTGGTGCTGAGGAATCGAACCCAGGGCCTCATGCATGCAAGGCAAGCACTCTACCACTGAGCCACCTTCCCAGCCCCAGGTAGAATGTTCTTATATGATTGCTATAAACTTCTGTTCCGAAATGATATTGTTCTGCTTCAGCCTCTCAGAAAGCTGAGTTTGCAGACTTTGCCACTGCAGGTATCTATTTCACTGTTATAGTTAGAACTTTGATACCTTCTTGAGTCAAATTTTGTTCGTTTTAAGGTTTCCCAAGTCTGTTATTCTATGTATGCTTTCTTTACCATATGAGCCACACCTACAACCCAGATATGTATATTTTCTCTAATGCTTTATGTTGCTGGTTATATATTGAAATGCTTTTGACAATTGTATATTTATTTAGTCCTTGCCAGCTTGACTATCTTTGTTTTTTGGCCATGAGTCCTCTTCAGCTTTTATTCTTACATTTATGTATTTGCCGGTCGTGGGGCTTGAACTCTAGGCCTGGGCGTAGTCTCTGAGCTCTTCAACTCAAGGCTAACTCAGTGCTTTATGACTTGAGCCACAGTGCCACTTCCGGTCTTTCCTTTTTGTGTTTTGTTTTGTTTTGTTTTGTTTTTTGTTACTGGGGATCGAACCCAGGACATTGCACTTGCTAGGCAAGTGCTTTGCCACTGAGCTACATCCCAGCCCCCGGTCTTTCCTTTTTATATGGTACTGAGGATTGGAACCCAGAGCCTCCTGCATGCGAGGGGCAACCTTTCCAACCCCAAACTGAGCAGTTTTATCCTTATAAAATAGTTAAGTTCTATGCCTCCCTTTAATTGCTTTGTGCCTGTCATTTCAATGTGCGCTTAATGACTCCAGAACAAAAATAAATACTACTGATACCAGTAGAAAAATTACTTTTTTTCTGCATTAGCCAATTCTTTTGCAGTTCCAGACACTCAAATAGTACAGTTTGCTTATATTTATTGAAGCTAGCTGCTTATTTGTCTGAAGATTTACCAGAAACCTGTTTATTTCTAAAACAACTATAACACGATACAATGGTCGTGGTTTGCTTATTTGAGAATATACATTACTCAGTACTTTTGGAACACTTGAGTTTTTAAAACTAGACTATATTTTAGAATAATTTTAAATATTAAATAAATATTAAATAAAAATTAAATAAATTAAATAAAAAGCATAGAAATTTTCAATATGCCTGTTGCACACATACACACAAACACAAACACGTACACTTGCCCTCCCACCTGTGAGCTTCCCCATTATCAGCATTCCCTTACCAGAATGATACATTTGTTGCAACTGAATATCCTACATTGACACATTACCTCCCCAAAACCAGTTTGATTACCATTGATGACAGTTTTGGATATGGATACATCTGTAAAAATATGTATCCACTATTATAGGGTGTAGAATAATTTCTTTCTTTTTTTTTTTTGTCGGCTGTGGGGCTTGAACTCTGGGCCTGGGTACTGTCCCTCAGCTCTTCAGCTCAAGGCGAGTGCTCTACCACTTGAGCTACAGCGCCACTTCCGGTTTTCTGGTTGTTTATTGGAGATAGGAGTCTCACGGTCTCTCCTGCCCGGGCTGGCTCCGGTCTCTCCTGCCCGGGCTGGCTTTGAACCGTGATCCTCAGATCTCAGCCTCCTGAGTAGCTAGGATTACAGGCGTGAGCCACCAGCGCCCGGCTTGTGTAGAATAATTTCAATGCTCTTAAAGTTTCCTGACTCTCCATGTTGAACCCTACTTATCCCCACTAATCCCTAGCAGCCACTAGCCTTTTGCTGTCCCCATAATTTTTTTCAGAATATCATATACTTGAATCATATAGTACCCTTTTAAAAAATTAGCTTCGTTCACTTAGTAATATCTCCTTCTTTAGTTCTGAATAATACTCCTTTGTGTGAATGTACTACAGTCCCAGCATCAAGTGTTTGCTTACAGAAGACCATTTGGTTGCCTCTAAGTGTTGGCAATTATAAAGTTTCTATAAAGTTGTTCTTAGATGCTTACATGAATAAAAATTTCCGACTCTTTCAGATAAATATAAAAAACATGATTACTGAGTCATGGTATGTGTTTAGTTTTGGGAAAGAGCACCTTCCAAGTAGTTGTACCATTTTGCATTATCAACAGTAGTGAATATGAGTTCCTTTTGTTTGTTTTGCCAGTCCTAGGACTTGAACTCAGGGCTGGACACTGCCCCTGAGCTTCTTTTGCTCAAAGCTAGCACTCTACTATTTGAGCCACACCAACACTTCCGGCCTTTTCTGTTTATGTGGTACTGAGGAATCAAACCCAGGGCTTCATGCATGCTAGGCAAGCACTCCACAACTAGGTCATATTCCCAGCCCAAGAGTTACTTTGTTTTTCCACATCTTTGCCAGGATTTGATGTCAGTTCTAAGTTTGATCACTCTAGGTATATAGTGATATCTCATTGTTGATTTAAGTCACATTCTCCCGAAGATGGTGATCTGGAACGTCTTTTCATAAGCTAATTTTTGTGTGTTTTCTTTTATAGAATATCTCTTAAGACCCATCACTTTTCTTATTGGCTTGTAATAAGGTTATTGTTGTTTCATGTGTGTGTGTGTATGTGCGTGCACACATGTGTGTGCATGTGTGTACATGTGCGCATGTGTGTGTGTGCATGTGCGTGCGCATGCACGGGTGCACACTGTGCCTTTAACAGAACCTGTGTGCTGTCCCTGAGCTGTTTTGCTCAAGGCTAGTGCTTAACCACTTGAGCCACAGCTTCACTTCTACCTCTTTTTTTTTTTTTTTTTTTTTTTTTTTTTGTCCCTCATGGGGCTTCAACTCTGGGCCTGGGCACTGTCCCTCAGCTTTTCAGCTCAAGGCTAGCACTCTACCATTTGAACCACAGTACCACTTCTGGTTTTCTGTGGTTTATTGGAGATCAGAGTGTCATGGACTTTCCTGCCCAGGCTGGCTTTGCTCTGCGATTCTCAAATCTTAGCCTCCTGAGAAGCTAGGATTACAGGTACCTGGCTCACTTCTACCTTTTTTGATGATTATGAGACGTCCTTGTCCTGCTGGCTTCAAACCACAATCCTCAGACCTTAGGCTCCTGAGTGGCTAGTGCCAGTGTTGGTTTTGTCTATTTTTTTTAAATTTTATTTTATTGTAAAGATGCTTTACAGGGGGCATGAGTAAGGTAATGAGTACATTTCTTGTTGAGCATTGTTAACCCCCTCCTTTGTTTTTCTCTTGCCTATTCTTTGGAGGCTCTTTCTGTCCTTCCTTCCTTCCTTCCTTCCTTCCTTCCTTCCTTCCTTCCTTCCTTCCTCTCTCTTTCCCTCCCCACATCTGTCTGTCTGTCTGTCTGTCTGTCTGTCTGTCTGTCTGTCTGTCTCCCTCTCTCCCTCCCTCCCTCTCTCTCTTTTTCTCTTTCTTTCTTTCTTTCTTTCTTTCTTTCCTTTCTTTCTTTCTTTCTTTCTTTCTTTCTTTCTTTCTTTCTTTCTTTCTTTCTTTCTTTCTTTCTTTCTTTCTTTCTTTCTTTCTTTCTTTCTTTCTTTCTTTCTTTCTTTCTTTCTTTCTTTCTTTCTTTCTTTCTTTCTTTCTCTAGTGGTTTATTGGAGATAAGAGTCTCATGGACTTTCCTGCCCGGGCTGGCTTTGAACTGTGATCCTCAGATCTCAGCCTCCTGAGTAGCTGGGATTACAGGCATGAGCTGCCTGTGCCTGGCTTTGAGGGTGTTTTCTAGAGCAGAAGCTTTTTAATTTTAGTGATAACACATTTGGTTATATCTAAAAAGCCATCTCCATATCCTGTATCATCTAGATTTCTACTCCATTGTTTTCTAGAAGTAATTCTTCCCCATTTCATCAGTCGTGGGCCTTGAACTCTGGGCCTGGGCACTGTCTTCTGCTCTTCAGCTCAAGGGTAGAGCTCTACCACTTGAGCCACAACACCACTTATGGTTTTCTTGTGGTTTATTGGACATAAGAGTCTCACATACTTTCCTGCCCAGGGGCTGGCTTTGAACTGCGATCCTCAGATCTCAGCCTCTTGAGTAGCTAGGATTACAGGAGCCCTGCTACCATTTTCCATTTAGGTCTATGATCCTTTTTCTTTTCTTTTCTTTTTTTTTAAATTATTTTTATTTTTTTTTATTTTTTAATTTTTTTTATTTTTTTTTGGTCGGTTGTGAGGCCTGAACTCGGCCTGGGCGCTATTCCTGAACTCTTCAGCTGTAGACTAGCCCTCTACCACTTGAGCCTCAGCCCCACTTCCGGCTTTTTCTGCTTATGTGGTGCTGAGGAATCGAACCCAGGGCCTCATGCATGCAAGGCAAGCACTCTACCACTGAGCCACCTTCCCAGCCCCTGTCTTTTTTTTTTTTTTTTAACAGTGATAAAATAGACTTTTATTTACTTTGTTGAATCAGAGGGTTGTAAAAACATTATTGCTAATGTAGATATCAGGCCAACAGAAAGGTGTTTCAGAAGTCCAGTTATCTTGGAGTTTATTTAAACTAAGAGGAAAAGGTCTTAGTTTCTTTTCTTTTTTTTGTGAAGCCTATAATGTTGGTCTAGGGTTTCTTTTTTATTGTGAAAATACTGTATGGAGGGGTTACAATTACATGGGCAAGATAATGAGTACATTTCTTATCAAGCATTGTAGCCTCCTCCTTTGTTTCCCTTTGTATCCTGTCCCATCCTCCCCCACCCCCTGGTATAGGGTTTTATTTGCATATGAATGGCTAGGTTTTTCCAACTTTATTTTTGTCGGTCCTGGGGCTTGAACTCAGCTCTTCAGCTCAAGGCTAGCTCACTACCCCTTGAGCCACAGCACCACTTAGGGTTTTCTGGTGGTTTATTGGCTTTGAACCACAATCTTCAGATCTCAGCCTCCTGAGTAGCTAAGATCACCAGCACCCAACATAAACTTTATTTTTTAAATTTGTCAGTTCTGGGGGTTGAACTCAGGGCATGGGGACTCACGGTTCCTTAGCTTTTGCTACTCTGCTCAAAACTGGCACTCTACCACTAGAGCCACAGGTCCACCTCTAACTTTTTGGTTGTTTTAATTGGAAATAACAGTCTCATAGACTATCCTGCTAGGCTATTTTTGATCTGTGTACCTTAGTTCAGTAGCAAGGTTTACAGCTGTGAGCCACCAAGTGCCCAATTGCTTTTTGTTTTTCTTTCTTTTCTCTTTATTTTTGGCCAGTCCTGGGGCTTGAACTCAGGGCCTGGACATTGCCCCTGAGCTTCTTTTGCTCAAGGCTAGCACTACCACTTGAGCCACAGCACAACTTCCAGTTTTTTCTGTTTATGTGTTACCTAGGAATTGAACCCACGGCTTCCTGCATTTAGGCAGGCACTGTACTACTAAGCCACATTCCTAGCCCCTTAGATTCTGTGTATATCCTAATTACATTCTTTGGATAGATTCCTAGATGTGGAATTGTTGAGATGTCTAGGAAAATCATGAGGTCATTGTGAATTTTTTCCATCCTGATGTGTACACTTTTGTTTTCAATTAAGGATTTTGTGTCCTTGTAGAAGAAACATTTTCATTTTGACTATTACTTGGTTTTATGCTTATGTAACAGGGATGTGGACCACTTTCATCTGGATTGATGTTTTTTAACCACCTCTGTCTTTCTGCCTCTGATTTGGAATGGCACCATAAAATAACTTCAGTGATTTTACTTTAGATATTTTTCATGTTGTTATGTCTAGGCATGCAGAGCTCAAGGTTGCAAGTTTTACCTTCTCACTTCTCTTGGTGTTATCTTTTCAGATTATAAAGCAGAAAATCGAAAACATGAAAGTAGATAGGACTAAACTGAAAAAGACACCTACCGAGGCTGTGAGTATGCAAAAGTTTGCTTTACTTATGTTTTCTTCTTTGCAAGTAAAAAAAAATGTTTGTGGTCAGTTTATTCATACTGCCCTCTAAATACATTATTTCTTGTGTAGATAAAGTACAGTGAAACAACATCTTGTGGGGCTGTGTGAATTGCTTGGTGTTTGTATGAGTCCTTGCATGACAAGAAGCAGGCAAATTTTCTTTTGAAATTCCTTGATTAAAATTGAATGGGAAAGCTAGGTGCTGGTGGCTTACGCCTATAAGCTACTTAGGAGTCTGAAATCTAAGGATCACAGTCCACATGAGACTCCAATTAACCATTCAAAAACTGGAAGTGGAGCTGTGGCTCAAAGTTTTTAGCTGGCTAGCCTTGAGCGTAAGAGTTCAGGGACAGAGCCCAGGCCCTGAGTTCAAGCCTCATCACCACCAACAAAAAAAATTGGCAAAATGGGAAATGAGTATACTTTGTAGTTATAGGTACCTAAAATGGATCGGCCTGCTTTTTTTTTGGGGGGGGGGGTCTGGTTGTGGGGCCTGAATTCTGGGCCTGGGCGCTGTCCCTCAGCTCTTCAGCTCAAGGCTAGCGCTCTACCACTTGAGCTACAGCGCCACTTCCGGCTTTTTACTTTTTTCTTATGTGGTGCTGAGGAATCGAACCCAGGGCCTTGAGCATGCAAGGCAAGCGCTCTAACACTGAGCCACCTTCCCAGCCCTCGGCCTGCTATTTTTATGCATTGAAATGAAGAGTGATATACATGGGACAATCAACTAGCTGTTGTATCTTTCTCAGTATTTTTTCTTTTTTTCTTTTATGTTGGTACTGTGACTTGAACTTAGGGCCTCATGTTCTTGCTTAGACTTTTCTCCTCAAGGCTAGTACTCTTCCCCTTGAGCCATACCTATACTTCCAGGTTGATAGGAGATGAGTCTCATGGATTTTCTGCTAGGGCTGGCACTGTAATCCTTAGATCTTAGTCTCCTGAGTATCTAGGATTACAGGCATGAATATGCTTATTTGACAAATAAAATACTATATATAACAGAAATGTAGTAATTTATTTTTGGTCAGTCATGAAGCTTGGAACTCAGGTTGGGCGCTATCCCTGAGCTTTTGCACTCAGGGCTACCACTCTACCACTTTAAGCCACAGCTCCACTTCCTATAGTCTTTTGGTTAATTGTGTGGTTTTTTTGGTCTAGTTGTGGGGCCTGAACTCTGGGCCTGGGCACTGTCCCTCAGCTCTTCAGCTCAAGGCTAGCGCTCTACCACTTGAGCCATAGCGCCACTTCCGGCTTTTTTCTTTTTGCTTATGTGGTGCTGAGGAATTGAACCCAGGGCCTCATGCATGCAAGGCAAGCGCTCTACCACTGAGCCACCTTCCCAGCCCTCTGTTGGTTAATTGCATATGAGTCTCATGGACTTTCCTGCCCAAGATGGCTTCAAGCCACAATCAGGCATGAGCTACTGGCATCTAGCTAATTTAAAATTTTCTTACTGTTATCATTAAGGTCATGTACGGAGGGGGTTACCCTTTCTTTTTGGGGATCCGGTTGTGGGGCTTGAACTCGGGGCCTGGGCGCTGTCCCTCAACTCTTCAGCTCAAGGCTAGCGCTCTACTACTTGAGCCACAGCGCCACTTCCGGCTTTTTTCTTTTTGCTTATGTGGTGCTGAGGAATCGAACCCAGGGACTCATGCATGCATGCATGCATGCAAGGCAAGCGCTCTACCACTGAGCCACCTTCCCAGCCCTACATATTATTTTAATAAATGTTTTTCATGATCACTTTTTATTTGGGTAGCATTGCAAGGAATTTTCTACCCTAGATTTGATGTTTATTGTAATAAATTCATATAAAGTTTGGTAGTTCCTATGCAATGAGAAAACTCAAATACTTTCCTTCACAACTACTATGAGGACAATGATACTTAATTTACATTTTGTAGAAGGGAACCAAGACAGTAAAGGTACTATTAGGGTAACTGCTCTTTTTACATTATTTATTTATTTTTGCCATACCTGGGGCTTGAGCTCTGGACTTGGGCTCTGTCTCTGAGCTCCTTTTGCTCAAGGGTAGCATACTACCACTTCAGCCACAGCGTCACTTCTGGCTTTTTCTGTTTATGTGGTAATGAGGAATTGAACCCAGGGCTTCATGCATTCTGGGCAAGCACTCTACCACTAAGCCATGTTCCCACTCTTGAAAGGTAAGTTTTATCCTGTCCCATAGTAGGAAACAGTGTATGAGTTCCTATTTGTGACTATTTTGCTCAATTGATCAATCCACCCTTCCAACCCCTTGAATACCATTCTTCTTGGACAATGTCACCCATTCCTTTGCTTTTCTTCAGTCAGCCCTCTGTTTTTAAAGTCCCTGTTAATACTCTTTTCTTTTGTTTTAGATGCCAAAAAATAAATTTCTTCCGATTCACAGTGCTATTGTGAGATTAGTTCATTTTCAAAAGAGATTCAAATAAGGAAGTTAATGACAACCTAATTCCAAAGCCCATGGGGTTTGCAGTAGTATGCTGTCTTAATATTTAGGCTGATTTTGTACACAGTTAGTACTCCATATATGTACTTGAACTTCATCTTCTAGGTAGCTAGTAGAGGTATGTTTTCCTTGTAAAAAAATTTGCTTATTGTCAAAAAGATTAATTAACATAAAAACCAGAAGTAGAACCAAATTATGCTTATTTCCAAATCGAAGTCTGTTACCAGTACATCCTACTGCCTTCAGAGAGTTAAAAGAATATGTGCAATCATTTCTTCTAACAACTATCCCATTTCCCCTTCCATTTGGGCAACATGTGCTAGAAAGTCTCAACCCACACTTATTACCTGACAAACTACCAATTCATCAATACAGAGAACATGAATGTAAAGAAATGACAGCTCCAAATAAGAACAGAATCTGAGTTTTAGAAAGTTCAAGTCTTTACCCTGTTAAAGTTATAGGTTTTAACATTGGAAAAAATACAACCAACATTTATGCTTTTCTTCTACCATGAATTCATATTTTTTGTTGTTATTGTTCATGAGGCTTAAACTCTGGGTCTGGGCTCTGTCCCTGAGCTCTTCAGCTCAAGGCTAACACTCTACCATTTGAGCTACAGCACCACTTCCAGTTTTCTAGTAGTTTATTGGAGATCAGAGTCTATTGGAGATCAGAATCTCACGGACTTTCCTGTCTGGGCTGGCTTTGAACAATGATCATCAGATCTTAGCCTCCTGAGTAGCTAGGATTTCAAGCGTGAGTCACTGGCGCCTGGATGAATTCACTATTTTTGTTCTCTGAATATATTTTTATCAGCCATTTTCTTATCTTTCAGATCATGAACCAGATTGCTTAATTTTATTTAGACTGATGTTTAGTTTTATTCTTTATTTCTATGATTTAGACCCCTCTATATAGTCTGTCCACATTTACAGGTTTACCCAATTTTTAAAAGTAATTGTTTGGGAATAAAGATGCTTACTTTCTAATGAAATTTCTGCTTAAATCCTAAGTGATCATGTAGTAGATCTCTAGTTTTTTTTTTTTTTTTTGTCGGCCGTGGGGCTTGAACTCTGGGCCTGGGCACTGTCTCTCAGCTCTTCAGCTCAAGGCGAGCGCTCTACCACTTGAGCTACAGCGCCACTTCCGGTTTTCTGGTGGTTTATTGGAGATAGGAGTCTCACGGTCTCTCCTGCCCGGGCTGGCTTTGAACCGCAATCCTCAGATCTCAGCCTCCTGAGTAGCTAGGATTACAGGCGTGAGCCACCAGTGCCCGGCGATCTCTAGTTTTATTATTTTTTTATTTTTATTTTTTTGGTTGGTCATGGGGCTTCAACTCTGGGCCTGAGCACTGTCCCCAAGCTCTTCATCTCAATGCTAACACAGCGCCACTTCAAGTTTTCTCATAGTTAATTGGAGATAACAGTCTCAGGGACTTTCCTGCCCTGGCTTGCTTTGAACTGTGATCCTCAGATCTTAGCCTCCTGAGTAGCTAGGATTATAGGTATGAGCCACTGGTGCCCGGCTAGATCTCTGGTTTTATATAAGCAATGTTAAATTACTTTGTGAGCTTAAGGGTTACTTTTTCTATTCTTTGTCTCCTTCATTCCAGACCCCTTTTTGTTGAATACTTACTTTTTTTCCCCCTCAGCCTGCAGACTGCAGAGCCTTAATAGACAAACTCAAAGTTTGTAATGATGAGCAACTCCTCTTGGAACTACAGCAAATCAAGACATGGAATATTGGAAAGGTATGTGAATCCATGTTTAGAAAATGTAACAGCCGTATGCTCTTTCTAGTATTACAAGAGTAACCACAATGAAGTAGGTTGATTCAGCAGTTATTTAATAAGAAGCTTTTAATGTCTAACACAGTTCAAGACTATTATTGTTGTTGTTATTATTATTATTATTAATAATAATTTGCCAGTTCTGAGGCTTGAACCCTGGGCTCCTTTTGCTCAAATCTAGCACTCTACCACTTGAACCATAGTACTATTTCCAGCTTTTTCTATGATTTAACTGTAGATAAGAATCTCACACTTTCCTGCCTGGGCTGGCTTTAAACCATGATCATCAGATGTTAGCCTCCTGAATAGGATTAGAGGAGGGAGCCACCAGCACCTGGAGACTAGTGCCTGATTATTAAGAAAATTCTGTAGTTGGGTATGAGGAATGCTTGCCCAAGTGATGTTAAATGTTTGTGATAGTCTCTGACTTTTTTTTTTTTTTTTTGCCAGTCCTAGGGCATGAACGCTGGGTCTGGGCACTGTCCTAGAGCTTTTTTGCTCAAGGCTACCACTTGAGCCACAGTGGCACTTAACAGTGTTTCTGTTTTTGTGGCACTAAGGAATTCAACCCAGGGCTTCATGCAAGCTAGGCAAGCACACTACCACTAAGTCAGCCCCTGACTTTTTGTTAAAATTTATTTTTCACTTTGGTGGTTCTGGGGATTGATAACAAGACCCGACCCTATGCTTGCTAGGTAGGTACTGTTACCATGGAATCACCTGGGTCACATCGCCAGCCCCCTTTGATGTGTAATCTCTTTTTATGCCCATCCCCCTGGATTGCAGTCCTCCTTGTGCTCTCTTGTGTTGCTGGGTGTGATAGGCTGGCAACATTATACCCCACTATCATGATTTCCCTATAGCTGGGATTGCTGACAAGTGCCATCTTGCCGAGCCATTGAGTGTAATGGAGTCTCTTGAACTTTTATATCCCAAGGCTTTCCTCAAATCCCAACCCCCCCCCCCCAATCTCTGTCCCCATGTAGCCAGGATTACAGGCTGAAACCACCACACTAGGAAAAAGTTATATTTTTGGGTCCGGTCCTGGGGCCTGAACTCTGGGCCTGGGCGCTGTCCCTTAGCTCTTCAGCTCAAGGCTAGCACTCTACCACTTGAGCCACAGCGCCACTTCCGGCTTTTTTCCTTTTAGCTTATATGGTGCTAAGGAATCGAACCCAGGACCTCAGGCATGTAAGGCAAGCGCTCTACCACTGAGCCACCTTCCCAGCCCATGGAAAAAGAATTTTTAAGACAGCTCTAAAAATGAATTCCAGATAATACAGGTTTAAGTGAGGATATTAATTGTTATTTTAGACATAGGATCTAGCTAGAATCCTCCTGAGGACTTTATGTATATAGTGTTTTCTACTGTTAGAACATATTACCATAGTGTATCAATGAACTTGTACTCTTAGCTGAGAGTATGTATGACCTTTCTCATGTGGTGGGATGTAAATTTGTGTACTTCTCACTCTTAGGAGTATCTTATAACAAATCTTCACTAGAGATGGATTTGGTGTAGTGTATGTCTATAATCATCTTTTTTTTTTTTTAATCTTCTCTCTTCAGTGTGAGTTATATCACTGGGTGGACTTGTTGGACCGCTTCGATGGAATTCTGGCAGATGCTGGACAAACAGTGGAGAATATGTCATGGATGCTTGTATGTGATAGACCAGAAAGAGAGCAGCTGAAAATGCTTCTCTTAGCTGTGTTGAACTTCACAGCCTTGCTTATTGAGTACAGCTTTTCCCGGCACCTGTACAGTTCCATAGAGGTAGGGGAGATTTAAGCCTGTTTGTCTGTTTTGTGTATATCCATAAGAAAGCTATTTCTTTCTGCTTATTTCTTTCCTTTTTATTATTGAGTTCTGGGCTTTTCAGCATCAAAAATAGTTTAAGGCTGGGGATTCATGCAGTGGTAGAGTGCTTACTTAGCAAGGTCCTCTGATAAATTCCCATCACCACCAGGAAATAAAATACAAAGATACTACTCTCCTTTGAGAAGTCAGAAGAGTTCTTTTCTTTCTATCCCTTTTGCTCTACCTTTTCAAGATTCAAGAAATGAATGAGAAATGCAATACACACATATTGGAGTATTCTAAGGAGATTGTAGGAGTTGGTCTTTGTTTCAAGTTATTAGAATAGCCTATTAGAATTGGTTGATTTTTTTTTTTTAAACTTTTCATTCTGTTTTCCATTCTCCCACTTGTTCAACAAAATATACAAAGCCCTCCCTCATTACCTGGGGAAGGATTAGTTCTGATACTCCCTGCATGTACAGTAATCCTACCTTGGATTTCTTTCACACTTTTGCCTAAGCACAGAGAGAATTTTTTTTTTTTTTTTTGGTCCGGTCATGGGGCCTGAACTCTGGGCCTGGGCGCTGTCCCTCAGCTCTTCAGCTCAAGGCTAGCACTCTACCACTAGAGTCACAGCGCCACTTCTGGCTTTTTTCTTTTTGTTTATGTGGTGCTAAGGAATCGAACCCAGGGGCTCAGGCATGCAAGGCAAGTGCTTTACCACTGAGCCACCTTCCCAGCCCCACAGAGAGAAATTTTTAAATAAAAATTAAAAATTTCATTCATGTATTATATGAGCATCTCAGTTAATATGAAGACGCTCTGGTCAGTCCTGTGATACTGTGAGTTGTGTTTAACTTTGCAGTCTGTGGTGTGTTTTTCCTTCCCTTATTTTTTTTTTTATTTTTTTATTTTTTTATTTTTTTTGGTCCAGTCATGGGGCCTGAACTCTGGGCCTGAGTGCTGTCCCTCAGCTCTTCAGCTCAAAGCTAGCACTCTACCACTTGAGCCACAGCGCCACTTCTGGCTTTTTTCTTTTTTCTTATGTGGTGCTGAGGAATCGAACCCAGGGCCTCAGGCATGCAAGGCAAGCACTCTACCACTGAGCCAACTTCCCAGTCCTCCTTCCCTTATTTTTATGAAAGCATGCTTCCTCAAAAGTGGTTCCCTAAAAGGAAGGTAGATGTCAATTGTAATTGATTATTTGAAGCAATAAATGAAGTTTTTAGATGGTAAAACGGCAGCTAGTCTTTAGAGGGAATTTGGTGGCGCTCTACCACTTTAGCCACCACCATTTCTGGTTTTCTGGTGGTTTATTGGAGATAGACTCACATACACTTTCCTGCTTGGGCTGGCTTTGAACTGCAATCCTCAGATCTCAGCCTCCTGAGTAGCTGGGATTACAGGTGTGAGCCACCAGTGCCTGGCCTTAAATTATTTTGTATTATATTAACAAATACAATATTATACTGGCATTTTACATTCTCAGAGCCAAGTGCCGAACCTGAACTTTGTCCTTCTTTGTCCCTATATAGCATTTGACGACTTTATTGGCTTCTTCTGATATGCAAGTGGTGCTGGCAGTCCTTAACCTTCTATATGTATTTAGCAAAAGATCCAACTATATCACACGTCTTGGATCTGACAAGAGAACCCCACTTCTAACACGTCTACAACATTTGGCAGAGGTAAGTCTTGAGTGAAGACTCTTGTGATCTTCTCTGTTGTTCTTGCCCAGAAGAGCATATGATTCGGTCATATGGGTCCTTTCAACATGTATTTCTTGGATGCCAAAGTGAATTAGAACCCTTCAGGTGACCTTTATTGTCTTTAGTAATTATATATTATATCACCTTGAGTAATTATATCTGGTAACTTTAGCTAAATTCACCAAACTCTACTGTAATTTGTTTGTAGTTGAAGTCAAAAGTTCAGCATAGGCAGAAAAATATGAGATTCTTCACTCAAGTTAACCAGCAAAAGGCTGGGCTGGAGGCATTCCTTGAGTTGTAGAAAGACAATCTTGAGGAAGCAGGTCAGCTGAGCCAGCTGAAGGCCTTGAATCAAGCCTGAGTCTGGGAAAACAAAACCAAATAAACAAAAAGCTAAGGTACTCATTGAAAAAAATTCATCTGTGTACTATGTAGTATTCCTAGAGATTATTGATAGAACATACTTTTGGGGGCTGGGAAGGTGGCTCAGTGGTAGAGCGCTTGCCTTGCATGCCCGAGGCCCTGGGTTCGATTCCTCAGCACCACATAAGCAAAAAGAAAAAAGCCAGAAGTGGTGCTGTGGCTCAAGTGGTAGAGCACTAGCCTTGAGCTGAAGAGCTGAGGGACAGCGCCCAGGCCCAGAGTTCAGGCCCCACGACCAGACCCCCCCCCCAAAAAAAAAAGAGCATACTTTTGTTTGAGAAGTACAAGATGTTAGGGGGCCAGGATATAGTGGTACTAAGTGGTATTACTAAGGTTTGAATTTAGGACTTTATACTTGCCAAGTAGGCACTCTACCACTTGAGGCATTTCCCCATTCATTTTTTTTTTTTTTTTTTTTGCTAAGATCTTGTGTATTTTTCCTAGGCTGTCCTCAAACCAAGAACCTTTTGATCTCCACTTCTTTTTTTTTTTTTTTTTTTGGCTGGTAGTGGGTCTGAACTCTGGGCCTAGTCGCTGTGCCTCAGCTCTTCAGCTCAAGGCTAGCACTCTACCACTTGAGCCACAGCACCACTTGCAGCTTTTTCTGCTTATGTGGTGCTTAGGAATGGAACCCAGGGGCCTCATGCATGCAAGGCAAGCACTCTACCACTGAGTCACCTTCCCAGCCCTGATCTCTACTTCTTGATTAGCTGAGATTATAGGTAGTTCCCATCATGTTCATATTGAAGGTTGGGTTTTTGTTTGATTGTTTTTGGTTGTTTTGGAACTAAAGGGATCAAGGCCCTGAGTTTGTCACAGGTGCTTTACCACTAGATCCATGCCCCAGCCTTTCATTGCTTTCATTAGTTTACAAATAGTGTTTCATGTTTATGGTTCAGCTGGCCTAGACTTTGATCCATTTATCTTTAATTACACGTAACTGGGATGACAGTTGTGAAATACCTCATGCAGCATTTTATTGTTTGAGAAGTGATGTCCTGAAATTTTTTTTTTCTGCCAGATTTGGCCTGGAACCATGACTGTCCAGATCTCATCTGTATAGCTGGCATCACAGGCCTGAGAAACTACATCAAGAACTAAAAATTAATTTTTAAATTATTTTTTTCCTTTCGGAATACATAGTCGGGCTGTCAGAGAAATTTTAAAACAGAACTGATCAAGACAAAAATTGACATGTCTGCAATCTATGCCTGTGGCTTCGTGAATAATATATCTGCTCATAGCTCATAGGAGACAAGAAGTAATAGTCAATTTGTTTTAAATGATACTGGACCTTGTATTTTTATTTTTATTTTTATTTTTATTTTTTTGAGTCTGGTCATGGGGCCTGAACTCTGGGCCTGGGCGCTGTCCCTCAGCTCTTCAGCTCAAGGCTAGTGCTCTACCACTTGAGCCACAGCGCCACTTCCAGCTTTTTTCTTTTTGCTTATGTGGTGCTGAGGAATTGAACCCAGGGCCTCAGGCATGTAAGGCAAGCGCTCTACCACTGAGCCACCTTCCCAGCTCGGACCTTGTATTTTTAAATGGACTGATTAGAGGCATATATTTTTTGCTTGGGTAAGCTAAGTAGAAAGCTTGTTTAATGAAATTGGGGCCATAGGTGCTAGGTTATTTATTTTAGGATTCTTGAAAACAGGCAATTATTTAAATGTGATAGTGTGTTGCTCTTTCAAAACTAAAAGACAAATCTCAGTTCCCTTTCTCATCTGTTTTGTTGGACCAAGGACTTTGTAAAATACAATGTTTGGGCAAAGCCTATAGGCTCTTATCAGTAATAAGGAGTAAAATATAGTATTTTTCCCCAGGGTTTTGGAGTTGAGCATTATTTTCCCATACTTATGTTTCATTAGAGACTGTGTGCTGACTTCCAAATCTTTATCTGAATCTTCCAGTTGGTACTGTTTAAGAAATATATGTGCAACCCTTTTCTTGATGTTGTCTGTTTCCCTTTTAAATGAGTTCATTGAGCAGTTGAGTAAACTGTATAGATGCCTAAGATGTTAAGAGGAAAACACTAGTGTCATCTTCTTCATGGTCGGCCTCTCCCTCCTCCCCCCCCTCCTCCTCCTCCTCCTCCTCCTCCTCCTCCTCCCCTCCCTCCTCCAAGGCAGAGGCGCCGCCGTCTCCTCTCCTCCTCTCCTTTTTTTTTTTTTTGCCAATGCTGAGGCTTGAAGTCTAGGCCTGGGTACTGTCCCTGAGCTCCTTTTTGCTCTAGGCTAGCACTCTATGCCTTCAGTAACAATGCCACTTTGGCTTTTTCTGTGATGTAATTGGAGATAAGAGTCCATAGACTTTCCTGCCTGGGCTGGCAACATTATCACAATGCTGAAAACTAGTAAAAAGGTTAAAGCAACCAGAAAATGCTTAATTGTGAAAAACCAAAAGCTCATCTCTGGGCTGGCTTTGAACCACATTCCTCATATCTCAGCCTTCTGAGTAGCTAGGATTACAAGTGTGAGCCACCAGCACCCAGATAGTATTATTCTTTTTTTTTTTTTTTTTTTAATTTTTTTTTTTCCGGTCGTGGAGCCTGAACTCTGGGCCTGGGCGCTGTCCCTCAGCTCTTCAGCTTAAGGCTAGCACTCTACCACTTGAGCCACAGCGCCACTTCCGGCTTTTTTCTTTTTGCTTATGTGGTGCTGAGGAATGGAACCCAGGGCCTTGAGCATGCAAGGCAAGTGCTCTACCACTGAGCCACCTTCCCAGCCCCAGATAGTATTATTCTTAAGTGACAAATTACTCTAAAATCATAAGCATTTTTTTTTTTTTTTTTTGGATCCGGTCATGGGGCCTGAACTCTGGGCCTGGGTGCTGTCCCTCAGCTCTTCAGCTCAAGGCTAGCGCTCTACCACTTGAGCCACAGCGCCACTTCCGGTTTTTTTCTTTTTGCTTATGTGGTGCTGAGGAATCGAACCCAGGGCCTCATGCATGCAAGGCAAGCACTCTACCGCTGAGCCACCTTCCCAACAATCATAAGCATTTTATACGTATTACATTAATTTGTCCTATTGGCAAAGCAAATATTTTTTTTCCTAGTAAAATTGTGTTCTCAGTATGTTTAAAAGTTTAGAAATATATAGAAAAGAAATTGACCACAATAATATTTCTATTACCATTTTGGAAAGTTTTCTTTTTTTTTTTTTAATTTAATTTAATTTTATTTGTGAACATACTGTACAGAGGAGTTACAATTACATGGGCAGGATAATGCGTACATTTCTTACCAAGCATTGCAGCCTCCTCCTTTGTTTACCCTTCACATCCCTTCCCAGCCTCCCCCCTCCCCCCCAATCCCAATTGGAAAGTTTTCTTAGTCTTTCTATTTTATTTATTTATTTTTTTGTTGGTCATGGGGCTTGAACTCTGGGCCTGGGTGCTGTCCCTCAGCTCTTCAGCTCAAGGCTAGTGCTCTACCACTTGAGCCACAGTGCCACCTCCGGCTTTTTTCTTTTTTCTTATATGGTACTGAGGAATCGAACCCAGGGTCTCATTCATGCAACGTAAGCGCTCTACCATTGAGCCACCTTCCCAGCCCATGAACCTTGTACTTTATGCATTGTTTCCTCATAATTATCAGAGGGATGCTGCATTTTACTCATTGCTGAGTTTATAAATGCAATAACTACTTCCAGCAATTTTTTTATAGCACCCTGTCTTAAATCTTCCCATCTTCATTGGTTCTACAGCTCTAGTTCTATAAAAAGAAAAAACAACATTTCTTTATATTGTCTAAAAGCCTGTTTTATTTTGTGATTTCCTCTGATTCATAGGTTGTTGAAAGTATTGTTTAATTACCATGTATATGTGAATTTTCCAGATTTTTTTTCTATGGTAGATTTCTGTTTTTTTGTTTTTTTTTTGTAGTACCAAGATTAGAATTGCTAGGCAGTTGTTACTATACTTAAACCATGACCTCAGTCTAAGTTTTGAATTTTTTAATATTGTATTTGGAGAAAAAATATTTTATTTGGTTTTTAAATGTTTTGTAATTTTACAGATTTTCTTGGAGAGAATGTTTCATATGTTTTACAAAGAAAATGTATGCTCTGGGGTGGATTGTTTTTTGTTTATTTTTCCAGTCTTGGGGCTTGAACAGTCTGAGCACTGTCCTTGAGCTCCTTTTTGCTTAAGGCTAGTGCTGTTCCACTTGACCCCACCATTACTTCCAGCTTTTTCTGTGATTTGTTCAAGATAAGCATCTCACAAATATTCCTGCCTATGCCGGTGAATGGAGATCTTCATATCTCAGCTTCCTGAATAGCTAGGATTATGGGCTTGAGCAACTGGCACCTGGCTTGTATTGTTCTTTATATGTATGTTAGGTCTAGTTGATACAGTGCTTTTCAGGTATTCTTCTCTCATGTCTTTTATCTCTATTAAATAGTGTTTGCCCTGGTATTTATAACTGTTATTTATCATATATTAGTTCAAATGAATGCCAACTGAATTTTAATAGTAGAAAATTCTTATTGATCACAGAGTTTTCCTCTTTCTCCAGTAAAAGTTATGTGACAATGTTGCTTTGCTAAGTCTTCTCTTACTGCATTGTGTGTATAACATCAGACCACTGCATTTTGTCTTTCATAGTTTTGGATCAACTATCAGTTTTGCATTTTATTTAAGATTCCTTGTACCTAACAAGTCATTTTTCTCTTGCTGTTCAAGATTTCCTCTTTGTCATTGGCAATTTGATTATAATGAGACAGTGGCTCACGCCTATAATCCTCGCTACTAAGGAGGCTGAGATCTGAGGAGGATCACGGTTCAAAGCCAGCCCAGGCAGGAAAGTTCATGAGATCTCCAATAAATCACTAGAAAACCAGAAGTGGTGCTGTGGCTCAAGTGGTAGAGTGCTCCCCTTCAGCTGAAGAGCACAGGGACAGCGCCCAAGCCAAGAGTTCAATCCCCATGACCAACCCCCCCCCCAAAAAAAAAAAAATTGATTATAATGAATCTTCCCAGAGTTGCCCTTCTTTAGGATTTGTAGATCATATTTTTTTTTTTGTCAAACTTTGGAAATTTCATGGCTATCATTCTCTCCCCTCCCCCCCATTTTTGGCAGTACTTGGGTTGGAACTTAGGGTCAGGCTTGTAAGACAGGTATTCCAGCACTTGAGGTAGTGATACAATAGCAGCTTTTCTCTGGGGGAACAAACAATTTAAATGAAGATAGTGATTTTTATGTCATGCTAGGGCCTGCTTGATGATAATCTAGTTTCAAGGTGATTGATATCTACACTTAGTGTAAGAAAATAGAATGAAGCATGGATTTAAGTGGCTTTTTTTGCTTGAATTACACTAGAAATGAGTTAGCTATAGTATAATATAAAGAGTGGAAATAATATTTTGATTTACATAGTTGTAGCTATGATGACTGTTGTGTATTCAGACTGAAAAATAAAATGATCCTATTAATACTATTTCAAATGCTTTTGAAGATGCTTGTGGCAAACAAAATGACATGAGCATTATTTTTATATTTGGAAGCCAGTTGAACTGTTTTCCCCATTACCTCAAGAACTGCTAAGCCCATTGGCTTCAAATTAAAATAATGTTGAGTTGAAACCCTTTTGTACAACTAAAGATAATTTTTAAAATTAAATGATGACAAAACAAGATACTATCATAGTATTAAGTAATATAGGACCTTATGTTCTCCAAGTTTTGGTGTATGTCAAAGAGAAGAACTTCAATTTTACCTGGTGACAAGGTAAGCAAGGTGACAAGGTGTAATATTAGCCAAGACATGATAGGTCTTAATTGCCTTGCCAGCAAAAGTAAATATAAGCCTTGTAGTGCAATGGCTAGCCTTTTTTTTTTGTCAGTTGAGGGGTTTGAACACTGGGCTTGGGCGCTGTCCCCGCGCTCTTCAGCTCAAGGCAAGCGCTCTACCACTTGAGCCACAGCGCCACTTCCAGTTTTCTAGTGGTTTATTGGAGATAAGAGTCTCACATAGGGACCTGGGAAGGTGGCTCAGTGGTAGAGTGCTTGCCTTGCATGCATGAGGCCTTGGGTTCGATTCTTCAGCACCACATAAGCAAAAAGAAAAAAGTTGGAAGTGGTGCTGTGGCTCAAGTGGTAGAGCGCTAGCCTTGAGCTGAAGAGCTGAGGGACAGCGCCAAGACCCAGAGTGTTCAGGCCCCACAACCGGACCCCCCCCAAAAAAAGAGTCTCACGGAGCTTCTTGCCTAGCTGGCTTTGAATTGCAATCCTTACATCTCAGCCTCCTGAGCAGCTAGGATTACAGGCGTGAGCCACCGGCGCCTGTCTTAGCCATTTCTTTTCTTTTTTTTTTTTTTTTTTTTTTTTTTTGTCGGCCGTGGGGCTTGGACTCTGGGCCTGGGCACTGTCCCTCAGCTCTTCAGCTCAAGGCGAGTGCTCTACCACTTGAGCTACAGCGCCACTTCCGGTTTTCTGGTGGTTTATTGGAGATAGGAGTCTCACGGTCTCTCCTGCCCGGGCTGGCTTTGAACCGCAATCCTCAGATCTCAGCCTCCTGAGTAGCTAGGATTACAGACAGGCGTGAGCCACCAGCGCCCGGCTCATCTTAGCCATTTCTTATATTCTTCTTTTGAGCATCCTTCCAGAACTACAAAATTGACTACAGTTAAGAATTCTTTCACCTTCAGACACATCATCTTGGTTTGACTATTAAGTTCTTGCTTTTGTTTGCCCCCTCTTGTTTGACTTTTACATTGTCTTCCCAGCAATATGCTCCAAGCCAAGTTTACATACTTTGTATTTTATATACATAAAGACATAGTGACCCTAAGAACTGTCTTAACCCATTGTCTTTTTCCTTTTGCAAGAGTTGGGGTGGAAAGGAGAATGGCTTTGGACTTGCAGAATGTTGCAGAGACTTGCATATGCTGGTAAGTAATTCTTTTGAATGTATCCTTTTGCCAGAGCTTATTTTACAATGAATATTTTATATATAAAGTTACCACTTGGCAATAGGAATGTTTGACAAACCTGAGATCAATTCGGACATAGTAATCCTTAGGAAGTAGACTAGCGATGCCTGTGTTCTTAGTATGGTAACGATAGACAAAAGACAATTACATATGTTCTTACATATTCCTTTAGGATGTTGAATTTTTTTGAAGGAATTTGAAAGATCACCAAAATCTTTTTTTTTGGGGGGGGTCCGGTCGTTGGGCCTGAACTCTGGGCCTGGGCGCTGTCCCTCAGCTCTTCAGCTCAAGGCTAGCGCTCAACCACTTGAGCCACAACGCCACTTCCGGCTTTTTTCTTTTTGCTTATGTGGTGCTGAGGAATCGAACCCAGGGCCTCAGGCATTCAAGGCAAGGGCTCTACCACTGAGCCACCTTCCCAGCCCTTTATTGTATTTCTGTATATCCAAAAGATAGAGTTCAGTCTTTGATAACAATTGTGAGCCAATTTGCCTCGTCTGTTTGTCATTTTTGGTAAAAATGGATGGGATGAAATTTATCCAAGCAGTCTGACCCTTTTATTCTCCAGCAATAGTTTTGGTAAAAAATTACAGAAATATTTCCACCTTAGCTGATAAACCTTTTCCATTTAGAATTTTGTAAATGGATATTGCTAATTTAAGAGATGAATGTTCTTAGAATATTCTAATTCTTTTTTTTTTCTTTTTTATCAGTCATGGGACTTAAACTCTGGGCTTGGGCGCTGTCCCTGAGCTCCTCTTCAGCTCAAGGCTAGCGTTCTACCACTTGAGCCACAGTGCCACTTCCGGTTTTCTGGGTGGTTTATTGGAGATAAGAATCTTATGCACTGTCCTGCCTGGGATGGCTTTGAACTGGATCCTCAGATCTCAGCCTCCTGAGTAGCTAGGATGACAGGTGTGAGCCACCAGCACCTGGCCTAGAATATCCTGATTCCAAAATGCATTTTTTTTCTTTTTTGTGGGGGTCCGTCGTGGAGCCTGAACTCTGGGCCTGGGCGCTGTCCCTCAGCTCTCCAGCTCATGGCTAGTGCTCTACCACTTGAGCCACAGCACCACTTCCGGCTTTTTTCCTTTTGCTTATGTGGTACTGAGGAATCGAACCCAGGGCTTCATGCGTGCAAGGCAAGCACTCTACCATTGAGCCCCCTTCCTGGCCCCTGCATTTTTTTTTTTTATTTTAAAATTTGGTAGTTTAATTCTGAACCTCCTTATTCATGTTAGGATTATTCTGTGCTCTGTGAGCAAAACACTGTGATATACTGAACAATGCTGCTTCATGGCTTTCTGTTCTTAGTTCTACTCCTCTCAATTTATTGAGATTTGGGATATCATGGAATTTTGGAAAACATCTGGTTTAAATGAAATTAATGTGTAGATGTGTTTTCAACTGAAAAAGTGGTTTCTTTCAGAAACCTTTTAATGGACATGTTCCTAATATTGTTTTTCATGTTGCTTTTCTAGAGAGGGGTTTGTAACCCAAGTGTTAGAGTACTTGCTTAGCAAGTATGAGTCCTTGAGTTCACTGCTTAGTACTTCCTTTACCTCCCCTTAAAATATAAGATAAACTGTCAGCATCCAATTTATTTAGCTTGCTGAACCTGTTCAAAGAATATCATAAGATGTGCCAGCACCAGTGGCTCACACCTGTAATCATAGCTACTCAGGAGGCTGACATCTGATTTAGGTTCAAAGCGAGCCTGTGCAGGGAAGTCCATGAAACTCTTATCTCTTATTAGCTACCAGAAAACTGGAAGTGGCACTGTGGCTCAAAGTGGTAGTGTGCTATCCTTGAGCTGAACAGCTCAAGGACAGTGCCCAGGCCCAGAGTTCAAGCTGCATGACTGGCCAGAATAAAAATCATAACATATTATAGAATAGTATATTTGAAGTATTATTATGATTTAACATTGAAGCATCCTTTAAATAAGGCATATCAGAGGATTGGCAGTTAGTAAGGCTTCCATAAGAACATTGCTTTTCATTCTTTAGCTCATATGTAGAGACCAGTATTTTTTTTTTCTGTTTATATTAATTGGCAGTTTTGTCTCTCACCCTCATCTCTGAGAGAAGTTTTCAAAGAAAATTTTTCTTGTAAGGAAAGAAAAGGTTCCAAGTAAGTAATGTGCAAGTTTTTGGACCTCTAGATCTTACTGAGTCATTTAAAAATAAATCTCATTTTATTAAGAAAAGAAGTTATTCTTAGGAAAAGCTCATTCCTTTTCCACAGTGAATTGAGTAACTAGAATTTTGAGAAGAGTTGGGAGATATCTGCCTTAACAAAAAGCAGTTGTAAGTTCACTGTCTGACTCTTTGATACAATTTATACACAGAAGTACCCACCCAGCGCAACTACACTACACTTTGAATTCTATGCAGACCCTGGGGCAGAGGTCAAAATCGAGAAAAGGGTGAGTATTATTCAGACTTTTTCTGACAGAGTCTACAATCTACTATAATTGTGCTTATTTTGAGCTTCATTACCAAGCTTCTTGGGAATAAGAATTAATTACATGCCCAACTCTGATAGAATTGAGTTTTTTGTTGGGTCCTGCCAAAAGATAGAGTTCCATGAGTCACAACTTTATGTGACTTAAGTATTTTTTTTCAGTTTTAGTTGAGAATTCCAACATATATATAGTATAATGCTCTGGATATTGATGACTTAGGTTTCTCTACTTAAGCTAACCTATGTTTTGCGTGTATAATCCTACTTGGAAGAGGTACTAAGATTCAGTCTCATTTAGAACTAGAGTAGTATGTAAAAAATCTTTGCCTTGACTATATAGTTACCATAATGCATATTCATAGAAAACCCATTTCTGTGGATTCAATCTTTGCTGTGAACACTGAAGCTATGGATATGAAGTGAGGATTTAAATGGAACAAAAGTCTGAATTACCAGTCTGTAAAGCTGTAAACTTTGAGGGGCTCTTGGTGCATCAAAGTCGGAGAATAGGCCCCTTCTTTACAAATATATCAGGTGTAGTGGCTGTATGTGACTATAATTACAGTAATTTCAGAGGCTAGATGTAAGAGATCTGAGGTTTGAGACTGACCTAGGCAAAACAAAAACAAACAAGAAAACTAAAGGAAAAACGGAAGAGGTGGTGACATGGCTCAGATGGTACAGTGCTTCCTAATGGCACAAGAGTTCAAATCCTTTTACTCCCCCCAAGAAAGAACAGAAATATGAAATTTACTTGGATATTAGCATTATAGTTTACTTCTGATTTATTGTTAATATCAAATGCAAAGTGGATATGCATTATTCACATATGAATGAGTGTGTATGTGTATGTAAGTGTGTGTTTGTGTTTGTCCATACTTGAGTATTATCCCTAGGTTTATCTCTGAAGGCTGATGCCTGCCACTTGAGCCACAGCTCTACTTCTGGTTTGTTGCTTATTATTGGAGATAAGTCTCCAATACTTTCTGTCCCTCTGACATTGAAATGTAATCCTTAGATCTCCGCCTCTTGAATAGTTAGTTAGGATTATGGACATGAGCCACAGGCATCCAGATAAAATCAATATTTTAGATGCTTTTGAAGTTACTTTGATTTTAAGGCCATTTGGTTATATACTTCAGCCTACGGTGATAATCTTTTTTTAGCTCTCAGTCTCTGTTGGGGGAAATTAAGAACTTTCTTGATCCTTGACAGCTTTCTTAACTTTTTAAATTTCAGACGAGTAGTAATACACTACACTATATTCACATAGAGCAACTTGACAAGGTAAGAGCAATCTGACATTTGGCTAATTTCTTAATGTTTGCTTGACTTTTGTTTTATTATAACTGTATTTTTTTTCTAATGTAGATTTCAGAAAGCCCTTCTGAAATCATGGAGTCCCTCACCAAGATGTACAGCATTCCTAAGGACAAGCAGGTATGATATATGTGAAAAATGTATAGTGTGGGGTACTGGGGAAGGGGAGAATGCATAGCAGAAAGTATATTATTACCTTTAGAGTTAGACTATGGGAAAATTAATTAACCTCTCTTCATTTCTTGTTTTTATAAGGCCAACAATAAATTCCTAGAGCCTTGCACAAGTTTGAGAAAATAGAAACAGATGGACTCATGAATATCATGATGTGTTAGTACATATCTCTGGGGCTTGAATTGAAGGCCTAGGTTTTTTCCATTAGTTTTTTTTTGGGGGGGGGTGGGGGGTCCGGTTGCGGGGCCTGAACTCTGGGCCTGTGCGCTGTCCCTCAGCTCTTCAGCTCAAGGCTAGCGCTCTACCACTTGAGCCACAGCGCCACTTCTGGCTTTTTTTCTTTTTGCTTATGTGGTGCTGAGGAATCAAACCCAGGGCCTCATGCATGCAAGGCAAGTGCTCTACTACTGAGCCACCTTCCCAGCCCCTAGCTTTTTTTTTTTTTCTAAAGGCTAGTGCTTCACCACTTGAGCCATAGTTCGACTAAAATTTTTATTTTGTTAGATTTTTCTAATCATTTTTTATTCTGGCAAGATACTTAATTTGGTTTGAAATAATCTGAACTCTTGGCAAATATCCCTATTTATTGCCAGTCAGTATAGTAACAGTGCTTAGTTTAACAAAATGGGATTTTAGGGCTCTGTAAATCCCTCTTTCACTCCCATTTTGGCAGCTAAACTTTGGGTGAGTGGTTCGTTTGATCATTGAACAAATTCTAACCATATACTGTTTGACCAAGCAGCCCAACAGATAAGAGCCCCAAAAAGAGTACTTACTTTTCTAATGATGTCCTAATACAGGTCTTATCTCTACAGATGCTGTTATTTACACACATACGGCTGGCCCATGGCTTTTCTAATCACAGGAAACGATTACAAGCTGTTCAGGCCAGATTACATGCAATATCTATATTAGGTAAGAGAAGACTAATTAATAAATCCTAGTTGGACAATTTGGATTTCATTTCATGTGAATTTCATCCATCTTTGTTGCTATAAGGCTTGTAGCATGAAGTATGAATTGCCAACATTACTAGTGTGTACAATACATTTTCCTCAATGTTCTACTAGAAGCAGGATATGATCCTTGGTGATAAGTTACATGTTTTTAGTCTTGGCTGTTTTCTTATTTTATTTCAGTTTTTGGATCTGGCCATTGCTGGCATAGCATTTAGGATCCTTTCACCTCAACTGCCTGAGTACTGGGCTATCAAATGTGCATTACTACTCTTGGTTGTTATTGTTGTTGTTGTTTTTTGGTCAGTCTTGGGCTTGAACTCTGGGCCTGCGTGCTATCCCTGAGCTCTTCAGCTCAAGGCAGGTGCTCTACCTCTTGATCTACAGCGCCACTTCTGGTTTTCTGGTGGTTAATTATAGATAAGGACTTTCACAGCCTTTCTGCCCAGCCTGGCTTTGAATTGTGATTCTCAGTTCTCAGTCTCCTGAGTAGCTAGTATTACAGGTGTGAGCCACCAGCACCTGGCATTGGATTTTTAAGAAATGCATTTACACATGGAAATCTCACACTGGACCCTGTCCTTAGGCTTATTTCATCTTCCTATTCTTCCATCCTCCTATGGGTATTATTTTTAAATCATACTGTGACTCAGTAAAAGGGAAAACACAGAGATTTGAAGTAAATCCTGTGCTCTTACTTTAGTTCCTTTCAGATTAGCCACATGTTTATTCTACCTTTCGTTTCCTTATTTTATATTGCAGCAGTACTTATATTGTAATATAAGGATTAAATAAAAAGCCTGGGCGGGGGGAATAAACTAGGTGGATTCCAGTTTATGTGAGTGCCTGGGCTGGAAGTGAGACCTTATTCTAAAAACAGTCAGGGGCTGGGAATGTGGCTTAGTGATAGAGTGCTTGCCTAGCATGCCTGAAGAGCTGGGTTCAATTCCTCAGTACCACACAAACAGAAACGGCCAGAAGTGGTACTACGGCTCAAGTGGTATTCCAGCTCAAGTGGTAGAGTGCTTTTCTTAAGCAAAAGAAGCTCAAGGACAATGTCCATGCCCTGAGTTCAAGCCCCAGGACTGGCAATGAAATAAAATTAAAAATAAAAATTATCAATGAAAAAACAATGCTGGAGGCATAGCTCAGAGTTTGTGCTAGCCCTGCCAGCTCAGTTTCCAAGGTTGAAAAACTCCAGTAATGTAAAAAAAAAGTAAGAAAACCTGGAAAGGAACCTACTATAGGCCTAAAAGTATAAAATGGTAATCACGCTGGGCGCTGGTGGCTCACGCCTGTAATCCTAGCTACTCAGGAGGCTGAGATCTGAGGGTCGCGGTTCAAAGCCAGCCCGGACAGGAGAGACCGTGAGACTCCTTTCTCCAATAAACTACCAGAAAACCGGAAGTGGCGCTGTAGCTCAAGTGGTAGAGCACTCGCCTTGAGCTGAAGAGCTGAGGGACAGCGCCCAGGCCCAGAGTTCAAGTCCCACAACCGACCAAAAAAAAAAACCCAAATAAAATGGTAATCACTTCTGTTATTAACCTACCTTTGTTATGTTAGTACTTTTTATGTGTACGTACTGGCCCATTGTGGGGCTTGGAACTGAGCTTTCTCATTCAAGATTAGTGCTACACAGTTCCACTTCTGACTTTTGGGTAGTTTATTGGAGATAGAGTCTTGTGAAGTTTCCTGGCAGACTGGCCCTTAGTTACATCTCAGCCTCCTGAGTAGCTAGGATTACAGGCATGAGCCACTGGCATATGGATATGTTTATAGTTGTTTGCCTGCTTTGATATACTTGCTTTGAAACTACTCTTTCGTTTTTTTTTGTTGTTGTTGTTCCATTCCTGGGGCTTGAACTCAAGGCCTAGGCACTGTCCCTGAGCTTCTTTTGTTCAAAGCTAGCACCCTACCACTTGAACCAAAATGCCACTTCCAGCCTTTTCTGATTATGTGGTACTGAGGAATCAAACCCAGGCTTCATGCATGCCAGGCAAGCACTCTACCACCAAGCCACATTCCCAGCCTACTCTTTTGTTTTATACTCAGATTTAGCATAACTTCTGGCAAAGTCATTGGTACTCAGGAGTTGTTGGAAACTAAAGGACTATGCTCTTATCACATCCATTTTACTTCAGGAGAAGCAAAACTTTTTCTAGTAGTATGTCAATTTGGAATGAATTGAAATTGGATTATATACATTCTTAAATTTTAAAATAGTATCACAAATTCCTGATTTAGTGTGCAGTAGACCAAAAATTATGTGTTTTCTTTTTTGCTGGACCTTGGGCTTGAGCCTGAATGGTATCCATGATCTTCTTTTGCTCAAGGCTAGTGCTCTACTATTTGTGCCACAGTTCCACTTCTGACTTTTGGGTAGTTTACTGGTGATAGAGTCTGGTGGAGTTTCCTGCCCATTAGTCTGGCTCTGAATTGTGATCCTCAAATCTCAGATTCTTGAATTACTAGGATTCCAGGCATGAACCACTGGAACCCAGCCAAAAATTATGTTTTTTTCACAGTTTACTCTGAAAGTGTTTTCAGTCAAAAAAAAAATATGAAGAAGCTGAAATGAAAGTCTTATATCCACGGCACAATGGAGTTTTTATCAAGTAATGAATGATGTTATGAAAAATCAGCCCAGCTTTGTTTTTATGTTTCCATTCCCAAAAATTCTTGGGAACTACTGATGCTTTTCATAGGACAATTTCTGTAATTGGGTGATAGTCATTAATGCTTATTACCATTTTTTAAAATTCATTTCTGTAGAATTGAATGATTCTGCCTTTTAGTGCTGACTGGAGGCCAGCGTTTAGAAATGACATTTATCAGCCAGGCGCTGGTGGCTCATGCCTGTAATCCTAACTACTAAGGAGGCTGAGATCTGAGGATCACAGTTCAAAGCCAGCCCGTGCAGGAAAGTCCGTGAAACTCTTATCTCCAATAAACCACCAGAAAAGTGGAAGTGTCGCTGTGGCTCAAGTGGTAGAGTGCTCACCTTTAGCTGAAAAGCGCAGGGACAGTGCCCAAGCCCAGAGTTCAAGCCCCACAAGCGAAAAAAAAAAAAATCAGAAACAGAAATGACATTTATCGTTGGGAACTCGCTTCACCGCTTGTTTTTTCCTTTTGCAGTATATTCCAATGCCTTGCAGGAATCAGCAAACAGTATCTTATATAATGGGTTAATAGAGGAATTGGTAGATGTCCTTCAAATAACAGATAAGCAGCTTATGGTAAGTATTTATAATGAATCTCCAAGGTCATAGCTTTCTTAGCCTTTTTGTTTTTCCTTTGGAGTTAGTGCTAAAAGGGGGAAGCTTGAGCATTTTACTTGCTACTTCTTTCTGTTTCTAACTGAGATAAATGCCATGTAGTTTTTTGATGTGTTACTCTCAACAGCCTACATTGCCCTCAAGCATTTACCAGTAAAATTGCATAAATTTTACGTTTGAATATTAGCCCTTTGGTTAAATTATCTGTGCATTTTATTTGACACATTGTTTTGCTTTTTATTTTCATAGGAGATTAAAGCTGCTTCTTTACGAACATTAACATCAATTGTTCATTTGGAGAGAACTCCCAAGCTCAGCAGTATTATTGACTGTACTGGAACTGCCTCTTACCATGGGTTTTTGCCTGTACTTGTACGGAACTGTATCCAGGCCATGATCGGTAGGTTTGAATAACGATTATCCTAGGCAAAAAGATTAGTTTGCTCTTTGTTTAATATGCTTTTAGCTCAACTCTTGCTCTCTCCCACTGTCTCTTGTAGATCCTTCCATGGATCCATACCCACACCAGTTTGCCACTGCTCTCTTCTCTTTTTTATACCATTTGGCCAGCTATGATGCTGGTGGTGAAGCCTTGGTCTCCTGTGGAATGATGGAAGCCTTATTGAAGGTGCTGTATTTTCTTTTCATATACATTTGTGGGGGAAATCAACTGAGAAAATAATTTGTAATTTTGGAGTCTTCAGTGAGAATAGAAAATGTAAATTTTACTTAGAAAAACTTCATACTTAATTTTCTAGTTCAACTTTTTGTGTTATTAACAAAAACCAGATATAGCTAATAATGAGATCATTGTAGTCACACAATGTGTTCTTAAAAGGCCCTGGGTCTTAGTCAAAATATTACATGTTATGGCATTGAGAAGGATCCTGAGGAAAATGTATGTAGATAAAATTATGTATATATATATAAATGTTAAGGAGGTTGAGTTCCTGAATTAACAAAGCTATTATTAGTTTACAAGCACAATACTTTATACTGTTCTGCTTTACTACCACCATTGCATCGTTATAAAATAATACAGCTCTGTGTCTTTGCAGTTATTGTTTTTGCATTTTCCCACTAGGTCATAAAGTTCCTTGGTGATGAACAGGACCAAATAACATTTGTCACCAGAGCTGTTAGAGTGGTTGACCTCATCACCAACCTGGACATGGCTGCATTTCAGTCCCATAGTGGACTTTCAATCTTTATCTATAGACTTGAGGTACGTATAACTTTTTTTTAAAACAAATGTAATCTGAGTCTAGGATCTGCAAATAACCCTAAAGAGTCGTACTATCCTTATTATACCAATTCTTCCATTAGAATTGCATTTTTTTAAAGAACACACAGAAAAAAAACTTCTTTATTTCACAAATGGGGGGAAAAATCAGAGGCAGGACATATGGTCCAACATTAAAATCTTTTTCCTACCCTACTAATCTTTCCTCTATTCCAAAATTATTTATAGAATTTTCTTGCATATTTTCCCTTAATTGTAGCACGAAGTAGATCTGTGCCGAAAAGAGTGTCCTTTTGTGATCAAACCAAAGATCCAGAGGCCTACTACCACTCAAGAAGGAGAAGAAATGGAAACTGATATGGATGGTATATTATAATTTATTATGTTAGAGTTTTTGTACTTGACGTTTTCCTCTTACCACATTTTTCACAAATTATAGATTATACAACTCACTTGAGTATGTATTTTGGCAGCTTTTTGTGCATGAATGATATGCAACTTGATTAGAATAATCAACTAGGTAAAGCAGATGGTAGAACTTTCGTGGAACCCTACTGTGACTCATTCTAATCTATTTTATTCATTACGTTAATTCATGTTTTTTTATGCATTGGCTCACTATCTTATTCCCACCAAATACAAATTCTGTGAAATCAGGATGTGTTCTTTTTGACAGCTGCAGTGTTTGATATGTGCGTGTTAAAGATATGGGCAGTACATCGAAATCCTGAAGTGGGACTTGTTAAAGTTTATTTGGTTATTTTGAGACTGCATAAAGCTAAAAAGATTAATAAATTGGGATCAAAGAGAAGTAGAAACTGCTATAAATTATAAAATCAGAAAGATTGATGGTTCAGAAAGAAAAAGTCACATGCTAAAGTGCATTATACCTTTTTTTAAAAAACACTCCAAACACTTTCTTTTTTTTTTTTTTTTTTTTTTTGGGTCCGGTCATGGGGCCTGAACTCTGGGCCTGGGCGCTGTCCCTCAGCTCTTCAGCTCAAGGCTAACATTCTACCACTTGAGCCACAGCGCCACTTCCGGCTTTTTTCTTTTTGCTTATGTGGTGCTGAGGAATTGAACCCAGGGCCTTGAGCATGCAAGACGAGTGCTCTACCACTGAGCCACCTTCCCAGCCCTCCAAACACTTTCTTAATGCATACTTCATAAAAAGTCCACAAAGAGAAAAACTTCCCCCAAACCTCTGTCTTTGAATTTAAATGAGTTTTGTTTTGATGACCAATGTTATCATTTAACATGTTCATTATGCTTATGGTAATGACGTTAGAATTTATTTTATTTTATTTTTATTTTTGTTGGTTGTGGGTTTTGAACTCTGGGCCTGGGCACTGTCCCTGAGCTCTTGAGCTCAAGGCTAGCACTCTACCACTTGAGCCACAGCACTACTTTGGGTTTTCTTGTGGTTAATTGGAGATAAGATTCTCACGGCCTCTCCTGCCTGGGTTGGCTTTGAACTGGGATCTTCAGATCTCAGCGTCCTGAATAGCTAGGATTACAGGTGTGAGCCACTGGAGCCCAGCTTATATTGTTTTTTTCTTTCTTTCTTCCTTTTTCTTTTTTTTTTTTTTTTTTGGTTGGTTGTGGGGCTTGAACTCTGGGCCTGGGCACTGTCCCTCAGCTCTTCAGCTCAAGGCTAGCACTCTGAGAGAGAGAGAGAGAGAGAGAGAGAGAGAGAGAGAGAGAGAGAGAGAGAGAGAGAGAGAGAGAGAGAGAGAGAGCCCAATGGCAGGGGTTAAGGTGATTCTGGAGTACTTGTAGAGAAAAATATTTTCAGTAAAAACCAGATTATAGAATGCTTTTATATATAAATTGACACACTTGTATTTCTGATTGGGTTATGGGTATAATAAATTAATATCTGCAATACCAGAACCTAGATGCAAGCAGATCCCAGCTGGAGGTACATTTTGGGAATTTGTCACACAAAAAATCATCTACATGTGTTTCTCATCTATAGTCTTAGGCTGAGGTTGGGAAGGTGAATATTAGACAGGCCTTTGTAATCATTTTAAAATGCCCAAGCTTAATAAACAGAGCAAGCTGGGTTAGCACTAATAAAAAAGGAAGATCCTATTCAAAAAGTAAGGAAAGCTAGGTGCCCGTAAGGCACCTGTGGGTTCTAGCTACTCAGGAGCTCAGAATTGGGCTTCACAGCCAGCCCAGGCAGGAAAATCCGTGAGAATCTTACTTCCAATCAGTTACCCAAAAAGCCAGTTTATGGCTGAAGTGGTAGAGCACTAACCTTGAGCTAATAAGCACAAGGACAGTGACCAGGTTCTGAGTTCAAGCCCTAGGACTGACACACACATGTGCACGCGCGCACACACACACACACAAGCAAAAGTGACAAGACGAATTTACCTGCCAAAAGACAATCCTGGAGTTCAAATCCCTCACATATACACCTAATTAATTAGTTATTAATTATGTAAGCTTGAAAGAAGTGGGATTGGGAAGGAAAATGTTAATTACATTAAAAGATAAAATTCAGTAACCACTATTTACATTTCATGGTAAGATTGCAAATTATTTCAAGTTGTAAAATTGATTGTTTCTCATCTCCAACTCCACCCTCACCCCCACCCCCACCCCAGAGCTGGGACCTGGGCACTGTCCCTGAGCTTTTTACTTAAGGCTAACATTCTACTACTTGAGCCACGTGACACATTAAATCTTTTCTGAGTATTGGAGTTAAGACCCTATGGTCTTTCCTGCACGGGCTGACTTCCAAACTGAACTGCAATCCTCAGATCTCAGCCTCCTTAGTAGCTAGGAATACAGGCATGAGTTACCTTCACCTAGGTAATATGCATTCTTTTACTCAACAACTTAAAATTATTTTATTCACATGTATACTGTATTTGTCCCACCCACGTACCTAATATTTGATATGGCTCTTTCTAGGCATTTTTATGTTCTTGAGTATGTAGTGCCTTTTTAAGGAAAGGAGTAGAACCGGGCACTGGTGGCTCACTCCCGTAATCCTAGCTACTCAGGAGGCTAAGATCTGATAATCGAGGTTCAAAGCCAGCCCAGGCAGGAAAGTCCATTAAAACACTTAACCACCAAGAAAACAAGTGGTGCTGTGGCTTAAGTGGTAGAGCACTTGCTGAAGAGCTAAGGGACAGTACCCAGGCTCAGAGTTCAAGCCCCATGACCAACCAAAAAAAAGAAAAGAAAAGGAATAGGAGATCATAAACAATACTCAACTGGTATTGTTTACTCTATATCGTAGATTTCAATCACTATCAACATTTAATAATAATATTTTTATGCTTTTTGTATTAATTTTTTTTGTTTTTTTGTCGGTCGTGGGGCTTAAACTCTGGGCTTGGGCGCTGTCCCTCAGCTCTTCAGCTCAAGGCGAGCGCTCTACCACTTGAGCTACAGCGCCACTTCCGGTTTTCTGGTGGTTTACTGGAGATAGGAGTCTCACGGTCTCTCCTGCTCGGGCTGGCTTTGAACCGCGATCCTCAGATCTCAGCCTCCTGAGTAGCTAGGATTATAGGCGTGAGCCACCAGCGCCCAGCCCCCCCCCTTTTTTTTTATAAAGTTCTATTAGGCAGGCACCGGTGTTACATGTCTATGACCCTAGCTACTCAGAGGACTGAGATCCAAGAATAGTAATTCAAAGCCTGGGCAGGAAAATCCCATGACATTCATATCAACACTTAACCACTGAAAACCTAACAGCGGAGCAAGTGGTGGAATATTATCCTTGAGCAAAATAGCTCAGGGACAGCACCCAGGCCCCTGAGTTCAAGCCCTAGAACTGATACTAGGAAACATTTCACCCTCTTCTACCTCCCAATATAATATATTGCATATTTTACATCATTCATCTCACTTCACTGGAACTTACTTAAATCTCTTTTAATAATTCTTTTTTTCTAATTAGTTTCTTTATCATAATTTTTACTTAAGTTACAGATGTGACTATGGAAAGCAGTCCAGGCTCATCCTTATCTGTAGAGAACCGGCTAGATGTTGAATTAAAGACATCAAGTTCCAACAGCACCGCTAGCATCTCTGGCTCTGTTGCTGGCCCCGGCCATGGCCCTGGTCTCCGGCCTGGTGGGTAAACATTTAGACTTTCACTGTGGCTGATTTATTAAATTAGTGTAGAGGAAGTGGCTCTGGGGCTCAAATGGTAGAGTGCTCACCTTGAGCTGAAGAGCCAAGGGACAGCGCCCAGGCACAGAGTTCAAGTCCCATGACCCAAAAAAAACCAATTAGTACAGGCTCATCCTCATCTGTGGAGAACTGGTTAGATGTTGAATTAAAGATATAAGTTCCCATAGTACCACTAGCATTCTCTGGCTCTGTTCCTGGCCCCGGCCATGGCCCTGGTCTCCGGCTTGGTGGGTAAACAATTAGACTTTCCCTGTGGCTGATTTATTACATTAGTGTAGAGGAAGTGGCTCTGGGGCTTAAGTGGTAGAGTGCTCAACTTGAACTGAAGAGCTGAGGGACATCACCCGAGTTCAAGCCCCATGACCAAAAAAAAAAAAAAAAAAAAGAAAATTAGTGTAGAGAACTTTTAGAAGGTGCTTATATGGTATATTTGGAAATGAACTTATACATCTTTTTTTCATTTTTCTTTTCTTTTCTTTTTTTTTTTTTTTTTTTGGGTCCGGTCGTGGGGCCTGAACTCTGGGCCTGGGCGCTGTCCCTCAGCTCTTCAGCTCAAGGCTAGTGCTCTACCACTTGAGCCACAGTGCCACTTCCGGCTTTTTTCTTTTTGCTTATGTGGTGCTGAGGAATCGAACCCAGGGCCTCATGCATGCAAGGCAAGCGCTCTACCACTGAGCTACCTTCCCAGTCCTCATTTTTCTTTTTTGGTTGGTTGTGGGGCCTGAACTCTGTATCTGGGTGTTGTCCCTGGGCTCTTCAGCTCAAGGCTAGTGCTCTACCACTTGAGCCACAGTGCCACTTCTGGCCTTTTCTGCTTATGTGGTGCTGAGGAATCAAAACCACGGCCTCATGCATGCAAATCAAGCACTCTATCACTGAGCCACCTTCCCAGCCCCGACTTATATATCTTATATAGCATTTTATGGTTTTTCTGACAGTTCGACATTGACTATCAAAATAAATATGTTAAAGGGCAGATAATATTAAAAATAGGAACTTTTCAGAATTGAATTTATGTTATTTCTCTTTTTCACTGTAGTCTTTTAATTTTAATAATAGTCTTGCTTCATTCTTGGTGTTGCACTTTGCCACTTCCTAAGTTTTCTTTCCTATGTCCTGACATCTCATTTCAAATGCCTGCTAGTTTTGCTGTAGTAGAAATAAATAAGCCTTTTTTTCTGACAGCTCATTGTGATGAAACCAGAATAATTCTGCCTTTTTCCCATGCTAGGAGTCCAGTGTATTCCACAACGGGCAGCACTTCTCAAATCCATGTTGAATTTCCTCAAGAAGGCCATTCAAGACCCTGCTTTCTCAGATGGCATACGTCATGGTATTTGACTCTGCATTCTATTTTCTGGAACTGTTCGTCTCTTTCATGCTCATATGACATTTACCTTTTTTTTTTTTTTAATAATTAAAGCAGGCTTAGGAAAATGTCATTCCATTTTTAGTAGTTTTTAGTGGTTTACTATAACTTTAGACTTTACTATTACTTGAGACTTAAGATTTCTGTAATGATTGACACTCCCTTGTTCTACCACCCTCCTAATCCAATATTCACCTCTATTATTTAGTCATGATACTCCTCTAATGTACTTGTGTGTTTATTCATTTTTGCCCATTACTAGTAAGTAATGTGGAAGAGAAAAATTACAACCGTTAGATTGTAACCAACACAAACTTGGGTAAACATAGGGTAGTATGTAACTCCTTTATCCCCGTTCTTTACTCCAAACATGATATTCTTGGTAATATTCATAATGTTTGTCTCTTAGTAATGGATGGATCTCTGCCTACCTCCCTGAAACACATTATCAGCAATGCAGAATACTATGGCCCATCCCTCTTCCTTCTAGGTAAGTGGAATCAAGTAATAGTTCTGGGATAATCTGTCAGAGCTTTCATTTGTGTCATATACATTAGGATGTCATATACATTAGGATTTTACTATCTACAACTGTTTCCTTTATAATGTCTCTTTCTAACTGCTTATGAAAATAGTCATTGTCAAATAAATATACCCCCCCCCTTTTATTTTCCCCTTGATTGTAGGACTGGAACTGAAGGTCTGGGCACTGTCCCTGAGCTTTCTCCGCTCAACGCTAGTGTTTTTCACACTTTAAGACATAGTGCCACTTTCGATTTTTCTGGTGGCTAGTTGGAGATAAGAGTCCCGCAGACTTTACTGCCTGGGCTGCCTTTGAATTGTGATCCTCAGATCTCAGTCTCCTGAGTAGCTAGGTGTATGCCACCGATGCCTGGCATAAAAATCCACTTTTTAGGCAATAAATACACCATTTATAAGCAGTGTTTGTTGGATCACTTTTTTTTTTTTTTTTTGCCCGTCATGGGGCCTGAACTCTGGGTCTGGGCGCTGTCCCTCAGCTCTTCAGCTCAAGGCTAGTGCTCTACCACTGAAGCCACAGCGCCACTTCTGGCTTTTTCTGTTTATGTGGTGCTGAGGAATCGAACCCAGGGCCTCATCCTTGCAAGGCATGCACTCTACCACTGAGCTACGTTCCCAGCCCCCTGTTGGATCACTTTTAATAAATGATATTATTGTACATTTAGCATTTTTGTGCAATATTAGTGCTTTAAGAGTGCTCTAAAAATATGGACATGGCTTAAGTGTTGAAAGAGTCCATGACTAGCAAGTGTGAGACCCTGGGTTCAAACTCTAGGACTATTCATTTCACACCCCCCCCCCAAAACTATATTTAGAGAAAGAAATTTGTCTTCTGTGGCAGAGCACGTATCTATGAATCACAAGGGATGAAAATCCTTGCCCCTAGTAATATAAAAAATATAATGCAAGCTCTTTTTTTTTTTTTTTTTTTTTTTTTTTGGTCGGTCATGGGGCCTGAACTCTGGGCCTGGCCCTTGTCCATAAGCTTTTCAGCTCAAGGCTTGCACTCTACCACTTGAGCCACAGCACCACTTCTAGCCTTTTCTGTTTATGTGGTGCTGAAGAATCAAACCCACGGCCTTCCTCCTCCTCCTCCTCCTCCTCCTCCTCTTCCTCTTCTTCTTCTTCCTCTTCCTTCTCCTCCTTCTCTTCCTCCTTCTCTTCCTCCTCCTCCCCCTCCCCCCCCTTCTTCTTCTTTTGTTTTTACTGATCTTGGGGCTTGAACTCAGGGCCTGGGTACTGTCCCTGAGCTTCTTTTTTGTTCAAGGCTAGCACACTACCACTTGATACATAGAGCCACTTCTGGATTATTCTGTTTATGTGGTAGGGCTTCATGCATGCTAGGCAAGCAACCGACCACTGAGACGCATTCCCAGCCTTATGGTCACTTAAATATAATTCATCTTTAATTTATAGGTGTGAACCTCGAGCATTGGGTTCAATTTAGGATTATTAACTTTCTGTCCTGTCACTTGGCAAAACTAACTTGTTTTGGTGAATTCTTAGGATTTTCTAGTCTTGTCTACAAACACTTCATTATGAGCCATTCATTTTTTTTTAGTTCATTAGCATGATCCCATGGCTTCCCTTATTTGCAATTACTAGTATATGTCTGAGACAAGCACAAACGGTCAGATAAGTTGATGTTAGGCGAAATGAACCCCAAGATAAGGACTCAAATGTTTTTTTTCTTTCTTGCGATTGTTTCTAACATATTTATAAGATATTTCTTTGTTGCTTTGTATGTCCCTCCCCCACAGTATAACCCCTGTTTTTACTTTACTGTATTTGATGTTGGTATAATTTGTGGAGGGGAAGGGAAAAAATAAATTGTTTAAATAGGGATACAGGTGGACCCATTGCAACAATGAGATGTACAAGACGTTCTGTTGAAAAATGAACTTTACAAGTTTGGCCAGGGGGTGGGGCAGGAAGGGGGTGAGATGGGAAGGGGAAACAAAGGAGGAGGCAACAATGCTTGATAAGAAATGTACTCATTACCTTGTCGTTGTAATTGTAACCCCTCTGTATGGTATTTTCACAATTAAAAAAAAAAGAGAGGAAACAAGGAGACAAATTAGCTTAAGTGTTGGAAGAAGTGAGCTATATTACAGACTCTTGGGGAGTAAGGGACATAAGTATCAAATAGAACTTGCTAAAGCAGTCTTACCAAAACCTCCCAGATTTGTATAAATAAACTTCAGAGAGGCACAATGGGGACATCCAACCCAGAGTAATTCTGGTACTTGTTAAGGCATCTTCCTAATAACTGTTTTCATTACTTTTTCTCTATTATTGATCAATGTGAAGTAAGAGGTTAATATAATGTCTTTCTTAACTTAGCCAGTAGATAATTTAATGCCATTAGCTAGATCTGAGGTTCTGATCCAGTTCAAAGCCAGTCTGGACAGAAACATCTGTGAGACACCAAATAAATGCCAAATAGCTAGAGGTTGAGCAAGTGGTAGAGTACTAGCCTTTAGTAAATAAGAGCTATGGGACAGCACCTTGGCCCTGAGTTCAAACTCCAATAATGGTACACGCACATACACAAAGTAAAGAACTTGATATAGTATTCAACAGTCCCAAATGCCATGTGAGTGCCAGATGCTCAGTGTTGGACTTCTCACTGCTCAGGAGACTGAGATCTGAGGATCATGATTGTAAGCAATGCTAGGCCGAATATCTCCATCTCCAGATTAACCAACAGAAGCAGGGCAGAAGATGTGGCACAATTGTTAGCCTTGGAAACATGAGGCCCTGGAACTTCTCATAAAAAGAAGAGAGAAATGAAAGAAAATGATCCTCAAATGCAGTTGACCCCTATTGGTCCTAATTAATTATCATATCTGCCATTTCCCTCCCTCCCTCTATTTTTTCCCCCTCCCTTCTTCCTGATGATAGTGGGGTTTGAATTCAGGTCCCCTGTACTTACTAGGTAGGTACTTTTCTATTTATACCATAGCCCTGTTTTGCTTTTTTTTGTTTGGTTGGGGTATTGTGTGTTTTCAAGGCCATTCTTAAACGGTGATCCTTCTATCCTCTAGTTCCCATGGAGCTAGAATTATAAATGCACAACACCATGCCCAGCTTAATTGTTGTATTGGCCTCAGCAATATTTTCATCTCAAAGATGGTTTTGCTATATTTTTACCCACGCTGACCTCAAATCTCCCAATATTACAGGAATGAGCCATTGGACATGGCCACTCATTCACCATCTTTTGTGTGTGTGTGTGTGTGTGTGTGTGTGAGAGAGAGAGAGAGAGAATACTGTACAGAGGGGTTACAATTACATGGGAAGATAATAAGTACATTTGTTATCAAACATTGTGGCCTACTGCTTTGTTTCCCGTTCCTATCCTTTACCATCCTCCCCTTGCCCCCCCACTCAATTCTCCTCCCCCTCAGGGCAACTCCCCCCTCCCCCGCACCAAAGTTGTAAAGTTCGTTTTCAGCATAACGACTTGTACATCTCATTGTTGCAATGGGTCTACCTGTATCCCTAATTAAACGATTTTTTTCCCCTTCCCCTCCACAAATTATACCGACATCAAATACAGTGAAAGCAGGGGTTATACTGTGGGGGAGGGACATACAAAGCAACAAAGAAATAATCTTATAAATGTGTTAGAGGGGCTGGGAAGGTGACTGGGGCTGGGAAGGTGGCTCAGTGGTAGAGCGCTTTCCTTGCATGCCCGAGGCCCTGGGTTCGATTCCTTTGGGTTCGATTCCTTAGCACCACATAAGCAAAAAGAAAAAAGCCGGAAGTGGCGCTGTGGCTCAAGTGGTAGAGCGCTACCCTTGAGCTGAAGAGCTGAGGGACAACGCTCAGGCCCAGGCTCATTCCCCACGACTGGACCCAAAAAAATATAAATAAATAAATAAATGTGTTAGAAACAATTGCATGAAAGAAAAAAACATTTGAATACATATCTTAGGGTTCATTTCCCTAACATCAACTTAATCTGACCTTTTCTGCTTGACTCAGACATATACTAGTTATTGCTAATAAGGGAAACCATGGGGCCTGTGTTTCTTTGGGACTGGCTTACTTCACTTAATATAATTTGTGTCAAGTCTTTCCATTTCCTAACAAATGGAGCAATGTCATCCTTTCTGATGGAGGCATAGAATTCCATTGTGTGTGTGTGTGTGTGTGTGTGTGTGTGTGTGTGTGTGTGTGTGTGTGTGTGTGTATGCTGGTAGCTTTAGTGTGGTCTTGTTTGTGAACACTTGGGTAAATGACCGTGTGTGTGTGTGTGTGTGTGTATGCTGGTAGCTTTAGTGTGGTCTTGTTTGTGAACACTTGGGTAAATGACCGTGTGTGTGTGTGTGTGTGTGTGTGTGTGTGTGTGTGTGTGTGTGTGTGTGTGTGTATGCTGGTAGCTTTAGTGTGGTCTTGTTTGTGAACACTTGGGTAAATGACCGTGTGTGTGTGTGTGTGTGTGTGTGTGTGTGTGTGTGTGTGTGTGTGTGTGTGTGTGTGTGTGTGTATGCTGGTAGCTTTAGTGTGGTCTTGTTTGTGAACACTTGGGTAAATGACCGTGTGTGTGTGTGTGTGTGTGTGTGTGTGTGTGTGTGTGTTCTTGGGGCTTGAACTTAGGTCTTTGGGGCTATACCTAGGTGCTCAAGGATAGCAGTTTACCACTTGAGTCACAACTGCCCTTCTGGCTTTCTGGTGGTAGCTTTAGTGTGGTCTTGTTTGTGTACACTTGGGTAAATGACCAAAAGTTGTATTGCTGGGTCATAGGGGAGCTCTATGTGGAGTGTTTTGAGGAACCTCCATACTGCTTTCCAAAGTGGTTGAACAAGTTTATACTCCCACCAACAGTGCAGAAAGGTTCCCTTCTGTCCACTTCCCCTCCAGCATCTGTTGTTATTAGAGTTCTTGATTTTAGCCATTCTAACTGGGGTGAGGTGGTATCTCAATGTTGTTTTGATTTGCATTTCTTTTATGGCTAGGGAGGTTGAGCATTTCTTCATGTGTCTATTGGCCATCCTTCTTTCCTCTTCAGAGAAGTTTCTCTTTAAGTCTTTAGCCCACTTATTTATTGGGCAGTTGTTTCTTTGAAGATTTGTTGTTGGGGGATTTAATTTTTTGAGTTCCAGGTATATTTTAGATATGAGACCCTTGTCCGTTGTATGGCTAGTGAAGATCTGTGGGCTTTCTATTGATCTTGCTTGCTATATCCTTTGCCATGCAGAAGCTCTGCAATTTCATGCAATCCCATTTGTTCAACCTTTCTTTGATTTGTTGTGTCTCTGGGTCTCTGTTAAGAAAATTTCGGCCTGTGCCAAGGAGACCTAGGGTTTCTCCTATTCCTTCCTGTAATGTTTTCAGAGTGTCTGCTTTGACTCCGAGGTCTTTGATCCATTTGGAGTTGATTCTGGTGCAGGGTGATATAGAAGGATATAGTGTTAGTTTTCTACAGGTGATTAACCAGTTTTGCCAGCACCATTTACTGAAGAGGCTGTCTTTCTTCCATTCTATTTTTTTAACTCCCTTATCGAAGATTAGGTGGCTATATGTCTTTAGATTCATTTCTGGTTTTCAATTCTATTCCATTGGTCCTGAGGTCTGTTCTTGTGCCAGCACTAAGCTGTTTTGATCACTGTTGCTTTATAGTAGAGGTTGAAATTTGGTATTGGTATTCCTCCAGCACTGTTCTTTCTCTTGAGGATCGTTTTTGCTATTCGGGGTTTTATATTGTTCCATATGAATTTTTGGATTGCCTTTTCTATTTCTTTGAAGAATGAGGTTGGAATATTGATAGGTATCACATTGAATTTGTAGATAGCGTTGGGAAGTATTGCCATTTTCACGATGTTGATCTTTCCAATCCAGGAGCATGGGAGTTTTTGCCACTTTCTAAGTTCTGTTTTGATTTCCTTTTTCAAGTTTTTAAAGTTTCCATGATAGAGGTCCTTTACTTCTTTGGTTAAGTTAATTCCTAGGTATTTTATTTTTTGTGGGGTATTACAAATGGAGTTACTTTCCTAATTTCAGTCACACTTTTCTCATTGTTGGCATACAAAAGCCATTGATTTTTGAGGGTTAATTTTATACCCTGCTACTTCGCCAAAGTTTTGTCATTCACCATCTTTTGAGTGTAACTCTTCTATCAATTTCTTTTAGCTCTCAGCACCAATGAAAAAGATACTTTTTTAAATGTTCTCGCTGGGCACTGCTGACTCACGCTTGAATTCCTAGCTACTCAGGAGGCTGTGATCTGAGTATCACAGTTCAAACTAGCCCAGGCAAGAAAGTTTGTTAGACTCTTATCTCCATTTAACCACCAGAAGACTGGAAGTGGCACTGTGGCTCAAGTGGTAGAGTGCTAGCCTTGAGCTTAAGAGCACAGGGACAACACCCAGGCCCAGAGTTCCAGTCCCATGACAAACCCCCCCCCCCAAAAAAAAAAAGTTCTCCCCGATATTGATTGTGGTATTTATGTATCTTCTTCGTTAGGTTTTGAAATTTTTAGTAATCGTATTAAATGTACTTCTCTAAATGACATGTCAAACTCATGATATTCATGTATTTTAAAGACTCTGTTCTTACTGATTTTATTTTATGGTTACTGTACAATCTGTTTATAATACATGTTATCCCCTTAATCTTGGATTTTTTTATGTATAATAGAGTACTATGCAGCCATTCAAAAAGAATTAGCGGTGGTGACTGGGAAACAAAAACAAAGGAAATTATATAATTGTATCACAGCATAACATCATTTATGTAAAATATGCCATTTATAATAGTTTTTAGTCTCAGCTATAGAAGTACTAGAACATTGATTTTATAGTAAGCGCAAGAGTAAGATTGTTAGGTTGTTTTTGTTTCACTTGTTTGCATTTCTGAGATGTCCCTTTATTTTCTATATTTCCCTCTTTTTTTTTTTTTTTTTTTAGCTACTGAAGTGGTTACTGTATTTGTATTTCAAGAACCATCATTGCTGTCCTCACTCCAGGACAATGGTTTGACAGATGTTATGCTGCACGCACTGCTTATCAAAGATGTGAGTTCTTTCTACTTCTCTGTTGACAACGTATGCATACCCTAAGACATGCATGTACTCATGTAGTTTTGTTGCATGAAAAGCTGTCTCACTGTTGAATATATTTTTGGGACCCATTTATGAAAACTACTTCTGTCTAGTGTAATAGCTATCTTAATTCTTAATATTAACTTTGTTTTAGATTCATTCAAGCACAGTTAAACCCCATGTTATTGTCATTATAGGTTCCTGCTACACGTGAAGTGCTTGGCTCCCTCCCAAATGTATTCAGTGCACTCTGCTTGAATGCCCGAGGCCTTCAGTCTTTTGTGCAGTGTCAGCCATTTGAACGACTCTTTAAGGTTCTTCTTTCACCAGATTATCTCCCAGCCATGCGGAGGAGGAGGAGTTCTGATCCCCTTGGTGAGTTTACTAGGTTTGATTTGGTTAAGGAAGTATTGCTATGGCTCAAGTGATAGAGCACTCGCCTTAAGCTGAAGAGCTCAGGAACAACACCTAGGCCCACACTTTAAGCCCCACAACTAACCAAAAAAGAAAAAAGGTTAGGCTTAATAATTTCTTTAGCTGGGCATCAGTGGCTCATGCCTATAATCCTAGCTACTCAGGAGGCTGAGATCTGACTATCACAGTTCAAAGCCAGTCCATGCAGGAACTCTGTGAGACTTTTATCCCAATAAACCAGAAAACCAGAAGTGGTGCTGTGGCTCAAGTGGTTGAGCACCTGCCTTGAGCTGAAGAGCTGAGGGTCACCTACTGCCCAGGCCCAGAGTGCCCCACGACCACCCAAAAAAAACAAAAAAAAAAAAAAGGATCATTTGACAAAGAAACTTTCTTTTTTTGGGTTGGGGGCGGGTGGGTCTGGTCGTGGGGCCTGAACTCTGGGCCTGGGTGCTGTCCCTCAGCTCTTCAGCTCAAGGCTAGCGCTCTACTACTTGAGCCACAGCGCCATTTCCGGCTTTTTTCTTTTTGCTTATGTGGTGCTGAGGAATCGAACCCAGGGCCTCAGGCATGCAAGGCAAGCGCTTTACCCTCCCAGCCCTTGACAAAGAAACTTTCCTTGGCACATTGTTTCATCTAGTAGGCAAGTTAAACTTTACAGAAAAAATAATACAGAATGTAAAGCTTATTTATATATTATATATCTGTAAACCTTAATAGAAAATCTGCCTATATTCTATTGCAGATAGAAATTAATATTTATCCTTTACTTCTCATGCTTGTGAATAATTCACTGTTATCCTGCTACAAAAATTGTATTAGGGAGTAAGGATGTTTTTCCATGTCTCCTGTGATCTGATTATATTGTTTCAATATCCATGTATGCAAGATAGTCACATTGATTTCCTCCTGGTACACATGTGAATTTTCACAAAAATTGACTTTAAAAAATTTTTACTTTATTATTAGTTTACAGGTAATAAACTGGGGGTTTACATTTAAATATGTCAACTAATAAGTACATTTCCTTTCATACTATGTCATCTGCTTCTTCATTCTCTCCTATTCCCTCCCTCTCTTCTCCACCTACAAGTTGCATAGTTCACTTTCATCAATGTCCTGTGTTCTCCACTGCTGCACTTTTTCACTCTATTTCCTTGGATTTTGTGCCCTCTCTCCACCCTCCCACAGATGTGCACATGAATACACCATATATAAGGTTAAAGAAAAAGAAAAAAAAACAAATTAAAAGAAAAGTTCTTTGTTTCCATATCTTTGGAGTTACTTTCAGTATTTATATTATTTTATATATATATGAAGATATGTTTGGATATTGTACCTTTGTGATTCTCTTCTAAGACTATCCTCTTTCGGTCTCACTGTATGTGAGTATATAGTCCTGTGTAATTTGTCGTATCCCAGTGCATATTAAATCTAACTTTAGGGTATCAGAGGGAACATGTGCCATTTGTCTCTCTCATCTGATCCTGGCTTACCTCACTTAACATTATTTGTTCTATTTCCATCTGTTTTCCTAGAAATGACATTTTAAAAAATGTGCTTTATTTATTTAATTCAGGAGACCAAGGCCTATAATTTCTTGGCTCTAGGAAACCATCTTAAGTTCGAACAACAATATTACTCACTCTATTTTTTCACTCTTTCTAACAGATCTTTTTAAACGTTTTTAAATTTTTTGCTTTAAGGGGATACTGCATCTAATCTTGGAAGTGCTGTTGATGAGCTCATGAGACACCAGCCTACCCTTAAAACAGATGCAACGACTGCCATCATCAAGGTAGGAAATGATGTAACTGATTGTGTTCTTGATAGATCTATAAATGGAGAGATTGTAGTAAAAGATATAGCCCAGTGGAGATCATTTATTTGAATTCACGGAGTAAGAATTTTATGTCTGTCTAATTTGCTCATTCATATGCTGATTCTTTGTCAAAAATGAAGTGAAGCCAAGCACTGGTGGCTCACATCTGTAATCCTAGCTACTCAAGAGGCTGATATCTGAGGATCCTGCTTCTGAGCCACCCCAGATAGGAAAGACTGTGAAACTCTTACTTTCAATTCACCATCAAAAAGCAAGAAGTGGCTCAAATGTGTGGCTGTGGTGGCTCAAATGATGGAGTGTGAACCTTGAACAAAAAAGCTAGGGGATAGTTTCAGCCTTAATAGCAATACACATGTACACATACACATAAAGTCATGCTGGGCACTCATGGCTCACACCTTCATTCCTAGCTTTTCAGAAGGCTGAGATCTGAGGACTGAGTTTCCAAACCAGCCAGGCAGGAAAGTCCATGATAGTCTTATCTTCAATTAACTACAGAAAAGGTGGAAGTGAACCTGTGACTCAAATGTTAAAGCCATGAGCATAAAAGCCAACTGGCGAAGTCATTACATTCAAATCTTTGCATAAAGAAGTCTATGGGGGGGGTGGGGGAGGGGGAAGATGGAAGGGGAAACAAAGGAGGAGGCAACAATGCTTGATAAGAAATGTACTCATTATCTTGCCCATGTAATTGTAACTCCTCTGTACGGTGTTTTCACAATAAAAAAAAAAATAGTGGGGCTGGGAAGGTGGCTCAGTGTTAGAGCGCTTGCCTTGCATGCTTGAGGCCCTGGGTTCGATTCCTTAGCACCAGATATGCAGAAAAAAAAAGCCAGAAGTGGTGCTGTGGCTCAAGTGGTAGAGTGCTAGCCTTGAGCTGAAGAACTGAGGAAGAGCGCCCAGGCCCAGAGTTCAGGCCCCACGACCGACCAAAAAAAAAAAAAAAAAAGATAAAAATAAATAAATAGAAAGAAATTAAAAAAGAAGTCTATTAGCCAGGCACCCATAGGTTACACCTGTGATCTTGGCTACTCAGAGGGTTTTGATCTTAGGATTGTTGTTTGAAATCAACCATGCGAGAAAAGTCTGGGAGACTCTAATCTCAATTAACCACTAACAAACCAGAAATGGAGCTGTTGCTTAAGTAGTAGCACAACAGCCTTGAGTGAAAAAGTCAAGAAATAAGTACCTAAGCCCTGAGTTTAAGCCACAGGAGGGGTGTGCATGCGTGCGCGCCCCCCCCCCCCCCAGTCTCTATTCTGACCTTTTTAGATTGAGAATTGCTGTACTTCGCGTATATGTTTGTGAACATATTTAGGTGTTTGGCTTTTGTTGTGTTGTTTTTGGTCAGTCTTGTGGCTTGAACTGTGGGCCTGGGCACTGTCCCTCAGCTCTTCAGCTCAAGTCTAGGGCTCTACCACTTGAACCACAGTTCCACTTCCGGCCTTTTCTGTTTATGTGGTGCTGAGGAATTGAACCCAGGGCCCCATGCATGCAAGACAAGCACTCTACCACTGAGCCACCTTCCCATGCTCATATTTAGTCTTTTTTGACCCTCTTCCTCTCCCACACTTGACAGCCTGTCCAACTGTCTTTTTAGTGTTGTTGATACTAATATTTGAGTAGCTGGTAAATTATTATGACAAGTAGTCAGGTCACTCAGTCAACTTAAAATGCTTAACAAGGGCTGGGAAGGTGGCTCAGTGGTAGAGTGCTTGCCTTGCATGTATGAGGCCCTGGGTTCGATTCCTCAGCACCACATGAGCAAAAAGAAAAAAGCCGTAAGTGGCGCTATGGCTCAAGTGGTAGAGCACTAGCCTTGAGCAGAAGAGCTGAGGGACAGAGTTCAGGCCCCACGACCGGACCCAAAAAAAAAATGCTTAACAATGAACAAAATACTTCCCTTTCAGTTGTGTTTATTAAATGCAATTAGGGCCTATAGTGTACACACACACACACACGTACACACACACACACACACACACACACACACACACACCACTTAGAAAATGCACACAAAATCTTCATATCTTATATTTCTGAAGTGTTAACAAATAATCTTATCTTTTGCCATCAGTTACTTGAGGAAATCTGTAATCTTGGAAGAGACCCTAAATATATTTGCCAGAAGCCATCAATCCAGAAGGCAGATGGAACTGCCTCTGCTCCTCCTCCAAGGTCTAATCATGCTGCAGAAGAAGCATCTAGTGAGGATGAAGAGGAGGAGGAAGTACAGGCCATGCAGAGCTTTAATACTACTCAGCAAAATGAAACTGAGCCTAACCAGCAGTAAGTGTTCCCAAGATGAATTTTCCAGCCTTGTGATCTTGGGCATGTTACTAAGTCAGTCTTAGCATTATTTTTTTCCCCCATTTTTGTGGTGTTTGGGGTAGAATCCAGGATCTCATGCATGCTAGGCAAGTGTTCTACCACTGAGCCACAGTCCCCATAATGTCACTTTCATCTGCCAGAAGTGAGAGTTGAGTCATTTTAAGATTATATCATTGTTTTTCTTTTCCTCTTGTTCCTTGGTAGTATCATTTGTACGTTGGTATTTAATAGTGATGGTTTCCTTGAGAAACATAGAAAGTTGATGGGCTTTTGCACAGTGGACTCATTTTGCTCCGCATTGATTTGGTATTTCACATCACTGACTGCCTGCTGCAAGCACATTTAAAAACATTGCACATTTGAAACCTGATTTATTTTGTTGATATTCTCGCAAACTTTTTTGGTTGGCAGTTTGTTGCTGTTGGTTTTGTTCCTTTGATTACTGTCTGTTCATACCAGATAAATCAGAGAAGGCTTTGAACTATATTAATCCAGATGAACTAATTTCATCTTATTTCTATTTGCTTCAGTTATATCCTACCTAAGAATTGACTACCTCTGGGCTGGGCACTGGTGGCTCACACCTGCATTCCTCTCTACTCAGGTGGCTAAGATCTGAGGATCCAGATTTGAAGCCAGCCCAAGCAGGAAAGTCCGTGAGACTCCAATCTCCAATTAACTACCAAAAAAGCCAGAAGCAGAGATGTGGCTTGAGCAAAAAAGCTCAGGGACAATGCTCAGAGTTTAAGGGTTTGAGCCCAAGACTGGCAGAAAAAAAATTGACTACCTGGATGCAGTGAGAAAGGCGACATAAATATTGATAATGAATAGTTCCACAGGCTTTTTGAATTTTGAGATCTCACCTGGAGCTGGCAGTTGATTCTTAATCACCTTTAAGCCAGTAGTGGAACTGAGCCCTCTTCAGTCTTGTATTATTTCATTTAATGTTCCTTTTGTGTGTTGATTGGCATCTTAAGGGAGGGATGAGAGAGGTTTATACATGACTAGGTTAGAGCTGATAATAAATGTTAGCTTGGGCCTTAAGATCCTGGTGGCATGAATTCAGAATTGATGTGTTCTCTTAGAAGTCTAGATAATAGTGAACATGCTGGTTTCAGCAGTTTTGGAGGAATTATTGCTGCTCACAGCTTTAGTTCTTTGAGCAGATGTCTTACTCTGAGAAAGCAAACCTCCCTTTGTTCTAGCAGGACAGTCTTATTACTTTAAAATACTCTTCTAGAGGAGAAAGACATCCTGAAAGAGAACTATACCTTTTCAGGTTGAGGGGGGTAGAGCACCAAGGAATCAGCCCCTGCTAGGTTGAGTTCCTCTTCCTGACTACAAATAAGGAAAAATCTCCTTATTTGTATTAGTGGTTTGGATCATTTATTTTTAGTTTCTCCTCTACCTAAAAATTTAACATGCCTAATATTCAAGCTATTTGTTACTTCAAATTTTCTCAGCAGCATTCAGTTCTTTAGTCTCTTCTATTCTTTTCTTACCATATCACCTATCATTGTGTATTATCCACATTTGCTTCCATTCCCAACTTATCTACTTCATTTCTATCTACCAAATCACTGTGAGGTTTGCCCAAATATATTAGTCTTGACTTTTTTTTTTTAATTTTTTGGGTCTGGTCATGGGGCCTGAACTCTGGGCTTGGGCGCTGTCCCTCAGCTCTTCAGCTCAAGGCTAGGTCTCTACCACTTGAGCCACAGCGCCACTTCTGGCTTTTTTCTTTTTGCTTATGTGGTGCTGAGGAATCGAATCCAGGGCCTCATGCATGCAAGGCAAGCACTCTACCACTGAGCCACCTTCCCAGCCCAAATATAGTAGTCTTAAAAACTGTTTTTGTTATTATAAAAGTAATGTATAGAGGGGTTATACTTACTCATTCTTTTCCTTTATTTATTTTTTTACCTGTCCTTGGTCTTGAACTCTGGGCCTGGGCACTGACCCTGAGCCTTTTTGTGTTCAAGGCTAGCACTATACAACTTGAGCCACAATGCCACTTCCAGCTTTTTCTGCATAGTTTATTGGAGATTATACTCTCTTGGACTTTTCTGCCTGGGCTGGCTTGGAATGGTGGATCTCCTCAGCCTCCTGTGTAGCTAGGATTACAGGTACCCACCCAAATACATTATTCCTAAAGGACTTTTTTTCTATATATTTCCAAACGGGAAGTGAATCTTAAGTTCCTCTTGAAGTTTTGTATGCTAATGGCATTCTTCACTCATCCTAATCAATTTAAGAAAGAGATCTGGGGAGGGGGGAGGCTGGGAAGGGAGGTGAAGGGTAAACAAAGGAGGAGGCTGCAATGCTTGGTAAGAAATGTATGCATTATCCTGCCCATGTAATTGTAGCCCCTCTGTACAGTATGTTCTCAAATAAAATAAAATAATATTAAAAAAAAAAAAAAAAGAAAGAGATCTGTCCAGTCTGCTCTGATGGCTCACGCCTGTAATCCTAGCTACTCTAGAGGCTGATAATTGCAGTTCAAAGTCAGCCCAGGCAGGAAAGGCTGGGACTCTTATCTCCAATTAACCACTCAAAAATGGGAAGTGGTGCTGTTGGTCAAGGGGTAGAGCACCTCCCTTGGGCTGAAGAGCTGAGATACAGTGCCCAGGCTGAGTTCAAGCCCCACAACTGACCAAAAAAAGAGATTCTAATAATGCTCTGTTGGTTATTCAGATAAGATTACTCTATAGTGTTTCTTTCTATACTACATGGCTTGGTAGTTCATTGCTATATTAACTTATTCAAAATATTTATCTTTTTTTGCCTCCCCTCTTTTCACCCCCACCTCTCCACTCCCCTTCCAGAAGTTTTAAAGCCATGGACTTGTACCAGCCACACAAGTGCTCTACCATTTGAACTACATGCCCAGCCTTTTGTTTCTTTTTCTTTTGTGGCTTGAAATCTTGGCCTGGGTGCTTTTGTGCTCAAAGCTAGCACTCTACCACTTGAGCCCCATAACTCCACCTGTAAGCTTTTTTGGGGTGGTTAATTGATGATGAGTCTCACAGACTTTCTTGCTCAGGGCTGGCTTCAAACTGTGGTTCTCAGATCTCAGCCTTCTCAGTAGCTAGGGTTACAGCCAATGAGCACCCAGCTTCTATTTTATTTTTGTGATATAAATTCACTATTATTTTCTGCCTGGGCTGGCCAGGAACTTGAAAGCCTTCACCTACTGAATAAGATTACACATACATGCCACTATACTTGACTGTTTCACAAATTTCAACATTTTATATCCTTGTTCACTTCTGCTGTCTTTAAAGGGGAAGGAATCCCAATCACTAAGTGCATTGTTTTTGCTGGAATGAAAAGCAAGGAAACGATCTAAACTCAAGCTTCATTTTGAAATCCATATATACATTAGAAGGTGGATGGTTCTTTTTTTAATCTCATTAACCTCCATGCTTAGGATAGAAATTTTTGTGTACTCACTATAGATAAAGAGGTTTAAAAATGGGTTTGTCTCCCCTCCCTTTATCTTCATGTTCTGGTTTCAGACTTTTAAAATGGGGTAACAAATTCCTTTTTCATGCCCCCAACCCTTTCCTATGCTGTATACATGTATTCATAAGCCATGCTTTTTCTCCAGTTTTTGTAAGGGAGTGTCATGTTGATGTTTCAATCCAGGACCTTGTGTGGCAGGTTCTTTTTATTTTCTGGTTATTTTTGAGTCTTCCCTCCTTGTACGTATATTGAGTAGAAGTGATACTCACATGTTTAAGATCCCAACTCTTTGGTTGAAAAAGCGTCTGGACTTTTTCTTCCCTGCTTGGCCTTGAAATATGATCCTCTTAATCTCAGCCTCTCAAATAGCTAGGGTTACAGGCATGGACTATAGGCACTTAAATTCAGATGTCTCCCCTTCCCCCCTTGTTTGTTTGTGTCCCTACTGAGGCATGAATTCAGGGCCTCATGCTCTCCCTGCTTGATCCAACTGGCACTTTTTCACTTGAGCCACATCTTCAGCACTCCCATTTGTGTGTGTGTCTGTGTCTGTATGTATTTGTGTTTCCATGTGTCTATCCTGGGGCTTGAACTCAGGGCCTGGGCACTGTCCCTTGCTTTTTTGCTTAAGGCTAGCTAGCACTCTACCACCTGAGCCACTCTATCACTTCTGTTTTTTTCCAATGAGTCACAGGGACTTTTATGCCCAGGGCTGGCTTTGAGCCGCAATCTGTAGACACCAGCCTCCTGGGTAGCTAGGATTACAGGTGTGAGCTACTAGCACCTGGCTCCCTGAGCTTTTATAATCAAAGTTAGTGCTTTGTCACTTGAACCACAGCTCTACTTTAGGCTTTTTGGTGGTTAGTTGGAGATACAGAGTCCTGTAGATTTTGGCTGGCTGGGCTGGCTGCAAACCATGATCCTCAGCCTCCTGCGTAGCTGGGGTTACAAGCATGAGCCATTGGCATTTGGCTTTGCATTAATTTTTTTCTTAAAGTATAATTCCCATACGGTAAACTGCATATTTAAAATTTCCAGTTACCGTTTTGCCCACCATTGATCTTTCACTGTAGATTAATTTTACATATTCAAGAACATTCTGTAAATATAATCATATAAATGGAATTTTACTTATGTTTCTGATCTGTATACTTTGCTTATTGGATTTTTTGTTTATGCTTTAGAGATTCATATTGAATATCAGTATTTAATTACTAAGTGATCTAATTTACAAATATGAAATAGTGTTTATTCTTCCAATTGGAGTTGGCTTTTCTGGTTTTTTCCCCCACAAACCAGCAGCTACTAATTATTTTGAATTTAGTGTTTATATGTGAGTTTTGAGTAATATATATATATATTTTTGTGCTGTTCCTGGTGCTTGAACTCAGGACTGAGTGTTGTCCCTGAGTTTCTTTTAAAAGTTCAAGGTTATTGTTCTACCTCTTGAACCACAGCTCCATTTCTGACTTTTTTGCTGTTTATTTGGAGAACTTGAATCTCATGGACTTTCCTGCCCAGGCTGGCTTCGAACCACAATGCTCAGATCTCAGTCTTCTAAGTGGCTAGGGTTACAAGCATGGTTCATTGTTTCCTGACTTGAGTTACTTGGTTTTATGCTAAGGATCTGATATATGGAAACTTAGACAATATAGTCTACCTAAATACTTGGGCTGTTTTTCTACATTAGGAGCATTTATTATAAGTAGTTCTCTTTTGAGACAGAGTCTTGTTATGTATCATAAGACATCCTAGAACTTTGTTATGTAATTCACTCTGACCTCAGTCTTGGGATCCACTTGCTCTACTCTCCTTAGTTCTGGGGGTTACAGTTGTGAGCCACCACAAATTGACAGTGTAAATGGTTTTAAGTATTTGTCTTTGGGTTTCTTTTGCCTTCTAAAATCTGATGTAGCTGAAAATAGATATACTTAGCAGTAAGTAATCAGGGTTTCTCATTAGGGCATCAGAAGTTCATTTTATGTTTGTTTGCATTCAGTGTGCCAAGCTTATAACCTGTTTCTTGAAAGAAATGGGTTGTGTAGGTCCTTGTGGTCTTTGGAATTGAACAGTAGTTCAGTTGTCTGGTCTTTTAAGGCAATGGGTACAGAGAAGCATTTGTTCCCTGAAACGTGAGCCATTAGTAGGGTTCCTTTTGGAAGAGCAGAGAAAAAAGGTAAAACTGATCAGAATTTGGGAACTTGTATGTTTTGGAAAAGAGAGCAAGGCAAGAAGTTTTTCATATAACAGTTATATTAGATTGCTTCATTCACCACTATAATGCAGTCTTTTACTCTGTGTGTGTGCGTGTGCATGTGCGTATGTGTGCATGTGTGCTGGTCCTGAGGCTTGTCCCTGACCTAGTGCCCTACCACTTGAGCCGTAGCTCCATTTCTGGCTTTTTTGTATAGTTAACATGAGATAGGTGTCTCAAAGCTGGGACTGACTAAGATTACACCAGCACCAATCCTCTTTTATTGTTTTTAATGTGAACACATTATTTTAAAGACTTGAATGACTTCTTGAGGCCAACTGGTAGGTGGAATTCTTTTGAAGATAGTAAGTTCATCATTTCTAGTATTACTACATGACTTCTTGGGCCTCATAGCTGAAGATGAAGGTAGGAGAGGAAGAAAAGTAGTTACTTGACTATAAGTTTGTTCCTGTGGTTATATTAAGAGCCACTATTTGGTTTGCCTTTCCTCTTGTTCTTCCAGTCAACTTCCATCTAGCAATGAAGGGAGCATCTGCGGCCCATTTCATTACATCACCTAGGCTCTGCACCATATTTGACTTCTGCCAAGGGGTGGGTATCTCATTGGATTTCAGCCTCAGCTGCATTTATTAGTTACAGGCGTTGATCTGTGGTGTATTTGAGGCAAAGTTGGAATGGAGGGTTGGTGTTAGATGCTGCATAATTCTGAGGAAATATATTATGGTTAAATGGAATAGTCTGTAGTCTCATGAAATCTTTGTAATTGTGGCTTATAGAGCTCCTCCATTTGTATAGTGTTCAAAGATTTTTCATTAAGGATATTCATAGCATCTCTTCCCCTAAAAGCCAGCTTTGGGCATTTTATCATTGAAACCATTCATTATGCCTCTCCATTCTCTTTCCTTTTTTTTTATTGGCTTATATCAATTATATTCTGAGGAGGGGTGTATTATTACATCTCCACACTGTTTACACTGTATTCCACTCAATCTCACCCACTCTGTATTTTCATTTTGTTGTACTATGAGATGAGAACTATTACTTGTCAACTTTTCTTCCACTACTTTTTACTTAACTTTGTTTCCCCAAAGGATTAAGGATAAGGCTTCCTTCTAGTACATGTTCCTGAAACAATAGTCCAGTCAGTAAAGCATGCCTTAAGAGTTCAAATGTAATTCTGTAAACCTGCCCCAATCTTTTTAACAGTGATTACTTTTAGGCTGGTCCTGGGGTAGAGCCTCAAACCTGTTAAACTTCAGTAAAACCTTGTGCAAGGGTAAAATTCTTACCCAAGGGACAACATACTTTCAGATTATTAAAACTGTATTCCTACCTAATAAAATTTCCTGTTATTATGAAAATAAAAATCTGTTCCTAGAGTCTATTTCTAAAATGCTTCGTTCTTTCCTGGAGCTTATCTTCCCGGTACATTTTTGTACCTCAAAGATACGAGATAGAAAGAAAACAAGATTTCATTTAAGTATACTATTTAAGTGTTGTTCCCCCCGCCCCCCCACCATCCTGCCATTACTTTGATGGCAAAAAACCAAGTTACAGCTTTTAATCTAAGACTGCATTTTCTGCAGCTACAGCATTATTATAACCTCTTATTCCTATTCCCCTCATGGATTGAAGCATCTAAAAATGCAGAAGAAATGATGTTGTTAGGCTGCAAGTATAGATTGTTAGGGAAGGAGGCCTGGAGCAGATCTTTCACCTTTTATCAGCATCGACTATTTAGCATAATTTATCAACCTATGCATGGATTTGGACAAAATTAATTTCTCTTCCTGTTATCTGTAACTAAACTTGATACAACATAAAGTGTTTTGAGTTTGTTTTACTAGATCCTTTTTGTTGAAGTTACTAATACTTAATTTTTAATATGCATTCCTCTAATGGTAGTTTTCCTATTCTTAGATGATAATGTCACTTGTGATATGTAAAAATCCTGTACTTTAAAAAAATTTTCATTATAAAGGTATTTTCAGAAGGTGTTACTGTTATGTAAAAGAGTACATCTCTTTTTGGACAGTGTCACTCCTTTCCTTGTACTCTCCTAGTTAAATCCTGTACTTTTAAAGGCTTGATTTTCCCCCTTTCTTTCATTTCTATTCAGGTTAGGTTCAAGATAAATTTCAACTATTTTCTCCATGTGGTATGAGTCTAAAACTTGGAGTCTTAACTTATAAAAAGGCCTATATTCTTACTATATCCTTTTCCTCACTTTTTTCTCTTGCACTGGTATTGTGAATTTCTGTGTAACTCACTCTTTTCTCCCTTAACAGGGTTGTTGGTACAGAGGAACGTATTCCTATTCCCCTCATGGATTACATCCTTAATGTGGTAAGATTCATTGTAGGGCAAATTAAATAAACGTGTATGTTTCCCTAGAACAGCTGTGGGATCATCAAAGAATTCAATAGTTTTCTATTTTTTCCCTTAAAATCCAGAGGGGAATGATTTACAAATCTGGAAACTTATGTTTTTATTCTAGTAGACTAGTTTCTTTTAAAAAAAATTACCCTGATCCCCAGCCTAGTTTGATTCTCCATTTTCTGTTCATTTTCTGTTCATTCTCTGCCCATTGGAATCCAAAAGGACATAGAGTGGGCTTTCTTAATACCATTATTCCTTTATTACATGTTCTGAATGTATACAGCATATATTTTTTCTCATTAACTTCTCTCTTTCCCAGTCAATGTGTCCTTTTCTTTTAGCTTCCTAAGTGTATTACAGGAAAATGCAAAGTATTTGAACTTTTCTAGAATTATTTAGCAATAAGGAAAAACCCAATTAGCATTATTCTAGGATATCAAGCACTTTCAACACTCCTAGAGACGTTTCTTTTGTGCCTATGTGTTGTTGCCCACATTTTTCTTTCTTTTAAAATGATTGCTTTGTTTGCTTCAAACCACTCTTTCAGGGGAAGTAGCTGTGGTATACGCGGAGGCGTACATAACTAGTAAATAAGCAAAAATAAGAAATTTGGGTCTTGTTGTGGTGAATTTTGACTGTAATCCTAGCTTCTATGAAGACAAAGATCAGGAGGATCACAGTTCAAGGACATACTAGACAAAATGTTAATGACACTTCCATCCCAGCAAACATGCTGGGCATGCATGGTGTGCAAATCTGTGATCCCAGCTACAAGGACACATAGATAAAATGCAGTTCATAACTGGTCTAGGAAAAATGAACGCTCTGAAAATAACTTAGTAAAAAAAGGGCTGGGGAGTGGCTCAAGTGATAGAGTGCCTTCCTGGCAAATGCAAGGCCCTGACTCAAACCCCAGTGTCACCAAGAAGTGGGAGTAGAAGTAGTCCTGAATCTGATTTATTGTGTGGCTCTGAGCTATACTTCACTTTCCTCTAAAATTATATCCTGGTATAGTTGAAATGGTAGATGGGAAGAAGTTCTAATTCTTAATTTCTTGGTGGTTTAGGCTATGTACTATGCATCTATCACCGTTTAGTATAAGTTTTGGTATTTTAGAAAACAGTGATATTGTGACCATCTTAACTGTCCTTTTAGTCCAAGTGGGGCCCTCTAACTTTTTCTTAAAATATTTTTTTCATTACCTAGATGAAATTTGTGGAATCTATTCTGAGCAACAATACAACAGATGACCACTGTCAAGAATTTGTGAATCAGAAAGGTCTCTTGCCTTTGGTTACCATTTTGGGTCTTCCCAACCTGCCTATTGACTTTCCTACATCTGCTGCCTGTCAAGCTGTTGCAGGTGTCTGCAAATCCATTTTGGTAAGAAGCATATGGCCAAAATATTAATATTCATATATGTACAATATATGTCACATTATTTCTCATTGAAAAATGAAAAGGTTTTTTTTTTAAATTGTTGTTACTGTTCCATGTTTAGTATGTAGATCTAATACCATTTTGCTTTCTCCATAGGAGAAGAAAACATACTTTTTTTGTGGGTTATGGGGCTTGAAATCTAGGCCTGGGTGCTGTCCCAGAGCTCTTCAGCTCAAGGCAAGCGCTCTACATATTAGCCACAGTACTACTTCTGGTTTTCTGGTGGTTAATTGGAGATGAGAGTGTCAGGGACTTTCCTGCCCAGGCTGGCTTTGAACCACAATCCTCAGATCTCAGCCTCCTGAGTAGCTAGGATTACAGGCGTGAGACACTAGCACTGGACAAGAAAGCATACTTCTAATAATGATTTCAGTAGTATGTCATTCCTTTTCTAACATGTTCTAGTATATTAAGTAACATGTTTTTCCTCTATCTTTGTTTTAGGCATGAGTTTTCAGTATAGTTGACCTATATTGCATTGCTTAAATTTGGCAAAAAACAGGAGTCCTTTATTTTGTTTTTGATAATAACAAACTACATATAGTAGGAAATTTACCATCTTATCCCCGTGCAAGTATAAATTTCAGTGTTATCCACTTTGTGGTGTAACGATTCCCTGAAAATACTTCATCTAAACCGAAACTAGTATTCATTGATACAACTACTATTCATTGATTCACCCCAGCGCTGGGTGCAGCTACCATTCTTTTTGTTACTAAATTTGAGTTATTCTAGTTATATCATGTAAATGAAATGGTATGACGTATGAGATTTTTCTATTCACTTCAGAGTTTATTCTTTTTGGTAACATGTTAGATGTTTCTTTTAAGGCTAAGTTATATTTTAATAATGAGTATACCACATTTTATTTATCCATTAATTTGTCAATGTACCCTTACAATTGTTTTTATCTTTTGGCTATGGTGACTATAAATCTCCTGGGAAACTGACTTCACAAATATGTCTTCAAGGCTCTGCTTTTAATTCTTATGGATATATATGAAACTAAAAATGAAATATCTGGAATAAATTTTATTTCATGTTTAATATTTTGATGAAACTTCATACTGCTATTCTGCACAAACTGCATCATTTTCTATTCTTACCAGCAGTATCCAAGAATTCAAATTGAAATTCATTTGAACCTATTCCTGTTTTCTGGTTTTTTTGTTTTTTGGTTTTTGTGGGTTTTTTTGGACAATAGCCTTCCTAATGAACATGCAGTGGTATGTTACTTGCATTTTGACTTTTATTTCCTTGATGGTTAGTGATGTGAAGTATTTTCATGTGCTTGCTTGTTGCCCATGTATGTATCTTTGGAGAAGTGACTTTACATCCTTTGCTATTTTTATTCAGATTTTGTTTGTTATTAGAACTCTTTGTGTATATTGAATATTAATCCTTTAGTAGGTAAATGATTTGCAGATATTTGCATTCTGCAATTTGCCTTTACATTCTGTTGAAATTGTCCTTTGCCAAACAAAAATTTTTGGTGTTAACATGTAGTTTTGGTTTTGTATGTAAAATATTGTTGCCTAAATTAGTGTCATGAAGCTTTACCACTATGATTTATTTTAGGAGTTTTATCATTTGGTTTACTTTTATTTTTTTATTTTTCTTTTGTCGGTTGTGGGGGCCTCAATTCTGGGCCTGGGCGCTGTCCCTCAGCTCTTCAGCTGTAGACTAGCACTCTACCACTTGAGCTTCAGCCCCACTTCCGGCTTTTTCTGCTCACGTGGTGCTGAGGAATCAAACCAAGGGCCTCATGCATGCAAAGCAAGCACTCTACCACTGAGCCACCTTCCCAGCCCCGTTTGGTTTACTTTTATGCAGTATAAAGAAACATTCAGTTTCATTCTTTTATTTGTGAATATCTAGATTTTGCATCATTATTTATTGAAAAGAATGTCCTTTCTCTCATTCTTGTTATCATTGTGAAAAGTATTTTGACTATAAATGTGAAGTTTTGTTTCTGAGTGCTATCCTATTCTGTAAATCTTTTTTTTTGGGGTGGGGGTCCGGTCATGGTGCCAGAGCTCTGGGCCTGGGTGCTGTCGCTCAGCTCTTCAGCTCAAGGCTAGCGCTCTACCACTTGAGCCATAGCACCACTTCCAGCTTTTATCTTTTTGCTTATGTGGTGCTGAGGAATCGAACCCAGGGCCTCATGCATGCAAGGCAAGCGCTCTACCACTGAACCACCTTCCCGGCCCTATTCTGTAAATCTTCTATGCCAGGTTTTCAGTTTTAAAATATCATTTTATGTTTATGGAAAGGTTGGAAACTGGGAAATATGAGTTGTCAATTTGGTCCCTTTATCCTCCCACACAGTTGATTAGGGGTATGTGGGACCTCTTAAGAATGTGTATGAGCCGGGCGCTGGTGGCTCACGCCTGTAATCCTAGCTACTCAGGAGGCTGAGATCTGAGGATCGCGGTTCAACGCCAGCCCGGGCAGGAGAGACCGTGAGACTCCTATCTCCAATAAACCACCAGAAAACCGGAAGTGGCGCTGTAGCTCAAGTGGTAGAGCGCTCGCCTTGAGCTGAAGAGCTGAGGGACAGCGCCCAGGCCCAGAGTTCAAGCCCCACGGCCGACAAAAAAAAAAAAAAAAAAAAAAAGAATGTGTATGAATTTTAGAGAATTTTTTTTTCCGGTCATGGGGCTTGAACTAGGCCTGGGCACTGTCCCTGAGCTCTTCAGCACAAGGGGAACACTACCGCTTGAGCCACAGTGCCACTTCTGGTTTTCTGGTGGTTCATTGGAGATAAGTGTCTCATAGACTTTCCTGCCCAGGCTGGCTTTGAACCTCAGTCCTTAGTTCTCAGTCTCCTGAGTAGCCAGGATTACAAGGGTGAGCACCTGGCTGAATTTTAGAGAATTTTCCCCCAGTCTTGTGGCTTGAACTCTGGGCCTAGGCACTGTCCCTGAGCCGTTTGCTCAAAGCTGGTGCTCTGCACTTTGAGCCATAGCGATAATTTTGGCTTTTTCTGTGATTAATTGAAGCTAGAGTCTCACAGACTTTACTGTCTGGGCTGCCTTTGAACCACAATCCTGAGATCTCAGCCTCCTGAGTAGCTAGGATTACAGGCATGAGCCACTGGTACCCAGCTGAGAAATCTCCCTCCCTCCCTCCCTCCCTCCCTCCCCCCCCTCTCTCTCTTTGGTCGTGGGGCTTGAACTCTGGGCTTGGGCGCTGTCCCTGGGCTCTTCAACTCAAGGCGAGTGCTCTACCGCTTGAGCCACAGTGCCACTTCTGGTTTTCCAGTGGTTTATTGGAGTTAAGAGTCTCATGGACTTTCCTGCCTGGGCTGGCTTTGAGCCCCAATCCTCAGATCTCAGTCTTTTTAGTAGCTAGGGTTACAGGCATAAGCCATCAGCTCCAGGCTTCTTTCCTTTCTCTTTCCCTTTCCCTTTCCCTTTCCCTTTTCCTTTCCCTTTCCCTTTCCCTTTCCGCCGGTCCTGGGGCTTGAACTCAGGGCCTAGATGCTGTCCCTGAGCTGCTTTTGCTCAAGGCTGGCAATCTACCACTTGAGTCACCTTCCCAACACCATCTTTTTTATTTCTGTACTCTCATCTTCCATAAAATTTTGGGGTTTGATAATAATTACATTAAATCTTGAACCTCCTTTCTTAGGTGTTTGTGCAGTGATAATTTCTGCCAAAAATGGCAATTCTCATTGCTTATAAACTTTTAGCTATTTTTTAAAAATATTAACTCATTTTTGTTTTACTCATTGCAAATGTTCAGTGCAGTTTGTAAGCGAGTAAGGGAAAGACGTGGGCATGTTTACCTCTAAAATACTCTGATGGGAAACCATTAAAAAGCACATAATTTCCCCATCATTGTAGTGTTTTATTGTCACATAATTATCCAGACTCAAGAAGAAATACATAATCCTTCAGTTTAAATCATCTCTTATAATTATAATTACCTTTCTTCAGGAAGAAAAGTAACATTGTGATGGTTATTTGCTTCCATACTTTGGAACCTTATTTAACATTACTCTTTGTTGAGCAAAATTTATAATTAATATATCATATTACTGTCACATTCTTGTTTGGCCCTCACAAGATTTTAAATGTGATGAATGTAGTATGTTGCTGCAGCAAAAGTCATTGAGGTGTAATGTACTTGGGTTCATATTTTGTTTCTGCCATTTGAAAGGTGAGAAATATGGTTATGTCTGCAATTTGGGAGATTTTACTTAATAATCATCCCATTTTGACCATGAAATTCATAATCCATAATGAAATTCACTATATATTGATATTATTTATTATTCTTGTTTCAGACACTATCACATGAACCCAAAGTCCTTCAGGAAGGGCTCCTCCAATTGGACTCCATCCTTTCCTCCTTGGAACCCTTACATCGCCCCATTGAATCCCCTGGGGGCTCCGTATTGTTACGAGAACTGGCATGTGCTGGCAATGTTGCTGATGCTACACTCTCAGCTCAGGCCACACCTCTACTGCATGCACTCACTGCTGCTCATGCTTATATCATGATGTTTGTTCATACTTGTAGAGTTGGACAGGTAAGTTGGCTATTTGGACCAAATACCTTGGTTTCAAAATAATGAAATGCCTAGAGCATACACCTGGTTGTTTCTGGGCAGCTCAAAAAACAATTCTATTTATCATGTAAATTGGACCCTCTTCAAAGATAGGCATAAATTTTGTCAGTGTCATCAATAGAGGCTGACTAGGATTTGTGCTCACCCCGTTTTATCAATGCAAACCACAATTTGGTATCCATCAGATTTTGTAATCTCTAGTCTTTCTACAAGGTCATGTGCACATGGTAATGAGTTGCCATAGGACATTTCATCACAGAACTGTAAATCAGTCATAATTAGCAGATTTTTAAGTATGTCTAATTTTCAAACCCTATATCTCTCTGTGCTTCATGAAGAAAGCATTTTGGGGGCATGGTTTAATCAGTGTAGTGTTTTCCTAGCTGAATAAGATTAAGGAACTCGGTGTATATGCTCAGTTTCATTAGCTTTATTTCTTGAGTAATTGATTCTAAAGGTATTCCAGCTCATCAGCTTGTATTGAACAATATGTGTATTCTTTTCTAGTTAATGGATCAGTCAGATCAGAAGTCAAAAGGACAGTGATAAACTGGAGGATTAAATTATATAATAATGCTTGGGTATTTATAATTAGGGCTATACCTTTCTGAAACAAGTGGAGCAAAATACTATTTGTATCACAACCACAAATTTTAGAATATAGTAGTTAATGAACGAGGAATACTGTTTTCTTTGAGAAAGTCAGTGACCTGTGATATCTATCTGAAAATAGGCATGGTAAGAAATAGGCATGGTGGTTACTTAAGCTTAGAAGTATAGCTACACAGAAAGCAGAAATTGGAAGGATTTTATTTCAGGGCCAAGAAGTGCTCAGCTGTCTGTCATACAGACTACTCAGGAAATACCAATAGATCTTGATCTAGAATTTTTGCCTGACTTCTGCAGGCAAAATTGGGACACATTATTGAATTTTTTTATTGGTTTAGGCTGTAGAACCACCTCCCTAGCAAATGCAGTACACTAGTATTCTCCTTTTCTCCCTGAACATGTATTAATATTGAGGAGGCCCATTAGACTCTTGTAAGTATTCTAAGACAATTATCTTTCGGTGCTATGATCTTAACTGTGGACAACTCTGTAAGAATAAAATACTATCCCTTATCATTCTGAAAACACCTCAAAATTTATTTAAGCGTGTCTGCCAGTACTAAGGTTTTACCTCAGGGCCTCGGAGCTGATCACTCTACCATCCACAACTCCACTTGGCAGTATTTTAGTGGTTAATGGGACATAAGATTCTCACATTTTCTTGCCTAGACTTTTTTTTTTTTTTTTTTTTTTTTTTTGTCGGTCGTGGGGCTTGAACTCTGGGCCTGGGCGCTGTCCCTCAGCTCTTCAGCTCAAGGCGAGCGCTCTACCACTTGAGCTACAGCACCACTTCCGGTTTTCTGGTGGTTTATTGGAGATAGGAGTCTCACGGTCTCTCCTGCCCGGGCTGGCTTTGAACCGAGATCCTCAGATCTCAGCCTCCTGAGTAGCAAGGATTACAGGCGTGAGCCACCAGCGCCCGGCTCTAGACTATTTTTAAACATGGATCCTCAGACCTCAGCCTCCTGAATAGCTAAGATTACAAACTTGAACCACCAGTTCCTATTCAAAAAATTTTCATAGAACTTCGGAGAACATCTCAAATGTGAAATTCTTTCTTCTTTGATTGCAGAGTGAAATTCGTTCAATTTCCGTAAATCAGTGGGGCTCTCAGTTGGGTTTAAGTGTTCTCAGCAAGCTGAGCCAGCTATACTGTTCTCTAGTTTGGGAAAGCACTGTTCTTCTCTCTCTATGTACTCCAAACAGGTAAGAGAAATAATTTCTCTTAATGTCTCCATTTGCTTTTCTGACAGAAATTTAGAATCCTGGATAATTGTTTTGGTGAGGGGAATGGTAGGGCATAGTAGAGAGTTGGAGGTTTGCTCTTACAACTTAGTAATTGCTCTTAACCACCTTAGTGAATTAATTGCCAAACTAACACACTGTTGCATCCTTGATTTGATAATCTCAGGCATGTTATGTCAGCATAGTTTTTATAATTAGATTTTTCTACCAAAAAAGTTATATAGAACTAAGAACTTTGTTAACTACTATTGTAGGAATAATATTGACCATGTAAGTCAAACTGTGCACAGTGTGAGGAGTGAGCCTTCAGGGAATTTTTGTTCTTGTGGTGGTGGTATTATGTACTTTTACTTCTTTTTTCTTTTTTAGTCTACCATCTGGGTGTGAATTTGGCCAGGCTGACATGCAGAAACTAGTTCCAAAGGATGAGAAGGCAGGTACGAGCCAGGGCGGAAAAAAATCAGGTAACTCTAAGAAACTAAAATTTGAGTCATTACTTGTTTTAAATTCTATCCCTGTGGCGCTACAGGCTTATTAGAATTTAGTAAGTTCTTCGCAATTAGTAGTCCTCAGTTTCACTGATTTCACTTAGTTATGTTTATATTTTATAACCAGTTTCACTAGTTTCAGTTATTTTTGTCAGATCTGCTAGGAAATATACATATAGTAAAATTTAGTATTTATATCAGAAAGCATAAGACACGTATTTCCATAACCAAATTTAATGTGTAGAATTTGTGATGATGATGCTTAAATCTTTCCCATATAAAGATTTAAGAATTGATCATTCTCTTTAGCACTCATGCGCAAATTTGAAAAATGAATGTTTGTTCATAGTATTATGTAAATATCAAGTTGGTACCTAAATAATACTTGTCAAAAGGCCTGGTGTAATTTTGTTTTTTAGTATGAAATGTCAATTTTTCTTTTCTCTTTTTTTTGGCGGGGGGTGGGGAGTTGCTTGTCCTCTGGTCCTGGGTACTGTCCTTGAGCTTCTTTTGTTCACGGCTAGTACTCTACCACTTGAGCCACAGTGCCACTTCCAGCTTTTTCTGAGTAGTAGGAACTCATGGACTATCCTTCCTGGGGTGGCTTTGAACTATGATCCTCAGATATCAGCCTCCTGAATATCTAGGATTATAGGCATGAGCCACCAGCTTCCAGTTTGGGGTTTTTTGGGGTTCTTTTGACATTCTAAAATAACTATTTTGATCATCCTGGATTAAACAGTATGCTACTTTTGCAACCACAAGTTTATAGTATGAGAGCTTAAATAGCTCCTTGGGCTTTCTATGCATTTATTCTATACTCGACCCATACCTTTCTGCTATAATTTTGGCCTCATGGTTATATTTAGGGCCAGCCTGGACTCTACATACCTGGCATGATAGATGATTACTGCATCCAACTCATTTTTAAATTTTTTTTAATTGGATGAGATAAGGATTCCTCAGATTTTGGCCCAGTTTAGTCCCTAGAACCTCAGTTCTCCTGTTCTCTAACTTCCAAATGTCCTGGATTATAGATGTCTCCTTCACCCTCCTTTCCTTACTTTTTTTTTTTTTTTTTTTTTTTTTTGCTGGTCCTGGGCTTGAACTCAGGGCCTGGGTTCTTTCCCTGAGCCTCTCTATGCTCAAGGCTAGTGCTCTACCACTCGAACCACAGTGCCACTTTCAGGTTTTTCTGCTTATGTGGTACAGAGGAATTGAACCTAGGGCTTCATGCATGCTAAGCAAAGCACTCTACCACTAAGCCACATTGTCTGTCCCTCTCTTTATTTTTTTTAGCATTTCTACTATAAAAGTCAAAATTATATGTTTGGATCAGTTCTGCTTTAGAATATATTATGAGGCTGGACATGAGGTTCAAGTGGTAGAGCATCAGTGTAGAAAATGTATTTAATTATACTTGTACTAGTGATTCAACTCAGGGCCTGGCCTTTGGCTCTCCCTGAACTTTTAAGCTCTAGGCTAGTGCTCTGCGACTTAAGTCAAACCTTCACTTTCAGCTTTTCGGGTGGTTAATAGGAGGAGAGTTTCACAGTTTCCTTACTAGTCTGGCTTCAAATTATGCATGGTTCTCAGATCTCAGCCTCCTGAGCAGCTAGGATTATAGGCATGACCCACTAGTGTCCAACTAGAAAATTTTATTTTTATATAGCAATACAATTTCCAAAGTTCAATAAGCAGAAATCATTACACAATTCTTTCACACCAAGACAATAAGCCTAAAATGAATACACACAATATTTCCAGAAATGTTTCTCCTGTGTTGTATTTCAGGGTTTAGTGAAAACTTAAGTATAAAAGCTCATACCAAGTAGGTGTGAGCCACCAAATTCTAGGAAACAACTGTTTGGTGTTAATAATGTACCAATACCTTACATTTGTTGTCTTCACTCCTCAAAAAGCTTAAGATCTGAGGATCAGGGTATGAAGCCAGCAGGACCAGAGCAGAAAATTGTGTGAAACTCTTAACTTTCTTTCTTTCTTTCTTTCTTTTTTTTTTCTTTATTTTTCTTTCTTTCTTTCTTTCTTTTTTTTTTTTTTTTTCCTTTTTGGTCCAGTCGTGGGGCCTGAACTCTGGGCCTGGGCACTGTCCCTCAGCTCAAGGCTAGCACTCTACCACTGGAGCCACAGCACCACTTCCTCCTTTTATCTTTTTGCTTATGTGGTGCTGAGGAATCGAACCCAGGGCCTCATGCATGCAAGGCAAGCGCTCTACCACTGAGCCACCTTCCCAGCCCACTCTTAACTTTCTTATTTACGATTAACCTTATCTCCTGTTATCTTGAGTGTGTGAGTCCTAGACATAAGTGAAAAAGCTTAGTGAAAGAAAACCTGAAGTCCTGAGTACAATCCCCAGTATTGGCACACTGCCCACCTGAAAAGGAAAAAAAAGTATTATTTAGTCATATTCTATATTTAGTATCATCAGGCGTCATATGTGTTACAGCCGATGTGAATGATATTCCTTTGGGTTGAATAGTCATAGGCTTTTATTTGGAGATATTAGCAATTAGTAGTGCTTCGAACAAACAACAAAACAAACATGGCTGTACAGTTTTTTGGTTGTGGTTTTTCTTTCTTCCAATTTAGAAAGACATTGGAATGTAAAGGCACCATATAGATAGCTCTTTCTTGGAACTTCAGAACAAGGAACTAGGTAAGTGCTGGCTCTGCATGGTTTTATTGCTGTCATCTTATATCTTCAGATGGGGAACAGGATGGAACAGCTGGAAGTATGGATGCTTCTACCCAGGGCTTATTGGAAGGCATTGGGCTAGATGGTGACACATTGGCTCCCATGGAAACAGATGAACCAACTACTTCAGACTCTAAGGGCAAATCTAAAATCACCCCAGCCATGGCTGCCAGAATTAAGCAAATCAAGCCTTTGTTGTCAGGTGAGTGATTCTCTACTTTCTATTCCCTTTTCTGGCTTTCAGAGCCTTTAACCAGTCTTCAAACAAATTGAGTTGGAAAGACTGTATTGTTTCATGGTTTAAACAAAAACAAAACTTCCTGTGACTCACTTCACATGTATTTTGTTGAGTCCTTACTATTTGACAGGCTCTGTACTAGCTGTTAGGGATACAGAAATGAGAGAATTCCTTCCTGAGAGCCATGTTACCTTCACTTCTTTAATTCCTTCCTTTATGCTCACTCATTGACTATTGCTTTATGGCTTATGCTGCTACCATTCCATTTAATGCTAAATCTACTATATACTTCTTAGTTCCCTTTTACTTGTATGCAGCATGATAGATGATGTAACATCTTCTATTAAACAACTTTTCACTTTGCTTTTGTGTTACTAAACTGTCGTAATTAACTGTCTGGTTACTTGCCTAGATACTTTATCTGTTAATGTAGTGTGGCCAGTAACATAGCTTCATGCATGTTTTATTAAAGTTAATTTGGTTACTTTATGGAGACTATTCAATATTGGCAGGAAACAATATTGCATTAAATATGTACATTGATCTTTCTTTGCCATCTTTTTTCCATAAATGTAACTCCATTGTTTGGGGAGCCGATTTTGTTTCTTCTTTAATAGTTGCTGCATTTTAACATTTATTACTAAAGAAGAAAATGAAGACAGCTTCTGGGAATCTTTAGCCTCCCCTAAAAGCAAACACAAAATGGCTCTTAGTGTTTTTATTTGTTATCCTAAATCCTTATCATTTTACCTTTATTCTAATTTGTTTATTTTTAATGCTTTTCTCTGAATTTAAATGTCTATTACTACCTCTGTATTGAAGTAAAATGGACCATCTAAGAACATGTTCAAGTTTCTTGATCCTTATTTTGTTACACTTTTTGACTTAAGACCCTGCAGCATTTTGGACTTCCTTTGTGGGTCTTGCCCATGTTTTCTTTCTGTGTTGTGGAGCCTTTTATTTTCTCCATCTTTGATCTGCTGTGCTGTTCACCTGAAAGCAGTCATGTGAAGTACTTGTAAGCCTAATGTTTGGTTATAATCTCTTCTTGACTTAAATGCATTAGATTTTCAGATCCTAATTGTAGCATGGCAGTGAACTTACATTTAGCCTATTTCATATTAGGAATAATCCTGAATTGTTTGAAATAGAAAAAAGGACCAAAGAGTTACATACTCGAAGCTTACTCATTTTTGAGCCTGAAACTTCCAAATTGATTGCAAATGAAGTTGTGTTTATATAGTGGGTTCCTATGTACATTTATATCTTTTCAAGACCAAATCTTTTATTTAGACCTACCTCCTTTTTCTGTATGGTAAAATGTTTGTTTTCAGAAATGATATACAAGCATTTCTCAAGAGAAACAGTCATTGCAGAAATTTAAAACTAGTCAAAAATGTTTAAAGGGAAGTCAGCAAATAATCAGGCATACTTGTATTTCACATTTGTTACATATTAACTGCCAACATACTTCTGCCTCCTACCTTCAACATAGCTATTGTTTCTTATGGAACTTCTAATTTGGATTATCATATATGAAGATTGTTTCTTTGGTGTATTGTTCAGAGAATGGGTTAATCATAAAAGTATTAATACCATGTATGTCTGTTCTCATGAAATCACTCTGAGAATACTATACAGCCTTATTCTAACTTATGGGTTCCAGCTTCCTCCAGATTAGGCCGAGCACTTGCTGAACTATTTGGACTCCTTGTTAAACTTTGTGTGGGGTCTCCTGTCCGCCAGAGAAGGAGCCATCATGCGGCCAGTACCACTACAGCACCGACACCTGCTGCTCGATCAACAGCTTCAGCTCTCACGAAGCTTCTCACAAAGGGCTTATCTTGGCAGCCCCCACCATATACACCTACTCCCCGCTTCAGGTGAGGTTCTGCTTGAGATGCTGGGCCTGGAAAATTTACATTAAAAATAATATAATTTGTTTCTATTCTACTTAATTGAAGAGTGAGATATTGAACTTGAGAGCTAGGAAATCTCTTTTTACTCTAGATATATAACCTCTGTTATATGTAAGAAACTTGTTTTGATTGCTTGTAGTATAGAACATGATGGAAAATTTTAAAGCACTTAGAGTTAGACTGTGTTTCAGTAACCTTTTATTTGTTATTACATGACAAGTGTCTCCTTTCATATTTTTGGCAGTTTTATAACTGTATTATTCACCCAGCTGCTTTTTAGTCTGTCCAATCACTTTAGTGCATGTTAAATGTTACCGTTGTTTTTTTCCCATAAATTTCTCATTGCTTTTATATCTACCTCATGATTTTTTTTACCTAATTTTATTTTTGCTTCCCCCCCCCCCTTACAGGCTAACATTCTTCATCTGTTCCGTTGGTTTCACTTCTCCAATGCTGTTTGATGAAAGGAAGTATCCTTACCACCTCATGCTGCAGAAATTTCTCTGCTCTGGAGGTCACAATGCTCTTTTTGAGTAAGGATCATTTGCTTTACAGGGAAACATTTCTTGTAGTTTGATCTTTTCTGTGTACCAGACCTTTTCAAAACTTTCTAAGTCCCCTGTCTTATGACAGTGAGATATATAGAAATCATTGGTTGTGTCCTTTTATGTTCTGGGACCCAGCCACATGTGTGCCCTGTTTTCCTTGGGAGGGTGGTGGTTAATCCTGTATGACAAGTGTTTCTAAGGGTTTTTAAGACTTGTCATTTTATGTTGTTTGTTTATTGTTTTTATTTTGCTTGGTCAGAACATTTCTAGGCTGAATCTCACTAGTTTGATGGGATTTTTTTTCAGGTCCTTCAAAAGGAAAGCTAGTAAATCTTGGACATATTAGCAGTAATAACACCAGGAAAAGGAAAGGACATGTAGTGCTTATGTAGAGAATTAAATGAAAAGCCTCCTTATTGGAGTCATTAATATTTTTACTTTCTCTTATATGAATTTAGAACTTTCAACTGGGCTCTTTCCATGGGAGGCAAGGTTCCTGTTGCTGAAGGATTAGAACATTCAGAATTACCTGATGGCACAGGTGAATTCTTAGATGCTTGGCTTATGCTTGTGGAAAAGATGGTGAATCCTACCACAGTGCTTGAATCTCCACATTCACTGCCTGCCAAATTGCCTGGAGGGGTTCAGAACTTTCCTCAATTCAGTGCCCTCCGCTTCCTTGTGGTAACCCAAAAAGTGAGTATTCAACATTTTAAAGTAAAGAGAAATTTCTTTTTTTGGAGGGGTGGGGGGGTCCGGTCGTGGGCCTGAACTCTGGGCCTGGGCGGTGTCCTTCAGCTCTTCGGCTCAAGGATAGCGCTCTACCACTTGAGCCACAGCGCCACCTCCGGCTTTTTTCTTTTTACTTATGTGGTGCTGAGGAATCGAACCCAGGGCATCAGGCATGCAAGGCAAGCGCTCTACCACTGAGCCACCTTCCCAGCCCGAGAAATTTCTTCTCATGTTAATTTGATAATTTGTGCTCTACTTTGTCCATGTTAAGGAAATGCAGTTTTTCAAAATATTTTATTGTTATTAAGGTGTTGTACAAATGGATTGCCATTTCATGTCAGGTGGAAATACAATTATAGAAGAACAATCAAATCTTAGTCCTGGATATGACTGCTTACAGAAAGGTATAAAGACCAAATGAGGATTTTCTGTTGTATCAGTATGAAAGTTATACTTCAGGTTGACATTTTCAAATTGAGTTACATATTCTTTCCTAATTGCCCTCAGTATTTGCCTAGGATTATGATTTCTGTTTACTTTGTCTTTAATTTACTCCGTCACATGTTTTTCAAATGACTTACAGGCAGCCTTTACTTGCATCAAGAATCTATGGAACCGGAAACCCTTGAAGGTCTATGGTGGTCGAATGGCTGAGTCAATGCTAGCCATTCTATGCCACATCCTCCGAGGAGAACCTGTGATTCGAGAGAGACTAAGCAAAGAGAAGGAAGGGTCTCGAGGAGAAGAGGATGCAGGACAAGAAGAGGGTAGCTCCCGTCGTGAACCTCAAGTTAATCAGCAGCAGCTACAACAGGTGGGATTGTAGTCTGAAAATCAGGGATAATTCTTTGTAATGTTTATCAGTTTCTAAGTTCATATACCACTAAGTGCTTGGTTTTATTAGCCAGGAGATAAGTTTAAATTCATTCCTCTTGAATTTTTTTTTTTCTCCTTAGGAAATGTAGAGGGTATAGTCTCAGATGCATAGGTAATATATTTGTGTCTCTTTAGTGTTTTAATTATATTTTCAGTCACCTGCTGATGTTTTGTTCTTTGCAGGCATACTGACCAATTCAAATTTATTCAGCTTTGAGAACATAATCACCGCAATACCTGTTCCCTTTCAATTTAAAATATATAAGTCACATTTTAAAAACTGAAGATTAGAAGTGGGAGAAGAGAGGAACACAACTTTCTGCCACTTGTCAAAAAGAGCATTTTATTTTCCTCCTTTTATATATTTGCATGGTCTTTATGTCAAGAGTCTTACTCAAATCTTCTATAGATTTATGCCCCATTTCTTATTATTTAAGTGATAAATGTCTCACTGGGCAGTAGTAGAGTATATACACAAAGCACTGAGTTTAACACCCTACATTGCAACAACAAACTGATAACAGTTTATATAAGTCTGGGGAGTAAGCAAGGTTTTTTTTTTTTTTTTTTTGATCGGTTGTGGGGCTTGAATTCTGGGCTTGGATGCTGTCCCTCAGCTCTTCAGCTCAAAGCTAGCATGCTACCACTTGAGCTACAGCACCACGTCCGGTTTTCTGAGTGGTTTATTAGAAATAAGAGTCTCATGGACTTTCCTGCCCGGGCTGGCTTTGAACTGTATTCCTCAGATCTCAGCCTCCTGAGTAGCTAGGATTATAAGCATGAGCCACCGGCATCCAGCCACAAGGTATTTTTAAAAAGCATTGATAATTTTGCTACAAAAGATAATTCTTGTCTATTTTGAGTTGCTTGGTTCTAGCATTAATTTTTATATAGTTCTAAATAAAATTTAAAATTGCTTTCATTAAGAAAATTTTGGCTATTTTAGTATTAAATATTAATTTTCCTAAAGTTCCTTATAAATCTGTGGTACAGTTTACTTATGTATCTCTCATGATGGTTTCACAAGTAGTAGATTTTCTAGTTTAGTTTTTTTTTTTTTTTTTTGGTCAGTCGTGGGGCTTGAACTCTGGGCCTGGGCGCTGTCCTTCAGCTCAAGGCAAGTGCTCTACCACTTGAGCTACAGTGCCACTTCCGGTTTTCTGGTGGTTTATTGGAGATAGGAGTCTCACAGTCTCTCCTACCTGGGCTGGCTTTGAACTGTGATCCTCACATCTCAGCCTCCTGAGCAGCTAGGATTACAGGCGTGAGCCACCAGCGCCCGGCTCTAGTTTAGTTTTTGAAGTACATTTTATGCTGCTAAGAAAAACCTCACTGTTTTCTACAAAATTGGAACCAGTTTATGCTTGTACATCAGCAGCTAGTCTTTCAATTAGAACCATCTATCCTGAATGTGTAGCTTTAATGTTTGAATAGTTGTAGCAGCACCAAAGAGAAAGGACCACTCATAGTACCTAACTGCACTGCTTAACGGTACCCTCAGTTCCTGTTTCCATCCAGAAAAGGTTTCATTCATTTTAAATGCATTTGCATTTCTTTATTGTAGTCTTGAGCTCTTGTAATCTTTTTGTAGCTCATGGACATGGGTTTTACAAGAGAACATGCCATGGAGGCCCTGTTGAATACAAGCACCATGGAGCAAGCTACTGAATACCTTCTAACCCACCCTCCTCCAATCATGGGAGGAGTTGTTCGGGTAAGTTGGCATAGGAATTATAATATCAGTTTCGTTTTATTACTAATAGCATTTTCCCCCTTACCCTTCCATCTCTGATCTTTCTTACAATAAACTACTTCTCATTTTCCTATTTCACTCACGATCACTTACCTTTATTTCCTTTTCACAAAACCTCTCAGAGCTTCAGAATGTAATGGCAAGAAGCTGCCTGTCCTCCAGTCATGCATGCTATTAGCCTGAATTTGTATATTAACTTGTAATTCAAAGAAGAGACATGCCTTTCTGAGATTCAGAATTTATGGTTTATTCTATATATAATTACTTCCTGTGTTTAATTCATTGTGATTTTCCTCCCATTGTTCCTGTAATGTTCAAGTAAGCCTAGATGGGTTTGGCTACAGAGAGCCATATTCAGAGCATATCCCCTTCCCTGTCTAAAGATTGGCTGCAAAATATATAATGCCATGTGAGTTGGGGTTGCCTATGAGTTTTATTTGTTTCAGATGTGTGTAATTGTTGGAATTTCTGTATTACTCTCTAGGATCTCAGCATGTCTGAAGAGGACCAAATGATGAGAGCAATTGCTATGTCTTTGGGACAGGATATCCCAATGGATCAAAGGGCAGAGTCACCTGAGGTAGTAACTAGAAAGCAGCATCCTATAGGCTTTTGCCCTTTAATAATAGTATTTTATAATTACTCTGTTCCTATTGTATGCTGTCTATAATTGAGCTACCTAGTATTAACTCAAAACTTTAGAAGATGCAGATGAAGTATTAATCTGTGTTGTCACAAATAACACCCAAATGTACTTGGTTTGTTTGTTTGTTTGTTTTGCTATCTTTTGGGGGTTTTTTTTGGTTTTTTTGGGTCTGGTCGTGGGACCTGAACTCTGGGCCTGGGCGCTGTCCCTCAGCTCTTCAGCTCAAGGCTAGCACTCTTATCACTTGAGCCACAGCACCACTTCCGGCTTTTTTCTTTTTGCTTATGTGGTGCTGAGGAATCGAGCCCAGGGCCTCAGGCATGCAAAGCAAGCACTCTACCACTGAGCCACCTTCCCAGCCCCCTTTTGCTATCTTTTTTAAGTGATACTTTATTGAATTTAACATAGTGTCAAAAATAAGGATATATCTAAAAAGGATTATGGTGGGATATTGCAGATAACTGGAAACATTTTTGGGATGTTAGAGCCATCCTTCTCTTGTCTTCTCTGTGGCTTCAGTTATACTCATTGTCATACCCTGATTGAATTTCAACTTCTTGAGAAAGTTTTGGATAGAATTGCAAATGCATTCTTTTTGGTATGTGATTTCGCTTAGCTTGTATAACTATTCATGGAAGATGATTTCTAATTTTGTAGAATAAATTTTTTGCCATCCTGGGGCTTGAACTGAGGCCCTGGGTGCTGTCCCTGAGCTTCTTTTACTCAAGGTTGGTACTCTTCCACTTGAGCCACAGCACCACATCTGGCTTTTTATGTGTATGTGATACTGAGAAATTGAACCCAGAGCTTCATGCATGCTAGACAAGTACTCTACCACTGAGCCAGCTTCCCTGCTTAGAATACATTTTTATTAGCTTACATTAGCTATAGGGTAATATTTCATTGTTACCTTTCCACACATGTTGTTAATAAAATGTCATATAGGATTTTTTTTAACCAGTCCTGAACTCAGCACCTGTACACTATTTTCTTACAACAATGGAATTGAGAGACTCCTTGCCTTAATGTATAGCCCCTGAGCTTTTGCCACTTTAGCCACAGCACCACTTCTGGCTTTATCTGTTCATGTGGTACTAAGGAATCAAACCCAGGGCTTCATGCATGCTGGGCAAACACTGTACCACTAAGCTACATTCCCAGCCCCTGATTTTTTTTAATATTAACTTTGTAATTTGCAGCCTTGTTAGATTAACTTAGTTACAATAATAATATAGAATATTTAGATATTTCTTTTTTATTTATTAATTTAATTTTGTGCCAGTCCTTGGGCTTTGAACCATAATCCTCAGATCTCAGCCTCCTGAGTCACTAGAATTAAAGGAATGAGCCACTGATCCCTGGCTAGATTTGTTTGCCCCCACTTTTTTCCATCAGTTATGGCACTTTAACTCAAGGTCCAGGCACTGTCCCTGGGTTTGGTTCATTCAAGCCTCGTGCTCTGTTGTTCTAAGCCACAGTGGCACTTGTTTTTTCTGAAGGTTAATTGGAGATAAGAATCTCATGGATGGGCTGGGAAGGCGGCTCAGTGGTAGAGCGCTTGCCTTGCATGCATGAGGCCCTGGGTTCGATTCCTCAGCACCACATAAGCAAAAAGAAAAAAGCCGGAAGTGGCACTGTGGCTCAAGTGGTAGTGCGCTAGCCTTGAGCTGAAGAGCGGAGGGACAGGCCCAGAGTTCAGGCCCCACGACCGGACCCAAAAAAAAAAAAAAAAAAGGAATCTCATGGACTTCTGTGCCCCAGGTGGCTTTGAATTGTGATTCTCAGATCTCAACTTCCTAAGTAGCTAGGATTACAGCATAAGCCACCAGTGCCTGTCTTTTTTTTAGGTTTTTTGTTGTTGTTGTCATTGTTGTTAATTCACATTCTAAATTTCCTTTTTTCAAAATTAAAAAAAAAAAAACTTGGAAATGATTACACAAAAGATTTACAATTTAGCCAGGTGGGGGTGTCTCAAATCTGTAATCCTAGCTACTCAGGATGCTGAGACTTAAGGATCATGGTTCAAAGCCAGCCTGGGCAGGAAAGTCTGTGAAATTTTTTTTCTGCCAGTCTCAGGACATGGGCGCTATCCCTGAGCCTCTTTTTCTCAAAGCTTAGAAAGCTACCACTTACTTAGCCACAGTGCCCCTTCTGGCTTTTTCTATTCATGAGGTACTGAGGAATCAAACCCAGGGCTTCTTCATGTACTCTACTACTAAGCCACCTTCCCAGCCCCCATGAGACTCTTATCTCCAATTAAACAAAAGAAAACTGGAAGTGGCACTGTAGGTCAAAATGGTAAGAGTGCTAATCTGAATTGCAGAGCTGAGACAGAACCCAGGCCAAGAGTTAAACCATGACCTACCTAAAAAAGTTACAATTTAATATTTTCATTTTTGTGTCTAGTACACTGTATTAGAGTTACCCCCTTCTTAGTCTCCTTCATGTTTCTTCCTTCACCCCTCCAATATGCTGACACTCTTTCTTCCCTGGCTCCAGGAAGTTGCTTGCCGGAAGGAGGAAGAGGAAAGGAAAGCTCGAGAAAAACAAGAGGAGGAAGAAGCTAAATGTCTAGAGAAGTTCCAGGATGCTGACCCACTTGAACAAGATGAGCTTCATACTTTCACAGATACAATGTTACCAGGCTGCTTCCACCTTCTTGATGAACTGCCAGACACAGTGTACCGCGTGTGCGATCTGATCATGACTGCCATCAAACGTAATGGAGCAGACTATCGTGACATGATTCTGAAGCAAGTAGTAAATCAGGTAGGCTTTCAGTGGGCCACAAGAAAGGAGCATATGGTGATTTTTTTTTTTTTTACCATCAACAACCCGATTTCTGAAAAACTAGTACTTTTGCATTCTATCAAATGTTGCTATATTTACTCTTTCAGTCTTTTTCATTGCAATCTAGCTTCTGCTTCCATGTTCAAAATGTATTGTACTCTTGAGCTAAGTTAGAAAACTTTCTACATAACAGTTACTTCATGGTATCTATTTATGGCACAATATTTGTTGTTTTTGATTGATTGTTGCCTTTTTCCTCCCCAGTACTTGGGTTTGAACTCAGAGCCTCATTCTTACTAAAGCATGCATGTTACCAATTAAGCCACACTCTGACTGTTTTTGTTTTAGTTACTTAGAGTAAGCTTGAGTGTCCTATTTTTGATTGTGCCTAGATTGTGATTATCTACCTGGACTGGCATATCTGCACCACTCACCTAGCTGTTAGTTCAGATGGGTTCTTGCCAACATTTTTGCCTGAGCTGGCCTCCCAACTGCTTTCCTTCTAACGTTCCTTCTCCTCATGAGTAGCTATGATTGCAAACATGAGCCACTGTGCCCATCTGTTATTTTAAATACTTTTTTCTCACGTAACATTAATATATGAGGGGTTGGAAAGGTGGCTCAGTGGTAGAGTGCTTGCTCTGCATGCATTAGGCCCTGGGTTCAATTCCTTAGCACCACATAAGCAAAAAAAGCCAGAAGTGGTGCTATGGCTCAAGTGGTACAGAGCTAGCCTTGAGCTGAAGAGCTTAGGGACAGCACCCAGGCCCAGAGTTCAGGCCCCACGACTGACAAAAAATCCAACAACAACCAGTTAATATATGAGCCAGGTGGTGGTGCCTCACACCTGTAATCCTAGCTATACAGAATATAGAGATCTAAGGATTGTGGTCCAAAGACAGCCTGGGCAGGAAAGTCTGTGAGATTCTATCTCTAATTAACCACCAAAAAGCTAAAAGTAGCTCAAATGGGAGAATGTTCACCCTTACCAAGAAAACTGAGGGAAAGTACCCAGGTCCTGAGTTCAAGCCCCTTAGAAGAAACAGTATGCCAGTTGCAGAAGTAGGATAAGAAATTAAGATAAATACTCAAAGCCGCTGATGAATATTTTGTTGTATTTTCTTTGTTGTTTCTAATCTAGTCCTATGTTTTAATCATTACTATCTTGTTTTTACAAAATCTTTAAACCTAATGCTCATGGAAAAACTTAAGGGGGAAGACCTACTTTTGGTCTATATAAAGTGGGGTTTTTTGTTGGTTGTGCTGTTTATTGTACTTGAGATTACACTTGTCATTGTGTCAAGCAAGTGTTTTACTCTTTTAGCCATGACCTAGTCCTTCACAAATTTTTAATTTACAGTATTGTAAAAGTCAAGGAAAACTGTGTAGAAGAAAAAAGTTGTGTTTTTTTTTTCTAAAGCCAGTGTATTGGGACTTAAACTCAGAGCCTTGAGTTTCCACTTAGCTTTTTTCGCTGTCTTGAGCTTTTCCACATCTTAAGTCCAGCATTTTGCTGGTTAATTAGAGGTAAGAATCTCAGATTTTTCTACTGGGGCCAGCTTCAAACTGCAATCCTTATATCTGTGTCTCCTAAGCATTTTTGAATACAGAGGTGAACCAACAATGCCTTGCTTTTTACTATACTTGTATGAAAAATAAAACCTTTTTGGAAAAGGAAAGTGTTATCATATTCATTTTGACACATTTAATCTTTCAGTGTTCTAGGTTTTTAGTGGGTTTTATTAAATGCTAATTCTGAATAAGATAATAACAAAGATTGCTGATGGAACTAATAAGTGGCTGAGGCCTTTGTGATATTGACTATGTATACCAAGAATTTTGATAAACATTTGTTTCCAGGCTGGTGAGTATTCCAAGTGTTTAACATGCAATTCTAGCACAACCTGAAGTTCAAACACCACTATCATGTGTTTGACTTTGTGATATAGGCTGCTTCTTTTTTAGGCTGATTCTTATAATCTAAAATCAGTGTAATCATGGTGATTACATTTTTTGGCATTAAATCTCTGAAGTATCTATTTTATCATATCCCTGTCTTCGTTGCATATATTAGGCTAGAGGAGTATTTGTAAAGATTGAAAATGTTCTCAAAAACTCATTACTCTGTAGTTTACTGATTTGGCCATTTTTCTTCTTTTCCAGGTGTGGGAAGCTGCTGATGTATTGATCAAAGCTGCTCTTCCATTGACAACAAGTGACACAAAAACTGTATCAGAGTGGATCAGTCAGATGGCTACCTTGCCCCAGGCCTCCAATTTGGCTACTAGAATCTTGCTTTTAACACTACTCTTTGAGGTAAAATTTATGTCTTTGGGGCTGTGTAATTCATTTGTCAAAAGTTACTGAGTATCTACCATATGAGACATGGAAGAAAATAGAAACGTAAAGCATGATCTCTGTGTTTTATTAGTCTACAACTCCTCTAACAGGCTAAGATGTGCAAAATACTAAATGAATTATAGGAACAATTTTGAGTTTAGGAAACATTACTTCCTCAATAAAAATAGTTGGGTGACAATTTAAAAGCATATATAAATAATTAGCCAGGTGCTGGTGACTCATGCCTGAAAACCTAGTTACTGAACAGGGGTGTGTGTGTGTGCTGAGATCTGAGGATCACCATTTGAAGCCAGCAAAGGTGGGAAAGTCTTTTGAGACCCCCCCATCTCTAGTTGACTACCACATAATCAGAAGTGCCTCACACTAGCCTTAAGCCAAAAAGCCCAGGGACACTGCCCAGGTGGTGAGCTCAAGTAGTAAAAATGTTTGCCTCTCTTAGAATGCCTAACTGGCAGCTGTATAATCATGTGAACTATGGAAATACAGGGTGGTTAGTGTTATGGTAATCAGGTTCTCTCCTTTAACAACTGATGAGTCAGCAGGTTATTTGGGGTCAGAGAGTAGTTTAAGTAAGGCTTGTTATTAATTTGACCAGCATATTAGCTAGGACTGGTTTTAGATTAGACAATTGATTTATTTTATTTATTTATTTTTTGGGGGGGGGGTCCGGTCGTGGGGCCTGAACTCTGGGCCTGGGCACTGTCCCTCAGCTCTTCAGCTCAAGGCTAGCGCTCTACCACTTGAGCCACAGCGCCACTTCCGGCTTTTTTCTTTTTGCTTATGTGGTGCTGAGGAATCGAACCCAGGGCCTCAGGCATGCAAGGCAAGCACTCTACCACTGAGCCACCTTCCCAGCCCAACAATTGATTTTTTTTTTTATGTAGGTCATTACATTTAATAGTAAAATGTGAAACTAATGGGTTATAGTAACTAAAGAGATGATTCTAGTATATGTGTGAAGTTGTCAGGATACCTTTTTTCCCCTAGGCCTGAGGCTCGAACTCAGGGCCTGTGCACTGTCCGTGAGCATCTTCATGCGCAAAGGTAGTGCTCTACCACTTGAGCCACAGCACCACTTCTGGTTTTCTGGTGGTTAATTGGAGATCAGAGTCTCAGGGCCTTTTCTGCCTGGGCTGGCTTTTAACAGCAATACTCAGATCCCAGCTTCCTGAGTAGCTGGGATTATAGGCGTGAGCCATTGTAACCCAGCTCCTTCTTTATTTTATTTTATCTTTTTTTTAAAATTTAATTTAATTTGTGAACATACTGTACAGAGGGGTTACAATTACATGGGCAGGATAATGCGTACATTTCTTACCAAGCATTGCAGCCTCCTCCTTTGGTTTACCCTTCACATCCCTTCCCAGCCTCCCCCCTCCCACCCAATCCCAATCCTTCTCCTCCCCCCCCCACCCCCCGCACCGACGTTGTAAAGCTTCCTTCTTTATTTTAATAGCCATTTCTATTTTAATGTGTCAGACACTGTGTTAGATACTTTGTGTGGGTGCACACATTTTTTAAAATCATCACAAATACTATGGAAGTCGAAATTATTACTTCCCTTGACCCATGAGGAAACTATAAAGGCTAGTGAATTGAAGTAAATGATCTCAGATTAACCAGTTAATGCTTACAACCAATTCTGTTAATGTTCACCTCCTATTTTCTTTTTTTTTTTTAATTTTAATTTATTTTTTATTGTGAAAATACTGTACAGAGCGGTTACAATTAGATGGACAAGATAATGAGTACATTTCTTATCAAGCATTGTAGTTTCCTCCTTTGTTTCCCCTTCCCAGCCTCCCCCCGCACCCCCAACCCAATCCTCCCCTCCTCCCCCACCAAATTTGTAAAGTTCGTTTTCGACATGACAACTTGTGCTTCTCATTGTTGCAACGGGTCCACCTGTATCCTTATTTAAACGACTTGTTTTTCCCCTTCCCCTCCACAAATTATACCAACATCAAATACAGTGAAAGCAGGGGTTATACTGTGGGGGAGGGACATACAAAGCAACAAAGAAATAATCTTATAAATGTGTTAGAAACAAATGCATGAAAGAAAAAAAACACATTTGAATATATATCTTAGGGTTCATACTAATTTGTGTTTCTTGCTTTTTTCTTTTCAATCATTTAGGAGTTGAAACTACCATGTGCTTTTGTGGTGGAGTCAAGTGGCATCCTTAATGTCTTAATCAAGCTCTTGGAGGTGGTTCAGCCTTGCCTACAGGCTGCTAAGGAACAAAAAGATGTCCAGACCCCAAAGTTAGTGAATATTATAAATTTTACTACTGTTTCTTAGAAATTGGTCTACTGGGCTAAGGGCCTGAATCAAGCATTTTCAGCAACACATATGGGGCAAATCATAAATGCTTTTATACTTAGACCACTAATCACATATCTGATAAAATAGATTTTACCAGTGTGCCTAGAATAAATTACTTCTCCTTTTTAGGTGGATCACCCCAGTTTTGCTTCTTATTGATTTCTACGAAAAGACAGCCATTTCCTCAAAAAGAAGATCTCAAATGACTAAGGTGCGTGATTTATAGTGTCTGGTTGGCAGGATAGTTTAAGTTTTTATGCAAAAATAGACCAGAAGAAAATATAGGAGATAGATGTTCATATGAGGGTATTTGATGTAGGAATCAAATTATTTTCCTAAGGAACTATTTGCTAAAAGTTTCAAGAACTTAATCTGGAAGTTAGCAGTGTTTACTCTTCTGTTACGTGATGGGCTGAGTATGCAGCAGTCTGTCTACAAACAAGTTTTTCCTCCTAACTGAATTTCTGTTCCAGCTCATCCAGAACAACATTCTTGTTTTGGGGAAAACAGTTGTTAACAAAAAGAAAGTATGAGATTTTAATACTGAGAAATGAATTGGAGTCTTGCACATGGAAATGTTAATTGAAGTTAAACTTGTGTGAAAACCTCTTGTTTTTAAAATGCATTAAATAGCCAATGTGGGCTGGGAAGGTGACTCAGTGGTAGAGTGCTTGCCTTGTATGCATGAGGTCCTCGGTTCGATTCCTCAGCACCCACATAGCAGAATTGGCCAAAGTGGTGCTGTAGCTCAAGTAGTAGAGCACTAGCCTTGAGCTGAATAGCTGAGGGACAGCGCCCAGGCCCAGAGTTCAAGCCCCACAAGTGACAAAAAAAAAAAGGCCATGTATTTTTTTTCCTGGATTAGTTTTAGCAGTTAGCACCATTTATTTTAACAATCAACTTTGACGGAAATACAAATAAACTTTATACTTCTATATTTAGTACCTACAGTCCAACAACAACAACTGGCGCTGGTTTGATGACCGTTCTGGGCGTTGGTGTAGTTACAGTGCCAGCAACAATAGCACTATTGATTCTGCCTGGAAATCTGGAGAAACAAGTGTGCGATTCACAGCAGGCCGAAGAAGATATACTGTCCAGTTCACCACAATGGTGCAGGTATATGCTCATTAAGTGCTATAAACTGTATTAGAAAGCGGGAATGTACTGGATTTCCCATTTGATTGTTCTCTGAACCAATGATCCTATGATCCAATGATTTATGCTTCTAAATTGAGTGTAATCTTTGAAGAGCTAAATTTTCCTAAAGTCACAGACCTTGAGTTTATGTAGTGCTTTGATTTTCCAGTGTTCAATCAAGGTTAAGGAGTGATTAGAATCAGACTGTTTTGTTGGAAAGTTTAATCCTACCTACTCAAAGTGATAGATCTGTGGGTTGATATTATGGGACCACCTGGGAAGGCAAATCCAGAAACCTTCCAATTAACATGAAAAAGCTGGAAGTGGGAGTTGTTCCTCAAGTGGTGGAGCACCAGCTGTGAGCTAAACACCAAGATCCACACTTGTATCCTAGCTACTCAGGAGGCTGAGATCTGAACATCCCTGTTCATAGCAAGCCCTGGTAGGAAAGTCCATGAAATGCTTATCATCTCCAGTTACCCAGCAAAAAGCCAATAGTGAAGCTATAGATCAAATAATAAAAGTTAGCAAAAATGCTGAACGTACTCAGGCCTTGAGTTCAAGCCCTAGCAAACCCGCCCCCCCCCCGCCCCCCACACACACACAAAGCCATGTCTTGGAAGTCAAGCCCACTGCAGCACAAGATAAAATAAAAAGGTAGTGACTAAGGCCTTGGGCAGGTTAGGGTGAGGGACAGAATATACACTTAGCAAGAGGCTTGAATCTTGACCATCAACTTTATTTTTTCTTTCTTAGAGATTAATATGGTTTGACTTCAGGGTCTTGTGCTTACTAAGGAGTTAGGCAATTGGGCCCAGCGATCCCTCCGCCTCTGAATTACTTTTTTAAATATAAATGAAATGAATTTCACTAAGGGACTCTTCTACTTAACATACACTAGCTACTCAATAAATAAATGACTACTCTGTCCTAACACAAGCCTAAACTCCTGCCTTCCCTCATCACTTCAGCATCATACAAACCAAAGATATGAATGATGTACTAAAACCAGACTAGGCTAAGCATCAGTGATTCATGCTGCTACTCAGAATGCTGAGATACTGAAGAGATTCAAAACCAGCCCAGGGCAACAGATCATATAGACTTTTAACTTCGGGTGGTAAAATGCCAGCCCTAAGTGCAAATAAAACAAAACAAGCACAAGCATATTTGAGTCCAAGCCCCTGTTCAGCACACATGCTTGTTGGCCTGTGCATGTATATACACACAGACACAAATTCATTATGGGGCCTTGACTGTGCTCCCTTCCATCCTAGTAATTTTCTGAGGGTTTTTTGTCCGTAAGAATGAGATCACGCGGGCTGGGAAGGTGGCTTAGTGGTAGAGTGCTTGCCTTACATGCATGAGGCCCTGGGTTCGATTCCTCAGCACCACATAAGCAGAAAAAGCTGGAAGTGGCACTGTGGCTCAAGTGGTAGAGCGCTAGCCTTGAGCTGAAGAGCTGAGGGACAGCGCCCAGGCCCCGAGTTCAGGCCCCACGACCGGACCCCAAAAAAAAAAAAAAAACCAAGAATGAGATCACTTTCCAAGAGATTTCCTCCTTTTTTAGCATTTTACCTCTAAGGTCTCTTTCCTCATACCCTCACTATTCACAAGCACACACACACACACACACACACACACACACAATTTCTCTTTCAATAGAAATTATTTTATCTGCTTAAATGTCTAGGTTAATGAAGAAACAGGGAACCGGCGCCCTGTCATGCTGACTCTCCTTCGGGTACCACGTCTGAATAAGAATTCAAAAAATAGCAATGGACAAGAACTAGAGAAGACACTAGAAGAAAGTAAAGAACTAGATATCAAACGTAAAGAAAATAAAAGCAGTGGTATGGACTTTTCATTTTGCTATTGGATTTTTTAATCTTTTTCTTTTTGTGTGTTTTTCTTCATTGTTGTTTTACTGAGAATTGACCTCAGTGCCTTATGCTTGCTAGACAAGTATTCTACCAGTTGAGGCACATGCGCAGCTAAACTTTTTTTTTTTTTTTTTTTTTTTCCTTTTAGACAGTAAGCCAAGGCTTGGCCTTCCAGCCTCTGCTTCCAAGTAACCTCCATACCTAGTTTTCATTTTAAATTTTCTGTTTGTTTGTTTATGAAAAGCAGAAATGGGGTTTGAACTCAGGTCCTCACACTTGCTGGACACAAATTCTGCCATTTAAGTCCTGCCCATAGACTTCTTTTTAAATCTTTAAGGAATGTTTCTAATGATGTACCTTTATATCTTAAGATCTAGGCAGTTTCATTTCCCTCAGATAGTTTACTGAGTGAAAGATACACAGTCCTGGCATACATGCATGCCTTTTCATCTGGTCTTATGATTGATATTTGGTATATTTCTCCTAAGACCTAAGTTGTAAGCCAGTTACTTAGTGGCAGATTGAAGGAAATTGCACGTTAAAATTTCTAAAATATTTATTTTCTTATTTGAAGATAATTCCTTGGCTCTAGAGAATACAAACACTGAAAAGGAGACTACCCAAGAAGAAACAAAAGTTGGCGAGATCCTGATCCAGGGCCTAACGGAAGATATGGTGACTGTTTTAATCCGAGCCTGTGTGAGCATGCTGGGAGTCCCTGTGGACCCAGATACTTTGCATGCCACCCTTCGCCTCTGCCTGAGGCTCACCCGGGACCACAAATATGCCATGATGTTTGCAGAGCTGAAGAGTACCCGCATGATCCTGAATTTGACCCAGAGCTCAGGCTTCAATGGGTTTACTCCCCTGGTCACCCTTCTCTTAAGACACATCATTGAGGACCCATGCACCCTCCGTCATACCATGGAAAAGGTCAGCCTTTTTGGTGTCTGATGCAGTCTTAACAGCATAGTTTTGTTCTCCTTAGTTGTAGAACAGATCTGTTCTTCTCAGCATATATAACAAGATGCATATACTATATATTCTGTCTACCATATTTCCTAACTGATCTTGGAAGTTCACTTTGGTTTAGTAGATTATTCTATTGAGTGACATTTTTTTAATGAACTGAAAAAAATCATTTCTACTCTTTTTTTTAATTAATTTTTTTTTTTTTTGGTCCGTTGTGGGGCTTGAACTCTGGCCTTGGGCACTGTCCCTGCGCTCTTCAGCTCAAGGTGAGCGCTCTACTGTTTGAGCCCACAGCTTCCCATGACCAACAAATAAAAAAAAATAATTCCTTTGTAGGAATAGCTAGTGGTTGTTTAAAAAAAAAAGCTTTAAAAAAAAGCTTGCATTTGGGGTTACAACACTAAAGTTTTATGATATTTGCAATTTCCCAGGCACTGTGGTAGATACTTACCACTTGCCCCCATGATACAGAACAGAAAATAGCTTTTGTATGTTTTAGGAGATTTATAAATTAAACAAATGGCAATAATTATAAACATCACAAATTGGTACACATTTGTGTAACAAAGGTAGGAGGCAAACATCTTACTATTAAAGCTTTTTCTTCGTAGTTGTACAAAAATCTCTGTCCTAATTCTTTGTCTGGGGTGTCATCATGTGACCTTTAGTAGACCTATCTTCCATTTTCTGTTTTTGAAACATTGTTTCCTACCATGACAAGTAATATTGCAATATTCATTTTAGTGGAGATTAGTAGAAACTAGATCAAAAGGTGTAAGTGTATTTTTAACTTGCTGGGCCTGGTCACTGTCCCTCAGCTCAAGAGGAGCGTTCTACCACTTGAGCCACAGCACCACTTCTGGTTTTCTGGTGGTTTATTGGAGATAAGGAGATTTATGGACTTTCCTGCCTGGGCTGGCTTTGAACAATAATCCTCACATCTCAGCCTCCTGAGTAGCTAGGATTACAGGCATGGGCCACCCGCGCCTGATAGGACTGCTTTTAATATTAAGAAACTAGAGGACTGATCTTTTCAGAAACTGAAGATGTAAATTATGGCTTTATATATATTGCAGCTTTTTGCATTTAAATGAAATTTACAATTTTAACCAAGTAGACTAGTTACAAGAACATTATTATGCTAGGCTAAGGGGCATGGCTTATTTGGTTAAAAAACCAAAAGATGCTTACATTTATGAGCATCTTCAGTCTCCTGATTGACAAGTCATTTTATGAGAAGAGTAAGAACAAAGCCATGTGTTAAGTCCTATGCTATGCCTATGATTATCTAAGATTGACATTCAAGCTCGGCCCTGGTGTGGCTTACACCTGTAATTCTAATTACTTAGGAGGCTGAGATCTGAGTATTACAGTTTGAAGCCAGCCTAAACAGGAAAGTTCATAAGACTCACTGTCTCCAATTAGCCACCCAATAGCCACAAGTGGAGCTGTGACTCAAGTGGTTGAATGCTAGCTTTGAGCACAAAAGCTCAGGGAGAGAAGCTAGGCCCTGAATTTGTACCTCAGGGCCTATACAAAAAAAAGATAGGTACTCATTTTAAGGCATAAAAAATGTTTAATCTTATTCTTATATACTGGATATCAGTGTCACGTATCTGTTACATCAGTGTATGGATATCAGTGTCACACAGTTTTGGTTTAAAATTGAGATTGCATTTGAGGAACCTATGATCTCCCATTTAAATGTAAAAGCGGTGTAATGTTTATGGGCCATCTGCTTTTCTAATGATCAAATGCCGTCTCCTGCAAAGATTTAGTTTTGGGGACAGGGTTTTGTGTTTTCTTTTGGTTAGTGGTGGTAGTATTAGCCCTGAGGCTTGAACTCAAGGTCTTGGCACTATCCTTTAGACCTTTTCTCAAAGGTAGTACTTTTGCCACTTGATCTACAATCCCACCTCTGGATTTGTAGTGTTTGAGAGTCTCAAATTTGCCTTCCTGCCTGGCTGACTTCTGTTCTCAAATCTCAGCTTCCTGAATAGCTAAGATTATAGGTATTAACCACCTGAGCAGGACTTATTGTTTTGTTTTGTTTTTAAATCACGAAAGAAAGATACAAGACTTGAAGACCAAGTATATCTTTCTCCCCCCAAATTGATACACTATTCTGAGGTCGACCTTGGTTAGTATTTTAATGCTTTGGAATGCTCTAGAAAGTGATATTTAATCTGCAGTGGTTCTCTTGTTACTAGGTTGTTCGCTCCGCAGCTACAAGTGGAGCTGGAAGCACTACCTCTGGTGTTGTGTCTGGCAGCCTTGGATCTAGGGAGATCAACTACATCCTTCGTGTCCTTGGGCCAGCTGCATGCCGCAATCCAGACATATTCACAGAAGTAGCTAACTGCTGTATACGCATTGCCCTTCCAGCTCCTCGAGGCTCAGGAACTGGTGAGTTTGATTGTTTCAAGCCTTTGAGAAACTAAATTTTATACTTTGGTACAACTAGAGATTTTTCTACATGGAAGATCTAGAACTAGGATAGACTCATTAGGAAAATACTAAGATATTGTTGGCTAGTGCTAATTTGGATCAATCAGTACTATACCTTCTTTTTTAGATTTTGATATTTTTATATGATTAGAAACATTGCTCCTTTTGGTTCCTCCCCTTCAAGTTTCCTCCTTTGGTCTCACAACTTCTTAAATAACTTCTCTAGACCTTTACAAGTTGTAATCCTGTCAGAATTATTAAGGACTCCCAGCATTCTACTCTTGCCCTTCAAAGAATTCATCACGGCATGACAATAAGCCTTATATACAGTTAATAGTTTATAAATTAAATCATGATTGATGGAGTGGGTATGATTCATGGGGTACATTGAGAAGTTTACAGTGTTATCTAAATTCTTGCCCAAAAGGCATGGCATATATATCATTATTAGAAAACAAGTAAATATTCTGAGAATTCATAGGACAACATATTAATGTTATTGAAGAAAATACAAACAGCTCCTCTAGGTAAATGAAAGTAGAAAGATAATAAATGCTACCACTTTGATTTAATTGTGTATCAAGATAAAGGAAATTTGGGGAAAGTTGTAAATACCATGTATGATGTATGATTGTATTAAGTTCTTCTGTGGTATGATAATATTGTTGTTAATTAGAGATAATAGTCTCTTAGCTCTGTCTGCCCAGGCTGACATTGAACTGCGAACCTCAGATCTCAGCCTCATAAGCACCTAAGATTATAGGCATTAGCCACTGACACCAGCTAGTGGTTATTGTTTTAAATAAAATGTCTTGCAGTAGCAGTAATTGTTTTATTAGCCCCAGATTTTTTTTCTTATTTTTTTTCTCTTTTTTTGGGTCCGGTCGAGCGGCCTGAACTCTGGGCCTGGGCGCTGTCCCTCAGCTCTTCAGCTCAAGACTAGCACGCTACCACTTGAGCCATAGCACCACTTCTGGCTTTTTTATTTTCTGCTTATGTGGTGCTGAGGAATCGAACTCAGGGCCTTCATGCATGCAAGGCAAGCGCTATACCACTGAGCCACCTTCCCAGCCCTTTTTTTCTTATTTATTTATTTATTTTTCCAGTCCTGGGCAAGAATTCAGGGCCTGGGCACTGTCCCTGAGCTTTTTTTGCTCAAGACTAGCACTCTACCACTTGAGCCACAGCACCACTTCCAGCTTTTATGTGGTACTGAGGAATTGAACCCAGAGCTTCATGCATGCTTCGCAAGCACTCTACCACTAATGCACATTCCCATCCCCCAGACTTTTTTTGTGCCAATGTTAGGGCTTGAACTCAATACCTGAGAATTTTCACTGATTTTGTTTTGCTCAAGGCTGCAACTCTACCACCTGAGCTACAGCTTCACTTCCAGTTTCTTTTTTCTTTTCTTTTATTTCTTTTGGTTTTTTGGAAATAAAGATTCGTATGGACTTTGCTACCAAGCTGGCTTCAAACCGAAGTCCTCATTATCTCAGCCTCCTGAGTAGCCAGGATTTCAGGATTACAGCATGATCCACCAGCACCAAGCCATCCAAGTTTTTTTGTATTTATCCCTATGTTGCACATCTCCCATGTATGGTCTCATTTAATCCTCATAATCATCAACATTTCAAGAATGAATAATCTGAAGTTTGTTGTAAAAGCAGAACTAGCTTTCAAAAGAATTTTCTTTAATTCCAAAGCCCTTACCCATATAATAAAGTCTTATGCAGTTTAAGACAGGTAAAAACCAGAATTGAAATTTTTTTATAAAAGTGGTTTTTTTCCTCAGACCTTGTGTATTATACAAGCTCCTTTCTCAGGTTTTGCTTGTTGGTAACCCCATGTTTAAATACTGCTTCATGATGGACTTTCTCCTCCCACCCCCATGTCTCAACTTTTGTCCTAGCATCAGATGACGAATTTGAAAATCTTAGAATTAAAGGCCCTAATGCTGTACAGTTAGTGAAGACAACGCCTTTGAAACCTTCTACTCTGCCTGTAATTCCTGATACTATCAAGGAAGTTATCTATGATATGCTGAATGCTCTGGCTGCATACCATGCTCCAGAAGAAGGTACATATATGTTGGATACATACCATTTTTTTTGGTCTTTATTGCCAACAAATTGCAGAGTTTTCACTTGGGTTCAAGATGAATATGTAATTGTGCACATTTCTGAGAAAGTTAATAGTCACACAGCATAACAAATGTCAGAGGTAGTACCTGGTAGGGCTGGTGTAAGTACAAAACTTTCAGTTAGTTGAATGTCAAACATCTGTTGTTTGAGTGTATCTACCATGGAGAGAATGACCAGAGGTTTGAAAGGAAACAATGGCATCTTAAAAACAAATTGAATGTAAAATACCAGTAATTAATTCTTTAATAATTTCATACTTAAAAACAAAAGCCCAGAGAATTAGGAAGATTATTAGAGTGGGTGACATGACTTCCTCACTCTTGAGACTGCCATCTTAATCCACTTGTATTTCTAGTTAAGAACGTCATGTGCTGGGGGTGTGGCACAGCGGTAAAATGCTTCTCTAGCAAATGGAAGGTCCTGAATTAACCCTAGTACCATGGGGAGGGGGAGAACCTACATATAACCACTTGGAAACCCATGATTAAATTGCTTTAAACCCATGGTTCCAGTTCAGTCCTTCAAGACATTCTTAATATGGTAGTTCTCCAGAATTGTCTCAAGTTGGTAAATACTGTTTTTGATAAGTAAAGACATTTATTCCATTTAGAGTTACATCTTTTCCACTTACTACACATCCAGAACCTTTATCTCACACTGTATCAAGATTCTTCATAAATAGGTTATAGCTATAATGGTTTGAGCTATTTATTGACCTCCCATTGCACAAGGAAAGCCATAGTACCAAGTATGTTCGTTGCCTTAGAAAAATAAGGATCCTTGAGCTGAAAATTGACTGAACCTATCAATAGGCATTAACATTCCACATTTAAAGAAGTGTTTGTTTTATTTCTAATATTTGTTTCTGGTTTTCTAGCAGATAAATCTGAACCTAAACCAGGGGGTATGACCCAAGAAGTCGGCCAACTCTTGCAAGACATGGGTGATGATGTATACCAGCAGTATCGGTCACTTACCCGTCAGAGCAGTGACTTTGATGCACAATCAAGTTTTTCCTTAAATGTATGTCAGGTCCAGCAGCCTCCCTTTCTGTTTTCCCAATGTTCTCAGTATATAGGGTTATGCAAGAGAAATTTCAGAGTTGCCTAGAAATCCAGATAAATTCAAGAATCCTAAGCAGCTTTACTTGCCTTACACTGGAAATAGTTTCTTAGGGATTTTCACTTTTTATTATAAAGGTGATGTACAGTGAGGTTACGCTTACATAAGTCAGGTACATAAGTACATTTCTTTTTGGACAATGTCCATCCCTTCCCTTACTCTCCTCCAATTCTCCTTCCACCCCCTTGCATTGCCCCTTTTCCTCCCTCCTACTTTTCCAGTCACGTTACCATGACAACATCTCTCAAATTCTAATATATAGGAATGGAGACATGCCTCTGATCTTAGAGGTCAGCCAATAAGTGAAGAAGGGTCAGATACCCAGTTCGAGTCAAGGTCTCAAACCAAACAAATTCTATTCTAGAAAAAGAACATGGTTGAAAGGTTAGTCAAAGAGAATTTGTAGCATTTGCAGAATTCCCTGGTAACAATTCTGCTATTGGGTATGATTGTCTGAATTCATAATAACTCAGGATTTTTTTCTTCTGCAGAGTCAGGTCTTTGCTGCAGATGGTGCTTCTGCTGAGACTTCCACATCTGGAGCCTCCCAAGGAGAGGGTAATGTTTTACCCTTTTTCTTATTGTTTATTGAGAAAACAGCTTGGAGAGGTTATCCTGGGATAGAGAGGAGGGGAATAGAAGTTTGTCACACATTTATTTAACCAAGTGAACTTAAGAATGAATTTACTGTTCTGCAAGTAGTAGAGGGTCTCTGTATGCCAAAATTAATAAAATTATACTTTATTAGTATGTTAATTGTTGGTATAGTAGTAAATTCCTTTGGTTGCCTTCTTTAAACCAGCCATTGCCTCTCTTGATGACTGCCATAGCCTGACTTATAAAGCTTTGGTGGCAGTACAGCTATTTTAGCTGTGAAGTTTCTGCTGCTTTCTGGCAGTGTCAGCATAGCCCATTGGCTAATCACTATGAATTTAAAAAGTATCTCAAGGAAGTCAACCTAGTGAGACCTTTCAAGAGTTTATGTATCCTTAGATAGAGAAGATCTTTAAGTTATAATTTCTGCTAAAGTTCTTTGTTCATGTCTAGTTCCTTCTGCTCTGGAGTGAGAGACAAGGTGATCATGAATTTGATCATCCCAGCCAATGTAACAGTAAAACCTGGTGTCACACACAAAAGGGCTGGTACCATTAATCCAGTGTAGAGCATTTTCCTGGCATGGGCAAGGCTTTGGCTTAAGGTCTGGCACCAGTACTATAATACAGCAACACAAATTCCCCACCTAATTTAGGAGATCCTGTGCTTAATATTTTACTAGACTCTCAAGATAAGTGAAAAAGTCAAAGCCAGGTGCCGGTGGCTCATGACTGCCATACTAGCTATTCAGAAGGCTGAGATTGGGTGATTGCAGTTCAAAGCCACCCTGGGCAGAAAAGTTCATGAGACTGTTAGCTCCAGTTAACCTCCAAAAGAGCCAGAAGTAGTGATGTGGCTCAAGTAGAAGGGCAAAAGCTCAAGGACAGGGCCCAAACCCAGAGTTCAAGCCCCAGGATCAGCACTAAAAATAGAAAAAAAGGCAAGTCTATGATCCTAGCTACTGAGGAATGCTAAGATCTAAGGAATAATGTTCAAAGCCAGCCCAGATAGACAACTGCAGGAGACTCTTTTCTCCAATAAACTAACAAAAAGCCAGAAATAAAAGTTTGGCTTAAGTGGCAGAGTACTAGGCCTGAGTTCAGGCTGCAGTACCATCACCTGCACCCCGTAAGAAAATTATTAGTATAATTATTAGTATAAATTATTAGTATAATAATTAACTCATGTTGATGGATTGACAAATGAAGTATACAGTATGGATGATTGACACCAATATAGCTCAAAGGAAGCAACTGTGCCCTGCTGTATGGCAGACTATTGAATACCAAAATAAATCCCTGTGCTTCAAAGAATTTTAGAATTTTAGTCTACTGTGTTAAAATACAGAGTACCTGTTGGAAAAAAATATACACAAATGAAGTACAGTAGGCATGTAATATCTTCTTTAGATGGTACAAGAGAACATTTGTAGAGGTAAGGAAGGAGTGGGTGAAGGGTACAAAGAATGTTTGGAGGACTAATACAGTAGTAAGTTTTTTCTGGAGCATAAAATCATAAGAATAGGCGGATGGTAGGGAATCCCTGCTTTAATTATGGATATATGACTTATGAGACCTGTCTCATCATCATTCTCTGTCCTTCAACCCATGTTATCACAATATTGTCTACATACAAGTGCAAAGTGGAAGAAGTTTTGTATTCCTTGTACCCACAGCTTGGTGATTTTTCCCACCATTATTCCACTGGGAAATTGAACCAGTGTTTGGTTATTTCTCAGGAGCTTCAACTCCGGAAGAGTCCCGAGATGGGAAGAAAGATAAAGAAGGGGACCGGGCCTCTGAGGAAAACAAGCAGAAGGGCAAGGGCAGCAAACCTTTAATGCCTACATCTACTATCCTTCGTCTTCTGGCAGAGCTGGTGAGATCCTATGTTGGAATTGCTACCCTGATTGCCAACTACAGCTACACTGTGGGACAGTCTGAACTGATCAAAGAGGTACAACTTCTGCTTTTTTCTTATGAAGCTGTATACTCGAATTATTTGTGTACTGTGTATGTGTTGGATTATTTGTTGGATCCATGAATGCTTAATGCTCACCAAATAATAACATACGTCTCTTTAAGATGCGCTGCAATACTAGGCCTATTTCCAATGATGTAGAGCCACCAGGCTCACTATATGATGTGAGTTAATGAAGGTTTTCTCCTATTGAATATTTCTTGGCTGCAATATCAGATGCAAAACCAAAATCAAAAGCCAGTTAGGGAAAATGTTAATAATAATATAGTTAAAAAGTGATCTTGGGCTGGGTGCTGGTGGCTCATGCCTGTAATCCTAGCTACTTAGGAGACTGAGATCTGAGGATCTGCTGTTCAAAGCCGGCAAGGGCAGACTCTTATCACCAATTAAAAAACCAGAAGTGCAACTGTGGCTCAAAGTGGTAGAGCACTAGGCTTGAGGAAAAGTGCTCAGGACAGCACCCAGGCCCCTGAGTTCAAGCCCTACTACCAACAAAAAAGTGACCTTGGTTAAGTTATAGAGGAATGAATGAATTGAAGAAGTGTTTTGTTTTTGCCACTCCTAGGGCTTGAACTCAGGGCCTGGGCAGTGTCCCTGTGCTTCATTTGTTCAAGGCTAGCACTCTACCACCTGAGCAACATTGCCACTTCTGGCTTTTTTTGTTTATGTGGTACTGAGTACTAGCCTTGAGCCTTGAGCAAAAAAACTCAGACAGTGCTCATTCCCTGAGTTCAAGCCCTACAACTGACCCCCCAAAAAAGTCTAAGGGATAATGAAATAAATTAGAAAAGATGTGTTCATCTTTTATATGTGCTTGTATGTGTGCAGATGCACCAGATATGTGGTAGCAGTGTTGGTACATAATATGCCAATAATAGCTTAAGTGTGCAAATAGAGCTGGGAGAAAGAATGAGGTCATATTTTATGTCCTGATGGCAACTTTGAAGTAAACTATACCACGTTCACATGTCTTAAATGAGTGAGTGTTCAAGGAGGTGTCTTTTTCATATAGGTGGCCTTACATTATGGGTCACACCATAATTTTGTGTTTTGTAAATGGCAAAGGATTGAGAAGGAACACTAGTGCTCTCAAGTCTGTATAACCAGTACCTTTTTTTTGGAGGCAGGGCTATCTGGTCCTGTGGATTGGACTCAGGGCCATGGTATTCCTGAACTGCTTTTGCTCAAGGTTTGTGATCTGCCTCTTGAGCCACAGCTCTGCTTCCAGCTTTTTGGAAATGAAATCCTCATACTTTCCTGCCTGGGCTGGCTTTGAACCATGATCCTCAGATCTCAGCCTTCTAGTAGCTAGGTATGAGCAACCAAACCAGGCTATCAATTTCATTTTGTTTTCTTAATAAGTTTTAGGGCTGGGGATGTGGCTTGCATGAATCCCTGGGTTTGATTTCTCAGTACCACCTAAACAGAAAAAGCCAGAAGTGGCCCTATAGTTCAAGTGGTAGAGTGCTAGCCTTTAGCAAATGAAGCTCAGAGACAGTGCTCAGTCTATGAGTTCGTTCAAGCCCCAGGTCTGGCAAAAAAAAAAAAAAAAAGAATAAAGATTTATTTATCATGTGATTCTTTTCCAGTTCCAATTTTGAAACCCGCTTTTAATCCAAGCTAGAAATATACAGGTCATTAGTGAGTAGTCAACTTTTGCTCTGTGACTGCCACCTAAGCTATATAAAACAGAATCCTAGAAGCTGACTCCCTATACACACCTATGACGAGTGTGAGAGAAAGAGAGATTTTAGAATATAAAACCTTTTGTATATGACTTTTTTAACTTAACATGTTGGGCAAGATTCAACTTTGTTTGTACTGCTTGCTTTCATTGCTGTCCAGAATTCCATTCTGTCAGTGTACCATAATCTGTTAATAAACAGTTGGCTGGTTTTCTCTTCGGGGCTATCACAAATAGTGATGCTATGAGGGTTATTAGATGTGTCTTGGTAAACACATCAAATTGCTTGTGTTGGGTTTTATATGCCTGAAGATTAATTACTCAGCAAAAAGTTTTCCAGAGTAGCTGTGTGAATGTATACTATTACTAGTAGTGTATGAGAATTCCAGTTGTTTCATTTATATGCCAAAACCTGGTATTTCTCTACTTTACACATTCTAATGAGGTTTCTCTTATTGTATTATGGTTAAAATTGGGATTTGCCTTTTGACTATGTTCATGTATTTCTTGACCATTTGGATTTTCACCATGAGGAAATACCTTGGAGGACCTTTTGTTTGTTGTAGAGCTTTACTATGCTACATGAACTGGTTTGCGTTCTTAGACTCGATCTTCCCAGGCTTACTCAGATTCCCTAGTGGCCTATACCTGCATATCATGGGCCTGAACTCTGGGCCTGGGCACTGTCCCTCAGCTCTCCAGCTCAAAGTTAGTGCTCTACCACTTGAGCCACAGTGCCACTTATATCTTTTTCTGCATATGTGGTGCTGAGGAATCGAACCCACGGCCTCACAAGCACTCTACCACTAAGCCACCTTCCCAGCCCCTACATAGCTATTTTTAGCACAGTATTCCAGACATATTGCAGGTGTTAGTAAATATTACAGTTTAATTGAATTATGAGGCAATTACATCAGTCAATTATTAATGGACATTTGAATCCTGAGCCCTTGACTAAATTCTTAGTACAAGCCACTTTGATGGGGGACCTCAGGTTAGCAGTATCAGATGGAAGGTATCTAATTTGTCTCAATATTTTATAGGTTTGATGTACACCACATGCCTATATTCCCAAACACCATGAACCAGGGGCAAGAGAAGGATCATAAATTCGGGGCCACCTGAACTATAGAGTACATTACAAACTAGCAAGTCTTTGTTAGGAGGAAAAGAAAAGGAAATCCAGACAGATGACTCATAATCTATAGCTACTTTGAAGACTGAGAAGGATCAGAGTTCAAAAGCTATCTAGGCAGAAAAGCCCACACAATTCTTTATCTCCACATCAGAAGCTGGGAATGAGTAAGAAAGACACCCTAGACCCTATCTCAAAACTAACCGATGTATGGCAGGCACCCATCATAGCTACTCAGGCGGCTGAGATCTAAGAATCTCAGTTTGAAACCAGCCCAGGCAGGGAAGTCCATGAGACCTCTAACTACCAAAAAGCTGGAAGTGGAAATGTGCTCAGGGACAGTCCCTAGGCCCCAAGTTTAGGCCCCAGAACTGGCAGCAAAAAAAAAAGAAAAACATTACCAGTGCAAAAATGGGCTGCTGATATGACTTAATGATAGTTTGCCTACCTAAGAAGCACAAAATCTTGAACTTAAACCCAAGTACATAAAATGAAAAATGGGTTTATACTAAATGACATCTATATGACAGTTTTCTAAAAATAAATGGAATTTGAAAGCTTTTTAGAGTTATCCAAACTACTTATTTTGTAAGTGGCTTGCTAGCTTGTATCTTTGAACTTGGTTTCATTATCTGTAATATAAGCATGGCAATCATTCACTGGATGAGTTAAAAACTGTATGTGTCAACCTTAATGCTAAGCAAATAATGTAATGTAATGGTGCTTGTGAATAACTATCACAATTTGTGACATTTCAGGACTGCAGTGTGCTTGCTTTTGTTCTGGATCACCTTCTCCCACACACTCAAAATGCAGAAGACAAGGACACGCCTGCCCTGGCCCGTCTATTCCTTGCAAGTCTGGCTGCTGCAGGGAGTGGCACAGATGCCCAGGTGGCCCTAGTGAATGAAGTAAAAGCCGCCCTTGGACGAGCACTGGCTATGGCTGAGAGTACGGAGAAACATGCCAGGTAAAACGCATACCTCACCCAGTGCCCATTCTGGTATCTTCAGTCATGAAGTCAAGCAAGTTAATTTTGTGTGTGTGTGTGTGTGTGTGTGTGTGTGTGTGTGTGTGTGTCTGTGTGTGTCTGTGTGTGTCTGTGTGTGTCTGTGTCTGTGTGTCTGTGTCTGTGTGTGTGTCTGTGTCTGTGTGTCTGTGTCTGTGTGTGTGTCTGTCTGTGTGTGTGTCTGTCTGTGTGTGTCTGTCTGTGTGTGTCTGTCTGTCCCAGTGCTAGGACTTGAACTCAGGGCCTTGGTGCTGTCCCTGAGTTTTTGTGCTAAAAGAGTACTGCCACTTGAGCCATAGCTCCACATCTGGCTTTTTGGTGGTTAATTGGAGATGAGAGTCTCACAGACTTTACTGCCTGGGCTCATTCAGAACTCTTGATTCTCATATTTGAGCCTCCTGAGTAGATAGCATTATAGGCATGAGCCATCAGCAATGCCTTAATCTGTTTTTATCATTTAAAACTAACAAAAATCAAGAATTCTAACACCGCAAGAAGTGAGTTTATTTAGAACTTATACAAAAGGCATTAACTAGACAGTTACCATAGGAGAATTACTAAAGATGGACTATATTCATTCCTTGACCAAAATGTCAAACTTCTCTCCCAGGCTCCAGGCAGTGATGTGTATTATCAGTACTATTATGGAGTCCTGCCCCTCTACCTCCAGCTTCTACAGCAGTGCCACAGCCAAGACTCAGCACAATGGCATGAACAACATCATTCGACTCTTCCTGAAAAAGGGACTGGTTAATGACCTGGCTAGAGTTCCTCACAGCCTAGACCTTTCCAGGTAAAGTCATGCCCCAGTGTTCATCCTGATTTTGTTGCTGTTGTTTATGATACTAGCTTTTGGAATTGACCAGGTGTGCTGTACTGCAGGTGGTTTTACTTCCTATTTCGTTGCAGTTGCTTCCTTGCCATCTGTTTTAACTTATTTATTTATTCCCCTTGTCTATACATGTGTATAGAAACTAGAGCAGTTTAAACATTACTACCTAGAATGTCTCACTCTAGATATTGTACATCACATGTCTTGGAGATATAACTCTTTGAACCTACCACTGATTTTTTTTTTCATTAAGATTTGCTAGTAAATTAGAGTGATCGTCCTTTTTAGTCCTTGTAGTATTTTCCTGCTTGCTGTTGAAAACTTTTATTTTGTGATTTTGGCACTGTATATTTAGGTATCTGTCTTCCATATACCTACCTATACCTTAATGTCTGTTGGCAGTCCTTGCCTGAGTCAATTAATAACAAATGATATCTTTATAATCTCATTGGAGTGCATTGTTTTTATGTGAGCTAGCACTAATGGAAAAGTCTAGTTACTCTAAATACCGTTAAGTTAGAATGACCATTATCAAAACAAAAGATAACAGATGCTGGCCAAGATGTGGCTTAAAGGAAACCCCTAATGAAGGTTCCTCAAAAATTAAACATAACAGTTCACTCCTGGGCATGTACATCTGTGCCTCTGAACATTTTAAAATAATATATATCAAAATGAATTCCAAGAGATGGAAAAATTAAACATAGAATTAACCTATGATCCAGAAATGCACTCCTGGGCATTTCTCCAAAAGATTACAAATCAGGATATAGTAAAGTCACAAGCATAATCACATTTATTGCAGCAGCACTATTTGCCATAGCCAAGGTAGGGAATCTATCCAGATGCCCCTCAATGTACAAATGGATCAATAAGATGTGAGATATATATATATATATATCTCACATAATGGGATTTTTACTCATCCATGGAAAGAATGATATACCATTTGTAAACAAACGAAAATACTGTTAAGTCAGGCCTAGAGCGGCAAGGGATGCATGTTTCCCTTATGTGGAGGCTTAGATTTAGCTTATAAATTTATAAGTAAATAAGTTGTGTGTTATGCAATTATATACAAATGTAATATGGTAGATTTTAGGGAAATCTCAAATGATGAATTCCTTAGGTAAAAACAAAGTTTAGCAAAAACACCAGTAAGTGAGTCAAAAGGGGAGGGGTGGAGTCAGGCAGAAATTGGTGGACAAAGAGGAAAAGTAGAGAATGCAGTCGAGAATACCATGTATAACCCACAAAAGAATGAAGGAATGAGTGAGAACTTTGTAAAGGGTGACATTGATCAAGATACATTGTAGTGGACTGGGACATTGGCTCAGTGGTAGAGCGCTTGCTTTGCATGCCTGAGGCCCTGGGTTCGATTCCTCAGCACCACATAAGCAAAAAGAAAAAAGCCAGAAGTGGCGCTGTGGCTCAAGTGGTAGAGCACTAGCCTTGAGCTGAAGAGCTGAGGGACAGCGCTCAGGCCCAGAGTTCAGGCCCCACTACCGGACCCAAAAAAAAAAGATACATTGTAGTCATAAACTGCTTTGTTAAATGGTATCCCTTTATGCAACTACATAAAGATCATTTAAAAATTACAAAAAGTAAACATTCTACCACTTGAGCCGTAACTCCACTTTAGGCTTTTGGGGATAATTAGTTAGAGATTTAAGAGTCTCATGGAAAACTGGGCACTAGTAGCTCATGCCTGTAATCCTAGCTACTCAGGAGGCTGTGATCTAAGGATTGTAGTTCTAAGCCAGCACAGGCAGGAAGGTATGAAATTGTTATCTACAGTTAACCAGCAGAAAACTGCAAGTGGTGCCATGGCTCAAAGTGATAGAGCACTAGTCTTGAGCAAAAGAGCTCAAGGATAATGGCCCAGACCCTGAGTTCAGTCAAGCAGCATGATTGACCAAAAAGCATCTCACAGACTTTCCTACATGGTATGGCTTTGAACCACATTCCAAACATCTTAACCTACTGAGTAGTTAGAGTTGCAGGCATGAGCCATCAGCATCTGGATTCGACTTTTCATTTTTAATTAATTATTTATTTTTTTATTTTTTGTCAGTCATGGGGCCTGAACTCTGGGCCTAGGCGCTGTCCCTCAGCTCTTCAGCTCAAGACTAGTGCTCTACAACTTGAGCCACAGCGCCACTTCTGGCTTTTTCTGAATGAATTTTGATCAAAATGTAAAACCAACAAATTATTTGGATTACTGTAATCATTATTCTTTATTTTACTCAAATGATTAAACCTATGGGATTCATTGGAGACATCTATGTCAATTTTGATACAAACTCTTTAAAAACATTTAAATATTTCAAATTCTACTGGAGGTGGAGCTCGGTGGTAAAACACTTCTCTACCTTGGTAGGGCCCTGCATTTCATTTTCAACACTCAGGGGAAAGGAAAATTTAAAATTTCAGGTATAGTAAACACCATGTCCACCTATAATAACCAGTTTAACATTTTGGTACAATTGCTTTACTTTCTTCTCTAAAGCCCAATCACTTAGTTATCTCTCAAAATACTTAAACAAGTGTCTTTTAAAAACAAATAGAGAGGCACCAATGGTTCCTGCCTGTAATCCTAGCTACTCAGGAGGCTGAGATCTGAGGATTGAGGTGCAAAACCAGCCCACGCAGGAAAGTCCGTGAGACTCTTCTCTCCAATATATTACCATAAATGCCAAAGGGAAGCTGTGGCTCCAGTGGTAGAGCACTAGCCTTGTGCAAAAAATAAAGTCAGGAATCCAGGCACCGGTGGCTCATGCCTGTAATCCTAGCTACTCAGGAGGCTGAGAGCTGAGGATCGTGGTTCAAAGCCAGACCTGGCAGGAAAGTCCGTGAGACTCTTATCTCCAATAAACCACTAGAATACCGGAAGTGGCCCTGTGGTTCAAGTGGTAGAGCAGCCCTAGCCTTGAGCTGAAGAGCTCAGAGACCCAGGCCCAGAGTTCAAGCCCCACAACCAACAAAAAAATAAAATCGGGAGGCAGCAGCACCCAGGCCCTGAGTTCAGGCCCTAGGACCAGCCAAACAAAAAAACTCCTTTGCATGGTTTAATGTGTATTATATAGTGCTCTATATATACAAATGTATATTTATATATCCCCAAATTATATTTACTATGTCCTTATAGTCTCATTGAGAGTCTTCTGATCCAGGATCCAGTGAAGATTATACATTTGGTTTGCATGTCTTGCTTTTTTACACATATATTACATATGCCTCTTGCTTTAAAAAAAAACATTACATGTGTTGTATTCAAGCAGATGTGTTACAGAACATCATTCAGTCTACTTTTATGGGATTCCAGAACTCTTATGGTAAAATTGAGGCTAGACATTTTTGACAAAAAATGAAATTACTTGCATTTTCTCATCAGGAGACATATATTGCCACTTTTTCAACTATAAATGATAATGTTTAGGTTAATAGATTCCTATCAAATTTCTAATTTGTACTTATCTATGACCTCATAGATCCTATGAGATCAGTTGAATATTCTTTATCCAGAATTTTTTTTTTTTTTTTTTTTTGGGTCCAGTCATGGGGCCTGAACTCTGGGCCTGGGCGCTGTCCCTCAGCTCTTCAGCTCAAGGCTAGCGCTCTACCACTTGAGCCACAGTGCCACTTCTGGCTTTTTTCTTTTTGCTTATGTGGTGCTGAGGAATCGAACCCAGGGACTCAGGCATGCCGGGCAAGCGCTCTACCACTGAGCCACCTTCCCAGCCATTATCCAGAATTTTTTAGCTCAGTGGTCTTTGTTAAATCATTGATCCTTAAAAGGATCACCTTCCTTAATATCAATTACCATCACTTTTTCTTTTTTTGGAGTCTTCTCAGTGACTGCCTTTTATTTATTTATTTTTACTTTTTTGTGTGTGTATGTATGTGTTTGTGCGCATGCATGAACCCATGGCCTGGGCACTGTCAAGCTTTTATACTCTAAGCTAATGCTTTTCAACTTGAGCTACACCTCTATTTTAGGCTCTGTGCTTAATTGGAGATAAAAGTCTCATAGACTTTCCTGCTGATTTCAGGCTTCAACCCTCATACCAGGGCCACCAGCCCCTGGCAGCATCAGTATTTTTTGAAGCCTAAATTGAAATTGGGCCTGTGGTAATAGATAACCCAGACTCACCTTGTACATTTCATGTCCTAGTCATTGTGTCAGTTATTCTAAGTAGCCTTGGTTCCTTTTAAGGTTAGTAATTTCAGAGACCACAATCAATTACACCTATTAACAGGAAAATTTACCATACCTCCAGCTTTAGCTCTAATGGCAGTTTTACAGAGCTCGAAGCCAACAGGGATAGTAGTTTGAAATCCACTTGACTTAACAATTTGATCATGATTGTGCATCAGTGGGACATGTCTGCCTAGCTACCCAGGAAGCTGAGATCTGAGGATTATAGGCAGGAAAGTCTGAAACACTTCTATCTCCAATTAACCAGCAAAATAGCTGGGTGAAGTTGTGGCTCAAGTGTTAGGCCCGAAGTTCCCATATTTTAACCATTTTTCTAACCAATTTGTTCAGTAGTACGTGTAACTAAAAAAATAATAAAAACAGCAAACAAAAATAAATTAGCAAAAAGCCAGAAGTATAGCTGTGACCCCAGTGGTATAGTGTCATCCTTGAACAAAAAAGCCAAGCAACAGCATGAGGCCGCATGTTCAAACTCCTATATTGGCACCCAATTTATAAACAAGTTTGATTGTGCTAATTTGAGCTCTTAAGAAAACTAAATAATAATTTTCATTTATCACAGAGTCTGGTATATCTGATAAGTGCTTTGCTACTTTTATAATCATCCAGGATACATTCTGGTTTATAGTCTAGTCAAGTGTTTGTTACTCACATGCTTAATTACCACAGCTCCATAAAATAATGGCATTAAATTAACTCTGTGTGTATGTGTGTGTATTCTTTGAAAATTTAAGTTAGATCAACTTTTTTTGGTTAGAGACCAGAATTCGAACCGACAGTTTTGCTCATTGGGTGGTACTCTACCAACCTCTAACTTCCAACCCCCAAATATATTTTTCTTATAAAGTAAAATGTTCTGTCATCATGTGCCCCTTTCTTAGTAGGTTCTGCTACAAGGGCCTTAGTCACATTTTGAGGACATACACACAATTTTTATTTTTTCATTACTCAGTCCATCTCTGTATCATCCTTTATCTCAGTCCCAATATGGCCAACACAGTCAATGCTGCTCTGAAGCCTTTAGAAACTCTTTCTCGGATTGTGAACCAGCCCAGTAGCCTTTTTGGCAGCAAGAGTGCTTCTAGCAAGAGCAAATCTGAGCAAGATGCCCAAGGAGCCACTCAGGACTCGAATAGCAACCAGCAAGACCCAGGTAGGGAATTGGAGCCAATGGACTGAAGAGCTGGATGGGTGGTAGTGTGCAGTTGCTTTCTGGGCATGGGATTGTAACTGTTCTGGCTTGGTGTTGTTTCCCTGGGAACTTGCTGGCCTTCCAGAGATCTGTCATAGTGACGTGGGGATCTGCCTCACACTGAATTCCTTCAAATTGCAGCCTTATTTGGCTATCCTCACACGTAGCCTTGTCTTTTCCTTTGTCACCCATTCAGAGAATTTGTAAAGGTGCCCAAGGAAGGGACCTTATTGTCTTCGTGCTTTCCTCGTGGTGCCCAGCACAATAGGCACCATTTGATTATTTTGCTGGTTGGTTGATTGTTTCAGGAGAGCCTGGGGAAGCAGAAGTGCAGGAGGAGGATCATGATGTCACTCAGACAGAGGTGGCAGATGGGGATATCATGGATGGGGAGGCTGAAACCGACTCAGTGGTGATTGCTGGGCAGCCTGAGGTGCTCAGTTCACAAGAGATGCAGGTAGGGAGGCAGATCATCCAGCATTCCACTGTTGCGGCGCTGAACCAATACCCAGGTGGTGTGGGTGGGTGAGTACTTGATTGAGATTCTTGCCTCAATGATGTCTGCTTTGCAGAGGAGCACAGATTGTATGCTTAGTAGATGCTCAGCAAATGTGTGCGAATTGTATTAAAGATGGGATGGGGGCAGAGCCAGAGTAATTGTATAGATCCCAACCAGAAACCTAGGCACTGGTGAAATGTTGAAGTAGAAAGCTGACCCGAGGCCTTTGTGCCCTGAATCTTTGATTTATTTGGCTCTGACAATTTATAGAAGCTTTTCAATAATACCTTGGTACCTGCTCTTACTAGGGCATTCATAAGCAGCAGTCTCCTAAAAAAAAACTTTATTATAATATCTGGAGCTAGTAGCAGATGGGTAAGAAATTGGGCCTATGGTCCTTAGAGCTGCTGGCTCTAGGGAGATTTGCATGTATTCCTGGAAAGTCCAAAGACAAACCTGGTGTCAGCCAACTGGAATGGACTCCTTTGGAGGACTGTTTGATTGCGAATTGGCACCGTGGTAGTTGCTGTGCTATTTAGCACTAAGCGTAGTTTTATGTAACATTCTCTGTCACACATTATCCTAGAAATGTATGCTCCTTTGCTGGCTATTTTTTAGGGTTTCGGTGCTAGCACAATCATAGACTTGTGTGTATCCATATGTATGTTCTATTTCTCTCCAGGTTGAGAATGAGCTGGAGGACCTGATAGATGAGTTGCTTGAGAGGGATGGCGGATCTGGGAACAGTACAATTATAGGTGAGAGCCCCAGAACTGAGTATAGCCTCTTCCTTTGCCTCAGTCTCTCTTGGGAGGATCCTTTTTCTCATCATTTGCTTGCTCAGCTCTGCCTAAGGGCTCATAGCCAACCTAGATTTCTGCTTGTCTTGATGTTGATGGTCTTATAAGATGAGAAATTCACAAGCTATTTACAGGCCTCTGGCATGTCTGAAGTGTTGCCTGTTGGGGGGTGGAGGGGGTGGTTATCAGTATAGATTATATCAGGCATATTAAAAGGGTATTTTATTCATGGAGGCCTAGAGGATGTAGGCTGAAAAGTGTTTTCCTTTCAGTTCTTCAATGAAGTCCAGGGGTTTCTGCCTCTGTGTCTCAGTAGCATAAGTGAGATCATTCCCTGAGGGTGGCCCCTTTTAAATCTTGAGAGGGAAAGTGGCAAAAGTTCCCTACTGTTACCTGATTTTGAGGGCGTATGCGTTGTTTTTATTTTACTGATTAAGCAAATCAAAGAACAAATGCAAATGGACATATATTCTTAAAGCTTACAAAGCTTTTTCACAGTCAGTATCCTCTGTGGTTTCACAATTAGTGGGATTGAAAAGACACATGTGATCATTCCATTTTACAGATGAGAAAACTGAGACTCAGACAGGTAAAGTGACTGGCCAAGCTTACCTAGCTAGTTGACAGCAAAGAATCCAGGTCTTCTCCCTCATCAAAAAAAAAAAAAAAAAAAAAAAACCAAAAAAAAAAAAACAAACAAGCAAACAAAAATAACCAAAAAGACAGAAAACAAAACGGCTATCTGTTAGGTGAACATAGCTACCTAGATGCGCCCAATCTGGAAAGGGAAGTCCTCTGTTGTTCAGTGAAGGCTCTGCTCTGTAACCTTCAGTGAGCAGAAGTGGAGAGGATGAATCACAAGAGGACGTGCTGATGGATGAAGCTCCTTCCAACCTCAGCCAAGCTTCCACCTTGCAGGCCAACCGAGAAGGTGAGAGCGCTGAGGCCAGAAAGGCCTCCCTTCTTGCCCTGCACGTCTGACAGACACTACACTAGGGTTTTCCTGGAGGCAGCTGCCCACATGTGCAAAATAAGGAAGCATCTGTCTGCATGCGCTGACATAGACCATCCTCAGCCAGTTTTTTCAAATAACATGCTTGCCCAAAGTTTGTCACTTCTTACTTGGTTCGCTTTCTTCTCACCCACCTGCTCTCATCGCTCCAGATTCCCTCTTAACAACAGGATGTAGTTAGTAGCAAAGTAGGGCTGTAAAGGCAAGGGGGAACCAGTAGACTTGGCCAAGTCCTAGACCATGGCTCCTCAAGCACCACCCTGTATACAGCCTCCACATTCCGCCACGCTGCTCTCAGCTTGTTGATACATGATTGCCACTCACAGGAAATCAAGGCTGGCTCACTAAGTCTGTTAAGTGCCTAAGATCTGATTCTTCGTCTCAGAGTCAGATATCCCATTGCCTTCATACTCAGTCTGCCAGCCTGCACAGTAGCCTGTTTTCTAGCTACTCAGTATAGTCCTCCAATGTGCTCCCTTTGTTTTAGATTCCATGAATATCCTGGACCCTGAGGATGAGGAGGAGCACACTCAGGAAGAGGACAGCAGTGGCAGTAACGAGGATGAGGATGATAGTCAGGATGAAGAGGAGGAGGAGGAGGAAGATGAGGAAGATGATCAGGTGAGGGGGGACTGTGTTTGGGTTGGCTCAGGTGACACAGAGCTGCAGAAAAGCAACAGTCTGGGTTGCTAGCTAGCCTCAGCACCTCCCTCCCTCATGTGAACATATGGCCATGACAACCAGGCTTCAGAAATCCCTTACCTCCAGCAATTCTCCATCTCCTATTTTCCCTTAAGGAGGATGATGAAGGTGAAGAGGGAGATGAAGACGATGACGACGATGGCTCTGAGATGGAATTGGATGAGGATTACCCAGATATGAACGCTTCTCCCTTGGTCCGATTTGAGCGCTTTGACCGGGAGGATGATCTCATCATTGAGTTTGACAACATGTTCTCCAGTGCTAGTAAGAATAAAAGGGCTCAGCTGGGTTTTATCTCTTGATTCTTATACCCTTCTCTAGGGTAAGCCAAGCAGTGAAGCAAACCAATTACACATCCAGTTATAGACAGCACTTCTTTTTCCTATGCTGACTTTTAGGGCAAGGGCTTTCTGAGTCCATCTCTCTCAATAGCATATCCTGACACAGAGGAATAACAGGCAGATGATTTAGAGCCTGGACAACTTGATGATTTTCTTGATTGAAAAAGAGCACGTCCGACTGCATCTACACCCAAGCGCATGCTACAGTGACAGGGCAAACAAAAATTCATTTTCAGTCACAATGGATCTTGAGGGTTTGGATGACACCTTTGTGCTGGGCATTGGGGAGTGGATTTGAATAAATTCACTCCATTCATCAAGGATGCGTCTTTTCAAGGAAGAGAGTCACTCTTCCCTCCTTCCCCATCAACATCAGATTTCCCGTCTAGCCTCAAGTTAGAAGAGTCAAGTTCATAGACTCAAGTTATCTTCATAGGACAAGTCTTCATAGAACATTAATGCTATAGCAGAAAGCACTAAACTGTTCTGGTCTATTGTCTTGGCCAATAATCTCTCTTACCTCTGAGCCTCAGTTTATCACCTGTAAATGAAAAAAATGTGAAACAAAAAAATAGGTTGGATTAGAAACTTCTCAAAATACCTTCTATGATTCTCTGCATTTTTTTTTTGTGGTTTTTAATCAGTTGCTTAACCGTTGAGCCTCTGTCCTTTCAGCCAATTGGACATATATCTGAGGTGTGCCTACATTGTCCTAGGTATTGCGATTAAAGCAATAAAGAATGATGCAGTCCTTGTCCCTCCTAGGAGTTTATGGTCTATTATGAATTATAAATAAAGGGCTACCTAACACAGTGTATTGAAGTCAGGCTTCACAGAGAAAGTGATATCTTAGGCCAAAACCCAAAGATCAGGTGAGGAAAGGGACATGAGTTTCCAAGATGCGTCTGAGGGGCATAGAAGTATCACTGTGGCTGTAGTGTGGAGAACTGACTGGGAGAAGGTACCATCTAGGAGCTTGTTGCAGTATCTAAGTAAGATGATGGCATAAGCTATGGTAGTGTCAGTAGATTAGGTGTGGGAATGAGGGAGAAAGGACAAAGCTCAGGTTTCCGTGTGAGGAAGTAAGGCCCAGGAGACATGGTTCTGATGAAAAACCATGGATGAAAATTCTCTTGGGCTCTAACCTCTTTGCATATTGTCCTTGCAGCAGACATTCCTCCATCCCCAGGAAATATCCCTACTACCCACCCACTGATGGTACGCCATGCAGACCATAGTTCCCTGACACTGGGCAGTGGCTCTTCCACAACTCGTCTCACCCAAGGCATTGGTCGAAGCCAGAGGACCCTAAGACAGCTAACAGCTAATACAGGCCACACCATTCATGTTCACTACCCTGGAAATCGCCAGCCCAACCCTCCACTTATACTTCAGAGGTGAGTTACAAAGAACTCTTAGACACATTGGAACTCGTGTCATTCTCATCTTCACTGAGATTCATCATTGACTTGTTTGCATGGAGAAATAGTCCCTTAATGCTACTATCAAACCAATAAGGTCTGTGTTCCATTTCTCTAGATTATATGTGCAGCCTGTGAGAGAAAATCAAACTTCATGTTATTTTCTTTTACTTAGAATCCTATGTAGCCAGGTGTGATAGCTCGTGTCTACTTCTCAGCACTTGAGGATATCTCCAGTTTGAGACCAGCCTGGATATGCTATCTCAAAAAAAGTCCTATCCATAATTCAGCAATTTTGAAGCATCTCACATGCCAAATACTTAATAGCTGATAAAATCGTGATAAGGTCCTTGCTAGAGTTTAATGTGTAATGTGTGTGTGTGTGTGTGTGGTATTAAAGTATGAAATCAGGGCCTTATGCTTGTTGGACTGACCCTACCACTTGAGCCACACTTCCATCCTAGAGTTTAATGTTGGTGTGTGTGTGTGTGTGTGTGTGTGTGTGTGTGTGTGTGTGTGTGTGTGTGTGTGTGTGTGTGTGTGTGTGTGTGTGTGTGTGTGTGTGTGTGTGTGTGTGTGTGTGTGTGTGTGTGTGTGTGTGTGTGTGTGTGTGTGTCACACTTCCATCCTAGAGTTTAATGTTGTTGTGTGTGTGTGTGTGTGTGTGTGTGTGTGTGTGTGTGTTATTAGAGTATGAAATCAGGGCCTTGTGCTTGTTGGACTGACCCTACCACTTGAGCCACACTTCCATCCTAGAGTTTAATGTTGATGTGTGTGTGTGTGTGTGTGTGTGTGTTATTAGAGTATGAAATCAGGGCCTTGTGCTTGTTGGACTGACCCTACCACTTGAGCCACACTTCCATCCCTGTCAGTCATGGGGTTTAAACTCAGGGCCTGGGCACTGTCCCTTAGCTCTTTTACTCAAGGCTGGTGCTGTACCACCTTAAGCTACAGTGCCACTTCTTGTTTTCCGGTAGCTAATTGGAGATAAGCGTCTTATGAGCTTTCCTGCCTGGGCTAGCATTGAGCCATGATCATCAGATCTCAGTCTCCTGAGTAGCTAGGATTACAGATGTGAGCTACCAACTACTGGCTATCCCTGCTTTCTTTTTTTTGAGGGGGGGTCATGGGGCTTGAACTCTGTTGCCTGGTGACTGTCCCTCAGCTCTTCAGCTCAAGGCTAGCGCTCTACCTTTTGAACCACAGTGCCACTTCTGATTTTCCAGTGAATGGTTCATTGGAGATAAGAGTCTCACGGACTTTCCTGTGCAGGCTGACTTTTTTTTATTTATTACTTTTTTTTTTTCCTTTTTTTAGATGGTCGTGTGGCTTGAACTCTGGGCTTGGGCGCTGTCCTGCACTCTTCAGCTCAAGGCGAGTGCTCTACCACTTGAGCCACCGCACCACTTCTGATTTTCTAGTGGTTTATTGGAGATAAGAGTGTCACGGACTTTCCTGCCCGGGCTGGCTTTGAACTGCAATCCTCAGATCTCAGCCTCCTGAGTAGCTAGGATTACAGACATGAGCCACCAGCACCCGGCTGCCTTTTTTTTTTGGTCGGTTGTGGGGCTTGAACTCTGGGCCTGGATGCTGTCCCTCAGCTCTTTAGCTCAAGGCTAGCACTCTACCATTTGAGCCATAGTGCCACTTCCAGCTTTTTCTGCTAAGGAATCAAATCCAGGGCCTCATGCATGCAAGGCAAACACTCTACCACTGAGCCACCTTCCCAGCCCCACAGGCTGGCTTTGAACCGTGATCCCGATCTCAGCCTCCTGAGTAGCTAGAATTACTGGCTTGAGCCACCAGCACCAGGCTATCCCTGCTTTTTATTGGTTATTTTAAAGATAGACTCTAGCAGACATTTCTTTTTTTTTTCTTTTTTTTTTTCTTACATTCTCATGTAATTTGAAAATCTTATCACTGCCTCTTGAACATTAGTTGTAGTATAAGTGCTAATACCGTGGCTATCGGAGATATAATAATGGGTTTGTTTGTTTGTTTTGGTTGTGGGGCTTGAACTCTTGGCCTGGGCTCTGTCCCTGCCCTCTTAGATCAAGGCCAGCGCTCTACCACTTGAGCCACAGTACCACTTCCTCTTGGCAGACATTTCTATCTCTTCTAACTTCAGCTACCATCCGCCAGATCTCAGCCTCTTAAGTCACTAAGATAGGCAGGAGCCATCCACGCTTTGCTTATGAAAAACAATTTTTTTTAAGTAAAAGAAATTGCCTGATGCCAGTGGCTCATACCCATAATCCTAGCTACTCAGGAAACTGAGTTTTGAGGATCCTAGTTCAAAGCCACCCTGGGCAAGAAAGTCTGTGAGACTCTTTAATTAACCACCAAAAAAGCAGGAAGTAGAGCTGTGGCCCAAGTGGTAGAGCACTAGCCTTGAGCAAAATAATCTCAGGGACAGTGTTCAGGCTCAGAATTCAAGTCCCAAGACTAGTGCCAAAAAAAGTGAAAGAATGTAAATACTGTGAAGGGAATACAACAGAGACATTATATCCTAACATAGTATCTGACATGTGGAAGCCTATTGTTGGGTGTCACTGTATGCCAGGAACTATAAAATAATTTGCAACATCAACCTGAATCAGAAAGATTACTAAGGCATGTATGCGATTATCTTGAAATCTATAATCAAATTATGAATTTAGTGGAGGATTCAGATGGAGTACATTAATAGGTTTCTGTATACTTAAAAGTGACAGTGATATCCCATCATTACCCTACAGGTTGCTTGGTCCCTCAGCTGCTGCTGACATCCTTCAGCTGAGCAGCAGCCTTCCCCTGCAAAGCCGGGGTCGGGCCCGCCTCTTAGTGGGCAATGATGATGTCCACATCATAGCCCGGTCTGATGATGAACTGCTGGATGACTTTTTCCATGACCAGAGCACAGCTACTAGCCAAGCAGGCAAGTTTGTGTGGTAAAGGGGAGATTTCTTTTGTGTGTAAAGTTTTCTGCCTTCTTTTTCCCTACTGAGGAAAACAGTTTACAGTAGTCAGTAGTGGCTAGCCATAGGCAACAGAAGCTTTGTTTCTAAGTATCTGTTATTTGCCAAACCTGTAATAGACCTTAGATTCTGCTAGGAAACTATTGTAATTTTTTACATCAGTGAACAAGGCCAAATATTTCACTTTTGTTTCCCTACAGGAACCCTTTCTAGCATTCCCACAGCCTTGACCCGCTGGACAGAGGAATGTAAAGTTCTTGATGCAGAGAGCATGCACGACTGTGTTTCAGGTGTGTGACAGCTTGGTTATTAGGGCAGGAGTAGAGACTTCCAGGGACTGAGATGAATACATTGATAGAATTGTTTCCCTTGGTTCTCTGTGGACTACTTTGACCAAACCTCTCAACTTCCTTCTCTGATCTTTGTCTCTTTGATAACAGTGGTTAAAGTACCCATTGTCAATCACTTGGAATTCCTGCGAGATGAGGAACTAGAAGAGAGGCGAGAGAAGCGGAGGAAACAACTGGCTGAGGAAGAAACGAAAATCACTGATAAAGGAAAAGAAGATAAAGAGAACAGGGATCAGAGTGCCCAGGTGATTCCCAAGGGCTGGGAGGATTCATTTTTAGCTGTATCTGTTCGTAATTCTCCCTTTTTTAAAAAATCATACACAGGTTACTAAGTCACAGTGTAGAACTTTGACTTTGCAACTGGGAAATTGTTTTTTCCAAATTCACCATTTGCTCACGTTTTTTGTATCGCTCATGGGGCTTGAACTCAGAGCTAGAGCGCTGTCCATGAGTGTTTTGCTCAAGGCTGACATTTGAACCACAACTCTACTTTTTGGCTATTTATTGGAGCTGAGTCTTATGGATTTTATCTAGAATTTCCTGCCCAAGCTGTTTCAAACTGAGATCCTCAGATCTCAGCCTCTTGAATATCTAGGAATATAGGCATGAGGCACCGGTGCCTGGCACTCACATGGTTTTTAGGAGAAAAGTTAGAACCAGAAAATTATTTCTCCAGTGTCTTTCCAGAGAAGGCTCAAGTCGGTACCAGAACTGTTCCTCACACGACAGCTAGGCATAAAGAGATTCTGACTCAGCTTATACTTTTAGTTGGTCCATTTCATTGTTCAGTGGATTTCCAATGAGCCTTACCAGAATGATCACAGTCAATCATTTGAATTAACCTGGTCTAGGTCTCAGGTAAGATAAAAATCTTACTGTGAAACAGATACCATTGTGCTAAGGTTCACCTTTATGAGTTTTCTAATGTTCATTTATTTTATAAAGAAGCTTCCCACTTTTTTAAAGAATACATAAGATTTTTGCCAGTGGGTCACATCTCTAGCTACTTAGGAGGCTGAGATCTGAGGGTGGTAGTTCAAAGCCAGCCTGGGCTTCAAAGATTACTATCTCCAATTAACCACCAAAAAGTTAGAAGTAGAGCTGTGGCTCAGGTAGTAAAGCATTAATCTTGAGCAAAAAAAAGCTAAGGGACTGTGCCCAAGCCCTGAGTTCAAGTTCAAGCATACACACACATATTAAAGGTTCAGTAGTATAGCATGTGTGGAACACACACAAAGGCCTTGGGTTTGATCTCCAACAGTACAAAGTATTAAGTTACTGAGTTTTGTTACAATAATTGCTTAATGTATAGATACCTTTATAAATTTAGTGACTAATAAACAGTAACATTGTTTTAAGCATGTGAAGAAGGATTGAAATCATCTGACTAGTAATGACTTGAGAGTGAGACTATAAGTTATAAAAGCATTTGCCTAGCAAGGTATGAGTTCCTGCCTTTTATTCCTAGTATGACCAACTAGACAAAATATGCCCAAGGATGGAAAGTATAGAGTAGTCCCAGCTGAGCTCTAATGTGATTTTTTTTAATCCTTTCATTGTTCATTTGGTCGTCCTTGGTCCCCTGACCATTGTTTTAAGTAGTTTTAGAAGCTAGACCTTTACTTTTCCACTGAACTGTGTCCCTGTCTCCCCCCAAGCCATTCTTGAACATTATATGCATAAAGAAATAAAATGAATATTTGCATAGTGGAAATGAGAGCTTACTTTAAGTCAAGTGTACAAAGCACCTTCCATCAGATCACTGGGTTGGATGGTGACTCATAGTTGACTTCTTTTTTTTTTTTTTTTTTCCTTTTTTTTTTTTTTATTGTGAAAATATTGTACAGAGCAGTTACAATTACATGGGCAAGATAGTGAGTACATTTCTTATCAAGCTCATAGTTGACTTCTATCTCATGTGTTTGCAAAAGTCCCAGATTGATCTTCCTTTCTCTTTGCAGTGTACCATATCTAAGTCAAATGTCTCCACAGAACAGAATCTCTCAGGTAACTCTTCTTCCCTTTACCCCTTTTTGCTAATTGACCAATGGATTCTTCCTCTTGACCCTTCCACATAGCTGGCCTATCTGGGCTGAAGATAGACCCTGGTGCTCTGTGGGATGAGGTAGTAGATTGTATAGTTTTAGGGTCATACCCCATCTTGGAGATAACTATACAGTCTACTGTCTTTCCTACAGTGGTACACTTCCCTCCAACTGAATGGCTGTCTTCTGGTTTCTGTGTTGATGGTACTGTGTTTATTTTAACATTAATAGTGAGGTCATACGTCTTGTTATTTCCTCTGAAACTGACTATGGATATCCTACCTGATGGCAGTGGTTCCCACATGCCAGTCCTCAATGGAAATTATTATGGGGGTGGTTAATATGGTTTTTACCACTGAATTTGTTCCATTCAAAGGGATGGTTTTTTGGTTGTTTTTTTGTTTTGTTTTGTTTTTTAGAGATTACATTCTTCCTAGTTCTTTGGTATCAAAATTTTGTTAATAAATTATGTTGATTTTTTTTTTACATGTCTAAACTAAGAGTTGGTAACACCTACTTTAGTGTCTATTTTTTGTTCTTTTTTCATCTAAATCTTTTTTTTTCTTTTTTTCTTTTAATTTTATTTGTGAACATACTGTACAGAGGAGTTACAATTACATGGGCAGGATAATGTGTACATTTCTTAGCAAGCATTGCAGCCTCCTCCTTTGTTTACCCTTCACATCCCTTCCCAGCCTCCCCCCTCCCCCCCAATCCCAATCCTTCTCCTTCCCCCCCCTTCCCCCCTCCCCCCCCCCCACACCGACGTTGTAAAGCTCGTTTTGGACATGACAACTTGTACTTCTCATTGTTGCAACAGGTCCACCTGTATCCTTAAACAACTGGTTTTTCCCCATCTCCTCCTCAAGTTATACTGACATCAAATATAGTGAAAGCAGGGGTTATACTGTGGGGGAGGGACATACAAAGCAACAAAGAGATAATCTTATAAATGCGTTAGAAACACATGCATGAAAGAAAAAAACATTAAAATACACATCTAAGGGTTCATTTTCCTGACATCACATCTGACCTTTTCTGCTTGACTCATACATATACTAGATATTACAAATGAGGGAAACCATGGGACCTATCATCTAAATCTTATTGGTCCTTGGAATCTAAAAGACTAAAAACACTGGACAGTATGCTTTGGGGGATGGTAGCTTTTGAGCTAAATGGTATGACTATGTTTTTTCTTGCTTCTAATCTTAACATTGGTCAATAGCTGTTTTCCTGATTCTAACAACTGGCTAATAGGGCATCATATGTTTCCCCACCCCTATTTTCGTGGAACTTTCCTCCATATACCTTCTATACTCTTTGGCACTTGGATTTGAAAATGATTGTATCTTTTAAAAGTTTATCTTTAATGCCAGGCACCGCTGGCTCAAGCCTATAATCCTAGCTTCTCAGGAGGCTGAGATCTGAGGATTGCAGTTCAGAGCGAGCCTGAGCAGAGAATCATCTGCAGTGAATCACTCAAAAACCAGAAGTGGTGCTGTGGCTTAAAGTGGTAGAGTGCTATCCTTGAGCAAAAATGCTCTGGGACAGTGCCCAGGCCCTGAGTTCAAGCCCCATGACCAACCAAAAAAATATTCAAATAGTTGTATAATGGAGTTGCAATTTAACAAAGCAGTTTATGAGTCATTTTTTCAGACCATGAAAAGAGGGCAGGTATTCTCAGCCCTAACCTAATAAAAGGTATCAGAAAGGGTCTGCTACTAGGGTCTGCCTACTGCTCTTACTGAGAATTCTGCTCATGCCAGGGTGAGGTAGTAAGTTGTATTGTTGTGGGGTAGGGATTTTAGGCCCCAATAAGAAGATAACTATACAACTTACTACTTTCCTTGGTATGTTGCATATTCACACTTAAGTGTTGTGCTTGAATTGTTGAATCTGTCAGACAAAAATTGTAGACTTTCCTTAAGTAATCAGGGATGGAAGAAAAGAAGGTGAAAGGGGAAAGACAATAGTTAGAGTGAGGCAGATAATCAGTATAAAACCAGCTTGCCCTTTGTTGATTGGAACATGTAATTATTTTACCTTTGGGCATAAACCCAACACTTAGTTATTGATTGTATGAGTATTCAGTAATAGAACATGAATATATAGAAGGGTATGGAAAGTGTATTTTAAGGATCCAGGCCCCAGTGGTTCATGCCAGTAATACCTGGCTACTTAGGAGACTGGGATCTAGAGGATCTGCTCACACTAGGCAGAAAAGTTCACTAGACTCCAGCTTCAGAATACCAGCAAAAAGCAGGGCTGGAGACAGGGGCTGGGAAGGTGGCTCAGTGGTAAGAATGCTTGCTTTGCATGCATGAGGCCCTGGGTTCAATTTCTCAGCACCACATAAGCATTAAAAGCCGGAACTGTGGTTGAGGATCAAGTGGTAGAGCACTAGCCTTGAGGTAAAGAGCTGAGGGACAGTGCTCAGACCCAGAGTTCAGGCGCACAACCGACAAAAAAAAAAAAAAAAAAAGCCAATCTAGCAAGCACAAGGTCCTGAATTCAGACCTCAGTACCACAAAAAAAAATTGTTTTGAAGGAAATTCTGATGATTTTCTTGTTCCTAGGAGATAAGGAATTGGAAAAGTAGAAAATTTTAATTTAGTTTCATAGATTTTTTTTTTGCCTCACCCTATCTATGTAGCCTGAACTCTTCCCCTTTCACCTAGGACACAAAAGCTTTAATAATTAGGATCTGTGGATCATCTGGTCTGGATGTTCCAGACCAGCCAAGAGCTGTTTCTTGGAGCACTTGGTCTACAACCAAGTGCTTCTACAAAGCATTTGGTTGCTTGCTTGTCTTACCACAAGGGCTGATTTGAATGATTTCCCTGGTCCTTGGCCGTTAACCTCCATTATCATTTTTTCCGAGAAAGATGGGACTCCTATGCCTGACAGCTACCCAACAACTCCCTCTTCAACCGACGCAGCTACATCTGATCGCAAAGAGGCCCTTGGCATTCTGCAACCCTCACAGCAGCAACCAGCACTTATACCCCCACCAGCCTTAGGAGACATTCCTCAAGAGCTGCAGTCTCCAGGTGGAGAAGGAGAGAGCTCTACACAGCTATTGATGCCTGTAGAGTCCGATGACTTGGGTGCTGCAAGAGCAAGTGGAGAAGCAGAAACAACTCAGATGGAGTTATCTCCTGCTCCCACTATAAGTAAGTAGAATTTGCTCTTTGGAAGGGGATGAAACTAGAGGGAAGAAGGGATATCTTTTAGATTCACTCCTTAAATAAGTAGAGGTTTGCACATCAGCTTCCTTGGCAGAAGTTGAGGTTTCTTCTCTGTGTTCTCAACTGATTATTGTTAAGTGTCTGTGACACTGATAAAGACACCTACAGGTTATTGAAGCAAGTGCTTGGTTCATAAATGCTCACTTTATGATTTTGACCACTTTGGTCAAAATTATCTCCATGTATAATTAGTCTTTATTTTAAATTTTTTTGCCAGTCCTTGGGCCTGAACACTGGGACTGGGTGCTGTCCCTTAGCTCCATTTTGCTCAAGGCTAGCACTCGACTACTTGAGTCACAGCACCAGCACCACTGCTGGCTTTTTCTGTGGAAATAAGAGTCTCACAGATTTTCCTGCCTGGGCTGGCTTCAAACTGTGATCCTTAGATCTCATCCTCCTGAGTAGCTAGGATTTACACACGTGAGCTGCTGGTGACCAGCTTCCACAAATAATTTAAAATTCAGAAGTGAAATAATTAGCCCAGAGTCTCTGGACATCTACAATGATGGAACCAGATTATCATCCCTGACTCTCTTCTAGCACTTGTGCAAATGACAGACAAGTGCTCCCAACACATACAGCTTTCCAATCCTCTGAAAGACACCATCTCATGTACTTTTTTTACATTAGCTTGAAAATAGGATCTTGACATTCTTCCCAGCACAGTATTCTAACAGGGTACTTAAAACACATTTCCTATCTGCACTCTATCTCATGCTTCCTGTGTTGTGTTGCTATAGTGAGGTTAAAGTGTCAGCTTTATTTTTTTCCTTCAGGAAATCTTTTTTTGTTTCTTTGGGGGGGTAGGGGGTCGTGGGGCCTGAACTCTGAGACTGGGCGCTGTCCCTCAGCTCTTCAGCTCAAGCTAGTGCTCTACCACTTGAGCCACAGCGCCACTTCTGGCTTTTTTTCTTCTTGCTTATGTGGTGCTGAGGAATCGAACACAGGGCCTCATGCATTCAAGGCAAGCGCTCCACCACTGAGCCACCTTCCCAACCCTCTTTTTTGTTTTTAAGTCAATTTTTTTTTGCCAGTCCTGGGCTTGAGTAATCTGGTCACTGTCCCTGAGCCTCTTTGTACTCAAGCCTAGCACTCTACCACTTGAGGTTACAGTACCTCTTCCAGCTTTTTCTGAGTAGTTTTTTGGAGATAAGAGTCACAGATTTTCCTGCCCAGGCTGGCTTCCAACTGTGATCCTCAAATCTCATCCTCCTGAATAAGTAGGATTACAGGCATGAGCCACTGGCATCCCGCTTTTCAATAAATTTTTATTTAATCGTTTTCATATGCTGTGATTTCTTCAAGGAACCCTTTTATTTAGATAACTGAAACTGAAAGCACTCTTGAATCTGAAGGAAATCTTTTTTTGGGGGGGGAGGGGGTCCGGTCCTGGGGCCTGAACTCTGGGCCTGGGCACTGTCCCTCAGCTCTTCAGCTCAAGGCTAGTGCTCTACCACTTGAGCCACAGCGCCACTTCCGGCTTTTTTTCTTTTTGCTTATGTGGTGCTGAGGAATTGAACCCAGGGCCTCATGCATTCAAGGCAAGTACTCTACCACTGAGCCACCTTCCCAGGCCCCTCCTTTTTTTTTGGCAGTCATGGGGCTTGAACTCTGGGCCTGGGCACTGTCCCTCAGCTCTTCGGCTTCAGGCAAGCGCTCTACCACTTGAGCCACAGCGCCACTTCCAGCTTTTTCTGTGTATGTGGTGCTGAGGAATCGAACCCAGGGCCTCATGCATGCAAGGCAAGCGCTCTACCACTGAGCCACCTTCCCAGCCCCTGAAGGAAATCTTAAGTGTGGCAGGATTCCTTATCTGATGTACCCAGGGAAGGTGTTTCACAAGCACACCTGGAACACTCAGTGATAGAAAAGCCTTGTAGTCTTAAAGAGCAAATGAGCTGGAGGAGTGAATAGTGAACAAGCAGGGAGTTAAGGTAGAGAAGATAGCAATCTGTCCCTAACTGTTCTGAAAAAGCAGCTGCCCCAATTCCAGAAATCTAACCTGTCCCTCTTGACTTCCTCCTAGCTTCTCTTTCCCCAGAGAGAGCTGAAGATTCTGATGCACTGACAGCTGTCAGCAGTCAACTGGAAGGCTCTCCTATGGACACCAGTAGCTTGGCTTCCTGTACCCTAGAGGAAGCTGTAGGTGACACCTCAGCAGCTGGGAATGCAGAGCAGCCCACAGCAGGGAGCTCTACTCTTGGGGATGCCCCATCTGTTGTAGCAGAAGCACAAGGCCGGACTGATGGGTCTGCAGAATCTTCCCAGCCAACTGAGGACAGGTAAACCCTGTGTGAACAAGAGGAAATTGGGGACATGTAGGTGGTGTTTTGTTTTGCTGGAAAGGTTGAATCTGGAGTCTTTATTAGAAAGCCAGTGACTAAGAGTGGACATGTCCCCAAAAACTTGCAACCTTGAATCCACTTAATGTTAGGAAACTGAGCCATGAGGGTAGTGAAGAAAGCAGAAAAACAATCTCAATAAACCAGATCAACTCTAATACAGAGTTGAAGAAGGTGCCATGGTGACCCGAGAGTCAGGAAACATAAAGCATGGTTTAAAATGGCAGCTGACGTTTTGGGGCCTAAATAGGATCGTGATCACGGGGCAGGGTCACAGGGAGCTAGAGAGTTCCGAGTCTTGCGAGTTCATGATAGGTCCAACAACCTATTGTCCAAGTCTCAACTCCTGCCTCTAGGAAGTCAGGCACACTTGTCACCTGTGGGTGGAATTTTATTTTGGAGGATTTTCTTACTATTTTTATGGTTTGGACTCACAGGCTCTCATTTAGCATGACTGTCAGTCTACCAGTTGAGTCTTAACTCTAATTCCTGCTTTTTGCTACTCAAAAAGACAGGAGGATTTCTTGATTTGTCTGTTTGGGTTGGCTTTAAACTACAGTCCTAAAATCTCAGTCTGCTGAGTAGCTAGGAATATAAGTATGATCCATATGAACTCTGCCTGGAGAGAGTGTTTCAAACTATACTTGTGTTTGTTAACTTATGGGCCTGCTCATTTATTCTAGGGAGATAAGCTTGTTTTCTCTTTAAGTGTGGGTCAGAGGAGTTGTGGGAGTGTTTTGTAAATGAAAAAACATAAAGCAGAGAAAACCTGGGAATGATTTGTTTCTTTCAGCTCTCCCCCTGCGTCCTCTGAGAGTTCTTCTACCAGAGATTCTGCTGTGGCCATTTCTGGAGCAGACTCCCGAGGGATCCTGGAAGAGCCACTGCCTTCAACAAGCAGTGAAGAAGAAGATCCCCTCGCAGGTGAGTTCATTGTTGTTCTTGCTATCCTAGGATCATTTTGGCTACCTGAGGATTATAGCCCTTTGCACAGAATTCCCCAGTCAAAGTGTTCCATTCATATGGGTAGTCATTTGTGTAAGAGGACTGGCAATAAAGGGATACTGGTGTTACAATTTAAAAAAAAAAAAGCCTGCTTTAGAGGAGTCAAACTGACCTTTAGCTTACTCATATTTTCCCACTTTTCTGCTACCTACCTATACAACTTGGGGCCATTATTTATGTCTAATCGTCATTGATACTGTTAGTCAGCTTTCTATTAATGTAACAAACTACCTGAGATAATCCACTTTAAACGGGAAGGGTTTGTTTTTGCTCGCAGTTTTAGCAAAGTCAGTCCACAGTCATTTGGCCCTTTATTGCCTTTAGACCTATGATAAGGCACTAGTAGTACAACATGGTGGGAGCACATGGCAAGGAAACCATGAGAATGCACCAGGATCCCAATATGCTTTTCAGGAACTCAGACAACTTTCAACTTGGCCCCAACTATTAAAGGTTCTACTATTTTCCCAATGGTAAATAGTAGGCTTTAGATGGTGGGTTTTGTCAGCCTTATCTGTCCAGTAACCTTCGCAAGAAATGAAGAATTACAAAGCTACTTTTCCTAAAGCAGTGACATGGGCTTCTTTTCTCCATGTGTAAAGATCTATTGCTTGCATCTCTCTTCAGGTATCAGTCTCCCAGAAGGTGTGGACCCCTCTTTTCTGGCTGCTTTACCTGATGACATCCGTCGAGAAGTCCTACAGAACCAGCTGGGTATCCGTCCACCAACCCGAAGTGCTCCTTCCTCAAACAGCTCCACTCCTGCAGTAGTGGGGAACCCTGGAGTCACCGAAGTGAGCCCTGAGTTCCTGGCTGCCCTCCCTCCAGCCATTCAGGAAGAAGTATGTGAGAGGGCAGATGGTAGAGCCAAGGCTCTATATAGGGCAGGAGATAGCTATCCCCTGTTAACTTCTGCTGTCCCATAGGTGCTGGCACAGCAGAGAGCTGAGCAACAGCGGCGAGAACTGGCCCAGAATGCCAACTCGGACACTCCCATGGACCCTGTAACCTTCATCCAGACTCTGCCCTCTGACCTCCGCCGAAGTGTCTTAGAGGACATGGAAGATAGTGTATTGGCTGTGATGCCGCCTGATATCGCAGCTGAGGCACAAGCCCTGAGACGAGAGCAGGAAGCACGGCAACGGCAGCTCATGCACGAGCGTCTGTTTGGGCACAGCAGCACCTCTGCCCTCTCTGCCATTCTCCGAAGCCCGGGTACAGAGGGAGGCAAGTGGGAGGGCTCTGGAATATCTGGCTTTGGCCAAGTGAAGCTCCTGTTTTGTTAGCTGGATGCAACTTCCCACCCTCCTTCACAAAATAAATCTCTTTTCCTTTCCTTCCAGCTTTCACCAGTCGCCTCAGTGGCAACCGTGGAGTCCAATACACTCGATTGGCTGTGCAGAGAGGTGGCACTTTCCAGATGGGGGGTAGCAGCAGCCATAACAGGTGCCTTTGTCTTTTCTTTTTGCCTTTTCTATTAGTCCAGCTCCCTTAATATTATAAGCAAAGAAACTGAAATCCTGAGGGGGTGGGGCATGGCCAGGCTAAGTGACTGTGGAGAGCCAGATCTTTGAACTCCTCAGAAAGCTACACCTTTTGAGTTAGCCAGCTACTTACGGCCAAGCAAGGCAGTAGGTATTTCCTATGGTTTTAACAAGAAGGAGAGCTACCTACCTTCAGGCAAATCACTTAACAGTGGGCCTAACATGCCAAAATTTGAATGGGACCCAAGTCACTTTTTGTAAGATGGACAGCCACTTATAATCTAGAGAAGGCACAAACAAGCAATGTTTGAGTCTAGATGAAGTCAATTTTTTTGTTTTGTTTTGTTTTTAGTTAATATAATAGTGATGTACAGAAGGGTTAGTTACAAAGTCAGGTAATGAATACATTTTCCCCTTCCTTGCCTGTTTCCCAGGTTTCCCCTCTGTCTAGGCCCACAAATTATATAGTTCATTTTCCAACATAGTATTTAGTGAGTACCACTGCTACATTTGCCATTTCTGTGCTCCCTTTCCCCCCAAAGACAAATGAACAGAAACAATAATAAAGCCCTCTTATTTCCATTTCCTAGAGTTCATTTTGACATATATGATCAGAGACACGTAGACTTTGCACCTTTGTTTTCCTCCACTGAGAATGGCCTCCTCATTAAATGATACAGACCTGTAATGAGGTCTGTATGTGATCATGTTATGAGGGACAGTTATTTCATCTGTTTGAGCCTCTGGTTCATCTCCAAGCCGGGCATCAGTGGCCCATGCCTATAATCAGGAGGCTGAGAGGCTGAGATCTGAGGATCACATTCAAAGCCAGCCGACGCAGAAAACTCTGTGGGACTCCAATAAACCACTCAGAAAACGGGAAGTGGAGCTGTGGCTCAAGTGGTAAAGCACTCGCCTTTAGCTGAAGAGCTGAGGGATAGTGCCCAGGCCCAGAGTTCAAGCCCCATGACCAACAAAAAAAAAAAAATGGGTGATTCTCAAGGCTGCTGGGGCAGAAATTACAGACATAAGGTGCCAGATATACAATAGACTCTCAGGAGAACCATTGTTATGTCCCTTCACAAGCCTCCCTGAAAGTATCTACTCATTCCCCTGTACCAGAATTATACTACTTGCCAGAGTTTCATTGTTAACCACAAAAACTATGGTTTGTTTGTAGGCCTTCTGGTAGTAATGTGGACACTCTCCTCCGACTCCGAGGACGGCTGCTTTTGGACCATGAAGCTTTGTCTTGTCTCTTGGTCCTACTTTTTGTGGATGAGCCAAAGCTCAATACTAGCCGTCTACATCGAGTACTAAGAAACCTCTGCTATCACGCCCAGACTCGCCACTGGGTCATCCGCAGTCTCCTATCCATCTTGCAGCGCAGCAGTGAAAGCGAGTTATGCATCGAAACACCTAAACTCTCCACAAGTGATGAAAAGAGCAAAAAGTCAAGCAAGAGTTCTGTGTCAAGTAGCCATGAGAATCGTCCCCTGGACTTACTCCACAAGATGGAGTCCAAAAGTTCCAACCAACTTTCCTGGCTCTCGGTATCCATGGATGCAGCCTTGGGCTGCAGGACTAATATATTCCAGATCCAGCGTTCAGGGGGCCGTAAACATACTGAGAAGCATGCAAGTAGTGGCTCCACTGTCCACATCCACCCACAGGCTGCTCCAGTTGTTTGCAGACACGTTCTGGACACACTCATTCAATTGGCCAAGGTGCGAAGCTTGAATGAAACCTTAACTATTAGGAATTGAAGAGGGATAGCACTCTGGGTGAGAGTCAGATGCTAAGGAGACTGTGCTGTTCGTTTAGTCTGTTGAGCCCTATATGGTTTCTGAGAAAATGTTAAGTACGAGGGATTTGTGGGGGGATCTTTTGCTCTTTCTAACTTCGATGCCCCATCCCATTGAATCATCAAAACAACTGTCTGTGGTCTGTATGGTTCTCATTTTGCAGATAAAGAAGTTGGGACTGAGAAAATTTCAGTGGCTTATTCATGTGACTAGAAAGTGATGGAGCTGGACCTAGAATTTAGGGCCAATTCTGTCAGTATTCTTTGACTAAAAAGTATTGCTTCCATGTATTAAGGGCCCATCCTATGCCATACACTATGACAAAATACATTTTCTCATGTAATCGCAACAACTGTGCAAAGCAGCATTGTCCTCCACATTTATAAACCCAGAGACTGAGGTGGCAGAAAATGGCTGCTTCTCATTCTGTCTTGCTGCAAAGCCCTTGCTCATTTCTTTAGACAACTTCACCATTTTTGATGAAATCTCCTTTATGCCATATGCCCCATATCACCAAAGTTGCCCAAAGGAGAGGAGAGTCTTGAAAGCAAATTGTCTTTCTCTGTCAGGAAAACTTACCTCTCTGGAGACCCCTTAGATCAAGCCTGTCCTGTCCTCTTTTTCCCACCAGGTGTTTCCCAGCCACTTCACACAGCAGCGGACCAAAGAAACAAACTGTGAGAGCGATCGGGAAAAGGGCAGTAAGCAAGCCTGCAGCCCATGTTCTTCACAGTCCAACAGCGGTGGCATTTGCACGGACTTCTGGGACTTATTGGTAAAACTGGACAACATGAATGTGAGCCGGAAAGGCAAGAACTCCGTGAAATCAGTGCCAGTGAGCACTGGTAGTGAGGGAGAAACCTCCCTCCACAGCCTGGAGGCCTCTCCCCTTGGGCAGCTCATGAACATGTTGTCACACTCAGTCATCCGACGGAGCTCTCTCTTAACCGAGAAACTCCTCAGACTCCTCTCTCTCATCTCAATTGCTCTCCCTGAAAACAAAGTGTCAGAAACACAGTCTAACTCCGGCAGTAGTGCTTCCTCCACTGCTGCCACCTCTGCTGCATCTACCACCACCACCACTGCGGCCGCCGTGTCCACACCCCCTGCTACATCCACCCCTCTCACTCCTGTTCCGTCTCTGGTTGCTGCCACAGCTATTTCTACCATTGCTGTATCTGCTTCTACCACCGTGACTACCCCCACGACTGCTACCACTACTGTCGCAAGTAAGTGGATGTAGGTTGGGAGCTGTTGTGTGTGGGTACTTTAGTTCCCTCTCCCTAACTACCCCATTCAGGTACCCCTCCCCTAAATAGCAGTAATGTACCCACCTGGTAGTTTTTGTTTATGAGAGCAAGGTATGTTCATTCTCACTGCCTTCTGCCCCGGTTTCCTCATATGCCTACCTCCTCGCCCATCCATTTCCCATACCATTTGTCTTTCATACATAGGTACTCCTGTGAAGAGTATATTCCTAGAATATACCTTCTTTCGACTAGGTGTTATAAGGAAAAGAGAAAGGTCTAATTTGCAGAGATTTCCCAGCCTTTTGCTGCCAGTTCTTAGATGACATAGTTGGTGACCAGACTAAATACAGTATGAAACGAAAGGAATTAGCCCTGTAGCACATGACTTGGGATGTGTCTGCACAAGTAGATTTGAAGGACTATGATAACAAGGCAGCAGTTAGAAGAAAGGCTTAGGTTCCTTTCTCACCTTAAAAAAAAAAAAAGAGCTCTGGGCCAGGCACCAGTGGCTCACACCTGAGTGGCTCACGCCAGTCCTGGAGCTTGAACTCAGGGCCTGGGCACTGTCCCTGAGCTGCTTTTTGCTCAAGGCTAGTGCTCTACCGCCTGAGCCACTGCACCACTTTCAGCCTTTTCTGTTTATGTGGTAATGAAGAATCAAACCCAGGGCTTCATGCATGCTAGGCAAGCACTCTACCACTGAGCCACATTCCCAGTCCTCCAGGAGCCTATTACCCAAGTTGAAAGATTTAAATGTGGTTGGTACATTTTCATTTTTGCTACTTATCTATTTGGAAGCTCTGGACAGTTAAGTCTCTGCCTTGTAACAGTCACAGACTTACAGTGTTCTGTCTGTTTCCTCAAAGCTTCTACTACTAAAGGCAGCAAATCTCCAGCAAAGATGGGTGAGGGAGGCAGTGGTGGTATGGACTTTAAAATGGTTTCCTCTGGCCTCACTGAAAATCAGCTACAGCTCTCTGTGGAGGTAAGTCTAAGTGCTTCTTCCCTGCCCAAGTTGACAACTAAAACCACACCTACCATGTGTAAAGCTTATACCCCTTGTCTATTTTTTCTAGGTGTTGACATCCCACTCTTGTTCAGAAGAAGGCCTAGAGGATGCAGCCAATGTGTTACTACAGCTCTCTCGGGGGGACCCTGGGACCCGGGACACAGTTCTCAAGCTGCTACTGAATGGAGCCCGCCATCTGGGTTATACCCTTTGTAAACAGATAGGTAATAAAAAGAGTAAGACACTGTCTTAAAGGGTTTCCTAAGCCAACCTGCAAGCTAAATTAGACTCTACCATGTTCCCCAATACCTGACATACAGGTGGCATTCCCAGGGGAGTGCATGGAAGCCTCAAGGCTTCCTCCTCTCTACCTATAGAGCCCCATGATGAGTTGCAGAGGCAGCTACACTACTACCTCAAAGACATGCCTGCCGTGAATCTAAGCTCAGGATTTAGAGTCAGAATAATGTTCTTGGTTTTGAGTAGTATTGAGGATGCAAAAATTCTAACACGGGCTGGGAAGGTAGCTCAGTGGTAGAGTGCTTGCCTTGCATGCATGAGGCCCTGGATTCCATTCCTCAGCTCCACATAAGCAGAAAAGGCCAGGAGTGGCACTGTGGCTCAAGTGGTAGAGCATGCTAGCCTTGAGCTGAAAAGCTGAGGGTCAGCACCCAGGGCCAGAGATCAAGCCCCACAACTGACAACAAAAGAAATCTAACACAAGCCTGGCACTGGTGGCTCACGCCTGTAATCCTAGCTACTGAGGAGGCTGAGATCTGAGGATCGGGTTCAAAGCCAGCCAGGGCAGGAAAGTCCATAAGACTCTTACCTCCAATAAAACACTAGAAAACTGGAAGTGGCACTGTGGCTCAAGCGGTAGAGCGCTCGCCTAGAGCTGAAGAGCTGAGGGACAGCGCCCAGGCCCAGAGTTTAAGCCCCACAATCAAAAAAAAAAAAAAAAAGTCTTTAAAAAAAAAGTCTTAACAGACTGTCTACTTCCCTTCCTATTTGGCCAAGAAGAAAGTTAAAATGAAAGATTACCAAATTAATTTGGACCAAGAATACAGTTCCCATTTTCTTTCAATTGTGGGAATTTCATTGCTGTCTACCACCCCTGCCCTTATCATGAGTCTCCCTAGATCTTTATTCTTTGCTTAATTCTACTGAACTTAACACAAATATTCCTAAAATGGAGATGAAGAATTTGTTGGCCTATATAACTTAGTATTTTTTTGCCATGTCAGAATTAAAAGGTTCTTCCTCCAGATTATCTCTAATCTGTCTTACCTACTACAATACCCATGAGATGGAAACTGTCCAAGCACCAATAGTATATAATTATCTCATAGCTCTCATAGCAGTCTTAACAGGTTAAAACATATATTTCCATCAATAAGGTGCATAAGCAAACTAGAAATGGAATTGAGAAATGTAACTGGATTCACCACAAAACCTCAGGTAAAAAATGTACAGGTGCTAGGTACTAGTGGTTCATATCTGTAACCCAAGTTACTTAAGAGGCTGAGATCTAAGGATCACACACATTTCAAATCCAGCCCTGGCAGGAAAGTCTATGAGACTCTTTATCTCTAAATAATCATCAAAGGCTGGAAGTAGAGCTGTGGCTCAAGCATAGAATACTAGCCTTGAGCACAAAAGCTGAGAAACATTATCTAGGCCCTGAGTTCAAATCTCAGGACAACTCCAAAGAGATAGTGGAGGAGAGGGAGAGGAGTTTAGACCATGGCTTGTCTAGTTCCAAAAGAAATTATTTTTGTGCACCAGACGGTATTTTGTGTAGACTAAACGTATTCCTAAGGTGAGGTAAACTGTAGTCACCAATTGATTTATGAGCACATACAATAAGCTGAAGTAGGCAAAATTCCTGTTTGGTCTAGGTCCTCTTCAAAGAGATAACTTGGGACGATTTGGCTTTCAACTGCTGCACTAGGGCAACACTCTGATATTTACACTTCTGCCTATCAGGTACCCTACTGGCTGAGCTGCGAGAATACAACTTGGAACAGCAGCGGCGATCCCAATGTGAAACCCTTTCTCCTGATGGCCTGCCTGAGGAGCAGCCACAGACCACCAAGCTGAAAGGGAAAATGCAGAGCAGGTGGGTAGTTGCTATCCTCTCTACTATGGGCTGGAAGCTGGGACAATTGTAAAAGATGGCTCTTGCCAAATTCCTCTTTGATTTTCTTTTTCTGGGTGATTTTCTTATCTGTCCTACGTGCATGTGACCTGATTTTTTTTCTCAAACTCCCCACTTCTGAAGTCCTTTATTTCTCTGATCCTTGCTCTGAGTGTTTATACTTTGATGCTGTCAATATACGCAAGCCACCTCTACACTATCCAGGTTTGACATGGCTGAGAATGTGGTAATTGTGGCATCTCAGAAGCGACCCTTGGGTGGCCGGGAGCTCCAGCTGCCTTCTATGTCCATGTTGACATCCAAGACATCCACCCAGAAGTTCTTCTTGAGGGTACTGCAGGTCATCATCCAGCTGCGGGACGACACACGCCGAGCTAACAAGAAAGCCAAGCAGACAGGCAGGCTAGGTATGGAACTAGAGTGTCCAGTTGAGGGGCAGGGTTGGTGGTGGAGGAACTATGAGTCCCATTAGGGACTAGACTCAATGCTCTGTTTGACTTTCTAAAGGGAATGATCAAAATGTTGATGACTTCGTTGTATATCTCATTCAAGCTACCCGCCTAAGTGATTGAAAATAGGGCAGGTGGGAATTAAGGTGTGGGGTGGGCAGAGAGATCTGGCAAGGGAATTGGGAGCCAACCTTTTGTTGAATAAGATTTAACTCACTGGATGTGCACTTTATTTCTGCTTCTTCAGTCACTTGTAACTAAAACATGGTAGCCATGTGACCTCAGCCATTGGCTTACCAAATCATCTTTCCTACCTCTTTCCTTCTATCCCATAGTACTTTCTCACATGTCACCACCTTGCCTAGCGCCTTGTCTCACCTCCCCCCTTTCCCCTCCTCATTTGTAATGATAGGTTTTAGTGCCTGGTGATAAGTGAGTATACTCTGAAGCTGCTTGAACTAAAGCTCAAAGAGCTCAGCAAGATGCCCTGTGGCAGCCCTGGAGATGAGAGGGTTGGGCATTCCTTCTTTCTACGTTTCATATCTTGCTTCCCTTTGTTCTTTCTCCCAGGTTCCTCCGGTTTAGGCTCAGCTAGCAGCATCCAGGCAGCTGTTCGGCAGCTGGAGGCTGAAGCTGATGCCATTATACAAATGGTACGTGAGGGTCAAAGGGCGCGGAGACAGCAACAAGCAGCAACGGTTAGCATGATGCCTGTGGCCCCTCATTCATTTGTCTCTCCCTCCCGCACCATTTCATCAGTGGGGTTTCATTGGCCTTACCTTGTGTGCTTTTGCATTAAGTTTGCTATATGAATGCTTCTGGACAACAAGGTTACTTTCTTCTGTTGGCGTTTTTCTTACTATTTGTTGATTGGTTTCTTGGTTTGAAGTTCGGTTTGGTTTCAAGCTTTGCTATCATCCCATTCTCAGCTATCCAGTCAATAGTGGTGCTTTTGCAGACTGCTTAATGCTAAGTGTCTGGTTCTGAAGGGATGTGGGTTGAAGATTTCTTTCAGTGTCATGGAACAATACAGATACATCAGAGACATCTCAGGAGTGCTATCCTTGAAAGTCTCCCAAACTTGGTATACATACCATGCAGCCACATCTGCCTGGCTGCTCCTCCCACCCTGGCTTCTGCCTCTGTTCTCCATAATCCCTTGGTACCCAGGCATTCAGGCACTTTAGGATGCTTTCAACTACTTAAGGAGCCAGCTTAGTGTTAGGGTCCCTGCATAGAGTGACTGCAGTAAAAGCCAGGCATAATATGTATGCTGTGGCATTTTCATTGTCTTCTTTGTGTGGAATTACTGCTGTATATGTTATGGCTAATGTTGGACATGCCAGGCATAGCCTACCTAGGTCCTAGGTCAGTCACTCTAGGAGGATAGAAAGGGAAATTAAAGACTGTTGTTCTGGAGTATTTTTTACCCAGTGTCTATCACCTGCTGAGATAGATGTTGATTCTTTAAGTCACTCAGGAGAGATTTCACTATTTTCTCTTTCTGAACAAGTGGCAAGGGAAGCAAGCTTACCCTCTGGCTATTTGAGTTTACACACACAAATTCTTGTCCTGGATGGTTTGAAGTCAGTTTCCTGAAGGCATGTTTCTGACTGGACCTAGGGCTGGAGTGGAATGCACAAAATACAGGGAGCTCTTTGGAATACATGCAGGCTCTAGAGTGGACAGGAGGTGAGGAATGCCATCCTTACGACCTAAAGTGCCACAGCATTTGCTAACCAGAGAGGAACTATCTAAGCTCAATATGTGAAAAGGGTTAATCTCTAACCTGTTCTAAGGAAAGCAAAGTTGCAGTCTGTATGTGACCTTATCTCCCTTTTATCCAGTCGGAGTCTAGCCAGTCTGATGCATCTGTCCGGAGAGAGGAGTCACCCATGGATGTGGATCAGCCATCTCCCGGTGCTCAAGATAATCAGTCCATTGGTCAGTACTACTTATTTCTAGCCCAGCAATAGGGAGAACCAGTCTTAGAGAATGTCTACTGGATCACTTGCCCCCAAATTAAATAAGCTCACTGTTTTCCAGATTGTTACTGTGAACACCAGTTTCTGTAAATGTGAACTAATACCAAAACACGTTGAAACTAGGTGATGGAATGTGCTTATAATCCTGAGGGATTAGAAAGATAAGGAGTTCAGAACAGCTAGGGCTACATAACAAGACCTTGTCCCATAAAAACAATACAAAGAAAACATGTATATAAAAGCCTGGATGTATTCTTTACCTGATTTATGTAACTGTAACTTCTCTGTACATCACCTTTATAATAACAATAAATTTTTAATTGGGAATATTCAGTTGTTAGGATTTAATAAGTAGTGATTAGTGAAGTACCTGGCACGTGGTGAAATGCTATTGTTAGTGGCATTTCTCAAGGTTGGTTGTGCACAGAATGCTTTTGGGTAGTACCCCTTGGCACATTCCTGTGGGATACTATTCTCATAGGATATTTTCTTTCTTTTTTTTTTTTTTTTTTTTTGGTCCAGTAATGGGCCTGAACTCTGGGCCTGAGCGCTGTCCCTCAGCTCTTCAGCTCAAGGCTAGCGCTCTGCCACTTGGGCCACAGCGCCACTTCTGGCTTTTTTCTTTTTGCTTATGTGGTGCTGAGGAATCGAACCCAGGGCCTCAGGCATGCAAGGCAAGCGCTCTACCACTAAGCCACCTTCCTAGCCCATCATAGGATATTTTCTTTTCTTTTTTTTTTTTTTTTTTTTTTTTTTTTTTTTTGGTCAGTCATGGGGCTTAAACTCTGGGCCTGGGCACTGTCCCTGAGGTCTTCAGCTAAAAGCGAGTACTCTACCACTTGAGCCACAGTGCCACTTCCAGTTTTCTAGTGGTTTATTGGAGATAAGAGTCTCGACGGTCTTTCCTGCCTGGGCTGGCTTTGAACCTCTATCCTTAGATCTCAGCCTTCTGAGTAGCTAGGATTACAGGCATGAGCCACTGGCACCCAGCAGATATTCAATTTTTAAATATTATATTGAATCACTATTCATCTGAACTTTATGGAGCTAGATACTCCCATCTCCCATGATCTCCCTTCATCATCTTTTTTTTTTTTAATGGTCAGTTTAGGGGTTTGAACTCAGGGCCTGGGTGCTATCCCTGAGCTTTTTTGCTCAAGGTTAGCACTCTACAACTTTCAGCCAGACCTCCATTTCTGTTTTCTGGTGGTTAATTGGAGATAAGAGTATTGTGGGGACTTTCCTGCTTGCAATTGCTTTAAATCATGATCCTCAGTCTTCGTTAGGATTACCAACATGGGCCACCTGCTCCCAGTCTGTTCCTGGTTCTTGAAAAAGTAGAGAGGAAGCAATCTGCTTCCAAAGGCAGCTGTCAGAAATTAATGAGGATAATGTCCTATAAAACATACTCTGAACTGCAATGTGTTTAACCAAAGTTGGATTGTGCTTAGGTAACTTAACCCACAGATTTCCTGTGAGTTAATGAGGCAATGACTTGATTGGACTACCATAGACTTAAGTGACCACTGGACACTTAAAACATGAATAGTTTGTGTCACTGAGGAACCAAGTTTGTTACTAACTGGCATCCAAATTTGTTACAGTACAGGACTAGAACTTACCCCTAGATATTTGCTTAGTTAGCAATACTCGGTGGCCAATGGGCCCAGCAGATATATCTCTGCAGTTGCCTGTCCAGTTGGTCTGGGGAAAAACTCTTGGGAAAGAAACCTTGAAGGCTTTCTAACTCTGTCTTCTGTGTGCCCAATAGCCTCAGATGGACCATCACAGGGAGAAAAAGAGAAAGAGGAAAGACCCCCTGAGTTACCCTTGCTCAGTGAGCAGCTGAGCCTAGATGAGCTATGGGACATGCTGGGAGAATGCTTAAAGGAACTGGAAGAATCCCACGATCAGCATGCGGTGCTAGGTGAGTTGTTTGTTGCTGTTCTGCTCCGCAACACAGCCCATCCTGCCAATTTTTTTTCTTCCAAGTTTGTTCTTTCTCCTTATCTATAGCAGTGTTCAATTCTCTGACCTTAGTATCAAGAAAAAGGTTGCTTCCTCTCTTAGTAACTGGAGTATTTTGCTCACCAGATGAGGGCAATCTGTGTATGTGACAGTCCATCCTGTTTTTCTCTGGCTTTAAGGGAGTGCTGACTTTTTCCAGGGCTTTTTATCTACCATTGGGTTTGAATTCCTACATTATTTCTTCCATATTGTATTTTTATGATTGGTTTAGAGGGGCAGAGGGGTTTGTATGTTCAAGTGTATCAAGTAAAGTGACACTTTCTTCATAATGCTTTCCCCCTCACCCCTCAGTGCTACAGCCTGCTGTTGAGGCCTTCTTTCTGGTCCATGCCACAGAGCGGGAGAGCAAGCCTCCTGTCCGAGACACCCGTGAGAGCCAGCTGGCACACATCAAGGATGAGCCTCCTCCGCTCTCCCCTGCCCCCTTAACCCCAGCCACTCCCTCCTCCCTTGACCCATTCTTCTCCCGGGAGCCCTCGTCTATGCACATCTCCTCAAGCCTGCCCCCCGACACACAGAAGTTCCTTCGTTTTGCAGGTACAGGGACCTCTCAGTCTCCTAGATTCAGGGTTACTTCATGTTTTATCCTTAGGTGGTCTAGCTGATCCAGCACAGTGAAAGATAGGGGGGGGGGGGAGGGCGAGCGAGCATGCGTGCGCATGTGGCATGCATAGTGAGCCTAATGAAGCACATAGCCCGGGGCCTTGTGTGCCATCATAAGTGGTTTTTGCTTTATCCTGAAGCCATGGGAAGCCAGGCATGGTAGAAATGCCCCTATTCATTTGCATGCACACTTCAGAGCTGACCTTAACTTTGGCTGGTTCTTACAAAGTACCCTGGAAAGGAAGAACAGAAAAGTTTCTAGGTGGTGGGCTTCCATGATGTGCTTCTGATTTTTGCTGTCCTGTTTTTTCCCCTCAGAGACTCACCGCACTGTGTTAAACCAGATTCTACGGCAGTCTACCACCCACCTTGCTGATGGGCCTTTTGCTGTCTTAGTAGATTACATTCGTGTCCTTGACTTTGATGTCAAACGCAAGTATGTGCCTGAATGGAGGGATACAGGAGCTCCCCACATGATATCCATAGTTGTTTCTAGGACCAAAACTTTTGCTTGGTAGCAGTGGGTGGAATGGTGTTTGGTAGAGAAAGAAAGAAGTGTCTTACTAACAAGTCATTGCATACACACACACACACACACGCACACGCACGCACACACACACACACACACACACACGTCCTCTTCATTCTTCATTAGCTAAATGAGAGCCATATATTTTTTTTAACCATATGGTTTTCTAAAGTCCCATTCCATCCTTTGGTGTTGTGAGGCTGTGGTACATTCATAGCTGGGCTCAGAAGCACTTCCACACCATTCCTGGAATAATTTCTATCGCCTCTACACATACACACATTTATTACCTGCTCGTTGAAGAAATCCCATACCACAATATGTGGGGGTATTACTCAAAGATAGAAAATGTCAGGCACTGGCTGGCGGCTCATGCCTGTAATCTTAGCTACTCAGAAGGCTGAGATCTGAGGATCCAATCACAGCTTAAAGCCAATGTGGGCAGGAAAGTCTGTGAGATTCTTACCTCTAATAAACTACTTTAAAAATGCAGGAAGTGGAGTTTTGGCTCAAATGGTAGGGCACTAGTCTTGAGCCCCCCCCCCCCCCAATAAAAGCAGCAGCTATGGGATAGTTCAGGTCCCCGGAATGGCAAACCAAAGGAAAAAAAAAAAGTAAAGAGGGCTGCGAAGGTGGCTCAGTGGTAGAGCGCTTGCCTTGCATGATCAAGGCCCTGGGTTCGATTCTTCAGCACCACATAAGCAAAAAGAAAAAAGCCGGAAGTGGTGCTATGGCTCAAGTGGTAGAGCGCTAGCCTTGAGCTGAAGAGCTGAGGGACAGCGCCCAGGCCCAGAGTTCAGGCCCCACGACCGGACCCAAAAAAAAAAAAAAAAAAAAAGTAAAGAAAAGAAAAGAAAAAAAAACTTCCAAGTTGGTCAGAAGTAGAGGCCAAAGTGTTTAGAAGATAGAAGTGTCACTGTGGGTCTTATGAGATGCACAGAAGCTTGCTCTGCCATTTCCCAATCCTACTTTCCTATCTCCCAAGGTATTTCCGCCAAGAGCTAGAACGTTTGGATGAAGGGCTCCGTAAAGAAGACATGGCTGTGCATGTCCGCCGAGACCATGTGTTCGAAGACTCCTATCGGGAGCTGCATCGCAAATCCCCTGAAGAAATGAAGAATCGATTGTAAGAGAACCGACAAGTCTGTCTAGGGCAGGGGACCTCTTTCTGTATAGTAGTAGTGGCTTGCTCTGACCTCAAATTTAGAACATTTTGGCAGCTGCTGTACTCCCCAGTAGCTGTCTGGCTTCAATAATCTCACTGATTTGTCTTCTAATTTCTGGGCCTGTCTTACTGGCCAGCTCTGACTGAGCTAATCAAGTTCTAGGCAGCCAGGAAGAGTCTCTGGTATTTATAAGGATACCCCTGAAGGCTTCATGATAAGTGTGATTGTTGTTAAACTCAGAATCAGAAGCCCGCTAAACAAATGGTAGCCTAGATTGGGAAAGATTCTTTGTATATACATGAGTACCCTACCCAATGGAAAACTGCTAAATGATGATTTTGAAACCACCTAGAGGAGACTGGCAGTTTGTAATAATGTGTGTCTCTGGAACTGATGACAAGACTTCTCAGGGTCATACAAAGACTTCACCTTGGTCTTTGTAGTCTGAGCCCATCATCCGTGTGATCACACAAGAGGTCAGAATATCCTCCCAATGCTCTCTGGCACTGTGTTCACTTCTTCACATCTGATACAACACTCCCCAAAGTCTGCTTTGCACTTTCCCTGGCTCATATGATGCTACACAAATGGTTAGATTTGTCCTGGGCTTCCTGTATAGTTCTCTTGTTTCTGCTGTCTTAATATAGGTATATAGTGTTTGAAGGAGAAGAAGGTCAGGATGCTGGAGGCCTCCTGCGAGAGTGGTATATGATCATCTCACGAGAGATGTTTAACCCTATGTATGCCTTGTTCCGTACCTCACCTGGTGATCGAGTCACCTACACCATCAACCCATCTTCCCACTGCAACCCCAATCACCTCAGCTACTTCAAATTTGTCGGGCGCATAGTGGCCAAAGCTGTATATGACAACCGCCTCCTAGAGTGCTACTTCACTCGGTCCTTCTACAAACACATCTTGGGCAAATCTGTCAGGTAAGAAAAATGTGGCATAGCCCTGAGCTTGTGGAGTCCAATCCTTTCTTATCTCCCATCCCTATACTACCAATCCTTCCACCAATGATCCTGTGTAATTATGTTTTCCTAGATATACAGATATGGAAAGTGAAGATTACCATTTCTACCAGGGCCTGGTTTACCTGCTAGAAAATGATGTCTCCACACTCGGCTATGACCTCACCTTCAGTACTGAGGTAGGTCATTTTAAGGGTCCTTGGAACAGACACTGGATAATCTTAATTCTAAGGAAGCATTTTGACTTCTTCAAGCCCCATTCCTTGTACTCTAATCAGACCAATGGATGTGAAAGATAATCACATACAATTGCTAAAAATAATTCAGTCTATTAGCTAAACTAGTTAAAATGCACTAGTTGCATAGGTCTTCATTGTTGAAACATTATAGGACTATTAAGGAGAAAATATTACGACTACTCTTCTTCCCTCAGATTATTTTTCCATAAAGATTGTATTTGTACTTGCCTGTAATTTTAGCTATTCGGGAGCCTGAGATCTGAGGGTTGTGGTTCAGAGCCAGCCCAGACAAGAAAATCCATGAACCAATTCATCACCAAAAAGCTGAAAGTGGAGCTGTAACTCAAGTGGTAAAGAGCTAGCCTTGAGTGGAAAACCTCAGATAGTGCCCAGGCTCTAAGTTAGAGTCTCTCCCCATCCCCCAGTACTGGCCCAAAAGGGGGAAAAAAAAGAAAGAAAACAGTCCCTGGTCGTGTGTGTGTGTGTGTGTCTGTGTGTGTGTGTGCGCGCGCGCGTGTGCATGTGCGTGTGTAGGTGCACACTTGTCCTGGAGCTTGAAAAAAAAGAAAACAGTGCCTGGTCGTGTGTGTGTGCGTGTGCGTGTGTGTGCGTGTGTGTGTGCACACTTGTCCTGGAGCTTAAATTCAAGGTTTGGGTGCTATCCCTTAACTTTTTCTACTCAAGGCTGGCACTCTGTCACTTGAGTTACAGTTTTGCTTCTGGTTATTTGGAGATAAAGTGTCTCACTGACTTTTCTGTCTTTGAACCTCAATCCCTAGATCTCGGTTTCCTGAGTAGCCAAGATTACAGGAATGAGCCACTTGTGCCAGCTCTATTTATTGTTGACAGCTGCCTCTCCATCTTCTTTATGTATTCTAAGCCAAAAAATAATGTCCCTTATTCCTTATTTTTGGTATTTGGGATCTTCTAGGTCCAAGAGTTTGGAGTCTGTGAAGTTCGTGACCTCAAACCCAATGGGGCGAACATCTTGGTAACAGAGGAGAATAAGAAGGAATATGTACACTTGGTGTGCCAGATGAGAATGACAGGTATGAAAAATGCCCTTTCAACCTCTACTTGCTCAATATGAGAAAAGTTGAGACCTCATTCATTTCTTTGTTTTTTTTCTTTTTGGTCCAAGACCGGAACTTGACTAACGTACTTGACTCTTGCTCATTGGCTGGTATTCTACCAACTGAGCCACAGTTCCAACCCTGTTGGTCTTACCTTTTGCTCTTATTTGTATGGCAAAGTCTTATATAAAAGGAGTTAAAACAGCCAGGCACCAGTGGCTCATGCCTGTAATCCTAGCTGCTCAGGAGGCTGAGATGTGGAGATGGTACTTCAAAGCAGATTGGGCATCATTTCCACTAAAACTACTAAAAAAACCAGAAATGGAGCTGTGGCTCAAGAGGTAAATTGTTAGCCTTCCTTGTTAGCAAAGGAAGCTCAGGGACAACACCTAAGGCCCTGAGTTCAAGCCCCAGGATCAGCACACACAAACCAAAAAAAAATCAAAACACCTGACAAAATACATAATCTCATCCACTTTCAGTTGCCAGATATGTATTCCTTGTAGCATCAGGATTCAAATTAGGGATCTCTGACCTCTAGCAGTTGTGTGCATTCAGAAGTCATGTGGTTTGGTTCTCTTTCCAGGAGCTATCCGAAAACAGCTGGCAGCTTTCTTGGAAGGCTTCTATGAGATCATTCCAAAGCGCCTCATTTCCATATTCACTGAGCAGGAATTAGAGTTGCTCATATCAGGACTGCCCACCATTGACATTGATGATCTGAAATCCAACACTGAGTACCACAAGTACCAGTCCAACTCTATTCAGGTAACAACTTTCTCCATATACACCTGATCCAATGAAGTGCTTGTTAACATTACAGGTGATCTAATGCTACTCTTCTGAGACATAGTTTCAGCTGTTGATGGTGCTTTTGCCCATCCTGTAATGTGACTTACCAATAGATTGCGAATCTAACGATGTTTCCCACTCTTCCTTCCAAGCTGTCTTCCTAACACCAGCGTCTTGTGTCCATTCCTCCAGATCCAGTGGTTTTGGAGGGCATTGCGTTCTTTCGACCAAGCTGACCGTGCCAAGTTCCTCCAATTTGTCACGGGTACTTCCAAGGTACCCCTGCAAGGCTTTGCTGCCCTAGAAGGCATGAATGGCATTCAAAAGTTTCAGATCCATCGAGATGACAGGTCCACAGATCGCCTACCTTCTGCTCACACATGGTAAGGGGAAGTATTTGTTTTTTCCTTTTCAATGTTTATATTGAACTTGCAGAATTGGTGCTTCTAGACCCCTACCCAAAATGAGGAACACAAATCTGGCTCAGTACTCCACACTGGCTAGTGTTTTTTGATGGTTCTATGGAGAAGGTGATGTTTGAGAAGAGCAAGAGCTTAGCTTAGCCTCTATACTTTTAGAGCCAGGCTGTTTTGAGAGCAGCAAGGTTAGATGGATGTTTCCCATGCATAGAGGCCACTATTTAAAAAACAAAAATACAGCAGAGCTGGCTGATAGTGGCTCACACCTAGCTATTTAGGAGGCTGAGATCTGAGGATCAAATTTCAAAACCAGCCCAGGAAGGAAAATTCATGAGACTTATCTCTAACCACCAAAAAGCCAGAAGTAGAGCTGTGGCTGTTGTGGTAGAATGTTAGCCTTGAGCAAAAAAGAAGCTTAGGACCTGAGTTCAAGGCCCAGGACTGGCACCAAAAACAAAAAGTACAAAAGACTAAAAAAGAAAAGAAATCAAGAAAAATCAAAGCAAGGGAGGGCCAGTGGGTGCCATGAGAACACAGGGATCTAGTTGTCATCTCTTCTCATGGATCAATCTTTCTTCTTTTCCTAGTTTTAATCAGCTGGACCTGCCTGCCTATGAGAGCTTTGAGAAGCTCCGCCACATGCTACTACTGGCCATCCAAGAGTGCTCTGAAGGCTTTGGGCTGGCCTAAACGGCACTGCCCAATTCTGTGGGGTTTTTCTACCATTGTTGGACCTGGGGAGGGGGGGGGAATGTTTAAAAAGAACCAGAAAGAAAATGTCAAAAACCAATAAATGAAATCCACCAACTCACCATGTGTGTCTCCCAGCTGCCCCATCTTCTCCAGCGCATACCTGTTTCCCTTCTGCTCATTCTCTTTCCTCCCTCATCCCCTTTGCTCACCTCTCCCCTTTCCATGCCGTCCATGGTCCCCACCCCATGTGTTAAGAAGGCAGTAGCCTTTGCAGGGACCTGTTTGTCCCAACTGTTTGAACAGTGTGCTCCTCAGATTCTGTGTTCAGAAGGATTTGCTGCATTGAGACTTGAAACCTTTGGATAGGGGAAAAATTATATATATATATATTTTTTTGTTCTGTTTGCATTTCTTAATTTGTGCTTGGAATGTGTTGATGTGCACAGCTAATGATTCAATGCGAGACAAGATTGGCGTCTGTGTTGTGGAGGTTTCAAATAAAGAGCACTCTTCATAACTCACTTTTCACATTGGAGTTTTTTTCAACTTAAATAAGCAAAGCACATCCTACACATCTGGAGAAGATCCAAATGAACTTCTCCAGAAAAATCATCTCTGCCATTCCAGCTCACCCACCAACCTCCACCTCTGGTTCAACTTCCTCCTTGTAAAGGCAGTTTCCTCACAGTTAGAGAGGTTGGCAGGAATTTGGGGGATGGTCTTCTTAAAAAATTTTTTTAATGCTTTACCTGAACTTGGGGGCTATGACTGGTCACCAAGGACAAAGCTTCAGCTTGCTCAAGGGGCACAAACTAGCAGGTTGAATAACCTTGAGTTCACTCAAGGATTTTATTTGGTTGAGCCTTTATAAGTTTAGTTTCTTCTGCTAATATTTTAGTTCATCTCCATCCCTAATGAATTTTAGTAAGCAAGAGATTTGACTAGCTCTCCAGTTTTTGTTTTGTCTGTTCCTCTTGTCATCTGCCTGCCTGTCTGCTAGTCTGACTGTCCACAGATCACCTAGTGAGTCTCTTGTGCTTTTTACTCCATTCAGCACTTAAAGCTGATCTACTTAAAGATTTTGATGGTTCCTGCCTTCAACAACAAAAAATAATTTAATAAAAGTTTAGTTAGAAAAACAACCCCAATGGTGCTTGTTCTGCTTGATTTGTGTGGTTTTTGTTATTCATTGAGGTATCTACCTCAAAGATTTTCCTGTGGCCATGTCTCAAAGCGGGATGCAAAAAGATAAAGGGGCCTAATCTGAGCCATTTTCCCTTGTGTTTAGCATTCACACTCTAGCACCTGACCCTGAGAAGATAGTAATTCAACCCTCTCCCGAGCATGTGGTCTGGAAAGAAACCATCAGCTCAATGTTGAAAGGCCTAGAAGGCGAGGGAGGCTTCCCAATGTCTTCAGCCTTGAGCGGAATCCTTAAAGCTGGGTTGCAGATGAGTTTTAAGAAAGCAGGAGTCCAGGAACCAGTAGCTGAGGCCTGTAATCCTAGCTACTCAGGAGGCTGAAATCTACGGATCACAGTTTGAAGCCATCCTGGGAAGGAAAGTTTGTACAATTCTTAATCTCCAATTAACCAGTGGAGCTCTGTTGCAAGTGGTAGAGTGCTAGCCTTGGGGTGGGGAGGGAGCTTAGAGACAGGGCCTAAGCCCTGATTTCAAGCGCCAAGACTGGTACATGAGCGCAAGTGCACATACATGGTTTACTTTTTAAAACAGTTCTGGAGCTGAGTGCCAGTGGCTCATGCCTGTAATCCTAGCTACACAGGAAGCTGAGATCTGAGAATCGATTTTCAAAACCACCCCAACAGGAAAGTCCATGATACTTACCTCCAATTAATCACAGAAAAAACTGGAAGTGAAGCTAGCTATGACAGCTCAAGTGGTAGAGTTCAAGCCCCCAGAACCAGCAAAAAAAAGTCCTGATTACAATAAACAAAACTTCCATTGTCCAGTAGAATATGTTTCATAGCATTTATAATTATAGCAGTGAAAATGTTTCAATTGAGTATACCAGTGCAGCCTCAAAGATAAGCAAAGTTAGCTGGGCACCAGTGGCTCACGCATGTAATCCCAGGTACTAAGGAGGCTGAGATCTGAGGATCATGGTTCAAAGCTAGCCAGGGCAGGAAAGTCCCTGAAACTCATCTCCAATAAACCACCAGAAAACAGGAAGTGGCGCTGTGGCTCAAGTGGTAGAGCACTTGAGCTGAAGAGATGAGGGGCAGCACCCAGGCCCAGAGTTCAAGCCCCACGACCGGCCAAAACAGTAAGACCCCTTGCAATTTCTAGGTGTAGTACACACCTGTAGTCCTAGCTACCCACTTAAGCCCAGGTTTTCCAGACTAACCTGTTCAACATACTAAGAGCTTGGCTCAAACACAAAATTGCTCAACAGTGCAATATGCAAAAGGACATATGTGAAGAAAACATCCTGCACAGTTGAGGATGATGATCTGTGGGTAGGGTAGGAGAACAGAAGCATGCAACTTAGAACATTGTAGAGTAGTTCAGCTTCATTGATAGTATTCATTTCTATCAACATTACTGGGTATCTAGATGTTCATCTTAGTTTGCTATGGTATTTTGCAACATATATCTCCTTGGGAGTCTGAGAACTGGAGGATTACAGTTGAAAGCCAGCCAAGAAAGAATAGTCTACAAGACTCCCATATCCAACTAACCAACAAAAAAAAAGTGTGATTCAATGTAGCTTCAGTAATAGAACACCCGCAGTGAGCAAGAAAATGAAGCAAGAGCCCGAGGACCCTACATTCAAGTCCCAATACTGATGTGCACGCACGCGTACACGCACACATCTCTAAAGCAACAGACATGACTTTCTTCTTGACAGTTCTAGGGCTTGAATTCAGGGACTGGGTGCTATCTCTGAGCATTTTTTGCTCAAAGCTAGTACTTGAGACACAGCTGCACTTCTAAGTTTTTGGTAGTTAATTGGAGATAAGAGAATCACAGATTTTCCTCCAATCTCAGCCTCCTGAATAGCTAGGATTACAAGCATGAGATACTAGCACAACACATAATCTTTCTTCTTTATGTAAAAATACCAGTCAAACGCCTCAGCAGGAAAAAGCAGCAAATGTAGACATTACATTCAAATGAACTATGGTGGTTGGAGGCATGGCTCAGGTTGTAGAGCACCAGCCAGTGAACAAAAGCAAGCACCAGATACAGAGTTCAAACCCTGGTCTCAGACCAAAATAGAAAAGAAAACTGTAAATTGGGGATTAGAGATGAGGGGAAAAAATGGGAGAATGAAGGGATGACACTGACCAAGAAGCATTGTACTCATAACCTGACTTATGGAATTGTAATCCCTTTGTACAATTATTTATTTTTGTTGGTCATGGGGCCTGAACTCTGGGCCTGGGCGCTGTCCCTCAGCTCTTCAGCTCAAGGGAAGCTCTCTACCCCCTGAGCCACAGCACCACTTTCAGCTTTTTCTGCTTATGTGGTGCTGAGGTAAATCAAACCCAGGGCCTCATGGATACAAGGCAAGTACTCTACCACTGAGCTACCTTCCTAGCCCCAATTATTTAATTTTTTTTAATTAAAAAGCTGCGTACCAGTGGTCCCTGCCTGTAATACTAGCTACTCAGGAGGCTGATATCTGAGGATCGTGGTTCAAAGCCAGTCCAGGCAGGAAAGTTCATGAGACTCCTACTTCCAATTAATAACCAGAAAACTAGAAGTGGCTCAAGTGGTAGAGCGCTCGCCTTGAGCTGAAGAGCTGAGGGACAGCAGCCAGGCCCTGAATTCAAGCCCCGTGACTGACAAAAAAGTATTAAAAAGTGGAAATAAAAGTCACAAAAGTCACAAAAAGAAGATATGGAGATGAACTATACATATAAGAAACTTGTCTTGGGGCTGGGAAGGTGGCTCAGTGGTTGAACGCTTGCCTTGCATTCATGAGGCCCTGGGTTTGATTCCTCAGCACCACATAAGCAAAAAGAAAAAAGCCAGAAGTGGCGCTGTGGCTCAAGTGGTAGAGCACTAGCCTTGAGCTGAAGAGCTGAGGGACAGTGCCTAGGCCCAGAGTTCAGGCCCCATGACTGGACCCAAAAAAAAAAAAAAAAAAAAAAAAAAAAGAAACTTGTCTTTTACGTCTGTAATAATCAAGATCCATTGAAACTACTTACCATATGGGCGCCAATGCCTCACGTCTATAATCCTAGGTACCAATAAGTGCTACCATTGGAGCTAGTCAATAACTCATAGCCATATCTCTTCCAACACAGAATGAATCTCAGCCTGGCTAGGATAGTAACTGCTTCTTTTAATTGCTATCCTATATCTTTTTTTTTTTTTTTTTTTTGAGTCCTGTGTCTTGAACTCTGGGCCTGGGAACTTTCCCTGATCTCTTCAGCTCAAGGCCAGCACTCTACTGCTTGAGCCACAGCGTCACTTCGGGTTTTGATATCAGCCTCCTTAGTAGCTAGGATTACAGGCGTGAGCTACCAGCACCCAGCAACAATAAAATTTTAAAAATAAAGAAACCAAAGAAGACATCAGGAAATGGAAAGACCTCCCATGTTCATGGATAGGTATGATATTGTGAAAATGGCTATTCATAAAAATCCTAATGCTATTCTTCACCAAGATGATAAAACTACAAAAATTCATATGGAACCACAAAAGTCCCTAAACAGCCAAAGCAATTTTAGGTGAAAAAAAAAGGGGGGACTGGGAAGGTGGCTCAGTGGTAGAGCGCTTGCCTTGCATGCATGAGGCCCTGGGTTTGATTCCTCAGCACCACATAAGAAAAAAGAAAAAAGCCGGAAGTGGCACTGTGGCTCAAGTGGTAGAGCACTAGCCTTGAGCTGAAGAGCTGAGGGACAGCGCCCAGGCCCAGAGTTCAGGCCCCACGACCAGACCCCCCCCCCAAAAAAAATGCTGGGGTTATCACAATTGCAGACCTCAAACTTCATTACAGAGCTACAATTACAAAACCATCTTAGTATTGGATAAAAATAGGCCCAAAGATTAATGGAATAAACTGGAAGACCCAAAATAAACCCATATACTTACAGTCATCTGATATTTGACAAGGGAGCCAAAAAATATATGTTGGAAGCCAGACACCGGTGGCTCAAGCCTGTAATCCTAGTTCCTCAGAAGCCTGAAACCTGAGGACCACAGTTCAAAGCCAGCCCAGGCAGGAAAGGCCTGAGACTCTTATCTCCAATTAACTACCAGAAAAGTGGAACTGGCTCAAGTGGTAGAGCTCTAGCCTTTAGCTGAAGAGCTGAGGGACAGCGCCCAGACCCAGAGTTCAAGCCCCACAACCCCCCCACCAAATACCCCCATATTCATGAATGTTCCTTTCTCAGAGGAAAGAGACAAATAAGCAACAAATTGTAATACAGGTGCTGGAGGCTCACATCTGAAATCCTAGCTACACAAGAGGCTGAGAACAAAGCATCATGGTTCAAAGCCAATCCAGGCAGAAAAGTTTGTGAGATTCCATCTCCAATTAACCATAAAAACATCTACTGGGGCAGGCACTAGTGGCTCACGCCTGTAATTCTAACTACTCAGGAGGCTGAGATATGAGGATGGTTGTTCAAAGCCAGCCCGGGTAGGAAAGTCCATGACACTTTTATCTCCAATTAACCACCAGAAAACCAGAAATGGTTCTGTGGCTCGAAGTGGTAGCCTTGAGCAAAAAAGCTCAGGGACATTGCCCAGGCTAAGAGTTTAGGCCCTGTGACCAAAAACAAACAAACCACAAACTACTGAAGGCATTCATGGCTCAAGTGGTAGAATGTGAGGCCCTGAGTTAAAGCCATCACACACACACACACACACACACACACACACACACACCTAGAATTATGGATAAGAGGCATGGCTCAAGTACTCAAGTAGTAGAACACTAGCCTAACAAGTAAAAAGTCCCGAGTTTAATCCCTAGTACTGCCAAAAATACTTAAACTTTTTTGTCAGTTGTGGGGCTTGAACTCTAGGCCTGGGCGCTGTCCCTCAGCTCTTCACCTAAAGGAAAGCACTCTACCACTTGAGCCACAGCGCCACTTCTGGTTTTCTGGTAGTTTTTTGGAGATAAGAGTCTCATGTACTTTTCTACCCGGGCTGGCTTTGAACTGGGACCCACAGATCTCAGCCTCGGAGTAGGTAGTATTACAGGTGTGAGCCACAGGCACCCAGCTTAAGTAAATTTTTTGGGGGGTCCGGTCATGGGGCCTGAACTCTGGGCCTGGGCACTGTCCCTCAGCTCTTCAGCTCAAGGCTAGCGCTCTACCACTTGAGCCACAGCGCCACTTCCGGCTTTTTCTTTTTGCTTATGTGGTGCTGAGGAATCGAACCCAGGGCCTCATGCATGCAAGGCAAGAGCTCTACCACGGAGCCACCTTCCCAGCCCCTTAAGTAAATGTTTAAAAAGAGAAACAGACAGGTATGGTCATGTACACCTATAATATCAGCACTCAAGGGCAGAGGTAGGAGGATAATGAATTCATCTATGCTACACAGTAAGTTCTAGGTTACTTTCAGTTGGGTAATAAGAACCTGTTAGAAAGAAAGAAAATAGGGGAAGGAAGGAAGGAAGGAAGGAAGGAAGGAAGGAAGGAAGGAAGGAAGGAAGGAAGGAAGAAAGGAAGGGAGGGAGGGAGGAAGGGAGGGAGGGAGGGAGGGAGGGAGGGAGGGAGGGAGGGAGGGAGGGAAGAAAAAAGAAAGAATGAAGGAGAAAAAGAGAAAGAGAAAAAAAAGAGTGCTTGCCTTGCATGCATGAGGCCCTGGGTTCAATTCCTCAGCACCACATAAGCAGAAAAAGCCGGAAGTGGGGCTGAGGCTCAAGTGGTAGAACGCTAGTCTACAGCTGAAGAGTTGGGGGACAGCGCTCAGGCCCAGAGTTCAGGCCCCACAACCAACAACAACAAAAAAAAGAGTATGAGGCCTTGAGTCCCAGTACAAGAAAGAAAGAAAGAAAGAAAGAAAGAAAGAAAGAAAGAAAGAAAGAAAGAAAGAAAGAAAGAAAGAAAGAAAGAAAGAAAGAAAGAAAGAAAGAAAGAAGAAAGAAAAGAAAGAGAAAGAAAGAAGAAAGGAAGGAAGGAAGGAAAGAAGGGAGGAAGGAAAGAAGGGAGGGAAGGAAGGAAGGGAGGAAAGGAAGGAGAAAGAGAAAAAGAGAAAGAGAAAGAGAAGGCTGGAGGGAGGGAGACAGAGACAGAGAAAGAAGGAAAGAGAAACTCAGATGCTGCTACTGAATACAAAGTAAGGCCCAGAGAGAAGGATGCTAGGTGCCTGGAATATGAGGAATTAGGTTAGTTTATGAGCCATGTCATAGGCCTTATTGAAGAAGTGACATGTATTGTATTCTAGCAGAGGCCTGCAAGCAGCCTGGATTACTAGGCTGGTTTCCTCCCATGGTGTTGTTCAATGTGTTCCTCTGTTATTTATATTCCTATAAACTTGGTAGTTGGAGCTAAAGGTTGAACTAGTGCAGGTTCAGTTTCTGAGCAAGAATCTTTGATAGGTGGCGCTGTAAGTTCTTTCATCAGGAGGTTTATAGCTCAGGTCTGGCATAAACAAACTTTCTTTCTTTCTTTCTTTCTTTCTTTCTTTCTTTCTTTTCTTTCTTTCTTTCTTTCTTTCTTTCTTTCTTTCTTTCTTTCTTTCTTTCTTTCTTTCTTTCTTTCTTTCTTTCTTTCTTTCTTTCTTTCTTTCTTTCTTTCTTTCTTTCTTTCTTTCTTTCTTTCTTTCTTTCTTTCTTTCTTTGAGTTGTGGGGCCTGAACTCTGGGCCTGGGCGCTGTCCCTCAACTCTTCAGCTCAAGGCTAGCATTCGACCATTTGAGCCACAGCACAACTTCCAGTTTTTCTGCTTCTGTGGTGCTGAGAAATCGAACCCAGGGCCTCATGCATGCAAGGTAAGCATTCTACCACTGAGCCACCTTCCCAGCCCCTTGTCAAGCTTTTTTTATTGAGTAGTTGTACAATTTCATAAGTCAGGTTATGAGTACAATGTCCTCTGATCAGTGTTACGCCTTCTTTCATTCTTCCCCATTTCTTCCTCCTGCCCCTACCATTCAAGTTACATTGTTCCTTTTTATATAATACAAATTGAATATAATGGCTACATTTGCTCACCCTTCCTCCCTCCATTCCTAAGCTTTTTTTTGCCAGTGCTGGGGCTTGAACTCAGGACCTGGACAACGTCCCTGAGTCTTTCTCTGCTCGAGACTAGCACTCTACTACTTGAGCCACAGCACCACTTCTGCCTTTTTCTGTTTATGTGGTACTAAGGAATCAAACCCAGGGCTTCATGAATGCTAGGCAAACCATCTTCCACTAAGCCATATTCCCAGCACTTAAGGTTTTAATAAAACCCAAATGTATTTAAGTATCTGTGTACACATCCTACCCTGTTCAAACTGGCCAATTGTGGGCAAACCGTGAACCTGAATTCAGCCAATCAGAGCAGAGGGACAGGAGCTGCTGCATTAGGGATAGAAAGGGAGCAATCTGCCTGGATTTCGGCTGGTGGTACACCCTTCTGCAGACCTAAACTTTGCCTTGCCGCGTTCCTTTCAAGTTGTGTCCTCATTTCTGTGTGACACCCCAATATCCTGAGATATTTCTTTTTTTTTTTTTTGTCAGTCGTGAGGCCTGAACTCTGGGCCTGGGCGCTGTCCCTCAGCTCTTCAGCTCAAGGCTAGGGCTCTACCACTTGAGCCACAGCGCCACTTCCGGCTTTTTTTTTCTTTTTGCTTATGTGGTACTGGGGAATCGAACCCAGGGCCTCATGCATGCAAGGCAAGCGCTCTACCACTGAGCCACCTTCCCAGCCCCTATCCTGAGATATTACAATTCCCACAGAAGTGATCCTTCCAAATCCCTGGACTTCTGCTTCATTGATCTCATATCCTCAGGAAATCTCTTCAGCCACTCATTCCAACAGGAAGAACCTTGACATCATCATCAAACAAAAATGGGACAAGTCCAACAGCAATTTCGTGTATGCCTCTTTTTTTTGGGGGGGGGGCGGGGATCCGGTCGTGAGGCCTGAACTCTGGGCCTGGGTGCTGTCCCTCAGCTCTTCAGCTCAAGGCTAGCGCTCTACCACTTAAGCCACAGCGCCACTTCTGGCTTTTATTTCTTGCTTATGTGGTGCTGAGGAATCGAACCCAGGGCCTAATGCATGCAAGGCAAGCGCTCTACCACTGAGCCACCTTCCCAGCCCCCGGTGTATGCCTCTTTTTGGCAACTGCCTTCTATTGTTTAACTGTAATAATCTTCACACCCTAAAAATTAGGGCCTGTAACACTTTGAACAGTTTGCATTCAGATGCTTATGCATAAAAAAGGACAGCTTCATATGGCTATTTGCATTCCTCCAAAATTGTTCTAACCTCAAATCCTGACACAGACCCATGAAAAATCTCAGAAACCTCCCACTATGGATAGAGCTTTTCAAACTTAAAACTTTGCAGATAGAACACAAATGCCAAAAGGATCAGAAACGTTACACCTTAGGACATAGACCCTTCATACCCCAGAATGCACCTGCAAACAGCATAGGTGCTTCACATGTTGGTCCCATGTTCCACAAAATCCTGAGCCTTCAAACAATGACATAAATCTTAGCAAACCCAGAACTTAAAAAGCTAGGAGCTGGCAGCTCATGCCTGTAATCCTAGCTACTTCAGAGGCTCAGATCTAAGTATCACAGTTCAACAACAGCCTTGGGAGGAAAAGTCCTTAACACTCTTATCTTCAATAAACCACCAGAAAACCAGAAGTGGTGCTGTGGCTCAAAGTAGTAGTGCTCTAGTGTTGAGCAAGAAGCTTCAGGGACAGTGCCTAGGCCCTGAGCTCAAGCCCCACAACCAATAAAATAAAGAGGGGGGCTGGGAAAGTGGCTTAGTGGTAGAGTGCTTGCCTAGCATTCATGAAGTCCTCAGTTTGATCCATCAGTATTACATAAACAAGAAGCCAGAAGTGGTGCTGTGGCTCAAGTGGTAGAGTGCTAGCCTTGAGCAAAAGAAGCTCAAGGCCAGTGCCCAGGCCCTGAGTTCAAGCCACAGGACTGGCCAAAAGAGAGAGAGAGAAGCCAGGCACCGGTGGCTCAAGCCTATGATCCCAGCTACTCAGGAGGCTGAGATTTGAGGATTGTGGAGCCAGCCCAGGCAGGAAAGTCCATGAGACTCTTATCACAAATTAACTACCAAAAAGCTGAAAGTGAAGGAATGGCTCAAGTGGTAGAGCATTATCCTTGAACAAAAGTGTTCAGAGACAGTACTCAGGCCCTGAGTTGAAGCCCCAGAACCAAGCACCAAAAAGTAAGTAAGTAAATAAATAAATTTTGAAAGTTTAAAATGTCAACTGTAGGTCAGGCACTGGTACTTCACATCTGTAATCCTAGCTACTCATGAGACTGAGATCTGAAGATTTGTGATAACATGATATTCACGATAAAATATACATGGCTCAATGCATTTATACACCAACAAACTGACTAAAGGGGAGGAATCCAAAGGCATAACTCCTCTGAATGACTAATGTAATGTTTATCAAAATGAATACCAGGAAATGCAAACATGTTTGGAGGAGGGTGAGTAACGACTAGCGGGGGCATAGGAATTGAGAGAGAAAGGGTGAGTAAATATAGTCAGTACATTTAATGTACATTATAAAAAAAGAACTATGTAAAATGAAGGTAGGGAACAGGAGGGAGGCAATGGAGAAGTGAAGGAAGGGGTGACATTGACCAAGAAGCATTGTACTCATAGCCTGACTTACCTTTTATACACCTGCTTAATAAAAAACAAAAGAGCTAGAGGTATGCCTAGCAATCATGAGGCAATATAAGCCTCAACAATTGATTTTTAGGCAGGCACCAATGGCTGACGCCTGTAATCCTAGCTCCTCAGGAGACTGAGATCACAGTTCAAAGGCAGCCCGGGCAGGAAAGTCCATAAGACTCTTATCTCCAATTAACCACCAGAAAACCAGAAGTGGCACTGTGGCTTGAGTGAGTGCTTGCCTTGAGCTGAAGGGCTCAGGAACAGTGCCCAGGCCGAGAGTTCCAGCCCCATAACAGACCAAAAAAATAAAAAATGTTCCTACAGCTGGGCACTGGTGGCTCATACCTGTAATCCTAGCTACTCAGGAGGCTGAAATCTGAGGATCATGGTTTGAAGCCAGCCCCAACAGGAAAGACCATAAGACTCATCTCCAATTAAGCCCCAGAAAAACTGGAAGTGGACTTTTGACTCAAGTGGTAGAGTGCTTGCCTTAAGCAAAAAAGCTCAGGAACCACATCAAGTCCCTGAGTTCAAGCCCCAGGACTGGCATGGAAAAAAATGTTCCTATAAGACTGGGGCAAAACTCAAGTTGTAGAGGACTTCCCTAGCAAATGCAAGGCCCTGTAAAAGAACTGAGTGAGAGGACTGTGATGTGGCTTAGTGATAGATCATTTACCTAGCATGTGCAAAACCCTGGGTTTAATTTCCAGCACTGAAAATAAAAGGGAAAAACAAGGATGGAGAAGCTCTTTAGGTACTGATCTGTAAAGATTTCCAGGGTACATTGTTAAAAGACACAGAACAGTGTGAAGAATATGGTAACTTTTGAGAAAGGAACAGTCTTGGCTGTAAGCCAGATGTTGGTGGCTCACACCTGTGATGCTAATAATCAGGAGACTGAGATCTGAGGATCCAAGCCAGCCCAGGCAAACAGAGCTGAGAGATTATTATCTCCAATTAAAAAGCAAAAAGCCATGGTGGCTCAGTGGTAGAGTGCTTGCCTTGCATGCATGAGGCCCTGGGTTCGATTCCTCAGCACCACATAAGCAAAAAGAAAAAAGCCGGAAGTGGCGCTGTGGCTCAAGTGGTAGAGCGCTAGCCTTGAGCTGAAGAGCTGAGGGATAGCATCCAGGCCCAGAGTTCAGGCCCTATGACCGGACCCCTCCCCTCCCAAAAAAAGCAAAAAGCCAGAAATGGAGGTGTGGCTTAAGTAGTAGAGCACCAGCCTGGAGTAGAAAAGCTCTGCATAGCTCGAGGCCCTGAGGTCAAGCCTCAGTAAAAGCAAAAAAAAAAAAAAAAAAAAAAAAATGCCGGGCACGTAGGAGGCTGAGATCTGAGGATCACAATTCAAAGCCAGCCTGGGCAGGAAAGTCTGTGAGACTCTTAACTCCAATAAACCACTAGAAAACTGGAAGTGGTGCTATGGCTCAAGCAGTAGAGCACTCGTCTTGAGCTGAAGAGCTCAGGGACAGCACCCAGTTCAAGCCCCATGACCAACAAAAATAAATAAATAAGTCAAAGCCAAAAAAAAAATTTTTTTTTCTTGTAGATAGATAAAGAAATTCAGGGGTGGGGGCTGGGAAAGTGGCTCAGTGGTAGAGCGCTTGCCTTGCATGCATGAGGCCCTGGGTTCAATTCCTCAGCACGACATAAGCAAAAAGAAAAAAGCCAGAAGTGACACAAGTGACACAAGTGGCTCAAGTGGTAGAGCACTAGCCTTGATCTGAAGAGCTGAGGGACAGCGCCCAGGCCCAGAGTTCAGGCTCCACGACCGGACCCCGCCCCCCCCCCCAAAAAAAAGAAATTCAGAGGTGGGGGTATGAGAAGGGATGGGAAGGGGAAACAAAGGAGGAGGCAACAATGCTTGATAAGAAATGTACTCATAAGCCGGGCGCTGGTGGCTCACGCCTGTAATCCTAGCTACTCAGGAGGCTGTGATCTGAGGATCGGGGTTCAAAGCCAGCCCTGGCAGGAAAGACCGCGAGACTCCTATCTCCAATAAACCACCAGAAAACCGGAAGTGGCGCTGTAGCTCAAGTGGTAGAGCGCTCGCCTTGAGCTGAAGAGCTGAGGGACAGCGCCCAGGCCCAGAGTTCAAGCCCCATGACTGACAAAAAAAAAAAAAAAAAGAAATGTACTCATTATCTTGCCCATGTAACTGTAACCCCTCTGTATGGTATTTTCACAATAAAATAAATAGGGCTGGGAAGGTGGCTCAGTGGTAGAGCGCTTGCCTTGCATGCATGAGGCCCTGGGTTCGATTCCTCAGCACCACATAAGCAAAAAGAAAAAAGCCGGAAGTGGCACTGTGGCTCAAATGGTAGAGTTGCTAGCCTTGAGCTGAAGAGCTGAGGGATAGCACCCAGGCCCAGAGTTCAGGCCCCACGACCAGACCCAAAAAAAAAAAAAAACACTAAATTTCAAAGTCACGTGGCTGGGCAATACAACGTTAGTTTCCCATTCGCTTTTGCTGTGCATAACACCTCTGACATGTGGATTATAAGGATAATGGTTGCCTAGGTTACTTCTCAGGGACTAGAAGGTTGTTTTTGCTGAAAAAACTGATTCCTCATTTGGAAGTACAGATGTCCAACAAGTACAGGAATGGGATGAAAAAGTTATATAACTGTCTTCACTTTCTGTATGTCTCTTTTGCTGCTTTAACCTTTGGGTCAGATTCTACTGAAGGATCAAGGTTCAAACAAAGCTTGGGAAAACAAATCTGAGAGGCTCTTATCTCTAATCATCTATCAAAAAGCCAGAAGTGAACTGGGAGAAGGTGTGGGAAGGAGTGACATTGTCGAAAAAAAAGAAAGAAAGGAGTTCGGAGGAAGATGGTGGAAGAGAAGCTGGAGGCTAAACAAGCTCTCGCATAGAAAGCAGTTTTAGTGTTCCAGTGAACAGTCCTAGGCCAGAGAATCACACCAAGTGTGCCATCACAGTACAGAGAGTTAGGCCAGAGAGGGAAAAAGCAGGCAAGGAGACAGATCTGAGCACTTGCTGGTAGCCTAGGCTGTGGTGGCTGCGGCGGCAGTGCCAGTGGCCATAGCCACCATACCTACAACAGAGAGAGTCCAGGACAAAGGCAACAGACACAGCAGGCTAGCGGATTCTACTCAACACCAGAAAGAACTGACAAGGAGCAGATATCATCATCCTACAGATTGCAGACCAGAGACAGCCCAGGAACCAAGATTCTGCCATAAGTAGAAGCCTGACATCCTCACTCTTTCTCAGGGAGCAGAGGAGGGAAGGCAGCCCCTTCCCCACCACTGGAGATCTCCATCTTTGATACTGACAAAGGCCCAGCTTAGCAGCAAAGCTCAAACTCAGGCCTTGGAAGAAAACACAAGAGTCATTTAGCAGGTCACAGTAACCTGACCTGACCTGCCAGGTTCAGTTCCACCCAGTGGAAAGTCACCCTGCCCAGGCAGAGAAAACTCTGCCCCTGAGGAGTGACTTTCTTCACTGGGTAAACAGAGCCAGAAGCTGCCCCTCCCTACAGCAGCCTTGACAATCAATTGAAACACAGTAAACAGAAACCCTGAGAATGGCTCCAGGCTGGGCTCTGTGAGTGTCTCAGGAGCTAGCCCCTCAGGGAAAAGCTACTGTTCACTGAAAGGCCTCAACCCTACCCAGAACCTAGCCTCATCACAGCATCTACAAACTAGAGAAAACAGCCATCTTCCTCTTTTGTGATACTCAAAGCAGATCTCCCTACCACTGAACTAGCCTGGGAGGAGGATCACAAAATCCTGGGTAACACAGAGCTGTTTGTCTTCTCAAACAAACTGACTTAAGAAACCAATAAAGGAAGTGGCACTGTAGCTCAAGTGGTAGAGAAATAGCCTTGAGCTGAAGAGCTGAGGGACAACACCCGGGAACAAAATAAACCAATCGGATGTGACACTGTCGCTTAATTGGTAGAACACTCATCTTGAGCTGAAGAGCTCAGGGACAATGACCAGGCCCAGTGTTCAAGCTCCACGACAGACAAAAAAAATTTTTAAATATGGGGCTGGGAAGATGGCTCAGTGGTAGAGCATTTGCCTTGCATGCATGAAGCCCTGGGTTCGATTCCTCAGCACCACATAATCAAAAAGAAAAAAGCCAGAAGTGGCACTGTGGCTCAAGTTGTAGAGCACTAGCCTTTGAGCTGAAGATCTGAGGGACAGCGCCCAAGCCCAGAGTTCAGGCTCCATGACTGGACCCCCCAAAAAAATTTTTTTTTTAAATTTACTTATGGGCTGGGAAGGTGGCTCAGTGGTAGAGAGCTTGCTTTGCATGCCTGAGGCCCTGGGTTCGATTCCTCAGCACAACATAAGCAAAAAGAAAAAAGCCAGAAGTGGCACTGTGGCTCAAGTTGTAGAGCACTAGCCTTGAGCTGAAGAGCTGAGGGACAGCGCCCAGGCCCAGAGTTCAGGCCCCAGGACCGGACCCAAAAAAAAAAAGAAAGAAAAAACAAAATAAACCAATCAAGCCAGGTGCCAGTGGCTCACGCCTGTAATCCTAGCTACTCAGGAGGCTGAGATCTGAGGATTGTGGTTCAAAGCAGGAAAGTCTGTGAGACTCTTATCTCCAATAAACCACCAGGAATCCGAGAGTGGTGTTGTAGCTCAATTGGTAGAGTGCTTGCCTTGAGGTGAAGAGCTAAGGGACAGAACCCAGGGCCAGAGTTCAAGTCCCATGACTGACCAAAAAGAAAAAAAAAGAAAAAAGGAAAAGACACCAATCAATCTACAGGAAAACTCCAATACCACAAGCAGACCAGAGACTCCACCAAGAGACCGGTTATAGACACAGAGGAGATACAAGAGCTTCCCCTGCCCCCCAAAAGCCAAAGAACTCTTTTTTCTACTTATTTATTATTATTATTTGTTTTCTTTTTTTCATTCATAATATTTATTTTAGGAGTGTGTGTGTGTGTGTGTGTGTGTGTGTGTGTGTGTGTGTGTGTGTGTGTGTGTGTGTGTGTGCTTTTTCTTTTAATCTCTTTTGGCCTTTTGGTCCTTCTTTTCTTTTTCTTTTTTTTTTCTTTTCTCTTTCTTTTTTGCGTGACTTAATTGCTGTTCTGCTCATCCCCAGATATATACCCATCCTTGATTATTAGACCTTATCACTCATTGTGTACATACTTAATCTAGAAACTTATTACTCAATTCACAACCTCTTAGGCTTAACTTCTTTATTTTTTTTGTCTTTTTTTTTTTTTTGTCTGTTGTGGGGCCTGAACTCTGGTCCTGGGTGCTGTCCCTCAGCTCTTCAGGTCAAGGCTAGCACTCTATCACTTGAGCCACAGTGCCACTTCTGGCTTTTTCTGCTTACGTGGTACTGAGGAATCAAACCCAGGGCCTCATGCATGCAAGACAAGCACTCTATGACTGAGCCACCTTCCCAGCCCAGGCTTAACTTCTTTAATAGTAGTTTTATTTCCTTATACCTATATAACTTTCAAGTATTCCATTTTTAAGAAGTTTTGTTTTTATTTTTTCATTTTTCCTTTTTATCTTTCCCCTCTGCTCATCCTATCCTTTTCTTCTCTCAATATAATTTCTTTACACTTACATAATTTTTAAGTGTTTCATTTTTATATTTAAATTTTTGTTTTTCCATTTTTTTCTTTTTTTTAATCTCTCTCCTATCATTTGGTCCTATCCATTTCCCTCTCTGAGATTAAGACTTGGTTAAATTCACTTTTTTTTTTTTTGTCGGTCATGGGGGTTGAACTCTGGACCTGGGCACTGTCCCTCAGCTCTTCAGCTCAAGGCGAGCGCTCTACCACTTGAACTACAGCACCATTTCCGGTTTTCTAGTGGTTTATTGGAGATAGGAGTCTCAGGGTCTTTCCTGCCCAGGCTGGCTTTGAACAATGATCCTCAGATCTCAGCCTCCTGAGTAGCTAGGATTACAGGTGTGAGCCACCATCGCCTGGCTAAATTCACTCTTTTACTTCTCCACATCCTTTTAATCCTATTTCCCCCCACAATTCTCCCTAAACCTAATAATGTCTGGTTTGCCGAATCTCTCTCTGATGTTCTTAGCCCATTAATCCATAGTTCTTTGATGTTGAATAGATTGTATCTGTTGAACTAGATTGTATCTGCAGCCATTTTTTTTTTTTTTTGTCGGTCGTGGGGCTTGAACTCTGGGCCTGGGCGCTGTCCCTCAGCTCTTCAGCTCAAGGCAAGCGCTCTACCACTTGAGCTACAGCGCCACTTCCGGTTTTCTGGTGGTTTTATTGGAGATAGGAGTCTCACGGTCTTTCCTGCCCGGGCTGGCTTTGAACCGTGATCCTCATATCTCAGCCTCCTGAGTAGCTAGGATTACAGGCGTGAGCCACCAGCGCCCGGCTTCTGCAGCCATTTTGATTGTGCAAATACAGGACACTGGTTGATGCTTGCCTTAACATAGTGTTCTAGCACAAAATTGGTGCTACTTTCATACCAAATGGGCAGAACAAGTGGAAGCAACACAAGAAAAATGGCAAGTCCCAGTATCTCAGCTCCCATTCAGGATAATCAGGTGACAGAACAGTTAATGAATAATCCAGAGGAGAGTTCCCAAAAAGCACTAAAAACACTACTGGTGAACATGATTAATGAAAAGATTGAACACCTGCAAAAGTCTCAGTGTGAGCAGGATAGGGAGCAAGACAAGGCAAACCAAAGATTAATACAGGAACTTCATGAGCATGTTGAAGCTAACCAAAAATTACTACAGGAATCTCATGACCCTGAGGAAGGTACTCAAAGATTAATACAGGAATTGCATGAGCAGGCTGAGAACACTCAAAGAAAAACACAGGAATTGTGTGAGCAGGCTGAGAACAGTCAAAGAGAAATATAGGAATTGCATGAGCATGAGGAAGCTAATCAAAGAGTAATACAGGAATTGCATGAGTGGGATGAGAATAGACAAAGATCAATAGAGGCATTCATGGAATCCATAAACAGACAGCTGAAGGAATCCAGGGAGACCACAAAGGGAATGCTGAATGGAGGCCATCAGAAGGAAAGGGATTCCAAGGAAACCATAACCAATCAACTAAGTGATTTGAGAATAAACACTGAACACCAAATTAAGGAAGCAATGAAGTTCATACAAGATCTAAAACAAAGCTCCAACAAAGAATTTGAAGCCCGGAGCTGGGAAGGTGGCTCAGTGGTAGAGCGCTTGCCTTGCATGCCTGAGGCCCTGGGTTCCATTCCTCAGCACCACATAAGCAAAAAGAAAAAAGCCAGAAGTGGCGTTGTAGCTCAAGTGGTAGAGCACTAGCCTTGAGCTGAAAAGCTGAGGGACAGCGCCCAGGCCCAGAGTTCAGGCCCCACGACTGGACCCAAAAAATAAATAAATAAAATAAAATATACCTGGAACAAAAAATTAAATTCCCCAACAACAAATCTTCAAAGAAACAACTGCCCAATAAATAAGTGGGCTAAAGACTTAAAGAGAAACTTCTCTGAAGAGGAAATAAGAATGGCCAATAGACACACGAAGAAATGCTCAACCTCTCTAGCCATAAAAGAAATGCAAATCAAAACAACATTGAGACACCACCTCACCCCAGTTAGAATGGCTAGAATCAACTACTCTAATAACAGATGCTGGAGGGGACATGGCCAGAAAGGAATCCTACTGCATTGTTGGTGAGAGTGTAAATTTGTTCAACCACTTTGGAAAGCAGTATGGAGGTTCCTCAAAAGACTTCACATAGAGCTCCCCTATGACCCAGCAATCCCACTTTGGGGCATTTACCCGAATGATCACAAACAAGACCATGCTAAAACTACCAGCACAACTATGTTTATTGCAGCATTATTTACCATAGTTAAGGTATGGAACCAACCCAGATGCCCCTCAGTAGATGAATGGATCAAGAAAATGTGGTATATATACACAATGGAATTCTATGCCTCCATCAGAAAGGATGACATTATCCCATTTGTTAGGAAATGGAAAGACTTGGAAAAAATTATATTAAGTGAAGTAAGCCAGGCCCAAAGAAACATAGGTCCCATGGTTTCCCTTATTTGCAATAACTAGTATACGTCTGAGACAAGCAGAAAAGGTCAGATAAGATGATGTTAAGCAAAATGAACCCCAAGATAAGGACATAAGTGTTTTTTTTCTTTCTTGTTATTGTTTCTAACATATTTATAAGGTACCACGTGATTTTTTGTTTTCACTGTATTTGATGTTGGTATAATTTGTGGAGGGGAAGGGAAAAAACAAATTGTTTAAATAGGGATACAGGTGGACCCATTGCAACAATGAGATGTACAAGACGCTATGTCAAAAAACACTTTACAATTTAGGCGAGGCTAGGGGAGTGTAGTTGTGGAGATTGGAGGGTAAGGATGGTAGGGGAAAAACAAAGGAGGAGGCAACAATGTTTGACAAATGTACTCATTACCTTGCTCATGTAATTGTGACCCCTCTGTACAGTATTTTCACAATAAAACACTTATTCCAAAAAAAGAAAGAAAAAATGTACTCTTTACCTAACATATCACTGAAACCCCTTTGTACATCAGCAATATTATAATAACAATATAAAAATAATTTAAGGCTAGAAGTAGAAGTGTGATTCAAATTGTTGCATGCAGCAAAAAGGGTAGACTGTAAGAGCTTGAGTTCATTTTTTGTGCATACACACACACACAAATACACACACACACACACACACACACACACACACACACACAAAGCTTCATCTAGAATGGTAATATAAGATTAATTTGACCTAGATTATCCTAGTCTCTCTCTTGCCACTTCAAAGCTAACAATGTCTAATAGCTGTCAATACTGAAAACACTATCCCATGAAAAGAGAGAAAAGTGGCACTCAGAAGTCATATAAATATTCTCCTCCAGCCAGGCACTGATGGCTCTTGCTTATAATCCTAGCTTCTCAGGAGGCTGAGATCTGAGGATCCCAGTTCCAAGCTAGCCCAGGCAGTCTGTGAGATTCGCCTCTATTTAACCACCAAAAAGCCATATGTGGAGCTGTGGCTCAAGTGGTAGAGCACCCACATTGAGCAAAAAAGCTCAAGTACAGTGCCTAGACCCTGAGTTCAAGCCCTAGGACCAGCACAAATATATAAATATTCTCCCCTTTATTATCCTATCTCTCTACCTCAATATTCCTAGCCTATTATCAGGAACACTACAATTGCTTGCAATTCAGAGGTTGTGAGGAGAGATCATAGTTCGTCAATCTTTGGTCACTGAATAAGGCCTTTTCACCTTGACACTTGTCTCTTAGACACTGATTTATTCATTCATTCATTCATTCATTTATTTACTTTTTGCCAGTCCTGGGGCCTGAACTCAGAGCCTGGGCCTTGTCCCTGAGCTTATTTTGCTCAAGGATAGCACTCTACCACTTGAGCCACAGCACCACTTCTGGCTTTTTCTGTTTATGTGGTACTGAGGAATCGATCCCAGGGCTTCAGGCATGCTAGGCAAATACTCTACCACTAAGCCACATTCTTAGTCCTGTACACTGGTTTTTTCCACGGGAAAAGATTCCAGTCCTCTGTTCATTAACAGTAGCACCTATCAAGCTAACATTGTGAGCATCAAATGCATGAATACATGCAACGCATCTGGACATCATTAACTTTCAGTAAACCGGTGCCTCCAATCCAGATGCAGTTAGGGAAACATTTAAGCCATATTGAAAAAACACTGATGCCTAGATCCCATTCCAGACTATATAAATCATAATCTCTTGTGGGAGGGGGAGTAGAATGTAGACACATTTATTTGTTTTAGTTTTCTGGTGCTGGGGGCGATGAACCAGTGTCTCCCACATGCTATCAAGTACTCTACCACTGAGCCACACCCCTGTCTCACATAGCATTGATATTTTTGAAATTTTCCTGGATGACTTTGTTCACTCCTGCTCTATTCCTGCTACCACACTTCTGTTAACACCATTTTTCCCCTTCTTCTCCATCCCACAACTCGGCCTGCCTGCTGAATTTCTACTCATCTCCTGAGACCCAGCTTGGATAACCTCCCACTCTGTAAGGCCCTTCTCCCCATCCTCTAATTGATGATATTCTGCTACCTACAAGGCAAAGTGGAGCTGCTGGGCATAGGAGCACACACTTTTTTTAGTTTTGGACAGGGTCTTGCTATATCACCCAAATTGACTTTGAAGTCTTTCTTATTCTTTTATCTTTTCCTTTTCTTTCTTTTTTTTTGGGGGGGGGGTCCAGTTGCGGGGCCTGAACTCTGGGTCTGGGTGCTGTCCCTCAGCTCTTCAGCTCAAGGCTAGTGTTCTACCACTTGAGCCACAGCGCCACTTCCGGCTTTTTTCTTTTTGCTTATGTGGTGCTGAGGAATGGAACCCAGGGCCTCCTGCATGCAAGGCAAGTGCTCTACCACTGAGCCACCTTCCCAGCCCTCTATCTTTTCCTTTCCTTTTTTTTTTTTTTTTTTTTGTCAGTCATGGGCTTGGGCCTGGGCACTGTCCCTGAGCTCTTTTGCTCAATGCCACAGCTCAACTTCTGGTTTTCTGGTGGTTAATTGAAGAGTCTCATGGACTTTCCTGCCCGGGCTGGCTTTGAATAGTGATTCTCAAATCTCAGCCTCCTGAGTAGCTAGGATTACAGGCATGAGCCAACAGTACCTGATGTCCTTCTATAAAGTCTGGAAAAAATTCTCAAATTTCTGGGCTCAAATGAACCTTCCACATCAGCCTCTTGGGTACCTGGAGGGCACATGCCACTATGCCTTACCTACCTTCTCACCTGGCTCTCCCCATCACATATGTGTTCCTTCTGTCCAGCCACAGCAAGCCAATTTGTCTTTTTCAGCCACACTTTAAGCCTAAGCCTTGGCACATGCTCTTTCTTTCTTTCTTTCTTTCTTTCTTTCTTTCTGTCTTTCTTTCTTTCTTTCTTTCTTTCTTTCTTTCTTTCTTTCTTTCTGTCTTTCTTTCTTTCTCTCTTTCTGTCTTTCTTTCTTTCTTTCTTTCTGTCTTTCTTTCTTTCTTTCTTGTCTTTCTTTTTGCCAGTCCTGGGGCTTGAACTCAGGATCTGAGCACTGTCCCTGAGCCTCTCTGTGCTCAAGGCTACCTACCACTCTAGCACTTGAGCAACAGCACCACTTCTGGCTTTTACCATTTATGTGGTACTGAGGAATCGAACCCAGGGCTTCATACATGCTAGGCAAGCACTCTACCACTAGGCCACACATTCCCAACCCCACACATGCTCTTTCTATTCTCTCATCTCACTAAATCTCATCTGTCCTTCAAGACAGAGTCTATGGACTAACGCAGTGCTGTTCTAAGTTAGAATGATTGCCTAATCATGTGTGAGGCCCTGGGCTTTATCTCAACTATAAAAAAGAAAAAGAAGGGGCTGGGAAGGTGGCTCCATGGTAGAGCACTTGCCTTGTATGCATGAGGCCCTGGGTTCAATTCCTCAGCACCACATAAGCAAAAAGAAAAAAGCTGGAAGTGGTGCTGTGGCTCAAGTGGTAGAGCGCTAGCCTTGAGCTGAAGAGCTGAGGGACAGCGCCCAGGCCCAGAGTTCAGGCCCACGACAAGACCCCCCCCCCAAAAAAAAGAAAGAAAAAGAAAAAAGATTCAGGGAGGAGCTGGGAAGTTGGCTCAGTGGTAGGGCGCTTGTCTTGTATGCATGAGGCCCTGGATTTGATTCCTCAGCACCACATAAGCAGAAAAAAGCCAGAAGTGGCGCTGTGGCTCAAGTGGTAGAGCACTAGCCTTGATCTGAAGCTGAGGGACAGCACCCAGGCCCAGAGTTCAGACCCCACAACCGACAAAAAAAAAAAAAGATTCAGGGAAGATGGCAGAATGATGACAGTAAAGGGTCAGGGTTCTCTGATCAAACAGAGGTACAGGGTTTTCGCAGAGAAATTCAGCCAAGATAGGATGCCAGACAGATTATAAGTGGTCAGAGATTGGTGCCAACTAAGTATCAAATCTAAAACTTCCAAAAAGAAAATCTTAAAAACATTTGCTGGACCTGCCATCTCTCTGTCATGGTGAAAACACCAGCTGGTGGCTCCTTTTTCTGCCTCTTCTGATCCTTATTTCTTTTCATTCTTTCTGTTTCTCTTTTGCTTCTGAAGCCTGCATGACCACCACAACAGCAGAGGGACCTTATGGCTCCAAGGTTTGGAAACACAACAGAGACACCAACGCAGACAGAGCTCAGCACTAGCCACTATTTGAGGGCCCCAAGGAGGCAGCAAACTAAAAACCTCCAATTCCACAGGGGAGGACTTAAAAGTGAATAAGAAGAATGGCTAAACAAAAGAAGCATTAAAGTAGTAAATAACTAACCCATTAACATTAGTAGTAGTTGTAGTAGTTGTAGTAAAAAGCAAGGTGCAAGGGGCTCACACCTGTAATCCTAGCTACTCAGGACGCCGAGATCTTAGGATCCCAGTTCAAAGGCAGCCCAGACAGGAAAGTCCATGAGACTCTTAGCTCCAATTAACCACCAAAATTCCTGGAAGTAGAGCTATGACTCAAGTGGTAGAGTGCTAGCCTTGAGCAGAAAAGCTCAGGGCCAGCATCCAGGATCTGAATTCAAGTCCCAGGACTGACACCAAAAAAAATCTGTAGCAGGCTGGGAAGGTGGCTCAGTGGTAGAGCGCTTGCCTTGCATGCATAAGGCCCTGGGTTCAACTTCTCAGTACCACATAAGCCAGAAGTGGCTCTGTGGCTCAAGTGGTAGAGCGCTAGCCTTGAGCTGAAGAGCTGAGGGACAGCGCCCAGGCCCAGAATTCAGGCACCACAACTGACACACACACAAAATAAATTAATTAAGTAAATAAATAAATAAAAATCAGTAGCATTTCTGTAACGCAACAATGTGCAGAATGGGAAATCAGGAAAATAATTCCATTTGCAATAACCTCCTAAAATTGAAATATTTAGAAATAAACTTAACCAAGAATGTGAAAGAAAACTATAGGGAAAACTAAAACTTCTGAAGAAAGAAATTGAAGGGGCTGGGAAGGTGGCTCAGTGGTAGAGTGCTTGCCTTGCATGCATGAGGCCCTGGGTTCAATTCCTCAGCACCACATAAGCAAAAAGAAGAAAGCCGGAAGTGATGCTGTGGCTCAAGTGGTAGAGCGCTAGCCTTGAGCTGAAGAGCTGAGGGACAGCGCCCAGGCCCAGAGTTCAGGCCCCACGACCGGACCCAAAAAAAAAAGAAAGAAATTGAAGAAGACACCAGGAACTGTAAAGACCTCCCATGCTCATGGATAGATAGAAATAATATCATGAAAATGGTCATACTGCCAATCTACAAATTCAACTGAATACCCATCAAAATCCCAATGCCATTCTTCACCAAAATGATAGAGAAAACAATCCAAAAATTCATATGGAACCACAAATGACTCTGAATACCCAAAGCAACATTAGACAGAGAGAGCGAGAGAGAGTGAAAGAAAAAGAGAGAGATGCTTGTATCACAACTACAGACTTCAAACTTCACTACAGAGCTATAAATAACCCAAACTGCTTGGTACCAATATAAGGATAGATCAAAAGACTAATGGAATAGACTGGAAGATTCAGAAATAAACCCATATACTTACAGTTATTTTCATATATGACAAGGGAGCCAAAACTATATGTTGGGGGGGAGGGGAAGACAGCTTCTCCAGTTATTGGTGTTGGGAAAACAGGACCTTCATATGTAGAAGACTACCAAAAAAGCCAGGAGTAGCACTGTGGTTCAAGTGATACAGTGCTAGCCTTGAACAGAAAAGCTCAGGGACAGTGCCCAGGCTCTGAGTTCAAGCCCCAGTACTGGTACACACAGAAAAAAAAAAAGAATACCAGGAAGTAGAAACGTGTTTGGGACAATGGGCACAAGGGAAGTATATGAATGGAGGGGGGATGGCTGAGTAAATATAGCTATTATGTTCAGTGTACATTATGTAAAAAATGAACTATGTGGGCTGGGGAGGTGGTTCAGTGGTAGAGCGCTTGCCTTGCATGCATGAGGCCCTGGGTTCGATTCCTCAGCACCACATAAGCAAAAAGAAAAAAGCCGGAAGTGGTGCTGTGGCTCAAGTGGTAGAGCGCTAGCCTTGAGCTGAAGAGCTGAGGGACAGCGCCCAGGCCCAGAGTTTAGGCCCCACAACTGACAAAAAAAAAAAAAAAAAAAAAAGAACTATGTAACTTGAGGTAGGAACCCAAAATGGAGAAGAACAAAGGAAGGGGAGACACCTCTTTGTATAACTACTCAATAGGGAAAAGAAGAAGGAGGAGGAGGAAGAAGAGGAGGCGGCTGGGAAGGTGGCTCAGTGGTAAGAGTGCTTGCCTTTCATGCATGAGGCCCTGGGTTCAATTCCTCAGCACCACATAAGCAAAAAGAAAAAATCCAGAAGTAGCGCCGTGGCTCAAGTGGTAGAGAGCTTCCCTTGAGCTGAAGAACTGAGGGACAGCGCCCAGGCCCAGAGTTTAGGCCCCACGACCAGCAAAGGGAGGAAGGGGGAGGAGGGGGGGAGGAGGGGGGAGGAGGGGGGAGGAGGAGGAGGAGGAGGAGGGGGGAGGAGGAGGAGGAGGAGGAGGCAGAGGCGGCTCGCGGAGGCGGCTGATAGCTTGTGCAGCCCTCCACGGAAGCCTACTTTATTCCAGGTTCCCTGAGGTAAAAGTAGGGGTTCTCATTCTGGGTTCCAATGCACCTTGGATTTCTCTCTAGCACGTGTTAATTGCTTACATACTTGTCTGGGTTGCCCTTTAGTCTGAGTTTCTTCAGGACAAGGCTTGCAATTTTTTTCTATCTCTTTCTTCCTTCTCAGCAGCGTAGGCCTTGCATAAAAAGGAAGTACTTAGAATGTTGAATTCTATTACTCTGTGGGGGGTTTCTGGCATTCATCTTGAAAATTGCTGGTCTCTCCTTCAAATCAAAGCTCTGATAACTTAACAGCATAGTCTAACACTAGTAAGAACTGCTCTAAAGAAACTAGATTATCACTGCCTTCAATTTTAGCCCCATTTCTGCTCATAGAATCTCAATCTAAGATCTCAATAACTTATTTACATAGTGTTATCCAGCCAGCCTTCCCAGTCTAAGATCTTATTAATGTTAACAAGCCAGTCTTTGAATACTGCCCCCTCAACCAATTCACTGCCTGACAAATTGCTCTGTTTAGTCAATGGTTTGCAACCCTGACTATACATTCAACTCAGCTGGGAAGCTTTTAAACAACATGCTGTTCAGGCCTCCCTGCAGACCAATACACTAGAATCTCTGGGGGTGGGTCCCCTGGCATCAGTAGTTTTTGAAGCTCCCCAGGTGATTCCAATGAGCTGCCAGTGTCAAGAATGAGAATAGCTGGTAGATTTAAAGCCATATAGCTTTCCTCAGCTGCCTTTTTCCTTTTCCTTCCTACCCTCATCCCCAAAGTCCTCTCCTCTCCTTTCCACTTTGCTGCCTCCTAGTGTGTCATTCCTGCTGTCCCATAATGTGGACAATCTATAAGACTGGAGCTCCTCACCTTGTCTTGGGACAAGTCACTTACTGGCTCTCAGGTTTTCTGTGTGTGTGTGTGTGTGTGTGTGTGTGTGTGTGTGTGTGTGTGTGTGTGTGTGTGTGTGTGTGTGTGTGTGTGTGTGTGTGTGTGTGTGTGTGTGTGTGTGTGTGTGTGTGTGTGTGTGTGTGTGTGTGTGTGTCCCCGTCCCTGAACTCTTTTGCTAAAGACTAGCACTCTACCACTTCAACCACAGCTCCACTTCCAGCTTTTTTGGTGGTTAATTAGAGATAATAGTCAGATGGACTTTCCTGCCAACGCTGCATTCAAACCACAGTCCCTAGATCTCAGCCTCCTGAGTAGCTAGGATTACAAGGGTGAGCCACTGGTTCTCACTTTTGTTGGGTCCAAAAGGGTAGGCATCATAACACTTTTTTTTTTGTCGGTCATTAGGCTTGAACTCTGGGCCTGGGCGCTGTCCCTCAGCTCTTCAGCTCAAGGCTAGCACTCTACCACTTGAGCTACAGCGCCACTTCCGGTTTTCTGGTGATTTATTGGAGATAGGAGTCTCATGGTCTTTCTTGCCCGAGCTGGCTTTGAACCGTGATCCTCAGATCTCAGCCTCCTGAGTAGCTAGGATTACAGGCATGAGCCACCAGCGCCTGGCTTCATCATAACACTCTTTGTGGCCACAAGGAAAAAACCCTGAAGCCCTTCAGATACTGGAGCGCACCATTGAAATGTAAGGGATATCTAAAGCTGTGTTGTATACCAGCATACACAATACTGAGAACAAAAAGCAATTTAAGGTCGGTAGCTCATACCTGTAATCCTAGCTACACAGGAGGCTGAGATCTGAAGATTACAGTTTGAAATCAACAAGGGTATGAAAGACCATGAGACTTATATGTCCAATTAACCACCCAAAAGCCAGAAGTAGAGATGTGGATCAAGAGGTAGAGCACAAGCCTTGAACAAAAAGCACAGGGACAGTGCCCAGGCCCTGAGTTCAAGCCCTGGGACTGGCACAAAAAATAAAAGAAAAGGAATAAGGGCAACAGCTAACAGTTGTCATCTTGAGTCCATAACTCCCATTTCCTGCTTGTGTAGCAGGAAATATTTCTCTTTTTTTCCCCTCCTTTAACTCTGTTATACTAAAATAAACCCTTGCTAAAACTTTCACCTGGTGAGCCTCTCACTTTTTTTAGTACTGGTCCTGGGGTTTGAACTCAGGATCTGGATGCTGTTCCTGAGCTTTTTTTTTTTTTTTTTTTTGCTTAAGGCTAGAGCTCTACCACTTGAGCCACAGCTGTAATTCTGGCTTTTTTTGCTGATTAACTGGAGATAAAAGTCTCATAAGATTTCCTGCCTGGACTGGCTTCAAACTGCAATCCTCAGATTTCAGCTTCCTAAGTAGCTATGATTAGAGGCATGAGTCACCCACACCTGGCATGCACCTCTCCTTTTGGTGAGACCTTGAAATTCTTATCTCAGGTGAATTTCAAAGACCTGTGGTTTTGTGTGGAAACTGGGCAACTGAAGGACACTTTCAATCATTCCCC